>NC_082662.1:5472500-6826250 GCF_025265405.1 Mesoplodon densirostris
GGCCCCTTGGCAGGCCTTCACCCGTCCTGCTTGCTCTGCCGTCCGGGCTAGTGGGCACCCATGGATGGAAAATGGCTCTAAGGCAGAGAAGCAAAATCTTTCCCCAGACGAACAGTAACCTGTTGCAACCGTTGATCACAAACATGGCCTGTCTGGGACCAGCGGGTGGGCGGCAGTGGGGGAACTGGGCCAGAGGCTCAGGGCAGCTGCTGGAAGGCGCCGCTGGCCCGGGACGATGGCTGGTTTGCCTGTTTTAAGGAAAACTGCGAAGAGTCTCATCCCAGGGATGGGGGGTTCTCTGGACAAGCCATGGGGCTGATGGTTGCAGGATCCCTCGTCAGGGTGGAGCCAGGGTTTCTTAACCTGAAACTGCACCCAAGCTGGCGGGGGGCGGGGCCCACTGGCATCTTCCCAACCTGAGGCCCCTACTTCCCACCGGGGAGGACGGAAGCAGGTTGGGAGCACCGGGAGAGGCATACTGGCCCCCACGCTGAGCAGAGGTGCAGCCAGGGTGCGCCTTGAACAGGCCAGGCCACCGCCCAGCGCTGTCCCTTCGCCGCGAGGCCTCACTTTCTTCTCTTAGAAAACAGGCCTGAGAAAATGCTGGGCTCCCCTCTCAAAGCAGCTCCCGGCGTGCAAGGCCTCTGACGCCATCCTTTGAAATGGAGAGGTGGCTGAGGGATAAGATGGGGAAGGGGTCTCAGTTCTGGCCTTACCATCACGTTACCTTTAAGGCCAGGGGTCCTGCTTGGAGAGACGGGCTGAGGTTGAAGTCCCAGCATCTGGTCCAGCGGGGATGGGGCCCACTAGGGGGCCACAGGCACCAGCTTTGAGGCTGCCCAGCAAGCCCTGGGTCCGAATCCCTGTTAAACTTGGACAAGCACTCACATCTCTGAGGCTTGGGCCATCCTCCCAGTGGGATTCTAATTCCCCCCTTGAAGGACCATCGTGAGCACAGAGCGAGGATGTGTGCCTAGCAGCCAGCGTGCAGTGTCACTTGTTCAGGTAACAGTGGCCAGAGACACAAAAGCCCAGGGAGATGAGCCCAGTGGCCGAGCTAAATGCAGAACGCAGAAGGCGTGACATCACACAAGAGATTTCCATTAGCAGCAGCAGCAAGAGGGGAAGCGGGACCCCTGAGGCCTCAGCCCCCACTTTGGTGTGGAGGAGCCACTGCAGCCCACGGGCCTTGTAAGCAGCTCAGATGCAGAACTGGAGCCACTGAATTAGCCACAGGTGCCCGGGGCTGTGAGCCCCACCACGCCCCGACTCTACCTGCAGGATTCAATACCTCCCCGTGCAGGTTAGCAGAATATTGGATTCTGAAGAGTCATATTTTAATGCTGCCCAATAGTTGCAGGCTACAGAAAACCTGTTTCTTTCCCATTTTATACATCCAGGAAATTTGTACCACATGCAGCCTGCATGTCATTACACACCTTAAAATACTGCATTCTCTCTCTCTAGAACCCGAAGATCCATCACGAGGCAGGTAAAATGCAGGGCAGGGGTGAGAGCCCCTCCTGCCTTGGCCCCTGTCCTCCCCCTGCCCCACTCCAGGGGAGAGCCATTTACGTGATGTTCTCACCCGCAGGCTACACCTCTCAGAACCTACAGGGCTGGGTTTTGGAAGGTGGATTTCCAGAGCTCTGGACCACAGTGTGTGGGGCGGCTGTGGCTACCTAGATGGCCCAGAGCAGCTCAGCCCCTGGGCACCACGCGCATGGACCTCATTTCCACCAGCCCCGCTCCCACCCACTCCCCAGCACCAGCTGGCCCCCCTCCCCACGGCAGCACTGCCCGGGGTTGGGGGGTCTGGACTCTGCCTGGGGGATGCCGACACCACTTGGAAGCTCAGGCTCCATCTCTCCTGAGGGATATTTCCTCCTTTGGTCCTTAGCCCAAACAGCTTTTCTAGAACGTTCGGTGCCAGGATTGGGAGGCATAGAGGAACATGAGACCAAACCTCCTTGAGAAGCCTTTCAAAGGGGCAGGAAGCCTCCATGCCTTCCTTCCTTCTCTGTGCAGGCTCCTAGCAAGGCCTGGTGTAGACGGTTGAGTTTGGGTGGAGCTCCAGCAGCGGGCATCCCTGCCAGCCCCCTTACCCCACAACCAACATCCCACAGCCCGTCCCCTGGCAATCCTGGTTTCTTCCCAGCTGAGTTCGGACAACAGACCGTTCCAAGTACCTCCTCTGTGCCAGGCCTCTGCAGATACGGGGGGAGGGGGGATCAACAGAGGGGAAATGGAAGGTCAAGTCCACACCCAGGAGGAGGGGACCACATCACTGAGAAGATGAGCCTCTCAGAAATGGACGGATAAGGATGCAGACAGGCAGGGCAACCCCGGCTCCAGGGCTGAGATCTAGACAGCAGGTGCTGGGCAGGGAACCAGGCAGGAAGGATAGGCCAGCCCCCGTGCCAGGACGTGAGCCCCAGAGGCTGGGTCAGCCTTGTCCGGACCCCCATGGAGTCCCCAGCACCTTGAACAGGGCCCAGCACACAGTAGGTGCTCGGCTAGCGTGTGTCGGCTGGACAGGTGGCCTCACGGGTAGGCCGCTCTCTCCTCCATCCTCCGAGGTCCCGGAGCGGAGGCAGCTGCCCCGGGGGACTGGGTACAGAGGGGTCCCTATCCCTTGTCTGTCCCTGGGCCACTGTCTTGGGTTTTTTTTTTTTTTTTTAATTGAGGGGAAGCTCCCAGAACATAGAATGAACCATTTTTAAGTGAAAAATCCCGAGGTGCCTCGTGTATCCATAATATGGCACAGCTTCTGTCTAGTTCCAAAATGTCTTCATTGCCCCCAAAGGAAGCCCCCTACCTGTCAGCAGTCACTCCCTGTCCCCCCGGGACCCAGCCCCCGGTAAACCCCCATCTGCTTTCTGACTCCATGGATTTACCTAATCTGTATAGTTCCTATAAAAGAAACCATACAGTCTGTGACCTTTGGGGCCTGGTTTCTTAGAGGACTGTTCTCTAGATTCATCAGAGTTGGAATAGGTATCAGTGCATCTGTCCTTTTTACGGCTAAACCACATTCCTTGGTGTGGCTGTGCTGCGTTGTGCTTGTCTGTGCGTCCCCGGGTGGCCTGTTTCCACCTCCTGTGAAGAGTGTTGCTAGGGACATGAGTATGTGAGTACCTTTTTCAATTCTTTGGGTACGTATCTGCGAGTGGAATTGCTGGGTCGTATGGTAGTTCTATGTTTAGCTTTTTGAGGACCAGGAAACAATTCCTCTACGAGGTTCAAGTGGGATGTTTGAATAGACTTCCAAGCCACCCGCAGTGCCAGGCTCCGGGGAAACAGAGGGTTCTCGCCCTTCAAGGAGTGGACGTGTTGGCAGGGGGGGCGCTGTGTTCTGAGGAACAAGACGGAGTAGGTGAGACCCAGACCGAAGCGGGTGGGCACAGAGTTGGCACTTTATCCCTGGGCAGGGGTGGCCGCCTCGAGGATTTATGGTAGAGAAGGGATGGGATCGGATGCTTGTCTGTGAAACGCTGTCCTTACTGTTGAGCAGGGAGGCCAGGGGGCCGTGGAGCCGTGCAGCCAGCCAGGTGAAGAGGGTGGCGCAGGTAGAGCAGAGGGACTGGCAGGCTTTGGGGTGGGCTGATGGGCGACGAGCCTTCTGTGGGGCCATTCCCGAGCTGTGCCCGCGCGTCCGCTGGCCCCGCACTGCTTCCTCCACTCTGGTGGTCCCCGATGGGCGGGCAGTGCTCTGACCAGCGGTCGGGACCCACCCACCTTCCCTCCTCTCTCCAGAGTAGAAGGCAATGCCTGCAGAGCAGACTTCCAGGCAGAAGAGAGGCATTGGCTGTTGTGGGTAGAAGCCCCCCACCCTGCAAGAGGGAAGGAGAAGCGGGCAGGAGCCTCATCTCCCCTGGGGCTGCTGAGGGGTCTCTGCTCCTACAGGCCTCAGCCCCTCCCTGCAGCCTGGCCCACACGGCCAGGCCGGGGCCAGGAAATGTGTCCTGGTGTGCGGTTTGTCCCATAAAAGCCAGTCGGGCCGGTCTGGAGGAAAGCTGGGAATGTCAAGGGAAAGCTGGGAATGTCAAGGCCGGTCTGGAGGAAAGCTGGGAATGTCCGACCCGGACAGAATCCAGGACGATCCACTTTTTCCGCAACAGGAGGGTCCCTGCATGCATCTAGCGTGGGGGAGGACTTCCAGCTCCAGGTCCCCAGGAGCTCCTGACTCTTGCCCCCTCCGTCTTCCATTTCCATTTCGGCCGGTTCTAGGCAGCTCAGCCGCTGCTGCTTATTTTAAAACGAGCCCTGGATACTTGAGGAAGCTGGAGAGAAAGGATGGGGGTGACCCCCTCCACACACACACACACACACACACACACACACACACACACACAGATTCAGCAGAGTCGGGGCGGTTGAGGGGAAACTGCTGTGATCCCAGGGATGGGCACAGGTGAGATGGCATCCTTGTGGAATAGCATCCTGAGACCGCAGAAGGAGGGCGTCTCCGGGGAAACCGGGGGAGCCTCTGTTTATTGAAGCCTCTGTGCCGCTTGCTGCAAACACATTGTCATCTGATCCTCATTTAGTCCAGCAAGCCTGCAGGATTGGGGTCATTGTCCATCTGCCTTGTGTTAACCAGGATGTTGAGATTCAAAGTCACCAAGTCCATCCCACCTCCCTCCTGGAGTCATTGTGCTCTATCTCCAGATGTGCAGGAGTCACACCCAGATCTGGATCCAACACCCAAGCCCCCCCTCCAGGCACCAGGGTCCTCCACCCAAGAAGGAGGAGGGTCAGATCAGAGACTTGAGGCTCAGGGAGACTCAGTGACACAGCCAAGGTTCAGAGGCTGCTAAATCCCACCAGGGCGGGTGGGGAGCGCGGCTTGTGCTCGGGCACCGGGAGACACCGAGAGCGCAGATGTCTTCAGCACGTTTGTCGCTAGGGGTCAGGGCGTGGCTGAGCTCACCCCGCTTGGTACTTCAGTCAGCTTCCTGAGAACCGGACTCCCTGCCCATCCTGGCATCTCTCTTCGGCCGGAACTGGCCATTGGCGTGATTCCATTTGTGTGTGTTTCTGACTCGGCCCCTGGATCAGGTTTCTGATGTGGGAAGCGCCTTTCACAGGTGGGCTCTGCCCTCTGTCTTTTGTGGGGATGTTTTGTGAACTTGAGAAAAAATCGGGAAAAGGCCAATTCCCTCTGTCCAGCCCACTAATTCTGCATGCTCAGGCCCAAATTAACCTTGGCAAGGCTTTGAGAGGAGAGAGTAATTCTAACCTTAAAAATCTGCTGATTAAAGCTGGTTTCAGGAATTCGATTCCACTTACTGTCTTGGCATGGAGCCCAGCCTTGCATTAACATAGCCACAGACCCGGTCCTGGAGTTTCCCTCCAGCTTCTTAAGAAACACAACCCCATCGCCTGCTTTACGCAAGAATTCCTCGCCTGGGCTCCCTGGCTGCGAGCGGCTGTGTGTGTAGAAGGGGAGCCTGGGTACCTGGATGGTGTCATGGGTGCCTGGATGGGGCGGTGCTGGGAGCTGGGTTCTAGCAGGTTCTGGAGCGAAGCAATAATTACAGCCAGAAATGCCAGCCGCACGTGTGCTGAGCAGGGCAGCGGTCAGAGGGCCGGCTGAGTCCTGGGCAGCTCTTGCCCTCTGTGCCATCCGGAATGGCCTCTGGGGGCTTTGGGGTGTCCTCCCTTCTGGAAACAGGGGACCGAGGCACGGAGGACGAGAAGGCAAGGCCAGCTACCTGGGAATGTGCACTGAAAGCTCCTAGCACCAAGGACACAGCCCCTGGCCCCCTCAGAGGCTCAATGTCCCCTGTCCAATTAGTAACCACTTAGGCTAAAATGTGCAAGTCCTGTTACGATGTGTCAGCCTAAACAGGCCGATTGACAAAGGGAACACCAGCCAGACCAAGAGATACTTGTGGGAGTTCGTTTTTCTCATCAGAGTCCTCGGTGCAGGGGGGCCCAGCGAAAAATGAAGGGGCTCTGAAACCGCTGGTGGAAACAAGGCGGGAGGGAGAGGGGCGGGACAGAACGGAGGAGGGAGGCCACAACCAGTATAAACCACTTTCAAGATCAGGTCCAGCCACTTGGCAGGGTTCCAGGAAACAGGTCTCTGCAATGCACTTTGATGAGAGAAAGGAAATTTCACTTTATTTATTATTTACATCCAGTACTCTTAGCAAGTATTTGAGATATAAACAGCCTAGACACATTGAAACAGGTTAAAGGACAGTAACCTCAGAGTGGGGGAGGTAACCGAATCAGAAGTTGGAGAGAGAGAGAGAGAGAGGAAGGGAGAGAGAGAGAGAGAAAGAGGAGTTCCTCCTGCTGCTGGCAGGACGGCTGATGCTGAGCTGAGCTGCCTGCTGCACCCCGTGAGGAGAGAGGGTGAATGAACACCCTAGTGGGGGCCCCTGGGAACCAGGTGCCGGGAGGGATTTCTGAGACACGGAAATGCCCCGGGCAGCAGGTTCCCCAGAGCAGTTTGGCAAGTGCTGGGGATAGAGAGAGAGAGAGGAGACCACATAGACCCGGCTGAGGGTCCCCAGAGGGCAGGCAAGTGGACAGGTGAGGGCGGCCACGTACCTGTACTGGACCCCAGCAGAGGCTCCTTCCCGGGGTCACGGAGCCGAACCGCTGGGAACAGCCGCTGGGAGACACCACGGAGGGTTAAACCCGCTGCCCGTCCGTCCTGCTCTGATCTGCTGCTTGAGATTCGTGACTGGGATCAACTCCCTCCCTAAATCTAAATCTAACTCAATTTCTAGCTATTATTCCATTCTTTGCCCACTAGTTTATTAATCCTGGAGTCCCCAAAAACAATAAAGCTGAAGCTCCAAGGGATTTTATTTATATCTTTAAACATGATTTTTATGCCTTTTTATTTAAAAATCCAGTTAACTTCTATCGCACCCCACACTCGTGTCGTGGTCAGGCTGCAGTGGCCCTATTTGCACGCGCCCCTCCTGCAGACGCCCAGACACCCCCGTAGGGAGGGGGCCCAGGTGAGCAGAGGCAGGTGGGGGTGCCGGGGGTGCCGGCAGTGAGGGGGCTTCCCAGAGCTCACACTGTCCCCTGGACCCTTACCTCTGCCTCTCATTTCTTCCTCACGTTCCTTTATAGCTACTGAAAGGGCCTGTGCTATACAGATGGTCTAGAACTTTCCATGGAGTTATTGGGGGAGGCTCCAGCATGAGAACTGAGTGCCTCTCTCCAAGATCCACCCCCCTTGTTTCTCACCGCTCCCCACCCAAACCAGGGGCCAGGAAGAAATGAGGTGGTGGACCCTAAACCACTGCACCCCCATTGGGGGTGGGGTCAGGGGCAGTGCCTCCTGCTTCCATCCTTCCCTTGGGCCACAGCCCCCCTGTCCTCCCCCCAACAGAGCCCCTACCTAGAGGGTCTCCGTGGCCCTTTCTGCTTGCCCAAGGTGCCACCCCCTACCCCCAGGTGCCCCTCCTCTGAGCTCCTACCAATGCAGGTGCCTGGGGGAGGGGGTCTCGCCTGTCTCCAGGGACTAGGGACCCACGGGTGCTTCCTGAAGGACAACGGGGTGGGGTCACACGTGTCCCAGGCCTGCCAGGCACTGCCCTGGTCTCCTGGCTGTGTCCCCGGCACGTTGCCCATCTGGGAGGGGTGGACGTTTGCTACTCCTAGTCCCTCCAGCTCTGAGGACACATCCCTGTGACCTTGGGCAAGGTGTTGACATCTCTGAACCCCCGCTCCCGCATCTGCAGACAGGGGTTCAGGCTCTGGGAGACGCCGTTGAAGGAGGCCAGGTCAATGATGATCTAATATTCCAGATCTCTCCTGTCACCCAACCCCGAAGGCCGAAGCAGACTGCAATCCACTTAGCTCAAACTCATTTTAAAGCAATTCACTATTTAACAAGTTCTGAGGCCCAGTGCTTTCACAGGCAGCATGCGAATTGAATCATTTGGTCTAATCTTAGATTAATACGAACAAAATCCTCCAGCGAGGACAGTCCTGGGAGCAGCCCAGGAATCCATCCCTTTGTCTTTGATGAAGGCAGGCCCTGCAGAAGGCCTGACCCTCGGCCATTGGCGTGGATGCCTGAGTGACGCCATCTGGGTGGCATGCCAGGGCAGAGGGAACGAGGGCTTTGAGCCAGGCAAGGGTGGGTTTGAGTCCTCCTCTGCCTCTTGCTACCACATGACTTTGGACAGACTACTACCCTGTTCAGCCTTGGCCTTCCCCGTGGATGCTCTGAGCAGGACGAATGCAGACAAAAGGCAAGAGGAACTCCATGTCACCGCCCCCCTCCCAACCGTGTCCCTGCATGAGGTCTGCTCAGGACCTTCCAGGATCTCCGGCTCTCAGGTGTCTGGGAAGCAGAGCTGCTTGGACCTACTCCTGCCCCCTTGGCAGCAGCTGCCACTGGTTTGGGGAGATCTGGAAGGTGCTGGAGGGTTTTTACTTCCCCCTGCCCTTTGGAGAGCTCCTGCTTCTACAGGGCATGTCAGAACTTTGGCAGCAAGGACCCGTGTTTTACCCCAGCCTGCAGCTCTGCCCGCTCAGGTGCCGTCCTGCCCCACTGAGGGTCCCAGGGCTGGGATCACAGCCCAAATAGGTGAGGGCCCCTCCCTGGTGTTGTCACCCCTAATCCGGAAGAGAGAGGCTTTGTTGCTTCTTGGGTCGCAGCCGAAACGATGGGACTCTTGCTGCCGGCCACATAGAGACAGCCCAACGGTCGTGGGAGGGAAGAAACACAAGGAAGACACACAGAAATGAGAGATAGAGACAGAGAGGGGGACAGGGGGTGGGAGGGAGGCAGGGAAACCTGTGGGATCAGATCTGAGTTCTAGCCACGCTCCTGCACTTGTTCCTTGAATTCGCATAGTCCTCCCAGGAAATCTGCTTTAACATGCAGGGTCCAGGCTGGTGGGAAGGAAAAGCCATGAAAATCAAGCACCTTTGCTTCCATTGCAAAGTCATCTGCTGCCACTTGTCAACGTGTCTGATCGGGAATTTGATAGAACCGTCTGTGTTGTCCCACTCGGAGGATTTGGATAGGGAAGATGGCAAAGCTGGGAAGGAGCTGACATCCTTGCCCAGGCCGATTCCTCTGCTCAAGATCCCTTTCGAGTCCACCTGGCCTGGTCTTGTCCATGTGGCCAACTCCAGCTCACCCTTTTGGACCCATCACAGATGTCATTTCCTCTTAGGTGACTTTGGCAACCTTCAGTATGAAAAGGGGGGTCCTTCCCTTTCTGGGGGCTCCATCACACCCTCTCCTGGGGCACCTTGCACTTATCCTCGGGGCTGTTTTGATCTGGTTTTGTTTGTTTGCTTGGCTGTCTCTCAACCACCAGATTGGGGGTCCTGGAGGCAAGGGCTCAAGCCAGGCACAGAGCAGACAGTCATGACATGTGGTTGACACACCCTCCTCTTGCATGTAAGCCAAGGCCCAGCCCACCCCCAGGTGCCCTTTCTGGGAGAGTGTGGCTGTCGCCCCATCTGGCCCCAGCACTGGAATCTTTACCTGCCCTGCCTGGAATATTCTGAGTAAACGGCTCCTGCCCCGTCGTCACTGCAGAGCAGGATTAAATCATCATCCCGGTGGATTTTGCCTTCCCTTCTATTATCTCTTTCTCTTCTGTCACCTTTATGCCATGACACATCTTAAAATCTATTCATCTTTGTCGTGTGTGCATTAGATTCAAGTGTGTGAGATCAACGAGGCACCTTAAAAATCTATTTTCACTCTGACTGCCTTGTGCAGACAGTCACTGATCCAGGGGGAGAGAGGTGAGGCCCCTGGGGGACCCGGGGCCAGGCCACTGAGGGAGAGTGCGGGCCACCGCCACGAGCCTAACCCAACTCTTGGGCCCCCCGGCCGGTGGCCTGGCTGCTGGGGGGCTGGTGCAGGACATTGGCAGAGGAACTAGTAGATGGACCCTCATAAGGAGGGTTAGGGATGGAGATTCGCTGTAAGCGTCCTAGCATCGGTGTCGAACCTGAAGCGACCGTAGAGGCCTGCCTGGTCCAGTCTCTTTGCCTCATGGCTGGGGAGACTGAGACCCAGAGGGGATTTGTGACTGACCAGCTCCCCAGCTGGCAGTTGACCACACTGACAAGAGAGATGGCGACTGCTTCCCACTGTGGGGACCAGGCAGATCCCTGGACCAGCCTAAGCTGCCACCCACCTGCCCCTTCTCCAAAACCCCCCGCACCCGTGGCAATCCAAGATGGCACCCGCCCCCCTCACCTCCTCGCATCCAAGTCCCCTCCATGGCGGACGCCCCCACCCGTGAAGCAGTCTTGCAGAGGTCCTGCCTCATTGCTTCTCAACACTGCCCTCATCCCGTCCTTCTGCAGAACTCTCCCTCTTCCCCTCTCCAGCCTGACCTGACAGGGCGTCAGACCCTTGGCGCCCTCTCAGCCATCAGCACACACGTTGGCCCCAGCACCAACCATTGACCCCTGCTACACTCACTCTAGCCTCGGGGAAGCAGGTGTTATCCCTGCATTCAAGGAGGTTCTGGTTGGGGAGATAGGGTGGGGCGGAGCCGGGGAGCGAGGTTTTCTGAGCCCAGGGGCTCGGGGATACACTCACGGACCGATTCAAGCAGTTACCGGCCTCCAAACATTCCAACTCCCCAAAGTGGAGCCGCCACCCTGCAGTCCCAACCTCCACTTCTTCCCCCAATCCCTAGCTTCCCCAAATCTTGGGTCCTGGGGTCTCAGCTTCCAAGAGGCCCAGCTGAACATCCCTGAACCGGGCCCCACTGTTGTTCTCCGATAGAACCTTCCGTGACGATGGGTTTTTCTGAGCCATCCAACATGATGGCCGCTCCTTCCATGTGGTAGGAGAGCACTTGAAATGAGCCTAGTGCAACCGAGGAAGTGGAGTTTCTATTTTATTTCCTTCTATGTAATGGGAATCGGAATTGAAATTTGAACAGCCTCATGTGACTCCTGGTTGCCACACCCTCCTCTAGAGAGGCCTGTCATGCGGGGCTAGGGATGTGCATTCCCCCAGTCCACTGAGGAAGATGCTGGCCTCATGTTTCCCCAGAGAAGGAGGGAGACAGCAAGGCTTGGCTTTGGGGGTTCCCTGTCTCCTGTCGGAGGGGGCCCCCAAAACAGAATGAAAAGGTCTTCCCCAGAGAAGAAATTTCATAGGCTTTATCATGGCCATGGGGATGTAAAGCAGCTTCACATCTCCAATCCTGCACTACCTGCTTTCAGCTGCCCTTACTTTATCTCACTGAATTCCGCTTGGTTAATAAAATGAAGGCACTGGACAGGGAGAGGAAGCCTTGATTTCACTGAGCACCTGTTACATGCCAGGAAGTCCTCCAGGCCAAGCACAGTGCCCGAGTGTCTGCTCGTCTCACATTTAGGTGATACACGTCACACTCAGGCCAGAAAACAAACATCCACAACTAAGTCTAGTTCGAAAGACAACCAGGTCCTCTGAGAGCTGTCTGTAGACGATGAGGGGAAAGATACTGTGTTCAATACTCACTCTTAAGTGTATTTATTAAACGTACAGTCTATTATTTTCTATGCACTTGGGCCTTTGCTGCTCCCTCCTGGCCCGGCGTCGATATTCACATCGTATGGAAATCAACCAAAGTTCATTGAACACCTGCTACATGGAAATCACCGCAGGGAATTTTACAAAGGACCATACAATTCACATTCCTCCCAATCTGACGGGTCAGGGTTAGCAACCTATGGCCCACGGGCTGGAGCCAACCCAGCACCTATTTTTGTATGGCCCGTGAGCTAAGAATGGTCTCCACATTTTTTTTAAAGGTTGGGGAAAAAAAATCAAAAGAAGAATGATATTCATGACAGGTGAAAATTACGCAAAGTTCAATTTACAATGTCCATAAATTAAGTTTGGGGACACATTCATTACCTGTCGTCAAAGCTGCTTTTGCCCCACAAGGCAGAGCTGAGCAGCTACAGCAGAGACCATCTAACTCATGAGGCCGAGAACATCTACCATATGGCCCTTTGCCGAAAGTCTGCCAGCCCCTGCGATAGGTGAGCTAATGGTGACAGAGATGGTGGCTATGATACCCCAAGGCAGAGCACCTCCCGTGCTGCCCCCTGACCCCAAATGGGTCATTTCCAGGGGCTCCTCCCACTGGCCGGCTCAGGAGAGGCTCCCTGGAGGAGGGAGGCTCTGAGATGGACTCGGGCAGGGTAGGGTTTGCACAGGAGAGGATGAAACCCATCCTGGGGGGTGGGACAGTACGAGGGAAAGCCTGGAAGTGGGGACAGCAAGTCAGCCATTTTCTAGAGCAGAAGCCGAGAGTGGAGGGGACAATGGGAGGGCTGAGCTCACGCCAGAGAGAGACAGAAAGACAGAGATGGAGAAGCAGCTTCATCTCTCGGAGCCATTGAGAGCTGGAGCTAAAGGGGACCCACCCTCCAGTCCCAATCCCCCACCCATAAAGCTGCGCTCACCACCTGAGATGCTCCCTTCTTGGCCCACCGAGACCATCGGGTATCAAGCCCTAATGGACCTTCTGGCCCCCAGGGGACCTCTGGCAGCTGAGTCTGTTGGGGAAAAGTCCCTCTGAGGAGGTTTGAGGCTGATGCTTTCTTCAGAAACGTCCCTTTCTGAAGCATATATTTTGAACTGAAGGGAGCTCTTGTTTGCTATTGGTTTCCCCTGTAATTTTATCTTTCCTCTTTATTTAAGGAAAAAAAGCCCCGTAGACTCATACAAGCAATTTTGAGTATTTAAGAAAAAAATTCTTCCTTGCTCCACTGTCATGTTCAAGGGAAGATGTCAGACCTTCATTTCCCAATAGAACCAATTTGAACGTTGCTTTCACCTACAGGGTGACGTTCTTCTGGGTTTCCTATAAACAGCTGGTTGCTTTCTCTTTTTCTTTCTTTGTTTTATGTGATACACATAAACAAGGGGCCCAGGGTGTGCTTTCCCATACACACCTCCACACGCGTGTGTATCCACCCGCTTACACACACACACACGCAGCTGCATCCGCCAGCCCCAGGATGTGACTCTCCCTCCCAGCATATCACGGCCCCCAAATTCAAAGCTCAACCCAGGGACCCCCCAAGGGACCCCCAGAGCCTGATCCAAAAGCACCAGGAGTTTGTACAACACAGATGACTACAGACAAAGTTGATTGCTTTCTTGATTAGTGGTTAAAGGGAATGGATTTGATACGCTGCGTCGTGAGATAGTGTGCAATTAATCCCCGATTGGCTTGGTGATGACACTGTCTTGAGGACTGGAAATGGGCAGAAGTGGTCCAGCGTGAGGGCAGTGGTGACGATGGGAACTGGCCAGAGAGCCTGGGAGCAGGACAGGACCATGGGTGGTTTGGGGTTGTGAGGTACGTGGGCACACGGTGAGGCGGCCCAGCACGCCACGTGCCTGCTGCTCGGAGCATCTGCAAGTTCAGCCTCCCCTGCTCTGTCCACCTGAGCCAGCAGGCATGGCTCTGTGCTGCAGAACCCAGCCTGAGTGGATGGACCCCACTCTGGGCCTCTCCATGTGACTCCAATGCCGTCCCTGTGTGGAGGATGTGGAGATCACTGTGGCCAGCCCAGATCCAGCACCAGCTCTCAGAAACGTACTGCTTTCTGTGTGTCTCCCCTTGGGGGCCTTACGAGCTCCTCAGAAATCTGAAATCAGCCCCTCCTGGCCAGCCTGCTGCACCCCCAGGGCTTCCTGTGCGTGGGACCACTGTGTACCTGGGTACCTGTCTGCACAGCCAGGAGCTGGGCATCACCCTTACCTCTGCCAATGTTTCCATTTCTCTGCTGCTGCCGCCTCTGCTCCCAGCATGCCTCCTGGACTCAGGACTGGACCTGGTGCCCCGCTCTCCCCGACCCTGGTCCCTGGCCCCACGGCTGCCACAGTGAGCTTCGGAATGCAGGTGTTCCTTTGTTCCCAGCCGCCCCAGGGTGAAGCCAATGTCCTTGCTGTAGTCCCTGTGGCCTCTTGTGATCTGACCCGCTTTGTCTCCCCAGAACTTGCCTCTCGCCACGCCCCCAGGCAGTGGACACTCCAGTCCATCCCAATGTCCTTACAGGTCCTCAAGCCCAGCCCACTGTGTCTCACCTCCTGTCCCCACGTGCATTCCCTAAAGCTGGAAATACCCTTTTTCACTCTCCCCTTTCAGCCGTGCTCCCCTGAAAGCCCCCGTAGCTTCCCCTGAACCCTCTCTCACCTGCTGTCCTGGGCAGCCCAGCACAGGCATCAGCTCTCGACCCTCACAACCACCCAGAAGACAGAAAAAGGACGGTGCCCGTTTTGCAGCCGGACAGGACAAGGGCCCTCCCAGCTGGTGAACAGCAGGTCTCCCACTTCCAGCAGGATCCCCCGCTCAGAAATCCTCCCTTGCTGACTCTAGCTCACCGAGACTGGGTGCCAGAAGCTTCCTTCCAGACAAGGGAACCCGGCTACCCAACACCTGTCAGTTTTCCCTGAAACTGAAGCTCAACCCTTTAAGCACTAAACGTGGAGCCATTTTCCAGGATGGTTTTCTAGTCTTGTTTTAGAAAGACTTGAGCCTTCAGAGTTCCCCAGGCAGAAGTTAAACATATGCTGTCTCTGGATCCTTCCCTGTACCAGGCTGTAGAGAGTGGTGTCCTGAGGGTACTGGGTGGGGGCAGTGTGGGCCCCCTTCATTCAAAGGTCCTGCCTGCCAGGGAACACAGATGGACAAGTGAGCCACGGGGTGACCAGCGCGCTAGGCCAGGCAGCGTGGGAAGGGTCCAGTGCCCTCGGGCTTCTTGCATACCTGGGGCTACCTGGGGCCCACTCTCATCAGGGGTACCTCTCTCCCACCTTCCTAAGATTGTGGATCTCATCTGTGGAGACCAGAGACATCGGATCACCAGGGTGTTTACAGTAAATATCTAAAAATAGACTAACAAGTTCTGAGTGAGGCCCCGAGGGTTCCTCTAATTAAAATGCATGAGCCTTGATGCAGAAACAGCGATTTTTCTTTTTAACATCATTCTGTTTATTGGATGGTTCTGGGGTGGGGAGGGTGCCTGAGAGAGGGGTGCTGGGGCGTCTTGGGGGAGAACGGGCTGTGCTTTCTTCCTGGGCTCTCACAGGAGGGACACGCAGTAGGTGTTCGGTAAAGTCTCGGTGACTCCTTAGTACGAGGTTCAAGGTTGCCGCAGCCCAACACCGATAGATACGCGTTGGATGAAGGGGGAGATGGTGCTGCAAATCAAGCGTGTTCTTTTCAAGTTCAAGAACAAGCGGTAGAGAGAGAAAGAGACAGGTGAAGCAGGGCATTCACGGCAAACTCTCGAGAGGGATGAGCGGTGAGAAAGAGCAGATGGGAAGCCTTAACTTCAAAGAGAGCGAGAGAATTCCTCTCTCAACAGTTTGTCTCCCTCCATCAGGCTCACTGCATGAGTGAAAGCGAGGAGACTGCCCATGAGAACACCCAAATTACAAAGGAAAAGGGCTGATGTAAGTTGCGGGTGGGTTGCTCGTCTGTTGCAACCAAACACTCACAGAAAATGTCCAAACACGAGTCTCCTTTGGCAAGAAGGAATGGCTATCAGTTGTTTTTTTTTTTTTTTTAAGAAAGAAACACACAGTTTATTGAAAACCAGAAAAGTCAGGAAAGAATATTGCCTTCTTAATAATAAATACATTTCGTGGGCAAGAATTGCAAGGGAGCCGTTTAAATTAATTTCTGCTTTGTTTGTTTGGTTTGTACAGGGCTTAAGTCCCAGCTGACAGCAATCTGTAAAGGTTCTAACATATTGGAAATCTGATTTTCTTGCAGCCAGAATCCCACAGTCCAAAATGATTTCTCTTTCAACTCTGTTAATCAGACAGGCAAGGCTCAAATGGACTCCTAGTCAAACCAAATTGCACTTGGTCTTTTTGGGAGTGTGAAAAATATCTGATGAAAGCTGTAAAGGCAGAGCTGCTGGCCATTTCTCTCTGCAGAATTGGTGTCGGTGTTGGGGGACTACAGTGAGAGGGGAAGGGAAGACCTTGCGCATCCTTCATCCTCTGAGGCTCTGTGGTCCTGCCTTCTCTTTCTGCCCCACCCCTTCTGGAACGTGTGCTTTGGGAAGCTAGGGGAACTCCGAGGAAAATAGAAGGAGCTCATTCTAGTTTGGAATTGGAGGCTCCAAAAGAAAAGGCCAAGGGCTTCCCTGGTGGCGCAGTGGTTGAGAGTCCGCCTGCCAAGGCAGGGGACACGGGTTCGTGCCCCGGTCCGGGAAGATCCCACATGCCGCGGAGCGGCTGGGCCCGTGAGCCATGGCCGCTGAGCCTGCGCATCCGGAGCCTGTGCTCCGCAACGGGAGAGGCCACAACAGGGAGAGGCCCGCATATCGCAAAAACAAAGAAAAGGCCAAATCTCCTCCCACTCAGACTCTGAGCGTTCAGTTTCAGGAAGGACACTTAGCCCCTTTTTCTCACCCCTGCCGGCACGCAAGCCCCCACAGTGCCCAGCATACGGTGTGCTCCCCTGACTTGTCCCACCGGTCAGCTCCACCTTCCTGGATCTAAGTGACAAGCTCCATGAGAGCTGTCCCTCCTCATGTCCCCTCTACATGCTGTTCCTGAACTTAAATCCTCACCCACCTTCTTCTCCAAGCTGGCTCTAGCTGGTTTCTAAGACCAAATCCATCTGTAAAAGATGCAGGTTTATACTTGGAACAAACACAAATGTGACTAGAAAACTAAATAAAACCCAGCTAGTCGGGGTGTGCACAAAGGGCCCCAAGCTCTGGAAGTCAGTCCTAGGAAGTGCTGCTCCTCCCTGGCCCACCAGCCTTGGAGCTCCTACCAGCCAGGGCTGCCAGGGACGGCTCTCCTTGGCTGGGAAAGGTCTGGAGTGTGTGTGTGCTTGAATCAATTCCGTCCGTCCCCATACACCAAGGGGTCTTCACCCAGGTTCTATGCATGAACGTCAGGGTAAACCCCAGCCCCTCAAATGATAGGCAAAATGTATACATATGTGCATTCCTGTGGCCCCTGGCTTTTCTGGGTTCCCGCGTGCCCCCATGGCCCTCACAAGGGTGAGCACCCCAGCTGTCCATCCATGTTTGCCCACTGGTGTTTCCCAGCTGTGCTTCCTAGGTGTGTCCCAGACCTTGGCCTTGGTCCTGGAGCCGGCTGTGGAGGCGCCCGCGCCTCGGTCTCCCGGGGGTGGTGGCAGCGTCCGCGGCCCTCTCTTGCCCCTCCTCTGTTGCGCCGTCTTCCTCCCTCCCTTCCCTCTTTCCAACTGAACTCTCGTTTCTCCTCTCTCCCTAGTGCTTGTACGGCTGCTATGTCCACTCCTCCATCATCCCCACCTTCCACCGGAGGTGTTACTGGCTCCTTCAGGTACGTGGCTGGGACTGGATTCTTCTTCCGTCTCCGGCGCTGGGGACGGGGCTGCGGAGGGAGCTGAGTGGGGTGGGGCTCCTGCGTGCGGCGGTCCCAGGCCCAGGCGCCCTGGCCAGCTTTCCTAGAGATGTCGGCGTGTGGCGCTGAGGCCAGCTTCGGGGCCGGCCCGGTGTGATGTCAGAGGCCAGCAAGGGGAGGAAGCCTGGTGGGGGGGCGTCCTTGTCCGCCGCATGAGGATAACGTCCCGCCAGCTGCTTCCAGGGTGCCTCAGTTTCCTCTGATTGAGGACAGGAAAAAGGCTGGGTGGGCAACCTGCCCCTGACTGAGAAAAGCCTTTGCACGGAAAACCGCAGGTGGGTTAGTCGTCAGCACATGTGGAAAATCAGCTCCCAGAGTCATGCCAGTTGTAGCTGGATAGATTGGGATGGTTGTTGGGAGAGCAGGAGCTCCTGGCTCAGAGGGAAGGAGCTCTGTAATCGATTTGTGATGTCTGCTGTGGAGCAGGATGGAGAAAGGGGTGGAGAAGCCACCCAGTCGCCAAAGCTCCAAGGGAGGCCTGGCTCCCAGATCTCTGTCCATGGTGCTGGTGCACAGCCCCGAGGCCGCCCAGCCCAGAGCCGACTGGTTGTGTTGGTGGTCGTCTTGCTTGTGGAAGGTGTTGCTGTGAGTGGGAAGGTCTGAGGGGTCTGCCCAGCGAGCCTGGACCTGGGTCCTTTCCGAAGCTCGACCTCTGATTTGCAGCTGCGCTCTGTAGAACACATCCCCGGGGGGTCCCGGCAGCATCACCCCAACTTCTTCCTACGGCCTCTGCCCAGGAATTGCTGCCTCTGGCCTTTTCCCCCAGAGGTCTCACTTCCTGCATCCACGTTAGCCTGGGCCCCGGGGGTCTGGGGATCTCCGTGACCTGGGAGACGCGGTTGGGAGGGGTCCAGCAGATGGGAAAGCAAGCCCCCCGCCAATGCTCATGGCGCGTGTTCTGAGAGAAGAGAGCTGCACATGCCATGGAGTGCAGAAGGGCCACTGGTCCCGGGGAAGGTGGCCTGGAAGGTGTCTGCTGGGCACAGGGCTGCCTCAGTGGCCCACCTAGACCAGGCCCTCTGTCCATCAACTCGTCCTCATCTCCCCTAGCCAACCCCCCGCCCCCACCGCCATACACTTCCGTTCCCCTTATTCCCCAGAAATAACTGTCTGTGGTTCAACGAGTTCATTGACGGGCGGCACCTGAGACCGTCAGACGAGGTGCTGATGTGCAGACACGGCTTCCCCAACACCTTGCCCGTTACAGTCTCCTGGGTCTGTCCCCCTCAGAGGTTGGTGTGGAACACCTGCCTTTCTACCTGCTCAGCCCTGCGTCCTTGTGAAGGGGACCTTCTGTGTAATCCTGGGAGGCTGCTTTCCAGGTCTTGTTAACAAGAATGGACCCGAGGCATTTTGCCATTTGGTGAAGGGTCTTCTCCGTGGCTGCAGGGGGCGGGAGTGGGCTCCTCCTTGCCAGCAGAGATCTGGTGCTGTTAGAACATGTCCCTGTGTCTCCAGGGTCACGCTCTGGCTGCCAGAGAAACGCCTTCACCTCAAGCAGCCCTTGTGAGCTCCTTCCTTCCTGGGCCTCCATCCCCCCAGGTCCCACGTGGGTGTTTTCAGCTTCTGGGCCCCATCAGAGCACCTCTTTGCTGTGCTCTCTCTGCCCAGCCTGGCTGCTGCCCTCCTGAGGGAGCCACACCCCCGGGGCCAGCTTCCTGCCAGCTCGGCCCTCCGGCAGCCCCAGCTGTCTGCTCTCCAAGGCTGCTTCCTCTCTCTCCTCCAGACCCCTCTCCCGCCCCCACGCCTGCATTCCCTCAGGCTCCTGTGGCTTTCAGTAGATCTCCTTCCCCGGACTCAGACGCCACCGGGACGCCTTGGAGTCTGAGCCGATTGCTCCCCAAACTGGATTCCACTCACTCAGGCCCCTTGAGCCAGGTCCCTCTTAGCCTGGGCTGCCCTTGCCTTGTTTCTGGGGCCACGCAAGGAGTGGGGGGCCGCTGCTCCTGTGCCCCAGCCCTCCCCTCCCTGGTGCTCCGATCCTGGCCACTGCGTGCTGGAGACATACCTGGGGTGACTCGTGTGCGTCTGGGTTTGTTACCTTCCAGCTGGCGGGGAACCCGAGTCTCCCCAAAGGCCAGGATCACAGATCTGGTTTCTCCAGGGCTAATCTGAGTCTTTATCTTCTCTCCGGGTCCCTGGGAAGTTGTCTCTCCACCCCCGCCTCTGCGTCCCCGAGTTTCTGTGAGCAGGTGACAAAGTGGTAAGGTACACAGGCGTGGGGGTGGTGGTGGGTGGCTCCTGCTTCCGGGTCAGCTCTGGGCAGGAGGAGGTTAAGGAGAAAAGTCAAGGCAATTAGCGCATCGCAAGTCCCGCCCGGAAGCCTGGAGCTCCAGGGCCAGCCGCCTTCTCTGGGCAATTTGTTCTGATGCTAATTACAACACCGGGATAAGACGGCGTGGCCAGGTTTAATTTCTCTGATATTAAATAGGCAAGAAGCCATGAGACACGGGCCCAGGTGGAAATTGGCCCAAGTTTGTCTCTGACACCAATTACCAAGAAAAAGGCTTGGGGTGGGAGTGGAAGTGTCAGGGCACTGTGACGGGGTGAGAGCCGAGGAAGAGGCAACTCGGGTGCCAACCGGCCAACAAGGAAGCCAGCGTGTCCCCTAAGCGTGACACGTTGCTGACCAAGGGCGCACTGGGTGGCCACGCCCCTCACAGCCCACCGCCCAGGCTAGTGGGCTGGCGGGGACAGGGGGAGCCCCCTGAAAGGAAGGGGGCTGGGAGGAGGAGAGGGAGGGAGGGAGGGGGGGAGGGCTTCTGGTTAAAGGAGAGTTTCTTCTGGGAACAGCCCCAGCGGAGCGGAGCGGCCATCTCCTTCCTCTGTAATCCCAAGGCCACTTAGCACAGCAGGGACCCTGCCCACACAGACCTGGCTTTCCTCTCCAACCACACTGTAAGCTCCCCAAGGGAGCCACCTGCCTCCCTCCGTCTCCCCTGAGGGCCCAGCACAGAGCCTCAGCCAGATCGGTAGGGGCCGGCACCCCCCTGCCCCGCCCCTGCTGCACAGGACAGGGGAGGGGCCAGCTTCGGAGTAACCTGACTGTGCGGGTAGGTGCCACCTCCCTCTCTTTCTCTCTCTATCTCGCCAATAAATCTTTTATCCGGATGTGAGCCGGCAGACACTGCGGGACCAGAGCCTTCCCCTAGGGTGGAGGGACTGAAGCCCGTTCAGCCCATGGCACCTAAGGTCATTGCCGTGCCCCGTGGGCACCACGTGGTCACCTGCACGGGCAGCATCTCGTGACCCCAGAGGACCTGAGCTCAGGCTGCTTCTACGGGGCCTTTGGGGAATCGGCCCTGGGGCCTTGAGAAGCCCCCGCTGCCGGCCGGCATGCAGCTTCTCTCCTCACCTCAGCAGCACCACTGAGGGCTCCGTGTGCCACGGCTGGCAGGGCCCTTAGAGGCTGCCCCAAGCTCAGCTGCTGCATCTCCTAGACAGACGCTGAGGCCCAGAGAGGGCAGGGTCGGGCCCAGGGTCACCCAGCCGGTCAGCGATGGAGCCGGGCTGGGATCAGCCTTCCCGGCTCCTTCCTGCCTCTGCCCCCCGCGGCCTTGACCATGGTTAGCACTGCGTCCTCCCAGGCCCTGAGCCTTGCTGGGGCCGTGGAGGTGCAGCCTCTCCTGCAGGCTGGGCCGCTCCAACGCTGGGCCAGACAGCCAGGGTCCTCGGCCTCCGTCTCTGCCAGCGTGGCCTCTCCTCTTTGGGATTTTCTAGTGCTTTGGCTCAGGCCTTCCTGCCTCCTTCTGTGACCCCTCTTGGGCCCCGCAGTCCCTCCTTCTGTGCATTCCTCCCCCTACCCGCTCCCCCAGGAGGACAAGCCCCCATGTCAGGCCAGACTTGCCAGCAGATTCTGTATGGCTCATTTGGAAACTATTCTGCTTCTAATGAGTGTTTTTCTTTTTGCCCTTGTCCTCTAAAATGCTTAATGAATGTTTTCCACGCTCAAGTGAAGCAGGGGGTGTGTCCCTGTGTGTCTGCCACCGCCATTCATTCGGGGCTGCGTGTCTGTTGAGACCAGCTCGCAGGGGCAGAGGCAGCGCGGGCTGCTCCCTGGACCACCCCACAGCCCACACACAGGCCTGCAGGCCCCTGAGTGCTGCTGTGCAAATACAGGGACCCTGGGGCTTTGGGGGGACCCCGGGACTGGGGGCTCCTGGATCACTGAGAGTGGCAGACGTTTGGGTTCCAAGTTCTGGCACCCGGCCACCCCGGGTACTGACTCTGGGCCAGGCAGTGCACCGGCCCCGCACCACGGGCCCCCGGGTCACCCGGGAGAAGACCAGGCTCCCAGGGCGCCCATCTCTTCTCCCCGGGGTGCCATTGTTACCCTTCTTATAGGTGGGGCTAGAGGCAGCTTCAAGCGCCACGGAGGGGCAGCTGCCGTTCAACCCCACACTCTGCCTCCCGCCTGACCTTGAGCTTTGCCAGCCCAGGACCCCCAGGAACAGTGGGTGCAGGGGGCTCGCCTCCACCAAGTGCCACAGTACAGAGGCAGCGCAGAAGAGTGCAGGGGCGGCAGGCATAGAGCCAGCTTACCAAGGGGGCTCACTCCAGGCTGCGCTGGCCCCCCAAAGCTCCCCACCCTGGAGTGGAGGGAGGCCTCAGCCAGAGGACTCGCTGCCTTCCAGGGCAGGAGGGAGACCCCAGTGTTGCTCGGGCAGAGCCCAGGCTCCCCTGACAAGTGCCCGTGAGAAGTGCACTTCCCCACCTGGCTGGCGAGGCCTGGGGGGGTCGAGCTGAGGCTCTAAATCCCTTTGTTGGATTGTGGGTCCCCAGCTGGCCTTTCACCCTCAGCGTGGTCAACTTCTGCCCACCCCGTCCTGAGAGCAGGCTTTCCCGAGGCAGAAATACCAGGACTGGGGGGGTGTCCCCCAGAGCAGGGCCCCTGGGAGGAGGGCATTTCTCCTGCCAGGAGGAGGGGACTTAAAAGGCAGCTGCTGCGGGGAGGCAGTGACCCAAGACCTCCCAGGGTTAGCGCTAGGGTTAGGGTTAGGGCTAAGGTTAGGGTTAGGGCTAGGGTTAGGGTAAGGGTTAGGTATAGGGTTAGGTTTAGGGTTAGCGCTAGGGTTAGGGTTAGGGTTAGGTTTAAGGTTAGGTCTAGGGTTAGGGTTAGCGCTAGGGTTAGGGTTAGGTTTAGGGTTATGTCTAGGGTTACTGTTAGGTTTAGTGTTAGGTCTACGGTTAGGGTTAGGTTTAAGGTTAGGGCTAGGCTTAGGTTTAGGGTTTGGTCTAGGCTTAGGGTTAGGTCTAGGTTTAGGGTTAGGTTTAGGGTTAGGGCTAAGGCCATGGTTAGTTTTAGTGTTTGGGTTAGGTTTAGGGTTTGGGGTTTTGAATGTCTTATACAGTCCAGCGGGCCGCAGAGAAGGCCTTTTGCTCACCTCTGGGGCCATCGTAGCGAACAGTCCCGTTTCAGCTTCTGCCCCAGAAACAGGCCTGGACACCAGCCTGTCCTGACGGAGCCCCACCATCCTTTAGGGCCCTCTCCTGCCACAAGTGCCCCTGGGGCCTCCTCACCTCTGAACAAGGCCTTACCCTCCCCAAAGGCAGCTGAGCTGCACCATATTCATCCGCAGTGTGCAGGGAGTGAGCAGGCTGTGGGCTTAGGGCCTCCCCTCCCACCTGGGACTATGGCACCAGAGTGGGCCTGGGGCGTTTCCCAACACCACACCCACAGGACCTCAGCATATGGTTCCGTCCATCGACACCAGACCTGTCTGTGGACGTAAGGGCCTCTCTCTGAGCCAAGTGCCTCTGAGGCTCCCCAGGAAAGCCTCCGATCTCATCACTTCCCTCAAGTAGCAACGTTGGGGTGAGGTGGGGTGGTGGGAGTTCTAGGCAGAGGGAACCCCCGGCCCCTGCAGCGTGGCCCAGAGGCCACCATTCCAGCTCCCACCCGGAGCAGTCAGTGGGCGGATGTTTGGGATGGTGTTTGTTTGAACCTCTTATAATAGTGGGATTGGGGTCACACAGGGAAATATTCATTAGCTGTTTGACTCTGGGCATTTGAGCTCATTTCTCTGAGTCTCAGTTTCCTCATCAGTAAAATGGTTATGAGAATGGCGTGGACTGCACAGGACTGTTGTGAGAATTCCCTATAAATGAAACACAGAGCACATGACAATGGAGCCCAGCTCGTGGCCCACGGCAAGCACTCCGTAGATGATGGACAGCTCGACGCCATCAGTACCAGTTTGGACCTATAAGGGGACATCCTGACGCCCCCAGGGAGCCCTGTGATCCCCACCTCGCACCTTCCCTTCGTCTCTCACAGCGCCCCGACCAAAAGCGGGGACGGTCAGGCCACCTCCGCTCCTTCCTGCCACCCTCCTCTGCAGTGGGGACACCGTCATGGCTGTAAATGTCCCTTGTGCCCACTCCCCACCCAAAATGACTTGAAATCTATCTGGGGAATGATCGGCTCTTTTGCAACCCATGTGCCCCCCGCCATTGTCCCCCTCACTTTATCTGGAAGCGTGGCGCCACCTGGGACCAAACCCTGCAGCCCTGAGCGTGGCCTGCAGGTGAGCTGGGTCACCAGACGGGACCAGCATCCCCAGCGGGGCAGCTGGAAGAGGGTGTCTGCACTCACCCCTCGTCTCCAGGCTCATCCTAATGGGGGCACGTCTCCACTCGGGGTGAGCTGGGCCCCACTAGGAGGCCAGCCCTGAGACGTGGGAGACAGTCTCTCCCCCACCTTTTTCCTTCCTTTCTTTCTCTCTCTTTCATCTTTTTTTTTTTTATGGAGGATATTATAGCTTTATAAAAAGTACTTGAGGCTTCTTGCTCAGTAAGGGTTTTTGTGTTCCATCGGGGTGAAATTGAAGTGTCCAGGAAATAAAGCATCCCAGAGCCCACCCTGTACGTGGGCCCTCGAACGACGCCTCACAGGCTTAGAGTGACAGAGGCGCTGCGGTCAGGCTGACTCTCTGTCCCAAACGGGGCATTTTGGCCCACGTGGTGCAGGTAACAGAAGCGAGCTGGTGCCTGAGGAGTCCCTGGCCCCTGGGCCTGGGTTGGTGGGGAGGGGAACACGCCCCAGGCCAGCCGGCCCCTCTGTGCTCCATCCTGCAGACCCCATAAGGAGGATGTGGCAGATGCCACGTACGGGCTGGGCTGAGGCAGAGGGTGCAAGGCTCGGGGACACCACAGCCCTGGCACTGGGTGGCCCTTGGCACTTGGTGGGGACTCCAGGTCCAGCTCTTTTGGTTCTCACAGCTGCCCTGGGAGGGAGTCAGGACTGGGCAAATTCGCCCTGACTTTTTCAGAAGAGGAAAACGAGGGTCGAGGAGAATTTGGGACCCCCAAAGACTAGAGTAAGCAGGGCCCGGTCCAGGCCCTTTAAAGACACACGGCCCCATCCTCTGGAGCTCACAGGCCACAGTGCCCGGGCCGAGGGGCACGGGCGGGGCAGGGAGCAGAGATGAGAAGGGGGAGTGGCTGACGGGTCCTGGATGTGTTAACCTCTGGGGGTCGGTGCCCATGTCAAGAAGGACAAGAGAGTCTGACGCTTCATCTCTGTTCCACACCCTTGGCTGTCCTTCCCCAGCTGACAGTGAGCTCTCTCTAGCCCACCGGGGACTGGGCAGCACAGAGAAGGGAGCCTCCAGGCCCAGAGCATTTGGGGAGAACTCCTGTGTGGAGAGGCAGGTGAAGGACCCTGTGGCGCCAAAGTCATTTCTGACCCTGAATTTATGTGCCTAGTAGGTGATACTGGAAGCCCATCAATGCGATGAGTCCAGAGAAGTGGACATAGAGTGGGCTGGGTGGTCAGGGGAGGCTTCCTGGAGGAGGAGGTGAGCTCAAGGGTGGAAGAATGGGGCAGGGATGTTCTTCCATGCCCTTTCTGACACGTGGCAGGCCTGGGCCACAGTGTACAGTGACAAGAATGTGTGGGACCCCAGGTCCACAGACCAGGCACAGGGCTGTCTGAGAAGAAGGCCTCAGGACAAGTGTCCCAGGCCCTGGTGCCAGACTTGGAGGGGACGTAAGGGGAGAACATGCACGCCATCTCTGCTTGGGCCCAGGAGGAGAGACCAGGAGAGATGGGGCCGGCCGACCAGAGGCTGCACATTCATCACTGCTGTGAAAGCCTCTCCAGGCTGAAGGGAGAGCAGTGGCCTTTCACCCTTATCATGATTATTACCAGTAACAGTAACAATAGCCATTGTAAGTCAGGGCTACCATGGCCCAGCAAGCGACCGTGTTGTCAGCTAATTATGGAGATGGACAGAATCTGGAAAGAAGTGCAGGGGGCCAGGGATACGAGGACAGGGTTCCAGAAGGGGTGTTGGAGGACAGGTGAGTGGGGGGTGCTGGGTGTAGCAGGGCAGAGACCATGCAAAATGGAGCATGGCTGCGGGACTGGTAATTAGACCAGAGCCTCAGCCCATAAGCCGCCAGGAGGCTTTTTACACTCAGAGACAGGAGCAGACAAGTAGCAAGTGGTGAAGGCCTTTTGCGACGGAGAAGGCGCGTGTGGGAATGAATTGTGGTCTCCGACAGATCTCTCTGGAGCTGCCTCCTTGTTCCGGTTTTATTCTATCTAGCAGCTTCCACTTCTTTCTCCATTTAATGTGCCTTGAAGAACGTGATGGGAAGATAAGGTAGACGCTAGGAGTTTACGGCACTATGCAAAAAATTGCTCAATTCCATTAAGATTTCAGGATCTTTGCCAAGGCTGCGCAGCAGAGCTGATATTATTTCCTTCTTAGACATCTTTGCTTGATTGCAATTTACGATGCCGAAGCCTCTGCTGTACCACCTAAAGCCTCCAGAAAATATATCTCCCCAAAGCGGCCATTATCCTCTCTAAGGAAAGTCACTGGGCGTTTTCCAGAAGCTTCTCTCATCCTGGTCCCCTCCTCGGGGACAGGGGCGTGCCCAGGTGGTTGGCCTTTGCACCTGGTCACCTTGCAGGGGGAGCAACCCAGAAAGTCCCTGTGATCAGGTCTCAGCTACTTGACCTTCACCCTGCAAATCGCAGCTGCCTGTGCTCTTGGAGCCCTGTAGGGAAGTGGGATGCCTTGCCCCTACCTTGTGGACGAGGGGGTTCCTGAGTATGGGGGAGAACTTGTAGCCACTGGACAGGCTTCCCACTGGCCACGTGCTGGGACCCCTGGACCCGTGGTCCTTCCAGGCCCACAGTTTGGATTTGAACTCAGCTCTGCCTTCTCCTAGCCACGTGACTGTGTCAAGTGAATTAACCTCTGCGAATCTTATGTCTGTGTCTATAAAATAGGCATGAAATACCTCCCTCTGGGGGTCACTGGGAAGATGAACTGAGCCAATGCCCACAGAGATCTTGGGTCATGCTTGGCCCTAGGCAATGGTGGCTGGCTCATCCCTCTGTTGTGACCATTTCCAGCCATTTTTGCTCCAGGGGATTGAGTGGGTGGGTATAATTGGGGAGGGGGGTCCCCTGAGAATGTCCCATCCAGACCACCTTTCAATGGGCAAATTACTCATCTAACAGATGCGACCATGTGATGGCAAACCCAGTTCCCTAAGTTACTCTGTGTCTCTGCTCGGTTAGTGAGAAGCAACCTCCACATTCCAGCTGTCTGTCTGCTGCAGCCCTTTCCCCAGGGCCCCCTCGGCTCCCTGCCCCGCTGGGACTGACCACCGTCTATCCTGGCCCATCCTGCAAACCCTCTGTCCTTCCCTTAGAGGACAGGGCTGCCCGGGCCAGGCTGGGAGACAGAGGAAGAACGAAGCTGCACGAGTTGCAGTTCCTTAGAGATGGAAATTATTAATTAGTCTTAGTATCCAGACCTTGTCAGCCTCTTAATCCTTCCGTCTGCAGAGGGGTTTCTGCCTCCATGGTGTGTGTTGTCAGCTTGGCTAGGCGATTGCTTTTAATATAAAGGCGGAACAATGGGCGATACAGTTTGGTTACTATCTTTATGTATCAAGCCAAACAATTCCTGCTCCCCTTCGACAGAACACCCTTCAAAGACGGGGAGAAGGCAAAAGCGGCTTAATTTCCCTTCTAGATGGCTTCTAGTGTGGGCTTTTGTTTAATTATCCTTTTCATGTAATCTTCAGCTGACATTCTGTCCTGGATATCCTAATCTTCTTTGGAGCAAAGGGGAAAGTGTGGTTTCCAAAGCAAAAGACAAAAGTTTGCTTCAAGGAAACACTCCTATTTTGCTTCTGAAGGAGCTCAAAGGGCCAAGAATGAAATTCAGGTGTCCTTTGGTAGAGTGAAATGGAAAATGCAAGTTTTTGGTGACAAGCTCCATGTGTGGACATCAGCACTCGCTTAGGCCTCCGGGGACACCCAGCTCGTGAAGTTGGCCTGCTTGGGGGTGCTGTAGACTCTGGTCCCCCGACGTGACATCATAACTGCTTTTACCACCGTTACTATTTCGGTGGCTCCGGGATGCAGGTATTCCCAGGTGAGACACATCACACACCCCAGACTCACTACAAATAGTTTTAGCTAGACAGGTATACGTAGATGTGCACAGGTGAACACAGGTATACATAGGTGTGCGTAGGTGAATACAGGTATGCACAGGTGTTCACAGGTAAACATAGGTGAACACAGGTGTGCACAAGTGAATACAGGTATACACAGGTGAATGCAGGTATACATAGGTGTGCACAGGTGTGCACAGGTATACACAGGTGAACAAGGTGTGCACAGGTGTACACAGGTGAATACAGGTATGCAGAGGTGTGCACAGAACACAGGTATACACACGTGTGCACAGGTGAACACAGGTATGCACAGGTGAACAAGGTGTGCACAGGTGTGCACAAGTAAATGCAGGTACACACAGACATCACTGCTCCTCTCACCTCCCCCTCAGTTCATCTGCTTTCTTCCCAGGAAAGCGTCTGGGGGTCCTGAAGGAGACTTCTTGCCATGCCACCCCACCCCCCAAATGGACAGGACTTCCTGGGAGCTTTCCCCTCTCCTTTTCCGGACACACCAGTGTCCCCCCTTGGATATGTGTCTGGTTGTCCTCGCCCCTTGCCCACCTCCCATTCTTCCCTTGGTTGTCCTCGCCCCTTGCCCACCTCCCATTCTTCCCTCACCCCTCACCTCCAGCTTTCCTCTTCATCCTCCGCACCATGACGGGGCTGTCTCCAGTTCACCGGTGACCTCTGCGTTGCAAAACGCAAAGGTCACCTCACTGCCACCCTCATTTTTCGGACCTCCCAGCAGCACTTACCAAGGTTGGCCATCCCCTCTTTCTGGAATGTTCTCTTCTCCTGCTGCTGGCTATCTCCCTCACTGCTCGTTCTTTACAGATCTCACCCCTTTTCCTCAAGCCCTAGATCTTGGAATGTCCCTGAGCTTCCTAGGCCTTCCCTTCTCTGTCTTCACCGTCTCCTTGGGTCCTCTCACCTGGGCCCACAGTTTCACATGCCAGTTTTATGCCAATGACTCCCACACATATAGCTGTACCCTGCCCTCACCAGTCAGCGCCTTACTTTTAAACTCAGCCCTCTGTGCAGGGGCCCCTCCTGACGCCCCACCTCATTTCCCCTCTCTCTCCTGCAAACCACTCTGCCCCCCAACAAACACTGGATTATCAAATGTTTAAGGTAAACGGAAAAGCTGAGAGACTTTTACAAGCACCCTATACCAACCAACCAGACTCTCTCAATATTTTGCTATATTGTTTTATCACTTACACGTCCATCTCTCCAGAAATCCGACTTACTTGTTTTTCATGCATTTCAAACTAAGTTGCAGACAACAGTACACCTCCCCCAACACGTACTGGTGCAGAGTACGCATGTCGGTAACCAGAGTTCAATATTTAAAGTGCAATTCTTGTCTTCTGCTTTGAAAATTTACACACAATGAAACAGTTGGATGCACAAATGTTAACATACTAGTTGATGAGTTTCCATCAATACGTGCAGCAACAGAACCCAAGCCCGCATGGAGATTTAGACTATTACCATCACCCCAGAAAGCTCCCTCCTGTCGTTTCCCAGTCGGTCCCCACACCCATGTCCCAGAGGTTACCATTGTCCTGTTTTTTCCACTATGGATTAATTTTTCCTGTTCTAGAACTTCATACAAATGGAATCATCCAGCAAGTACTCTGTTTTTCTTTACTTTTTTTTTTTTTAAATTTAGGCTGCGCCAGGTCTTGGTTGTGGCGTGCAGGATCTTCGCTGTGGTGTGTTTAGTTGCGGCATATGGGCTTCTTAGTTGCGGCTTGTGGACTCTTAGCTACGGCATGCATGTGGGATCTAGTTCCCCGACCAGGGATTGAACCCAGGCCCCCTGCACTGGGAGGGTGGAGTCCTACCCACCGGACCATCAGGGAGGTCCCCCAGCAAGTACTCTTGGGTGAGGCTTCTTTCACACAGCGAAATCTCTTGTGCTTCGTCCACCCTGTTGCGACATCAACTGTGTTATTTATTCATTGTCTATCCTCCTGCCCCACCCCCATCCTTCAGAAGTAAGCTCCTCAAGGGCAGGGGCATTATGTTGTGTTTGGAGCCTAGAACCATGCCTGGCACCGGAGTCCATGTTTGTTGGGTGGGTGTGAATAGACTTTATCCACATCCAGAAGGCAGGCTTCAGGGCTGGGTCCCCATTTCCTGGGGATGGTCCCAGACCCTCCCATGGCTGTGCCCAGGCCCCAGCTATGCCCCACAAGGACAAGCATCAGAACTTGGTAAAGAGATGAGGGCGGTTGGGATCTTCCGACAGCGCACCCCTCTCCTTCCTCCGCGCCATCCCTCCTGAAGGCTCGCTCTTTACACCGGCCGTAGTTTAGAGAGTACGCCCTGGAAGGGTTATCCCGGGGGCATGAGACTTGAGAATTCTGTGGGAGGTTAGCTTAGAGGATGGAGAGGGAAATCCAGAGCAGAAAGGTTTGTTGATCCTGAGTTGCTAAAAAATTTCTTAACTTGAAGACAGAGTTCTCAGAAAAAGGCTGTCTGTTGCAAAGAAATTAGCTCCCGTGGGTCTAGTTTTGCCTTCTCTGCTGTTTCCCTGCTGCTGGAGGGCCAGGGCTTCAGGAGACCCTGGGGGGCATCCTCAACTCAGGTCCCTTGTCTGGGTTAAAGTCTGAGGGCAGGGGGCAGGACACAGCTGCTCCGGGAGCCCACGTCCCCCTGTCACCGAGGTGATCTGATCCATAGACAACATATGTCCCGGTCCTTAATCCATTTACATTTAAGGTAATTATCGATGTGTATGCTCTTATTGCCGTTTCGTTCATTGTTCTGGATTTGTTTTTGTAGGTCTTTTTTTTTCCTTTCCTCTTTCGTTCTCTTCTCTTGTGATCTGATGAGTATCTTTGGTGTTGTGTTTGGATTCCTTTTTCTTTTTTGTGTGTATATCTGTGATAGATTTTTTCATCTGTGGTTACCACGAGGTTTTGATATAGCCATCTATACATATATATATATATATATATATATATATATATATATATATATATACACACACACACATGATTGTTTTACGATGCTGGTCTCTTAATTTCAAATGCATTGCAAACATCCTGCACTTGTACTCTCCTCCTCTCACGATGACTGGTTTTGATATCATACCTGTGTGGATGTATCGCCAAGGCCCACTTCCAGTCATCCCAGGGGGAAATATAAGACCTGCTGGCTTATCAGGGTGTGTCTGACAGCCCAAGAGGGCTTTGCTGTTCTGAAGTGGAACCAACCCCATGGCAGCTGCAAGGTGTCAGCTCCCCTTAGGCTTGGCCCAGCCCCTTACCTGTAGTAGGTACTCACTTAGTCATGGGCTGAAACATTGCAGACCCTGGCACCTGCTTCAGGCCTGACCAAGCAGAAGAGAGAAGGCCCAGCCACTCAAGACCCTGGACTCGGTGTACCAGGGCCACCACCAGCTCATCTGAGAGATGACGCAGGGTCCGTGCTACCCCCACGTCCCCAGTCCTGGGCCAGGCGTGTGCGAGAGGTGGGTGAGCACTGGGCTGGTGGGTGCCTGCACCAGGGCCCAGCCTTCTGCCTGTAGGGAGGCACTGGAGAGTCCCTTCCCCCTGGTGGACAAGGCCACCAGGCTCCCCAGGAGGCCAAGCCTCTGCCCCAGGGAGGCCTGAAAGGGCCTCTCTGCCAGTCGCCCAGCTTTGAAGCAGCTATAAAGGCCAGGGGCTTGGTGGTCATGCTGACCTGGGTTCTAACCCTGTTTCTTTTTTTTTATTTTATTGAAGTATAGTTGATTTACAGTGTTGTGTTAATTTCTCTTATACAGCAAAGTGATTCAGTTATACATATATATATATATATATATATATATATATATATATATATATACATTCTTTTTCATATTCTTTTCCATTGTGGTTTATCATGGGATAGTGAATATAGTTCCCTGTGCTACACATTAGGACCTTGTTGTTTATCCATTCTGTATATGATGGTTTGCGTCTGCTAACCCCAGACTCCCACTGCATCCCTCCCCCATGCCTCCTCCCCCTTGGCACCCACAAGTCTGTTCTTTACGTCTGTGAGTCTCTCTAACCCTGTTTCTGAAGCCACGTGGAGCTGTGGCTTGGGCCACACCTTGGGTCACAGAACCCGTAACCTGGGGCTCAGTTTCCTCACCGAGAAAGTGGTTCAGTGCTGTTGTAAGGATGCAGAGATTCTGTAGTGCTTTGTATTGGGTCCATCACAGGCCAGCGCTCAGCGAACTGTGGTTATTGTTACCACAGCTGTTACAAACCCAGTGCTCACCCCACAGAGCCCCGGCCTTGAGTCCTTCCCTCCCTGACCATCAGCAGAGTTTCACCCTCTGCCTCGGCCATGCCCCTGTCTCTGGCATTCACAGCCGAAGCCCTTTGCTGAGCCCGGGTCCACACTCCCCGTGGAACGTGCCTGTCCCAGCTCACTCCAGCAGAGTCCCCAGAGCTGCCCCGACCTGGATCCAGATCCTTCCGTTGCCTCTAGGAAGCTAAGGTTGAGAAGTCCTGCCCCAAGGTCTCCCCCGCACCCTGAGGCTGAGCCCCACCCTTTCCGGGCCAGTCCCTCCCTGCCCGGGACTGAGCCCCTAGCCCTTGTGTGCCTGCATCCACAGCTGCAGTCTGCTGTGTGTCACCCACGTCTCCTGCCCCATCACACCCCCTCTCTCTGGGGCATGTCAGAGCAGTCAGCTCCACCGTCCCAGGGGAGCAGGGGAACGAGGCCCACCCCTGACGGGCATCACCATGCTGACAGCCCCGGAGATGCTTCCTGACACACTGCTGCTCCCTGCTTCCTGGGAGCAGCTGCCTTTGGCGGTGGCTGGGGAGATGAGAGGGGCTGGAGCCAGGCCCAGGGATGAATGGCGTGGCACCTCCTCAGCCAGTCCTGGCTCCTGAAAAGTTAAGCAGTATGGACAGCGCGGGGCAGAGAGCTGCAGCAGACGGAGGGTCCCTGGGGGCTGGAGGCTGCACGGACTCTGAGGTCAGCCTCAGTGGCAGGATCCCGGGTTACTGGGACCCTGTGAAGCTCTGAGCGGCCGGGTGGAGAGGGGTCCAGGGCAGTGATCCTGACTCTGCAGGAGGGGCTCCCCAGGCCCCAGGCCAGGCCCCTCTCAGCTTGGGAGGTTTCAGCTTCACTGGGAGCAGAGCCCCAAAGGCCTCAGAGACCAGCTGGCCCCACCCCTTTGTCTGCATAGGAAAGCGGTTACCCAGGGACGCTGGAAGATTTACCTCGGGGCACCTGAGTGACGGGAGGAGCTGGGCTTGAACCCCGCTTCCCGACGGCCAGGCCACGCCTCTTTCTGGGACACCCCTTTACGTGGAGACTATGGGTGACCCACAGCCTTTCAACATTCCAGGCCACTTCCCAGGCCACCCAGGCATGCAACTCAGTCGCCAGCCGTTGGGGTCTGCTCAGAGGATGCAGGCTCACAGCATCAGCCTGAGTCCAGCTTAATTAGATCAAAGACCATTCTGCTGCCGGAAACAGGTCGCGTCTTCAGACCCAGAAATGATGTTGGCGTATAATCCCTGTTTGGCATGATGATCGCTTCTTTGGGAAAGAGACACACAGATGCTCCCTCAGTTGGTGTGGCCGATTGGGAGATGGCCAGATTTTTGTAGGTGTTGAGATGTTGTCCCATAATGCAGCGGTGTGCTGGTAAATGTTTAACAACCAGTTCCCGGGGGTGGGGGGGGGCATGGGAGCAGCAGGGCACAAAAACAGATTCCTCGTGGGTAACATTTGCCAGTTTCCATGGTGTAAATACTCCTACCGCAGCCGATCTCAGGGTTCCTATTTGGTGTCCATTGGTTACAACATTCTTGAAAATTTAACAAGCAGCTCTCACAAGCCGGCTCAGCACACCACTGTCCCCTCAGTGTAGCACAGACACGGGAACCGAAGCCCATGTCCCACGTCCCAGGACCTGTTTGGGCCTCCCCAGGCCTCGCCCACGACGAAGGCTCATGCCTTGTGGAGTAAAAGACAGAGGTTCCCACTTGAGTTTCCACGGGGACGAGTCAGCTGCCACCATGGAGATTTCTGAGGCCAAAGGACATCTTCCTTGGGCATCTGAGACCTGCTTCCAGGGTGGTCTCTGTCCCCTTTGTGTTTGTCACACCTCCCCAGACCTTCCAATAGAATGCCAGCCCCAGACTCCAGGCTACCCTGTCCCCGCCGTCCCCATGCCTGGGATGACTCAAGTGGACCTTTCATCAGGGTCATGGCCATGCTGCCCTTGGGTCCCTCTTTCATGGTTAAAGTTGCTTCCTCCCCAGGGCTCCACCTCCCAAGGCACCGTCCTGCTCTCAAGATCTTGCTTCTCTCACTCGAGGCAGGAGCAGGGGCTTCCCTGCCTGCCTTCCCGGCACACCCAGGCTATGAGTTCGAATCCCAGCTCTGCCGGTACTCCCCTGGGGAGTAGCCTATCCTCTCCGGGCCTCAGTTTCCTCACCTGCACAATGGAGATGAGAATAGTACCTGCCTCTGGAGGTCGTTGGGAGGGAAAAAAAAGCCCCAACACGCGTGAAGCACTCAGCATGTTGCGTGGCACGTAGTACATGCTCAATAAAGAGGAATCTGTGGTAGCAATGACCGCGCTGTGACGCACAGCCACCTGCGCCTCCATGTATTCCCCACTTCCTGTAGCAAATGCACAAGGCCCCTCGGCAATTATCACCTGTTCTTGAATCTCCTCGGGTTAACCCATGAAGCAAACCAGTTGTGGTGACCAAGCGGGGACTAGGAGGGCAGCACTCTGTGGGGTAATAAACCTTCACTTGAGGTGGAGCTACGACCCCCTAGCTCGGGGGCCAGGATAAGCCATCTCAGAGTTTTAAGGCCAAAAGAGACATCAGTGATACTCATCCTGTTTTTACTTAAAATGTTAGCATTTGTCTCAGAGTGATGAGTGTTTTGGGTACCTTCTTAAATTTTAACCCGTGGTGTGTGACCCATCCATTGCCTCACCCTAGTTCCAGCCTTGCCCAGTACGTCCACTGGGGACCAGCCTGTGCTCGCAAGGGTTGCTATTGGGGTGACTCGAGAAAACTTGCGAGAAGAAACTGCTTTCAGGGCTTCCCTGGTGGCGCAGTGGTTGAGAGCCCACCTGCCGATGCAGGGGACACGGGTTCGTGCCCCGGTCCGGGAAGATGCCACATGCCACGGAGCGGCTGGGCCCGTGAGCCATGGCCGCTGAGCCTGCGCGTCCGGAGCCTGTGCTCCACAGCGGGAGAGGCCACAACAGCGCAAGGCCCACGTACCACAAAAAAAAAAAAAAAAGAAAGAAAGAAACTGCTTTCACATGCCAGTGCTAGAGTGGCCCAGAGGATAGGGTAGGTGTCCGAGCCTTGGCTGAGGGACAAGGAGGGAAGGACCATAAAGAATGTCCCCAAAGCTGCACTTTCCAGGACATTCGGAGCCAGTGCCCCAGCATGGGGAACCCAGGCGCCTGGCCTGTCCTCAGTCCTGTTAATTGCCTCCCATTGGAGCCCTTTGCTGCGATTCAGCTGGGCTCTTCTCAGTTGTCCATACATCACAATTCTGCTCCCAGACCCGTCTCGGGGCCTCTGACCTATTTCCCAGAGCCGTGCTCCCTTTCTCTTACCTCCCCACACTTCCCCCAGGGAGATCAAACCACAACAACCTGCCTTTTCTTCTGGGATCTGCCCAGCCACCATCTGACTCTCTCTAGGCAGTCATGGTTCAACCTGGCCCAGGTGACCAGAGCCTTTCCGCAGACAGATCTGCAGATCCACAGCCATGTGGAGGCTGGGCCCAAGTGCTGGGCATGCCCCTGCTAGCCTGGGGTACAGGCTGGGGTGGGTGCAGACCCTGGTCTCCAGCACCCACTCCAAAGAGTTCGAATCACCCCCCAGCTTCACTCTTCAAGCCTCGGGGACAAAGGGACCCGGGGAGAGGGGTGGAACCAGAAACTGCGACTTGGCCTTGTCCACCCAACCTTTCTGCCCATCTCATCACACACACACACACACACACACACACACACTGATACACAGATACACACATACATACACACACACACACTGATACACAGATGCATGTACACACACAGACACATGGATACACAGAGACACACACATACACAGGTACACACACACACCGATGCACGGATACACACGCACACCCAGAGATGCTTCACCCCCTGAGAAGGACCAGCCTGCAGGTGTAGCGCCCTGACCTCATCTCCACCAAGTGTGGGAAAGGAGGCGCCCAGGTCCTGCCTCAAAGACCAAAATGCTCCATGAAACGAGAGTTTTCTCTGAGGTTTTTATACATTATGTATTAACACGCAGGCTACGCTTCTCTCAGAAACTGGCTTGAAAGGCTGGTATGGGTGGGGGGGGGTGCGGTTTGCAAGTGGAGCCGCGGCCGCGGCCCTGTGTGAACGTGACCCCGCCGCGTTCTCTGTGTGACCCGAGTTGGCAGCAGCCTGCGCGGGGCCACACGGAAGATGCACGGGGCAAGCAAAGCGGACACAGCGCTGCCGCCGCTGCGGCTCTGACCACCCAAGCTGGGGGGGCGGATCCAGCAGCCACCAGAGGCAGACGCAGGGAAAGTGCTCTGAAGGGTCAAAAGCCCACCGCATTTACAAAATCAGGCCGAGGGAGGGCTGTTGCCAGCCGTCGGTGTGGGAGCCCCAGGGGAGGAAGAGGGCTGGCAGCTGCGGGGAAGCGGGTCCCACCTGCGGCTGCAGAGGGTCCTCTGGGGCATCACTCTGGCCCCTAACCCGCCGCTCAGCTCTCTCCCTCAGGGGCCATTAAAGGACACAGCCAATAAGAGTCGAGCGTCTTGGGCAGGAGAACCTCCCTCTTTGCCAGCCCTCAGGAGCATCTGTGGAGGTGCAGAGTCTGCAGAGTTGTTGAGGGGGAGACACTGGGGGGGAGACACGCCCCCCCTTTCTCCTTCTTGCCCCACGAAGCACAGGAATGCCCTCTGAGGATGGAAAACAGAGGCCCGGAGGGCCCGGACCCGCCCGGTGTCCCACAGCTCCTCCCTGCAGCCAGGCAAAGCCTAGACCCACGTGCCTTCCCCTGGACAGGCCACCTTGGCCAAGCCACCGAGGACCTGTGCCTCCTCTCGGGAAGAGGACAGGAAAAGAAAAAGCTGTCAGCTCCTTGCTAGGCCTGCCCGGGGCCTCTGGACAGGTCCAGATGACTTTTGTTTCCCTAAGCGGCATTCTACATCGTCCTAGCACAGATCCCGCGAGCCTCTCCTGCCTATGCCCGGACAGAAGCCAGAAAACGGTTCCCAGCTGAACGTGGGCTCTCCAGTCCACAAACCCGAGAGCTCCTGTGAGCGTGTCAAGGCCGGGTCCCCGAGAGTGGTGGCTCTCAACAGCCACACTCACAGCCTGAAGGCCAGGGGTTAGAGGTCATGGTCCAGAGCAGACCTCACTGGCCCAGACCCCAGGGCAGGGGCCTCCCCTGGGACCCCATGGCACCCCCGTCCCCTTCCTGACACTTGCCCGGCACTGTTGGTACAGCCTCATAAGGACTGTGTCTGGGTGACTAAGGGGACCCCAGGAACGTTGGTCCTGGAGATTCCCTCACACGTGTGGCCAGCTCTCCTCACCTCTGGGGTTGCTGGAAATCAGGTCCAAGTGCACGCTTTAGACTTGTTCATCGTCATGGAAATACTCTGTACTCCCAGCTCTGGACTGGAGGAATCAGTTCATGCCAGCAGCCGAGGCCCAGAATGTGCTTTGCTTTCCCGAGGCTCCAGGCTGGAGACCTTCTGTCCTTGTTCATTCATTCATTCATTCGTTCGCTTATTCACTCATTCACACCTTCAGTGGGAGTGTTTATTCCTCCTCTATTCCTCCAAGAAAAACCCATCACACACCTGCCCATGCTCTGCCTGCCGTGCTGTAGACACCTGCCTGCCCCTGGGTGGAGCACCGGCTGGAGATCTGCCCGCTGTCCGCGTGGTGAGGAACTGGTCAGGGATCTGCTTGCCATCCCCGGTGCCAGGAGGCGGGAGACATGGGCCCAGGGGCCGTGGCTGTCTATGATCGGAGACCGAGTCATGGCGGGGGGCTCCTGACCTTTTTCCACTATTGACATTTCTCCTTGGTCACCCAACCACGTGACCTGGGGCGCATTTTTTTATTCTCTTGGCCCTTTGGTTCCCCTGTCTATAAGTGGGTGTTATGAGACTTATTTTGTAGGGACCTTGTAAAGGTTCCATGAAATCGCCTACAGAAAGCTTAGCGCTAGTAAATGTTGGCTCATCCTTCCACGTGGCCCTGTGGAAGTCCCCTCCCCTCTCTGGGCCCCCCCCTCAATGGTGGTCCTAGCTTGGGAGAGGACAGTGACACCCTACCGTCCCCCAGCCAGGCTTCTATTTGTCCTCTTCAGCTCTCTGGACGACACATTTTACAGTACTGTCCAGAAGAGCTCAAATAAACTCACAGCCAAGGGGTCTTTCCTGGGGTCTTCGTGGGGGAAGGACAGAGCTGTCAGGGCCTGGTAAGCCTATCCCTAGAGAATCCACAGGTCAGCTCCACCCAGGGTCACTGAGCAGCCTGCTAGGCTCTGAGATCTTGTTTTTAAATGCGCTAGAGGAACTCACTCTTCAGGCATCAATGCACCGTGCCGGGTGCTGGGGACACAGGGATGACCAGGCAGATGGGTATCCTGCCCTCTGGACACTTACAGTCCGGGGGTGGCACAGAGAGCGCACATGCTCACGGGAGCCCAGTGGGATTCCTTTGGGAAACAGAGAACGTCCCTGGATGTGTGCATTTTGCTGACACAGGCTTTCGCGTATGGAGACTCTGAGAGGAAGCATCCTCCCGAGGCTGGTGTGTCGGCGGGGCGACCCCAGGCCCCACCCATCTGGTCCTACACTCCTTGCAGGGCCAGACGGGGCGGCTTCCACCCCAAGGGCCCTCGGTTGACATCCTGTGACCTAGAAGAGGTGGCGACATGTCCCTGCACACTCCTCCATGCCTGGTCCCCCAAGCAGAAGGGACACTGTGTACTGGCGTCATCAGCTTGTTTCTGGCTGCTCAGCACACGGGGTGACTTTCAGCGGCTACAAGAGGCCACCTGGGTCCCAGTGGAAAAGTTCACATGCTCCTGGCTGGACCTCACGGGCCAGCCCCACCAGGCATCTGAATGCGAATCCCTCCCTGCCAGCCGCTCCGCCCAGGGGATGCTTTCTCCTCTGCAAGTGACACGGCGTCCTGGTTAATGTCGCAGAGGGCTACGGGGGTAAATAGTTCTTCCCCTAGGCCCAGAATCAGACTCTCCTCCTACCTCTGCTGTCGAGCTTCCCGTGCTGGGCTTCCTGGCTTCGTATCTGCTCATCGGGCAGTTTTGAGAGCTTATTTCCGTAAGAGATGCAAGTTAACATGGGCAGTCACTCTGTCGAGTGTCAATCCTCCAGGAAACATGACAGTTGGCTTCAGTGAAGCCGAAACCGTAATTACCAAGAGCAGGATTAAAAGCTGCCCCTCCACCTGGTAAGGGCATTGGTGCCAAAGTGAGTCCATTTCCCATTGGGGTCTGTGCTGCAAGATGCTGCTTCCCACAGGGGGCTTCTGATCTAGTTGTGAGGATAGGCTTTCCTGAGCCAGGTCCTTGGAGGTGGACGTGGCCTCCTAAGGCACTGCAGGTGGAGGTACGGCCTTCACCCGGCTAGGACACTCTTCCCTGGGGAAACCTTGAGCCCTCCAGGCGAGGATATAACCCAGAAGCAGTTCAGACCTTCCTGTTTCAGTAGCAAAGGCACTTGCTTCCGTGCGCATATCTCTTTACCCAAATAAGCGAGAACCGTTAACTCAGATCCATTCCACCCACTCAGGCTTTCCTCTGTGAATGTCATTTACTTTGAACATGTTCATGTTTTGCTTGTTTGTTTGTCTGCAAATAACCTAATGGAAAGTCCTTTTATTTTCTTTCCAAAACAAAGAGGAGACCATAGCACACGTTCCATCCACACATCTGAAATCCTCCAAGTCTTTTTTTATAGCACTTCCATCTGCATGGTATCCCAAGAGGTCAACCTGCCTTTACTTGAGCTGTTCCGAGCCTGACCCACCCCGGGCAGAGGTAGACTGGCTCCTTCCTTCCAGTGCATAAAGACGTCTCAAGGAGACTTGTTCATCTTAAGGGCAAAGGTGGGCACCTGCTCTAGCTTATTGCTTTCACAAACACAAGCAAGAGGGGAAGGCTGTTTCCAGCACTTTCTGGGAATGGCCAAAAATAGCCCCAAATCCCCCATGTTTGGGTTTAGAGTAGACACAGAGGGAAAATGGTCCCTGATATGTTCGACTGTTTAAAATAGGCCTTGGGTATGCATTATTTTGGTCATTAGTTAACATATCTGGGTGGGGAGAAAGGGAGGGAGCTAAATAATTACAAGTACTTCAGTGACTTTTTTTCTACTGACTAAGGTTAAAATGAATAGCGTTGATCCGTTGCCCAGGCAGTAGGCTTGTTAAAGGAAATTGTATTTAAAATGATTTTTGAGTCAAAGCAATTTGGCTGCTCCAAGGCGTCCTTTATCTTTTGCTTTCAAGAGGATAATAATATTTAAAAACGAAGTCACTCATACCATTTCCTGTCGGGAAGCCAGCTCGGTGATGGGCAGCTCTTCCTCTGGGTTTGTTTACTGGTCCCATGACGGAAAACGGAGGCTTAATGTGCTCCCTTCTGCGAGGCCTGTGTGTTCCGACCAAACAGAGATGCACGCTGTGGTCCAATCTGTGTCTTCGGCGAAGTTCTTTGTCGACATTGTTAGTGTTGGACTTTCACCAGCTTGGTTTGAGCTTCTGAACTGGAAGCTCGTGACAACCAGGTGGTTCCAGGAGGTGAGCAGACGATGGGGTGCTCTCCCACTTGGCTAAGGGGTGCCTTCCCCACGGGTGATGTGGTGGGTCGCCCAGTTGGAAAGGTGCGAGGCAACCTCCTGGGTGGCAGTGTTGTTTGTCATCCAAGTGAGTAGGGCTGGAGCAACCCACTCCCCTTTTATTTTTTTTATTTTTTTAAATAAATTTTTGTTTATTTGTTTGTTTGTTTTTGGCTGCCTTGGGTCTTCGTTGCTGCACACGGGCTTTCTCTAGTTGTGGCGAGCGGGGGCTACTCTTCATTGCAGTTCATGGGCTTCTCATTGAGGTGGCTTCTCTTGTTGCGGAGCATGGGCTGTAGGCGCGCGGGCTTCAGTAGTTGCAGCACGCAGGCTTGTGGGCTCTAGAGCGCAGGCTCAGTAGTTGTGGCACACGGGCTTAGTTGCCCCGTGGCATGTGGGATCTTCCCAGACCAGGGCTCGAACCCGTGTCCCCTGCATTGGCAGGCAGATCCTTAACCACTGTGCCACCAGGGAAACCCCCACTCCCCTTTTAGAGTGAGAAGCAGACAAGCCAACTTCCCAGTGAGCGGGAAGGAACAGAAGGTTCCAGAAGGGCCTGCTCTGCCCTGGTCCGGGCTGGGCAGGGCTTACGTGGGTAGCATGCATGGAGGCTCAGAAGAGCTGGTTCCGCCTTTTGTAGTCCTGGGATCCTCAGCTCAGACATGCCTATGAGCTGGGGGCGGTCCACCCACCTGCCTCCGGCTCACAGGAGCCCAAGGCAGTGTGGGAGGCAGCAAAGTGACAGGGAAAGAACTTTCCACTGCAAGGAATGGAGAGGACAACACCTCCTCAACGTTGCCCGGTGCCGGGCACACAGCAGCGGACCCACATGCTTTAGGTCCTTCTCTGACCTTCCTTTTATGACCTGTCCCCCAGGGAACAGGTGGGGCCGCTTCCTGACCCACGTCTGGCCACAGAAGGAGCCCGTAAAATGTAGGAAGGTGAAATGAGGACGTTTCGGGGAGTCTTTGGTCTTGCTGGGTGTGTCCTTTGCTCAGCTCTGAGGTCACCTGGCACCCAGAGGTGGAGAGCTGCTGAGGCCTCAGCAAGGAGAGAGAAGCCCCATTTCCACCTCCCAGGCAGAAGGCCTCTCTCCTCCGGCCTCGTAGGGGGGGCTCGGACCCTTCCACCCTCAGGCTGAGTGGGGTAATGTAGGATGGCTGTTGCTCCCTTGGTGCATTTTAAGCACACTTCCAAACTCCGTTCATTCTGCCTTTGATGGGGAGGTGGCCTTCTGGGTTTTTCTTTCACGAGATGCAGATTTAATGGACTGTGATTTTTCTCCAGATCTGCTGTTTAAAAGGGAAAAAAAGGCAGCATTAAAAAAGCAACTCAGAATTTCTATTTGCTCAGGGAAAAAAAAATCTGCTTGCTATTCAGGCCCTAGATTTTCCTGGGAGATTAGTGTACTTGCTCGCCAAGATGTTAGCTAAAGGAAAACACATTTGCTGTAGATCAGAAATATTTATCCTTTTCTGGGCAGAAGATCCGAAGAAGAACTTCATCTGAATGTATAGCACCTGGAAATAAGAATGCATTCCATCTCCCGAGCTGCGGGCACCCGCCAGAAAGACTGAATCACCGGGGACGGCGCGGGGGAGATGTGCCAGGCAGCTCAGGAAGTCTCGGGAGTTGAAACCGTGAACGGGGTCGAACGAGGCTGCTGGGGTCTGGGGATGTGTAGGTCAAGGGTCAGGTCCCAGACACGAGCCGGGGGATCAGCTGGATGGGAGCCACAGAGGAGAGCAGTGAGGGTCCCAGAGCCCGGCAGCCCAAGCTTGCTTTATCCTGGGGTAGAGAATGTTGACCCTGCCCTGCTTTCTGTGCCCCTGGAGCCAGGTCTGGGGCTGAGCATGGTGGGTGCCTGGGGCCAACCCCACTCCTGCTTCTTGACAAGAGAGAAGGAACCCCAGCTTCTGTTGAGCTGCATGCTGTCACCCAAAAGGACGGGCAAATCTTGTAAAACCTTCTTTCAAACTTCTCAGACTCTTGTCTGATTGCTACAGAAGAGTAAGAGATGCAAACTCATCAATAATTTAAAATCTAATCATCGTTTCCACCCATATGGCAAGCCTGAATCCTGGTGAGAGGCAGAGAGACAGGAGAGGGTTTCAACGCCTACAAACTGCTGTTCGGCAGTTTTTCTCCTTTGGCTTTGTTACGCCTCCGTCATTGTTATCAGGGTTTGTTTGATGCCTGAGGTTGTGCTCTGGGTTCTTTGCAGGGAGGGTCTGGTTCAGGCCATGGGTGGGGAGTGGTGGGAGAGTGGTGAGGAATTCCTTGGACGTCATAGCCCCTTCTAAGATCATTTGTCTCTCGGGACCCAGGTTTCCCTTCATAGAAGTGGCTTGCCTTGACCACCAGCCAGCATCCACCCTGCTTGGCCTGGCAGGGCCTGAGTCCAAGGCTGTTGGGCCCTTGACATCCGGCCGCTTGTTCTGAGGGCCAACGAGGCCTGCTGGCATAACAGGGGTGGAAGCAGCACCCTAAGCGCTTTGGCCCCTTCCAGGCAAAGTAGGATCCACTGAGGGGTCTCCATGAGCCCCTGGCAGGGTGTGAGGTGAAGATTTGAGAGTCTGTCAGGGAGGTTTCTGCTACCACGGCTTCTGTTAACCCAAAGACCCTACTCTTCCACATGGAACCCCCTAGATCTTGTTCAAACAGAATCTCAGAGCTTCTCAAGGATAAACCAGCCCAGGGAAGACTGCAAATTCTGGGAATTTATGGTAGTGCTGCTTCTTTCCAGTTTTCTATTTTGGTCTTGTTCAGAGGTGCCTCCTGGCTATAATTTAATCTCAGGTAGATGAAAGCTCCTTTCTTCCCGCTCAGAACTGTGGAAACACTTTCTCTCTCCCCTGGGCCGGGGCCAGCTCTCTGACCCCACCCCCGGGAACCAGAGGGGAGCATCCTGAGCAGAACTGTCTGGACCCAGAGGGATGTGTGACTCAGAGCAACGTGGTGGCCTGGTCTTTGCACGAGGTCGGCCTCGGACGGCTTGTCTGAATAGGCCGGGGCTTCTTTGTACTTGAAAAGCAGGCATGCAAATTTGTGTGTAGGACTTTCCAGGTGTGGGGTGGCCTGCACCCAGCACGTGGGTGTGGATGTGTCAGCCCCAGAGTGCAAGGGTGGTGGGCTGTGGTGTGCATTGACTGTGACCGTGAACCCAATACAGCCTGCAAGCTCTGGGGCATTTGGTTACACGTATGTGCACATGTGCATCCGTTTCCCCGTGCAGCTGACAGGGAGCCGTAACTCACTGACTGCAATGTCTCCTCAATACCCTGGTGACTGCCGCCGTGCCGAAATGTCACGGCCACCACAACATTTCCTTGGGAACTGACCCCCAGCGTCTAAGTCAGACCTTGCTCATCTGGTGTTGGCCATAAGGACAAAGTGGGCTCTTCAGGAAATGAGGGCAGAGAGAGGGCGGCATCCCCGGACCCGTCTCGCCGTCCCCGTGAGAGGAGGTCATGCCACCCGTCCTTCTGTCTCCCAGAAGGCTGTGGTCCAGCTGTCCTCCAAGCACAGAGGGAAGGAGGCTCCTTCGGCCTCAGCCCCTCCCCCATCACCCGTCCTCCATGTGGTCAGGAAGCTCAGCCGCAGGCGGGAGGCAGCCCAGGAGCCTGTGTCCGGAGGGTGTGCAGAAACATAGACACGCTCCCTTCCTGGGCTCAGCCTGGGGAGGAAGTAATAAAGTCAAGCCAGATGCCACCCCCAGGAGCCCCAGGACCAGGACAAATAGCCCAGCCCACCAAGGCCACTGTCTGTTCAGTTTCATTAAATCCGTCCCCCAAGACAGGCAGGAAGAAAAATGGCTGCAGCTTCGCCTGAGGCCACTCACCTAAAGGGCTCCCTGGGGGACCGACCTGCCAGGCTGGAATAGCTACTGACACCTCCGTCCCCCAAAAGATGGAGCCTCCATCGGGCCTACTCCCCATCCCTTCAGCTGCGATGCTGGTCGTGGGCACTGCCTTGTCCCTGAGGAGGCCTGGAGCCAGAAGCCAGCACCTCCCTGCATGTCAGCAGCTCCCCCAGGGACCAGCCCCTGGCCTGTCGCCCCTCCCGTCCTCTGAGCCACCCATCCTCACTCACTAGGGAAACCTGGACAGTCACAGCCCATCTAGACAACAAGAAAGACAACCCTGGCTTGTGTGCCATCCACACTTGCTGGCACGCTGCCTCCTGCCCACAAATAACCCTTGGTTGGTTTATCCTGGTGAGTTCTCAGTGTGATGCTGGTACAGAATCTCCCGCCTCACGCGGGCCTTCCATTTGTACTTCTAATACTTCCGTGAGCTTCATCTCTTTCATTTTTCCCGCTGTACCTTATCTCAAGGGACTTATCTCTTTGGGGAGACAACCACACAAAGTCAGAGCCCAGAAGAGAATTTTAAGAGAACCCATCCAGGAAGGCAGAGGACAGCCAGAAATGTACCTTAATGGGGGGGGGGGTGGAAATGTCATTTTAATTCCAGAGCATTCCACAGAGTGGGTCAGTCCCAAGGTTCAGAGGCAAAACGCTGAGGCACAGACGGACGTGAGCAGCCCACCCCCAGCCTGGGCACATGAGGCCGAGGATGTGGGGGGACCCTCTGGGCGGGCACCCCAGACTCTACCCCCATCTGCAGCAGTGGCGGCAGCAGCCTCTTGTGGGTCTTCCTTCACCTGGGTTATTGCCACGCTCGTGGTAGCCCAGCCTCAAAGTCAGAGGTGAGAGCTGGCTCAGCAAAGACTGAGGGCTCCTGTTGGCTTTCCCTTCCTCTTGTGGTTTGCCATTAGCTTCAGGGAAGAGGAAGCAGAGAGCCTGTTTTCTTTGTCATCTTAAAGCAGCAAGTCTGGGGGATGCTGCAGCCTGGCGGAGAGCCTGTGGTCTCTGCGGACCCCAGGAAGCGTCAGGGCTTCATACTCCGATGGCCAGACCCAGCTGACAAGAGGAGTCCCAGGTGGAGACTCTGGAAACCTACAGCCCAGACCCATCCAGAGCCATCCCCGGGGTGCAGGCAGGAGCTTCAGGGCCAGGACTGCTTCACATACACCTCCCAGGAAAGCGAGCGCTCTTGCAGGGAGCTGGTTGGCGCCCACCTGTGGTGTGTGCCATGGTTTGCCGGCGGTGCTGGAGATGCCAGCTGGAGAGCCGGGAACTGAAGCAGCTGGGCAAGCAGATTCCAGAGCATCCTCCGAGACCCTCCGGAGCGGATCTCCCTGGAAAGCCCTCCGACCTGCCCTTCCAGCCAGCAGTTATTCCAGAGTCAGGCCTCAGTCTGAGAAAAGCCTAACAGAAGGGCTGGCGGGGAGGTCGATTGTTTGCTGGGCTGAAATCACAAGCGTGGGCCTCGGGTCCATGCAAGATGAAGGGAGAGGCCTGAGAACAGTGATTTGTTACCGGGATCCCCAGACCAGATGTGTCCTCCCAGCTGCAGGCCTCCTCATGACTTTTGTCTTTTAGAGCCCGCCGGAGAGAGAGGGCTTGCTGAAGACATCACTTTATGGCCTTGTGCTCGGTGGGGTGTGGGTTTTGGTGGGACAAGGAGACAGAAATTGTGCAGTCAGCCCTGGAGGCTGGTGTGTAGGGTGGCCAGACTTAGCCAAAAAAAAATTGTGGATGCCCAGTTATGTGTGAATTTCAGATGCAACAGATTTTTTTCGTTAGGATAAGTCTATCCGACACAATGTTTGGGATATACTTACACTAAAAATGTCTTCATTGTCTGAAGTTCAACTTTAACTGGCATCCTCTACCTTATCTGTCGACCCCTCTGCTGGGGGCTTTTCTCTTTGCCTCTTCCTGCTTCCCATCCCTTTCAGCACTGAGTAGAGTTTGGTGATTATATGATAAACAGACACCTACAGGAACCCAAAGTCCTCAGCTACCTATGGCTCTGTGGGGTCTCCACATCCTGCAGAATCTTCCCTGAGCCTCTGGGGCCTCCAGCTAAGGGCTGGAGCAAGTCTGTGCCTCTGGAGGCTGCCAGGAGGGCCGGGAGGAAGCCAGGGGTGACCTCCAAGCCCCTTGGGAGGAGAATGCCAGCAAGGAGGCTGGTGGGTTTCACTCTGGGCTGGAACATATGGTGCAGCAGTGAGGAGAGGTTGCTAGGACAGGTCCAAGGCCCACGGAAGCCTTGAATGTGGGCTGGTAGGATGCAGAGTGGTTTCTGCCCCACCTGTTGCCAGGTGGAAGGGAGGAGCCCGCCCCTCTGGAGCCTCGTTCTTGGCTTCCCTCCAGGCCCTGGCCAAGGACAAGCCGAAACCCAGCCTCTGTGCAAAAAAACAAAAGTGGCCTTTGAGAAAGTGTGTCCTCTGCCTCAGGAAGGAACATTTGCAGTCAAGTCTGTGCATGGAATTTTTATTCCTCTAACACAGCCTAGGCAGGATTTAGTACACAAGTTCTCCAGAGGAAATGCATTCAGTAAAAATTTGGTGAGCTCCGGCAGCTCAGTAGAATCTCCTTACAAATTCCACGTGTTTGTTTGGTCCCTGCTTTGGGCAGGAGCCCACCTCCAGTCTGTCAATGGCCTCTTGAGCAGGAGGTCCTTGGAGCAAAGACCTGTCCACAGCCCCCTGCTTCCCTGGGAGGCATGAGGTGCGGAGGGGGAGACTCTCTGAGGAGGAGCTCAGCCCCAGGCCCTGGAAGCTTGGGGAGCCGCGGCCCTCATAACGAGATGGGGACACAGGGCGCTTCATGGGGATCCAATGTGTATGAAGATCTGAAGTCAGTGAAGGAACAGAAATGGATTTACTATGGATCGTGGGGAAGTGTAATAAATTTTCATTTATTATCTTTGGACACTTCTCATTGCTCAGAACTGAGGAAAGCAACTCCGTAGCTGGAGATTCGTGTGTTCCTCCTGCTTGGCCTCCTGTGGGTCACGCTGGGCACAGATGAGTTTGGAGGGAAAATCATGCTGGAAGCCAAGCTTCCGGAGGATGAGGCTGCCTCCCAGTCACCCCTCTATTCTCGGCTCTTAGTCCGGGCCTGGACAGAGGGTGAGGCCAGGGAGGGTCAGAGGAAGGAGGAAGGGGCTTCCCTGGCGGCCCAGTGGTTAGGGCTCTGCGTTCTCACTGCCAAGGGCCCGGGTTCCATCGCTGGTTGGGGAACTAGGATCCCACATGCTGCGTGGCATGGCCAAAAGGAAAAAGTCTGTTTAAAAAAAAAAAAAGGAGGGGCTTCCCTGGTGGCGCAGTGGTTGAGAGTCCGCCTGCTGATGCAGGGGACACAGGTTCGTGCCCCGGTCCGGGAAGATCCCACATGCCACGGAGCGGCTGGGCCCGTGAGCCATGGCCGCTGAGCCTGCGCGTCCGGAGCCTGTGCTCCGCAACGGGAGAGGCCATAAGAGTGAGAGGCCCACGTACCGCAAAAAAAAAAAAAAAAAAAGGAGGGAGGGAGGGATGGCCACCTGTGTGCCCCAGGGGATAGGGGAGCCTGCTGGTCACTCTCTGGCTTGTTAGGAAACCCCAGGCCTGACCCCAATAGCCCTGGCCTTCATCCTGGTAAAATGGTCTCCAGTTATTGGAGAAGGCTCCCGACCTCTGCTGGACGGCAGGGCGGGGCTGGGGACCACGAGCAAAGTCTGCAGCATGGAGGGCCCTCCCGCCTGGGCCTCTGCTGCAGAAAATGCGGAAAATATCGCTGGAAACGGGGCATAGGAAGCGAAGGGTGTGCTCACCAAATGGCTCTCAGGTCCCAGAGCACAGAGTGATTTTTCTGCAGAGCCCAGTCTGCCCGTGTGTCCTGGAGAAACACAACTGGCCCAGGCAGAGGCCCGGGGAGTTGGCCTGGCCCCTGGCTGATGCCTCACTGCCTGGGAGGGAACGGTCGCCACCCTCCCCCACTGCTCCCAGGGGCAGAGCATGAGAACAACGCGTGGGGAGGACGCAGAAATGGGTTCTAATCTCAGATCCAGCGTCCACTGGGCAGCCCCCAGCAAGGAACTGACTTTCCGTAGCCCATTTACACACCTGTGAACATTCCGCGGGACCACGCATGTAGAGATGTACCCGGAGCTGAGCACGAGGCCAGGCTCCTTGACGGCTGCTGGGCATCCCGTTCATCGTCTGTGAGCTGTGCTGGGTGAGGATGCCAAACCCAGAGCCGCGGGCCGCCCCAGGCTTCCCTTTGGGGGCCAAGGAACTGTCCCAGCTTTCTCTCTTATGGGGGTTTCCCCTTTCCGACAGGGTCCAGCAAGACTCGTGGTCACTTAGGTTCTGAGCCCTCAGGAGGTGGGGAGGCTGGCCTGTCTGCAGTGGCTCTGGTTAACCCGCAGGTTATGCATCACACCACATGCTCACCGCGGTCCTGGCAACACCTCCTGTCTGTGTTCTCCGAAGGTGTGATCCGTCCGGACCTTTTCACGTCCCCTCCCCTGAGACGCCTCTGCCTGCCCTCCTTGTGTCTGTGGGGACAAAACCATGGCGGTGACAGACCAGGACCAGGGCCAGGGCCGGGGGGGAAGGGCTAGGAGGAAGTAGGGAATGGGGGAGGGCGCCCAGGAAGGAGAAAACCAGGTGATGGTGACGTGACTGGGAACTGCCAGACCCCAGAGGGCTCGAGGATTTCCAGGCATGGCCAGAGGTGGCCTTCTGGGCATGAGAAGGCTGTTCACCACAACCCACGTCCCTCCACAACTGCCATCCAGCAAGCCAGGGAAATGGCCACATCCCAGGACTTGGTTGGGATGGCAAAGCACACTACTGGCGGGGCCCCAACTGCAGGGGGCCCAGCCCGGCCGACTGAGGGGCCCAGGCAGTCAGCCTCCCAGGGTCCACATGGCTCTGCTGCCCGGGATCCTGTGGCCACAATCTGTCTTGGCTCAGAGAAACCGCCAGGTGTGGCTCCTGGCCCCCAGGTGTGGGGAGCGTGTGCCTCCCAGCTGTCCTGCTCCCTTGCTACCTGGGCTTGGCCTCCGAGTTCACCGGTACCTAAGGCTCAGCCTTCCCTGTGGCATCCCGGGACCCGATGAGCTAGACAGACACGTGTCAGGGAGGGAGGGGACACAGACAGGACTGCATGGCCTTGTTCAAGCAGTACGGGCGCCACAGGCCACCCACTTCCAGTGTCCTTCAGAAATTCACCTGGTCTGTCTGCCAGCTAGCTCCAGCACACAGAGCCCGAGCTTCTAGCCTTTCCCACGGCTGTGTGAGGTGGGCCCCACCCACGTGCTCTACCTGCAGGAGCCCAAAAGTGGGGATGCACCAAAGACAGCCCACATTTCTACAGTAGAAGGTGAGCAAGGTCAAGAACATTCTAGAGCCCTGGTCCCTCATCTCTTTCCTGCCCCAGTGCATAGACTGAAGGTGATCCATGGCCAGCAGGAATAGCCATCCTGGTCACTTCGGGGAGCAGGCCAGACTCTCCTAGGGGACTTGTACATGCCAAACAGTGACCCCCTGGGGACATGGATATCCACGCCTCACCTGCCCCCTCCCCTCGCGCAGACTCAGACCCCCTGGGGGAGGGTCTCAGCGTGGTTCAAATCCTCCTTCACAGGTATGCACAGGCTCACACCAGCCTGCACCTCAGGAGACATAATAATATTCATGTACAGAGCAGATCCACACGTGGGAACACACACCCAGGTGCGCACATGCTCACCTGACACCCCCCCACACACACACACGTGCACACTCCTGCACCGAAGCTCGCACCTGCCTCTGCCCTCACGTCGCCTGCAGCAGGAGCCCGCCCAGCCCCTCATGTGGCCCTCGTCCACCTGGAGCTGCTGGAACTCGGGGCCAGCTGGTGGGGGGAGGGGAAGCCCCAGGGCCCAGGCTCCTTCGGCTCACGGGCCACCCCAGCAGAAGTGGGATCTCCCTCTAGCCTCTGAGGGCCACTGGGAACCCCGTCGGCACTGAGCTCCCCTCAGGGCTGGACTCAGGGGGTCTCCTGGTTGCCACACTCAGTGCAAAACGGAAACAGGGCCTGGCAAACCAGGACAGGCCGAGAATGGTACCCCGGACGAGGAGGGATGGATGGGGGAGCCCCTTTCCACAGCCCCGCCCCAGAGCGGCCTGGTAAAGCAGGCGGGAAAGGAAGGGGTGCTTCCCAGAAGTTGCCGGGAGTGCACCAGGCAAGGCCATCATGGCCCACTGCCCGTCCACCGTGGGCTGCAGCCGCCATGGACCAGCGGTTCCCCTGGGCCGAGCTTCTATCCTGCAGCCAGGATGGCCTGGGGCAGGGAGGGGGCTTGGGCCTGAGACAGCCCGCCCAGAGCCAGAATGAAGCAGCGCATACAGGCGTGAGAGAAGCCCGGGAGAAAGGTCAACAGACAACCTTGGAATGTCCTTGTGGGAGGGGAGGGGGACGCCGCAGCCTTGTGAGCAGGGCCCAGCTGGTCCTCGTCCATCTAGGGACGGTTCTGGCCAGCAGGCCCCCATACCCATTTCCGGGGGTGACAGTAGGTGGAGGCACATCTCAGCAGCATCCTCAGCCCTGAGGCTCAGGGTCCCGGGAGCCGCAGGCAGCGGGACGTGAAGATGTGACGGGCTGGAAGGGCAGGAACAAATGCGGCCGAGGCCCCGCAGGCACACCTGGCCACTGGGTGCTTCGCCTGCCCGAGCTCGCCTGACCCAGTGAAGGGAGCTTCTTAGCCCGATTCTCAGGTGACTCATGAACTCAGATTTAGAGGGTCTGCCAGGTGCCCAGCTGGCCAGCGTGCTCTGGCCGGGAGAGGAGGCCGGCCATGTCACATCCATGTTGGTGGGAAGAAAAGAGACCCAGACAGGAGGGAAGGAGGGGGAGGAAAGTCCCAGAAGAGGAAGCTGTGCACTCCGTGGACCCACCAGGCTGCAGCTTTAAGACCTGGGGCAGGAATGTCTCCAAACCAAAGAGAATATTCCAGGTGCTTCCAGGGAGAGCGGGGGTGGGGTGAGTCCAGGGGAATGAGGGTCCTGAGCTAGCGTCCAAGGAGGGCAGGCGAGCCCACCCAGCAGTGCTGAGCTCCCGGGGTGAGGCTGGAGGTCTGGGCCTCCCCAGCGCACACCCGCCCTCCACGTGCACACGCTCGACCACACTCGCGGCTCCCACGCGCACACACCGACTTGCACACTCATTGTCTTTCACATTCACACACACGCCCGTGTGCTTGCACTCACACACTGTCACAGACTCACACACACTCATTGCTTCTCCCTTAACCTGTGCACACTCACACACGTACACACCGGCCCCCGTCGTTCCCAGCTCTCGGGGCGCCTGCTCTGGAGCCAGGGCTCCAGCCCCGCCCCTCCAGCCCCTCCACTTTTGGGGAGCGGGTCTCTGCGTGAGGGTGAGGGTGCCCGCAGCTTGCAGAGTGGGATGAGGGGCAGCAACCCAGCCCCGGGGTCTGTCGGAGCCCTTTGCTCCTCCAAGAAGCGCTTAGCTCCACTTCCTTTTTCTCTCTCCTTTGGTGCCTGGAAAACCCCAAACATTCCCAGGAGGGAAAACAGGCCCTTTATCACCCCGTGGGCTCAGAACACTGCATCCCTGTAATTGAAAGTGGCTTGACTCAAATCGCATTTTCCTAGGAGAAGGAGGGAGGGAGGAGGGGCCGGAGGGGAGCTGTGAGGACTGACACCCAGCAGGCACGAGTTCCCGGCCTCCGGGGCGGCCACACCCAGACAAGGGCGGAGGTTGATACACACCCTGCAAAGGGCACCGGAGCTCTGAGCCGGCAAGCGCACCCCGCTCTCCTAACAAGCTCCCCCTCCACCACCAGGGAAGGGCTGTTATCGTGTCCCCGTGTCCCCGCTGGTCACACGGTGGCACCTCCGCAGGCACACGGCAGCCATTTGACTCGTGTGTGTTGACTGAATGCTGGACTTGCCTCAGGGCCTTTGCTCCCACGGTTCCACTCTAGTCCCTTTGACACGTCATTACAGTAGCAGCGAGGTTTACTGAGCACACCCTGTGTTCCGGACAGGGAGTTAAGCACCTTGCTTGTTATCCCATAAAACCTGCCGACACCCTTCCGAGGTGGGTTACAGGTGGGGGACCTGCAGTGCAGAGGAGGGAGGCCCCATCCAAGAGGCCGGGGAACTGGCTTTGACCGGGTCTCCAGCTCAGCTCGGCCTCTGCCCAACCCCGTTGCTTCCCGTGCAGACCCCCGTCCTGGCCGTGGTGGCCCCTAGTGAATGCCAGTGGTGAGGAGAGATCTACTTTTCCATCAGAAGAGGCAGCTAGGAATCCTCTGGAAGCTGGATGTGGGGCTGGTGTGGTTTGGAAACGCCTCCTCAGAGTGACTTTGGTTTGTTTGCTGTTAGTCGTAATGGTTACTTTGAAACTCCACGTAGCATTAAAGAAGAATAGCCAGAGGGGGCGTGGGTGGACATGGGTGGGACACTCGGTTCACTTGCAAACATAGGTTCCCCGAGTCATCGTGCATCCCCAGCACCCCGCGCCGAGCCCGGCTCACGGCAAATGCCCAGAAAATATTTGTTGAATGGAATCGCTGAATGAAGGAGGAAGGAGGGATGGAGGGGGGGAGAGAGGGAGGGGCAGGAAGGAGGGAGAGAGACCCAGGACATCCATCCCTAGCCCTTGAGGAAAGAGGAGGAAGTTACGACTCCGGTTACCTCCAGGGCCCTTGTCTCCATCCTGATTTCTGCGACACGCAGCTACTGAGTAAGAAAGGGAGGGTCATCGGAGTGCTGGAAAACACGTGGAAAGATGGCCGTGGCCTGAGACAGGGAGCTAAGTGCTGGGGCGGGGGGAGGATGTGCAGGGACCAAGCCCCATTGTCCCCTCCCCGGCCCGCTGCAGGCTCCCCAGGCCCGGCCTGCAGCTCCCAGGGAGGACGAGCTGGGCCTTCTGCCGCTGGTCCGCTGCTGCGGGTCCCTCCCAGGCAGGTGGGCAGGAGAGCGGCCCCTGGGAATAAGGCTTCTCTGGGATCTGGGGGCAGCAAGCTGAGTGGGCATGCGTGCCTCCGCCCCCATTTAGGGACAAGCTCGTGTCTCTGGTGAGTAAACGGTCTGCCCCCTTCACCACTTTTTTCAACGTAAACGAGAGCGCGGGGAAACCTTCTCACAAGTGCGTCTGTTCCGTCGAACCACGTGTGGACCCTTTCTTCCCTCATCCACTCTCTCCAATCTTCACGCTAAAAGCACAGCTGGAAGATTCACAGAGTGTCATCTGGCCAGATGATGGAGCCGCACGCCTCCACCAGGTCCCACTGGGGTGGGGGACACGAGGATTCAGGGTAGAGACCAGAGCCTGTGACTCAACGTTGGTTTCTGAACTGTTGGTCTCAGCACACTTCATAATCCATGGACACGTGCACATTTTTTTCCTTCCTGGTTTCCTCCGTTTCTGGATTACTGTCTGTAAGTTTCAAAACGACCCAGGATCCCTGAGTGGTTTATAAATTAGGGCTGTATTCTGAGAGCACCCAGCAGAGCTGATATATTTTAGGTGGTGTCAGAGTTTCCATTATAAACCCCATTTCTCAGGGGTTTATAACTCGGCCGTAAAAACACACCGAGGCCAGAGGCCTGGACTGGACCACACGCAGCTGCGTGGGTCCCTTCCTGGTCTCCAGGTGCAGACAGTCAGCAGGTGCCACAGAACAGAGACTGGGGTAGGAGGGTACAAATCTGGTCTGGCGTGAGGGGATGTGAACGTGGACCTCCCCCCACCCTCCGCTGCCAGCGGCAAGCCGCCTGCTCCAAACGATTGCCCGTAAAGGGCTGTCAGCCCTTGGCGAGGCCAGGATGCCTCCTGGTGGGTAGGCCACCAGTGGGGAAAAGGGCTTCTGCCCACCAGGGAGTCTCCAGGGCCCCAGTCTCTGTCATTCTGCCCCAAAATACACCTCCTCCAGGCGATATGGGTCCCTTTGGGCAAGCAGACTGACCCAAGGACCAGACAGATACCTTTCCAACCGATCTACACGCTAGGAAGAGGTGCCACGCTTGGTAGCATAGGACCTGAAATAACACTCCCTGTTTCATTAAAGCACTGATTACAGAGTCGCCTGTGTTGGAAAGTGGAAGAGTCAAGCCCAGCAGTTCTCAGGCCCGGGGAGCCTGGAAAAGAAATGACAATCTCCTGCCCCTCCCCTCCCACCGGAATTGATTGGACTGGTCTGGAGCTGTTTCGTTTAGCCATTCCCCAGGGGATGCCCTAGGCAGGTGCCAGGGAAAGGGCACAGCCCTGGAGACGGACCCCAACAGGCTGGTGATGCTTCTGGGACTCTCTCTCCCCAGAACCTGGCCATTGCTGGGGCTCCTGGTCACCCGGGACCCTGTGCCGAGACGGCAGGCTGGTGGCTTTCCCGGCCCCTGAGCTCTGCTTTACAGAGGAAGCCCCTTCTAAGCCTTCTCCTGGGAGCCACGGGGACAGAGCCCAGGTCTGAGGGACTGGGGGGCAGCAGGGAGCCCGTTCTGTTTTCTCCATTATCTTCTGAGACTCCCGGGATTTCTGATCCAGTCTTGAGAATTTCAGGCTTGTCTGGATACATGGAACCACATCCCTGGGTTGCCCAGCTCGGAGCCTGGGCCCCTCAGCATCTCCTGCCTGCACGGAGCTGAGGCCTTTCCTCCGTGGGGGAGGGGGTTGCCTGTTGTCGACCCATGAGGGCGCTTTTCATTCATTCACTCATTCATTCATTCATCGCTCAAAAACGAGCACTGAGTACCTGCCCCTGCCAGTCACAGCTCTAGGCATCTAGAATATTCTGAAGACCAGAGCAGACCAAGGACCCTGCCCTCCCGGGCTTACCCCCCAGCAAGGGGGACAACACCAAGCCACACCCACCATCAGTCAGTCATATCCTGGGAGGAGGGACTCAGTGCTGTGGGGAGAACCAGTGAAGCAGATGGAGGGGGAGACCAGGCGTGTCCCTGAGGGAGGACAGGTTGCGATTTCAAGTGGGGAAGGGAGGCGTCCAGCTAGTCAGGTCTGCTGCAGCGCTGCTGCGTAACAAACAGCCAGGGAATCTCGGAGACTGAGACAAACAGACCTTTACTTCTTATTCCGATCGTAGCAGCTGCAGTGGCTCTGCCCCCGCTGAGCGGCAGTTTCGGGCTGTTTCGTGAACCTCACTCCAGGACCTGGCTTACTGGGGAGTCACGTCCGAACCCATTGCACTGGCCACAGAGAGTCACAGGGCAAGGCCCACATCAGTGGCAGGGAAAGTGGGGGTGGGGAAAGTGATGTCAGCTGGACAGCAGTGCCCGAAGGCAGCTGGACAGGCCACGCTGGGGAGGTTTCTCCACGTGGGCAGGTTTCTCCTGGGAGGCGGGGAGGGAGTGGCCGGGGGAAAGCTGGAAGAGCATCCTGTAAAGGGGACAGCGCCAAGGCCTTCGAGTGTGCACAGCCTCTCCATGGAAGGGAGGTCGCTGCAGAGCGGTGGGAGGGGAGGTCTTAGAGGGAGCCCTGTGAGCTGCTTTTCTCCAAGTGAGATGGGAGTGCTGAGTTACAAGTGACCTACATTCCAACCCCATCCCACTGGTTGTCAGAGGGAGAGTGTAGGGGACAGGGGTGGAGACCAGGGGGGACGTGCATCCAATGACCCAGGTGTGAGACCATGGTGGTACCCAAGGGTGGTACCCAAGAGGTGGTGAGAAGCAGCCAGATTCCAGACGGATTCTGAGTCGGAGCCGTGGGATCCGATGGCCAAGCACTTGCGGGATGTAGAGAAAGAGAAGCTTCCAGGCTGACTGCAGGGGTCTCACCAACAATGATGGAGGCTGTCGGGGTGTCTGGAGGGCTGCCCTGGATTTACGTTAGAGGTGCCTGTAGCCATCTGTGCTCGCGTCCTAAGGCTGCTGTCAGCAAGCATCACAGACCGCACGACTTAACAACCAAACGCTATCGCCTCCCAGCTCTGGAGGCTGGAAGACCGAGATCAAGGTGATCCAGGGTTGGTTCCTCCCGAAGGCTGTGAGGGAGAATCTGGTCCAGGCGTCTCTCCCAGCTTCTGGTGGTTTGCTGACACTCTCTGGTGTCCTGAGACTTGTGGAGATCACCTCCGCCTCTGCCTTCATCTTCACGTGGCGTCTTCCTCTGCGCATCTGGGTTTACATTTCCCCTTTTTATGAGGACACCAGTCACGTTGGATCAGGGGCCACGCTGAACCAGTATGATCTCATCTTAACCCATTACCTCTGCAACAACCCTATTCCCAAGTAAGGTTATGCCGTGGACTGAATGATTGTGTCCCCCTGACCCCCGATTCATATCTTGAAGCCCTAACCCCCAGTATGATGGTATTTGGAGGTGGGGCCTCTGCGAGTAATTGACATTCATGAGGTCGTGAGGGTGGGGCACCACAATGGGAGTAGTGTCCTTCTAAGAAGAGCAGACTCAAGATCTCGCTCCCTCTGCCCTGTGAACCCAGGAAGAGGGGCCTCACCAGGAACCAAGTCTGCCTGCACCTTGATCTCAGACTTCCAGCCTCCAGAACTACGAGAAATAAACGTCTGTTGTTCAAGCCGCCCAGCCTGTGGTAGTTTGTCTCAGCAGCCCGAGCAGACATTCTGAGGTCTGAGGGAGCAGCGCGGGGAAGGGAGCCATCCGCCCTCAGGGGCACCTTGGGCGCAGAGCTGAGAGTTGTGAGTCCTAGGGCCCTGAGGCTGTTTCACGTGGGACCCCTGAGGCACCCTCTTTGTTAGCTGCAGAGCACACCAGCTGAGGTGTACAACTGAGATTCAAGACAGTCATACATCTGGGGGAAAACCAGAAGGACAAGCTGTCTGTTGATTTCTGCTTGGCCTTGAGGGCCCAGAGGGGTCCTTGAAGGCTCCCTCACCTGGGATCATGTCCCCTTAACAACATCACTCGCTCGCGGGCGGTTTCCATCTGGCTCCGGCAGTTCCTCGCTCTTGTGACCTTGGCAGGGTTCCTTCAGAAGTTAGAAAGAAAGCAGCCATGGGGGGCAGCATCTAAAACGAAGACTGTGGAGCCAGAAGGCCTGACTGTCATCTAGGCCCTGCCACTTTCCAGCTGTGTGACTTTGGGTGAGTCACTTAAACTCTCTGGGCCGCATTTCCTCCTGGGGTTTCGTATGTGAGTACTAACCGCAGAGCTATCTCAAGGGCTGAGTGAGGGTTGGCTTCACAGCCAGCGGTTGGCACCTCGGGTTTAAACCGTGTCCAGGGCCCTTGCTGGGATGCCAGGCTGTCCCTCGGCAAGGGTGACATCTCCCAAGTGCCCCAGCTTATCTTGAGGTGAGAGGCACCAGGGGGCGAGAGGGGAGTCCGGGTTCCAACTGTATCCCAAGCATCCGTTCCTTCAGCCCCCGATCCGCTGACGCCTCGTGTGAGCCTCAGACACATGACTTCACTTTTGCAGGATCGGATCGGCAAGTCTGCTAAATGACCCCAGGCCCTCGCTCCTCCTTGAGGCTTAACAGGCTCGGAGGGCAATAGGTCGGGGGAACGCAGGCCCCAGTAAGACAGTCTGCATGATCCCGGCCTCTGAGCCAGCAGACATGTGGGGGGATTGTGGAGCCTGGTGGCTCAGACCCAGGGGCTCAGGGTGTTGATGGCCCCCAAGTCTTCACGTGAGCCCCCTCCCCAGAGCAGCTGCCCAAGTTATAGAGGGCCAACTCTGCACCAGCCCCTCCCCCCCATCCCCTTACCCCCTCCTCCCTCCTTGCAGATGGGGAAATGCACGATGCTTTTGTATGTCTTTGCCACTGAACACAGAGTTGCAGGCTCCACCTCAGAAGGGTTTGGTTCGGAACTTAAAACACTTGCTTAAATTAACGACCAAAAATGGCAGCTGGGTCCACAGCTAATTATTCATTAGATGCTTAATTAGTGTGGGATGATCATGACATTTTAACGTTATTAATTTTTATACTGTAATAGGAATTCAATTGTTCTGCTGTCCTGAAGCTTCCTGTCAGAGTCACGCTGCAGAATGGGGGCGGGGAGGAGGAAGGGGCAGTGGGGATGGGGGCAGCCCGTGGCAGCCGGGCAGCTGGCTGATCAGGGTCCAGAGCCCACCTGCTCTTCTTGTGGCCTGGAAGAAGCCTCCTTCCGTCTGCAGTGCAGCCTCTTTGGAGCTGGACCTTTCAAAATGGCCAGGCTGACTGCCGATGCAGGGGACGTGGGTTCGTGCCCCGGTCCGGGAAGATCCCACGTGCCACGGAGCGGCTGGGCCCGTGAGCCATGGCCACTGGGCCTGCGTGTCCAGGGCCTGTGCTCTGCGGCGGGAGAGGCCACGGCAGTGAGAGGCCCGCGTACCGCAAAAAAAAAAAAAAAAAAAAAATGGCCAGGCTGAAGGTAGAAGCACCTGGATGGGGGAAAGGGTCGACCAGATGGCTCCCCAAGGCTCCTCCCTGCTTGGATGTTTCAGGGTTCTGTGTTCTTTGTTCCCCTTTCCCAAGATGGGAGGAAATCAAGGAACCATCTACATGAGGGAGAAGGGACCAAGGCTGTCCCACCCCAGGGACAACAGAGGACCACCTGACTGTCACAGACCTGCTCCTCTCTCCCCACAGTCCAGAGGAAGGGGCCCCAGTGGAAAGATTGTATATTTTTAGAGAAATGAAGGGAACCCTTCTCTGCCATGAAGGGAGTCCACGCGTGGGGCATCTAGTGATCTCTTCTTAGTAAACTGGACACAGCTCTACTTTTCCTTTTTAATCATGAAAATGATTCATGCCCGTGTTTAAAAATCCAACAATACAGAAAAGTAAAAAGCTAATAGAAATCACATGAAATCCCACCCTCCAGACATAATAACTCAATATTTTTAGTGTATGAACTGTTAAGCTATTTTTAGGCACATAACTATGTGGACTTTTATTTAAAAATATACTCGTATTATTTAGTGCTATCTTGTAACCTGCTTTTTTTTTTTCACTGCATAATATCTCATGAGCATCCTTTCGGGCTAATGGATATAGATCTGCATGATCCTTTTTAGTTGCCACATTATACTCTGTTCTATAAACAGACCATAATTTATGTAACCAGTCTCTGGTAGTTGGTCCTTTGACTATTTATAATTTTTCACAGCTAATCACCAGGGCTCTTCTGAACATGCTTTGTATGTTAGTCTGGTTATACCTTCGGGATAGATTCCCTGAGGTGGAATTGTTGGGCCCCAGGGGGATTTCTTCATAGGAGGAAAAGTTTTGGGTCCAGTTCTACCTGCGACTTGGCCAAGTGCTTTGACTTCCCTGAAGCTGTTCCCCCACCTGTGAAATAGGTATAATACTATTTTTCTGAGTTGCAATGAGCATGGCTGGACCCGGCACAGAGGCCGTCACTCCAAAAGCGCTGCTAAAATTTAGCTCCATTTGTGCAGTCATTATATGCTAACTCTCAGTTTACAAAGCACTTTAGTGTATATTATCTCTTCTAGTCATATTATTCCAAAGGGAAGAATGAGTAGAAAAGATAGGCAGGCTTAAGAAGGGCTTGGCTACATTCCTGGGTGGGTGACTCCAGTTACCCGGTAGGGAGAGGAGGTGATATATGGGGTCTGCCCTTAAACCTTCAAGGTCAGAGGTGCCTAGGGCAACCAACACATGCTTCCATACAGCTCTGAGCGCTAGTGACTCAGGTCTGGCCCAGGGACCCTTTCTGAGATTGAACTTCTCGCTTACAAAGCTTGAGCAATCAACAGAGCAATCAGATCCGCCTGATTTTCTGATCTGGAGAAGAGGGCTGAGGACAGAGAGAAGCTTCTCTGGGGCGCTGAGAAGGCATTCGGGCGGGCAAAGGGAGCCGGGGTATATTTAGGAAGAGCCTTCAGCAGTTCCCACGGCTGGTTGTAGACTCTCTTTCTTATGCAATTTGAAAAACATGCCTGGAAATTAAAGCTGGCAGTTAGCCCGGCAGACCTCTAGAAGCACCCCCTCCAGAGGACCTGAGAGGCTGGACCGCTCGGAGGCTGAGCCACCCCGTTCTTTATTTTGCCTCTTCTCCCCTCTCCACGGGCCTGTCCATTCTGGGTCTGACCCTCATCCTCACCAACTTCATCAGGAGCCCAAGCGACAGCCCCAGTGCCGGGTGACGGGGGTACGAGAGTGGAGGGGTCCAAGCAGGTGAAGTCCCTGTAGGGAAGCTGCCTGTGGGACGGGCACCCCCAGCCTGCCCTGTAGAAGTCAGCTAAGTGAACAGAGCATGAGGGTGGGAAGCCTGGTGGGCGGGGAGCCTGGTCCCTCTCACCTGCCCTGGAGGAGATGGGCCCTTTGCCCACCCAGAGCTGGGTCTGGTCCCTCTCACCTGCCCTAGAGGAGATGGGCCCTTTGCCCCCCCAGAGCTGGGTCTGGTCCCTCTCACCTGCCCTGGAGGAGATGGGCCCTTTGCCCACCCAGAGCTGGGTCTGGTCCCTCTCACCTGCCCTAGAGGAGATGGACCCTTTGCCCCCCCAGAGCTGGTCTGGAGGAGGAGCCAGGCTCTACCCCTGGTGAGGACGGTGTGTCTGCAGCTCCATTTACTTGACTCTCCCTGAAGTGAAGTGTGCCCATCACTCTCTAGAAGCCAAATGTCATAACGGAAATTCATGGGTACCCATCACATCCTGTGGGCAGAAGGAGCCTGGCGAACACCAATCTCCCTTCTGAGGTCCAATTTGACAATATCCCCATTAAGTGCTCTGGAAATAACTGCCAGATGCCTGCCAGCTCTGGGCGAGGGGAGGGGCCAGGTGCTGAGGGGAGGGGCCAGGGGCCGCCCCGCCTCCCCCACCAGAGGCAGGTGGTCCCCAAGGAAAACTCCCGGCTTACCCGCTGCTCACCTGCCACACCAGCAGGCTGCCACACCAGCCTGCTCCAGGTAAGGAAGAGAGGGGAGAACGATGTTAATATGCAGCTGAAGCTGAGGTCATAAACAGATGCTCTAATTAGAAGTCTTCTCAAATCATCAACAGTTCATTTGCCAGGTGAGATGCCAGAGGTGTCCCGGTACTGTGTGGCACTTTGTGCTGGCGAGGACTTTGGGGAGGACGCACATGCCTTCCTGTGGCCTTGACAGGTGGGCAGGGGCTGGGGGAGGCGGGAGGGGCAGGCGGGGCCTTCAGGTAGGTCTCAGGACACACAGTTCTACGGGCGGCTCTCCCGCCCGGCCACCTCCCCGGGGCGCTGGGCAGAGGGAACCCCACACACCCGGAGGCCTTGTGCGCAGGGCAGCCTGGAAGCCCCGTCGAGGAGTCCGGGGATCCTCGTGGCTAGAGGCAGCCTTCTTCCCGGCTTTGTGAATCTCCCTTGTATGTTCCTCAGCCGGGGACCTTCCTTGTCCCTGCCACACTGTACACCGACCTGAGCCACCTGGATCACCCCTAGGACCTGGGCCCCTGATGCCCAAACCTCCATCTCCAGCCTCGAGCCGCCCCGAGCTGCAGACCAGCGCATCCACACCTGCTGGACACGCCCCTCGGGCGGCCCCTGACCCCGCCCACCCCACTCGGTGGGGGAGGGGGGTGACGCTGAGCTCAGGATCGGCCCACCCTCCCCTCCCACCTGCGCCTCCTCTGCCCCCGCTCTCACCACACCCTGCACAGCTCACCCCTGTCGGTTGTCTCGTAAACATTCCCCCCAGCTGCCCTGGCCACTATCTAAAGTGCCCTGCCCTCCCCGGCTTTCCCACCCCTGCCCTTACCTGCTGGCGTCATCTCCCGCTCATCTCGGGGACATCAGTGTCCTTTGTCCTTCTCTGCTCCACGGCCCATAGTGCCCTGAGCGGTGACCTGTCCAAACAAGCCACTTCATGCCATTCCCCACCCAGAAGTCTGCAGAGGCCCCTCGGCCTATGGGAGCACAAGCTACTCCCACATAGAGCCTCCCACCCTTTGCGGACTCCCAGTGCCCCCCGCCAGCACCCTGGCTCTGTCACCAGGAACACAGGGCTCTGGGCGCACAGACCCCCCCTGCGGTTCCCCGACAGCACCAGGCTGCCTCTCAGGCTGCAGCCCCCCACCTGGACCGCCTGCCTCCTCCTCTTCTTCCTCTTTCTTTTTTTTCAACAATCACCTCAAAACTGAGAGTCCACTCTGGGAAGGAGCCCTGAACCCACCCCTCCCAGGCTCTCGTGGGGTCCATAGACCGTTGCATCAGAAGCACTCAGGAGCTTATTATTAGAAATGCAGAGTCCCGGGCCCACCTGGGTCCTGTGGGATCAGCCTTTCAAATCCTCCCCACACTCAAGTCCAGAAACCTCTGTCCTGTGCTCTTGCTGGGTGTCAACTGACCGTAGATTTATTTCGGGCCCAGACAGCAACTTGTCTTCTCTGTGTCCCAGCATCTAATGCATGTCATGTTTGTTTGTTTTTAACCTTCTTTGAGGGCTTATTCTCTGGTGCATTGTGTTAAACTCTTTACCCACATTAAGTCACGTCATTTTTGAAACGCCGTGAGGGGGTCATGCCATTGCTTTCTCTATGTCGCAGTTTAGGAAACTGAGGCACTTGAGAGGTTGAGTGATTTATGTAAATTCACAGCTAGTAGGTGGTGGAGCTGGGATTCGAACCCAAGCAGTCTAGTTCCAGCTCTGAGCTTTAACTATTCTGGTGGATTCCCTCCCAGTGCCTGGGATGTACTAGATGATGGATGATGGATGGATGGACGGACAGATGGATGAATTCATGGCAAGGCCACTTGCTTGGATGAAGGGACACATGTTTGTGTTTAAGAAACATGCCCAGCTCCAGCTTTGGGTCTGGGGCTCTGGGCCAAACACAATCACTCCCCCCACGGTGGCTGTTTTGTAGCGGAGTGTGAAAGCGGGCCCCTTGCTGGTCGAGGACACCTCAGTCCTCACCACTGTCATCCTGCCTGCCTATCACCCCACTTGAGGATGGTGAGATGCAGGCCTCTCCAGCACTTCAGCCCCTGTGATGCCTCTCAGCCACACAACAAAAAAAGTTCCGGCACGGGCAATCCCTGTGTTCAAAGGACGTGTGGCCGGCATGCGGGGCTGGGGTCTGTCAGCATACCTCGAGCAGATGCAGGCTGACAGTGACCTCTGCCAGGACTCTCCTCTGTGCAGTTCTGTTAACGTGGTGCTTGGAGCTGGCTGGGTGAAATCTAATTCCTGACCAAATGGAATAACTTGGAGCTGAGAGTTATTCAGTTAGTGGCCGGGCACCAGGGTGAGGCCTTTCTCGGAAGTGCTGAGTGAGAGCTTCTCGGCCAGGAGGCGGGGTGAGCAGGGCATCACATGGGATTCCAGTATCATCCATCCATCCATCACAGGGGCCACAGGGCGACCCGCCACATTGAGGGTTTAGCTGAAAGAGGTGCTTCTCCCTGAAGCGAGAGAGAAGCCCATGGGGAGCTGTGATCTGCCCGAGGACAGCGGGGGCATCTCACAGGGCACTGGTCCCTCACCTGGATGGTCCCCACTGTCCTGGGCTCCCACTCTGAGGACCCAAGGATCCACGCAGCCTGTGCATCTTAATAGAGAACGTGGAAGGAAGATGCCGGTGTCCCACACCTCCAACCTAAAAAAGGCCCTCGCAACTTCCTCACCCCTGATTCCCCAGGTGTCCATAGAACCTTCCAGAGCATCCTGTTCTGTACCCAAACCAGCCTATCCTGAACCCAGGAGAAGACTGCAAAATTCCCTCCAGACAAAGGCACACACGTGCACGTGCGCACACACACTCAGCACCTTCCCAAGAATCATATCTGACTAGCCAGCACTTAATATTAGTGGTTCCCAAATGCTTGTCAATCTTTTATCGTTTAGGATGAAGTTCTTATCAGTCCTTGGAGAAATGAGAGAACTACGAAAATGTGGTGAGCTTTTCATAAGCTAAATGTTCATTTTGCAAAGACCATCTTTTATCCTGAGACTTTCCTGCTTTTTTATTTTACACTTAAAATGCCCTTTCTCATATGAAAGTACGGTGACAGTAGATGGGGTGATTTTTTTTTTTCTTTTTTTTTTGCATTATGCGGGCCTCTCACTGTTGTGGCCTCTCCCGTTGCGGAGCACAGGCTCCAGACGCGCAGGCTCAGCGGCCATGGCTCACAGGCCTAGCCGCTTCGCGGCATGTGGGATCTTCCCGGACCAGGGCACGAACCCGTGTCCCCTGCGTCGGCAGGCGGACTCTCAACTACTGTGCCACCAGGGAAGCCCGGGGTGATTATTTTTTAATGACTTATTTGGCAAAATTAAAAGACAACGTCCAGCAGTTCCCTCCTCTTTAATTGAAAATTGTTGTTGAGATCTTTGTAGATTCACATGCAGTTGTAAGAAATAATATAGAGAGAACCAATTTACCCTTTAGCTAGTGTCCTCCAACAGTAATACTTTGCAAAACGCTAGCGCATCATGAGAACAGTGACATGATACACCCCACCAGTCTTACTCAGCTTTCTTGATAAACTTGTTCTTATTCTCATGCCCACGTGTCTGTTTAGTTCTGTACAATTTTATCACATACATATTTGTATAGCCACCACTGCAGTCAAGATATTGACTAGAAATTCGTTCATACTGTTGCGTGTATCAGTAGTTCACTCTTGGGCTTCCCTGGTGGCGCAGTGGTTGAGAGTCCGCCTGCCGATGCAGGGGACACGGGTTCGTGCCCTGGTCCGGGAAGATCCCACATGCCCTGGAGCGGCTGGGCCCGTGAGCCATGGCCGCTGAGCCTGCGCATCCGGAGCCTGTGCTCCGCAACGGGAGAGGCCACAACAGTGAGAGGCCCGCGTACTGCAAAAAAAAAAAAAAAAAAAATAGTTCACTCTTTTCTGTGGCTGAGTAATATTTCATGGTGTGGAGGTACCACTGTTTAACCATTCACCCCATTGAAGGACATCTGGGTGTTTCCATGTGGGGGCTACAAAGAAAGCTGTTGTGAATTTCATGTGCAGGATTTTCGTGAACATAAGTCTTTATTTCTCTGGAATAAATGCCCAAGGGTACAACTGCTGGGTCATACGTTAGTTGCATGTCTAGCTTTATGAGAAACTGTTTTCTAGAAGGGCTGTATGGTTTTACATTCCCCCTGCAATGCGTGAGGGATCCCTTTTCTCCACTTCCTCACCAGCGTTTGAGGTTGTCACTATATTTTATTTGAGCCATTCTGATAGGTGTGTAGTCATGTCTCATTATGGTTTTAATTTACATTTCTTTGAAGCTAATGATGGTGAACATGTTTTTATGGGCTGACTTACCATCTGTATATCATCTTTGCTGAAACGTCTATTCACATCTTTCGCCCATTTTCTAACTGGATTGCTTGATGGCTTTTACTGCTGAATTTTGAAAGTTTCTTTATACAGTCTCAATGCTAGTCCTCTGTTGACTATGCGGTTTGCAGACATTTTCTCCCAGTCTGTAGCTTGCCTTTTTGTCCTCTTCAAAGGGCTTTTACAGATTAAAAGTTTTTAATTTTGATGAGGTCCAGTTTATCCATTTTTCCTTTTTTTTTTTGGATCATATGCTTTTAGGATCTAGTTTAGAACTCTTTGCCCAGCCCTAGATCCTGAATATTTTCTCCTATGTTTTTTCCTAAAAGTTTTGTAGTTTTACTTTTTACATTTTAATCTATGATCCATCCTTGGTTAACTTTTGCATAAGATGTGAGGTCTAGGTCCAGGTTAATTTTTGGGGGGATGTCCAATGACTACAGCACCATTTGCAGAAAAGATTATTCTTCCTCCATTGAATTGCTTGTGTACCTTTGTCAAAAACCAGTTGAGTACATTTGTGGGGGGCTAACTCTGGGTTCTATATGACATTCTGTTGATCTATGTGTCTAGACCTCCTCCAACATTACTGTCTTAATAAATATATGCATGTATGTATATAGTTAGTTCTAAATATCAGGTGGAGTGATTTCTCCTACTTTATTTGTTTTGGCTATTCTACACCTTGTGTCTTTTTTTTTTTTTTTTTTTTTGCGGTACGTGGGCCTCTCACATTTGTGGCCTCTCCCGTTGTGGAGCACAGGCTCCGGACGCGCAGGCTCAGCAGCCATGGCTCACGGGCCCAGCTGCTCCGCGGCATGTGGGATCTTCCCAGATCGGGGCACGAACCCGTGTCCCCTGCATCGGCAGGCGGACTCTCAACCACTGCGCCACCAGGGAAGCCCCACCTTGTGTCTTTACATAAAAATTATAGAATACATTTGTCTATGACTATCAAAAATATTGCTACAATTTTGATAAGAATTGCATTCAACCTATTGATAAATTTGGAGAGAATTGACGTCTTCCCTATGTTGAATCTTCCAATGCATGAACAGGGTACATCTCTTTATTTATTAGGTCTTCTTTGATTTCATTCATCAGCATTTTGTAATGTTCAGCATATGGATAGTGTATGTCTGGTGAAGTGAATGCTTAAGAATTTAATTTTCTTTGGAGCTATTGTGTTTTTAATTTCAGCTTCCACATGTTCATTATTAGTATGTAGAAATGCAATAGCTTTTTCTGTGTTGATCTTGTATCTTGTGACTTGAATGCCCTCACTTATTAGTTTCTAGGGGATTTTTTTTTTTGTAGATTTTATAGATTCCTTGGGATTCTCTAGGTAGATAATCATGCCATCCGCAAATAGGGACAGTTTTATTTCCTCCTGGCCAATCCATATGCCTTTTCTTTTTCTTGCCTTATTTTGATTGAACTCACTGTGCTGCATTGTGAAAGCAGGCATCCTGTTCTGGGGGGAAAGCATTCAGTCTAACATTAAATGTTATGTTAGCTGTAGTCTTTTTGTAGATGCTTGTTATCAAGTTGAGATAATTTCTCTCTATTCCTAACTTGCCGAGAGAGTTTCCTCATTTGTTAAACTTTGCCATCTGTACAGTCTGAAACTTTGGGAATCACCAGTTGGTACCGTCTGCAGTGCTGCATTTCACAGCCATCCTCTCATTCCATCTTCAGGGGTCCACAGGGGCAGGTTAGGGGTCCAGGGCTCTCAGCTCAGGTCTTTGACCCTAAATCCCATCTTCTACCCCACCCACTCTGCTCTCCTCTGCTGAGGCCCCTCTTCGGGGTCACACTCCCGGCAAGAGTCCAGGAAAGGAGCTCTCACAGACCTCTGCAGGTCACTCACTCATTCATGTATTCATCCCTTCATTCATTCATTCAGCGAGCCCTGAGCCCTCCAGGCCAGGCCCTGGATACAGAAACGAGGGAATGCACACTTGGCCCTTGGGGGACTTGGTCTCACACACAAATGCCGTCTGCCCCTCCACTGCAGCCCCCATCACATTAGGCATGATTATCCATCCCCCAGCTCCCCTTGGGGCTGGCTGCGGCTGTGGCTCCCGGAGTTTCTCCACTCAACCATTTTCTTTTCCAGGAAGCATGTGTTTCCAAGAGCCCCCCTGAGCCCACCCTCTCCCCTGGGAGCCCTCCAGCCCCCGGCAGGCAGAGGATGGACCAACCTCCTCACGCCATCCCAGTCCCAGGCCTGACACCAGAACCTTCTGTAGAGCCATGAACTACCCTCCTCCCCATATCCACAGCCACGGGATGAAATGCTATTGATGTTCTTGGTTGTTTGCTTTTTTTTTTTTTTTTAATCAAGGGAACGATACCTCTATATGCAAATCTCTTCAATAATAATATTATTATTAGCAGTGTAGCCTCAGGCAGAGTCTGGCTACACTGGAGATGGCTGAGTTTATGGTTTTTCAAGATAACAGCCCTGAGCATCATCACACTGGCTCCTGGGAGACGAGGGAGGCTCGTTTTCCCTTGAACAGTCTCAGCCGGGAAGATCATAGCAGGTATCAAGAGATACCCGGCTATTACATTCTCATTTGAATATCCCAGAAATCACCCCACCCTCCCCTGCTCCCCAAGCTGCCCCCCTCCTCCTGCTCAGGCCACAGCCCAGCTTGGATGACCCTGACAAGCAGCAAGCAGCCTGGAGCCAGGCCCTCTCTCCACTGGCACTTTCAGAGCACCCACTGCCTGCAAGCCAATTACTGCCCGGGCCAGGCGGACGGAGCCAGGGGTGGCCACGGCCATTCACAGTCCGAAAGGAAAGGCAGGCAGGACAGTGCAGGATGTACCTCCCACCCCACAGCCCCACAAGCTCAGGGCCTGTGAGAGCCCCCCGCTCCCCGACTAAGGAGGCCCTGGACTCGGGTAAGAAAATTGAAGCACACGCCTCTCCTTGGGCACAAAATTGAAGGAGATGCAAAAACCGTCGGTGGGCAAGCCAACTGATACTGTAAAACAATATATTTAAAAATCAACATGAAAGCATAAAATCCATGATGAACAAAGTGTCAGAAGTTTAAATAAGAACAGGAGGCCTGTGGCAAGGCTCCCCAGAGAAGGGGCGTCTTCCCTGCGACCTGAAGAGGGACAAGTGGGAGAGAAGAAACACAAGGAAGGGGCTTCCGGGCAAGAGCGGGAAGAGTCCGGGTCCTCTGATGGGAAGGGCTTTGTCCTTTTGGTACCTGGTGAGGAGGGGTGGGGACGCAGGGACAGTGGAGAGCCAGGGTGACTGGCGAAGAAGCCCGGCGAGCCCAGCCTGGAGCAGAGGGGATGCAGAGAGTTTGGGGACAGGGGCCAGCCTTGGCCCGTTCTTCCCACCCACCCCCACGCCAGAGCTCCGTGCCATCTGGGGAGACCAGTATCACTTTTACACAGGGCAGAGGATGAGAAGGGCAAACGCGGGCAGCCCAGGAGCCTCCCCTGCTGACCCAGTGGCCCGAAACAGCCAGTCCTTGAGTCTCCATCCAAGGAGCAGCCCTGCAGGCACTAGACCCTCCCCGCTTCCCCTGTCACCCCTTCCCCACACTGCAAATCCGCACAAGGGAGCAGTCCCAAGGCCCCTCGCCCCAGGAGGAGCCCGCCCTGCATGGAAGGGCCTGTTTACGGTGCAGTCTCACGATATCTGTGCTGGGGAGGATGCAGCGGAGGACCAGAAGATCACAGAGGTCAGCGTGGCTTTGTTCAGACTGGATGTGGCCCAGGGCACAGTCAAAATTGTCAAGACGTTCTGTGGGCGGTAGTGTAGGGATGCTCCCCGAGCTGGCGCCCCTAATGCACACACTTGCCCTCCTGCATTTTCCTCTCTCTCTTCTTGAGGACTTACATATGCTAGGAAATGAACTGGAGAAAATTACAAAGGCTTCCTTCCTCCCCAGTGATTTCATCAATATCGATGGCCTTAATGTAACAGGGAAATTCCTACTCACAGAGTCTCGGCCTGAAGCAGAGTAAGAGGTCGCCTGCCTTGTTTAGGTTAACAAGATAAATAGAGTAGGCTGGACTAGAATACAAAACAACCGCATAGATTGTTGGAGCCGGAGGGGAGGGGCCTTCCCACGGAGCACCTGCCCCACTCCCAGCCCCCTTGGCACTTCGCCCTGTTTCTGTGGAGGGCCTGGCAGGCTCGGATGTCAGTCTGACCCCTTTACTTTTCACGTGGGGAAACTGAGACTCAGAGAGTGAGGGGAAACTGCGGCCCACCCAGCCAGGCCTGGAAAGACCCAGAATGAGGAACGCAGTGCAGGTGACACTCTGCAAGAGGAGGAGGATGGTTCAGAGCCCAGGTGTCTACAGCCTGCAGTGCCGGCCCCACCCTCCAGGGCGTGGCTACCTACACCTGGTCACACCTTACCCACATCATTTGTCCACTTACTCGCTATTCTTAAGGGAGCTGAGTGATTAAAGTCCAGAGGCCACCAGGGCACGCAGGACTCCATCTACAGGCTTGAGGGGGAACAAGGGTGACATACACCTGTGTCCCAGCTTCCGCTCGTCGGGTACCCCAGGCTCCGGTTCACCTCCTCGGCTGCCTGGCGATGACAGGGCGGTTCTGAATGGAGAGACCAGGATGTGCCCCTGACCCCTGGCAAGTTCTGGGTCCTCCATGCAGGTGAGCGTGTTCCAGAAAAAGCAAAACTTGATCTAAAAGAAAGTGGGGGACGCAGTGGCAGAAGGGATTAGAAAAGCCATGAATTTTTTTTAACATCTTTATTGGAGTATAATTGCTTTGCAATGGTGTGTTAGTTTCTGCTGTATCACAAAGTGAATCAGCTATACGTATACATACATCCCCATATCTCTTCCCTCTTGCGTCTCCCTCCCACCCTTCCTATCCCACCCCTCTAGGTGGTCACAAAGCACCGAGCTGATCTCTCTGTGCTATGCGGCTGCTTCCCACTAGCTATCTATTTTACCTTTGGTAGTATATATATGTCCATGCCACTCTCTCACTTTGTCCCAACTTACCCTTCCCCCTCCCCACGTCCTCAAGTCCATTCTCAACGTCTGCGTCTTTATTCCTGTCCTGCCCCTAGGTTCTTCGGAACCTTTTTTTTTTTTTTTTTTAGAGTCCATATATATGTGTTAGCATACGGTATTTGTTTTTCTCCTTCTGACTTACTTTGCTCTGTATGACAGACTGATAGAGATAGATTTTAACCCCACCTGCAGCATTTCCCAGCTGCCCGACCCCGAGCAAGCTACTCATCAGCTCTCACAGGCGTTTTCTCATCTAGTAAATGGGGTGAATGACACCTATTCCCAAGGTCCTAGTGAGGCTGCCTGAGACTGTTCATGAAGACACCCAAGAAGGGGCTGGCATGTAGCAGGCATATTTAACAAGGGGGGGGGTGCGTGTGCAGGGGTTCCCTCTTCTGTGAGCTGCCCCCTGTCTCCAGTCCCAGGTCACCAAGATGCGAATGTTGGTTGTTTGAGTACCTATGTCAGCATGACTCTGACACAAGACATACATTCATCAGCAGTGGCCAAAACTGACATCAGAATAGCTCAGGATGAAAGTGAGGCTAAAACCTCCTGATTCCCCAACTTCCTAAGACGCGATGCCTGCAAGGAAAGGGCCTGTATGAGTTTCCTGTGGCTGGTGTAACAAACTTCCACCGATTTGGTGGCTTGAAAAACACGTTTATCATCTTACGGTTCTGGACGCTGGAAGTCCAAAGCCAGTCTCAGCAACGTGAGTGCAGGGCCACGTTCCTTCTGGAGGTTCTAGGGGAGAATCTGTTCCTGGCCTTTTCCAGCTTCTAGAGGGTGCTCACATTCCTGGTCTTGTGACTTCATGTCATTCCGACCTCCGCTCCCATTGTCACCTCCCCTTCTCCGATTCTGACCCTCCCGCTTCCCTCTTAAATGGACCCTCATGAGTCCATGGGGCCCCTGGGATCGTCGGGGAGAATATCCCGCCTCAAGGTCCTTAAGTTCATCACATCTGTAAAGTCCCCTTTACCATGTGAGGTCACATAGTCACAGTGTTAAAGATGAGGATGAGGACATTTTAGGGGGGGCATTATTTGGTCTACTGCTCCACCCCAGATTCTGAGTGGTCACCTCTCTGACTCTTCCTATGGAAGACCTAGCACCTGGGCCAGGTGTCCTGAGAGCCCCAGCCCATTGGTGGGGGGCAGTTCTCAAATAAAGAGGCTTCTCCCCTTAACTGATTAGGGCTGGAGCCTCAGCGCCCTGGCTCAGGGTGGAGACACCTTCTTCTAGTGACTTCCAAGAAGAAGCACCTGGCCTGTACCAGATAAGATAAATTGCGGCAGGACAGGGCCAGTGCGTGACCACCTGGGGACCCTTTCCACTTGGGATGGCTCTCTGGGCACCTACCTCCTGGCCTGGCAGGATGGAATCAGCCACTCACTGGGTTCTGGAAGTGGACCATCAGGGCATCCTCAGGGCCCAGCTCGAATGGGGGCTCCTGCTCTCCTGTCTGCACTCCACCATCAGAGGATGCTGGGCCCCAGCCTCACCAGGGCCTTGGCTGGCCACCTCCAGGAGCTTTGTTTGAATAATCAACTCTATTTGCATCACTGGGCATCAAACCACTTTGCACCTCACGAAGCTGCTGGGTCCTCTGTTTCCCAGAAACCGGCCTTTCAAACAGGGATTCTGAGTGCCAGGAAAGTCTGCCCACCCCCAGGGCTATCACTGGGCTCCAGCGGGCTTGCGTCCTCCTGCCGCCGCCAGCCGGCTCTTTTCTTCTGCTCGGAGGAGGGTCCCAGGCCTGCTCTGTCTCTGCGTCACCCATTCCAGGCACCGGGTCAGCTTGATAGATGATGAGCTTGTGTGAGTCTCCTAACAGCCCCGTGAAGGAGAGGAGGTGTGACTGTTTTCCGAGAAGGAAGCAGAGGTTCAGAAAGTTGCCCTGACTTGCCCGTTAGTGAGAGGTCGGGACCTGAACGGATTCATGCTTATAGCCAAGAGCCACCCTTCCCCGGCAAGCGTTCCTGGGCTGGAAGATGGGCAGCCCCAGCTCAGTCTCTGGCCTCACAACACAGAGGAGCTCCCCCCATTAGCTCCTTGGGACACTGAGATACCTAAACTCACTCCTGGGACAGGGGAGCCACACAGTGTGGTGGAACGAGAGCCAAGGGCATAGCACAGAGCCTGGAGCCTGACCTTGGGGAGGTGACTGGGACGGGGAAGATCAAGGGAGGTAGAGAAAAATAGCATATGGTTGACTTGGGGCCATGCTTCTTGGCCATGAAAGAAGCCCGCTCATCTGGTCCAGCCCAGACATTCCTCGTAGAAGTCACTAGAAGGCAGTGTCTTGACCCACAGCCAGGAAGCTGAGGGCCCAGTTCTGAGCTTCATGCTCCGATCAGTTAAGTGGGGAGGGCCCTTGACTTGAGAGCCCCATGACTGGCTGGGGCTCTCAGGCCCCACAGATTTCAGCCTGTGCTTGTTTGTCTCACCCACTCTCCTCCAGACCCCCCTCTTTCTGGAAATGGCCAGAGATTGGGGCCAAAAGCAACGCTAGTGTTCTAGATACGGCTCCCAGAGGATGGGGAAGCTTTTCGAGGTGCAGAGAGCAGGCGCCCTGGGGGTGGGCTCAGCCCCACGCCCACTGCCTGCTGCAGCACACCCACGCATCCTACACCCTAGATGAATGGCCTGTATGTCCGTCCCTCTCCCGGAACTGTGGCCCTGATGCTCCTGAGTTTCCAGGGGGCTGTCCAACTCTGCACTGCAGAGAGCAGAGCCAGCCCCCTGAACTTCCTGGAGCCAAGGGTGGCTTTTCCAGCTCCGGAGGAAACCCGATCTGGGTCTCCCCACCCTCCCTTGGCCTCACCTTGGGGCCGAGGAGCCGGGGTATGGAGCATAGCAGCCGTCAAACCTCCCAGATGCTGACACCGTGACACAGTGGAGACGGGCCTGGCCCGGAAGGAGGGCAAGAAGACTAGCTCCCCTTGGACTTACACAGGAGACCTACGTGGTTCATAAGGGTTTCCATGTGGTTCCCTTTCCTTTCTGGCAATCAAAAACCAGGAGGCAAGAGTCAGGGCTTAACCCCCAAGGGAATGGCCAGGAGATATTTCACCTCCTGGATGATCTGTTTCATGACACTGGTGACCCAGGCTCTTTGATGAAGGTTTAGCAGCTGCAGACAGAATGGACAGGACTAACACTACTCTATATAAAATAGATAACTAATAAGAACGTACTGTAGAGCACGGGGAACTCTGCTCAATGCTCTGTAATGACCTATATGGGAAAAGAATCTAAAAAAGAGTGGATATAGGTATACATATAACTGATTCACTTTGCTGTACAGCAGAAACTAACACAACATTGTAAATCAACTATACTCCAATAAAAATTAATTTTTAAAAAAAGGGAACAAAAAACCAAACAGTACTAATGTTAACTTGCAGTACTCTCAAAGCATGACACTCAAAGGTAGCCACAGTTAATATTTTGGTAAAAATTCTTCCTTCCTAAAGAAAAGTACAAGTAAATGTGTCCTTCAGAGGCCCAGGGAGCTTGCCCCCTTTCCAAGAACCCAGGTTACTCACCTGTGACTCTGATCTGTATGTGACATCCTGCTGCCAAGTGCCTGCATGTCTGGACAAGGAGCTTTCGTGTGGGGCATGGCCTGTGCCCTCACAGTGGTCCTGGAAAGAGGCAATGGCACAGCCAGTTGACAGATGAGGATGCTGAGGCCTAGCAACTTGCACCAGGTTAGTGAGAAAGTGGGAATTCAGATCTGAGACCAAATAGCTGATGGGTGGATGGATGGATGGAGAGAATTGTACCACACTTCAGCCTGCAGCAACGACAAGGTCCGAGAATATGTCCCATGCGCCCTGCCCCTCCCCCCTGCGGAGTAGAAAGAGAACAGGGTTGTTCCCCGCTGTGCTTCTAACTGGCAGGGAAGTCAGCTCACTACTCGTAGCCTCAGCTTCCTACCAGCTCACCGGGTCCTGCCCATCCCGGGGCGGTCATGGGCACAGAATGATGGAGCCGCACAAAGCCTTATGGAAGTCTTGCTAACTCTTGGGTGAAGGGGACCAGGGGAAGCACGAGCCAGCGTGGTGGAAGGTGTGAGGCAGGGGCAGGCATGGACGGGCTTGCCCAAGGTGACCGTGACCTTGGACATGCCTCTGCCTGCTTCCCTGTGCTGGGTGCCTCCACCTGACCCCTCCTCCCCCAGCTGCGTACACTGGGCTCCAGCAGCCCTTCCCTTCATCCCTTTGTGAGGGAATTAGGTAGAGAACACGTGAGTGATGCATGGGATTCCAGACAGGATTATGACAGCTCCTCCTGGCCTCACACCCACCTTGGCCACACATTTAGTCCACACAGCACCCTTTGCAGCAGGTGTCATTACGGTCACCCCTGTTTTACAGATGAGGAACCTAGGGCACAGAGCCCTTGAGTCACTTACCTGACACCACACAGTGACGAGCTGGGATTGGAACCCTGCAGCTGGGCCCAGAGTCTGTGTTCTCACTGCTCTGAGGTCCTTCCTCTGTGCGAAGGTTATAAACATTCACGTATGGGTCCCCCCAGCCTGGATGTAAAGCCCAGATCTGCTACTTACGAGCTATTGGCCTTGGACAAGGAGCCTTAATTTCTGTATCCGTAAACTGGAGAAAACAGTGCCTTCAGAGAGATGTTGTTAGGTTGTTTAATGGAATGGCAAAATGTAGAGCCCAGCGCACAGTAGGTATTTGCTACGTGGCGGCTGTGATCAGGATGGACCCCAGAGGGGAGGTGAACTCTCCTGGGCCGGGTGGGCTCAGCAGCGCCGCACAGGCCACCCACTGCCCACCTGCGGCCACCGCCCGCAGAGAGATCCAGGCACGCGTCCCGAAGCACGTGCAGGGCCACCTTGGCCTCCCAACCTCCACTCATCCTCCTCCCTCCCTGTCACACACTGAACCAGAGCTTCATGAAAGGAACTGAGGCTAATCATTTAAGAAGTAATTTGTTATTAGTGCAGCATTGATGCAATGAGCTGATCAAAGTGCCTTTCAGTGGATTATCATTAAATATTAAGTCTATTGATTCGGTGTGAAGTGGCACGCTGGTCGGTCCCCAGCAGCTAGGGACGTGCGCGTGTTTCCGAGATTTATGGAAGCCAAGCCCACCCTAGGGAGCCCTGTGGCCTCACAAATGTTACCATCCAACAGACCCAAGGTACCCCCCCCACCAGCAGCACTGGAGGCGTATTATAGATGAGAATCTGAGGGTCCGAGAAGTTAAGGCCATTGCCCAAGGCCACACAGAGGGTGGGTGGCAAAACCAGGATTCAAATTTGGGTCTGTCTGACTCAAGTCTCTGGCGCTTTGAAGCTGTGTGCCAGGCACAAAGTAAGGGCTCACTAAACGTGCATTATTATTTCCTCCCAAATGTAAGCTCTGTATCGATGAGAACAGAACATGTCTGTTGTTTTGGGGTTTTGGGTTTTTTTAACCCACTAAAGTATCTCCAGCAGAGTCTGTACTCTTAATATGCTCAGGAAGTATTAATACTTGGTAGGATGGTATGAATGGAAAGAAGGGAGGGAGGGAGGGAGGGAGCAAAGAATAGTGTGATACAAGGGAATCATCATTTTTCTCCCTTGATGCTACTGTGTGTCTTTCAAAGTCTCCAAGTCTTTATGTTCTTCAATCTCCCCATGCCTCACTCTCCTCAACTGTAAAATGGGATGAGTAATCATAGCACCTACCTTATAGGGTCTCTGGAAGGATTAAATGAGCCTAAACATGCAGACACACTCAGGGCAGTGCCAGGCAGAGTGAGCCTTTGATCAGTGTCAGGCAATGTCATCATCCTGCAAGTCTGCACAGAGGCTCAGAGTTCCAAGGGCCCCGGCAGGGGAACCATGGGCCCCGGCGGGAGATGAGCTCTCAAAGACCGGAAGCGGGCCTGGGAGGGGCGTGCCCAGATCTACAGGCCTGGGGGCTCTGAGGACAGGGCCCGACCTCTGGCTTGGTCCCAGGATACACACTCTGATGCTGGGCACCCTCTGCCTCCCTCTTTGTTCCTGAAAGTTCTGAGGCTGAGCTGTCTCCGAGAGCAAAGAGCTTCTTAGAGCAGCATCGCAGCAAAAGCAAAGCAATTCCGTGCCGCGCCTGCGGTCCGCGAGACTTCAGGGACCCTGACGGGCTGGGTCCCCCGACGAGCCGATTGGCCGCCCCTGTTCCTCCTTTCCGAGTGTCCATCCAGGGCAGTCGTGGACACTTGGAGCTGGACATTAGCTTCAGGGAGGGCGGAAAGTTTTTTTTTTTGAATCTACCTACAAAATGCCCCAAACTGCTGGCATTCTTGTAGCTTCAAACGATGCTAGTCTCTTAGACGTCTGATGCCATGAAAGAAACGAAAGCAACAGGAGGGAGGGAGGGAGGGAGGGTGAAATGAGTGGAGGAAAAGGGGTCAGGTGACACCGGAAGTAGCGGCTCAGGGACCATCACCGATGTGCTGGGGTGGCCACTGGTGGGAAAGCCACGCGAACCCCAGGCTGAATCCTAAGGGGCCTCCCTCTGGCTCCACAAAGGGCCAGCAAGGGCAGCCCCCTCCTCCCGGTGCGGCTTCGGGAATCTTGGTGGAGAGGCCTCTTGACCACCCGTGCCCCCCGAGCAAGATTGCCCATCTTCTCAGCTTCTTTCTCAATCCTAAGCAGTCAGCGAGGCTTACCAGTCGGGTATGGAAAACCGCAGATCAGTGTAGGGCTTAGCAGCCCCCGTATTCTCCTGGAGCCCCTGAAGGTGCCACCCTCCTCCCCACCAGCCCAGCACGGACTGGGTAGGCGGGGCGCATTCGCTCACTGGGGGATGGATGAGGATGGATGGCCTGGAGAAGGAAGAACAGAATGACGGAAGGAGGAGGTAGCCGGCGGGGCGGCGGTGCTGAGAGGGTGAAGCCGACCCAGGACCCCATGAGTGCTCGGGAGGCCAGGAGAGGCAGCTTTTTGGGAAAGGGGGGTTTTACCTGGAGCTCAAGGGGGTGGGCTCGGATGGGAGGCTGAGGATGCACGGTACCCTGGCCGCCCGGCTGAGCTCTGAACCAAAGCAGAAGAGCAAGGCAGAGGGAGATGAACAGCCGGCTTTACGCCTGACGGAGCTGTCGCGCCCAGGGGTGGGGGGCAGCAGTGGGCTTCCGACCCAGGCCCCCCAGAATCAGTGGCGGACTACCCTGGGCTGCCCCGGGTCCATCCAAGGGCTTCTTCCAGGCAGGCCCCTCACCGGGCTCCACACAGGGTGCAGGGCAGGGCAGCTGTGCCCTCTGCAGTGGAGGGTGGGCAGGGGGCACCTGCGTGCACCTGCATGGCCCTCCCACTCCGGGGTTGGGGGACTCCCTCCTGAGCTGCGAGCGAGCAGGAGGCCTGGAGCGGAGTGAGGGTCACTGTCCTTGTCTATAGCTTCCTCCTCAAGGAAGGAAGCACCGGGAGACGAGCCAGGGCCCTCCAAAGACAGGCACAGCCCGACACCAGCCTTTTCCCTGTTGGTGAGGCCAGAGCGGGGGTGGGTGTGAAGCGATGGGGGCTCCACCTCAGGCTCCTGGACTTTTCCAAGAGGCTGAGAAGTTGGAAAACGTTCAGGCCGACCTCTGCCTGAAGCCAGGGGAGAGGCCTTTCCAGAGGCCGAGGGGCCAGGCCTCCCAGAGCTGGGCCTTGAGCCTGTGCTGACCCCAGCCCCGTGCCCACCCCCACACCTCCCCCCTCCCTTGCTTACTGGGCTCCTGTCAGAGCCCCCCCCCGGGACCCCTCAGCCTCACAGAGGCCCCAAGGACCCCTCCCCACCATCCATCACCCCACGCCCCTCCTGCCCGCAGCCTCCTATCTGCCAGTACAAAGCCATACGTCTTGGTGTGTGACAAATCACTTTTTAATTGCCTCAAGGAAGAAATCCATTAGTCTTCCTTTACGTGAGAATCATCGTAATATTCAGCAAAGCCCGAGCTGGCCGGGGGCCGCGGGGCTATTTTTAGCTTGTACCAACATCCTGCTCCAAACATTCCTTTTCGACAGGGAGGAATTAAATCTTCCCTGACACCCCGGTACCTTCTCTGCCCACATCAGGAGAGCTTGCTACAGACCCTGGAGGGGAAGGCCGCCCAGGAAGAGAAGCAGCTTAAAACGGTGTATTAATTGTCCAAATAAATTTGTGTCACGTTTCACACAGAATCCATTTCCCTTTAAACCAGTTTTAGGCACCAGCTTCCTAAGCAGCTCGGCCCACCTCAGGCACAGCCCCGTGGGGTGCGCTGGCTGCTCCCCACCCCCTCCTCGCCCCCCACCTGGCCCCAGGGACACCCGCAGCCCCTCTCAACGCAGACGCACGCTGTCTGGCTACCCTCTGGCAGCATCAGGCTCTGGCTGCAAAATGCCAGCAGCTGGAGGGTCACAGCAGAGGGGAACAGAGTTCCCAGTGGGGCCTCCTCCCTGAGACCCCGAAGTGCCACACAAGTGGCCGAGCTGGGGCCTCGGGGGCCCTGTCTGGGGCTCCGACAGTCCTCAGCTTTAGAGAGAAGTCAGCAGAATGCGTTACTTACGGCCCATCCTGGGGGCTGCCTGGGGGACACGTAAAACAGAGTTGCCTTTGCCCATTACAAACACCGGGAAAGATGAGGAAAGAAAGTGAGAGACACAGAGAGGGGGAGGGATGGAGGGAATCAAAAAAACAGAGGGGAGGGGGCGAGAAAGGAAATTCTACCCCAGAAGGGGGGTCAAGTGACAGGGTGGTGGCTGGGACCACAGGCCTGTCCCCTGCTCAGGCCAATCACCCCGCGGCCTTTGAGACGCCAAAGCTGCCAGTCCACACCAGGGCCAGGGCAAGGCTGGGTCTGAATTCAGGAGGAGCTCCCTGAATTTCAATGAATGAATGAAAGAACGATTGGGGTGACACTGGGCTCAAACTGGCTGCCATGTGTCTTCTGTTGCCAGGCAGCCTGGCAGGGCACCAGCCCCCTCTAAGGCCTGGGGTCACAGGGAGCGCACACCCTCCTCTACTTGCTGCTTTGTAACAGCAGGGTGATTTTTATGTAGGGGCACGTGTGGCCTCAGGGCCTCTGCTATCCTAAATTTAGGATCAGAGGGGATGGGGGATGGCTCGGTCACCCTTGAGAGGTGGGCAGCATTGCTTTCCTGGGTGCAGGACCGGAAATGAGTGTCCTTTGGCAAACTCCCCTAGGGATGTGTTGATGCAAACAAACGTGGGCCTGACCAGAGACAGTGCCTGGGGAAGCTGACCCTGCAGCTTAGACGGACGGTCACCTCCAGTGACCCTGAGCCCAGGAGATGACACCCCCCCAGCACTGGTTCTCTGAGACCGGGGGGCATCATTCAAACAGCCGCTACCCCACAGGAACCCGGGCGCTGCCTGGAGACATGGAAACGCCAGGTCTCAGCAGGACCAGCTCTCACCTGCTCTGGTCATTTTTTTCATCAGAACCAAAAGTGCCACACACTTATTTCTGCCCACGCGACTCGAGGGTCCTGAGATTACCCTCCACCTGATGCTAATAACCTTCATCGTAAATCCTCTGTTTATAGACTTGGCCCAGAACAACCTCTGCCTGGTGTTAAACTAAACACCGACAAAGGCAGAGGTGGGCTGAGCATCCCTGGCGGCGCTCGGGTGCCAGCCCCCAGCGACTACATCCGTGAATTCAGTGACAGGGCTGTAACACCCCAGGGCTCCCTCCCCGGGGAGTCCGGCTCTCTGGGGACAGATAGTTGGAGATTCTCATGCAAAATAAATTGCACTGCATTTTCATTTAAAAAAATAACTGCCTCTGACTCAGCACTTTGCAAGAAGGGGGTGGGGAGGGGCTTTCCAGGAAACTCCAAGGACCGGTAGGAGGCATCAAGGCCCCGGAGTTGGCTCTGACGCCCGATGTTCCCTGGCTCCGGCTCTGCTACCTCTGCTTTCTAGTTCACCTTCCGTCAGAGGCCATCAGGTTCCTGAGAAAGGCAGCTGGAGATGCCAGAATTAGGATCTGCTTTCTCCCAGGCTGGGCAGGCCTGGAGAGGGGCTCTGGCCCGGCATTCTGGGAGGACAGGGAGGCTGAGTTTGGGGAGGCCTGGGACGCAGGCTCCTGGTCCCCCAGCCTTGTTCTTCTCCAGCCACGTGTGTGAAGGGGTCTCCACGGGCCACCAGGACAGATGTGGGGTGACATGTGGGGTGTGTCTCGGGGTGGGTTTCTGGGCGTCAGCCACGGGGCTCTTTCTAAACACCAGGTCTGCCCCAGGCCTTTGACCCCCAGGTGCTGCCCCTCAGCCTGCAGCTTGAAGCCCTAATTCCCTAAAGGTCCCCTGAGCTACTCCCAGTGGCCCCAGCAAGTCAGAGTCTTACTCACCCCAGGCCTCGGCCCCTCATGCTCTCCTCACTCCCCTCCACCCCTGCCTGCTGAGTTCCTCGTCTCAGACGCCACCTCCTCCAGGGAGCCTCCCTGGACCACATCTGGGCCTCGGCCCCTGACCTCCCTCCCTGCGGGCTCACAGCTTGGGCAGAGGGTCCTCGTCCAGCTGGGTGACAATTGCTTAGCAGATGCCTAGGAACACGTGGGAGTGGGGGTGACATACATCAGCAGCTGCCGGCTGCAGGGGTCACCTCCTCTCCCTCAGCGGACAAACTCAGCATCCAGAGCACGGAGGCATATGGCCTAACCAGGAGGGATGCATTGCCCACGGTTTATGGGGTGGAGCGTGATTTAACGGAGGGGGCCACTGGGGCTGTCTTTGAGAGGACTCTCTTCCTGTGACCCTTTGCCCATTGGGCAGCAGGCTAGAGCCAGCAGAGCCCCCCACCCTGTGGAAGGATGCTTTGAACCCTAACCCCTTGGCTTCAGCTACCTCAGAGAGTAGCCAGCAGACACATGGAGCCCCTCTGGCTTCCGAGGGGCCGGACGTGGTCAGAGGGATCCCTCCGTGGCAGCAAGCAGCACAGCCCTGACAGCAGAAATCCCAGCAGCCCTTTCTCTAAAGGCATCTATGCAGGCAGGGCAGATTCCACCAGCTGGAATGGGTCAGGGGCTAGGCCTCAGGGGCCAAAGGATGGAAGTCTAGATGGAGCCAGGACTGGGTCACAGGCAGGGCTGCTGGCCTCCAGCCTGGTTTTCCAGGAGGGCCCTCTCTCTGCTGAAGGTCAGAAGGACACAGGAGCTGGAGCAGCATTTTCCCAGAAGCATCTCAGCCTGTCCCCATGATGAATCTCTTCCCTTAAAACGAATTTAAATCCTTTGGTCCCCGACAAATAGACATACTCTCCAGCCTCTTGAAAGAAATGAGATTTTAATTTGGGATGATTTTATTCAGCAAATACCCCAAAACCATGTACTTTTCAAAGGGAAACTCGAGGTTCAGTGGCGCCTTTGGGGAATTGAAGAGAGACTTTTTTTTTTCCCTCTCTCTCTTTTTTCCCCCCTGCTCAAACTGAGAAGGGAAAGCCTCTTCCTCTCAGAAGAATCTTTTTCTATTTTCTTCTATTATGGAAGGAAATCCTTCCTCTATTTTGGATCTCACTGCTCTGTTTCTTCCGCTCTTTCAGTGGATTCCTGCCTAATGAATGTATTTTGATCAGAGGTACGTTTCCCATGAAGCTAATGAGGTGTAAGCTTCAGGGTGCCTCATCTGGACATGCAGAAGTGTGCTAATTGTTAACAATCGGCTCTCTGGGGGAAAAAGCCCAATGCGTGTCATTTACCAATTTCCATGTTGTAAATACTCCCACCGTAGCCCATTTCAAGGTACCAACTTGAAGTCACTAAAAGCAGAGTTGGGAAGAAATCCATGTCATTGGCTCCCGTGCGTCTGTACAAGCTGACACCAGCACACCACGGTTGCAGGTCCTCTCCAGGACCCTGATTTTGTATTCTACGTTATGTGTTCTTTTTCGTAACAAATACGCCTCAAGTTGTATAAACCTCACACCCCAACAAACTGAGTCTGTCCCTGATTATCATGTAGGGGTGGGGTTTCTGGAAGAGGTAACGTGTGAGACCCCTGGTTCCCCAGTCATGGCCCTACACCAGGCTGGGCTCAGACCAGGCAGCGTGAAGCTGTCGGTGCAAATGATCTCCAACTTTCTACTCTACTTGGGGAGGATGGGGTTCCCAGGCCTCTCGTTCTTTGAACCTCCTCCAAACATACCAAGCTCTGAACGGCTGCCACTTCCTAGCAAGTCCCAGTCAGAGACCTCTGAATCCTGGGTCCCAGCCTACCTTAGACCCCCGCCTCCCCACCTTTGCTCAGAGCTTGTCGTGGAGATCACGGCCTCCTAATCCACAGAGCCCGCCCCTGCCCAGGCCAGGGTCACAAGCACGGAGACCCCAGGCCTTTCAACGTGTTTGGCTGACACGGTGTTTTATAAAGACTTGAGCCAATGTAACAATATTTGTAAATTTCACACAAAAAAACTCAGATTTCTGACTTTTGTTGAAAAATCAGAAGACCTAGCCTCATTGGCCTAAATCCCCTCCTGGCAGCAACAAGCTGGAGTTGCTGAATTACCACGGCTCCCGAGACGGGATTCGGATCATCAGCTCCCCGGGCCACACCTCTCCGTGCTGTCTCCCCAGCACGGGACCAGGGAGCAATTGCCATTTCTCATCGTGCCTCCACTGTGGTTTTTCTTGGAGAAATATTTCCGCTACCCAGGTCTCTTTCAAAAGTGGGGAATGAAAGATAGAGCAAGCAGGCCATGTGTTTCAAGAGAAACGTGCACAGCTTATTTCTTTGTGGGAGTGAAGGATGCTCCTCGTGGGGCCGTTGCACTGCGCCATTCGCAGGGACACGTCCACATCACAGCTTGTGGGGATGACGCCTCCTGTAGTTGTGCCATCCTCAGTCTACACAGCCTGACTCCTGGGTGCTTACTGTGCAAGCTGGAACAGTGTCAAAATTATTCTGCATACGATGCCATGGTTCTCGCTCATCCGTCTGCATGGCTGAGCAGACCCTCCAAGGCCTCGTGGAAATTTTAACAAGGCACGACGAGGGCAGAGTCCAGAGACCAATAGCCCCAGTGTGGCAGATTCCTGCACAGGCGACATGAGAAAGTCTGAGGAATACTAGAAGGCAGGCAGAAGGTTGACCTTGATGCCAAGATTCCAGGCAGGGAACCAAACACCCCCTCTGCTGGGCACAGCCTTCCTATTGCATGGGCTGCCTCGTGACCTTCTGTGCCTCCTACACAACCCAGCTAGCATGCTGCCTCCTCTGGGGAGCTTTGCCTTCCAGAGAGGTAGCCTTCTCTGCGTTCCCTCTGCACGTTCCCAGTAAACACTGCACACATCATTCAAGGCACTGTGATTCTGTTCATGTGATCTGACTCACTGTGTGTTTCTTGTGCCCCAAGTGCCTAGGACAGTACATGGTACATTGTTGGGACTCAATGAATAATTGTTAATTAAATGAATAGATGGATAGATAGATGGATGGATGGATGAGTGGATGGATAGATGGATGGATGGATGGATGGATGGATGAGTGGATGGATGGATGGATGGATGATAGATGGATGAGTGGTTGGATGGGTGGTTGGATGGATGAGTGGATGTATGTATGTATGAATGGATGGATGTATGAATGGGTGAGTAGATGGATGGATGGGTGGATGGATGGATGGATGGATGGATGGGTGGGTGGGTGGATGAGTGGATGGATGGATGGATGGATGAGTGGATGGATGGATGGATGATGGATGGATGAGTGGTTGGACGGGTGGATGAATGGATGGATGGATGGATGGATATATGAATGGGTGAGTGGATGGATGGATGGATGGATGGATGGATGGGTGGATGAGTGGATGGATGGATGGATGGATGAGTGGAGGGATGGATGGATGATGGATGGATGAGTGGTTGGATGGGTGGATGAATGGATGGATGGATGGATGGATATATGAATGGGTGAGTGGATGGATGGATGGGTGGATGGATGGATGGATGGGTGGATGAGTGGATGGATGGATGGATGGATGGATGAATGGATGAATGGGTGAGTGAATGGATGGATGGATGGATGGATGGATGAATGGATGGATGGGTGGGTGGATGGATGAGTGAGTGGATGGATGGATAGGCAGACAGATGGATAAATGGATGGGTAGATGGATAGATGGATAGACAAATGGATGGTTAGATGGACAATGGATGAATGGATGGATGGATGGAGGACATATAGGAATCCCAGCCTTGGAAGCTCAGGCTGGGGCCAACATTAGAACTGGAAGGCAGGCAAAGCTTAGTTGGGGTGAGTTCATTTTCACCATAAGAGCAAGACTAACCCCTAGTCTTGCCACTGAAGCTCTAAGCTCCTGATTGAGGGTCTCTCGTTTCCACCACCCCACCCGCCCAAATCCGTGGCCCCAGCTGGAGGGAGCCGCAGCTGGAAGGGGACCAGTCCTGCTTCCCAAGCATCCACTCTGCCCCCTGGTCCCCTGACTGTGAGTTCTGTAGACGTCCACTTCTCAGGGGCATGTGTAATTGATGCGGGAAATACTGTGCGTCTTTGCAGGACAGCTGGATGAGCCCCCTCTCTCCTGCCTCTGTTCCTCATGGGCACCAACCTGGACACAGGGGCCTAATCGCTGGCCCTGCCTAGTGTGTGGGTGGACACCACGGACCAGTTGAGGATGAAAAATGCAGTAAGTTAAAGGCTTCTGAGGGATAGTTAAACAGTCCAAAAAAAGGTCAAGAAAACTATTGCTAAGAACCAAACACTAAATGAAGCTCTGGTCCTTGATTAATTGACTAAATCATAGAGGCTTTGACCTACCTCTCTAAAGTTTAATGAATTAGTTGATTAGTTGCATTAAGTTGCCTCGCCACCACGAGCGGGGAGCAGGTCATTGGTCTTTAGCTAATGACATGTGCTAGTGGGTTGCTTCCAACTGCCCTGGCGCGTCGACCTGGAAAGCTGTGGGGTGTGGGGTCCCCCCACAAAATGGTTCTCATCCAGAAAGGACGCCAGGCTGTGCTGAAGGACAAGGTGACCTTCCTTGCTGCCAGCGGTATGTGGCCCAGATTTTCTGCTTTTCTTTCTTCTCCTGGGCTTCATCTGTTCTCTCACTTTCCTCCCCCCACCCCCTTTCTTGCTCCTTCCTTCCACATCTTCACATCATGACAGTTTGGAATTTACTTTCTGACCCTTGGCCTCGCCACATCGGCAAGCCCCCTGCCCGCTACTCCGCAGCTCTGAGAAGGGAGTACGGGAAAGGAATACCTCTAGATAGATCTCATCGATGCTGACTGGGCTTGGAGGAAAGAACCACCACCCTTGTCATGGTTATTGATGTGAGCTGGATTTGTTGAGTTAGAGAGTGGGAGAGAGGTTGGTAGGATGGGCACCAAACTTGATTTGGTCAATAAAGCAAATTGGTTTAAGTGCAAATAAAGCAGCCTTCGCAAGTGTATTCGAAGAATAAAGTACTTGCTGTCCAAGGTGCAAAGAATATAAATCTCTGCTTGCTTGAAATACAATGTGTTATTGATTACTTGGAACCTGCCATAGCGTTTTAAGTTATAGTTTATTAAAGGGAAATATGTTGAACAAATATCTTCCCCAGTACACAGTACTGAAGCACACGGGAGTCACCTGGGAGGGACATGTGGTCACATGCTTGCCCCTCCAGGCTCTGCGTGCAGGTACGCCCACCTGGGGTCCTGCTCTGCTCTGGGTCTTCCTGGACCCTAAGCAGAGGTTCGTGGAAGACCTGGGAATGCTTTTTAGTTTACTCCTTTGCCTCACCAATGAGATGATAAGCTCATGCTTCTTCTGTGTTCCTCCAGAACCAAGCATCTCGCGTGGACAGAGATGTTCCATAACTATTGGCTAAATGTGAATGAATGGACTTTTATTATTTTACTTTTGTCTTTATTAAAAAATTTTAATTACAAAGCAAACAGGCTCATGATAACAAATGAGTACATTATTTTTTAATATTTAAAAATATTTTTCTAATTACAAAAATTAGATATGCTCAGGGTAGAATATTTATAAGATGTGGAAGGGTATGAAAAAGATAATAAAAATTGCCTACAAATCGCCTATAATCCCATCACCCAGAGAGAACCCCTGCTTACATGTTGGTGTATTTCCTGCCAGTCTCTTTGCTATACTCGCATGTAGGAAAATTTTTTTACAAAGTTGGTAATGTGATATATATGCAGTTTAATGTTTTGTATTTTTTTCACTTGCCGTTATATCAACAGCATTTTCACTTGTTGTTCAGTAGTCTTCAAAAAACAGTTTTTAATGGCTGCATAATATTCCTTTTTATGGATAGATATACTGTAATTTATTTAGTCATTCTCTGTTGTTGGACATTTATTCTGCTGTCAGTGTTCAGCATTAGAAATAATACTCTGATAAACATAATTATTCATAAATCTTTCATCTCATCTCTGAGTATTACGAAAGATCAAGTTCTTAAAGCGGAAGCCAGTGTAGACTGTTACTGCAGAAGCCAATTCAAGTGCGTGACCCATGCAGTCATGTGGGGCCCATGCTTGGTTTAAGGCTCTGCTGTCACGTTCTTAAAATTCTTAATAATTTTTTACCAAGGGGCCCCATGTTTTCATTTTGCATTGGGCCCCACAAATTAGGTAGCCAGTCCTGGTTATGGAACATTCTTCCCTATTGACATGGAAGAGCCAGGGCCACCTCCAGCTGTTTCATTCCTGGGAAAACATGGCCAACTCTGCTGAGGCTAAGAATTGCCATACAAAGAGAACTTCCCACAGAGATGAAGTTTACCTTTCAAACCCCAAAATGTACATACTATTGGCGTCATCCATGTTTCATTTTAGCTTGCTTTTTATTGGAACCATAATTTGCTAATGCAGTAATTTGTGTTTGGGGAATTTCTAAATTGTCCTTTAAAAAAATTTTTTTGAAAAAATCACCAGCTAATTAAAAAGTTGTAAGTACAGTGGAAAGAAACTTCTTTTGAACTGTTTGAAAGTCACTGACCTAATGCCTCATCACCCTGGAATACTTTTGTATGTGTTTCTTTCAAACAAGAACATTCTCCTACATAATCATCGCAGAACTCTCAAAATCAGGGACTTCCCTGGTGGTCCAGTGGTTAAGACTTCGCCTTCCAATGCACCGGGTGCAGGTTCGATCCCTGGTCAGAGAGCTAAGATCCCACATGCCTCGCAGCTAAAAAACCGAAACATAGAGCAATATTGTGACAAATTCAATAAAGACTTTAAAAATCGTCCACATAAAAAAAAATCTTAAAAAAAAAACCTGTCAAAATCAGGCAACAACATTGCTACATCACTACCACCTAATCCTCAATAAGTTTTACCAATTGTCCCAATAATATCAGCATCACATGTCACATTTGGTGGTATGTCCTTCAGTCTGGAGCAGTTCTTCATTCTGTCCTTCTATGATCCTGTCACTTTTGAAATGTACAGACCAGTTATTTTGTAGACTTCTCTCAGTTTGGGTTTGTCTGATGTTTTCTCGTGATTGGATTCAGGTTGTACATCTTTGGCAGGAATCTCACAGAAAGGATGCTGAGGTCTGTCAGGTGGTACAGAATTTCAATTCTGGTGATGTTCACTCAGATCGCTTGATTAAGGTGGTTCCTACAAGGATTCACCACTGTCAGGTTACTCTTTTTCCCATTGTAGTTAATAAGTATTTTGCGGGGAAATACGTTAAGACTATATAAATATACTCTACCTCATCCAACGTTCAGAGTATTCACTTATTTATACATAACTTTATGAACTCATAATTTCATTATTCCATGGATTATAATCCATTGCTATCATTATTTATTTTAAGGCCCAGATGGTCTCAGATTTGCTTGGTGAGTGCCCATTCAAGCTGGCTTCTGTGTCATTTCATGTAAGGCCGTCATTATTTTTTTTTTTATTGAAATATAGTTGATGTACAACATCCTATAAGTTAAGACCAACATTCTCTGAGCACCTCCTTGCTTACTGAGCAAGATGTTCCAGGCACATCTTGTACTTTCCTGGAATCAGCAATCAGTCCAAAGATGCTTGGTTCCTCTTAGTGGAAGGTGGCATTTAGAAGCCAATATCTGGGTGTGAGTGTTCTCATTGTTATTGGGATGTCACTGCTCCCAAGTCCTCTCAGTGGATAGCACTGGGAAATATACGTATCACATATACGTGTGTTTGTGTGTGTGGATGGATAGATATAGATATAGATGTAGATACACATTTATATCTTATTTCTACATAGAGAGGTAGGTATTTTGAAAACCATTAGCTTACTCCAATATAGCCAATTCCAATACACCTCCAGGGAATTCATTCTTACTTTGCCCCTTTCCATATTTGTAACTATCTTCTTCAATAGTAGAAAACTGTCTCCTATTATCCCTCAATATGATTACACATTTAATCAATCTCCCTGTAGGTAACGAATCTCACATCTCTGCCACCATCCCCTCCCCCATGTAGATACCCTCCTCACCCATCAATATGCCCTTAATGCTGTTGTGAGAAGGATTCTGAAACTCACAGGAAAGTCTCCAGGCTCAGAGGAAAGAGTGACGTGACTGATTCGCAGCGTCTGCCATGGACAGCGGAACAGGAAGTGTGGGACAGCCTTCCATGCATAAGCTACCCCTGAGTTAGGATAATCAATAGAAGCACCCCTATTGATCAGGTGGCCATACAATTTTGAGAGGAAAATAATAATTAACAATTACAATGAATAGAAGTGGATAATTACACTGGGACAGCAGGCATTAGCCAGGTCATCTGGTCATCCTGTGTGTTGGCTGCTGGAAGAGCACTGTCCTGGGTCTGCTCTAGTGATCTTTGACCTTCTTTGTCAGGGTCACACTTACAGCTCTATAGGTCCCACTATGGCCCCATCACCAGTTTCTTTCTGGCTTGCTGCCCCTCTTGTGTAAACTGGGAAAGTCCCTAACAAGGCTTGTTAAGAATCAAGGTGACCATGCCTGGTGATATGGCTTCTGCTCAGGACTCACAGGGTTCTTTTTTATTTCCTTCTGAGTTCCTGGGCGGTAGCAGAAAGCTGACAGTATTTGACCATCTCCTGGCACCAAAGAGCCCTCATGACTACCAACTTCATCCTAATTCCCCAGACTGGTGCCCACAAAACCTGAGCACTACACATGGTGGTCAGCAAGTACATCAGAAATGGGAGGTTATCCTATGGATTACATTTTCTCTCTGATGCCCTGAGATTTTCCAAGAGTCCAGGTACAGAAAGTGTGCTTTGAGCAAGAAGCAGTTGTGAGATCGCCTAGCTTTATATTAAATTTGTTCATCCTACAAATATTCATTGGGGACCTACTATCAATTAGATAATTCCCAGAGTGACATTTGAGGTTCTTAAGTGGCTAAAGCAAAAATCCGTTCTGGCTGGGAGAGACAAACAGAAAACAAAAAATAAGGGCCTCCCTGGTGGCGCAAGTGGTTGAGAGTCCGCCTGCCGATGCAGGGGATACGGGTTCGTGCCCCGGTCTGGGAGGATCCCATATGCCGCGGAGCGGCTGGGCCCGTGAGCCATGGCCGCTGAGCCTGCGCGTCCGGAGCCTGCGCGTCCGGAGCCTGTGCTCCGCAACGGGGGAGGCCACAACAGTGAGAGGCCCGCATACCGAAAAAAAAAAAAAAGAAAACAAAGAAAACAAAAAATAAGTAATTCTAGCATGTCAGGAAATGAGGAACGCTTTGGGGAGAAGCAGCAGCTCAGGCTAAGGTGAAGGTGGGGTGGGCGAGTTTCATTTTTCATGAACTAGAGATGGCCTCCTGCATGCCAGGCACCCCTCCAGGCCCTGCTGGCTCGGGGAACGGACTGCCCCATCTTGAGGGAGACAGACAAGAACACGAGAGACACAGAGCTCGGAAGAGCAGGAGTTTCTTGTAGCTGGAGGACTCTCAGAGGAATCTGAAGGAGGGAAGGAGAGCGTGGGAAGCAGGAAGAGAATCCGGAGGAGGCGGTGCTGGGCAGTGAAGAGCAGGAGATTCCAGAGGGGCTGAGGTGAGGCTGAGGTTGCCCAGAGGCTGGGGAGGAGAACTTAGCCGACCCGTGACTTCAGGTTCAAAAACCTTTGAGTCCACAGATCCAGAGAGTGGTAGGGAGAGAAGCCCAATGCAGAGGGTTAATGGGGGAGAGTGTTAGTGCACACATTTCTCAGGAGACCCAGGGCTGTGAGAAGAAACAGAAGAGGTGGCGCTGGGACTCCCAGTAAGAGAGGTTTAGCCCGGGATCCTGATTCATTCTTTTCACCTTCAGACCATGGCCCTGCCCTAGAACACTGAGTGGGAAATCTCAGTGCCTCCCTCCTGGCCCCTCCCACCTGCCCCTCCCACCTGGCCCCCTCCCACCTGACCCCCAACCTGGCCCCTCCCACCTGACCCCCTCCCAGCTGCCCCTCCCACCAGGCCTCTCCCACCTCACCCCTCTCACCTGGCCTTTCCCACCTGCCCTCCCCACCTGGCCCCCTCCCAGCTGACCCCCCATCTGGCCCCTCCCACCTCACCCCTCCCACCTGGCCCCCTCCCACCTGGTCCCCTCCCACCTGGCCCCCTCCCACCTGGCCTCTCCCACCTGGCCCCCTCCCACCTGGTCCCCTCCCACCTGGCCTCTCCCACCTGGCCTCTCCCACCTGGTCCCCTCCCACCTGGCCTCTCCCACCTGGCCTCTCCCACCTGGTCCCCTCCCACCTGGCCTCTCCCACCTGGTCCCCTCCCACCTGGCCTCTCCCACCTGGCCCCTTCCCACCTGGTCCCCTCCCACCTGGCCCCCTCCCACCTGATCCCCTCCGCTCTGGCCCTCTCCCTCCCAGGCCCAGAAACAAAACTGTTGCCTCAACCAGGAGGAGGCTTCCTCTTCCTGCCCCCTCCCCGTGAGGAATCTGTTGGCTTCCTTCAGAGGGTTTCTGGAGGAAAGAAAACGTCCTCCCACTAAAGCAGCCACAGGGCAAAGCACCCCCAGCTCATTTCAGTGATTGTTGTCCAGTTACAGATTGGAACAGAGGCAAGGATGGTGCCCGGTGTTTCACGGAAAGATCTGGGGAGGGAAGAGCAGGATCGACCTGGAAAGGCCAGTCATGACTTTCACCCTCCTGGAGGGAAGCATCCAGGTGCAATTAGTCACTGGCTCACACTGGTCCTTCCTCTTCTGTCTGCCCATGCCGTCCTGGGTCTCCCTCACCTGCCCTATCAGAAGAGGAGAAAGTTTGGAAAGGGGAAGAGGTGGTCCCCACGTTCTGAGGCCAAGCTGGGCTCTGGAAGCTGGACAGAGACTGCAGGGTGTGCGCACGTGTGTGAATGGGTGTTCGTGGGGGGCGGGGAAGGGGACACCCACCTCGTTCCCAGACTCCCAGACCCTTGTTCCCTCCCTCCCTTTGCAACAGGACATGCAGGAAGCTGCATCAAGCATCCCTCCCTTTACCTGTTGGGTCAGACCCTCAGCCCAGGCTCCCAGCAGCCCCCTCCCCTACTTGGAGGACTGGCTCAGGAAACCTCCTGACACCCAGAGAGGGGTTTAAAGCAGCCTGACTCCCCATGTCTTGCCTGGCACTGGGCCCCTGCTGCCAGAACGGCTCCCAGATCTCTGATTCCTTCTGAAGTCAGAAGGCTGACTTCACTCAGCCTCTGCAGAGCCCTGGTCAAGGGTCAAGCAAGGGCTTCCCTGGTGGCGCAGTGGTTGAGAGTCCACCTGCTGATTCAGGGGACGTGGGTTCGTGTCCCGGTCTGGGAGGATCCCGCATGCCGCGGAGCGGCTGGGCCCGTGAGCCATGGCCACTGAGCCTGCGCGTCCGGAGCCTGTGCTCCGCAACGGGAGAGGCCACAACAGTGAGAGGTCTGCGTACCACACACACACACACACACACAAAAAAAAAAGGGTCAAGCACAGGATGCTCCATTTCTCCATCCTCCCAGGAGCCACATGTAGTCTTGTTCAGTGGATGTGCAGGTCCTGGCAGGAACTGGGGAGTGAAATGGCCTCTGATGGACCATCCTGTGTGCGCCCAGCACCCAGGGAGGGGCAGCAGCAGAGCCCAGGCCAGGGGAGCGGAGGTGGGAGGAGGTCCAGGAGCTGCCCCACCTGGCCTTCCTGGCCCAGCCACTCCGAGCCCCGCCCCATCCACCCAGGGTGGCCACCCATGCAAGGCTAGCAGGTTCTCATTTAACAGAAAGCCGGTGAGCTCTGCCCTCCGTGTGCTCCAGAGTGACCTCCACGGAGGCAAAGAGGAGCCAGGAGGTAACAATCCACTGAATGTAGAGACAGCTCGAGGGCCTCTGGGCCTGCGGGCATCAGCAGTAGCCAAGGCAGAAGTCTCAGTGGCAAACCCGCCTCTCCCAGACTGTGAGGACAGAGGCCTAACTGGGCTGGAATGGGGATCCCCACAGCCTAGCTGGCTTTCAGAGAGACTGAACTCTGATCCAGGACGGGGCCCAGCATGCAGGATGTATCTCGAATGAATGAACGGATGAACGAGTGAGTGGATGAGTGATCCAGGGTCCCTGGTGGATGAGGAGGGCCTGCTGGCCGTGGGGGAGAGATGTGATGAAGCCAGCCCTTTGGAGGAAGCAAAGCATCTCTTCACAGCAGCTGACAAACACTTCCCGAGAGCTGCTGTGTGCAGGGCCGGCTATCCCCAGAAAGAGAGGCAGAGTTCGTGCTGGTCTCCGTTTGCCACCCTCTGACCCTCTCTGGTTCTCCTCGACCCTACACAGAGCCTGGTGCACAGCAGTCTCTCCACAAATCTCCTGGAGGTCCATGTGGGTGCGCTGTAAGAGATGGGACTTCCCTGTGGTCGAGTGGTGAAGACTGCGCTCCCAATGCAGGGGGCCCAGGTTCAATCCCTGGTCAGGGATCTAGATCCCACATGCCGCAACTAAGAGCCCTCACGTGGCTACGAAGATCCCACATGCCGCAACTATGACCCAGTGCAGCCAAATAAATAAATAAATATTTTTTTAAAAAAAGAGAAAGAAGAAGAAAGAGAAACTTCTTCCCTGGTTTAAGCCCCCGGAAAGGGAAAGGCCTCTTCCCAGAAGACTCCAGGCAAAGTGCCAGGACCCCCGGGTCAGGGAGCCCCAAGGAGAGATGTTCACCTGCAGTCTAGAGCTGGGAGTGGGATTCAGAGAGAGGAGGGCACTATTGTGGCCATGGGTGAGAGCCGGGTCTGAACCAGCACCGAGGCAGGGCTGAACCCAGATGTGACTGTGGACCCGTGTGAGCCCCAAGACCAGCACTACTCTCCCTGCCCCCGTCGCAGGGAGTGCGTCCTCAGGCGCCCCACCAGGCACACAGCCATGGGTTCCGTACACCAACACCCTGGTGTGTACCATCCTCGGCACTGCAGGGAGGAGGGAAAGAGGGAAATCAATGTGGGACGCACCCCAGGGCTGGGAGCCAAAAGTTATCCCAATAGAAGGAAGGGCCAGGATCCTTAGCTGGTTCATTTCATCCCGCAGAAGGAGGCTATGTCACCCTTGCTGGTTCAGGGCTCACGAATCCCTCAGAAGGATCTACCCTCTTTCCACCCACCCGCATCACTCACTCTTTCAGCCAGTGATGTGACAGCCATTTGTGGAGACCTGTTACGTGCCAGACACTGTTCTAGGTGCTGATAATACAGCTGTGAGCAGGACAGACATTCCTGCCCTCAGGGAGCTTCTAGTCATTAGAAGTGAGAGGATGCCGTGAAGAAGAAACACAGAGCCCAACAGTTCCTTCAAGCGGCTTTCAGCCCCACATTCCAGGTGCCACCTACAGGAATGCTCTGGAAGATGACACGACTCTTCCTTGTCTTAGTTCTAAACCACCTGCCTTAAACTCAGGGATGATAAAATCTACCAGCTGCCCCCTGCCCCTCCCGAGCCAGGGGCAGACATTACTAATGGATCACAGCACTGTTTCCTGCTCAACCTGCATGCAGTCTCAGAATCCTCCTCAGCCTGGCTCTGCAGCTGTCAGGCTGAGCGATAACATGGAAGCGACCAGCCCTTCCTGCCCCCACCCCCTCTTGTCACTGCTTCCAGCCTGCTGGCCTCTGGCCCTCTGCTCTTTCTCCCATCTTCAGCTGCACACAAGTGCCAAGCAGGTCCCTCCCAGCATCTCCTTGGCATCCCCTTTGATCACGAGTTTGGGTCTTCCTCCTTCCCCAGGACATAAGCTTCCACGACCTTCCAGAATTGCCCCAGCTCCTGGGATCCCTTTCTTGGCTTGCTCCATCCCCCAAAGCAGGAGCCAAACCTCTTTTAGGGCAGAATCCAAACCCAGCCGACTCCCCAGGCCAGATGGTGGGGCCCACATCTGAGAGCTGAATTTTTCAGATTTTTTGCTCCAGCAATCTGCTGATGGAGGCGAGAAGGAGGCTCACAGAGTTATCAGCTGCCTCTGTCAATGTTGGGTAATGAGGTGCGAAAGCTGGCACCTCGCGGTAAACTGTGAACCTCCAGACATTCCCAGGCACCTGCAGCCCTGCCGCCCCCCAGCAAAAGGGACTGTGCCTGGCAGCCCCTGTGAGGCCTGCAGTGGGGCAGGGTCTGTTCTGGGGGCTGGCTTGGCAATTGGCTTTGGAAATCTGTTTTCCCTTATTTAGAACTGGAGGAAACTGACAGCTTCGATTGACAGAAACCTCCCCAAAAAGCAAAGGAGCGTGTGTTTCCATTTTTGAAGTGGTGATGCTTTTCTTGGAGTTCACCTGGGCAGGATCCAGGAGGGCAACTGGGACCTGAAGCCAGCCCCATCCCTCCTCCTTCCATGGGGTCAGTAGGCCCCCTGGTCCCCTGTCCACTTGCAGCCCTTCTCTGCCTTCTTCTTTCCTTCCTGAGACCCAGGGCTGGACCCTCCTGTAGGCCCACAGTCTCTTCAATTCCCAGGGCAGATGGAGTCAGGGCCCCAGCTCAACAGTTAAGTGCCTGGCATGAGTCCCCCCAAACCAGGCCTAAACCCCAGAAGTTACCTATGCCACCCATACTTTCCCTGTCCGTCACCAACTCACCACAGGTGAGGCCAACAGATGAGGGGATGATTGCCACTGAAAAGATAGTTTGCGACCCACAGTTCTCAAGCCACGGGGAGGGCACGACACACAGGGCCACACAGGGAGGTACCACGGTCATTCAGGAGGCAGAGGGAGGGGGGAAAGGTGGGCGAGACCTTTATGGTGGTTTCCGTGGGCAGAGAAAGCAGGTTTAGGATTGGCTGGTTTGAAAGATTTCCGTGGGCTCTGGGTTATCGGGGCTGTTCCTGATTGTCTGGCGCCTGCCCTGGGTGCTTAGGGCAGGGGGACCGTGGCTGGAGAGCCTGATAGAGAAGGGGTTGGGTGGGGGGCTTTGCAGTGGTTGGTTTGCATATGACAGGAGTGCTCATGGGCTAGTCTTCTACCATCTCCAGGAACTGGCTGGTCCTGCGAGGGGTGGTCTCTCCAGGGTCAGCAAGGCCCCAGATGTCAAGGCATCAGAAATTCAGAAAATGAAAAGGCATGATTCATACGCCTTCTCCAGGACCCTTGCCAAAATCTGGTTCTTCCAAACTCCTCTCTACCCAACACCAACAATGGAAAAACAACACTAATCTGAACGTTTCATCCAGGAATATACATGTGCACACACCCCCTTGCTGATTATAAACCTTCCCCCTCCTCCTAAGGCTGAAGACCACCATGGCCCTCCCCGCTCCCTGGCCCCAGCTGGAACCATGCACCGCCTCCCTGCTCTCCAGAGGGCCTAGCCTCTTACAGGTTCTCAAACGTGCTCCGTGGAGTAGTCTTCCATTGCTTATATGTACCACCTCTTCATTATCCATTCCTCTGTCGATGGACATAGGTTGTTTCCATGTCTTGGCTATTGTGAATAGTGCTGCAATGAACATTGGGGTGCAGGTATCTTTTGGAATTATGTTTTTCTCCAGATATATGCCTAGTAGTGGGATTGCTGGGTCCTATGGTAGTTCTATTTTTAGCTTTTTAAGGAACCTCCATACTGTTCTCCATAGTGGCTGTATCAATTTACATTCCCACTGACAGTGTAGGAGAGTTCCCTTTTCTTCACACCCTCTCCAGCATTTATTGTTTGTAGATTTTTTGATGATGGCCATTCTGACCGGTGTGAGGTGATACCTCCCCAGTACTCTGTAATGGCCTATATGGGAAAAGAATCTAAAAAAGAGTGGATATGTGGATATGTATAACAGATTCACTTTGCTGTACACCTGAAACTAACAGCATTGTAAATAAATTATATCCCCCCAAATTTTTTTTAAAAAGATGAACAATAAAGGTGGGGAAAAAAGAAAAAAAAATGTGATCCATGGAAATACACTCCACCTGCCTGGCCACTCATCCCCACTCCTCAGCCTGCTCACACCTGCTCACACCTGCGCAGCCGTCCAGTCTCTGCAGAAGGATGCTCACAGAAGCAGGCTTCTCTTTCTCAGTGTAGTCCTCTGCTCATGTGAGCCCCAGATCTGAGCATCTCCCCTCTAGGCTGCACTCACCAGGGGACCCCAGCATCGCTAACAGGGCACAGCTCACAGCAGACACGCTACAGATACTTGCAAAAGGGTTTCTATACGTCCTGGCAACCAACTGTAAGAGGCGGGGATTCTTGCTTATCCCTGTTCTTCAGATGAACGGATGGTGTCTTGGGAGCTTCAATGGCTTCAGGTCATACACAGTCAGAAGGGGACAGAGCTGTCGTTCCAATGAGGCCGGTGATACTCCCGAGGCCCTAACCTCTCGATGTGCTCCCTTTCGGGGGACAATTAAGGCCCAGCCCCCAGGAGACTTAGCTGGCTCTGAACCCACCTCCTCGGCTCCCGTATTCTATTTTGGGCAAGAGAACCCACATTGGCAAGTTGGTGGGGGGGTGAGGGAGGAGGGTCTGATGGGGGAGGGGCTTTCCCCCTGCTGAAGCTGGCTGTGGGTGTATTAGTATCCTTGAGCTGCTGTAACAAAATACCACAAACTGCGTGATTTAAACAACAGACAGTCTCACTGTCTGGCGACTAAAAGTTCGAGAGCAAGGTTGGCAGGACTGAGCTGCCTCTGAAGGCTCCAGGGAAGGGTGTTTCCTGGCCTCTTTCACCTTCCGGTGGCTGCGGGAATTCCTTGGCTTGTAGATGCATCGTGTCCATCTCTGCCTCTGTTGGCATATGGACTTCTCCATGTGTGCGTCTGTGCTTGTGTCCAAATTTCCTTCCTCTTATAAGGACACCAGTCCTATTGGACTTAGGGCCCGCCCTCATTCACTATCACTCCGCCTCCATTTAACTAATTAGAGCCGCAAAGACCCCATTTCCAAGTAAGGTCACATTCTGCGGTTCTGGGCGGGGCATGAATTTGAGGGGGGATACAATTCAAGCCAATCCAGAGGGATTTTCTCTTCCTTATGTCCTGTCTCCTGAACGTGCCCCAAGACCTGGGACACTGACCTTGGCCTTGACTGGGCTCCATCAGATCTCACCATGTCCAAAATGAGATGTAATTGCACATAAAAGGCCTGGGTTGGGAGTCCGGAGCCCTGCCAAGCTGCAGGACCAGCACACCCCCTGCCCACCCTCCCCATCCCTGAGCCCTCACTTCCTTGATGCACAGTGAGGATTGGACCACATGCTTTCCCAGCTGTTATCCAGCTATGACGTTCTAGGATCCAGAATGTTCCATAGCCTCTTTCTTTATGGGTCTTTCTTGTTTAGTAGAGAAGCAAATGAGAGATATAATTATCGTTGCTTTTTAAAATTACTGGCGCAGTAATACACATTCATGGAAAGATGGTAGAAGCCAGTGGGGAGACCCAGTCCATCACTCACCATGGCTGCTTTCAGGAAGTCCTCGCCACATCTTCTGAGCACCTACTCTGTGCCAGACTCTGGTCTGGACACGAGGGGTTGGGGTGAATGAGAATGCCCCCGCCCTCGGGGGGCTTGCAGCCTCAGACCCGGACATCATTATGGTGGCAGAGTTAGTCTGGGGTCCCAGCAAGGGCCTTCTTTATCTGTGCGCATCTGAAAGAAGGAAACAGAATCGAGCGGGAACCGTCTGGGGCTGCAGTGGAGGAGGGGGAGGGGGGAGCTTGATCAGCCCCCCATGGGTGGTTCTCCCCTATGAGATGCAGCTTGGGTGGGGCCTCCAGCTCTCAGACTCACCCTCCTCCTCCCCGTCTTTCGGGGATTCCTGGAGCAAAGTGTTAACCAGGATTCCTCCATGCTTGTCTCCCTGCATTCCCCCAGCCACCTGCCTGCTACTCAGACCCCCTCCAGGCCCATCAGGCTCTAGCGGCCTCTTATCTACTGCTTCCTGGGGCCCAGCTTGCCCAACCCTGTACCCCTGGGCTGCATGGGGTCTGCGCTGGGCCTGGTCTCCATCTCCGGGCACAGCTTGCTGCTTCCAGGCAGGGCTGGATTCACTCCTGGAGTGGCCAGCACATCGCTTAGGACATGGCAGGAAGGGAGGACCCCAAGGCCCCAGGGGTTAACAGGGGAACAGGCAGGAGGCCCCTGGATGGGGCTCTCCACAGGGAGGCCCTGGGGGCCCTGGAGGGAGCCCTCCAGCCCCCTCCATCGACCCAGAACTGGAGACCCCGCAGGGTCTAGGCAGTTGTTCCCTGGCCCAGAGCAGAGAGGGGGACTTTGTTCCTTTCTGAGGAAGTTATCAAAAAGTATTCAGGGACCCACTGTTGTCCCTTCCAAAGTCACCCGTGCAGCCTTACGTGCACCAGGCTGAGGGGCAGGGAACACAGTCCCTGAGACAGGAGGGACGCCCCAGCCCTGGGACACGCAGGGGCACAGAGGAAAAGCAGGGGGGCCCCGGGATAGCTCGACCCACACTGCCCCGCCTCTGCGGGCCAGCTGGCTCTCCAGCGAAAACCCGCTCTCCACTCAGGCAGGAGGCCATCAGGACTGAAGCAGGATTTCGGCAGCTGCAGTCATTAAGATAAAAGTCGCGGTAATGACTCGAGCGTTATTTAGATCTGATATCTTAATTTAATTGGATTCTTTTAATTAAGAAAAAGACCCATAATCCTGTAAGCACTGGGCTGGCTTTTCAGAAGTTCACCTTTAAGGGCTGAGCCCCAGAACCCTTATCCCTCCTGCCTGAGGCCAGGGTCACTTTGGGAAGAGGGACACCTGGGGCCTGAGGTCTGAGCCGGGAAGGAAGCTGGGAGGCTGCTCAGAGAGGAAGGTCAAGGTTCCCGGCGCTTCTGCAGCTCAGGAAAGAGGAAGCCACTGGTACTGAGGGCACCGTCTGCTCCCGGGAGGCTGGACGTGGGCACTGCCGCCACCCCACTGCGAGGGGCCCTGAGCGGCGGATCTGGGGGGCCAGGGGCCGTTCTCTGCCCCCAGACATGGGCCTCCTCCATGGACAGCAGCCGTGTCCTCCTCATGATCACACCAGCTCTGGAGCCCAGAGCTGTACCCAGGGGAGGGGGGCTTGCGGGGCATCCCCCCTTTCTCCGGGCCCTCGGTGGCGGGCTGTGGCCTCCCCTGCCCCCGCCCCTGCTGCCCTCCCCTGCTGGGCTCTGGAAGCCAGAGGTTGCTTGCTGATGGTGATTCATGGTTTACCAACAGGAGTGGAATGAAGGTTTAATAGTCTCAGATTGAAGGATCAGAGAGCGGAGGGATGCGGGAGCCCGGCTGCCCGCATTCGTGTTTTTGCACAGAGCAACTGCTGGAGCCGCACAGAGGGGCCTGTTAAAGCCACAGACCAGCGGGGGGAGGTGGAGGGGTCTGCGCCCGAGGGTTCCCGCGACATCAGGCAAGGAAGCCGGCCTCTGTCACACGGGCGGGTGTACGGCACCCACAGCCCCCTGGGGTCCAGCTGAGCTCCGTGAGCTCGGGGCCCTGGCGGAAGCATGAACACCCCGACCCTGGGTGTAGGCTGAACCTCCAGCCTCTGGGGGGTGAGGGGCAGATGGGGCCTCGGGGCCTGGCTGGAAGAGAGTTCCAGAAGGAAGCACAGGTCGGACTCCCAGTGAATTTGGGAACACGGTGGGCGTCGTGGGTGAGAGATTGGTTCTCTGCTCTTCGTAGATGAACGTGATATTTTCCATTCTTGAGGGGATTCTTTGTCAGATAAACACACCCTCCCTCCAAAATCACTTGTGACTCTGGGAGCCCATGGACAAGGAGGAAGTTGGCTCCAAATAAGGGTTTGACGTCCGGCTGCAGGAGGGTGATTCTCCCCTACCCTCTATGGGGTTAAGGTGCACAGCAGAGTGCCTCGTCCCCAGGGCAGAGGGAGGGAGGGGGCCTGGGCGTCTGCAGCTGCGTGAGCACCTGCACCACATCCTCCAGCCCCACTGCCCCCCGCGTCCCCTCACGTCCCCTGAGACGGGGCACTGGGCACATCACAGGGTGTGCTGACACCCTCTGCAGCCCTGCTTCCCAGTGCTGAGCCCACGGTGGGGGGAAGGCCTGCGGGTCACCGTGCTGGTGCGGGCAGGGAGCCGGGGACTCGAGATGCCCCCGGCCCCCCTGGGGTTCCGTCCCCTCCGGGCTTCGGTCCTCTCCTCTGTGAATCAGCCAGTCGACGAGACCCGCTGGTCCGTGTCTCCATCAGGCCCCGAACAGACACTGCCATCTAGGCTATGAGGAAGGCCAGGCCTCCAAAACCAGCCATTAGGGCTCTCCGGACGCACAGGGTCAGGCAGGGCCGGCTGGCCCAAGGGCCGTCAGCAGGAGCGTGAACTGATGGATCGTGTTTTAAGGTCACCGGGGTAGATGTGCACTTCAGCTGGTTTAAGACCCAGAGTCAGCCACCGTGGTAACCATTAGGTCGATAATGAAATGACCTTGGATCGCTTCGTCTGATCGGCCTCTTGGAGCCCTCAGCTGGAGGTCGTGAGAGAATTGGCCCCGGGGTGTGATCCTGGGCAAGGCATTTCATACCTTGGCAGGATCCTCAATCTGTGCTTCCAAACAAGGCCAGGCACATCTCAGGCACAGCTGGGCGCTGCTCTGGGGGAGCTGGGTGGGTGGGTGAAGGGCTTCCCTCCCCCGACCCCCCTCAGGCAGGAGGCATCCAGCCCCGTCCCACCAGCAGCATCCGATTAGCGATGACCTCAGGCCCCTCCGCCGTCTGCTCAGACACCAGGGCTGAGGCCAGCTCTCTCCGAGGTGCCTCCAGAGGCCCGTTTGGGTGATGGAAGGACAGAGGGACAGGCAGCAGGCCAGGCCAGTGGGCAGCAGGCCAGAGGGGCAGGAGGCCTCCTCTTGGGAGTCCCTTGGCACCAGAGGGCGCCGGGTTCCCAGCCCCTGCAGGACGCACACCAAAGGCAGGAACACGGTCGGCATCTTGTAGGATAAGCAAAGCCCCTCTGTCGGGCCCAGGGAGCGGGCGATTCAGGGGGGGCCCTGAGATAGCAGCCCCACTGGCACAGCTCGTTCTGGAAGGGCAGAGCTGACCCCGCGGGGCATTGGCTCGGCACACAGGGCCCCACGGATGCCGCTGCCCGGGAGTGCCACCCACCCTGTCCCAGGACCCCCGGGCCACAGTCCTAGAATGACTCCTGCCTGCTTCTCAGGGGCAGAAACGGCTTGTGGGTCAGAGGGAATCAACCCGAGCCCTCCTGGCACCCCGGCCTGACCGAGGAAACACCATCAGCACCCCTGTCACGCGCACCCACCCTCCTCGGCCCCGCCGCTTCCCTGTCCCACCTGTGCTGTGTGCTGGCCCAGAAGGGTCTCTGGAGAGAGCCCCTGGGAAGGGCTGCTTGGGTTTGCCCCATCAAAGCGTCGTGGCCAAGATGACAACTCAGAAATGGGGCTCAGAGGAAGCTTTTGTGCCCCAGGAAAAGCCACCCAAGGTCACCCTGCCCACCCACGCCTGCCTGCCTCTGGCCTCACTGTCCAGGCTAAGGGGGGGGGGCGGTCACAGCTGCCCTGTCCTGAGGCCCGCACGCCCAGGGCTCCCACCCGCCCCCAAAACCTGCTATTGTAACAACAACAACAAAAAAAACTTTAAGGAATGTGCATTAGACAACTGTTACTCAGCATATTTTGTGGTGTTTTGCCTCGGTCTGAATATGGAAAAGCAGTAAAAGCTGTTTAATGCAGCGCTTTCCTGCACAGTTTGGAGGCGTAACTCAGTTTGATACCAGCGGCTTGGAGCAGCAGCCTGGGAGGGCGGAGGCAGTTTGGGTAATTCAAGCTTTGTTTGCCACCCACACTGGAACTCCTTCCTCCCTCTCTGCGTTCACCCCGGTGGGCTGCATCGGTGCTCCCCCACTCCCTCTGCTCCGAGCCCCTCCTCCCCCGACTTCACAGCTCCCTGGACCCCCTGACAGGTTGTTGTGACTCGGCTGTCATGCTCCCTGAGCTTCCCAGAAAAGTTATCTCCTCTTTTTCGGAGACGTCACCCACTGCCGTTGGAAAAGATACCCGAGCTGTTGCACAATGTTGCTCAGATGGCTTATCTGAGTCAGGCTGGCACCCAGGCCCCGAGTGGAGCAGGGCAGGTGTTTTCCGTAGCTGCTGCTTTTACCCTCTCGAGGCCCGGCCAGCTGCCCGCCTGGCTCTTGTCTTCTGGCCCTTGAACGCCCGAGTGAGGCAACGGCTGGGCCTTTCCTTCCAAGCCCACTTAGCCACAGGCTGCAAACCTCCACCTTCCGAATCGCCCCACTGCATCCCGGCCCATGTTTAGCCGGAGCTCAGGGGCCTCCCACTCTGCTGGGCCTCGCATCCTGATTCGCTCTGAGGCTGGCAGGCCCATCGCAGAAGCCTTTCCTGGGTGCCCTGCACCATCACTGTCCTGCTGTGACCTTTGAAGACGCCCTGTCTCCCCACACACACCCCAGTGTGACCTCAGCCCCGAGCTGGAGTGTCCCGGTCACCTTCTCCCCAGACACCAGGGCAGCACCCACCCAGCCAGCTGTACCCGGCCGCTTTCCCTTCTGGACTTCTCCTCACACGTGGAGGGGCGGGGTGCTGGTGCAGTGAGCCGTTGGCCACTGAGCCCAGCCGGACCCAGCGGGCTGCTGAGGCCACACGAGGGCCTGTCACAGGGCCTTCCACTCAGCTGCTGGAAATTAAGCCATTTTCAGCCTGGCCCAAGTCCTTACCAAGGCACAGGGGAGGGGGCTGGTTCAGGGGGCCGGGCTGCACCCGCAGAAGCCTGTCCTGGACGACGGTCAGGACTGAGGCTGGCCGGCAGCAGGGCCCAGGAGGCAGCAAAGCTGGGGGCCGGCTGAGGCCCAGGCTCCCTGTGCTTTCCGTCCCCACTCAAGCTGGGTAAGAGCCTGATGTCCAGGCCCAGGGCTGGCGGCCTCCTCACATGGGGAGGAACCCAGGCCCGAGGTTCTAGGGGGTTTTGTCTTCCCCACTCAGGGGGCTGGAGCTCCTGGACAGGGTTTAGTGCAGACCTCCGTCCTGAGGATGGACGGCAGCCAGTGCACTGTCCACACCGAGTCACCTGAGTTGGAGGGGTGGCCGTGGAGAGACCACAGCATCCTGGGGCCGCGCATCTCATTAGGTCCATCGGGGAAACTGAGGCGCAGAGAGATTCAGGGACCTGCCTAATGCCACCGTTGTGAAAAATGGGGGTGCGTTCAGTCACTCACAAATATTTATCGTGTGCCTTCTGAGTACGGACGGTGAGGACAAAGCAGAAATCTCTGCCCCACAGAGTTGACATTCCACAGGAGGGGACTTACGTCATGGCAGGCTCCAGAGACAGAGAGAGTAAAGAAAGCCAGGCAGGCACTGCATGAAGATAGAGGCATTGCGTTACATCACTGATCTGTGAGGCCACTTTCAGTTTTCAGTTTTTACAATCCAAGTGAGGAGAATCAAATAGAAGTTAACTCCTATTCCACAGAAATGTGTTCTACCCAACGGGCCAGTGTGGGCAGCCCCAGAGGCTTCCCAGGGCAGCCCTGCCCCACCTCCCGTGCTGGGCACTGTCCTTCCTCTGGTCCCCCCAGATCCTGCTGGAGAGGGGAGCCCCAGCCCGGGCAAGACCACCTTCGTCACTCCCCCAGCCAGGCTGGCTTCCAAGGCAAGAGATGCTAACTCAGCCCTAATCGTCCCCTTCCAGGAGATGGCATCCTGCGGGGATTATCACCCCTGATGTGACATGTAGGGACACCTAGAGGTCGGGAAGGGACAGCTGCCTTGGGTTTTAGGGATTTTCATTCTGCAGTTGACAGTGAACTCTGTGAAATTAATGAGGGAAGGCGGCGTCTGCCCCTGGAGGCGGAGGAGAGCTCTCTATTCAGATGCTCTTTAGACTCCCGGCCCCCACCGGAGAGCATCCTCCTTTGCCTGTTTCCTGGTCCAGCCCCGCGCACCAAACGGGAGATGGAGCAGCTACATGAGTCTCGGGGGGGCGTGCACACGTGGGCCTGTGTGTGTGTGTGCTCTCCACGCACGGTCATCGTCCAGGAAGCTCTCCGTAGCCTCCACCCTCCGTGTCTCCTGTGGAGAAAGACCTCAGGGACGGGGGCAGAGCAGGGGAGTCTTGGAAGGTCCATGGAGGAGAGGAGGAGGGAGAGGGGGAGGGGAGAGGAGGGGAAAAGGGAGGCCATGGCAGTAAGAAGGCGAATCGGGAGAGGCAGCAAACAAGAGACAACGAAGAAAGAAAAACAGTGTGAAAAGGGCAGAGGCAGGGAGAAAGATGGGGAAAGAGGAAGGACGAGACGTGTGAGTTGTGAGTTAAGTTTTATTCGGGGCAAAGTGAAGACTATAGCCCAGGAGACATCCTCTGAGAAAGCTCTGAGGGACTTCCCTGGTGGCGCAGTGGTTAGGAATCCTCCTGCCCATGCAGAGGACATGGGTTCGAGCCCTGGTCCAGGAAGATCCCACATGCCACGGAGCAACTAAGCCCGTGCGCCACAACTACTGAGCCCACGTGCCACAACTACTGAAGCCCGTGTGCCACAACTACTGAGCCCACGTGCCACAACTACTGAAGCCCGCACGCCTAGAGCCAGTGCTCCGCAACAAGAGAAGACACTGCGATGAGAAGCCCACGCACCACAACGAAGTGTAGCCCCCGCTCGCGGCAACTAGAGAAAGCTGGCGCACGGCAACAAAGACCCAACACAGCCAAAAATAAATAAATAAAATTAATTAATTTTTAAAAAAAGGAAAAGGAAAGCTCTGAGGAACTGCTCCGAAGAGGCTGGGGTGGGGTCAGCGTCTCTGTGATGGTGGTGAGGGGAACGTGCGTCGAGCACACGTGTTGGCAGAGGCTGGCTGCTCCCCACGAGGGACAGACGTCCCCGTGAAGGATTTTAGTGCTTTACTAGGTATGAGACGATGCAAGCAATTGGGTTCATAAAATCTTCTCGTGAGAACATCTCACTATCTTTTTACACCCCATTCCTGACCCCCTCCCTGAGCTCGTTTCGGGGGGTGCTGAGGGTCAGTGACTGCAGTGGCGGGTGGCTGTCCCCCCCCGACGGCGAGGGGACACGTCTGTAGTCGGCAGGGGTCCACCCCCCGCCCGTCACTTGTCGGGAGATCCTCGGGGCAGAAGGCGGGGTCGTCTTTCTGTCTGTCCTCACTCTCCACAGAACCAAGCAGAGTGGGGTAGAGACAGGCTTCGGGACAGTGGGAGTGCGGCCCCGGCGCAGGGGTAGGGTCTGGTGAGGGCCACGGGGACGCTGCTGCGGACGACCTGGTTCCCAGACCGTCTCATGGAGCATCAGGGGGCCAGGAGCAGAGGGCCGGGCTGGCGTCCACATCAGGGGCGCTGGGGCTGCCCCAGTGGGTACCGGGCTCTGCCACGGTGACAGCGCAGGCCGGCAGAGCTTGGGACCCAGCTCCTCCATCAAACACTGTTTGGACCCGTCGGGCTGGGACCCCATGAGCCGGGTCCTGCCGCTGGAGGGGCGGCTGCAGGGCCTCAGCCACGGTGTGAAGCTCCCCCGGCCGCGGAATTCCTGGGTAGTTTCTGGGGCTTGTTTTGCCCTTGAAATGACTTTTAAAAGAAAGATGGAGGTTTTCCTGTATCCTGTGCTCCCTCGAGGCTGGAGACAGGGGTTCTGGGGAGAACCTGGCTGGGTCCCTGTGTGACCCCAGGCACTTGCTGTCCCTCTCTGGGCCTTTCCTCCATTTATAAACCAGGAAGGATCAATTCTACCTCCAGAGGCTGTTGGGATAGTAATTAAGGTTATTTCTAAGTATGTAAAGTGGTCTTTGGAGACAGGCCTAGTGTAAATAAGGTTGGTTTTATTTTAATAGCAAACATTTCTTAAACACCCACCGAGTTCCAGGCACTGCACAGAATACCAAAGAGAACCCGGTCCAGCCCCTGCCAAACTCTCCACTGGCCCTGTCTTACCTCCCTCCCTCCCCGTGGTTGAGAGCAGGGCCTAAGCCACAAACAGGCAGGCCCAGCTCTAGGAAGATCTGCACACGTGGTCAGACCAATGTGACGCCCAGATCTCAACCCAGCAGAGCTGCAGAGCCCCCCATGGGAGCCCCAGGCCCCTGGGCTGGGTCACATTTAGCAACTCTCTTGCCTTCTCTTGGTCTCAGTCCCCTGCTCTCCACGAGGGGAGGGCCCTGTTCTAGGCTGGGGGGCCCCGTGAGACCAGTCCAAGCCTAGTAGATGCGGGGAGCACCTCACCTGATCAGACATTCCCCAGACAGACTTCCCGAGGCCCCTCTTGCCCACACGGGGCTAATGCTGGGGACGTAAAAGTGGGCCTGTCCCCAAGGACCTCGCATGTAGCAGGAAAGACTGAAAACACACAAGTGACTGCGGATCCATGGAAACAGGGGCTCCATGAGGTTCCCTGTGTGTCCCAGTGCCCAGGACAGGGTCTGGGACAGAGGAAGCTCTGAGCAAACAGCTGTTACTAAGTGAATGAGGTCAGCCTAGTGGCCGTGTGATGGGGACCCTTGGGGGGAGGGTCCGCTTCCAGTAGCGTGGTCACAGAGGCCCTCTGAGGGGGTGACATTCAGGTGGCCTGCTGGAGGAGGAGGAACAAAGCCGGCACTGACCAGGGAAGGACACACATGCTGGCAGCAGCAGGGGACAGGCTCTGAGGCCGGGAGGACCGTGCCTTCCAGAAACCAGATGGTCACGACCACAGGGCAAATGGGTGGGATGAGGATGGGGGCTGGCAGGCCCAGCTCACAGGGAGAACCTGCAGGACTGCAGCCAGCGCGAGAAGGACAGGTGTGGGGAGGTCACCCACAGAAGGGTCACCTAACTAGGTGTGCAGTTTCTTTTTCTTCTCTTTTTTTTTTTTTAGATTTTTTTTTTTTGATGTAGACCATTTTTAAAGACTTTATTGAATGTGTTACAATATTGCTTCTGTTTTATGTTTTGGTTCTTTGACCCTGAGACATGTGGGATCTTAGCTCCCCAATCAGGGATCAAACCTGCATCCCCTGCATTGGAAGGCAAAGTCTTAACCATTGGACTGCCAGGGAAGTTCCAAGATGTGCAGTTGCAAAAGCTCACGCTGGCTGCTGAGTGCCAGGCAGAAGCTGTGACAGGGGACTGGGTCCGAGGTCTCGAGAGCTCCCAGCGGAGCTGCTGCAACAAGACAGGATGATGTGGCATCAACACAGACGGGGTGGATGAGAGGAAGGGGTGGGTGGATAGGAGCCGTGCTCTGGAGCTGGACCAAAAGGCCCCCACCCCCTGTGCCAGCACGACTGTCCTGTGGGCTGTTGGCACTGGTGTTCCCCACCAGGGTCATGAGTTGTCTGCTTCAGGATCACTTAAGGAATTCATGAAAAGTGCACATACCCAGTCCCAGCCACAGAAAAACCGGCAGAGGCCTTGGAATCTGTATTCTCACAAGCTGCTTGGGTGATTCCCGTGGGCATTCGGGTCTGCGATCCCCGAGTCTGTGCCGTGCATTTTTCCTGACCTCACTCACCCCCCATTGAAAGGGGACAAGGAGGAATCCAGTCCCAAACAGACCTTTGGGATCATAACTGAGCTCTGTCACCCTTACCTGTATGGCCTCAGGTACAACCTCTAACCTCTCAGTGTCTGTTTCCATACCTGTATGATGGGGAAGTACTATTACCTACCTAATAGCATTGTTGCAAAGATTAAGTGAATTAATGTATGAAAAGTTCTTAGCATATTGCCTGACAGATAAAAGGTAATCAATAAATGTTCATCACCATCATCATCCCATTATCACCATCCTCATTAGCACCACCACCACCATCATCTTCGCCATCATCATCACCATCATCACCGCTACCACCATCATCCTCCTCATCATCATCGTCACCACCATCATCACCATCATCACCGATACCACCATCATCTTCACCATCATCATCACCATCACCACCATCACCACCATCACCGATACCACCATCATCTTCGCCATCATCATCACCATCATCACCGCTACCACCATCATCCTCCTCATCATCATCGTCACCACCATCATCACCATCACCATCATCACCGATACCACCATCGTCTTCACCACCATCATCATCACCATCATCACCGATACCACCATCATCTTCACCATCATCATCACTATCACCACCATCACCGATACCACCATCATCTTCACCATCATCATCATCACCATCATTATCACGATCATCGTCACCGTCGTCACCATCGTACCAACCAGGTGCAGACAATGAGCCCTGAATCCCGGTCCCTGCAGCCACCATGACCATATCCTCTCAGTCAGGATACACTCAGAAAGTATACTTCCCCACTAGGCTCACGTGCCCTGCCTACTCCTTTTAACTAAATGGAAAAGTTTCTAAAATCACCTATCTATTTCTCTACCTTATTAAAAGCAGTATATCAATTAAAAATGGCTTTTGCTTTGGTAAGTAGGGATCCCGTGAGGGCTCAGGACCACCTTGCTTAACCCTGCCAAGACCTCTGGCCGGAGAAAAGGGCTTCCCTCGTGGGTACCGTGTGGACTCTGAGACTCCCTGCAGGACTGGGTGCCCCTCACTCTGCCTCCTTCCTCCGACCCAATCCTGAAATCCATCCAGGAGAGCTTCTGGTGTTGATCCTTGATGGGCTGTAACCCTGCTGTGCAGTCCTCCCACAGTCCACTGCAGGTCATTTACTCTCTAGTATGAATTAGGTGTCTTTCAGACAGGGCTGGAAGAACTTAGTACTTAGGGGCTGGGAGGGTGGAGAGAGGAAGCCCAGAGAAAGAGAAGCTGGGGTCACAACTCTTGCCAGTCTGCACATGTGCCGAGGGCCAGCCCAGGATGCTGGCCGTCACCAGCAGGGGTGGGAGTTTGGTTGCAAGGGGTCTCACCCAGGACCCTGGAAACTGTTCTGAAACCAGTTTTTAATTAAAGAGATTTGTTTCGTGCCATTAAACTTTGTCCTGAGAGTGGAAGGCGGGGGCGCCCTAATGACGGGTTAATCCAGTCTGTACTCTGAGCTTCTCACTGGCCTGTTCTCCAAGGCCAAGGTCCTCATGGGCTCCTGCTGGCTCAACGCAGACCCTGCCTGGGACCCCACTTCCCCAAGCCCGGTCATTGGTGGGTTTGTTGGGCTGTGCCTCTGCTCACCACCATCCCCAAGCCAGGAGGGAAAACAAACGTTGTCTTGGTGGGGAGGCCACAGGGAGTCACAGAGCACAGAGAGCCTGGTGGTCAGAAAAGAGGTTCAACACCAACTCCCGTGAACTTAAGGAGGCCCCTTATCCTCTCTGAGCCTCAGGTTCCTCAACTGCAAAACAGTGACAGCCATTCTAATTGCAGTAGACGTGTCTCAGTCAGCGGAGGCCACCATCACAAGATACCTTAGACCGGGTGGCTTGAACCACAAAAGTTAATTTTCTCCCAGTCCTGGAGGCTGAAAGTCCCAGATGAAGGTCCAGCAAGAACAGTTTCTTTGGTTTAAAACAACAGAAACTTTGCTGTTTCAGAGTTCAGGAATCCAGAGTCCGAACTTAAGATAGCACGAGGGCTGGTTCCTTCTGAAAGTTGTAAGGGAGCATCCACGCCAGGCCTCTCCCAGCTTCTGGTGGCTCCGGGCCATCCTCAGCATTACTTGGCTGGTCCCCACATCTCTCTAATCTCTGCCTCCGTCTTCACAAGCCCTTCTCCCTGTGAAGGATATCCTTCCTCCTGCAAGGCTACGCTCATCAGATCCTAACCAGAATGAACTCACCTTAACTCATTACTTCTGCAAAGACCCTATTTCCAAACAAGGTCACGTTCTGAGGTGTCAGATGGACATGAATCTTGCGGGGATGCTATTCAACCCAACACTCCAGCTAAGGGGCGACATCAGCATCCCATTGGGTGAGACCCTGGGGAGGAGGAAGGCCGAAGGGAATCTGCTTGGAGAGGGAACTTGTACCTACAAGGCAGGTGCTGCCCAAAGGATGGGAAACCACGTGGTTCCCAGTGTCTTCAGTGGATGAGCCTCTGATGTGGTCTCCACACCCATCCCCATGGCCTGGGAGCCCCTCCGGGAAGCCTGAGGGCCCACCCAGGCCAGGGGCCAGGTCTGGCCACTGCCAGGGACCAGAGGGGGCCCCAGGGAGGCTGTGCAGGTGCCCACCCGGGAGACGGCAGCGGGCCTTCCATATGATGACGGGAGAAGAGGCAATGCCGCCAGCTGGGGGCCGCAAGCTGGGCCCATCAACCTTCAAAGCAGACGTTTCTGGGTGTCGTTAATTACACCAGTGTCATGTCTGAGCGGAACCAGAAGGGAGCGGCGGCCCCCTCCCCCCTGGGGCACCCGGCGAGTGAGCCGTGGCCTTGGGGACACGCGGGCCTCCTGTGCACGGCGCAGGATATGTGTGGCATGCTCCCTGGCCAGCTGAGTGGAAAAATAAATGACCTGAGGGGCTGACTCAAGCTAGTCATTTTGCCAGTGAAACTCTGATAACTCACTCTGGGCATGGCCCCGATCAATGTGCCTCTATTTTTAACTCCGGGATCAGCAGGGTCATTTTCTGGAGAGGGAGGGCTGTTTGCTCAGCTCCCTCTCCCCGCAGATCAGTCTCCCCAGCCAGCTCCCCACCCCCACCTCCCCGGGAGCTGCAGTCTGGCCACCTTACTGGGAAAGGTCACTGGATGTTCAGGGCTCAGCAGACAGAGGCCCCAGGGTCAGCTTAGCTGAGACGGGGCAATAGTTCCAGGCTCCCCGGCTCCAACCAACTTGGTGTCCAGCCGCCACTATCATTTCGCGGACCCAGACCCACCCTCTCTTGGCTTACTCTGAGGCCTGGGCTTGGGGGTCCCGGGGAAGGATGTAAGTGTAGACCCAGCCTTTAATAATGATGCCAACAGCTCCCTGTGTTGCCCTCTGGCTGCTGTTTCATGTACATCCCCTGCCTCCCCCACCCTGCAGGATTCTGCCCTCTCTGTGCCTCCGTGCTCTCATCCATAAAATGGGCTCAGACTGCTGCCTAGGAGGGCGGGGAAGAACACAGGAAATAACTTGCCTGGAGGGTTTGGCTCTGTCACTGGCCGGTGGTAGGGGCTCAGTAAGTGTCAGCTCTCTTTTGGTTATGCTTTGCCGAGCTTCACAACCCCGCGCGCTGGGAGTCAAGCCCAAGGTGGCCTGACCCAGTGGCTGAGCTGAGCCTCTGCACTTAACTCCTCCATCCCATACTGCCCCAGACACCTCCCTATGTCTAGTGCATCAAAATCGCACCCACCGAGCAGATAGGTAAGGAGGTGGGTCAGGCCTCATCCCAAGAGCATGGGCTCCTTACTAGGCTAAGTCCCTCCTGCTTATCTCAGGCAGGATCCAATTTACAGAATGTGGATCTAGAGTTTGCAGATGGCCTGTCACGTGTAGAGCCTGGTTCTGCCTCAAATGTCCATGTGATCTTGGGCCAGTCACCTCCCCTGTAGGGTGTCATTCCACCCCAGCAAAATGATGGCAAAAAGGGTTCAGCACTTCTTAATAACCTTTGTCAAGGGAGAGCCTGCATTCTGACTCAGAGAAAAAGAGTGCTGTGATCAAGTAGTAATCTCTGGCACAGGGGTAGGCAGGGAAAGAATAGGAATGCTTGTCAAGTATTTGTCATGACCATGATTGCTAAGTGCCCTCCATGACTGCTAAGGGTGCTTCCAGTTCCTGCCTCCCTGAATACTTCAGGGAGGAAGATGGCAGAGGAGAAAGCTCAAGGCAGTGGAGCAGGGAGATGGGCCTCACTTCAGGGGGGCTCAGCCTTGGGGTTTGGGGGAACATTAACACCGTGGGATGCAGAGTGGGGCCATGTTATAGAGAGTACTCAAAGTGGGCACTGCAGTTTAGAGGAGCAGCACTCTAACAGTGTGACAGTCCTTGAGAAGGGGCATGACACTATGAAAGTCACATTTTAGAGAGATTTCTGTACGGAGGTAGGCTCCCACCAGAACAGGGCAGTAGGAGGCTCATCACTGCAAATATTGGGCATTTGCCCACAAGGCTCTGACTCATCACTCTGAGAGTGGAGGCTGGGGCTGAATTTAAGGGACACTAAGAAAGCAGCAGCCCCAGGATCAATCAACATGCAGGATCCACAAGGCCTGCCTCTGTGTCCTCAGCTGTGAGCTTAGAGGCCTGGAGGGGATGGCCCTCAGACCCCTGTCACCTCTGACTGTCTAGGACCGTGGCCTCCCAAGATGCTCCAGAAGCACACAGGTGTCTAGAGTGAGACGTGCCCCGATGTTCCAAAGCTCCCCCAGTGGTGTTTATTATTTATTTTAAGATTTACGAGCTCTGAGGAGAAGCCCCAACCTCTCCTAGCCTGTGCTCGTGTTTCACCAGCCGTCCCCCCACCCCCCCCAGGGATGCCTGCAAGCACAGCCATCACATCTCAGCTCCTTGTCACCGACAGATCAGGGCGCCCCCTAATGGTCAGCCGTGAACATGAGGGGATGGCTGCTCCGGCCAATCTCACAGTTGGCCTCCCCCTCTGTCTACCACCACCCCCATGCAGACACAAGCTCAGGATTTTATTTGGAATATGAGATGCATTTATTTTTAGCATCAACTTTCCTTCCTAAGTGGAAATGTTTCTGGTGGTATAAAAATAAGTTGATATTCTTTATACCCCCACCAGCCGCATTTCTTTAAAATGTCCTCATAAGGCCTTGGTGTAAAGCAAAGGTCAGCAGACTTTTTCTTAAAGGGTCCAATAGTAAGTATTTCCTGCCTTGTGATCTCTGTCACAATTACTCCAGTCTATGCTGTAGCAGGAAAGCCAGCTGTAGACAATACATACGTGGATGAGCTGGCTGTGTTCCAATAAAACTTTATTTATAAAAACAGGTGGTGGGTTGGATTTGGCCCATAGACTGTAGTTCGCCAACCCCTGGTCTAGACCATCATTTTCAAATGATGTATTTCAAGGTCACTGCTACTTGCTGTCCCGCAAAAACAGGGTGACTTTGGGAAATACTGGATAAAACAAAATTTGACAGGTTTTCCCAGAAATATGCTAACATCACATTGAGAATCCCCAAGCGGGGTAAGAGGCATGCTTCTCAAACTCATTTGACCGTGGGAACCTTGTTTCCAGCAGAACCTGGTGACTCTTTTTTTTTCCATCTTCCTACACACACGTGTTACATCTCTCTTGAGACAGTCTAGGAGAGATCACTGGAGGATTCAAGGTGGTCACAGCCAGATGCTCTCGAGCTCCCAGCCCTGTAGGAGGGGACGACAAAGTGCCTACAGTGTGGCCCTGCTGCAGAGCCGTGTGCATCAGTGATTCGTGACTCTCCATTTCACAGAGAAAACCAAAGCCCTGGGTCCTCCAAGGAGCCGGGAGCACTGGGAACTGAGCCCAGTGTCGCCTCCCCTTGTCCCCAGCCCCAGGCTCTCCCAGTGACCTGCCCAGGAAGGTTCCTTGCCCCGTGACCTGGTGTCCCCCAGCCGCTGCCGGGAAAGGCCCCCCCACCTGTCCTCAGCCATCACTGACAAGGCGCCCAGAACACAGACTCGAGGACCCAAGTTTCTTCCGTTTCCATGGCAACAGATGGCCACACACCCCCGGAAATGAGGCAGAGGCATGCAGACCATCCTCGTGGTGGCGGCTCGCCCACCACCACCCCTGCCCCACCCTGGAGCACGGCCAGCAGGTTTAACCCAACCTCCCACTCCAGTGAATGCAGAGCCTTAGGTTCACGAAAGAGGCAACCAGGAGAAAGGGCTGTCCTCTGCCATCGAGGGGCCAGCTTGAGACCTGGGTGCTGGGAGGGGGGTGGGGAGAGGGCAGTGTCTGAGGCAAGAAGTGACAGGGGTAAGTGGGCGTGTGCTGGGGGCACCTGGGCTGACCATCAGTCCTCCAGCTCCCAGGACAGGGACAGGGCAGCTGGCCCCTGGTCTTTGGGCCCTCAGACAAGTGACATGGCTGACAGCTCTCTTCTGACCTGGAGAAGCCAGCAGAGCTTCCAGAAAGAATGCAGATCAGGGCCATCATGACACAACAGTAATCACGGTGGGGGCATCGGGGTGGGGCTGGACATCACAGCAGGCGCTCACATAGCCTCACGACAGCCCTGGGGGAGGCACAATTACTTCCTGCCGCTGTGTACCAGGAGAGCGAGGGTAGAGAGTTCAGGAATCTTCCAAGCTCTTAGCAGCAGAGCCAATCCATTTGGACTCCAAAGTCCATTTTCTTCCATTTCTGGACAGGGTTCTGGAAATATATGGCCTCCTCTTTCATCACTGGCTTTGGTGCAGTTTTGGGGGCCAAGGCACCAGGCAGCGGCATTTACTGTGAGAAGCAGCAAGACCCCAAGCTTTTGGCTGGTAGCTAAATCCAACCTATGTCGATTTCCAAGCCAAGCATAGAGCTGGGAGCTGGAAGAAGCTGTCCCTGCCTTCAGGGGGCTCACGGTCCGAGAGAGGGGACAGATGTGGGACCCGAGGCAGCAAGAGAAGTTTCCGGCGGAAGGAAGTCAGTTCCCACTGGGCGGGGGTGTTTCCGCCAGGGGCTGCCTGGGGGGAGTGTCACCAGCAGGTGACATCCAGGCGGGACCTTGGGAGCTTTGGAGGAGGGGAGAGTGGAAGCGAGAGAGGAGCCTTCCAGAGAGGGAGCCCTGTGGATGTGGGGGGATGAGGGAGGGGGCAAGGCAGCAAAGCGTCTGATGGGGGCTGACCTCCAGGCGTGGGCAGCCTGGGGGGGTCACATGGGCAGCGTGGCCTGTCTGGGGCATGACTGACACCCCGGGGGCCGCAGAGACACGTGGCTCCCCTCCCAGGGGAACAGGGGGCAGACCGGACACCCACACCTGGAGCTGCCCACCTGGGTCACGCAGCCTGGCCGGCTGGTGAGAAGCCTTCGAGAATCACGTGGGCTCCTGTGGACCTCAGAAGGCCCAGGTCGGGGGGATATGTAGGGAGGGGACAGGGTGACCAGAGATGGGACTGAGGAGAGGAGGGGCTCAGGCAGAAGAGGAGGTGGGGAGGAGGTGGACGGCCTAGGTCGTAGGGGGAGCCTGGATCCAGGCCGAGGGATTTGGGCTTTGTCCCCTGACCCCACTTTTGGCCCCATTCATCATGGACCCGGCAACCTCCAAAGCGCTCTCAACACACAGGGTGCTGATGCTGGGCCTGGGTGAGCGGGAGACAGGCTCACACCAGCTTTAGGACAGTCATCTAGGGGATGACGCTACCACTCACGCTCTGTGACGCCAAAGGCCACCACGGCCTGCAGGTCCCCTGCACCTGGACCTGAGGACCGACTCTTTGCCAAGTATTGAGCAAATTCCCTCATGTGCTTTGTCTCCCTGGATTAGGTGGCTGGTCGGAGGCGAACTTGGCATTTGGCTCTTTGCCTTGGGAGGGCCTGGGTGTCCCCTCCCCAGCCAAGATCTCCCCCAACCCAGTGCCCGTCGCGTCATACATTGAGGCGCTCAGTGACATATAGTGGGAAGTGCTGTGGCCTGACCGTGTGACCTCAGGAAAGCCACATAACCTTGCCAAGCCTCAGTTTCTTCACCTGTAAAATGGGGATAACAATAGAAGCTATCTCACAAGGTCGTTGAGAAAATGGGGTGATGTGCAGTGCTTAGAAAGTACAACCATACAGAAGGTAGTTCTCGATGCCTCCGGGTGCTGGGGAGCCATTGGAGGTGTGGGAACAGAAACCAGGGGCCTGTTGGAGACAACTGGCTCTGTTTCCATATGCAGGACTGAGGGTGGAGTCACCCTGGCAGGACTGGCCTGGGCTGGGGCTTCTGGGCCCCGGGAAGGCAGGCTCCCCTTTTACTCTCTACGGTACCCTGGGAGCCCAGAAGGTTCAGAGGGGTCTCGTCTGGGCGCTGTTGGTACCACTGGCCCAGTGGGGACTCAGGATCTGCCCCGCCTACCTGCCCACAGGGGCTCCCGCCTTCACCCCACTGGGTGCCGTGAAGCGAGAGGGTGGGTTTGAAGGGATTTCTCCTGGAAGCAGCCTGTGTCCTTGGCTCCAGCTGGCTTCGGCTCTAAGAATATAAGTTGGGCTGTCGTTCTATTATGGCTCAAACCCCAGCAACTTTTGGAGCGTTTATGGCTACCTCTGAGAGCCTGCATTACTGTTCTCTGAATTGCTAAGCAACGCGGCTGGCTCTCTCACAGGGAGAAAATTGAAACATTGATTTATCTATTTGTTTTGCAACTAGCACCAGCGGCTTCATTACTCTGTTCCCCGGGGACACCCTCCCACACACTCGAATTGAAAATTCACTCTTTTTACCTAGGAAGGGGCCGCAATGGGTTTTTAATTTGGAGAAAGTACAGAAACAATGGCTGGACCAGGAGCCAGAAAACAGGAGGTGAGGCGCGCCCGAGGCCGGTGCTGGGAGACCTGCAGAAAGGGCCCCGCATCCTGGCCACGGGTCAGCCCCTTGGAGACGGGACAGGCCCAGCGTGGCCACAGCCCCTTAGGGATGAGCCTCTCACTGGCCCTGCACCCTGGGCGTGGCTCCCACCCTCCCTGGACCTTGGCCTCCCTTGCGGCTCCAGCCTGGGACTCCGTCAGCATCCTTGACACGTACACCTGCCAGCAGGCTTCCTCTCGGTCATATTAGCCTGTTACCGCTAGCTTTCCGGGGATGCTTTCTCCTGGAGGACCAAGGGCAGCATTGGTTGCTTCTGTGACTCAGTGATGGGAGGAGGTGGCTGTGATCCCCCCAGATTGGAGCACCTGCTCTAGGAGTCTGTCTTCAGAAAAAGTGAAGCCCTCCTTTGCTAGGAACCGGTGATTCCCATAAATGACAACCTACGCGGCAGCCGCTCAGCCAAAGAAGAAATTGCCTCCCGTCGATTTGCCGTAAGGTCTCTGTCCTGCTGGTAACACAGCGCTTTAACTGGCGCCCTGATTTCCTAAATCCTCTCCCCATGCCACTCCTGAGGGTCTCACCACCCTGACCTTCACCAGCCCCTTGCCCTGCACCCTTGGGTGTGGCCATGCATGAGTCTTCTGTGATTATCTCCAGCAGAAAGATCTGTTTGGGCTCTGGATCCGCTGGGGTTGAAGTCAGCTGTGGACGGCAGAAAACCTAAACTAACAGAGGCTCAAAGCATCCAGGTTCATTTCTCTCTGTAAATAGAGGCGGTTGAAGGCTAGGATGGTGGCTCCACAATTCCAGGGCACCCAGACTCCTTCTATCTTGTTGCTCTGCCATTCCCTCCATTCTTTCATTCTGGTCCAGTATGACTGCTCTAATGCCAGCCATCGTGTCTGCATCCCAGCTGCCAGGAAGGAGAGAAGCACAGCTCCTCCCTTGAAGAACTCTTCCCGGAACTTGCACACACCCCTTTCACTTACATCTCGTCAGCCACCTTCTGCCTGCCCACCCCTCCACATTCAGTATCACCTGCTTGTAAGCCCTCAGCTACTTGCTATCAGACAGCCTCACCCAGGCCTTGAGCGCATACTCCCTGGAACCTTCCAGTGGAAATCAGCTAAGCAGGAATCTGAAGGCAAGACCAGGGATCAGGCATGTCCTTGGTGGAGAGTGGCTGGGCTTGGTCTCTAGCAGGAGGTCTGGCCGCTTCTGAAGTGGATCCCTTCCTGAGCCACCCATCACCCTGGGGAACAGGGGACTCAGCTGCACATCGTGTGGGGAATACGTGCGAGGGAATACCAACGAAATAGAAGCCCCAGATGAAAGTGACCTTCCCTGAAGAGTGAAAGGGGTGCTGTTAATAAAATGCAGGGACGAAAACCGGGACAGTCCTGGGAAAACCAAAAATATTGGCCTTCCTGTGTGGATGTGAAATTAGGGAGACTGAGGATGCCAGAAACGTCAGGGTGTGTTGGGGACGTCGGTCTGGGGCTCTGAGCTCTGGAGAGCAGGGTGGGACCGGATTTCAGCTCAATGCAAAGAAGATCTTTTTGACAGTTAGAGCTGTCCTCTGGTAGACTAAGCTGCCACAGGAGGGGATGAGCTCCCCAACACTGGGAGGAGAGCAAGCAGAGGCAGTGCTATCACTGGACAGAGATATGCTGGGACCCAGCCACCTTTCCCACGTCCTGTCATCTGCCCTGAGCACTTTTTATCAGGGCAAAAGCCCAAGACCAAGGCTTATCAAGGACCCCCATCCCTGACCCTCCCTCTCCCCTCGGCCTGTCCATGATCACACTCTGAGGGTCCCTTCACAAGTCAGCCCTGGTCCACAAGGCCCTTCCAAGCACCCAGACTGGTGCCACGTGCACAAGAAGATAAGGGAAGTTCAACTCCATGCAGTGAATGAGTGTCCGGTCATTTGTAAAGCATCATCTCCCAAGATGTGAGCAAGGGTCCTTGTCCCCACTCTAGGGGTGGAGAGTGCGAGGTCAGCAATGTCCAGACCTCCTAGTGGCAGTGGGGTCAGATGAAGTATCTGGACCGCTGCTCGGGGTGCAATTGCATCCCTGGAGATGAGGCAGGATGGAGGGTAGGTTGTCCTGCACTCTGCCCATGGGGGCATCTGAAGGGCATTCCTATAAATCCATGGGAAGAGGACCCCAGGAGCCTGCTGGGAGAACCATAGAATCCTTTATTTATTACACAACAATTATGTATTAAGTGCTAGCCTGGCAACAGACATCACTCTAGGCGCTGTGGATACAGCAGAGAACAGAACAGGTACAGTTTCTGCCCCCATAGAGTTTACATTCCAAGTAAGTAAAGAAATCAGTAGAGAGAGGTCTGGAATCCCTCACTTGAAACTCCGAGGGCCAGATGTACTTTGGCCAGTGGCCCTCAACTGGGGCGATTTGGCAATGTCTAGAGATACCTGCGGTTGTCGCAGCTCTGGGAAGGGAGGTGCTGCTGGCATCTAGCGGGAGGAGGCCCGGGATGTCGTTCAGCATCCTACAGTGCCCAGTGCAGGCCCCACAGCAAAGAACTGTCGGGTCCACGATGCCAACAGCGCCCAGGTTTAGCAGCCTGGTTTGGGCATTCAGACTTTGCATTTGAGAAACATACTATGGTGCATAGACGATATGTTATAGAACGTCCCTGGCAGGCTGTGGAGTAACTCCCCATAATCAAAAGCATTAATATTTCTGCAGCAAAATGTATGAATATTCACACTAAGAAGGATGAACCACAACTGTAAATAGCCTCACAACAGTTCGGATCCCGTTTTGCCACCAAATGGGCTATGAACAAGCTTTTGGTTTTCAGAGCTTTATGGATTTTGGAATTGGATTGTGGTCCTGTAATGTAATTTCAGATAGTGATAAATGCTATAATGGAAACAAAGGAGAGTGAGGAAGGAGGAATACAGGGTCTTAGAGAGTGTGGCCGAGAAGGAGCCTCAGCGGAGGTGAGCTCTGAGCAGAGACCTGCGTGAAGCTAGGAGATGGGCCATGAGTCCCAGCAGAGAGAAGAGCATGTGCAAAGGCCCTGAGGCAGGGGTGAGCTTAGAGTGTTTGAGAACAGCCAGGAGGCTTGTGCGCCTCCATCGGACGTGCCAGGAAGAGATAAGTGGGCGGCAGGGCTGCAGAGGTGACTGGGGAGCAGATGGGCCCGGCCTGCAGCCGTTGAAGGACTCGGGGTTCCGCTGTCAGCAAGGAGAGAGGCCAGTGGAGGGGTGTGAATGTGGGATCGTGCTGGCTGCAGGGAAGAGAATGGGCTGCGGGAAGGCAAGAGCAGGTGCCCTCAAGGGACAAAGAGGGCATTGCCAGAACTGAGGGGGCCCTGATTCATGCATCCTGGGTGGGGCTCACACTGGGAAGTAAAGGGAAGCAGGTCGGTGTTGAAGTCCAGACAAGCCAGGAGACCCAGCTCCTGGGGCCCTAATACACCACAAGCCTCCAGCCTCCGGGCCTTTGCACAAGCCAGCCCACATCTACCCTTCCCCCACCTCCCTTTCCCACTCCTCTTCCCGCCATGGGACTACCTCTCGGACCCGGGTCTCTGACGTCAGCCTGTCCATTTCCCCAGATGGGCTCCGGCGGCCTGGCAGGCTGGGCTGAGCCTTAATTCTGTGCCTCCTGGTACCCTGGCCACAGCTCCTCAGAAGTGCTCACAGGGACGAGGACAGAGTTCATGCCGAGAAATCCTCAAGACGTTTGGAAAAGGCAGGGTGGTCAGGGCAGTTCCCAGGGAGACAGTGGGTCCCGGAGCAAAGGAGCCGAAATGACCGAGGGGTTTGGGAGAGTGACGGGGACATTCAGGAAGGGGCTCATGTCTCACGGAGGCCCTCTTCTGCCCCAGGCATCTTTTGTGTCCATCCCTTGGGCCCGGCCCACCCACCTCCCCATCCCCGGCCCCTGGCATGGCCCGCTGCTGCCTGCAGCTGCATCTCAGGCCCGAGCAGCAGGTGTCAGCAGCTTGTGTTTAAGCAGAGCCAGTGGCGACTGCACACACGCTCTGAAGACAAAACCCTAGACATCAGGGAAACATCCTTGGTTCAGACGTCAAGTTCTCCCCTTTACTGGAAAAAGAGCTTTATCTGGACTCTCCTGGGCCTAAGATGAAGCCCACACAGCTCCGTGGGCTGAGGGCTCCCTTCCGGGCTGGAGTTCTGAACCTGGAGACACGGTGACACCACCGGGAGATTTCAAACCAGCACCCCGGCCCATCCCCGGCCAACAGCCTGAGAACCCAGGTGCCCAGGCACAGACGGGGTGTTTCTTAAAGGCCCCACCTGAGTGGATCTGGCAGCAGCCAGGACTGTGAACCCCTGCTCCCAGCCTCGCCCCAGCCGCCTCTCACCAGTCCCTTGGGCCCCTCTCCAGTCTCATCAGGGCAGAAACGCCTGAAAGGAGACAAGGATGCCCTCCTGGGCACACCGGGTGGGCACTGCCTCCTCGGGGGATGTCCCCTCGATATTCACACCCTCAGGGGTCGGGTATTGACAGCTGTAGACATTGCAGAGAAGGCAACACAGGCTCAGGGGTGCTCAGAGCTGTGGCCGTGGGCGCTGAGCCAGGAGCAAGTCTTCTGATGCCACCAGCTGCCTGGGGCGGGGGGGAGGGTACAACATTGGTGACAACTGGGGCTGCCTCCACCCCGTTGCTGGGGGATGGGATTGCATCACCCACAGGGGCTTGGCGACCCAAGGTGGCCAGGTTTCTCAGAGCAGAGCAGGGCCTGTGATGTCCTTGAAACTCCCCCACTGCAGCTCACCTTCTAGGACACCATACACACAGTTCCCGAAAGAGCCGCCGTGTACCCACCACCAGCTCGCAGGGCGGAGAGAGGCATAAATGCAGGAATGGTTCCTGTCCCCGCACCTGTGTGCACACTGTCCCCCCTTAGCCCCCAGGATCAAGTGAGAGGGAAGAGGCCTCCCTGGCAGAAGCAGGGGAGGGGGTCCTCAGGGAGCCCACTCACTGCCCCCGCCAACCTGCCCGGGGCATCCCGAGCTGCAGCCTGCCTGCCTGCCGAGCTGAGCCTGTGCAGAGCCCGGACTGACTTCTGCAAGCAGCCCTGTTGGGGCCAGCAGAGCCCCGGGGCTCAGGAGGAGCCAGCTCCCGCTTCTGGAAAGGGCGACTCTTTCCCCGCTAAAGCTCTCTGCTCAAGGATCCATCTAAATCCAGTTACTCAAAGCGTGGGGTGTGCGTCTGCTAGGGAGGGGCTGCGCAGCCTTGCTGCAATCGCCCGTGATTTCAGGGCTGAGTATCTTTCAGAGTTATTTAATACCTTCTTCCCTTTTTTCCCATTTTGATGATATGTTTCTAAATTATACATTAAACTTATCAGGGTGAGTAATACCTCACAGCTTCCCCGTGTCAGACCTAATATGACGGCCTCGTCTGCGGCTTCGTGTTTACATGGTTGAGGGGGAAATGCTCCTTTCATATCCATTTATCTTCACGTTAAGTATTTAGAGATGAGAACCTCAGACAGGTTCCAGACACCTGGGCTCCCCGAGCACTCGGCTTCTGCAGGAATCTCTCCTCCTTCTGCATACATGGCCAGGGTCGTGTCCCAGGCTGGCTGAGACCTGGAGGCGCCCCCTCCCCAGGGAAGGGTTGTCAGGGGCAGAGAGGCCCCCAGAGGGAGCAAAGCCGGGAGGTCAGGCTCAGAGATGTAAAATGTTTAATGTTCCTGGAAGGGATGTAAAATGCACCCGTACCTCCCATAGCCTCCTGCCTTGGCCCAGGGAACCTCAGCTCCTAGGGGACAGATCCGTGCTCCCCCTTCATGCCTGTCTTTGGTGTTCATTCATTCATTTTTTCATTCATGCATGCAAACATGCATGCCTTCAAATAGCTGTTGCCGTCTCCACATGCTAGGTAGGCCTGGGCTAGCCTGCCAGTAGCCTATGATGCTGCCCTGGGTCCTGGGGCATTTGGGGAATAGTCCCTGGAGCTGGCATCCAATAGAAGGGCACATCCTCAGCCCATCTGGGGCTCTGCTGGGGGACCATCTTGTCCTCTGAGCCGGGAGAAGCCTCACCGTGGACAAGCCCCCAGTCAATCCCTGGGCCAGGAGGCCGAGCAGGGAGGGACTGGCCTGGCAGCCCCCCACCCAGCGCTGCTGGTCTGCGGCACCCCCAGCTGGCACAGTCCTGCCGTGGCACCCAGGCTCTGCCGGGCTGGGGGACAGGGGATTCTGTCGGGTTTGAGCCCTCAGTTCTGCGGCACAGAAGGAAAGGGAACGGCCACCAGAGGCCAAGGGAGACTGAAGGCGTCATAATCTTTCTAGTTTCCTGAGTTTGGTGCTTGAACTATGCTAGCGACTCTGCGTGGTCGTTCTATGTAACCCTCATCGCTGCCCACGGCACCTGCACTTTAAAGTTGACGTTGAGATGTTGGTGCCCAAGGTCACAGAGCAGAATGCGGGATGGGGCTGGGGTCTGAGCACACCCTGGCCAGAACCACGTGCTTCACGCACCTCGGGATCCCCAGGGCCCCCAGCAGGCTGGACCAGATGAGCCACTGGCCCCTGCTGCTGTGCCCTGCTGGGCACCCCCTGGCCGGGCCACTGGGTGCCACCCCCAGAGCCTGGCCAACAGCCTCCAGGCAGGAGATTCACCCAAAGGGAAGTGACAGGGCAATTTATCATATCAATACACTTGCTTAAGGCGCGCTCTGTCTTCCCGTAATAAAATGGGGACGAGATCTCCCCAAGTTATTGGGCACCAGGGCAACTCGGCATCAGATGCTTATTATTTTCTGCCACGATCAGGGAAGACTGACCGTGCTTGGATAAGTGCAGCTTAAAATGAAAACCAAGCAATTTACCTTCAGTCGCTTCTCAGAATTGTGTGCACCCAGAGACAGTTAAGGAGAAATAGACTCCGTTTCCATTTTAACTGCCTCCCATTAACATTTGTTTCCTGCCTGAGACTGGGGTTTGGCTGGGGGAAAAGGGTATTGGTGGTGATGGTATCTCCCACCTGCTTCCTTGGGCAAAGGAAACCTGCCTTCGGGCACCTCTTTCTTGAGGGACAACAGGGTTAAGATTGTTGGGGTCACCTCTCTTTCTCCTGGCAAAGCTGCCCCTGCGTTATTTCTGCCCACCCCTGGTTAACTGGCTCCGTCAGCCAGCGGAGGTGGAGACCCAGCCCTGCCCTCAGGTGTAGCCAGGAGAGGCGGTCCGGACAGGGGCTCTACATCTCCCACCCCTCCGGGCAGGGCTCCCCGCTTCCCTCCACATTTGTCCAGGCTTTGAGAGGCAGGTGTTCTCCAGCCTCTGGATATTTCTGTCTTGTTTCCCATTAAGAAGCAGAGGTTGATTTTGGAATGCTTGGGGATGAGGAGAAGGCAGAGACCTCGGTGGATGTAGAGTCAGAACTCCCAGGTTTGCCAGTGGGGAGTTGTCTGTGGCCCGTTCTGTCTGTCGTCCCGAGGCCAGGCCCCTGGTGCCCTGGTACTGGCGTTGGTTCTCTCCACCCAGCTCCCAGGCACCCTGCGAGCCTCTGCCGCTCAGCACCTACAGGGCTAGTCCCTCAAGGTTTGCTCAGAACTCTAGGGAAGAAATCTCTGCTCTAGTGATATCAACAACAGGGAAGCAGGCAAGGCCCCCAAAGCCCTGGCCTGGCTTCTCCTTTATCCCAGGGATAATAAGAGGGGGGACTGCTGTAATGTAAATGGTCCTCTGCTTATGAATTTAATAGTTACCTCTCGGGGTCCCTCCGTCAGCCAATGCGGCAAGATAAACTGTTGTGATAGTCTCACCCCCGGTGCTCCGGCTGTGCGGCTTCAGCCCCGCTTCCTCTTGTTTGATCAGCCTCACCCCCCGCTGGCTGCACAAGGCCAGGCTCTGTGCGGATGGGATTTGCCAGTCCTTTGCACACCTTGCCGGGCGGATCGCGCTGAGCCTGCTCTGGACACAGGAACTGAGTTTGGACTCTTATCCTGAGGGTCTTCACCTTGAACCCTGAGGTCCCTGTTCACCTGTGCAGACCATCCTGGGGCTCCCACCTTCCAGGGGGGGTTGGTTCTCTGGAACAGAAGCCACCACCACTGCCCTGGGAACCAAGGCGAGGCTCTGGGAGGACTCACACACAGCTGGACGTCATCAAGCCTGGCTGCCCCTATGGGTGCCTGGCCAGGGCCCATCTTGAGCCCCTTACTTGGGAGCAGTGAGTTAAGGGGAAGGAAAGTTCCAGGCAGAAAGAGCAGCACATTCCACAAGAACAGAGCAGGGACTTGGGCACAGGCGGGGGTCAGCTTGGATGGTTGCTGGAACCCCCCCATCCCCAAGTATAACCCTGGTTCTAGAGAATTAAGGGCAAGGGACCCCAGGGACTCTGCAGCAGCCTCCTGGGCTGGCGTCTCTGCACACAAGACCGTAATTTGAGGACATCTGATCTTGGAGGTGGTCTGTGAGGGCTATGGCTAGAGATGACCCACACACGCTGGCCACACTTGGGGTGGGCAGTGGCGGACAGCCGCTCCAGTATCCCCCCTCCCTCGCCCACAACTGGTCAGGGCGAATTTTGGAGAGGACCCAGAGGTGTACCAAAGCACAACTCCGGTCACTTTCTGGTCCTGCTTTTGAAGTGGCCGGCACCTCTGTACAACCCCAGAGTGACTGGGCATGGGGGTCAGGCTCTGGCAGCATCGGGGAAGAGACCAGAAAGGGGTTTTCACTTGGAGTGCTTACTTAGCACACACTCCAGGCCTCCCCCAAGAAGCCGTCTGGGAATCAAGGTCACTAGATGCAGACTCAAAGGTTTTTATGTATTTTTACTTCTGCATTTGCTCTTGTTTTTACTGTCACGCATACTAGACATACAGAAAACTGCATGAAACAAAAATGAAACACAGGATAAATAACGATAAAGCATGTGACCACAACCCAGGACACGGGAAAGAGCATAAACGCCGGTTGGTTCTCTGAGGCTTGCCCCTTCCCCACAATGGAAAGGGTAACCTGGGACTAGGACCCCAACTACTCAGAGGCTGAACTGTCTCTGGGCAGTCCCAGGCCAGTGCAGAAAGCCCTGTCCTCACCATGGATTCCTCTCCCTTCCTGGTCTCTGAGAGGAAGGAATGCTCCAAAGATGACAGGATTCAAGTGAGATTAATTTCTTATTTTAGACCTTTAGAAAGGCAGTTGCACAGAAACGAAGTCCCTGGTTCGTAAGGAACTTCAGATCAATTAAAACAATTTACTTTGCTGCTAATGATTTCAGACCATTGTAATTTATTGGTAAGTAACTGACTTCAAAAGTGTATTCCTTGGGCGGCTGCACAGAGGGAATTTTAACAAGTTCTTGGATAAATTAAGTCTGGAATTTGTTAACAGACTGTTATTGTAAAACATTTAAAGTAGGCCTTTCACACAGCTCCAAGGCCTCCAAGTTTCCAGAAACAATTAAAACTTCTCATCAGTTCTTCATTGTTTAAGGGAATCAAATGGCAGGGAAGGGCTGCTGACAACAGGTGGGAAACCCCGGCACAGCAGTGATGTCCAAGACACCAGCGGCCGCTGGAATCCCCCTGTGATTTCTGCTCTCAAGGAAAAATCCAGATTACTACTCTGGCCAAAATATGCCCCGCACAGCTGGGCTTCCACCTGCCCTCAGTGGCATCTCCCATTTCTCTGCCTTTAGTCCCCGAGCTCCAGCCCCACTGGCTCCGGCACAGGCCCAGCTACAGCTATAGTCTTCCTAAGTCACCTCTCTCTTGTCCATGGACCTCTCCTCAGCACATCCCCTGGGCTTGGTGTCTGCCCGCCTCTTAACAGGAGGATGAGTATTCAATGAGTGATTGCATTGGTGACGGCTCCAGCATGCGACATGGGTAGTGTCCCACTGGAATGGGCCAGAACCTCCTGCAGGGACAGGGGACTACCCCTGGTGCCCAGGGCAGGGAAGCTTAAGGATACAGGACCGACCAGGTGAGAGGCCTGGCTGCCTGCGAGCCACCCACCAGGGCAGGACGGGCAGTGGGCATCCAGACGTTGCAGTGTGGACTGCCTTTAGGGGCTTTGAATCCGGTCAGAGGGTTCTTGTCCATGCCTTTTATGTAAGGCCCAGAGAGCCCTCCCTGAGGCCAACCTGCATCCCCTGGGGCCTTTTCCTTGGAAAATGAGGATTCTCCTTGAATTCTTCCCAACCCTCAACATCTCGGTTTCTGGTCAGTAATAACAGTAAGATAATAGTGCAGCCAGCATGAAGCCCTGGGGAAGAGCAGGAGCCTCGCACCTCAGGAAATGTGGTATTGCCTTTAGACCTCAACAGGCCGGGAGGTAGGGACCAAGGCACAGACTGGCACTCAGGGGTTAAGGAACTTGTACAAATTGGATGGTGCCTAAGTGGCAGGGTTGGGCTGTGGATGCTACAATCTAAAATCCATCACGCTATCCTGCGTGATGTCCACCCCTTCTCAAAGCCCCTTAGTGCCACCCGGCCTCTGGGCAGTGGCTTCCAACCCACGCCTGCTTTAGAGGCGGCTCAGCGAAGGCCCGGGTCCCACGTCCCGCCACCAGATCCAGAATCAATGAGCGCCTAGCGCACAGATGGCAGACAGGGGGCCAGCTTGGGACACTTCCTCACCCTCATAGGTTCATTCATCAGGATATATTGATTGAAGAGCACGGTGACCGGGGGTTTGGAGTCCTGGAGCCCCTGTTCTCTCGGAGCAGAAGTCCTAGTGGGAGGAAGCATAGGCGAGGAACAAATGAACAAGAAAGACGAGACGTGAGTGTGTCAGGGCTCTGGTCTCCCTGATCAAGGTCGGGTAAGGACTCTCTTAGGAGGCGGCGCTTGAGCGGTGACAGAGTGACCCTGAAGAATGTTCCAGGCAGAGGGAACAGCCAGTCAGTGCAAAGGCACCTGGGCTGGGAGGAAGGAAAAAGAAAGAAAACAGGGGCAGGGTGGTGAGCAGCGGGGAGGGTGCAGGAGAGGGGAGGGCAGGGAGCCAAGGAGAACCAAAGCGGGAGGACGGAGGGCAGAGTGTGGATCTCTCTTTAGTCGAAGGCTTTGGAGCATTTTAAGCAGGGCGGTGACAGGACCTGACGGATGCGTTTGAAAGGCTTCTTCCGGCTGGGAAGGGTTAAATGGATGTTTGTAGAGAGGCCAGCTCGGAGGCAAATAGACCAGCCGGAAGGGCCAGGCAGGGTCCAGGTGAGAGGATGGCTAGGTGAACCAGAGCAGGAGCTGTGGGGAGGGGAGGTGCACAGAGGTCTGGGGTCTGTTTTGAGGTGAGGTTGACAAAACTTGCTAATTGTTTGGATGTAAGGTTAAGGCAAAGAGAGGAATCAGGGTGACGGATGGATTCAGGGCTGGAGGAGCTGGGCGGGTAGTGGTGCCAGGTACTCAGAAGAAAAGACCGGGGGGCGGGTATCCCAAGGGCCCCTTTGGCCATATTTCAGTCAAGGTGGCTGTGGACGCCCTGCTGGGCGTGCTGTCTTCGTCTGCCCAGGCTGCGATCACAGAGTACCACAGACTGGCCGGTTTACACAGCAGCCACTTATTGCTCACAGTTCTGGAGGCTGGATGTCCACGATCAAGGCATCAGCTGCTTCCTGGTTCATAAAGGACCATCTCCTCCCTGCGTCCTCACGTGGCCAAGGGAGAGAGAGCTCTGGTCTCAGCTTCTTCTAAGGGCACTAATCCCATCATGGGCCCCACCCTCATGGCCTCCTCTAAACCTAATCACCTCCCAAGGGACCCACCTCCTAATACCATCACATTGGGGTTTAGAACTTCAACACATAGATTTCAAGGGGACACAGGCATTCAGTCCACACATATCAAATAGGCGGTGGATACTGTGGGTTTGGAATTGTGTGGTAAAGTCGGAATTTGAGTCATGAATTAGGAATTAGAGTCAAGGGTCAGGGTGTGGGAAGTCACCCAGATAGGAAAGGGTGGGGCAGAGACTAAGGATGGGGACACCCCAACATTTAGAGGCCACAGGAGGAGGAGGAGAGGATACCTGGAGAGAACTGACTGGTGTGGGTTCCATAAGCCAAGAAGAGAGCCTTTCTGGAAGGAGGCCCACGGGGTCCACACAGATCACTAAATAAGGAGGTGCTTCCACGAGGCTCCAGGATGATCGCGCTGAGCAAAACGTGTGCCTGTGTTTCAGATCCAGTGGGATCGGGTTTTAGATTATTTGAAGCCAGTTGGCAAACCCTTTTAGAGCCGATCACAGACTGCATTTTAGTAATTTTCATAGTATTTTTGGCAGCTCCAGAGACACCAAGGCAAGGCAGAGAATCTTTTAATGGAGCATTGAAAAGCAGTTTTTAAAAATACGTTTTAGAAAGCTATTTAAATTCTCCCGTCTGTAGCAAAATTAATGTATAAACTTAGCGCCTTCATTTGGCTCTACTTAAAACAAAAAAGGTGGGAAGCAGTTTCCTCCCTCAGTTCTGCTGAATCTAGAGGCTGGTTCTCATTTGGCATCACAGAACCTGGACATTTCCAGGGATGCCCTGTGCAGGAAAGGTTCCAAACACTTTCCATCATGAAGTCATTTAATCTTCACAACAATCCCATGGGGGGAACAAGTGATATGTGTTCCCCCATTTCAGAGATGGGGAAACTGAAGCCAGTGTTTGTTAATAAGAAGCTAAGTAGGTTTAGCATCCTTAGAGAGGGGAAAGGAAGGAAGCTTGCCAAACATGTTAGACCTGGAGGGATGGAGGGGGACCCTATCTGTTGTACCCTGAAAGCTTGTGCTTTTAATCACCCTCGGACTCCCCGCTGCCTGGGTTTCACACCGGGTTGGGTTGGGGACTGATATGCAGCCGGGTTTGGACCCACTGCAGGAGCCTTGCTGTGGCGATTCTCGGAGAGGTTAGGGTCAGCTCATCAGCACCCCGGTGTGCCTATTAAGTGTGCAGTGAAGCTAACTGGGGTTTAGGAGAGTAGATCCTTGGGATGCTCCCCAGGGGGATTCTGACACTTGGTAAACTTTGAGATGCCCTGCCAGCCTGCCCCTCAACACGTGCCATCACTGTGATTTCAGATCCAAAGAACCCGGGGGATGGTGATACAGTCACCCCTCCCCTCCGCAGAGAGGGGAGGTTCTCTGCTCAGGGTCCTGCAGAACCCAGGCTCTTGACTCCCGTGGAAGGGTCTCCTCACAGATACCCCCTCCCTGGCCCTGGCCCAGCCTCCAGCCAGCCTGGAGAGGCAAGCTGTCTGCCCCAAAGAGGTGTTGTTTTCAGGGGAAAAGACAAGAGGTCGGTGTCCGGATGAACTGTGGCTGGAGGCCTGGCTACACTTTGGTGGCAGCCTACCCACGGGTTCCCTGGGGTCTCCGGCTCCAGCATGGTACCCTGCACTGTTCCAGCCCCTCTCTCCTCCCTCTGTCCTGGGAGATGGGCAGGAAGTCTGTGACAGGCCACTACAATACATGACAAGTCCTGGGGGCCTGCAGAAGGGGATGGAGGGGACAAGCTGAGCAGTTGGTGCAGGTGGGGCTGACAGCACTCGGGAGCCAGTGGGCGGGGATGCAGGGGGCCTCGCGGAGTCCACAGAGGCTGGTGGCCTGTCTGTCCCATCCTCCGCAATCCAAGGTGGGGCTGGAGGGACTGGTCTGTCCTGTCGCAGCCAAGCTGTGTGACCCAGGTCCGGGTGGAAATAAAGGAGGGCTCAGAGAGGGTGGCTCCACACCAGGTGCCACCTGGATCTTGGGAATAAGGGACCATCTCTCTGACTTAGAACAAACCTTGACAGGCCGCTAGGGCCCTTGACCCAGAATTTGCCCAGCATCTTCCCACCCCTCGTGCCCGCTCATACCCACGTGTGTGTCGCGGGCTGACCCTCTGCAGGACTCATGTCCACTTATAGCTCTGTGCCATGGCTGCGCTCGCTGGGGGACATGCATGGCCTGCTCCCACACAGGAGAAGTGCCCGCTCTTCACATGAGCAGCAGGGGCCTGGTTTCTCAGGACCACTTGCTCCCTGGGCAAGTTAACGAACACCTCCACTTTTCCTCCGTGGTTGAATTGGCCATCACCGGCCAGGGCAGCCAGGTCTGTCAGGCCACTGCTTTTGCAGGTTCTCCTGGCTTTGCTGCCTCACATGGAGCATCATCGAGGGGCAGCCAGCTGCTGAGAATCACTCAAGGTGACATGGCATTTTAGAGTTCATTTCCCGCCCCCCAGCCCCACCCAGGTCTCTATCTGTGGGAGACAGTGACAAGGGGACGGCACACAGTAACTCGCAACATGAGCAGAGCTGATTGCGTTCCCCCAGTGACTCGGGAGCCCCACGCCTGCATCTTTGCTGCCATCTTCTCACTCTTTGTTGCCCCGAGATCCTGGCCTGCTTGCCCCTAACACTACCGACCTTCTCCCAACAAGCACCAGTGCTAGAACCCATCATGCGGGCAAGGGCCCCAGACAACACTGGATCCAAGTCTGGGCTCCAGCTACCAGCGGCCCTTCACCTTGGGCAAGACGCTTGACCTCTGTGAGCTTCCATTTCCTCTCACCTGCCTCCTAGGATGGGCGTGAGGACAGGGGATGATGAGCACGTCGGGGTAGCTCTATGTCTAGCAGAGTGAGTGCTCAGTAAACAGCAGGAAGCACCATGATTTTCTCTAACTAGGGACTGGTTGACCAGTTGCTAACTCTGGTCTTAAGAGTGACACAGAAAGGAAGAGGGATCCTGGCCTGAGTGGGGCAGCCTCTGAGCTTTTGATGGAGTCAGTGGGGTAGAGTATGAGTTTCCTCCTGGGTGGGTGGGTCCTTTGGAGAAACAGTATATATAGATAGAGAGAGAGAGAGAGAGAGATCTTAAGAAATTGGCTCACACAGTTGTGGGGCTGGCAATCTGATTTCTGCCAGGCAGACCAGCAGGCTGGAGACCCAAGGAAGAGGTGATATTCCCATCTTGAGTCTGAAGGCATCGAGAGGCAGGATTCTTCTTCCTTTCCTTGGGGAACCTGAGTCTTTTTTCTTAAGGCCTTCAACTGATTGGATGAGGCCTACTCACATTACAGAGGGTAATCTCCTTACCCAAAGTATGTAAAAACTACATCTGCAGTGATGTCTAGATTAGTGTTTGACCAAATAGCTTGGTCCCGTGGGCTAGACAAGTTGACACATGAAATTGACCATCACGGAGGAAGAGCCAAGCGCCCTGGGCCGTCCTCTGCCAGCACCATGGTCTCTTGGATATGGTGGCCCTACCCCTGCCTGGTCTGCATCTCTCTCACCCCTGACCTCCCACCCTCAGGGGTAGCTTGTGTGAGGGCTTCAGCAAAGGACAGGAACACATCAGAAGCCCAGCGCCCTCTGAGTCATGCAACCCAGGCAAGGCCCTTGGGCAGAGAGTAAAGAGGTTGCCCTGGCTGGTCTGGGAGAAGAGAGGCCAGTATTGTCCGTGGAACTTGGATAGGCCCTCCAGCCTTTGTCCTGAAGCAAGATCCCACCCAGGTCCAGACCCCCAGCCCCTCCAGCCAGGCTGAGGCTCACAGGAGCCTCGGTAGGGCCCTTAGGAAGCAACAAAAGGGATGCCAGAGGTCAAAGGCTATAGCAACCTCTTCCGAGGAGTGGCTGGGAAGGGTCTGAGACCCCACAGCTGCCACCCAAGACACATCACAGGCCAGGAAATAGTTCCTTTAAGGCAGAACTTGGATGCCAGCAGTGCCTGACACTTCCACAGTAGAAGCTCAGAGGAATTCTCTTGCTTTTATCTTTTCTTGAGGCTCAGCTTGATGAAAAGTGGCCTATATCTATGGCTGATAAATAACCAGAAACTTGCTGTATCTGCTTTCATTTGATTTTCTTGAACAATTATCACCAGTGTGCCTTACATTCAGAGTCTGAGATTTTAAGTGGCTGAAAGAACTTCCCAACTGAGCCAGCCAGGGACTCCTTTGAAATGTTCTTTGGTGCATGGGAAAGCAACTAGACATGATCTATGGAGGAGGTGGGAAGAGAGTGTTTCGTGTTAATGGCGTAAACGTTTCCTCCTCTCCCGGGGATGGGACTGTGGGAGGAGGGTTCCCACCCCCCACCCTCAAGCCACAGGAGACTCTGCCCTGCCATACCCTCTGAGCTGAAGAGCCACTCCCTGGGCTCAAGCCTGGGCTGCCCCCAGGACTGGGTCTAGACCAGATGATGCCCAACACAATTCTAGACGCTGAGCTTGAAGAGAACGGTGTCTAGACAGGAGTCATCCAGAGAAGGTTGATCAGGGTGAGGATGGGTCTGGAGTCCTCAGAACGATTAGGGGAGGAAACTGGGATTGTTGAGTTGCAGAAGCCTTAGATGCTGTTTTTGTTCTTCTGTTCTAGTCCTCGGGCTATAGTGTGATTCTGCCTCAGCACCAGGAGTGTAAGCTCCCTGAGGCCAGAGACTGCATCGTTCAATACCCAGAATGGTAGCAGCATGTCTTCAATGCATGTTTAATGGAAGAAAGGATGGATGGATGGATGGATGGATGGATAGGTACATGGATGGGTAGGTGGGTGGATGGAAGATGGGTAGATGAGTAGGTAGATGTGTGGATGGATAGGTGAGTGTATGGATGAATGGGTGTGTGGATGGGTGGGTGAGTATGTCGGTTGATGGATGGATAGAGGGGTAGGTGGATGGATGGATAGATGGATGAGTAAGTAGATGGGCAGATAGATGGATTCATGGGAGGATGGTAGGTAAATGTGTAGATGGAAAGGAGGTTGGATGGATGGGTGGATGGAAGGGTGAGTGGGTGGGTTGATGAATGCATGGAGCAGTAGGTGGATGGATGGCGAGATGGCTGGGTGAGTGGATGGGTAGATAGATGGATTCATGGGAGGGTAGTAGGTAAATGTGTAGATGGATAGGTGAGTGGATGGATGGGTGGATTGATGAGTGAGTGGGTGAGTGGATGGACGGATGGATGGACGGATGGATGGATGGACGGATGGATGGAAGAATGTGTAGACGGATGAGTGACATGGATCTTCCTCAAGTCTTTGAAGGACTATCTATCACATCCTGAGTAGAGTACCTGTCCTCTATGGATCCAGAAGACAAAATCATTCCAGATCCTCTGGGGCAGCAGATTTGGCCTCAGGTTAGGAAAGAACTTTATAAAGACTCAAAACTGCTTTCGGTGGAATAGATGGTGTGGAGAGGGTGGAGCCCCTGTCCCTGATGAAGAAGAGGAGCCTGCCGGGTGCAGTGGCAGGTGTCTGTGCTGCCAGGAGCTGGGCTGGATGACCTCAGAGGGCCTTCCTAGCTCTGAGCTGCCATGATTCCTCTTGGGCACCGAGTAAGAGCGGATTGTTCTGGGTCAAGCCGTGGCCCCTGCAGAGGACCTGTGCTGTACCTGTGCCCACCTCGTCAGACCTGGTCAAAGGGGATCTGCAGAGAGAACAGAAAGCATGTGACGCTCAGGCAGGCCTGGCGGAGTGGACTGAGGGGGAGGCAGGAAGAGGCTGCCCAGAAAGCCCCTGCGGAGATGGCAGACACAGAAGCAGGGCAGAACCTCCTGGACCTTCCTCCTGGGGTATCTCAGTGCCCAGGGGGCCCTCTTCTGGGGGCAGGTCCCCCCTTTACTCATGAAAGTCAGGACCCAAAGGAGCAGGGCACAGCCTGAGAGAGCGGCTGGGGACACGACTGGGTGACCAGGGAGGGCAGAGGGCCAAGGGCTCCAGGAGAGGCTGGCGGCAGGGAAAGGATCCCCTCTGGCCCCGCACTGGTCCTCCTGGCATCTCTTTCTCTTTAGAAAATCTAATGCCTGTGGTGTCCACTCTGACCATCAATTTGATCTGCGCTCAAGGGTACAGCTGGGGTTCACCTTGTTCTGCTTAAATAATGCAGATAGTGAGCCTATTGACAACCTGTCATCTGCTAGAAAGTGGCTTTGACACGGCCAGAAGCCTGGGAGGGCCCCCGGGGCCTTGGCCCGCACTGTCCCGCCAGGTGATTGAGCAGCCTTCAGGCAGAGGCCAGGCCCTGGGCCGGGCCCACATTGGACGGACGGGAGCTGGACGCCTCCCTGGCCTTTTCCCAGAAGGACGATCTATCGGGAAGTTCTAAGAGAAAGGCAGGGCAGCAGCTGCCTAGATAAGGAGCCTGCGTTTTGTGTTGGGGTGGACGGCACGTGGGGCGGCCCGGCCCGCAGGGCTGGGGGCCGTGCTGAGTCACTTCCTGGCAGAGGACGCTCTGTGCCCTCCCCGCCCCGCCTGCCGCCGGCCTCCTGCTGGCCTGGGTAGCTGACAGACGAGGGGTTGGTGATGAGTCTCCTGCTCTTCCCTGAGCCTGGCTTGGATTTTTTATTTTTTTTAATGTTTAAAAATTCCCCACAGCGTGGCAGGTGCCCGGCTGCCGGGTCACCCCATCGGCTGTTCTGTCATCAGACATCATGTTTACCCGTCAGACACTGTTTTCCTGACACTCAACACTCCAAATGATGATCTCGTTGGAGCATCTTCATGAATGATGCATGAGGCTCCGCTCGACTTTGGGTGTTAACAGCACATCAAAGCCCTGCTTCCCGGGCGACGGCGGGCGGCAGGAGGGGCGCCCTGGCTGTGGCCTCCAAGCCCCTCGGGGATGTTGAGGACCCTCCGGCTCAGCCTCAGGGCTCTCCGCCCCCAGCCCCAGCCCAGCCGGCCACCCACCAAGCCACAGCGCAGACAGAGAAAAGAGCAGAGTTCTAGGAAGGGGGTCTGGGGTGTGGTCCCTGCTGTCACCTGTGCCCTGTAACCTTGCCAGGCACGTCCCCACCGGACCTCCACCACCCACAGCCCGTGTGACCTTGAGCAGGTCCCCTGCTTCTCGAAGCTTCGCCTTCCTGCCCGTGAAGCCAGGCGGGGCTGGCTCCCTCACAGGGTGGCCGTGAAGGTCCCTGGTGGGTGGGACCAGCCAAGGCGCGGTGGCTGCTATATTATTCACTACTATCACCTCCCCTCCCCCGCCTTTCTTTTCCGGGCTCTAGAACGAGAGGGTTGAGCTACGTGCTCCCCACACCTCCTTCTCCCCTGCCACACAGGTCTCTGCTTGTTCTGGGACTGGGTTCCAGGAAGTTGCAGAGAGGCCTCGGCCTGCTGAGCAGATTTGTGGGGACATTTCTTAACAAATACTGGGACAGGGAGCCCTCAGGGGGCAGAGGCACGGACCAGCCCCACGCTCGGAGAGTGCACAGTGCAGAGTGGTTGTGTATGCACACACGCGGGCATGTGCACACAGTACAGGCATGTGCACACCGTACAGGCATGTGCACACACACGGGCATGTGCACACGGTACAGGCATGTGCACACAGTACAGGCGTGTACACACAGTACAGGCATGTGCACACACGTGGGCATGTGCACACAGTACAGGCATGTGCACACACGGGGATGTGCACACAGTACAGACATGTGTACACAGTACAGACATGTGCACACAGTACAGGCATGTGCACACACACAGGCATGTGCACACAGTACAGGCATGTGCACACACACGGGCATGTGTACACACACGGGCATGTGCACACGGTACAGGCATGTGCACACATGGGCATATGCACACAGTACAGGCATGTACACATACATGCATGCACAGGCACGCGTGCATGCACACATATGCATGCACAGGCACGCGTGCATGTATGTGAACACACACGTATACGGTATACCCATGCACACATGCGTGCACAGGTACACATGTGTGCACACACATGAACACACGCATGCACGCGCACACACACACAGCATCCACAGAGAACATGAGGACTCTCTGATGCCTGCAGAGCTAGCTCAGCGCAGAGACGGTGCAGCCAGGGGCTCCGAGGAGGAGGCGGCACAGCTTGGTTCTCTCTGCCCCCCCCATCTGCCCTTCCCCACAGTCAGCTCCCTCGGGAGGGCGGGGTCTGCCGCTCGTGAACACGTGGTACCAGACACCCAATTCAGGCTTAATAAATCTGGGCCAAATGTAGGGAATTTACAGCTGGGTATTGAGCTCTGGGGGCGCACAGTGAACCAGACTGATCTGGCATGATTAGCCGACACCTCCTACCCAGCCTTGGTTTCTCCCGTAGGATTAAGGAGGGAAACCTGCCAGTTAGATCCCAACACTTCAAATGTTCTGCTTTCTGCTATTCAAAAGCAATGAGGCTCCCAGGGAGCCAGCCTGTCAGCAGTGGTCGTAGAGAGCAGAGGGACAGCCCCTGACCCCAGGGAGGGGAGGCCCACGGAGCCGCAGACCCTGCACTCGCCAGAACTGGCCTCTGCCCTGGAAGCAGGATTCTGGCCCAGCTGTGGGTTTTACTTTCTTCCTAAACAACGTGGGAGCAGGATGGCAGAAGGGTGCTCTGGTCCCACTGCTGACCCGGGGTCCAGGGGAAGAGGAAGATGACCCAGCCCAGGGCCTGAGCCTGACCAGGGTGGGCCTGAGCGAGCAGGAGGCCAGCTGTGCCCAACAGTGGAGCATGACCGGTGGGTCCATGTGGCCCGCCACGGATGAGTGCAATTCACAAGCGAGTCAGGCAAGAGCTGCATGTGGCTGAAGGCGGGCTCCGGCCTCGGCTGTCAGGCGCCTTCCCTTCCCCAGATACACTCGGGCGCCAGGCAGAGCCAGGCTTGCTGTTGCCTCAGGTTGCCCCTCGCCGCCCCCTGCCCCGGGGCCGCCCCTGACGTGACCGCCTGGTCCTCAAGGCTCTGTGCCTCCTCCAGCGCCCCCTCAGCCTGTGACGGTGCTGGCCTGCGCTGCTCGGAGCCCGCTGGGGGCGTGTGGAGGGATGCCGGCCAGGCGTGGGCCTTCTGACATTTCTGGAGACCGTGGACTGTGCAGAGGCCAGACTGAGAGCCAGGCCAGCACTCAAAGGGCGGAGCTGTCCTGCTGGGGCCCTTGGGGGACATGACTGCCCTTTGCGGCTTAATAAGACATTTCAGAGACATGGGTCAGGCGGAGTGGAAGGTGGTGGAAGTGACATGCGGGCCTGCGGAAGCAAAGATTCCCAGCCCTGCGCCCCTCCTCCCATCCAGGAGCCCCCCTGCGCCCCGGCTGCTCTTTTCCCTCAAACACCCCACATTCTTCACTGATCCTTCCACACCCACTCGTCTCATCTCCCCCGCCAAGTGTGTGTTTCCTGAAGGCGGGGACCCCAGCTGAGAAATCTTCATGTCCCTCTCCCATGGCATCAGCAGATGCCCAACCAGACCCACGACCCACGGATTAAAGGACCTGGGAGAGAGGGAGCCTGAAGCCATCGGGCAATTGCCTCTAATCCATGGGTAACCCAGGGCTGGGTGTGAACTCCGGTGCTGGCCATGCAGCTAGATTTTCCCCTTGGAATTGGAATGTAGAGCCAAGCCCCCGAGCCCTAGGTGATGCCCCGCAGAAGTCCTGTCATTCCTCTGCTCATTTAGTCAAGACCCACTGTGTGCCCGGCGCTGTGCTGGGATGGACAGAGCAGGAGGGAAGAGGGTCCTGAGCCTGGTGCGGGCTGGAAGACGGTCAGTGCTGGCTGCTCCCAACACACACAGGAGGGGCCCCAGGCCAGCCCGGGGTGACCTCTGGAGCTGGTAAAGCCAGAGCTGGGGTTTGGAGGACCAGCAGTGGTCCGCCAGGCCCCGAGGGACAGGATGCACAGAAGCGCAGAAGAGTATCCATCCCCTTCGGAACCTGCAGAAGCATGTATGATATGGTCCTTGCCCACAAGGAGATGGCGACAGATTGAGGATGAGTTAAATAGGACAAGAGTTGAGCCCCATTGCCAAGCAGGGAGCGGGAGCCGGGGCATGAGAAAGCACGTGATTAAGTGCTGGGCGAGTCACACCCACCGCTGTGTGGGGAGAGCTGTAGGTGGCAGGGGAGGCTGGACTCTGGGGGGTGGGTGGGCAGAGAGGTGACGTTAGCAGGAGAAATGACCGTGTAAGCAGAAGCCCGAGGCTGGAAGGTTCAGGCTGCATCAGGGAGCAGTTTGGCTGGAGCGTATGAGTTGGGGTGAGAGCTGTGTGAGGGGCTCCTTTCAGGCCACTGGGCTGGCCCGTCTGCCCCCCGCCAGCCCCCACCCCGAGGACCTTGGGAGCTCATCCTGCGTCCCTGACCCCCCTTCACCGTTCTGCATCCCATTCCAGCCCCAGGCACTTATTTATGCCCATCTTCTCCTGCTCAAAACCAGACCCCAGAGACAAACAGGGAGACATAAAAATGAGAAAAGATGAAGATTCATTGATGCCAGAACCAACTCTATTCTGGAAAATTGAAATATTTTGTACGTAATGACAACGGGGGCACCACAGGACCTTCCCGGAACAACTTCCCAGATATATGACAGCAACAACCGTCGTCCCGTTGGCTCTGACACACCGAAGGCTCCCCAAGGCTACCACTTAAAAAATGTCTCCCATGTCATTAACATTCCTCACTCGGTGATGTTAATGGCTCATACTGTTATCAGCAGTAACAAATTTCCAGGACTTATAAACGGCACCACCCCCAGAGACAGCCCAGAACAATCTGCCGTCAGCCCGCCTGGCCCCAGCTAGACCGTGAACATCACATCAGGCTTATCCGGTGGGCCCCGCTGCCACCCCGAGGCTCACACCCTCCTCCCTCACCTTGAACCCTGGGAAACTTGGGGCAGCTGCATCCACTTCCCCTTGGCCTTCAGGCGCTATTGATGCTGCTGGGTGATGGGGGCGGGGGCGGGGGGGGGGGGGGATGGATGCTGCAGGGGGTGGGGGAGGTCTTGCACTCAGAATCAGGGCTCTGAGCCAGGGCAGGCGTTACACTTCCTGACTGCTACTGCCTTTCTGCTGCCTGACCCGCCACTCTGCACACCTGCAAAGATCAGACCCTCTTCCTCATTCGTTCATTCATTCATCCATCCATGCGGCAACTCGTTTTCTGAAATGATTGCAACGCTGCATGGATGATTGGGCCACATCCAGGATGTGGTCCAGCGACTTCCCGTCCTGAAGGATGTGAGCAATGCCAGGCAGAGGAGCAAGCTCGGGACCTGGGATGTCAGAGCCCACAGAGCTCCAGTCCCCGCTGCAGGAGTAGCTCATGGGAATCAAAGAAGCTGGCCACTCACAGGCCGAGTCCTCCCAGGTGGCTGATGCTTAAATCTGCCCTCAGAGGCAAACAGGAAGTGTATGACGTGGAGGTGGGAGCTCAGGCTCTGGAGCAGGCTGCCTGAGTGTGGATCTGGCCAAACACAGACTAGCTATCATTCTTCTGAACATCAGTTTTCATAGCTGTGAAATGGGACTAAAAACGTCCTCAGAGTTGTTAAGGAGGCCAGATGAAACAATGCATGTCCAGGATACAGCACTCGTCTTGGCCCAAAGTAAATGCTCAATAGATGAAGACTCACGGCTCATTGGGGGGATTTTCTCATTCCGCTCTGGGCTTAATTCTCCTCAAAAGGCAGAAGCCCCTATGAGGGGTTTGAGCGGCACCTCCATTTGGAGACTGCGTTTGATGGGAGGAGAGATGAAAGGTCACTTCCAGGAGGTGGGAGAGATACAGGGAAGTGACAGCCTGCTAAAAGGGGTAGCTGGCATTGCTGCCTCCTGGTTCTGGCCAGCCCTGCCCAGTTTGGGCACCATGAGTGACTTACAAGCCCCCGCCTCAGTTTCTTCATTTGCCAAGCCAGCCTCCCCAGCCTTGCACTCCTGTCCAGCACCTACAATAGCTATTTGTGGGATGTTTTGAACAGGACTGCTGGGGAAATCTAATGAGATAATGAATGCATAAGGGCTTTGAAAATACCCAGTGTTTTGTAAATGTAAGAGATTTTTACTCCCATTTACCACCCCTTTAAAAGGATGTTTTCCCTCAATTCAGCCAAATTTAACTTGGACGATAAAGCGCCCAGCCCGGATGTCCCCAGCTATAATTTTCCTGGTTCCTTGCGCCTCCGAATATTAAAACACAAAGGCTCCCATTGCAGAGAGAAGCCAAAACAGCAGCACATTAGAGGCGCGATTGCACAAACGGAATTCAAAGTGATATTTCAAAGGGGTGTTCTGTTTATATAAACCTTGAGAGCACTGGAATGTCAGCAGACCTTTGAAATTAAAATCGCTCCTTTTTTCATACGCTTCTCACTCTGTTATTGAGCCTGTGTCTTGGGCTAGGAGGAGGTTAGAAACCACTTGGGGTTTACTTTATAGCATTAGAAATGCTAAGAGATGAGCCAGGGAGGCTTCCTAAAGGCTCCAGGCCAAGGCCAAGTCTGTTAAAGGGACAGCGCTGTCCACAGTGCTGAAAAGGAAGGCCAGGCCCCAGGCTGTGACGGGAGGGCTTCTGGGTGAGGGGTCCTTCTCCAGGGGCACATTCCCCATTGCTCCCTAGAATCCTGGAGAAAGGACAGACCCCGGGGAGGCCAAGTCTCCTGAACAGGTGGGGATGGGGCACTGGAAGGCAGAGGGAGAAGCGTGAAGGGGACGGGAGACGGAGCTGCCAGAGTGAGAGCTGCCGTGGAAATCAGAAGAGAGAGGTGGGCACAGAGCTGGAGGAACTGGAAAATAAACTAATAAAATAGAGAGATATGCCCAGTGACAGCGGGGAGATACATGGAGCAGGTTATACGAAGGGCTCATTGTTGTGCAAATATTTGGGGCTCTATAAAATAAGGCTCTTTATTATAAATCTGTCTCCCGAATAAGGCTTGCCATCCCACAGGTGTCAGCTGCAGTGAAGTTTTCCCTCTAAGACATGGAGGGTTGAGCTCTCGAGGTAAATGTGGCTGCAACTGCTCTTTCTGTTTCATAAATAACCCTTCCCACCGGGAAGTGTGGCTGCTGAGAGCCAAGAGAAGGGGCCAGGCATGAGGCCCAGACCACTGTGGGCTCAGCTATGGGCTGCTTTGGTGGCCTTGACCTTCGTTTCCAGCCAGGAGGCTGCTAGGGCTGTGTGGTGACCTGGAATCCAGGAGACTGAGATACATGGGTCGTGGAGGGCTTGCCCTTGGCTGAGGGGTCTCTCAAGCCCGTCTATAAATGCCAGGAAGACATGTTTACTAGGACCCTCTCCACCTCCAATGGGGGAGAAGGTGACAACACAAAAGTGTAGCAGCAGAGTCAGGTAAGGCAAGAAGAAAACTTTAGGGGGTTATCAAGCCCCTCTTTATGGACTTCTGAAAGTATAGACAGCCTTCTGCCTGATGGGACTCAAGGCAAGCCTTCCTGGAACCAAGGGAAATGTGAGGAGACTTCAGGAGCTTGGGAAGTTTTCTGGAAGGACCTGAGTCCACCCTCTGGTTCTCAGGCCAGCATATCAGCAGAGCAAGTAAGGTCTCAAAGCTGATGGGTACTCAGATCTTGGAGTGGCATCTTCCCCTGCTAATCAGACACTCAGATACCCAGGAGCACACAGGCAGGGGGATGGACATCACACTGGTAGGGTTCACCCTGAAGATGTTGGTCAGTGCACGTACACACACACAAACACACACACACACACACACAACTTAAGGTATCTAAGGCACTATTTCCAGAGGACCAGGATCTAAGTTTCTTAGAGAAATTTGCTCTCAGATCTGAAGTCTTCTCAATGGTGAAACAGTCCAACCAGCGGAGGGTCAAGAGTCTCCAGTGTTCACACATCCAGCATGGGAGCCAAGCTGGTCAGAGCAAAATGAGATTGCTCTGTGTTCCAGGGATGGTACTAACATGAAACTGTGACCAGAAGCAGGTTCCCTAACTTCTCTGAGCCCATTTCCTCAGCCCTTAAGAGGAGCTGATCATTGCAAGAGGGCCCGCTAAGGCTCTTAGGTAGATTCAATACAGGAAGGCTTATGAAGCCTGCAGCCCAGGGCCTGGCACAGATAAACGTGTGCTCTTATTAACGCTGGCCAGGCAGAAACTCAGCCCTATCCTGTGCTATAGAGTAGGTGCTCCTGAATTGGTCAGATGGACTTGAGGCTGCTTCCAAAATGCTCCCCTAGAAGCCGGCATTGCTTCACTGTGACCATCAGCTGTAGCATCCCTTACTGTCATCTCGGCTAACCTTGATCTCATCAAACGATGTGGTTGATGCATCATCTATCGGCTGCACCTGGACCGTGCAGACAGGGACTCCCTCTTCTATCTCCATGCCTCCAGTGCCTGGCACAGAGTAACTCAAGAAAGTGTTACCTGAGTGGTAAATAGGAAGACAGCATCTCAGCCCAAGCTGCTGCTTGAACCAGTACCAAGCCTGAGCAGATCCCCACCCCAGAGAGGACCATTTTCTAGGAGCGGGCAGCCCTCTTCTCTCAGTTCCGTGACCCCCTTATCATGCTCTGTGTGTGGCTCCAGACTTGCAACTCTGCACCTTTGGAAGTGACATCCTGCATTCTCCATGGCCGGGGGCCTCTGCCCTGGGAACTGGCTTAATGCCTTTCATGTTTCCCTCATTTTCAAGGCTTTGGCTGGAAATCTGGCTTCTCATGATTGATCCCCGTTGGTTCCCATGATATTTTACAGCACCTTCCTAATCTACTGCCTTTTTTATGACTATAGTAAAAGGCCACACATCAGGGAACACCATCAAACAGGAAGAAGTGTCCCCTCTCCTTGTCAGCTCAACTTGAGCATTGTAATTTACAGGGAAACCTTGTGGCTTAGGGTGTTTACCCCCCAGGGAACCAGTTTCCTCTCCCATTATGAGAATGAGATAATTAAAATACTTCCCTCTTCCTTTGATATTAAATTAGGTTTGCTCAGCCCAATTGCAAATGCCAGTTTGAAAGCTGTTATGTTATTTGGGTTTCAATTTAGAGCCATCCATTTCAAAGGTTTGTTTTGTTTTGTTTTTAAATTTCTCTTCACCTGACCCTGGATTAGATATCAGAGGGAAATAAGGGATTTATTCAAATTTGACTAGGAAATGTGCATCTCAAGCTGACGCAGATAGTGGCTGCAGATTTTACAGAGACTGGGGCCGAGGGAGCAACTGAGGCCTTGCACTTCCCCACCCCTCTAAGCAGCAGGCGTCCCAGCTTGCCCGTGAGAAAGCATGAAGAGGTGGGGCGTGAGATCTGGTTCTTTAGGAGGAAAGCCACAGTCCAGCTTCTCTCCTCCACTGAGCCCTCTACCATCTCTTCCAAATGATGCCATGGCAAGATACTCCTGCCCCAGGAATATCACCCCAACGCAAACTGGCTTAGCAATGAAGAATCTGATGTCACCTACAAGGCGGGTCAGAGGGAGGGCAGGCAGAGGGTTAGTCTGTTCAGAGGCTTGGCTATGACACCAAGGACCCAGGTCCTTTCCGATGCTTCATTCGGCCATCTTTTTTTTCTTTTTTTTCTTTTTTTTCTTTCTTTTTTTTTTTTTTTTTTTGCGGTGCGCGGGCCTCTCACTGTTGTGGCCTCTCCCGTTGCGGAGCACAGGCTCCGGACGCGCAGGCTCAGCGGCCATGGCTCACGGGCCCAGCCGCTCCACGGCATGTGGGATCCTCCCGGACCGGGGCACGAACCCGTGTCCCCTGCATCGGCAGGCGGACTCCCAACCACTGCGCCACCAGGGAAGCCCCATCGGCCATCTTTAATGGTGGCTTCATGCTCCGGCTGGGAGCAGGAGACTGCAGCAAGTTCAAGTTCACATCTGCACACAGGCCGTGTTAGAAGGACAATGAGATGGCATCTCCTGCAGCACCTGCCAGTGAGAAACCCTCTCCTGGAAGCCCTCACACTTCTCTTGTCTTGTTAGCCAGAACTGGGTCATATACTCATTCCTGAATAATCTCCATTCACGGGGGTAGGAAAACACTTGGCCAGTTGGGCCCACCCCTCTCCCACTCATGCCCCTCCCCCAGCTCATGGCTACATGGCAGGGGAATGGATTTTGGTGGGGAATAAATGCTGATAGGTAACCCAGCAGTGTCCACCACAAAGCTATATAACACTCTTATTGAACACAAAGAAATGTATATGTAGAAAACCAAAAGTAGTACTAAAATGAAGCCCCAGAATTGACCAGAACTAGCCCCAGCACTGTTAAGTTTCCTCTAAGGACAGAGTGACTTTCCCCAATCCCTTTTGGAGTCTTGAATGCTGAACAATATGGTACCTGGAGAATAAGTTGGACCTGGGGTCATTGTATAGCCCAGTGATTCTCAACAAGGGCCGATTTTGCTCCCCAGGGACACTTGGTAATGTCTGGAGACATTTTTGGTTGTCACCATTCTGAGATGCTGCTGGCATTTAGTATTAGAGGCCAGGGATGCTTCCAAATATCTTACAATGCACGGGACAGCCCTCCATAACAAAGAATTAGCCAGTCCCAAATGTCTACAGTTGTGAGGTTGAGAGACTGTGTTTAAGCCTGGCTTGCATCCAGGATATTCCCACGATGCTTTGCTCCCTGGGGGAGGGGAGAGAGGAGGGTGGCTTCCCATCTAGAAGTGACAGGAAGCTGGAAAACACAGCACCAGCCCTCACCCTTCTTTCCCCTTCTCCTGCAGAACTTTCCTTTGCTTCTGATAAAAAGAGAATATAGAATGTATTTCAAGTTGGCTTTGTTCCACATGAGTATCTCCCTGGGAGACTGTAAACATCTGGAGAGCAGGGCCTTGTTTAGCACCCCTGTACCCATGCCAGCCCTCGCACAGTAGGTACTTCATAAACGTGGGTTGGAAGGAGGAAGGAAAAAGGGAGGAGAGAGCGGGTGGGAGGAAAGGCCTGGGACTGGGTAGAGAAAATGATTTAGTGGCCCAGGCCCTCAAGGCAAACCTTGGCTGCGGCTGATGAGATCAGCTGATTCTTAGCTAGGGAACAAAGACTTTCAAGGGCTGGTCAGGGAGCTTCAAAGGTTCTGCTTGAGAAATTGAACCGGACCGTTCAGACCAAGCCAAAGGGTCCCTTGACGCGAGAAGGTGGGAAGGTCAGAGAGGTCAGCCCTGAGGACAGATGCAAGACGAATGGGGCCAGAGAAGGTGGCGCAGGAGGAAAGAGAAAGAGCTGGGGAAAGGTCAGAGTCAGAAATGGAAACTGTCAAGGTTGCATCTCATGATGGGAAGGGCGGGGCCAGCGGAGAAGGCAAAAATCCACAGGAGGCAGCGAAGCCCTGACTGGGGCCGTAAGAAGGAGGGAGTACGGCGGCGGCCGAGCAAGGGAAAGAGGGGCGGCCAGAGCGGGGTGACCCCAAGGAGAGGGGCTACTGGTCCGAGAGCAGCCGAGGGCTCTGGGAGGACCCCTGCGGTGGGCACTGGAGAGCCCCAGGGCCCTTCCATTTCAGAGTGACAGACCACAACGGGAATATCTTGTCACTGTCACCTGTCAGCGTCAGCAGAATTTTCACCGGGGGCTGTGGTCTTGGATGCCAGGAATTTTCACTCCAGAGACACTTGCTAAGGCCGGTGCCAGCTTGAGAAGGTGACAAAGGAGGCTGGGCATCACGCTTTGGTGCCACTTTCCAATATTAAAATTGCCGGAAGTCCTGGTCCACCTTGTCCCAGCAGCACCGCTCCATAGAGATACTCTCCTCAAAGTTAATAAGAAACTAAGAAATTAATTTCCTGTCAGTTGCCTCTGCCCGGCAGTGACAGCTCAGTCCTCTCCGTTATTGGGGGTGTATTTAAATAACAAAGGAAGTGAGGGGGGTTGGGGGTGCCACGTGCTGTGCTGGCCTTTCTGGAAGTTTATTGGAAAAGGGAGAGGAAAGTCTAGGCAATCTGGAGTGAAGCAGGAGTGCCCGGCAACGCAGCCTGGCCACGATGGGACCATCGCTTCTGACAAGGTCACTTTGATTCTCCACTTGCTTTGTTGCAAAGTTCCAGGCACCAGCTCAGCTCTGCCACATCTTGGCTGCCCAGCACCTCCCCGCGCCTCTAGAGAGAATACACTAAGTTCAAAGCACAGCATCTTCTGCGAGGAGACCTCATGTGACATTGGAGTCACGTCAAACCTATAGTTTTACAGAAACGACTGTCAAATGGGGAGTTATTTGCCTCCAAAGTCACTGTAGGACTGACCTGGCCCTTTCAGTTCATGACCCTAGTGGTATAGGGGGGCAGAAGGTCAGAGATTTGTTTCTTTGTGATTCATCAATCAATGGCTGAGTGGGTACTGCTTGCTGGGAACAGTGTTGGGCGCCCTTTGTTATTTTCTCATTGGATCCCCACAGTGACCCTGTCAGATGGGTGTGATGATCCCCATTTTATAGGTGAGGGATACAAGGCTTAGAGGGGTTAAGTCACTCGCCCAAGATCACAGAGCATTTCCAGTGGCCCAGATACGGTTTGAGCCAAGGTCCGATTCCAAATCCAAGTTTCTTCCATCACCTGGCTGTAGGCGAGATAACAGATTGGGGTGTTTTTTCTGTCTGATTTTAATTCCAAAGTTAGTACCCGCTACTGAAAACTGCTGACTTCATTATAACCCGTCTTTTATGTCTTCATTCAACAAATAGCCAACAAAACAGATTGTTTTTTCAGAACAAGCCTTGAACAAGGTAAACTTCAGTAACTTTCTTACGAATGGGTAAAATTGTATGTTTCATCTCTGCTGCATCATGGCTGCCAGTATAAGCCTTTCCCGGTGATTTGATGTCAAAATGTGAAAGTTTTCTTCCACCGAGAGACCGAATCAAGTTCAAGGGGGAGGGTCATTCAACGTCAATGTGTTCCTGGTCTGTGTTGATTATTTAACAGATACTAACCAAGCCCAGCCCTGGACCAGGCAGTGGCTGGACACGGGGCAGACGCAGAGCTGCCATTATGGAAGGTGGCCCTCACCAGCCCTGACACTCTGCTCCATTTCTTCTTTTCGTGGCTTTTTTCCTGAATGTCCCTGAGCTGCCCGAGGCTCTTCCTTTCACAGTTCCCTGTGCCTGAACCCTCACTTCCCCCAGATCTTCCCATGGCTGGATTCGAACCATTTCAGACTCAACTCAAGGTCACCTCCTCAGAGGCCTTCCCCAAGTTTCCTGGCCACATGCCCCACTCACCCTCCCCCATCACCGGCTCTTTTTATGCTCATAACACCTGGTAGTATTCAAAATCACCTCTTCCTTCATCAGGTATTTCTAGTTTGTCTTTCCCAAGTTTTCTGAGAGCAAGACACTTAGCCTTGTTTACCGCAGACTCCAAACCTTGTCCAGTCCCTGGTACATCGTGGCTCTCGATAAGTACATGTTGAGTGAATGAATAAATGAACGAATGAACACCTGTGAAGTGAGCACTGCAGTTCTCCCCACTCTGTAGAGAAGGGAACTGTCCCTTTAAGGGGTGAGGAGTCCTCCCCTGGAGCCCCTGGCTGGGGAGTGGGCAAGCGGGACCCCCTCCTCTAAAGGTAACTGGAGAGAAAGCCTAGCATCCTTTCTCCTACACAGCGAGGGGGCATAAAGAAATTGCTAAGAAAGGCACCTTGCTCCAGTGAGTCGGGAACCCTCAATGACAAGAGGTACTTTTTCAACTTTTGCACTTTTGCTTCCCCTTCCCATCAGCTTTCCCCAAAAAGAGCTACAGGCTCGATTTACCTACAACCGCCAGAATTAGTTGCCGTCCCGGCTCCATAGCCATGGCGGCTCGCAAATGCCAGCAGGTGTTTTTCTAAAGGGACTCTATCCCCCACACAAAATAGAACATTTTGAGCGAAATTTAAACACAGTTTTTGAACAGTGCTGCTCTGATTTCTTCACACTTCACAAACGCTTTCTTTGCAAACATGGGTGTCCCAGTTACCCTGGGCTGGTGCCAAAGCCCTCGCCCAGCGTCTGTCTTCTCAGCTTCAAGGCAGCTGTGAGTCCTAAAAGCAAACAAGGAGGCAGAGCTGTGGACCTCACAACTGAGGAGTGTGTGTATGTATGTGTGTGTGTGTGTGTGTGTATGTGGAGTCTGTGTGTTGTGTGTGTGTATGTCTGTGTGTGGTGTGTGTGGGGTGTGTGTAGAGTCTGTGTGTGGTGTGTGTGTGGTGCGTGTGTGTGTTGTGTGTGTATATGTGTGTGGTGTGTGTGTGGTGTGTATGTGTGTGTGGAGTCTGTGTGGTGTGTGTGTGTGTATGTCTGTGGGTGGTGTGTGTGTGTGTGTGTGTGTGGTATATGTGTGTGGTGTGTGATGTGTATGTGTGTGTGGTGTATATGTGTGTGTGTGGTGTGTATGTGGAGTCTGTGTGTGGTGTGTGTGTGGTGTGCGTGTGTGTGTGGAGTCTGCGTGTGGTGTGTATGTGTGTGTGGAGTCTGTGTGTGTGGTGTGTGTGTGTGTGTGGTGTGTGTGGTGTGTATGTGTGTGTGTGGAGTCTGTGTGTGGTGTGTGTGTGTGGTGTGTATGTGTGTGTGGAGTCTGTGTGGTGTGTGTGTGTCTGTGGTGTGTGTGTGTGTGGTGTGGTGTATATGTGTGTGTATGTATGTGTGTGGTGTGTATGTGTGTGTGTGTGTGTGCGGTGTGTGTGTGCGGTGTGTGTGTGCGGTGTGGTGTATATGTGTGTGTGGAGTCTGTATGTGGTGTGTGATGTGTATGTGTGTGTTTGTGTGTTTGGTGTATATGTGTGTGTGGTGTGTATGTTGTGTGTGGTGTGTGTATGTGTGTGTGTGGTGTCTGTGGGGGGGTGTCTGTGTGTGGTGTGTATGTGTGTCTGTGTGTGGTGTGTATGTGTGTGTGGTGTGTGTGGTGTGTGTGTGTATGCTTGTGTGTGTGTGGTGTATATGTGTGTAGTGTGGTGTGTGTGCGTGTGTGCATGCAGAAGTGTTGGCCAGGTTTTGTCCATTGGCAGTGGCCACCCAGATCTCTGCTGTGCGATTCCTGGGACCCCCTGAGCTTAGAGGAAAGGGTGCCATCCACCACAGCTTAGTGTGAAATTCCAGGGCCACAGCAGGGAGTGGGTGTTGTGAGTGAGGCTGGAACAAAGCATCCTGGTGCGGCCCTGCCCCCGCAGGTGAAATGGGTCCACTTGCAGAAGCACCCAGAAGGGCCCCTGCGGCTTCACGGGCTCTGCCTTGGCAACGGCAGCAGAGATGAGGGAGGGGGTGATGGGTGGATGGTGAGGATGCGGGCCACCATCTGGGCTGACGTCCTTGCTCTCCTCCAAAGGCACAGCCCAGCACCTGGGGCTCTCCCCACCCGCCCCACGTGTCAGTCCAGGCTGCGCACCCCCGTCACCACCACCCCCAGGGCAGATGAGGCCCTCTAGCCATTGATTCAGCCAACATTTCTTGGCCACCTACCGGGGAATGGATTTCCTTCCGTCGTAGACGCTGCTCTCCGGAAGCCTGGTGTTTCTTTACTTTTTTAAACTGAGGTATAGTTGATGTTCAACGTTATATAAGTTTCAGGTGTACAACATAGAGATTCACAATTTTTAAAGGTTATACTCCATTTATAGTCATTATAAAGTACTGGCTGTATTCCCTGTGCTGTACAATATATCCTCGCAGCTTATTTATTTTATACATAGTAGTTTGTACCGCTGAACCCCTTTCCCCTATCCTGCCCCTCCCCCCTCCCCCCTCCCCACTGGTAACCACTAGTTTGTTCTCTATATCTGTCTGAGTCTGTTTCTCTTCTGTTACAGTCACTAGTTTGTTGCACTTTTTGGATTCTACATGTAAATGATAACATACAGTATTTGTCCTTCTCTGCCTGACTTATTTCACTGAGCATAACGCCTTCCAAGTCCATCCACATTGTTGCAAATAAGCCTGGTGTCTGGAGGGGGAGTGTAGACTTAGCCCAAAGATCAGTGAAATGGGCAGGACCGGCCGTGCTAAAAGAGGCACAGAGGGCTGCTCTGGGGTCCAAGGAGAGCGCAGTTATTTTGGGTTGGGAGGATTAGGGGAAGCTTCAAGGACCATGAGGCACTGGAGCTGGGTCACGGCAAGCAGGTGGAACAGGGACTTGCCGAGATGGGTGAAGGGTTCCAGGGCCTGGGAACAGAGTGGGTGGGCAGAGCAGGCTGTGGTCCCGAGGACTGAGCGGGGGCGTGAGGACGGTACTTGGGAGGTGCGGACGAAGGGCAGATGCGGCCGATCGATCGTGGGGGCCTGTGTTATCGGGGGTGCGTTGCAGTCACAGGAAATGAGGAACCAGGGACGCTTCGCGGCACCGCCAGGGCCGGGACCTGGGGAAAGGGTGCTGGGAGTCAGATGGGAGGGCTGGCTTCCAGGCAGGGACACCTGCCACAAAGCTGGGCCAGGTGACACGGCTAAGGCGAGGAGGGCCAGACCAGGGCGGTGGCCTCGGGGACAGAGAAAAGCCTCACCCTCCCTACGTTTCTACCCTCCTCTGCCCTGCTGACATCACAGTGTCGTAGACTAGAGCACAGGAGCCGTGGCCCCATGATTACTCTGCGGCTTCCCAGCTCTGTGGCTTAGTTCCGCTTCCACTGGCAGATGCCTAGAGACCCCCGAGGAAGCTGGAGGAGGCTCTCTAGCACACCATCTGAAGAGGGATGGGGTCCTCAGCCCCCTGTGGGCCACAGCCCTCCACCCCAAGGGTGCTGTGGCATCTGCCAGGAGAGGCGACGATTCCAGGAGCTTTTGGAGTTGGTGGGCTCGCCTTCCTCTGTCCTCTGCGAGGGGCCGGCATCGGGCAGCCCAGCCTCTTGGCGGCAGCCGGAGGTTTCGCGACATGGCGCCAGAGATCAGGTCTTGATCGGTGTCGGGACCCGGGATGTTGAGCCTCGCTGGTTTGGGGGACAAGTCGGCGTTGCCTGTAAGGGCACAGGCTCTGGGGCAGGGGCTGCCCCACTGCAGCAGCTCTGCAGAAGAGGTGGCCCCTGATTTGCCTGTGTCATGAGCACAGCAGGTCCCATTATTACCCGAGGAGGCTTACAGGTTATCAGCGAGCTCCAGGAGCCAATGGAGAAAGAAGGAAGATAAAGAAGGATTTAAAAAGAAAGTAACAAAAAGAAAAACTGTAATTTCGAATCCAAACCTCGTTCTGCCATGGCTTTGTTAACCCCCGGTCACTCTTTCGAGACATAAACTGTTGAGTGCCCCAGTTACTTCAGTGATTACACTTTATCTTGTCCTACCAAAGTATTAAAGAGGAACTGGGGAACACATTAAAAAAAAAAACATACTGCCCAGTATAATCATGATTCCTTCTAAAACAGTTGCTGGAATCTCACCGTTACAGTTGTCAGAGCATAAAAATCCTATCGATGCTCTATGGGTAGGGCGCACTTCATCCTCCGCTGCCTCCACCGTCGGCCTATTTGTCAGTCAAGGGAGAGCTTTGGGGTTTATGTGTTTAATAGGATTTAGTGGAGAGGCTCCCCAGATGCTCCCCCAGAACAGCGGGAGGGTGGCCCAGGTCCCAGCCTCCCAGACTTTCTTGCTTAGCGTACCTGCCCCACCATCGCTAGCGCCGGGAAGATGCTGAACAGAAAGCACGAGCTCTAAAGAATAAGAACAGGGCCACATGCCAGCCCCCTGAGGATCCCGAGAGCCTATTCACAGTCAAGGTTGCAAGGAAGGACAATGACTGGGAAGCCAGCCTCACTGAGTGCCACGTGGGTGAACAGAACCGGCTCTGGCCTTCTGCACGTCCTCTCTGTGAAGCGAGGGTGGTACACCCATTGGCTTCAGGTGGTTCTGAACCCCAGAAAGGGGCAGAGCTAGGATGCCCGCAGAGGGTGGGGGTCGGAGAGTGTCCCCCGTCCTCACTCTCTCCCTGTCCACTGGGAGACGCTAGAGAAGCCACAGCGTCTCTTGGCTCAGTTTTCCCGGCTGGACATGGAAGTGGGTGGAGAACGTGGCCTGATGATCCCGAAGTTTCCTTCCACCTCCCTCATCCTCTGTTCCGAGAGGAATAGGCAGACAAGTTCAGTTCAAATCCTGTGATTTGCAGGATGCTTGAGGATCTTTCCCACACAAATTAGAATATGTAAAGTGTCCTGATGAGGAGGTGAGCGGTGAGGATGAGAGAAGGGTGTGAAAGACCTGGGCGCCTCGAAGACCTGCCAGTCGTCTGACACCTGAATCGTCTGGCCGAGGACCAGAAATGTCCCCAGTGGCCTCGAAGACCTGCCAGTCGTCTTGACACCTGAATCGTCTGGCCGAGGACCAGAAATGTCCCCAGTGGCCTCGAAGACCTGCCAGTCGTCTGACACCTGAATCGTCTGGCCGAGGACCAGAAATGTCCCCAGTGGCCCGGGAGAATCCCACACATTCCGGCGACGTGGCAGGATGGGGGTGGGGTGAATAGCTCTTTGAATTCATGGACACTTAAATGACAAATTGTTTTGGAGAAATGTGGTTTTGTTTTCTTCCGGCACTTGGAAGATAGCCGAGAATCGTCCCGGATCCTGTTGTCTGGACAAGAATGACGGGTGTTAGCTCATTCAAACCCTCCAATGGCTTGAGCATCCACTGGAGATAAAGATGCTTCTCGGGACTTCCCTGGTGGCGCAGAGGTTAAGAATCCGCCTGCCAATGCAGGGGACGCGGGTTCGAGCCCTGGTCCGGGAAGATCCCACATGCCACGGAGCAACTAAGCCCGTGCGCCACAACTACTGAGCCCATGTGCTGCAACTACTGAAGCCTGCATGCCTAGAGCCAGTGCTCCGCACCAAGAGAAGCCACCACAATGAGAAGCCCACGCACTGCAATGAAAAGTAGCCTCCTCTCGCCACAACTAGAGAAAGCCTGTGTGCAGCAGCAAAGACCCAACACAGCCAAAAATAAATATAAAATAAATTTAAAAAGAAAGAAAAGATGCTTCTCCAACATTTGAAAAGAATTCCTTACCTTTGCCTCGATGGGCTCCTGTCTAAGAAGTACACTTCTCAAACAAGCAATGTCTGAATCAATTTGGTTTGGGTCCACATACAAGTCCTCAAAAATCTTAGAGAAACATTATCTGTAGCAATATTGTGAGACAAAGTAACACTGGTTTGAGAAGTTGGTCATGAGAATACTTGGCCGTTTTGAAGGTTTACCATGTGTCAGGCACTGTTCAAATGCTTTATCTCATTTAGCCTTCACAACAAATCCGTGCAGTAGGTATTACTATTCTGTCCATTTTATAGGTGAGAAAACTGAAGCACTGAGATGTGCTTGCCTAAGGCTCATGGCTGGGAAGCAGCAGAACTCAGACTCAAACGCAGGCCGTGGTCTCCAGAGCACAACTCTGGACCACTCTCCCTCACCATCACTTTTAGCATCAGACAGACCTGGGCTCAAGGTGGGGGGTGGTTGGTGGGCCACTTAATTCTCCCTTCATGTTCCTGATGTGTAAAGCAGAAATGCTGATCCCCAGTGCGACTTCATGCAGGTTCAGTGTGCTAAGCCTGCAAAGCACTTAGCACCCAGCACTGGAACATACAGGTGCTGAATAACTGGTAGCTCTCAGTAACCACAGTGGTGGTGTTTCTTGTAACTAGAGGACAGTCTGAATTGTGTAGTGGCGAAAGCACTGGCTTAGCAAGAGGAAGACATATGGTCTGTTTAGGACTTAGATCTCTTTGTTGATGCAACAGAAAATTCAGCTTGAACTGGCTTCAGGATAAGAGGAAATCTGGGTGCTCAAGTTACTGAAAAGTCTTGAGGTGGGCTGGCTTCAGGCATGTCTGGATCAAGGGGCTCAGTCAGTGGCATGGAGGCTTACAGTCTCTTCCCGTGGACGCTGCCTCCTCCACATGGCTTCCTTCTTGGACTCCGTGTGCTGGCAAGAGATGGCTTCCAGGAGCTCTAGGCTTCATCATCTCAGGTTCAGGTCCAGCAGGAAAGAGCATCCCTGCCCCCCAGGGGCTCCAGCCAGGTCCAGCCATTAGCTCTGATTGCCTCTGGTTGGGACTCATGGCCAATCCCCATGGCCCAGAGAATGCAGGGCTCCGACTGGCCAGCCTGAGTCACATGCTCCATCCCTGGACTGAGTCAGGGAGGGGTGGCTTCCTCCCTAAAGAGCACTTGGATGCTCTTACCGCGAGAGCACCAAACGCACCAGAGCCACATTCAGCTCTGCTACCCATTAGCCAGGAGGCAGATCACATGGCGCCTCTCAGTCAGAGGGGGATCATGGGGCCGCTGGGGATGGTGGCATGTGCTCAGCTTCCTCCAGAGCTATTGTGAGGATCAGATGGACAGCAGGGGCTCCAGAGCACGTCAGTCACTCTAGAGACACCTGGATGACCGCTTGGGGCCACTGTCTTCTGATGGGGTTGACCCACTGCCTAATGGGGCAGGGTCCTGAGCAGGCACACCAGCCCCAGGAGCAAGACGAAGGCGCACACGTCCTTGGAGCGGGAGGGGCAGGGAGGGGACGGCCGTGGGCTTGGCTTCCAGCCTCCCAGGAGGACATGGCCAGTCTAAGCCATAAACAGGGCCTCTGTAAGGCTAGTGAGGGGGGGGTCGTGTAGCCCGTAGATTTGGCTCCTGGGAGGGGAAAGGAGCTCAGAAGAGGGGGAGTGCAGCCCTCTGGCAGCTGATCACCCAGTGCCTAGCTGTCCCACGCTCCATCCTGCTGGGCCAGGGCTGCCCACCCTGAGCACGATTCCTTCCCGTGAGCTCTACATCCCAGAGAAAGGCCCAAGGCTTCTTATCCCAGGGTTGGTTGGAGCAACTCTTGCAGTGATTTCTAATATGTCAAAAATGAATTCAAGGTGAGAGCAGACGATGCAGGAGACAGAAAAGGAATCTCATCCAGGCTCAGGTTTACCAACTGCGGGGTGACAGTGGCCCGTGTCCCTGGCCAGTGCCTGGCAAGCAGGAAACAGCAGGCGGTTAACACCCCGGTTGCCACTCCCAGCCTGGATCCACCCCAGTGGAGGCACCATGGTACCTCCAGCGACTGGGTCCCAGGGAGAGATGTCCCCTGATATCCTGACCTCCTTCCATAACTCCTTACAGGTCAGCCATCCAGGAACTAATGTCGCCCATTAAAAAAAAAAAAAATCGATTTCTCTTTTTCAGCCCATTTCTCCCTGGGGGTAATGAGTCTCCTACGTTACCTGCCCGCTGTGCAGAGTTTGTACCACAAATGACTCCCTGAGCTCCAGGGGGGACCCATATTCTTAGTATTCAGGGAGATGGAGGAAAAAAAACACACGTTCACCTTCTTCTCCTTTTTCTGACCTGAGAGACTTTGAGTCACATTTCCCCTCGGCTTTTGTCTTTCTGACCAGAAAAATCCTTATCTCATTTTTCCGTGGCCATCCACCCCTCCTTGAGGGATGCTCCCCTCTCCCGTGCACTCCTGGCCCCAAATCAAGGTTTCTGATAAAGAGCCCTCGTGTCAGACTCTCCGGGCCTGGTCCTTCCTGGTCCCAGCAACGACTCGGGACAGTGGCTTCCAGAAACCCCAGGGGTCTTCCTGAGTTGATGGGTGGCAGCTCAGCCCCACCAGCCTCCACGGGCAATTTGTTTTACTCTCCCTGAGCACACTGCCCTGTGCTTTGCCCACACTGGGCTCCATCTGTCACTTCGCATCCACTAAATAGATCCTCTCGTGACCGATCGCAAATGACTCGGCGCTTCATCACCCGGGAGAGTTTAGCGTCATCTGCAAACGTGGAGATTTTATTGGGCATTTCTTCCCCCAGATCGTGCAGGGTGATTTTAAGTAAGGCAAGGCCTGGCCCTGAGCCAGCGTGAATCTCCTGGCTTCCACGTGTCCATCCAAAAACGTGCCCACACATCCCGCCCCACAGGTACGGGGGTGCAGTGGGGTCCCGCTGCACGATTAAACGTCCTCCCCAGCGGCATCCTCCAGGATGGCTTAACCTTCCAGGGGCCTTTGGGTAGACCTTGCTCAGAGGCTTCCAGAAAGTCTGGATGGACGGCATCCTGGGCTTCTCTTTGAGCCCAAGCGTCTTTATCTGCTCGGGGCACATTCTTCTTTACGTCAGCGGTCCCCAGGTGGCCGGAACTGTGACAGGCATGGTTTCCCACAATTAGTGTGTTTTTCCTACATCACCTGTGGGTTAAAGAGGACCAAGCAGGCCAGCCCCTAAGCCGGCGGGGTTCCCGGAAGCCCACACCAGGTGGAAATTGTTTAACTATATTCCCATGACTGGAAAATTCTGGTAATTGTGTAACAGCGGTGGCGGCAGCAGGAGCACTCAGCAATTACCCAGGGTTTTTCATCTTCAGACCACTTTATCCACATTAACTAATTAAGTCTCCCAGCCTCCCCCCGAAGCGGGGAAGGGCTGCCGGCCCCCAATTCCCTCTGGCGCGTACGTGGGCTTAGTGAGGGCCGCCCGGACGAGGGGCCACGGGAGCTCCCCCGGGGCTGTAGTCCTCTGCCCCCACTTGGAGCAGGAGGGGAGGCCCCGTGTGAGCCCCACCAAGCCTCTCCCAGGCATCGCCCCCCGCCCCAGGTCCCCCGCCCTGCTGAGCGCTGGCAAAGGAGCAAGGAGGTTGTCTGTGTCCCCCACCCTGCTGGACTGGACCGGGGGATCCGGTACCCAGCCCGTGATGCAGGGCATCCGGTACCCAGCCCGTGAAGGGGGCCTGGCTCCCAGGAAGTGTGCAGCTGACAGCTGGTTTTGTCTGTTACTGGGGGCTCCGGGGCACCTCTTTTGTTTCCTACTCTCCCTCTTTTCTCTCTTTTCTTGCTTCTTCAACAGGCCCCAACTTTGGGGACCTGGGTCTGCCCCCCCCAGTCGCCAGATGCTCAGCTGTGGCTACCCCTGCCTTCACCCCACAGCACTGCCTGACCATAGAGGGTGTCCTGACCACCGCAGACCCTTGCTGTGGAGACAGGGGCCCTGCTGCCTTGGCCCTGCCCTGCAGTGCTCACAGGCCGGCCCCATCCCTCTTCCCAGCAGCTCCCCGCACCCCACAGGCTCCCTGGACCCATTTTCACTCTGGCACAGATGCTAACTGGGCCGCTGATGCCCAGGGCACCGAGGCTGGGCACACAACCCTCCACCCACCATCTGGCGAGTTCCCTCAGAGCCCCAGGGCCCCAGTGGAGAGCAGGCGCGGTGATACGGGCTTGGGGCTTGGGGCTTGGGGCTTGGGGCTGGGCTGAATTGTGGAGCCCTGAGCATGAGAGTCTGCATCCCTCAAATACGTAACAATGGCACCTGCTTCTGTGGGTTGTTGAAGGGAGTGAATGAGGAATGCTTCATGGGGCTTGAAGGGGGGGCCCACACACAGCTGACACTCAGAAAGCAGTCTTTGCAAACAGAGGCGCCCAGTGGGAGGTGCGCGCTGGGGGTACAGGCACGGTCTGGCCGCCTGAGAAGCACCCAGCACACACCCCGAGATGGTGGTAAAACGTGGACTTGGTCATGGGAGCACCTGTGTTTCCCCAGCTGGGGAAGAGCGAACCAGGAGGGGAACCGCAGGCTGCAGGGGCCGGCAGACCCCAGGAGACCTGATGGGGACAGCAGCCCCACCTCGTGCCTTTATCCAGAGCGGCGAACAGGTCCCAGGCCGCCCAGGGCAGCTGGAGTCCAGGCCAGAGGATTTTTCTCTGCCTTGCAGTGTGGAGACACCCCCGGCCCTGAGCTGCCTGGTATCATCATTTATTCATTCCCTAATAAATCCTGCCCTTCCTCCTGCCTGCTCTGCACTCCTGTTTTATGGGCGCCTACCCTCGGTTATGGGGGAGGCTCTGCCTCTGAAGATCAGGCTTGTGGGGCTTTCAGAATCTGCATCAATGATGCTGATAGGACAAAGGCAGTCACAGAATGGGCTTGCGGCGCAAACGATGCTGATTTACTTTCTGTCTCCCTGCCCCCCCGCCCCCGGGCTGGTGGTGCGCAGACCCGGCCCCCTCCCCCCACGGCAAGTGGGGAGGTGTGTGGCCACTATTACATGCTATTATGACTTTCTGGGTAATGTATACATTTTCACTATCACACAGCCTCTCTCCTTCATTTTTCATGAGAACTGGCATGAGATTAATGACCAAGCCACAGAAGAAACGGAGCACCATGCCACCCTGATTTATTGAACGCTTAGCGTTGATGAAGCTGCAAACAAGAGTCAAACAGATGTTGCAGCTGCATTTTTCTTTAACAAAACCAGCAGCTTTTTGCATTTTTAACCACTTCTTGCGCCACTGTCCTGCTTACTCCACAGAAAGGGAAGCTGCCTCTTCCTTCCCAGCGGAGGGTAGGGTCCTGGGCTGGGGCTGCAGGACCCCCGGCATCCAGCCACCTGGTGCCCAGTGCTGGCCATGGCCAAGAGGACGTGAGCTCCCCAAGCCTCTTGCTCTGGGCCACTTGGGTCTCTGGTGAAATCGCGCTACTTTCAGCCCATTCCAGGGTCTGTGGTACAAACCCTGGAGCAGGCTTGAGCTGCAGGAGGCGCAGGGCTCAGCTTCCCCCCCCACAAACTGGAACGCCTCCCCACCTGCATCGCAAACCGGTAACAGATTACGGAACGCGCATTTGGATCGGCTGTGGGTCAGGCCCCTTGCCTCCTGAGCCCCTTACCTGCCTCCCCTCTCTCCAGCAAGGTTAAGGCCATTTGTACTCATCTCCCCCATCCTAAAGAGCAGGCGCTAAGGCTCGGCCAGATCAAGCGTCTGCCCACCACGAGCACTCCTGCACCTCAACCCTCAGCTCTCGGAGCCAGAAGCCACAGGAGCTGTGGGCGTCTCCTCCAGGCTGGAGGTCAGGGCTCTCCAGGGGCAAGCTTGGCATCCCTGCCCCCCCCCCCGTCTCTGCGCCACCCCCATCCACCCTGGCTGCCGCCAACCTGGGCTTCCCACGTCTCTCTGCTGAGCGCCTTGGCCTATTTCGTTCTCTCTCTCCTTCTCTCACCCTTCGGCCACCTCCCCCTCCTGCCCCGGCCCTCCAGGCCCGGGTTCTGCCACGGCTGGGGGTACTGAGTGCGGTTCCCCCCCCGTGCGAGCCGTGCAGAAAGGGCCTGTGGGAGCCGCCAGAGAGACACCTTGCAGCCCTTCTCCACCTGCCGCTCCCCCGAGCTGCTGCGCCCGCCTCGCCCCGGGCACCAGGGTCTAGAAATCTGTAGTGTCTGCGTCAAGAGCTGCTGCGGATTCATCCGGATCACAGGTGCCGCCACTGGCGCCCCGACCGCCCCCTCCGCCGCCGCACCGGCACTAACAGCGCACAACAGCGCTAACGCTGGCGGAGGAGCGGACGGCGGATGCTTTCTTGTTCAGTCTCCCCTCCTGACAGCCCCGTCCCTGTCATTAAGAAGGTTAAATCCGCTGACCCCTCCGCCAGCCCCCGTGCCCTTCTCCTGCCTGCCCCTACCCCAACTTTACGCGCTCAGCCCCGGTCCCAGGCCTGCCCGCAGGGACCCCAGCGGCCCAGGGTATCCAGATCAGGAAGGACGGCCCACGCGTCAAGGGGAGACAGAGTCCCCCGCCCTGGCCTCTCGCCTGAGCCCCTCAGCCTTTCCAACAGGAAGCCCCACGCCACACCCCGGGTCGGGGAAGAACTATAGTTGCAGCCGTGGGAAGGGGGGGCTCTGGGGAGGAGGGGGCTCTGGGGAGGAGAGGGTTGTGGGGACAGTGCGCCCAATCGGTCAGGGGTTTCCTTAGGAGCCTGGCGGTCCCCTGAAAGCAGCTCGAACGCCCGGCGAGCCTCAGGCCAGGCCAGGGAGGGGCCCCAGGGGAAAGGGACCCAGGAAACATTATGGGCCCTTGTCTTCCAACAGCTGCCGGAGGCGCTTTCCCTGGGCTCTGAATTCTCTCAGAGGTTCCCAAACTGTGTTCCAGAGGACACTAGGGTCCCAAGAGGTGCTCAGGCTCAAGGTCACATAGGCTTGGAAAACCTGTCCACAAAACGCCCGCCAAGAGATCCTCCTGCACCTCTTGCACCTCCTGCACGGGGTGCCGCCAAGGCTCTGATAAGTCCTGCAGCCAAGGAGCTGGTTTAACTTTAGACCAGCATTCTCTCTGCGGAGCATTCTCAACCCCTCCTGTGCCGCTGGAGGTAAAGGCCTCCAGCTTGTTCTCCTGGCTCCCATTTGTTCCCCCAGCTCAGGTGAAAGGCTCCAACGGGAAAAGATGCCCTAGGAGGCAAAGTCTCACTCGGCCCCCAGAGATGCCCTTCCAGCAGCTGCAGCCCACAGTCCTCTGCCTGGCAGCCCCGCAGCCTGGAACTAGGTCAATAGCAAGTCCAAACTCGCATTTCCAGATAAAACCTGAGAAGGAGCTGGGTTGAGGACCAGCTGAGCCTCGCGCAGTGGGGCCGAGAGCTCCTGGGCCTCTCAGCTGCTACCGCCCCCTTCCAAGGGCGTGGACACCTCCTCCCCCTCCCAGGCTGCTTGTCCTCTCCTCGCAAGTCTCTCTGTCCCCAAAGAAGGATAGCTGGGGTGGGGAGAGGGCTCCAGGGACCCATACCACCTGCCCCAGCCAGGCCAGCACCCCTGGGGCATCTCAGCTGTCACCCACCTCAGCACTCAGCAGGTGGGCAGAGCATCTCCGGTGTGCCAGCCCCGCTCTGGGCTCCAGGAAACCACACCCCCACCCCCCCGCCACCGAGCAAGACAGAGCCCGGCCACCGGAGCTTTCGCTTCTAGGTGGGAAAACAGGCCAAAGCCAGCAGAAACCGCTCCGAAATGAGAATTGGGCGTGGGTGCTGTAAAGAAAATAAAGGATGCAAAGGTAGTAGGGCCCGGGTGGGGGCAGGGTGGCACCATGTCTGAGGGGGTCTCTGAATACGGTGTCCAAGAGGAGGTGGCATTGATGCTCACGCCAACAGGTGGCACAGAGCCCACCAGCCAGAGAAGACAGCTCTGGAGAGAGCGCACGCGGCAGATTCGGGGAACGTGGGTGGCAGGAACACGGTGTGAGCAGGGGGAGCGTGAGTGGCCGGAGAGGAAAACAGACGGCGGGGCCCTGTGACCGTGTCAGGGGTGTGGGACTCATTCTCGGGCCAGGAAGCCGGTGCCAGAATCAGAGGGTCAGGCCTGCTGGGGCTGGGAGAGCGATGGGGAGGGAGGGGAGAGAGGAGTGAGGAGGTGCAGGGAGAGGGGCCCGGACTGGGTGGTCTCGGGGGGACGTAGGGCTGAGTGGGTGGGGCAGGCTTACCTGAGGGGGAGAATTGACAGAGCTCAGTGATGGACGGATTGGAGGGAGAGGAAGCGAGGAGAAGGGCTTTGACCTGGGCTGCTGAGGGCAGGTGGTGCCACTGGTCATTGGGTGAAGCCCGGGGTGGGCCAAGTGTGGGGAGCGGCCGTGAGGCTGGGCCACGTGAGCCGGGGGCATTTTGAGGTGCCAAAAAGAACTGTCAATGGGCAGTGGGACAGGTGAGCTTGGAGCAGAGCCAGGAGGCGGGGCTGGAGGGAGAAATCGAGGAACCCTTGGAACGTGGCGGGCTGAAGGCGGTGAAGCTGGCGGAGGGTGCTAAGGGGGCCGGGCCGTGAAGGCCCAGCTGCGAGGCCTGGAGAGGAAGGGGCGTCATGACAGTAAGAGGAGCGTCGGGGCGGACGGACTGTCAGCAAGAAAGTGCGTGTTACAAGTGGGTAGACTGCCTGCTAGAAGCTGACTCCGGTCCTGCTCTCCGGAAAAACACCAGGGTTTTGTTTGTTTCAGTGTTTGGTGACACCTAGTAGTTAGAACAGCGGGACCCTGTACGGATGGGACTTCGCACCTCGCCAGGGCCCCATCGTGGCCCCTGCTGCAGCCTGATGGCGGGCAGGGGAGGGGGGCAGGCTGTGTCCTTTTACAGGTGAAGAGCTTGAGGCACCAAAAGGGAGGGAGGGGGTCTCCTAGTCTGTGGCTCTTTTCAGAAAGTTATGGAAGTTCTCTGAGACGTTCACTTATCCACAGCTTACCCTCCACAGCCACCCTATTGGGCTCCCCTAGGCCTCTAACACTGGACAGGCCTCCAACACCGGACAGGCCTCCTGGACATTTGGTGGGGGCGTCATTTCCAAGGCCACCCTCTCCTCATGGGGATGGCCTCTTGCATCTTCATGGACATTCTGTAGCCCGGGTAGGAGCCTCTGGATGAGACCTGCGACCTGCAAAGTCTGACGTGGGTGGTAAACACCAGGGAGCCATTAGGGGATGTCAGCCCGGGGCGGGGGTGGGGGGTGGTGAAGGCAGGCTGGCTCCACAGCCGTCCAGAACCGAGAGTCTGGGTGGGGCTGGTGGGGGGTGTCCTCGTGTCCCGTGGAGCCAGCCTGCCCCTCCCTGCCGGCAGCTCCGCATTCCCTGAGGATCTGACAATGTTATGAGCCCCCCATGAAACTGAAACATTGGGACTCTACACCTAATATATTTTTCTGCCAGAAACACCCAATAAAATGTACAACTAGTGAATAAAATCGCAACGTTGCCAAGAAGTGATGTGTGCCCCCAATTTCCAAAAATACCTCAATCACTCTGTGTCTTAAAACCAGCCTCAAGCCAGGAAGCTGTTATTTAAAATTCAACTCAGGAGTTTCGGCCTCAGGAACTCCAGGCCCTGGGATGGAATTTGTGTTAAAGATATAAAGCATGACGCAGGCTGCTTCTGCATTTCTGAATCCCAAACCCAGCCTCCCTGATCCCGTCAGGGACTGGGCCTTTCTCCTAATTGTATCAAGGCACAAGGCCCAGGATGGACGCTCCTGGGAAGGGGATGTACGTGTTGGGCATATTCCCTGAGTTGAAAGGGGCCACAGTGGATCTTGAATCCCTAAGTCCCTGGCTATATATGTGGGGTCCACAGACCACTGGGTCTGTGCGCTCCTGAAATGCAGCGTTGATGCGCCTTGGGGAGTTCTTCTGGGCTGAGAGTGCAGAAGCCACAGCCTTCATCAAATTCTCAGAGGCCTTAGGCCCAGAAAAGGTTAAGAACCAGCCTTGCCTCTTAGCTTCCTACGAACACCCTGTGTTCAGGGAAGCTGCCCTGCCCTTCGAAGACACAGAAAACCAAAACCAGGTGTCAGCTGAGCACAAGTCTGGGAAGAGTAAGGATAGAAGATCCAAAGTCAGCCTGATTCAACTCTACAAAAAAGAAATGGGGGCTTCCCTGGTGGCGCAGTGGTTGAGAGTCCGCCTGCTGATGCAGGGGACACGGGTTCGTGCCCTGGTCTGGGAGGATCCCACATGCCGCGGAGTGGCTGGGCCCGTGAGCCATGGCCGCTGAGCCTGCGCGTCCAGAGCCTGTGCTCCGCAACGGGAGAGGCCGCAGCAGTGAGAGGCCCGCGTACTGGAAAAAAAAAAAAAAAGAAATGAACAGCAGGCGTTGCCAGATGCTGTGATAGCTCCCTGGCACTGTCCCTGTGCTTGAGCAGATAAAGGAGGTTTACAGACTATTAAGACAATCTCTACCCAATCTCCACCCTGCTGTGGTGGAGGTACAGAGGGTGAGGTATCCAGAAAGGCTTCCTGGAGGAAGAGGCGGCTAGCCTGTGCCTGCCCTCAAAGAGTAGGTGGAGGCTGGTTATGAAGAGATGGAGCTAGACCCTGAAGGAAGGAATGGGACTTCCTGAGATAGGAGAGTCTGCGTGCTGTAGGGCAGGAGCTCAAGTTCTGGGGGTTTTGGTGCATGGTTTCTGTGCCCTTTGCTTCCCAGGCCCCCTCCTGCCCTCCCACTGCCCTGGCTTCCCACAGCTTTTCCAGGCGCCCAGGCTGCGCTCAGTGGGGCAGGAAGCTAAGGGCCTTTCATTTCCCAGACATCTGGCATCCTGGCTTCCTCCCGCAGAGCTGGGCGCCTGCTCCAGGGACTGTGATCAGAGGACGCCCTGAGTGGCCTGCGGGCCCCTGCATCCCTTTGATCCCTACTCTGTCTTGCTCAGTGGCTGACGCTGCCGTCTGGCCAAGCACAGACTCAGGCAGGAGCTCCCAGGCCGGGGAGGCCAGTGTGCTGGTCAGTAGGAAGAACAGAGGGCTGGGACACAGGGAGGATGGCTCCCCCTCTCCTGGGCTACCCTATCCAGGCCACGGGCCTGGCAGATCTACCTAGCCCACCTGCCTCTTGGGCATATTGCAAGGACGAATTTAAATCTGAGATGGGAAGGCAGTTAGCCCGGGCAAAAAGGAGGTCACCAGATGTCTCGGCAGGACCTGAAAGCAGAGTCAGAACTGTGGCTTCCAGCCCCAGCTCTGTGCATTGCCAGGCACACGGCTTTGGGCAAGTCACAACTTCACTGGGCTTTTGGGCTCCTCATTGCAGACAGAAAGCGCCCTGCCCTGCCCTGCCCTGCCTTGCCCAGCCCAGCCCGTGTCCCCAGCTTGCATGGGCACCAAATGAGCTAATGGCTAGAAAGTGCTTTGAAAAGAATAAAGTGCCGCGCCGATGTCAGGGATTATCATTGTTATTAAGCAGGGTGATTACCGCAATCCAGAAAAGCTGCCGTTAACGAGAAAACTCCTGTTCATGTTGATTTAATTTCCTGGTTAACTGAGCGTTGGCACGAAAAAAAACTCTACATTTCAACCCTTATTGAAAATCTTTTTAAATTATACCAGTGTACTTTCCTGCACTGGTCATGGAGTCGTCTTGAGTCTTTATTTATTAATGCATTGATTGAGTCACATATTCATGTATTACTCTTGCTCTGATCAGATCCAAAAAAGGTGACCGCAGACCCAGGCTCCTCCGTGCCGGGGTCCTTGTGCCCGCCCAGGACTCGGGGTTGGGTATCCAGAGGGAAAAACCGAGGAGACGTATCTGGCAAATAGCACAGGATGGGACCTTCCAAGTGGCTTTTCCAGAGTTCCCTGCAGCACCTTGATATATTATTATGCATTTCCTTACGGTTCAAGAAATACTTTCTGATTGGGGTAGGAGGTTTTTCTGCGTTTATTCAGATGCATTCCAAAGTGACATGGCTGCTTTTTTTTTTAACAACTTTGTCAGGACTGACAAGACCCAGTAAACAGCCTCACCCTCTGGGGGGCCACGGAAAGCCACAGAAGGGCCTGTGCTCTTTGCAGTGAAGCTGCGGCCCCACAGAGGCCCCCTTGGTGTGTTGCTGTCAGAGCTGGTGGTGGGTGGAGAGCGACGCAGGTCACCTTGAATTGGATCGGATGGCAAGAGGCTGACCCATTCCAATTAAACCACTTGGGGACAAAACTGTGCCTTCGCCATCTTCACGGGGAGAGTTCATTCCATTCATAAGCTCCGAAGAGATTTCCAAGGAAGAGTTTCCAGAGGTTCCAAGTGACAGCTGCCTCCTGGGCGATGCTTAGAGATGCTTGTGCAGGGAGACCACAGGCTGAGGGGCAGAGGGGCATCCAGCCCTTAGAAGTGGATGCCTTAGACTTCCCTGGTGGTCCAGTGCTTAAGACTCTGCGCTTCCACTGCAGGGGACACGGGTTCGATCCTTGGTCAGGGAAGTTCCACATGTCACGCTGGGTGGCCAAAAAAAAAAAGATGCGGGTGCCTTAAACTCTAAGAACTCCGTTCCCCCCTTAAGAAGAGGGTGGTGGTGATACCTGTCAGGGACGTCCAGGGACCTGCAGTGAGGAAGTGATGTAAAGAGCAGAGCAGGGGCCGGTGCTGCTGGGGCAGCTGTGGGCGTAGGTCCAGGACATGAGGCTAGAGATACATTTAACTTCATGTGTGGTCCTTAGTTACACATGAATCCGCCCACGTGTAGAGCAGTGGGTCTCAACTGGGGCCAGTTTTGTCCCCCAGGGGGTAACAGGCAATGTCTAGAGATTTGGGGGAGGGGGCGGGGGTTAATGGCATCTCACCGGAGGCCCGGATTGCTGCTGGGTGGTCCCCCACCGCAGACGATGATCTGGTTCCAAGGGTGAGTGGTGCCCAGGTTGAGAAAGCCCGGCGTGGAGATGCTCAGCCTGTCTGTACCTGCTGGGGTGACCTCGGGCCGGCTCCGTACCACCCTCATGCTGCCAGTGTCTGTGCTCTCCCCCCCAGAACCCCGACATCGTCCTGGTGCACTACCTGAACGTCCCGGCCATCGAGGACTGCGGGAAGCCCTGCGGCCCCATTCTCTGCTCCATCAACACCGACAAGAAGGAGTGGGCGAAATGGACCAAGGAGGAGCTCATCGGGCAGCTGAAGCCCATGTGTGAGTAGGCGCGGCCGGCCAGCCAGGGTCACCCAGGCAGGGCCAGAGGCCCTCCGGGGCCTGGGGATCCGGGGGTGGGAGCCCCCTTCTGCTCGGATGACAGTGAACTTAGCTTTTACCAGGACCCTGCCCAATTCCACCCGGTCCTCGGGGGCTCCCTATGCAACAGCCAGGACCCAGATGTCAGCCCACGTTACAGATGAGAAAAGTGGGTCCCAGAGCACAAAACCCGTGGGCGAGGGGCAGAGTGGACAGCGCCTGGGACCTCTGTCTTGCAGGCCGCAGACAGGAGCGCGGTGGCAGTCCGGGGAGGGAGAGGCCTGTGGCCCGCGGCCAGGCTGGCCAGGCTCCTGCCCTTGGCCCATCTGCTCCTGGACACGGAGCACCCTTGGCTCCCAGACAGGGAGGCACACAAATAGTGGGGACTGAGCTGGATTTCATTGTGTCAGCAAAGTGGCGCTGCCGGGAGCATCTGCCAGGATCAGAGCTCTGAAGGCAAAACACCGAGCGCGTCGCAAAGCCGGGACGTGGCCGGTGCCTGGTGTCCACGGGCAGCCGCCGGGGGCTCTCGGTGGCCTCTCCTGCTGCCCGGACGGAGGGCTCAGGGAGAACAGACTCGGGGAAAGCCGTCCAGTGCACAGGGCCCTGGGTTCCGGAACATTGATCTCTGAGGCTCAGGGCAAAGGCCTGTCATCATACTGGACCTCAGGGAGCAGGTCAGCGGGGCCGTCAGAACCTGTGGTCCCCTTGGAAGTCGGGCTGCGGGGAGGAAACACGTCCAGGGAGCAGCTGAAATGTCCTTTCCTGGGCGTAGCGAGTGTCCGGTCACTGAGTGTCCATGCTGAGGCCACATGGCACCTGCGGTGACCAGCTCAGCCTGAGAAGCCTTCGGTGCTCAGCCTGGAGGATCCCCCCACCAGCCACAAGGTTGGGGATGGGGTCAGGAGGGACAGGGTTCTGAGTAGGGAAGTGGACCCCCAGTAGGCTGATGGTCCAGCCCGCCAGGGGGCTGGACCCCAAGGCTGAGGTCCACCCCCGTGCTGTCCTCCTGAGCCGTGTGCCCATGGGGAGGCTTCGGCCAGCTCGGCCTTGCTGCCGCCACCAGGAACTAAAGCCAGGAAGCCCAGGGCCTTCCAGGCTCAGGCTGTGCCCGGTGGAACCCTCCTCAACTGCAGCTCTGACCAGAGCCGCCCTGTTGAAGCCACCTGGTGCCCTCAGGACGGAGCATGAACTCCTGGGTGTGCCCGCTGCTCATCCACCTGCGGATCCCACGCCACTGCCCCTGCCCTCCTGGGGCTTCCTGACGGCTGGTCCCTCCACCAGAGCCGCCGTCACCCTTCCCTCTGCCTGGCTGTCCCCACCTTCACCTGCCAACCCAGCTCATCCTTCCACCCTCAGCCCAAATAGCACCTCTTCCACTGGCCCTCCCAGACCACCCAACCGGGACTCCATCACCGAGACCCCCAGGGAGACATCAGAATGAAGTCAGCCTCCTTAACCAGAAGGGGACACGCAAGCCTCTTCAGAGCTCTGCGGAGCACCCAGAAACTTGGGAAACATCCCAGCTAATTCCCGTGAACCTTCCCCACCTTGCGCTCCTCGGGGCCCTGCACCGTGCTGGCACGTGGAAGGCTCTCTGTAGATATCTGTGAGGGGGCTGGGTAAGCGTGGATGGGCCCAGCTTGATCCCCTGTCCTCAGGGGCCCGAGCACCTGACAGAGGCCCCCAGTGTCCAGGCCCTGAGAGCCAGAGCTGCCCAGTGGCACCCCTCCAAGGCCAGGCCAGGGGCTGGGGAGCAGGGCAGCGGTGCTGGGTCCGCTCTGCGCCCCGCCCACCCATGCCTTCCATTCCATGGTGTCTAAATGTGCAGGGCTTGTACTTGACCTTGGGTTTCCTCCCCCAGAGCTGCCCACATTTCCTCTTTGGCAGAGCCTTGGCTGGGTGGGAGCAATGGCTCTGATAACCGCTGGCATTGGCCCCACCCCTCCAGGCCAGTCGAGTCCGGGCAGCCGGGAGCTGCAGGTGCACACCTGGTTCTGTGACTGCTTCGCTCTGTGACCTCAGGCCAATCACTCACCCTCTCAGAGCCCTAGTTCCCTTTCTGGAAAGTGAGAGAAAGAATCCAGCAGTCTCTGTACCAAGACCAGCAGCATCTGGCCACCTCCGAGGGGCCAAGCTTGGCTCCTGGGCCTCTGCAGACCCGGGTCCAAGGCACTGAAGCCACTGTTTCATCTCATGTCCTGGGAGGTTCCGGAGATGAGTTAGCCAGAGATTAGCCAAGGGGATGTTCCCGAGGGAAGAGATACATTTCAAGGTGGCCACCCCAGGCAGAGGCTCTGGCTTGGGCCCTCTTAATGCCTCTCAGGACACACCGATGGCCGTTTTCTTGTAAGCCACCCCGTGGCCCCTTGCCTTCCCATTCTTTTATCTGAGCTGCTTCCTTTTTCTCCCCTCATTGCCTCCACCCCCTTACAACAGCCCCCATCCTCAGAAGGGGCCCCGCCTGGGAAAAGTCCCCCTCCCACACAGGAGCCTGCCTGAGTCCAACAGGAATGCCACCTCCCACAGCAGGCAAGGGGATGAAGCCATGAGCTCCAGGGGCTGGAAACCAGACCTCGGTCCTCCTCTGATGCTTAACTGGAGGAAGCTGTGAACGCCTTTTAAAAGTCTGCAGTGCATCAAGGAAATTATGTAAAACTACAACAAACACCCCATAAAGCTAATCACACTTGGGTCCCTGGTGTCCAGACATGAGAGCAGCGAGGTGCAGTCACTCAGGGTGTGCATGTGTGTGTGTGTGTGTGTGTGTGCGTAGCTCTGCTTAGACACGCACAGCCCGGAAACACAGCCTGGGAAATACGGCTCCCATAAAAGCTTTAGATGCCGATTGGGGTTGGAACACACACAGGGCACCAGCTACCCGTGTTCGGGGAAAGCAGAGGTATGCTGGGAGCCAGGAAGGCATCAGATTGGCTTCCACAATCAGGCATGCCACCCCGGCGCTGGAGCCAAACACGTTAGCTTCATCACATTTTCACACAAATCACAATCTTTCAAAGACTTCACAGGTTGACTTCCTGATGCTTCCAAATTTCTCTGCCCTGCAGCAGAGTTGCCAGTGGTTTAATCAAAATGTTGTGCTCATCCGTGGTGAAGTGAGACTCTGCTTCTCAGCCTTCGCCTCACCTGTTGACAATGGGGTGGGGAGATCCTACAGACCCCAACTTCTGAGCCAGACTGATTCCAAGAACCCCACCTTGATTCTTGCAGGGGTGCCCTTTAGTCCTATGGGGGCTTCCCTTCAACCTGCAAACTGAGGGATGCCTCCTCCAGACTAAAAATAACAAAGACAAGGGGGAAAAATGAAGATATCTGATAGGAATTCCCAGTCTATTTCCAACAATGCTTCCCGTCTTTTGCAGTCCCTTCTGTGGTATTTAGAATATGGGTCCTGCTGCTGTGACAAGGACAAAAAGAATAGTGGCTTAAAGCTGATTTCTCTTTCACAGAGAAATTCAGGGTTGATGGGGCAGCCTCACAGTGTCAGGGATCAGATCAGCCGCCCAGGCTCTTTCCAGTTGGCTGCTCTGCCATCCCTAGGGTGTTGCCCTCTTTATGTGGTCCAAGATGGCTGCTCCAGCACCTGCCATCATAACTGCATTCCAACCAGTGGGAAGGGAAGAAGGGAAGGTGGAGGACAAACTTCATCCCTTTAAGGACGGGGACCAGAAGTGGCACCCAACACTTCCACTCATATATCATTGGCTAGAATTTGGTCATAGGGTCACCCCTCGTTGGCAAGGGAGTCTGGGAAGTAGAGTCTTTTCTAAGCACTACCATCCTAACCTCCTTTGGGGCATAGGGTTCTGCATGTGAGTCCTTCAGGGCTGAGTAGAGCCAAGTGCAGCCTAGGGTGTCTCCTGTAAGGCCTCAGCTGAGAACTGCTCAGCTCAGCTCAGCTCAGCTCAGCTCAAGGCCTGAGGAGGATTGCCCCGGGTCCCGTCCGTCTGAGGGTTGGAGTTTATGGAACTCAAGTGAATATGATCTAAAGGTCAGCACGTCTCATCCTGGAAACTCCAGGGTATGTTCCAGCGCAGCCGGTCTGAGACACCACCCGCTTTGGACCCGGTGAACTGCCGTAGTGCGAGCGGGGGCTGGGCAGGTGGGATCCGCTCCTCCCAGGTCCACTTTGAGTGGGAAGAATGATGGGAACGACAAGCTCTGTGCCTCGGTCCTGCCAGCCTGGCGGGAAACTTGCTCAGTGATCCTCGGCTGCCCCGAGCCACGGTGGCCCGAGCCCTCCACCCTCAGGGAGTCAGATGGAGCCAGTTCCCTTGGAGCGGACCCTCAACTCTGAGCACCGCGGCTTTCTGCCCTGCCCCATTCCTTGGCAGCCCACGAGGGGACGGGATGCCAGACGCTTCCCAGCTAGCAGGTGGTGAGGTTTTTCCATCCAGAGTGAGGGATGAGGGCGTGAGATTTAAGCTGTGTTCTCAGCCCTTCCCCAGCTGTCTCCCTCTCCCTGGGGCTCCGCTTGGAGCGCCCTAGCCGGCCAGGTGGCCCTGCATTGCCCAGCAAGCCCTGGGCCTCCCCGCAGGTCTCCCTGGGCCCAGAGGCCACTGGCGCCTCCACCTCGGGGCTTGGCTCTGCTCTTGCTGTCTTCCCGGAGCCCCTCTGTCATTGCTCAGGGGTCCCGGGGCCTCAGCGGCACTGGGTGGGCAAAGCAGGAGAGCTGGCTGGGGAGCCCCCACGCCAATGTCCGTGCACACCTCAGTGCACACACGGCCTACCACCCACAGGGACATGCGCGGGGACGCACGTGTGAGTCAGCAGGGCTCAGTTTTCTAGCCCCTCCAGCCCCAAGGCTCTTCAACACACCACCACCGTCCCCTCCCTGGCTCAGGTGGGGACCCCGGCACTGTTTGGGCCAGAGCAAGTGCCTGACCCTCCCCCTGAAAGTGGGTGAAGCGGCAGTGAGGGCGGGGGGATGGGTAGAAGGACAGACCTGGGAGCGGAGAGGGGGGGTCCCAGCTCCTCCTCTGACCAGCAAGCGGCCTGGCACAGGTCACCCCAGCTCTCTGAGCAGCACCGTCCTCCTTCAGGGCGGGATTGATCGTGGGCCCTTCCCTGCGGCCCCGTGGCTGTCAAACGACATCGTGGACACAAAGTATGTAGTTGTCGGGGCTGCGTCGGAGCCACAAGGCCAGTCCTCTCTCTTGAGCTTGAGCGCTCAGCCCCTGCCAAGCCCTGTGCTGAGGGGCATCAGCAAAGACCAGCTGGACGGTCCCTCGGGCACTCCTGCGCCACCAACACCGACCCAGAACAGGCTTCTAGAACCTCTGCCCTGAGCTCAGCTCAGTGCCAGCCCTGCGGAGGCTGCCAGGTGGGGAAAAACCCGTGCCCTGCCCTCAGGAAGACAAACCCAAGAGGCCGGACCGGCTGAGGGGCCCGAAGCAGACGGCCTGAGAGCAGAATACATGGCTCTGCCTTCAAGTGCCCAGACGTTCAAGAGATCCAGGCCCGGAGCAGTCGGGAGGCTCCCTGTCCCCCCGGCCTGGAGGAACGTGCGGGACAGACGGGAGGCAGGGAGGCTGGGTGGGCAGCGTGAAGGAGGGAGCAGGCAGGGGCACACACAGGTGTGGCGCTGAGGTGACTGCAGTGAGCCTCACGTTTGAGGCTTAAAGGGCACACTGAGCACGAAGTGATGGAAATCGCATGGAGTGAGAGGTGTAGATGTCATGGGAGCACAGGGTCGTGGAGCCGTGTTAAGGGTGGGGGTGGAGGCCAGGTTGAGTGTGAGGTGGTAAAGGTCATGTTGACGGTGGGGGGTGGAGGTGGAATTCACGTTGAGTACACGGGAGTGGAGGCCATACTGAGGAAGCCGTGTTGAGTGTGAGGCAGGAAGTTATGTCAAGAATGAAGTGATGAAGTCCATGTTGGTAGTAGGGATGGAGGCCATGTTGAGTGTGGAGAGGGGCGGAGGCCATGTTGGTAGTGGGGATGGAGGCCATTTTGAGTGTGGAGAGGGATGGAGGCCATGTTGGTAGTGGGGATGGAGGCCATGTTGAGTGTGGAGAGGGGCGGAGGCCATGTTGGTAGTGGGGATGGAGGCCATTTTGAGTGTGGAGAGGGATGGAGGCCATGTTGGTAGTGGGGATGGAGGCCATGTTGAGTGTGGAGAGGGATGGAGGCCATGTTGGTAGCGGGGATGGAGGCCATGTTGAGTGTGGAGAGGGATGGAGGCCATGTTGGTAGTGGGGATGGAGGCCATGTTGAGTGTGGAGAGGGGCGGAGGCCATGTTGGTAGTGGTGATGGAGGCCATGTTGAGTGTGGAGAGGGATGGAGGCCATGTTGGTAGTGAGGGTGGAGGCCATGTTGGTAGTGAGGGTAGAGGCCATGTTGTGTGTGGAGATGTGTGGAGGCCTTGTTGGTAGTGAGGGTGGAGGCCATCCATATTCAGTGTGGGGAGGGAGGCCATGTTGAGGGTAGGTGGGCAAAGACCAAGTCAAGTATAAGGTGATGAAGACCATGTTGATGGTGGGTGGAGCCCATGTTGAGTGTGGGGTTCAAGTGTGCCCCCCTAGCTCCCCAAAAGCCTCAGTTCTCCCAGTCACCTTGGTCCCTGGGCTCCTGCAGCCTGTAGGTGTTCCAGAAGCCAGGGTGTCAGCCCCTCCACGTGCACCCTCCGGAGGAGCACAGCCTCTGTGCCTCCGTGAGGCCGGGACAGCAAGCCACAGGGACCCGGCAAAGGCAGGGTGGCTGGAGACAGGAACCCCCTTGCTGAGACGTGGCTGCTGCAGCGGAGACCAGAAGGAATAGGCTGGCTCTCAGCGGCGTCTTCCAGGAGCTACTCACCCCGCAGGTTAAGCCAACAGTGAGGTTCCTCTGTCTCCAGAGCCCCCGGCCCTTCCTCCGCCTGCCGAGGCTGACCTCACTGTTGCCACACCCAAGCCTCAGGTTGTATGTCAGGGCGCCTGTTGTTTTTTCATCATTTTCCAGACAAAGACCAAAGACCCAGTAAGAGGGACGGTGTTTATTTGTTTTTCTTTTTGCTTAGATTGTCATCCTGGTGATTATAGAACATCAAGAAGTAAAATCAATAAAGGCTTTCCTTTCTGGGGCCCACACCAAACCGGTTCCTGGTCGACTGGCGCCACCTGGTGGCCTGCAGCAGCAGAGCGGCTCAGAGACGTGACCTCTCCGGAGGTGTCCCACTCCCCAGGCTGGGATGGGAGCAGGCAGGCAGGGGGCACGACCCACACCTGCCCGTGGACCTGGTGCCGGGAACCTGCTCTGTGATTCTGGATCGAGGAGGGGGATTGAGGGGGGGCTGGAACAGACAGAAGGGGGCCCTAGGGAGCCTCCTCTCCCATGTGGTCTATCCTGATCAGGCATAGCCTGGCCGGTTGCAGGTGGAGGGCCGGCAGCTTCACCCGTGACCAGGAACGCGTGCTTCAACTCTCAGTCTGGGTGATGGAGGGGCACTTGCAAAGCAAGTCGCATAGGTGCTGTCCCCATGGAGCTGCACGCAGGGGCACCGTGAGTTGGGAGGGAAAGGTGGGGGGTAGATCAGTCCAGGGAAAGGGGAAGCTGTTGTCACCCAGGGCTGGAAGGTTTCTTTCTGGCCAGAAATATTCAATTAGCAGCCTTTTCCAGCGTTCCCATCTCTGGAGTTAGACTCAGGGTAGGAGTGAGAGACCGGGAGTCAGGGATGAGCGTGCACACCTCCAGGCCGCCCACCACGGGGGCTCAGGGAAGCCAGAGCAGCTGTGGTTCCCCCACTTCTCGCTGCCCACCACCCCCTGCCAGTCCTTCAAGGCCCGCAGAGCCTGGGCACAGACATGGGCTCAGTGCCGGGAGCAGTGGCCCATATCAGAACCTCTGGGGCAGGTTGATAAAAGGCAGGGCCCTAGGAATCTGATTTTTTTTTTTTTTTTGCCATGAAGCTTGCGGGATCTCAGTTCCCTGACCAGGGACTGAACCCGGGCCAGGGCAGTGAAAGTGCAGACTCCTAACCACTAGGCTGCCAGGGACGTCCCAGGAATCTGAAATTTTTAACAAGCAAGATTCTCCTGCTTTTTGAGAGATCCTAGCCTAATGCAGTTTCCAGTGAGAAGCCAGCCAAGGAGGCCTGTTGCAGAGATCAGGGTCGGCCCCTTTTGGGGGCCACAGGCCTCTTTGGGTATCAGCTGATTCTCAGATCCATGTGGAAGTGAGGCTGGCACGGGAGGCAATGCTGATCTTGAACTTGTGCAAAGAGTAGGGTGTATCACTTCTGGGTGTTTCAGGACCCTGTGACATCTTTCCATAGACTCTGGATTAAGACATGGTACCAACCCTAGAAGTTACCTTGGGTTGAAAGTTAGATGTTAGTGTCAGGCACATAATGGGGTCTTGCCAGACACTTACTGACTGGAAGTCATGAGAAACCCTGGAGCCCCATAAAGGGAAGCACATCTGCATCCCCGTGGTGGGTCCAGGGCCCAGGACCGCAGCTCTTTCCCTAAGTGCAGAGGCGTTAACAGTGGGTGAAGCCTGTGAGGCCCAGGCTTCTGCCTGTGTCAGCGGGATTTGGAGTCACGGAGGGAGGCGGTTCAGTACACAAGGGCCTGGGGAGGAGTCCCCTGTCCATCTTGCTTGTCTCTTTGCTTAGGAGCTGCAGGGATGAAGAGCAGGCAGGGTGGGTCTCCTTACATCTCCCACTCTCTCTAGGACGCCTCCCGGGCACCCCCCAGCCTGGCGCAGGGGAGAGCAGGCAGTGGAGAGGCCGGAAGAGGCGGGGCTGATTTGTTTTCTTTAATTGAAGTCTAGTTGCTTTACAATGTTGTGTTAGTTTCAGGTGTACAGCACAGTGATTCAAATGTATACATATATGCATATCTATTCTTTTTGTCGGATTCTTTTCCCTTATAGGTTACTACAAAATATTGAGTAGAGTTCCCTGTGCTCTACAGTAGGTCCTTGTTGGTTATCTATTTTATATGTAGTCGTGTATATATGTTAATCCCTAACTCTTAATTTATCCCTCCCCCCACTTTCCCCTTTGGTAACCAGGAGTTTGTTTTCTATGTCTGTGAGTCTCTTTCTGTTTTGTAAATAAGTTCATTTGTCCCTTTTTTTTTTTTTTTGAGATTCCACATATATGCAATATCATACCATATTTGTCTTTCTCTGTCTGGCTTACTTCACTTAGTAGGATAGGCTGGTTTTAAATAGGGATGACTTCCTTTTCCTGCTCTGCTGGGAGGATCCAGGCTTGTTTTGCAAACGTGGCTTTCTCCCTTGGGCTAAATTTTATTTAGCTGGTTTGTCCCCCAAATCAGAGAACTGAAAGAGAAATACTTATTTTGATTTCCTGTCGCTTGCTGGCTACTTGCCCCCTCAGGGCCACTTGGGCACCGTGCACCCCCTGCTGTTACAGAATCCTCCTCCTCCGACTCTGCCATCCACTAATTCCAGGAGCTTGGATGGGGGCCCCTCTGTGCTGGTGGGGAGGGTGTGCCTGACCACCTCCCAGAGCTGACACAGCCCTGCTCATGCTGGGGGGTGATTTTGTTAAACTTAGAATTTATTGCCAACATTTTAATCTCCAGATTTTCAGCTTCTCTTTGAAAATTGAAGGTTCTGGTAGGAGCTTTCTAGGGCGCCTGCCTTTCTGCAGGCACCACCTCCGGGCACATGGAGGAGGGATCTGAGTCCAGGGTCTCCCAAAAGTAAGACGGAGACCCTCTGGAACCCAAAAACCTGGTCCCCTGCCCCTGCTGCTCGTGGCCCAGAGGGGCTGGCAGACAGGTGGTCACTCCTGCCACCTCTGCCCCTGGGCAGAGCCTGGGAGAAGAGGCTGCAGTGGAGCCCCGAAGAGAAGAGAACTCAGAGCCCACGTGGTTCCCAGCTGTGGGAGAATGGCTAAAGCTTCTTCTCCCCACCACTGCCAAATCGGGCTTCCATCCAACATTGCTAGACAATCAGAGAACTTCAAGCACACGCACGCTCTCACTACAGAGCAAAGAATTCCCGGCCTCGGTAACAATGCCACTCAGCAAATCAGGAGATTCTGCGAGACTCAAATCGCTCCACAATGCACATCCTTGGCCCAGTGAGCGGGGCCGGTGCGGAAACACTCAGCCAAGGCCACTTTTTATGCCACTGAGCTTCTAGGAGATTGCCTGTGAGGTCAAGTGCAGAGGTACGGGGAGCTGCATCCCCACGTGGCCTCAATTTCCTGCTGGTGCAGCCTAAGCGGCCCACATCAGCTCCCAGTTGGGAAAGCCCTTCTCCCCGCCCCTCACCTCTGAGGTCCCTCCCACCTGGAAGAAGTCCTCAGACCCTCTGCCTTTCCCTGGGCTTGTTCACTGTTGGAACAAAGCCGGTGCCTCCTGGTAAAAGATGGAAAGGGGGGTCTTATGCCCCACGTCCCCTGACATTCAGAACCAGGAATTACAAGCCCATTTGGGACACAGCCCATGCGTGCCCGCACACACACACGCCATCCTGTCCCCGCTCAGCCTGCACACTCCTCGAAATGAGATTTCTGAAAATGTTGTCCTCAGGACCAGTAGGAGAATGAGCTGAGGGTGAGAGGGGGAAATGGAATCATATGTGGGTGTCTGGATATGAGAAGTTAAATCTAATGAAAATTTTATCCAGTTGAACCAAGAAATCAGAAGCCGGGCCTTTACTCCTGTCAACAAGAATACAGTGAAAATTAAACCAACGTGGCTGCCATTTCCCATTGACCTTGTTGCCATGGAGACAGCCTTCTAGTGTCAACAACTGGAGCCATCCAAACGGGCTCATTCACTCCTAGAGAGGCGTCTGGTGGTCCCTCTCCTGCCCACCTCTCTCACGTGGTTCGTCTGTAGGGTGACCACAAGTCCGGGTTGCCTGGGAGCGTCCAGGTGACACCATTGTCCAGACAAATTATCACAGTGCCCGTTTCCGTCTCCAAGGGGACCTGTCTGGACAGCAGTTAAACAGTCACCTCTGTGTGGGTCTTTACGGAGAGTTGAGTCCCGGGGTGGAAGCACTGGATGAGCGCAGGCTGCTGGGGGCCAAGAGAAAGGCCCCCCCAAAAGCCTCTGTTGGGAGGTGGGGAGATTTTCTTTGTCACCAACATGCCACTTGTCACCTGCTCGACACAGCACCAAGAAACCTCTTCCTGTGCAAAGAAAGCCAAATGTCCATCCCGGCAGGCACCACCTGTGCCGTTACCGTGGTGACCCAAGCTCCAGCCGACGGGCCTATTATCCTTCCAGAATTTAGAGCCCCACAGAGAAAAGGAGGGCAGGCAGCTTGCTCGCACCAGCTCCTGGGGCTACCTCAGGGTGAGGGGCCTTCCAGAGTAGGCCTTTCTGACCGTCTAATTCCTTTCCAAAGTGTTCCAGGCATGACGTTTCAGAGCAGAAAGGGTCATCTCATTCGGGGCCCTCAACCCTGTCCTGACTCAGATCTCCTGCAGACGCCACCGAATCGGAATCCGGGGTGTGGGACCCACTTGTGTCTTTGAAGTCCCTAGGGGAACAGAGATGTGTCATCAGGTGAACCAGTGGGAGGCACCCATTTTACAGATGAGGAAACGGAGGCCAAGAGAAATCAAAGATCTTCCCAAGATCACATGCATATGAGGAAAAGAGCTGCGGCCACTGGGACCCCTGACCCCTGGCCAGCATGGTCCTGCCGGCCTGTCTCCCACAGGCTCTGTTTTGTTTTGCTTTTTTCAATATTTTATTTATTTACTTACTTACATACTTACTTATTTATTTTGCCACGCAGCATGCGGGATCTTAGTTCCCCTACCAGGGATCAAACCCGTGCCCCCTGCAGTGGAAGTGCAGTCTTAACCACTGGACCGCCAGGGAAGTACCCCCCCCACACCCACCGAGAGGCTCTGGATGTTCCTGAGTCTCAGCCCCTCCCTCCCGTACAGCTAGCCAGGCACTGAGCTCAGAGGTTCTCCCTGCCCTTCAGGAAAGTTCTACCACTGCCTGGGGCAGCCACCTCGGGAAGCAACATTTGAGGCTTCAGAGGACAACCAAGAAGACTGCCTCTGGGCCCCCTACACACATCCCACCCCCGTCTGTGACTCGGTGTCCCCTCCCCACCCCATCTGACCTCCAGTGACTAGAAATCCAGACAAGGAGCCAAACACTGCTCCCACGGTTCCCATGTTCTCTGGGAAGAGTCTTTCTTCGGGCTCCCTGCCTTTCATAGAAATTTCCCGTAACTCACCCCGGTGGGCTTCAGTGAACAAGGCCGGGGACCCCCCATCCCGGGAACCCCAGCGGCCCAGGTTCAGATGCTGAGAGGTTCTCCCACGGGCCTCCCTCCCTCTCGCGCTTCTTCTGCTCCAAGAGCAGGTGCACAGCAGGCCCTGCCTCTCACTTCCTGCCCTGCCCTTGCGAGGCCCAAGGCAAGCTTCCTCTGCCCTGGTCTGGGCGGCCAGGCCAGCTGGTCTGAGTGGCCGCACATTCCGGCCTGGCTGCCCGCCTGGCCCAGCCCTGAGTGAGGAAGGTCGTGAGAGAAGAGGCAGGGGCTCTAGAACTTCTGCCTCTCCCCGCCTCCAGCCCACCTGGCCCTTCTGAGGCAGCCGGCACCCTCCATAGTCAGGGCAGGAGACAGCTGGGTGGGCGGCGGGCTGGGGGACAGAGCCTGGCCTAGCCCCAGGGGCTCTGGGTTTCCTGCACACTCACCGCCTCCAGGAAATCGCGGAATCCCTCTCTCTAGGAAGTGAAGTGAGTAGAAAGAATCTCGGCCTTCTGATGGGAGTAGCCCTCCCTCCCCGGCCCGTGGTTAACCGTCCGGCCATTCCTTGGTCCAGAAGGGATGCAGCCTGGGAAGACCCATCCGAGGCAGATGGCTCAGTGGAAACTGCAACCCCTCCCCACCCCCACTTATCTGCTGAGTGACCTTGGGCAAGTTACACAACTTTCCCGAGTCTTGGTTCTCACATGAATGAAACGGGACAATAATTCGGCCTCAAAGGATCATTGAGAGATGAGAGACGTAATCTCTAGACCAATGGGTCTCAAATTTGAGCCAGCCTCGATTCCCCTGGAGGGTAGGACACAGATCTGAGCCTCCTCCCCTGAGTTTCTGATTCATTATAGGGCTGGGTGGGGCCCGGCAATGTGCATTTCTAACATCTTTCCAGGTGATTTTACGGCAGCTGGGACCACACTTGGAGAACCACTGCCCAGTGCCCTGTCCACAGTAGATACTCAATCAAGGGTAGATGTTATTGTGATTTATTTCTTTTTATAATGGAGTCAACATATAAAGAACCTAGCACAATGCCTAGCAGGTAGTGTCGGTTCAGTAGATATTATTTTTGTTACTATTATTGAGACGTGAGCTCTGCTTACAGTTCATTGGGGGAATTAATGAATGGATGAAACAAAAAGGGAGCAGTGCTGGAGAGGGTGTGAGTGACTAAGAAACCACCCATTCGTTTATTCACTCCACCAGTCTTTGCTGAGCATCTGCTATGTGCCAGGCATGGTTCGAAGCACGGGGGATAGAGAAGGTCCCCTCGATAACATCCTGTCCCCATGAGTCAGACTCTGGCTCCAGTGGGGACGAGAGCTAGAGTAACCAGGAGGGCCTCCAGGGGGAGGTGAGGCTTGAGCTGGCATGTGCTGGATGGAAGGGTAAGATTTAAAGCGGCAGCACAAGTGATGCGAAAGCTCAGCCTCTGTGCACCGGCGCCTAATCGAATCTCGGAAACAGAGTTTTGGGTGAAGTAGAAAAGAACAGCTTTATTGCTTTGCCAGGCAAAGGGGGGCACAGCGGGCTCCTGCTCCGAAAAACTCCGTGTCCCAACCCGGGAGGATTTGATGAGGAGTTTTATAGCAATAGTTCAAGCATGGGGTTGCTGATAAGATTAGAGTGTGTGCAGGGGCTGCACCCCTCCAATCTGGTCTCAGGTGGTCTCTTGATGAGCTTCTCTGGTTCCTCTAATCTCGCCTCAGGTGGTTTCTCGGCTGCTCCTCCCTTGTTTAGCAACTGTTCATATCTGCCCTTTGGGACTCAGGGAAGGTCATGGAGGCTGGAGTCTGTTCCCTACAAACAAGAAATGGGGGACAGAAATGTTTCTGTGTCCAGGAGCCTTACAGGTTCCTGCTCGGTTTCAAAAGGAGGCATTCTGGGAAGATCTCAGTGCCCCTCAAACATACACACCCAATCTGTGCAGCACCAGGGTAGGGTGGGTCCCTCCCAGGGGCATGTAGGGCTCAGGCCTGAACCCTGATGTCCGCTGGGGCTACCATAACAGAACACCACAGCTTGGGCAGCTTAAGCCATAGGAATTTACTTCTCACAGTTCTGGAGGCTGGAAGTGCAAGATCAAGGTGTGGGCAGGGGTGGTTTCTGTGGAGGCCTCTCCCCTTGGCTTGCAGACGGCCGCCTTCTTGCTGTGTCCTCATATGACCTTTCCTCTGTGTGCTCACCCCTGGTGTCTCTTCCTCTTCTTATAAGACACCAGTTCTGTTGGATTAGGACTCACCCTTAGGATCTCATTTAACCTTAATTATCTTCCAAAAGGCCCTATCTCCAAATATGCTCAAATTGGAGGTTAGGGTTTCAACCTAAGAATTTGGGGGGGTACACAATTCTGTCCATAACAGAGTGACAGGGCAGCTCAATCTGAGGTCAAGTTAAGCCTACCTGGCCAAAGTTCACCACCTACAACCCCCCGCAAGGCTGGCATGGAGCAGGCATGAGCCAAGTGGCCCTCAGCTGGCAGCTGGCCCCAGGCAGGGGTGGGGGTGGGGGATTCAACCCCATACCTTCCCCAGCCCCATCCTCCAGATCTCAGTTACACTCTTCCCAGCGGCTGGCTGCCTCTTGGGTGAATTGCTCATCAGAAGATGCTCTCCAAAGCGTGGCCCCATGCTGTCGTCACCGATTTCCTTTTGATTATTCAGATTAGTGTTAGCCCGGCTGCCCAGCTCTGGGAGGTCGTTAGGGTGAGCGTCGTGTTCAGGCCACGTCAGCACCGTCGGCTTGCAGACCAGTCCTCCCACAGGGCCTGCAGCACTCCGCCTGGCAGAGCCAGTGTCGGGCCCAGGGGCGGGGGGCCCTGGGCAGCAGCAGGACTATGGGCGGAGCCGCAGAAGTACCCTGCAGCACCCCACTTTCCTCTGGCCAGTGTGGCCCACTGGCCACTCCTGTCCTGTGCAGGCCTGTGAGGAGTCACCCATACCCGCCTTCTCCCTCTCTGGTACCTTCCTTGCCCCAGCCTTCCCGGGCACACAAGACAGGCCCCCCTCCATCACCTGAGCAGCCCGGGAGCACCCTCCAGACCTCCTGCATGGGGAGCTTTAGAGGCTCCCCGGCCAGGGATTCGGCGGGAAACACTCAGGCCACCCCTGACCCCCAAGCGGCCGACTGTGGCCTGGGAATGAGGAGCCCTCCACCGAGACTCAGAGGGCAGAGGGGACGATGTGGCCCAGAGCCACAAAGAGGTGATTTGGGGGGGGGAGCGGGGGCGTATTCCCTTTTCTCTTTCTGTGCCCTCCGCCCCAGTTCATGACCTTTAATGGGTTTCCCTTTAGCTGCTTTTACGAAGGAGGAGAGGCAGTGGAGGGGGAGGGGGCCAGCGTGCGTGTATATCAACCTTCCTTCCATAAAGCACGCTTTTCCCAATAGAAATCTCCTTTCCCATTGATTGGTTACGTGTCGAGAAGCGGAGCATGACATGTTAAAAGCCGTCTTGATAGTATTTGATATTCAATACTAACAGCTCACCACCTCCGAGGAGGGGGCTCCCTCTCCCCTCCCCCACCAGAGGGGGAGGGAGGCAATTTGCATATTGGATGCGCTAAGACAGTAGGTAATTTGCATTAAGCATCCAGAAATTCTCTGCTTGCAATCTGTCACCCTTCACTGGGTTTTCCATTTTATAACCTTCACAACATGAGGAGACGAACAAGAAGCAGGAATAACGCAGGAGCGGCGCCCGCACGGGGGCTGGAGGAGGCTGGTCTGAGCGGCAGTTGTCAGCACAGGGGGGGCCTGGTCCAAAATGCCAGAACGTTCCAGCAGAGGCGACTGGCAGTCCGGGGGTTAGCGAGCCCACCCAAAGCCAGCACCCCAGACCTTTGGGTGGGGTGGGGTCCTGCAGCCAGAAGCCAGAGGTGGGGCTGCCTGAGCCTAGCTCATGTCTCCAGAGATTCAAGTTCAGACTCGGGTGGGCCAGAGAGGGTTCCCTGGGAACACCTGGTCTGGCTGTGGAAAGAGCCCCTGCTCCAAGCCCTGCACAGGTAGAAGCGCCCGTGATGAGCTCTGGAGATGCTTCTGGTCTCACACTTGCAGAATCTGCAGACTCGGCTTAAGACAGAGCCCTGTGTTTGCCATCCTGACTGCATGCGAGGAACTCGTGCAGAGCTTTAAAGAAAAGTCTGGGGCCTCCCTGGTGGCGCAGTGGTTGAGAGTCCGCCTGCCGATGCAGGGGACGCGGGTTCGTGCCCCGATCCCGGAGGATCCCGCGTGCCGCGGAGCGGCTGGGCCCGCGAGCCATGGCCGCGGGGCCTGTGTGTCCGGAGCCTGTGCTCCGCAGCGGGAGAGGCCACAGCAGTGAGAGGCCCGCGTACAGCAAAAAAAAAAAAAAAAAAAAAAAAAGAAAAGTCTGGGCACCCCTCCGGAACCTCTGGGCTGGGGCAGGGGATGGACAGCTGGGACAGGACATCTGTGTACAGCGGCTTGAGTCCTGCCCTCTGGCCCCCACCCTCAGCCTCTGTTTTCCCATCTATAAAATGAGGATTCTGGAAAAGATCCTCAGCCAAGGGGGGCCCAGGTGTGAGGACACGCCCTGACCCCTAAGTCCTGCCTGGGCCAGGCCCCTTCTGCTGTGATCTATTTTCCATATTGGATTTCCAGGTAGAGGTTTATTTGCGAAAAGTGCTCCACAGCTATGATGAGGCTTGCAAACCCCTGGCTTGGGCTGTCCCTTCCAGCTGCCAGACAGGAGGTGGGCCTGAGCCAGCGGGAGTGCAAGCTTCCTGGGGCTGCCAGAGATTTTCCTGAGGGATCCCAAGGGGAGGCGCCGTCCACCCGCAGAAAGGTGGGCTGCAAACACCCAACCCCTGGGCGTGCGCATCGCACAGGGCTCCAAACAGGCGCCCACGACTTCAAACCCAGGCAGCTGAGCTAGCTTGAGGCAGAAGCCACTCAGCCACCGTCCCCTGTCAATGACCCGCCAGAATTCGGGACCACCAGGAGCAGGGCTGGGGCCCCAGCGCTTTTGAAGAAATAAGTGGCAGAGCCCAGAAGACCTCTCGAGGGGCCAGAGCCTCATCAGAATGGAGTGGAGGTGAGGATCCTGGGCGAACACCTGGGCAGGTGCACGGAGAAGAAAAGCGGCGGCCTCGGGGATTCCCAGCAGATCACGACCCTCACACCGGGGTTTCCTTTGAAAAACCACTGAAGTTCTACATGAAGGCGCAGGAGCAGACAAGGAGCTGAGTCATGAGGCAGACGGCGCCGTGGAGTTCTCCCTGCAGCGTTCCAAGGCTGAGCCCTCCGTGGATTTCACAGCAAGAAGCTGCCTTCTCTAGGCCTGTTCCCAAAGCATCGACCAAGCTGTGGGGCAAGGCCAGCATCGCATGCTGTGTGTCACTGTCCTTGCCATCATCAACATTAACGGTTATGACAACAGCTACTCTTGGCTGGGTCCACGCGGAGTGCCAGGCAGGAGACTGGGTTTCCTCCAGGCCACCCTGTGAGGCAGATACTCTTGTCTTCCCATTTTGCAGATGAGGAAACTGAGGCTCAGAGAGGTTTAGTGACTTGGCCGAATTCACACAGCAAGTACAGAACAAAACCTGGACTCCAATCCACATCTGAACCCAACCCAGCTCCTACCCGCTGTGTAGACTCTCCCTGTGTGTCTCCTTGTGCCCCTCACAGAGCAAAGGCAGGCTCTGCGAGTTGTGACCGTTCTTCCCATGGAGTCCACGTGAGATCAGGAGAAAGCAAATTGTTCTTGCACTGGCAAAGCCCCTGGCCTCTCTCTAACCTGACCCTGTGCCCTGATGCCCTGCTCCTCCTCCCAGACCACCAGCTCCCACCATCCACCCCCTTCATAGGGACCTGGGTCCCTCCTGAAGCCCCAGGCACCAGCTCCAGCCCCGGGGCTGTGGATTCACTGCCTCTGGACCCGGCCCCCCAGAGCCACCAGAGAGGCACCCCCAGGCTCAGCCCCCCGCCTCTCAGCCAGGTCTGCTCCAGCTGAGAGAACACAGCAGAGCAAGCGGGTGTGAAACTCAGTCAGTCCACACACCCAGCCAGGCAAGTCGGTTATTTTAGGCTTCCAGCCCCATCCTGTCAGGCAGGCAGGGAGCCCACCCTCAGCCATGCTGGGTCCCCCACTCCAACACCAGGGACACCAGGGGTCCAGGGTTGAGGAGGGTGGAGCCAAACCCCCAGGGCGGCCTTCCGGGTGGCGGGCCATCAGGGGGCACCCACTGTGCCCAGTCTGCCATCCCTCGAGGCCGGGAAGTCTGATGAGAGCAGGAGGCTGAAGCGCTCCCCCTCCGCCACCCGCCGGGATGGGAGCCATTCTCCCCAACCTCCACCACGTCTCCACATCTCCGCAACCTGCGGTCTGGGGAGGTCCCTCAGCCTCCGGCACCTCTCCTTCCCCATCCTCGCTCTCTGTCCCCTCCACTCCAGGACCCCTTGAAGAGCCACCCGATGTACTTGGTCTTTGCGAAAAAAAATAAAGCAACTCCCTGGGCCTCTACTGCCCACCCCCCCGCCATGCGCCACAGGAAAGGAAGACAGGAGGCAGGGGGGCGCACACTGGTCCCCAGGGGGCAGGGTCTGGTGGGGCAGCCTGGTTCTCCCTTCTCTACCCTCCTCTCTCCTCCACTCCTTACGGCCATCCCTTCATGGTGCCTGGAGCCAGCATCCCAGCAGAGAGGGGGCCGCGCTCAGGGCGGGCCCAGGTCCCGGCCCTCGCAGGATTGCCCCCCGCAGCCGTGGCCTCTGACCGCCCCGCCTCTCTCCCCACAGTCCACGGCATCAAGTGGACCTGCAGCAACGGGAACAGCAGCTCGGGCTTCTCGGTGGAGCAGCTGGTACAGCAGATCCTTGACAGCCACCAGACCAAGCCACAGCCGCGGACCCACAACTGCCTCTGCACTGGCAGCCTGGGTGAGCGGGGTTGCCCCCAGTGGGCATGTGGGCAGAGGGGGCGCCGCCAGGCAGCGGGTGTGATGACCACAAGGGGAGAGGGGTCAGCCAGGAGCCAGGCCACAGCACAAGCACCCAGGGCAACCCTCCCTCGTCCTGCCCGGCAGGGCTGGCAGGGCTGGCGGGCAGCCCACTTTGGGCAGGAGGAACAGTTTCCGGAGAGGCAACGCCCTCTAGGAATGTGGGCACCAGAGTCAGGAGTGCACAGGGTTGGGTCTCTGTCCACATCTACCCGTGGCAGATGCCCTCCGGGCCCTGGGATCTCGGGCATCAGCAGCAGGGGCCCAGGTCCCTGGGCCGACACAGGCTTTTCTGGGAGGTCAGCCCTGAGCCAGGGGGACCACTCAAGCTAAACCTCTTGCTTTCACCTGTCTCCTCCAAGAATGTAAAGCGGCCCACATCCTCTGTCCTGATGTGTCTGTGTTTCCGATGATGGTATTTGCTCTTGGAAATGTGGTTCTTCACTCCCTAACTGCCTTAATTAGCTATTTCCATTAGAGGGTCATGTCACTTCACTGCGAAGTCTTCCCATACTTAGGGATCTTGGTGAGTCTGTAACTGGATCAGGGGAGAATTCACCCTTTTATCAAAAGCAGAGTCACCCTTATCAGATGGAATGAAAATTACGCAGGAGTGGAGGCCTGAGGGCAGAGCCCTGAGTGCAACGCGCTCAGAAACGCTCAGAGGCTGAGGTTCTTTCTTCTCTGCCACTGAACTGGGGGTTAGGGCTGGGTCCTTGCTCAGGTCTTTAAAAGGATTTCATCCCACAGAGAGCCAACGATAGGCCCGGGCTAGCTAAATGGAGTTGGGGGGGTGGCCCCAAATACCTTTCTGCCTCTGGAATAAAGTCTAGAACCCTCTTTGGTCCTGGGGCCTAAGAGCTGGTCCAGGGAGAGTACATTGCTCTCTACCCACTGCACCCCCAGCCCCCTACCACAAACCACCGGCTTTCAGTCCCAGAGGGGCTTCCTGGGACACTGTGGCCTGAACAGGCATGAAAAGTTTCGGGGGAGGGGAGAAGGCCCCGGCTACCATCCCAGGCTGAGCCATTCCAATGAGTGAGTACGCCTCGGAAGGTGGGAAGGATTTTCCTGGAGTGCGACATTCTCCCCAGCCTCTCCTTCCCTGCTTCCTGTGCACTGGGGCTCTTCAATTACTATTTGAAAACAGTATCAGGGACAAAGCACTCCAGTCCGGAGGGTGGTTACATAGGGCACCTGAGAACCCGGGGTGGGGTAACAGGACCTGAGTCCCTGAGTGTTTGTCCCACGGCAGCCCCGAGGGGCCAGGGCCAGCCTGGACTCCCAGGCTGGGCTCTGCCAGATCCCGGCGCTCAGGGACAGGGCCCACTGCAGTCTTAGCTCTGACGCTCAGCGTGTGTGTGTGTGTGTGTGTGTGCACGTGTGCACGTGTGTGCGTGTGCGTGCGCGCGTGTGGCGCTTCTGATCTCCGCAGGAGCGGGCAGCAGCGTGCACCACAAGTGTAACAGCGCCAAACACCGCATCATCTCGCCGAAGGTAGAGCCGCGGACGGGGGGTTACGGGGGCCACGCGGAGGTGCAGCACAACGACGTCTCCGAGGGCAAGCACGAGCACAGCCACGGCAAGGGCTTGAGCCGCGAGAAGAGGAACGGCAAGGTGGCCAAGCCGGTCCTGCTGCACCAAAACAGCACCGAGGTCTCCTCCACCAACCAGGTGGAGGTCCCCGACACCACCCAGAGCTCCCCCGTGTCCATCAGCAGCGGGCTCAACAGCGACCCGGACATGGCGGACAGCCCCGTGGTCACGGGTGTGTCCAGCATGGCAGTGGCCTCCGTGATGGGGAGCTTGTCCCAGAGCGCCACGGTGTTCATGTCCGAGGTCACCAACGAGGCCGTGTACACCATGTCCCCCACCGCAGGCCCCAACCAACACCTCCTGTCGCCCGACGCCTCTCAGGGCCTCGTCCTGGCCGTGAGTTCCGACGGCCACAAGTTCGCCTTCCCTACCACGGGCAGCTCGGAGAGCCTGTCCATGCTGCCCACCAATGTGTCCGAAGAGCTCGTCCTCTCCACCACCCTCGACGGGGGCCGGAAGATTCCAGAAACCACCATGAACTTTGACCCCGACTGTTTCCTCAACAACCCAAAGCAGGGCCAGACGTACGGGGGCGGAGGCCTGAAAGCCGAGATGGTCAGCACCAACATGCGACACTCACCGCCAGTGGAGAGGGGCTTCAGCTTCACCACCGTCCTGACCAAGGAGATTAAGACCGAGGACACTTCCTTCGAGCAGCAGATGGCCAAAGAGGCCTACTCCTCCTCCGCGGCGGCCGCGGCTTCCAGCTCCCTCACCCTAAGCGCGGGCTCCAGCCTCCTGCCGTCGGGCGGCGGCCTGAGCCCCAGCACCACCCTGGAGCAGATGGACTTCAGTGCAATAGACTCCAACAAGGACTACACGTCCAGCTTCAGCCAGACGGGCCCCCACGTCCACCAGACCCCTTCCCCGAGCTTCTTCCTGCAGGACGCCAGCAAGCCCCTCCCCATTGAGCAGAATGCCCACAGCAGCCTGGGTGACTCTGGGGGCACCTTTGTGATGCCCACGGTGAAAACGGAGGCGTCGTCACAGACCAGCTCCTGCAGCGGCCACGTGGAGACACGGATTGAGTCCACTTCTTCCCTCCACCTCATGCAGTTTCAGGCCAATTTCCAGGCCATGGCGGCGGAAGGGGAGGTCACCATGGAGACCTCGCAGGTGGCCGAAGGGGGTGAGGCCCTGATCAAGTCCGGGGAGCTGCAGGCCTGTAGCTCCGAGCACTACCTGCAGCCCGAGCCCACCGGGGTCATCCGCAGCGCCGGCGGCGTCCCCCTCCTCCCGGGCAACGTGGTGCAGGGACTCTACCCCGTGGCCCAGCCCGGCCTGGGCAACGCCTCCAACATGGAGCTCAGCCTGGACCACTTCGACATCTCCTTCGGCAACCAGTTCTCCGACCTGATCAACGACTTCATCTCCGTGGAGGGGGGCAGCGGCACCATCTACGGGCACCAGCTGGTGTCGGGGGATGGCGCAGCACTCTCGCAGTCAGAGGACGGGGCCCGTGCCCCCTTCACCCAGGCAGAGATGTGCATCCCCTGCTGCAGCCCCCAGCAGGGGAGCCTGCAGCTGAGCAGCGCCGAGGGCGGGGCCAGCACCATGGCCTACATGCACGTTGCCGAGGTGGTCTCGGCCGCCTCAGCCCCGGGCACCCTGGGCATGCTGCAGCAGAGCGGACGGGTGTTCATGGTGACCGACTACTCGCCAGAGTGGTCTTACCCGGAGGTAAGCTGTCACTGCCGTAGTCTCCCGCACCAGCCTCACCTGCCCCCCCGCCAGCACCCAGCAAGGGATGCTCGTTTGCGTGTGGCTGCCCCTCCCTCGAAGCTCTGGACCATGCGGTTGTCCCCTCCCTCCGTCCCCACGGTGCCCGAAATACCCCCATCTCTCTCAAGCGGTGTTCTCAGTCCTCACAGGAGCAAGTAGCTTTAAAATCAGGGGTCTCCTCGGAGGCCAGGTGGCCCTCCCAAGTCTGCCAGAGCAAGGTTTGCTGTCACCGCTGTTACCTGGCTGATGTCTTAAGATTCCACCTATGTTTTGCTTTGCCTTTTTTTTTTTTTTTTTTTTTTTTTTTTTCCGAAAAAGCATCCTAGGGCTGCTGGAAAAAAATTTGGAAATCACCACTATAGACCATCTGTATCCATTGCTTTTGATTTGTTTCACAAAACAAAGCAAAAACAAATTCCCATCAAATTGAGAGGGAGGGTACAGCTTCCAAAGAGTCATCTGTGAGATTTTGGTGGTATATCCAGCCTCTGCAAAATCAAAGACATCCCCCCACCCCAAAGTCTGTCTCACTTCCGGGGGGGCGGGGCGGCGGCTGAGATCTGACGTTGAGAATCACTGCTCCAAAGCCCAGGACCGCAGGACGACTCGGGTCTTGCCACGGTGGCCCAGGTGCTTAAGGAAGGAACCTTTGCTTTTTCTCTGAAGTAGAATGGCGTAGGAAGGGGACAGAGTGGCCCGAGCGTTCCCTGACCTCCTGCTGACCAATAGGACACGCTCCCTGACCCCTCCCTGTGCGCCTGCCAGGTGCTTGGAGAGCAGCATACTGGGGCCCAGATCGGCACTTCCTCCCCTGGGAGATGGCTGCCCACGGCTCCCCTGGCTCCACTGCCACCTTCCCCAGACATGAGGGCAGGGGCTGCTGCCCAAAACACCAAGGGAAGGGTGCTCCTGAGAGACCCTGAAGCTCATGGGGTACCTCAAGGCAGTGATGCAATCCCCGCAGAAGGTCTTCCGACGTGGGCAGGGCAGGGATGCTGGCTAAACCCGTGCACGTTCCAGGCCCAGGCGCTGGCAGGGGCTCCCAGGACGATGCCCGAGTTGGGACAGGGTGAACGGGGTTCCCTGAGAAGTGCAGCATCTCTGAGAGCCCGTGTCGGCTTCCCAGTCTCCCCCAGGCCCTGGTGAAGGGGACACTGAGGCCCAGGGTGAAGAGCATGTCTCAGGGGGCACCCCTGGGTGTCAGTCCTGGCTCTGCTGTGATTTTCCCTCCCTGTGACTCAGTTTGCTCACCTATCAAATGGGGGTGAAAATAGTACTTGCTTCTTGGTAAAGTCTTTGGCCCGTAGTAAGTGATCAATAGTTTATTGTTATGTTATTGGTTATTACTCTGTGGCCATCACAACTCACGGCCCACTGTGCTCCTTTTCGTGTCCTCCTGCCTCGGCCGTGGCGAAGAGGCTGCTCACTGTGTATGAATGCCCCCAGCTCTCAGATGCCACGTCAGCCCAGGTAGTGGCCCCCCCTTGGGACAGGAGCATCCCAGAAATACAGCAGGTGTAAGAGCTGCTGTGCCTGTGCACTGTGTCCTCGGGCAGCAGGCTCATCACAGCTCAGGTGTCCAGAGGTGGCTGCCCTACGTGATGAGGAGCACGGGGCTGGGGCTGGACAGTCTGGATTCAAATCCTGCCCCCCCACTTTACTAGCCGGGCAAGGTCGCTGCCTTTCCTGTCTCTAAGACTGGGGCAATGCTAGCGCTTTCCTCACTGGGTTGTCAGGACTGAGCTAAGAGCTCCAGCAGCCCTGCCGCTTCCACCCACTTCCAGGGACTCCCCCTACCCCCACGGACCCCCAAGACTCCAGAAGACTGACTCAGTTTCCTCTTGGTGTGGCTCGCTGTGACCCCATCCCCTGGGGTGAAAGGTCAGCTCAGCCCAGCAGCTGGCTCCCCACGGGGATTAAGAAAGCAAATTAAGAAGGGCTGGGAGGGAGGCCTGGGACTGGGGTTCAAGGAAGTCAGAGCTGGGAGTCGGGGCACTGCCTCTCGGGCCTGCCTCCTGGGCCTCAGTGTCCTGATCTGTAAGTGGCTGAGCAGGGGTGGCCTCAAGGCCCTCCAAGTCCTCCGACCTTGGAGATCGGGTCCTTCCTCAGGGTGCTCTGAGGCACCCCGGTGCCCGTGCCCTGCGGCAGGAGGAGCTTTTCATCCCCGGACTCAGCCTGTGAGCTGAGTGCACATCCCCGGGCGGAGGCCCTCCTTCCAGCCCCTGGGACCCGCGGGCACTGGTCAGGGGCTCTTGGCAGGCCTGGCCCTCTCTGTCCTGTATCCGAGCACTGGCCTGCAGATCCCTAAACTGTACCTCGGAGAAAGTCAGTTCAGCAGCTGGCCACGCGAGGGCAGCATGGGAACGAGAAAGGAAAGGTGGCCCGGGCACCTCGCAGAGGGAGCGGCCAGCCCCGCTTTTCCAGAAGCTCTCGGTGCTTCCAGCTACCCAGAAACAAAAGCAGCTCACATTCAATTTGATTTGGGAAATGCGCAGATGCCACCAGCTGGGCCCTTTGGAGCCCAGCGTGGCTGCTCGGAGAGGCCTCTGTTGAGGCCCCAGCGGCTCTGCCTGCCACTCCCTCCCCGCCGTCCTCCCCCACCCAGTCCAGCAGCAGGGGCCGACCCTCCTGGGTTCTCCCACCAGAGATAGCATCTTCTCCCCCGTCCTTCCTCTCTCCTCATACCGGCTGGCATGGTACCCTTCGCCCTCTCCCCTTCTCTGCTGGGAAGAAGCCTGCCTACCACCTATGTCAGGAGGCCGGATCTAGCCAGTCGCTCAGCACCCTCACCAGCTCTGAAATTCGAGGGTGCCCAGGCACTCACTTCGCAGGGATGCTAAGGCCAGGGCCATCTTGCTGCATCTTCTTGAGCACCCCTCCCCCACCACAGGCTGCTCCCGCTTCCCCTCTGCTCTGTCTGCCTCTTCACCTGCGCGCGCACACATGCACACACACACACACACACACACACACACACACACACACCTATGCTGGAGGTGCCCCTGGGCCCCCGGGATCCGCCCCAGGAGCATCAGAAATCCAGGTCCTTTACTCAGGGCTCCCAGGGCACAGAGACCTCAGATAGCATGTGTGGCTGCCTCTCCTCCCCCAGACGCTTCTGCGTCATCTCCCTCCACCGACACCCCTGCCGCACCAGGCACAGGAGGCTGCAATTAGAGCCGTCAGGTGCCCGCATCACAGCGATTCAGCACAGCCAGGCCGATGTTGCCATGGAAACCATCTCCTGAACTGATGGATGCGGAGCCCCTCCCGCAGCAGTTTCCATGGAGAAGGTCCAGATGTTCTCCAGTAATTTCTGCAGTCCTTTGTTCTTCACAGCAGCCCTGGCTTCATGCTAGCAGCTATTGATTGGGGTTACTGGGGGGTTTTTTTCTTTCTTTCTTTCTTTCTTTCTTTCTCACAGAGTAACTGTCTGTGGCCTTTTGAAGACACTGCTCTTCCATTGCCCAGGATCCAGGGTGGATCGTGCCCTGAGCTGGCCTCTGGTGCCCCCAGGCATCCCAAAGTCAGGTTCGACCTGTGCCCTATGGTACATCTCCCAGCCAGGAGCCCACTCCCAGCCTGTGGGCCCAAGGATGCTGGCTCCAGCCCCGCCACTCCGACAGAGCTCCAAATCTCTCTGTGGAGCCATATATCAGAACCAAAGAATGTCAAGGCCAGAGGGTCCCTAAAGTTCAAATGCCACCCAGAGAGGTTGGGCCACTTGCCTGAGGACACAGCTACGAGGGGCAGAGGCAGGCCTCCTGCCTGTGGCTCCTGGTCCTGAGCTCTGTCTACTACCCTCCAAACTTTGATTGCCTAGCAGTAAGATGACTTCCCCAGCCATTCCAGGCAGAGGAAGGAAGGCCCATCCAAGAGCACAGGTGGAAGGCCTTCCAGTCTGGGAGAGCCCCTTCCATAGGGGAATCTCCCTTCTGTGCTGGGCTATGAGGGACCCACTTCCACCTCATCCCTGGAAACACCCCCTCCTACTGCTGATGCCCAAGGCCAGCTCTGGGCCAGGTCTGCTTCCAGGAACGTTGTGTGGAGCCTCAATAGCCAGTCCTGTGTCGAGGCCGGGGTCCCTCCAGAGCACGGATGGGCCAGTGCCAAGGACAGGTCACCCAAGAACAGGTGACTGAGCAGGAGAGAACGTCTCACTGGCATTAGGAGCAGCGGGAGAACTAGGGTCTGGCCTCTCTGGCCTGGAGAAGTGGGGGAAGGAGGGCCTCAGGCCGCACTCCTCACCCCCACCACCACCCCCCCAGTCTCCAAGAGGCGCGCCGCTCGACCTTCTCCTGCCTGGACACTAGGTGGTGCTCTCCACCCTGTCCTGGGAAGAGCTTGGCCCGCCTGCCGGGAGGAGACTGGAGCCCGCGGAGGACCAGGAGAGCCAGAGGACAGCCGGCCCACCCTCTGCGCCCCCAGGGCGGGCCTCCCTGACTCGGTTACCCGGCCTTCCCCTCAGCTGTCTGAGCTCTGAGCAGGGCACCTACACCTCCTTACCCACATCAGGCAGGACAGGCTGCTATTAATCACTAAGCTCGGACAATAGACAGGACTGCCCGGGGCACCGAGACATAAGGCCACCCTCCTTGCTCTGTGGCTGCCCTGGCTGGTTCCAGCCGGAAGTCAGGGAGCGCCTGTACCCTTCGGGTGCCGTCCTGCGCCTGGGCGCCTCTGGGGTCCTTGGGGGCAGGGCCCTCTCCCCGTGAGCTGAGCAAGGTCATCTGAGCCCCACTCCTGCATCCCCCTCCCCCCCCCACTCCCCCACTCTCGCCCTGTGGGAGCAGCTGCAGCCCAGCCAGGCTGCAAGCACATCCGTGCCTGTGTGTACTGTGTCTGTACACAGTGAGGGGGCCATCTGGCTGCCATGGCAACCTCTGAGCCCCTCCAACTCTGAGCCTTCCTTCCAGTTTTCTGCTCTGCTTTCTTTCTCATCACCTTCTTCATCCAGCCCCGCTTCGCAGCCTCATCCCCTGGCTGTCCCCACCACACCCTGGGCATCCCAGGTCTCTCCTCATCTCCCCGCCAGGACGTCCAGTCCCTGGAGGCCACTAAGATGCTTAAGCCCATTTCCGTAGCTCAGAGTTCACACAATCTGTCCACAAGCAAATGACAGAGAAAGACCCTTCCCTCCCCTCCACTTCCTCTCCGGGGTCCCCCCCACCGGCCAGTTCTCAGGTGCATCCTGGGGGGAAAGGCTTGAAAAACTCTGTGCTCCCTTCTGCCTGGAGCTGAAAGTTCCACTTCCAGGAGGGGGTCAGGGATCCGAACTGTTGGCCCCCGTGCTGGGTGCCAGCTGAGGAAGGCAAGGAGCATCTGGGGGCCCCTGAGACAGCCGGGGGAGGAGGGCTGGGGCCCTTCCTCCCGCCACAGTACTGAAACAGTGGTTCTCAAAAGTAGGGCTTATGGGAATCGGCAGTCTGCATTTTCCACAAGCACATGGGCTGGGGGTGTAGCCACGGGGGCCTGTGTCCCTCATCCCTCCCTCTGGGGCTGACCCCCGCCCCCCGCTGGTCTCTGTTCCCTCCAGGGAGGAGTGAAGGTTCTCATCACAGGCCCGTGGCAGGAAGCCAGCAGTAATTACAGCTGCCTGTTCGACCAGATCTCAGTGCCTGCGTCCTTGATCCAGCCCGGGGTGCTCCGCTGCTACTGCCCAGGTGAGAGGCCGCCTCCCGGCAGAGGCCGCGGGGCCCCAGAGCGCTGGACTCCGAGTCTGCCTGGAGGGGGTGACCTGGAGCAAGTTGTGTCATTACTCTGGGCCTCGGTTTCCTCCACGGTGAAGGAGTGGGTCCCGGATCAGCTATCGTAATGGCATCTGTTCTGGACTCATGGACCCCTTAGCATGATAGATGGGGACACAGTGAGCTTGGCTGGGTTTTGAAGAGAACCTGATGGAGGACTGCTCAGACAACCAGTGAGCCAGGGTGACACACCCAGGACTGGTCACAGCAGGAAACTCTAATCACCCTCCACCTGAAGGGTTACAGGAGCTGGTGAGAGCCAGGCGGGCGGAAGGGCCCCAAAAGGAGCTGCGTCTGGGGTCGGGGCCACAAGGCCGCCCTCTCTCCCCACCACCCATGCCTCGCACAGCTGAAGCCACACAGAAGTCACGAGAACAAGAGGGCCCAGGCCATGCAGTCCACGGGGCCAGTCCCCTGCGGCACAGAGCGGGTCAGAGAGGGATGGAGAAGGCCCGGCAGACCGCAGGGGAGGGGGCGTCAAACTGAGAGTAACCCACACAAACTCCTTTGAGAGGTTAGTGACGCCAGCCACCCTGTGGCCAGAAGAAGGCACAGGCACATCATCTCCTTTCGCTTTCAGGGACCGGAGGCCCCGGGGGCCGTCCCCGTGGCTCTGACATTCTCCCTATCACTCGGGCGGGGCTCATCATTGTCCACATAGCTTGGTGTCCCTGTCTGGTCAACTTGCCCTTGACCTCTGACCATTACCTCCTCCCCACTGGCCTGTTGGCTCCACGAGGACAGGGTCTGTGTCTTTCTTGGTCACCACGTGTCCCCCAGGGCTCGAAAAGTGCCTGGCACATCCCCTAAAGGGGGTGTATGTTCATGAAGGAATCCGCTCATGTTCTCTGTTCCCTGGGTTGGTGCTGGGAGGACCCCTTGACTGGCCCCTCACAAGCATCATTAGTTCCAGGGACGACCCGTCCAGCTGGCCCAGATGATGGACGGAAAGGCAGACGAGGAGGCGGGTGGGGAGGGTGGAGGGTCCCACTCCGTGTTATCTGCAGCCTACAAAAAGGAGAGAGACAGAGAGCGAGAGAACGCTCCCCGTGGAGGACCAGGGGTGGGGAAGAGAAGTGAGGCCGGGGTCCCCAGGGCAGTAGAGCTGGCCCGTGCTGGGGGCCTGGTTCACCTGGGGTGGTCCAGCTTGAACCTCCAGCCACCCGAGCTGTCTGCCTCACCCAGCACCATCCCCCTAGCCTGGGGCTCCCGAGCTGACGTGGAACATGCTTCTCTCTCTCTCTCTCTCTCTCTCTCTCCGTCTCCGCACGCAGCCCACCGGAGCAGAATGCCGCTGCTCCAGGGCTGGGCTCACATACTCAGCTTCCGCTTGAACGCAGCGGCCTCTGCACCGCAAACATCCCAGGGAGCCAGGGCTGGTGCCTGTGGTGGCCTCCTCTGTGGGCCCTGCCCCCGCCAGCGGCCTGGCTGGCTCCCACTCATCTCCCCCTGCTCCCAGGCTCCCAGCAGCCTTCCTGGGGCTGGAGCGCAGCCATCCTGACGCCAGCCAGGCTGGGTCAGCCTATCACAGCTCGGGGCTGCGTGTGGCTAACGCAGCCCCCCACCTCCACTGGTGAGGGAGGGGGAGGGGCAGCGTGTTCTTAACTATCCACTTATCACCTGCTGCTGGAAAGGGACTGGCCCAGCCTATAAATAGATGTCGCTTCCTGTACCTGGTTCTTGCCTGGCTGAAGACCCAGACCTTGCCTGTCCTGAGTTATCTGACCCCTCCAAAAAAAATAAAAAAGATTGGCCTTTGCATGCCATCTGGATGGTGTCCCAGGCCAGGACCTGGCAAATCCTGGGTGCTGGAGCAGTCACATCATGCACATCCCAGATCAGCCAGTTACCGTCGGGTGACTTGAGCCTGGAGGTTGACTGCTCTAAGTCCCCATTTCTACATCTGTAAAAACCACCGGCCAGATGGGCAAGGGGCTGAGATGAGGGCAGGTCCAGGAAGCTCCTGGCTTAGATGCTCAATTCATGAAGCTGCTCATGAGTGATGCCTTGCTCTTTCTGTCCTGGTTGGGGGGCGGGGAGTTGGGAGAGGGGTCCAGGGCTGTTTAGGTATCAGCAGGCAGTTCTCCTGGTCCCAGTGCTGGCAGGAGAGTCTGCCCAGGTCACTATGTCTCCTAGTGGTTTAGGCTCCCCTAACATCTTGCATCTTGGACCCAGAGAGGCTCAGGCAGCCTGTGGGCTGGGGGCCCCGCCCTGTTCCACCCCTAACCACAAAGAGGGGTCCCTTTTGGACATCCTTGTTTTGAGGCCCAAACTAAAACATGTCACTCAGTAAGACAGCACTGGGTGCTGCATGCATTCGTTCATTTCTTCATTCGTCAAGTAGTTTGCCAGGCACCGGTAGGCGCCTGGAGTGGACCCAGCCCCTAACTCTAACCTTGACCACAAGGAGCTCTCAGTCCAGGAAGGAGCTGGTCATGCAAACAAGCCGCACCCTGGGGGACAATGCTGGCTGCTCAGGGACCTCTTCCCTGGGTCTCCCAAAGCCTTGGGGAACCTGGAGCTAATCTTAAAGAAAGGACACTTGAAGCCAGAACCAAACTGGCCTCACCTAAAAGAAGGGCTCAGAGGCCTGGGAACACAAGCCAGGTCACCTGGGGAGCTAGAATGACATGGGAAGTGGGGGCACAAGGGGTGCAAATGGCCCCTGTCCACCGGCCTGGTGCACATGCCCGGGCAAAACAGCTGGGGAGACTCAACCCTGACCAAGAACATGGTTCTGGGCGGCTCTCCCTCCATCACTGGCCGCAGAAGACACACAGGCATGGAAACTGCCTCTTGCAAGATTCCAGTAGTGTTCCAAGGTCAGGAGAGAGAAAACCAAGTCAAGCCACTGAGCTCTGGTGAAGCAGTGGTTAAGGAGGACTTGGGATTTAGGAAAGGCAACTTGGTCTTGGGAGAAGATGGAGGAAGCCCCCCAACAAAAAGACTTTGTTTTGGGGCTTCTGGACAGCCCCACGCTGGATTCCTTGGAGTCACCAAAGGCAAAAGATGAAATTCAAAATGAGATGAGCAAGTGCACTGCATTCTGAAGCAATTCACTCAACAAACAGGTATTGAGGGGCCATAATAGGCCAGGCACTGACCTGGGCATAAAGAGGTGATCAGGACAGACTGGCTACCAGCTCTCACAGAGCTTACATTCTACTGTAGGAGATGAAAAAACAAACAAGGAAACAAAGAAATAACCAAGATCACTGGAAAAAACACTAGAAGATGGTAATGTGATAAGGTAACTTGGGAAAAGGGACGTTCCTTTGGACAGATCCTCTCACAGGCTGGGACATTAGGCTGCAACCTGAATGATGAGATGGAGCTGGTCATGGGAAGAATGGGAGGAAAACATCCGGCAGAAGGCAAAGGAAGTGCAAAGGCCCTGAGGCAGGAACAGGTTTGGTAAGTTGAAGAAATATAAAGGTGGGGTGAGTTGGAGATGGCCAGGTGGGAGAAGATGGCAGAGAACACATCATGTCCATCCTTCTAAGTCATAAGAAGGAGTCTGATTAGGTTGTACTTGCAATGGAAGCCATTAGTCTTAAGTGGGGAGTGGCTTGATCTAAATTATGTCTTTCGAAGATGAATCTGGGTGTGTGGGAGAATGGATTGTAGGAGGGAAGAAAGAAGCAGGGACACCAGAGGAAGCAGCAGAGGGGTAATCTTTCCCGATTTAAGGAGGAGGGCTCCCTTGGGCAACACACTCCCACTGATTTCCTGTGGAGGCTTTGGAGTGTGCCCCCCACCCTAACACCACCCCAGCAGAACAGGTAGGTCTCAGGTGTGCTGAGGGTGCCCTGGGCAGGAGGCTAATGCAGGAGTCCGGGCATCTAGGCAAGACATGATGGCAGCTTGGGTACCGTGGTGGCCATCAGGATGGAGAGAAGTAAATGGACCCAGGACTTGCTGATGGACTGAATGCGGGGCAGGGAACGTGAGTCCAGGAAATGTCCTGGGAGACAGGCCTGCATGCGCCGGGCTGCTGGGCTGGGACCCAGGAGACCATGATAGGTCCTCTTCATTCTGTCTCTCTGGGGAGGGATGGGATGCCTTTGGACCCGCCACCGTTCCGGCATCACGGCAGGTTGTACACGTGCCAGGAGACGGTGGAAGATGAGCGGCAGGTGAGGAGGACCCTCCAGCTGGAACGTCTGGTACAGAGAAGGCTTGAGCTCCCCAGGGGCCAGCGAGAGGCAGCAGACGTGCCCAGAGGAGCAGACCTGAGTGGGCCCTGCTGGGGCGCTGGCTGACGCCCTACCCTCCATCTCCAGGGAAGGCGAGTGACCACGAGCCTGGAGATCTGCCTGGGGACGCCATCAGAGCCTAGGGAGGTCTGGACTTGGCTGGGGCCCCCTGCCCAGAGAGGCGCGGCGGGAGCTCCAGTGGTACCCCACCCACCATGGAGCCAGCTTGTGATCTGGAGCCGAGGGACCACACCAGGGTGGAAAGCACAGGGGAAAAAAACACACTGGGGCTTCCCTGGTGGCGCAGTGGTTGAGAGTCCGCCTGCCGATGCAGGGACACGGGTTCGTGCCTCGGTCCGGGAAGATCCCACATGCCGCGGAGCGGCTGGGCCCGTGAGCCATGGCCGCTGAGCCTGCGCGTCCGGAGCCTGTGCTCCGCAATGGGAGAGGCCACAGCAGTGAGAGGCCCGCGTACCGCAAAAACAAACAAACAAACAAACAAACAAAAACACACTGGTCATCTTGGGGCAACGACTTCCTGAAGACCTGCTCTGGGGACCATTGCGTAACACATACACCTGGGATGGAGAGAGGCCACACCTCAGTGAGTTGGTTTTCCCGTGGGCCGCGAGGGCTGCATCAGAAGACCTCAGAGGGAAGCCAGAGCCCTGGCTCTGCCCTGGGGAGCAGCTGACTTGGACGGCTTCCTCCAGTCTAAGCTTCGGGAAACCAAGAGCCCAAACCGTAACACGATCCCCGGGCGCGTCCTCCCTGGAAATGTGTCCTGGGGAGGCCCTGGGCGCTGGTTCCAGAAAAGCAGGGCAGAGAGCACAGAACCCTGCTGTCTACCGGAGGCTGAGGCCCGGCGGGGCGGAGCAGCCTGCATACACCCACCGGCCCCCAAGACTTCAAAAGCAGCCTCAACCCCCAGAAATGAAGCAGGTCTCTCTGCCACAGGTAGGCTCTCCTCTTGGGAACAAGTGAGAATGTCCCCTGCGTCACTCAACCAGTAGCTTTCATTGAACCCCGTGTCGGGGTCAGAGCAGCTCACGAGGCCCATAAGGGCCGGTCTTCCCGAAGCTTGACATCCAGGCGTCGGGGGGAGACGCAAGGTTTACGCCAGCCTCCAGCCCAGCACCACTGGGCTCAGAGTAACAGCCACAGCCAAAGCTTTTGCCTTCATCAGGGATGCAGAAGAACTTCTGAAAATACACAGAAGGCCATGCTAAGTGAGTCAGGACAAGCTTGCAGGAAAAGGCGAAACAGAGAAATAAGCACAAAGGAGTCCAAAGCAAATGCTGCACCTAAATGCCCTCCCCCCTCATTCTGACCTTGAGGAATGAGCAAGCCCAGGCAGGGCTAATCCATGAAGGGCAATGGGGAGAGGGTCCTCCTGGCCCTTGGGTGGGTACGTGAGGCTGGAGTGTGCCCATGCCCCGCCCCCTCCCTCCCTGACAGCTCTTTCTTTTGCTTTCAGCCCATGACACTGGTCTTGTGACCCTACAAGTTGCCTTCAACAACCAGATCATCTCCAACTCAGTGGTGTTTGAGTACAAAGCTCGGGCCCTGCCCACACTTCCATCCTCCCAGCACGATTGGCTGTCACTGGACGGTAAGAACAGCGCTCGGGTCACCTTGCCAGGCCCCAAGGGAGAGGGACACTTGGGAACCCTGTGTGCAAGGTGTGAAAAAGGAGGAAGCATCCAGGTTTCCTAACTTCTGCTGCTCAGGGTGCAAGTCGCACCTCGAGAGGACCGGCTGGTCCCCACCCTCAATCTCGGTCTTTCCCTGGGACAGAGTGAATAGGCGAGCTTGGACCCAGGGCTTCCCAGGACGTCTGAGTGGCCAGACAAGCCCCTGAGCTGCTGAGAGGCCCCTCTCCGGTCAGACCTGGGGCAGCAGGGTCCAGGCATCCTCTGCTGCCCCACCCCCAGCCCCAGGGCAGTTTCTAGAAGCAGAGGGAGCTCCTGGAGGCCATCACCAAGCCCTGAGCCTCTCAGAGGCAACAGCAATGGGCGAGGCTGGGGGAAGGCAGCCCAAGTTGGGCTTTTTTCTGATTCCAAGGCCTGGACTTCAAGGCTGTGTGTTGAGTGCTTCTGCCTTTTAGGGACCGTGAGCCTCACCTTCTCATGGAAGCCCTCCCCCACCCAGCTGAGGGCGGAGGGCCAGGGAGCCCCCAGAGGCTCCAAGGCAGGAGGCAGGACGTGATGGCCAAGGATGCTTCTCTGAGAGCCGCTGGCCTGCTGCCCGGGGGTGCTGAGCGGTGGCTGCTCCCCCTGGGGCGCCAGAGGCTCTGCAGAGAAAAGTTGCAGAGGCTGCTCTTCCATGCCCGGGCATGCCCAGGGGAAGCCCCAGAGCTGGCCTGGGGGGCTGAGCTGATGGTCTGCTCTGGGCACCGAGACAGGGTGGAAGGATGGCTTACACCCGCCCTTAGTATCAGGGCAGCCGCAGAGGTGCCTGTCTGTGGGGTACCTTGCTAGAGACCTTGCCGGCCCAAGGTGTTGGGCCTCAGCTAAGCTGACCCAGGCCCTCTGTGGGGGTCAGTTCCTTAAGCTCCCCTCCCCCATCCTCAGCAGCCCTTTGCCTTCTCCGCTCTCAGACCTCCCCTTGCTGCTGGTCGCTGGAGGCTCTCTGGGCTTGGCCACATGCCTTAGGCAGCTTTCCTGGGCCACCCAGTGTGTAAATCTCTGCCTCATCCCAGCCCCGGCCCCAGCAGTGACAGGGTGGCTGGCAGCCGCCCTGGCCACTGAACCCTCTGAGCTGTTCCCAGAGGTGGCTTTGGATCAGCAGGCGTCTGCACCCTGGCAGTGGCTGCCTGGGAGCGCCAGGCTGGCCTTGGCAGCCACCCTGGCCGAAGCTGAAGCCAGCCGGCGCTGTGACGATGACCTGCAGGATGTAACAGAGAAGGGCAGGGTGACCAGGGGCTCCCGTTCAGGAAATCCGGTTTCAGTTTTGCAGAACAAATGGGAAAGGGAACAGGGAACTCTGCAGAGCTCTGGCTCTCCCTCAGTGGCCAGTTCACTTCACCAGGGTGCACTGCAGGATGCAGGGACCAGTCAGTGTCGGACCTGCCTGGAAGATGGAGCCCTTCAGAAAGCCAAGTCTAGCCAGGCAGTGCCTTGCCTCGGAGCACAGGAAACATCAGCCATCCCCCCGGAAGCCCAGAGGGCAGGCTGTACCAGGAGGTTGCCGGCAGGAGAGGATGCTATGATAGAGATAGCCACCTTAACTGCTTCATGACAAGCACGTCCCTGAGTCCTCGGCCAAGCAGGACACCTGCTCCCCAGCAGCCCCCTCTGCCGGGACTTGGAGCTCTGAGCTCCATAGGCCTCCAGTTGAAATAAGCATCCCCCCAGCCCCTGGCAGAATACACAGGAGAGATGACAGGAGTTGGGGAAGGGACAAGGCAGGGCCACCCCCCTACAGAGAGCAGATGGGGGCCCCGAAGGACCCCATGAATCTCTTTCCCTTTGGGCTTGGCCAGGCATCCTTTCAATAGTGGGAGGGGAAGGGGGGCCAGGGCAGAGGAACCGTGAGATGCCCACCCTCCCAGGGTGTAAGAGTAAAACTACCCTCTCCTTGTTGTTTTCCATCCCCCCCACCCCCAAAAATGAGTACAAGTGACTTATCTACCCAAGGATCATTTTCCCAGCATTTCACCAGCCTGATACATAATAACGGTGGGGGGGGGGAGAGCAGAACCGCAGCCGCAGCGCCAGGGTCATAATCCTCCCAGTGCAAAGGGGACAGCTGGGACGGCCCAGAGGGTGGAGGTCCCCCGGGCTCGGGCCAACCCTGTGGCCTGGCAGTGAAGAAGTGTGTCGAAGAAGATGCTGCAGCGACCAGGCGGTCAGAAGCCTTCCTCTCCTCTCCCCTCTCCTCCGCGGCTCCTTCCCTCTGCCCCTCCCGCCCCCAAGGTTACGGGGCAAATTCCCAATTAGAGCCTCGGAGACGTGGAGGTGCGCGCGCTGCGGCCAGGGGGAGGGGCGGCGGTGGAACGCGAGAGGGTGAGGGGACAGCAGCGCCGAGCGAACTGGGGCGCGGTGGCCGGGCGGCGCGCGTGCACACACAGGCGCACACACAGACACACACACGCGCATGCACACGCGCGCACACGCACGCTTGCACGCCCGGCGCAGCTGCAATGCAGGGGCCCTGCGCGGAGCGCTGGGCAGGTTGCGCCCGCGCCCGCCCCACAGACTGCGGCACGGCTCGGCCCTCCCCAGCCCAGGGGAGAGAACGGGGACGTGCCGCCAGGGCTGCGCGCTCTCGCGCCGGCGGCCGCCTCCCGCTGCGCGCGCTCCTGGCCCGCCCCACTCCACCCGCGTCCGTCGCCCTGCTTGCCATCCTGGGGCGCTCTTTGCTCCTCCCTCCATCCCAGAGGGGGAGAAATGTTTGGGAAGAGATTTCAGCTTTCATTTATTTAAAAAACTGGATTTGTTTGCCAGACTAAAGGCTGGGTGGGGCACGCGGAATCGAATCCGCGCGCGCAGCAGCAGCCGCGGTGGCGCAGCCTTTGTCTGAGCAGCCTGGCCGGGCGGGAGGCGATCTTCCCCGCGGAGGGTCATGGGCGCAGGGGCCCCGTGTCCCCAAAATCTCAGTTGGACACAGCCATCCAGGCGGAGACAAGCATGGAAACGGGAGAGGAGGGAGAACAGGGAGGAGGGGACGCTGGCGTCGGCATCTACCCGCTCCAGGCCGACTTTGGGGGGAGAACAGTCCTCTGGGTCTCGGGAGCTGCAGCACTTCTCCCAAACTTAGGGGACTTGCCCACCCTCCCCAGCCCCTGCACTGTGACCTCTAGAGGACACAGGCCCTACAGGCTGGCAGATTGTGGGCCACAGTACCTGTTTGTGTTATGAAGGATTGAATGCATGAGTGAATAAGTGCCCACAGGACACATCAAGAGATCTTCATCCAGCCCAGTGTTCAAGAAGGCTTCCAGGAGGAAGTGACTTCCACTGAGACCTCCAGCCTGAGCAGGCATCAGCCAGGCTGAGAGGGATGGGAAGGAGTATCCCAGGCAGGGAGCGCGGCAAGGGCCCCAGGTTGTGGAAGAGCTGCTTCCTTTAGCCAAGGGGCTCTGGGAACTACCAGCTTCACCATTTCTTCCCCCAGAGGTCCAGATTCAGAACAGATTTCCCCAGGCCTCTTGCATCAGGACCCCAGAGTGGTCCGGGGTGGGTCAGCTGTGCCTTTGGGGCGCAATGGGGCCTCTTCCAGGCAAGAGGCAGTCAAGCAGCCAGTTTACCCCGGGACCGTTTTCTGAGGGCCTCTGGGAAATGTCCCTTCTACCTGCCAGGGGTCCTGTGGACACAAACAGCCAGGGCTGTGCTGAGCGAGGGGAGGCTGTGCTGTGTGTTTAGACGGCCTCGCCTGGGCCTGTGTTTGCAAAAAGAATAAACCCAGGCCACCTGACCCTGCGGCTCTGGAGCAAGGGGGTGGGGCGCACATCTGGCCAAGGGCACTAGGACACCTTTAAGAGATCCCTGTCCCTGGAAGAAAGGTGAGTGGAACTTCTGAGTGCCTGGTTCTTTCCCTTGCAACCAGCTGATGCTCCCCAAGGCCTCGGCCCACCCCTACCCAGCTGGGCCCCTCTCCAAACCGGACTAAGCCGCTTATTCTTAGACTCTATTTTCAACTGCCTCTCCGGCAGCTGAGCCTCCTGCCTGAGTGAGAGGATTGGTGCGATGCACGGATGCAGCTTTCTTGGGCTCAGCCAGTCAGCCACCTAGGCAGGTCTCCTGCCACCCTCGGGTTGGGGAGGGACCTTGTAATCTCAGGCAGAGGGAGGGGGCAGGAACTCATGTCTCACCATCCAAGCGCCTGCTTCGGCATATGAAGCCTTGGGGCAGGGCGGACACCCCCGGCAGCCTGCCCTCCAGCTCACCGGGGCCAGAGGAGGGTATCTGGCAAGCCAGCCTCTGGGGCAGCCTGGCTCCGGGTTAGAGGTGTGGGAAGGTGGGAGCCTTGCCCCCTGTAAGGAGGTGGAGAGAAGGAAAGGCAAGATATGGCCTCCTGGTTGGGCCTTCTGTGACCAAGGCTTCTGTGCTGATAGATGGAAGACGTGTTGCTGGGATGGTCCCCAGCTCTGTCCCCTCCCCCCCGCCTCCCAGCTGCCTGTCCCTGGCATGTGGCCATGCTTCTGCCAGCCTCTCCCCCCACCACCCCCTGGCTGGTTTCTAATAGCAGCCTCCAACCACCAGCAGTGGAAGACCACACACTGAGCCAGATCCCAGGGGCAGCAGGAGGGGCCACTCCAGCTGTGAGAATGGCCCCTGGGAAGCTTCTGGCTGCTTCCTCCCTCCAGTGAGGACACTCCAGGGCTTTCAGATGAGTGTACCTTGCTGGCTCCTCCTAGCCTGGCTCCCTCCATCCTGCAGATCCCCCAGCCCGCCAGCCAGTCCCCCCCAACTCTGGGCTCGTGATGAACTGTCCACATGGGAGAACATCGACGGAGCCAGACAGAAAGTGTATCACTTTTACCAGAGAATGTGGGAAGAGGAGCAAATGTTAAGTCGTAATGAATTTTAAATGCCACTGTTTTACTGAAACAAATAGTTTGTTTCGTGGGGTAGAATACAAAATTCAGGAGAGTTTTTTAGATCAGACACAGAGCATCCGTGAATGGTCTTGACTTTGGAGAGTGCCTTGAGCCACAGGCAAAGTCAGTGCCCCGAGGGCCACGCCCTCCTGCCTCTGGGAGCACTTTGAAGAAGCTTCAGAAGCTTGGACGCAGGGGTCTTCTCTGTAAGTAAGAAGGGGCGCTGCGCAGGATCTTCTGGCGTTCCCCTAGAGTGGGGTCTGGGGCACACTCCAGAGGGTTAACTCATGGGTGTCTGGGTATTTCTTTACATAGCGGGGACCTAAGAGAGAAGTCGGTAGTGGCAGAAACTGGTTTGAGCCAGTATTATACTCGGGACGTGTAGCTGAGTGGCAGGAAGGGCCTCCAGTCTGAGCTGCAGCTACCCAGCCAGGGCCTCGCTCCAAAGCACAGGCTCCCTCTTCATGGTCAGTGTCTCTGTGCTCTGTGGGGTCCACGTCCTTACAGATGGGGCTGGGTGTCCTTAGCCCTCCTTAGGCAGAAACCAAGGGGCCTGGTGCTCAGATGTCTCCCGGAGGCGTGATCTCCTGCTGCTTGCGGCTGGAGCCACACCGAATGGATCTGGGTGGCAGGGATGGGTCACCTTGGGGCTGGGCCTCACCCGCCTCCTTGCATCAGTGACAAATAGTGCCCTGCAGAGAAACGGCAAGCCCAGCATCTGCAGAGGCCGAGGAGACAGCCCTCGGGTCCTCATCCTGGCTATTGGGGCAGGTAGCAAAGTAAAAACCAGTGGGCGAAGACCCTGAGCTCCAGCAGATGGGGCCACTCCTGCGGGGGCAGCTTCCGGCCACCAGCGGGGCAGGTGGCTCATCCTGAGGCGCGAAGGTGGGAGGCTCAGACCCTCCCGTGGTCAATATCAACCAACTTATCCTTGACCGTTGCATGAGTTTCCTGGCAGTTCTAGAGGCTGGAAGTCCTAGAGGCCCTGGTGCTGGCAGGGCCATGCTCCCTCTGAAGGCTCTAAGGGAGAATCCTTCTTGCCTCTTCCACCTTCTGGGGGCCGCTGGCAACCCTTGGCGCTCCTTGGCTGGTGGCAACATAACTCCAGCCTCTGCCTCCATCATCACATGGCATCTTCCTTCTCTGTGTGTCTCTGTGTCTCTGTTTTCTCTTCTTACAAGGACACGGGTCATTGGATTAGTGCCCCACCCAATCCAATGAATTCATCTTAAACTAGTTACATCTGTAATTAACTAATTACCAAGACCCTATTTCCAAATAAGGTCACGTTCTGAGGCAGAGGGAGAAGAGAGGCCCCGGAGAGCGCAGGCTACGTGAACGTTAACAGAACATTCCAGAAGGAGGAGCTGGTGATGGAGACTGAAAAGGAGCAGTGGGGGTAGTCGGAGGGACACAGAAGAGGGTGGGGTCTCAGAGCCTAGGGTCAGGGGGCTTCACAAGGGGAGGAGGTGGTCCCTGGGGTCCGAGGTGCTGGAAATCATCCAGTGGATTAAAGACCCGGCAGGCCCTGGGACGCTGTCCCCACGCCCCTCCCTTCTCCCTCTGCCCACTCTCCGTGAGGGCTTAGCCCCGCCTAGGACCCTCTTTACTGTCTGTAAAGGTAAAGGTGCACTGATACGTCCACCTCTGTGCCTCTTCTCAGATCCAGAACCTTCCATCTAGCTGCCCCAGGACGTCGCTGCTCCGGTTTTCTTGGGCAAGTCAACGTGTCCCAAATGTTACTCACAATTGTTCTCTTGTTGCCACGCGCCCCCTCCCGACCCTATATCTCCTACAACCTCGGCAGAAAGTCCACGCCAGAAAACCCAGAGTCATTCCTGAGACCCCCTGCTCACGCCCAGCCCCCCAAACCCATCACCATCCTAGTGGCCTTCTCTCCCTAACTACTCCCACTTCCCTCCATCCCCTCTGCCACCACCTTGACTCGGCCCCAAATGCTCTTGCACATCCTGCTCTGGCTCCTGGCCTCTACGCTTGCCTCCTTCCACGAGGGTCGTTCCTTCTTGCATCACCAGGCACTGCTCTGACTCCGGGGGACCTTCGTTCTCATGGACTTTACATTCTAGAGGCGGGAGAAAGATAACAAACACATCACAGAGGAAATACCGGGGCACTTACCGCGGGCAGCCTGGTAGAGGGGGGCCAGGGTGGCTGCTTGAGGTCGGCGGCCGGCGGAGGCCTCTCTGGGGAGGCGCGATGTCAGAAAGGGCACACACGCGAAGATCCTGGGAAGGACGGTCCAGGCCGAGGGAATCACGGAACAGAGTTCCCTGGGAGACACGGAGCCTGGTGTGTAGGGGCTGCATGGTGAGCAGGCTAAAGGGAGGTGCAGCGGAACGAGAAGAGGCCGGGCCTCCGGGGGCCCCTCAGCCAGGGCAGGGGGCTGGGACTTGATCCTGAGGACAGCGGGAGGGTTATAAGCCAGTGAGGTGACACGCTCCGCCCCCGCCCCCGCTGCTGTCTGGAACATGAACTGTGTCTACTCACAGGGCGACCACCCCGGGCGCTCTTGCATCAGTGTGGGCACGAGATGAGAGCGGCTCCGACAAGTTCGGTGATGATGAATCCCAAGAGACACCGTTTGGGGACTTCTTGGGGGTAGAGTCAGGGGCCCTGCTGATGATTTTTTTTTTTTTTTTTTTTTTTGTCATGCGCGGGCCTCTCACTGTTGTGGCCTCTCCCGTTGCGGAGCACAGGCTCCGGACGCGCAGGCTCAGCGGCCACGGCTCACGGGCCCAGCCGCTCCGCGGCATGTGGGATCTTCCCAGACTGGGGCACGACCCCGTGTCCCCTGCATCAGCAGGCGGACTCCCAACCACTGCGCCACCAGGGAAGCCCCTTGCTGATGATTTGAACACGGAGGATGAGCAAGAGAAGGATGGGTAGTGCCTAGATTTGGGGCTTAAACAATGGTGGGGGGCAGTGGACCATTTCCTGAGATGGAGGACTTTGAAGAAGGCGGGAGAGAGGGAATCTCGAGTGGGTTTTGGTCATATTCTGGTTGACAGCCTATTAGAGTTGCCAAGGGTACAGTTGGGTTTGAAAGTCTGCAGGCCAAGGAGGGGCCCAGAAAGGAGATAAAATTTAGATGTCATCAGCTCAGCAATGGAATTTAAAGCCATGGGTCTAGAGGCAGTTGCTCCATGAAAGAGGGTGGATAAAGGAGAGGCGAGGGCACAGGGTCAAGCATGGGCTCCCCCAGTATTTAAATGTCAAGCAGAAAAGTTGCTGGCAAAGGAGAAGAAGCATCCAGCGAGAGGAGGAAGATGGGGAGGATGTGGCCGCCGGGAGGCCAGGAGAAGAGGGTGTTTCAAGAAAAAGGATGAGGCAGCCGTGTTAATACCAGGAGAAGGGGAGCGGAGCATTCCAGGCAGAGGGAACCGCACGTAGGAAGACCCCACGGCAGGAGGGAGCTCCGTGAATTTAAAGAACCCAGAGAAGTGGCTGAAAACACTGGTAGCCTGTCTCTGAGCTCAGATCCCTGACTCTCCCCAGGCTGGGACAGGAAAGACCTGGCCCAGGATATCTTGTGCCTCCACCCCTCCTCGTGCAGCCAGAGAAAAAGCCCCGGGCCCTGCCTTTCCTGCCTTGCCCTCTGCTGTTGGCCCAGAAAACCACCCCACAGGTCTGCGAGCCCCAGAGAGGCAGCTTCCCTGGCCCCGGGCTCAGGGAGACATCCACACCTGCTCTGAGTCCCAGGGACAAACTCCCTCCCCGTTGCTCCCCACTGGGGTGCAGGGACTGGTGCCAAGTCCCAAAGCAGGAACAAACTGTGACTCACCTGCCAAATGGTGTGTGGATGTCAGACCCAGTGGAGACGGCTCTCAACCCCCCACCACCGGTTGTGGCCGGAATGCGTGAATCCTGCAGATGGGCCCGACGGCTGCCCTGCAGTCCTGCTCCCTCCTTAATCAGTTACATCGGACTCCCATTATTCCACCACGTCATTTAGACGCAGGTCAGCTGTGCTTCAGGGGGCATGGCCTCGAAGAAAGGCCTCTTGGCAGAGCTGGGAAAGACCAGCAGGCCTGGGGAGACAGCCAGTTCAGGCCAGCGTTTTGCAGACTTCCTTAGCCTTTCCTAGGATCCGGCCCCAGAATGCACCTCCCTGGAAAATAATGGAGATGCTGATCTGTTGACCCAGCAGTGGGAGCAAGGGTCCTGAGACGGGGAGACCCAGGACATCGCCCGTGAGCAAGGAGAAGGGGCTGTGGGTGGAGCGGGGGCTGGTGTGGCCTCCAGAAGGAAGCGGGGTCCTGGAGGTCCTGGAGCTGGATGAGAGGAGATCCCCACCTCCCCTACCAATGATCCAGATCCCAGCCTCTGGGTGGGGCGAGCACAAGCCCTCTCCTTTTAAAAACTCCCCCAAATACACACGTTTCTGATGCTTTCCAAGCAGCCCAGCGACTGACCTTGTCTCCCGCCTCTGTGACAATGAGACATTCACAAGAGCCTGATAGGCTGAAGACCCTCTCCCTCCGCTGCTGACATGTTCCACTTGTGAACTTAAAGTCCCTTGCACTTCCCCTTCTCCATTCCACAGCCAGACTCACAGACTCCGGAAGCCGGGACACAGGGCAGGTGAGAAACCAGCCGGCCGAGGCCCTGGGCCAGTCCTGACCTCAGCAGATGGAGAGGTCCCTCGAGTGTCCTTTCTCCTGCCCAGGTCCAAGATGGGCCCTCACCCCATTTGGTGGCACCCACTTTTAGAAGAGCTGCTGACACCTTGGGTCGCCTCAACGGCACCAAAGCTTCACCCCTCGGTCTTGAGACACGAGGGAGAGCTGGCAGACCTGTTGGCACAGAGCTGTCCACCCAGGGGTTACAACAGCTGACATCTACGTGCCACCACCTGCCAGGCCCTATCCACGAAGCGTTTACGCGTATCGATTCACTCAAACTTCCCAACTACCTACGAGGTCCCCCATCCTACAGATGAGGACGCAGACACACAGTGAGCAGGTGATGCCGAGACGATCATACATAGTGGTCTGACCCCATCCACCGGCTCCTGACCTCCACACAATGAGAGCCTTCCTCTGCGCCTCTTCTCTCTATTACAGTTATGCTGCATCCGATGGGGGCCTCCAGAGCTAGAAACATCCTTCAGCCCTGCTTCTCCCTTCCCCTCGATCCTCTTCCCCCAAGCCAAGCCGTTTGCAAAGTAGGACTTTTAAAACCCCCAGGGCTTCCTCCTCCCATCTTCCGGGTCCTCTACCATTTTTCTATCTCAGGCCTTTAGCATCACACACCCGGGCTTGGAGCCTCCCCATTGGCCTTCCTCCTGCCACATTCTTTCCCTCCCCATCCACGCTGTGTATCACTGACGCTTTTGGAAAGGATTGACGGGAACCCGCTGTGTGCCAGGCGCTGTGCAAGGTGCGGTCCCCTGGGAGAGACAGACCCCCAAACTGGTGACTGTAACCCAGTGCAGCACGATGAATTAGAAATGGAGGCGGGGCTGCCAGCGGCACCTGTTGGGAGGGGCGTGGTCATCTGGGAAGGTCAGGATCAACGCTGACTCTGCAGCACGGAATCCCAGACCCTTTCTAAGCTGCCCTCAGCCTTCCCCTCCTCTCCCCCTGCACAAGGCTCTCCCCTCCTCTCTACCAAAATACCTGATTTCCCCAAACATACTGTAGTGTTTCTCACCTCGAGGCCTTACACATGCCGTTCCCTCTGGTCTCTCAGGTTATCTTTCCTGTGGCTGCTCTAGAGAACTCCTGCTCTATTGAAACTTTCTACTGTAAGGCCCTTCCCCTCTAAAAGCTGACTTCCCGCCTCATCCCACTGCCCCCCCCCCCCACAGGATGCCTTCTTTTTATTCGGCTTTTCCATTACACTTTGTAAATTCCTCCCTTAGCAATTCTCTCTTTGTAATCATTTATTCCCTAACTGGTACTGGAACCCCCAGTAGGTGCCAGGCCCTGGGCCAGTGCTGAGATTAGAACAAAGGAACGAGTGAAAAAAAGCAGATGAGGTTCCTGTGCTCACCCAGCTTACCATCTAGCGGAGGAAAAATCAGACCTGAATGCCAAACCGTTGAACAAATACGTGTGTGGGGAGCTTGTAATGGGGGGTTAAGAGGAGGTCTGGGAGGGATTTCTTGAAGAAGTGGCCCCTGAGCCGAGATCTGAGGGAGGAGCAGAAGTTAACTCCATGGAGAGGGGAGGGAACAGCACGGGGAACAGCATGCACAGACAGCCCTGTGGTGGGAGGGAGCCTCACGGATATAAGGGAGCATGTGAAGGCTGGGGAGGTGGAGAGCGGGTGGGGATCAGACCAGACCGGTTCGAGGGGTACCGAGGCACCAGCCAGGCTGAGGAGTGCTGGCTCTATCCCCAAGGAGAGGAAAGCCATGGAAGGTTTGAGAGGCATGGACATGACCAAGTTTGCATTTCGAGAAGTGCTCTTGGCTGCTGCATGGAGAATGGATTGAAGGAGAGCCGGAGCTCGTGAGGGTAGACCAGTGAATCCTCCAGGCTAGAGAGGATGCTGGACTTGGCGGTTCTGGGCAAAGGGGACCATCGAGAGAGATTCAGGAGGTATAGCACCAGTAAGACTTGTAGACGGGTTAGGTATGGGGGCTCCGTGTCATGCACCCTGGAGGAGGACCGGTCACGAGTTGGGCTGAGTTTGAAGGGCCTTTGGGACACCCATGGGAAAAGTCAACAACAGCAAGTGAGAGGACTTAGGCTCCAGAGCTCCGAGAAGCATGTGGGCAGGAGAGAGACGTCTGTGACATGACTGCATGGAGGTGGCCTGGGAAGAAATGGGTCAAGGGGTGTGGATGAAACTGACAAAGGGGAGAGTATAGCTGAGTTCTGAGGCCGAGGACTTTTGTCTTAGTTATAATCATGCCCTAAGAGGCCAGGAACACAGTAGGTGCTCAATAAATATTTCTTCAAGGGATAGATGGACGGACGGATGGATGGATGGATGGATAGACGAATGGACAGACGGACGGATGGATGGATGAATGGATGGATGGACAGACAGTGGTGTCTTTGTGACACTGCTGACTGACTCCAGCTTTAGGCTACAGGATCCCTGATGTCAGAAGCAGCTGGGGAGGGTGTCCAGAACTAACCAGGTACCATCAACCCCTTTCTGGTTTCCCTGTCACTGGACAAGCTTCAGGCAAATAACCCAAGGCAAGAATGCAGAAGCTTGACCTTTATTAAAAATGTGCCCTTGAGGCTGCCTTCAGAGCTTTTAAGGGGCAGAGAATTCACTACTCAGCTCCCTGGATTTGGAAAAGGAAGAGAAAAAGCAAGTCTCCTCCCTGAGCTGCTCAGACCCATCTCCCCTCTGGACCTCAGAGAGGATGGGGACTTCCCAACCAGGTCCTTGGCAAGTCCCTGCATGGTGTGTCACCATCCTGGGGTCTGGAGGAGGGCGTCATCTGACCCTCTGTGACTCCCTCATTGTCTGACCCAGCCCTACCTTAGCCTGGTGAGTGAATGAATGAGTTGGTAGGTGGGTAGCTGAGTCACGAGCCATGGAAACCTGCCTATCCACACCCATCTCCATGGAATTCACTGCACCAAAGTGCTCTGGTATGACAGTGACAGCCATTCCAGCCAGGCCCCATGCCAACAGCTTCATGTTCATGACCCTCTGCCAGGTCATAAACCACAATGGAAGAAACAGCTTTGGTAGAAGGCAGCCTGTACACCTGCCCATCAGTAACTGGTACCTGCTGAGTCCCAGGCATCTGAGGGGCCCTCTCCTGGATTCAGAGCTTTATGGGTCAACTGGGCGTGTCCTACCTCCAGGAGTGCATGGCCCAGGACATGAGGCAAGCCGGACAGCACAGTTGGTGTGATGAGTGCCCCATAGGGGCAGGTTCCGAGTATTAGGGGAGCACATGAGAGGGGCAGGGAGTCCCTCTGTGCTCCCATCAGGAAGAGAATGAACTTGACAGGCGTTAACTCTGTACGAAAACTATGTTCAGAGGGACGCTCTCCATATGTAGAAAGAATGTGCAAACAGGCAACTCACAATCCATGCTCGGTTTCCGTCATTCATGGAAAGGACTCATAGAGGCCATGAAAGCTGTTATACTCCCAGTTACAGCTTATTACATCAAAGGGATCCAGATGGAAACCAGCCAAGGGAAGAAGTGTGTCCGGCAGGGTCCAGGAGGGCACCAAACACCCACCTTCCATTGTCTTCTCCTGTGGCTTGTGGTCAGCGTTAATGTCCCTGGATCAATGTGTGACAAGACTCATGGAAAATCACCAATCAGGGAAGCTCACCTGAGCCTTGGTGTCCAGAGTTTTTCTTGGGGCTCCACTGCGTAAGCATGAGGGATTGCCCTCACGGCTGATCTCGGTCTCTGGTCTCTCCCGAGTTGGCTGAAACTGTGTGACCAAAAGTCCTTACCCTAAATCACATAGTTGATCCTTCTAGAGTGGCCAGCCCCTACCCTACAACTCTCCATTGTAACCAGCTCCTACCTTAAATCATACTGTAGGTCTCTCCAGTGACTCAGGCAAACTAAGCCACTCCCTCCGGCAGGACATTCCAAGGGCTTAGAGATCACCTCCCGGAAGGCAAGGACAAAAGCCAGACCTCTCTCCGGTCAAGGTTAAAGTCTCTACTGCACAGAATTGCACCTCCCCTCCTGTGCCCCCACCAGCCTGTCTCCCCTGCTCCCCACCCAGCAGACCAATTTCTTTCTGCTGTTCTTGTCTCAGGAGGAAACGCTGAGTGTCTGACATGGTTTTTGCTGTTGTTGTTGCCGTTGTTTTCAAAGTGTCGCCCCTACGCGGATATTGTGTCATGCTCAGCAATTCTTTGGGGCTCAAGAACACATTTTATTATGAAAAATGGTTTGGGCAACTACTTTGTCTTCTGCAGAGAATACTGTGCAAAGCTCAAGATTTCCTGGGCAGAGATGTGAAATTCACTACATTACAGATCCATCCACTTAAATGTGAAGTCAAATGAGAAATTTTAAGAGCCTTTGACAGCTAAGGTTATTATTCTCACATATTATCTCAATTACCTCTTTAAATTACTCACCTGTGCCACGGCCCGTGATGCTCTGCAAATGAACCTGCATCCCGTCTCCATCCTGCAGACAGCACCCCTGGCTCCAGCAGTGTTCTTTCCTCACTAAAGTGTTCTCCTGTTGGTTCCATTTGCTGCTTAAGGGTGGTGAGCAGCTCCATTTGGAGCTGCCACTCAGCCTTCTCCCTCCCCCACCCCCTGGAGGAAGCCCCTCCTCCAACAGTGCTCCTCTTTTTTCCCCCAGCACCGAGATGGGAATGGATCTGACCTTGCAAATGGTAACCAGCTGGGTGCACTCGGGAATCTCAGAGCCAGGGTGGGGTGCTGGGCAAAGAGCATTCCTGCTCAATAATTCACCTTTAAGAGAAAGAGAAAACCTAGATGCAGCATTCGGCCATCTTCTAAGATGTTCACAATTCAGTGTGATTCTCAGACATGAAAAATGCATCAATGCTCTAATTTTATAAGGTCAGTGATGTTTATTATGACATCAGAAGGCCTGGCCTGGGCCCCCCGGGAACTAAAGCTAAAGCCAGGGGAAGTTCTAGTGTGTAGCTCCGAGCAGGGCCCACCCAGAAGTCCTGCAGACGTGGCCCTACGAGGTCCGGCTTGATGCATTCGAAGCCTCCAGTGCCCTGGCACTTGGAGATGGCTGATGCATTTATCACGAGTCTTTCTGCCCGTTCCTGGAAAAGCAGCAGGAGAAAAAGCAAGCTCTGAGCAGAGAGCAGTCGTGCAGCAGGAAGTGTGAACCTCCAGGCCCCCTGATTGCACTTACAGACATCATTCCTCCCCCAGCATTCTCGGTTTTGATTCCCAGAAGAAAGTGAGCGGGGGCTCATTTTATATTTGCTGAAAGGCCCTGGCATTGTTTTAAGTTACTTGAAAGTGAGTTAAAGCTGGGAGGATCCTTGGGTGGGGCGACATTTCTTGTGACAGCGTCCCAGGGGATTTCACTTTGATGCGGATGGTGCTTCTCAGGCAGCAGGGCCAAGCCAGGGACTGACCTGGCTTCAGTGGTCCAGAAGCCCGTGAGCTGCAGACCAGCTTGGGTATGTGGCTGCACTGTGAGGGGCCACAGCGGATACCAGGGTGTCAGAGACCAACTGGGGATGGGGGTACACGTGTGTGTGTAACACATCTGTGCTTTTCCCTGGCCACTCTCTTGTTTTTCTCAGTAACGGTGTTGAGCACCTAAGGTGTCTAAAACTCCCCCTGAGCTCAGCCTGTCAGCTCTGCTTCTCCGAGGCACGTGAGATGGTGGTAGCCTAAGACGCGCTGGCCTCTAATTGCGCCTTCCCTTTTTTTTTTTTTTTTTTATTATTATTTTTTTTTTTGCGGTATGCGGGCCTCTCACTGTTGTGGCCTCCCCCGTTGCGGAGCACAGGCTCCGGACGCGCAGGCTCAGCGGCCATGGCTCACGGGCCCAGCCGCTCCGCGGCATATGGGATCCTCCCAGACCGGGGCACGAACCCGTATCCCCTGCATCGGCAGGCGGACTCTCAACCACTTGCGCCACCAGGGAGGCCCGCGCCTTCCCTTTTGATTGCTTTTTCTTCGTTTCGGTAACAGGGCGGGATTTGACAAGCCCCTCCCCTGGCGACCTCGGTAATGATTGATTATTTGTAGGAAGCTGCTGGTTGCTTCCCTAAAAGGGGAACTTCCCAGCTCCTGTTACCACCAGTGTCTAAGCTTCAGGGTTTGGTCACAGCAACTGTCAGGATGGTGATTTCAACGTGGTCTTCAGCATAAATATCTGGTCTTTTGACCTGTCACCTTCAGTCGAATAGACTCATTTCTCCTTAAGCAGGTTCCCACGTTTAAAAAAAATGAATAATATCTACTTCGTGAGAAAGTACACCACAGCGGCTTTAGTAAGTGCATGTTGAGTGTACCTTTCGAGTAAACACCGCTGTTCTTAACTGTGACCCCACTGGGCCGTACGAGAGCAGTCCAGTGGGTGCTTGTGATGCTCTCAGACCCCAAAGACCGAAGCTTCCTGAGATCCTCTCTAGAAGGATCCGCAGGAGGGTTGGGCCCTGATTTGGCAAGCGTGACCTTGAACAGGGAGCCCTAGAGTTCTGCACTTGAAGGTCTATGAGCCCTCAGCCATGCATGGACATGTGGGGAGCCGGGCTTAGAAGACAAAGCTTGTCTTAGCTTGTCTTTGTTACTACCAGGTAACATACTGCAGATGGAACGGCTGAAACAATAGACATTTATTTTTTCACAGTTCTGGAGGCTAGAAGTTCAAGATTAAGGTGTGGGCAGGTTTGGTTTCTTTCGAGGCCTGTCTTCTTGTCTTGCAGACAGCCGCCTTCTCGCTGTGTCCTCACATGGCCTTTTCTCTGTGCTGTCTCTTTGTGTGTCCCAATACCCTTCTCGTATAAGGACACCAGTCAGATTGGGTTTGGGTCCACCTTAACAGCCTCCTTTTAATCTGATCACTTCTTTTAATGTCCTGATTCCAAATACAGTCGTTCTGAGGTCCTGTGAGTCAGGGCTCCAATCTATGAATTTCTGGGGGTGTAAAAACTCAGCCCATAACAGAGCCATTCTCCAAAAATGAGATGTCCTGCATGAAGAGGATTTCATCTCTGTCATGAGGGCTTTGCCAAGCCCCAGACCTGCCCTTTGAGACTCCATGGTGGGCCCACAACTCAGACCCCCACCCCCACCCCGCAGGCCAGAGGCCTCATCTGGAGTTTTGCTGGCTTGCGCCTGAGTTTTCTGGCTATCTTGGTCAAGTTGTGGACTAGTGACCTTGCCCTACTGTTTAGCCGACACAAGGTGCTAACACCTTTTGGGCACCGGGCTACGAGCTTCACAAATAGTCCTTATGATGACCTTGGGATGCAGCTACTATTATCATCCCTGTTTTACAGGTGAGCACACTGAGGTCTAGAGAAGAGAGTCTTTCCAAGGTGTCAGAGCTGGAAACAGTGCCCCGGCCCTTCTGACCCCTGAGCAGGGTGCTCACCTCTTGGCTACTCTGCCCTCAGGGGGTTTTAGGCTCCTGCTTCGAATAAAGTTCAGTCACAGACTGGCCTGACTGGCCCAGCTTAGAGGGTTCCCAGGCCAGACAGCACCCGTCTCCTTGAGTATGTCTGCGGTGTGCCACCTAGACTCCTGGTACCAAAGGGTGGTGTCACGTTGACAGGCACGGCTTCAGGAAGAGTGCTGCGGGGAGGAAGAGGCCTCGGGCCTGCCAGCCAAGCTGCCAAGCCTGTCTTTTGGTTAAGGAGGGGCCCTTCACCCTATTGGACTGTCACGGAGGCTGTTTCTTTAGCTCTCACATGGGGCCAAGCAGAGAAGCAGCTAAGAGCTCCAGCTCAGGAGTGCGGGGGATCAGGGTCTCTGCTGCTCACTAGTGCACAGTCCAGGGCAAATTACTTAATCCCCTGTGCCTCAGTTTCCTCCTCTGTAAAACCATGGGAATAGGAACACCCACTGCACAAACTTGGTGTGAGGATGAAAGGAATTAACATATGTAAAGAATGTAGTCACCCAGCAAATATTATCTTGATGATGATGATGATGGTCATGATGATGATGGTGATGATGATGGCAGCTCCCATCCCAAGAGGAAGAACCAGGTCTCTCCCCTCCCCAGGTGGCATCTGCCTATTAAGCTCTCTTCACTATTCTGTCCGTGGAGGCTATACCTCCTTGTCCATGAGGACCATTCTGCCCAGAGTCCTAGAGCAGATGGGACCTTGGTGAGTTGGAAGGCCTGGGTGGGACCATGAGCCACACTGGCATGGGTCCTTGGTCCTCATCCCCAAGCCCCACCTGGGGTGCCCCCTAGTCCCTGGGCTGCCACTTTACATTCAGTATCCAATTTCATCCTCTCCCTGTTTCCAGGTGATGTTTCCATCCCCATTTTACGGACAAGGAACCTGAATCTCGTCAGGTGACTTGTCCTTTGTCATGCAGCTCAGGGCTGCGGATACTAAAGCCCACTGGGTGCTTTGTCACCGCATGTTACCGCTTCCTGAATGTGTGTTGGATTATCCGCCTTTTGACTCTGTTGCTCCTTTGAGCAGAGCACGTCTCTGCACGTCCCCCGCTCTCATAGGAGACTAGCCATGTATTTTACTATCTGGCATGTGTATAGTCCTGGGGGTGGGGGCAGAGGGAATGGATGGGCCTGTATGAGCCACCAGGGAGAGTGTGTGAAGGTGGTTTCTTTCCCCCAACTTCTTTGGATTCTCTTTCTGCATCATGGCCCTTAGGAGAAACCCCCAAGTTCCCAGACTGAGCTGACAGTCTTCCGGGGCTGATACCAATCCTGGCAGCACGGTTTGCCCTGGTAGCAAACACCTTGTCTCATACAGCTGTCCCCTACAGTAATCTAATGCTGCATAACAAACCACCCCAAAGCTCAGTGGCTCAAAATAGCAAGCATGTGCCAGTGCCCTCAATGCTGTGAGTTGCCTGGGGGCCTGCACGCAGCTGCATTCATGGGACTGGTCATTTCAAATCCACAGTCCCTGCAGCCGAAGCACAGGGGGGCTTGCTGTGTCAGGTCCCACTGGACCTGCACCAGGACCCCATCTGCATGGTCTTAGACCTCATTTTGCAGAAGAGGAAAGTGAGGCACAGGAAGAGAAAGGAGCTTGGCACACAGGTAGTTAGTGGTGATGCAGGAAACAGGGTCCGGACTGCCCTGCCCCCACCCAGCGCCTCCCTCCCATGGAAGGCTCAGAGGTCTGACAAGGACACTGGAAGGTCAGCTGAGGTGTCTGAGGATCTCTGCAAAGCTCACCGTCACCCCTGAATCAGCCAACCATTGCGATGCAGAAGCCCGGCCTATCAGGGACCTCTTCAAGGGGAACCCCAAGTTCAGGCCACAGTTCTCTCCAGGACCCCTAGCTGTCAAGGAGGCAGTCACAACAAGTGGGAACTAGATGGACTCACCCCTGGCCTTTTCACAATCCTTCAGAAGCACAATTAGACGGGTGCCCTCTTCCATCACTCTTCTGCCCCATGGGGTCACCATCACGGGATTCAGCGCCTCCCCTGTGTCTGTCTTGTCTCCTCACTGAGCAGTCACCTAGCCAGGCCACATTCTCCACCTGATGCCACCATATCCCACCGAGGGCCGGACACGGGGGCTCAGTGAGCAAGAGGGGACCCACTGACACAGGATCAGCCATCAGACCCTCCTGATCTTGGTTTTTCTTTTCCCATCACTCAGTTTTCTCTTCTAAAATTAATCCACTGATTCTTTTTATACTTCATTCTGTTTCTCTTCCTCTTATTGTGTGTGTGTATATCTCCACTGAGATATAATTAACATACCATACAATTCACCCATTTAAAGTGTACAATTCAAAGTTTTTTAGTCTATTCACAGGGTTGTACAGTCAATATCACAACCCAATTTTTGAACAAGTTTATTCCTCCAAAAAGAAACCCTTTTACCCATTAACAGTCCTGTCCCGCTGCCCCCAAGCTCCTCCCTCCTCCCCCGCCTAAGGCAACTATTCATCTACTTTCAATCTCTATAAGTCTGCCTGTTGTGGAGTCATATCATATGTGTTCGTTTGGACTGGCTTCTTTCACTTAGCATTATTTCTTCAAGGTCCATCCATGTTGCAGCAGGTGTCAGTTCTCCATTCCTTTTTATTGCCATATAAATGTCCATATGTGTGGACATATGTCTTCATTTCTCTTGGGTATATACATGGAGTGGAATTGTGGGGTCATCTGGTAACTCAATGAGTAAACTTTTGAGGAAGAGCCAGACTATTTTCCAAAGGAGCTGCACTATTTTACATTCCCACCAGCAGGGTAGGAGTGTTTCGGTTTCTCCACATCCTCACCAACACTTGTTATTGTCCACCTTTTTTATTATAGACATCCTGTGGATGTGAAGTGATATCTGATTTGCACTTTTGTGGTTTTGATTAGTGATTCTGATTTACATTTCCCCAATGATTAATGTTGCTGAGCATATTTTCATGTGCTTTTCATGTGCTATTAGCCATTTGTTTATCTTCTCTGGGGAAATATCTATTCAGAGACTCTGCCCATTAAAAAAAATAGGTTGCTTTTTATTCTTGAGTTGTAAGAATGATAAGGAATACAAGTTCCTTACCACGTATATGATTTACAAATATTTTCCCCATTCAGTAAATTGTCTTTTTCACTTTCTTGATGGTGTCCTTTGAAGCACAAATGTTTTCAATTTTGATGAAGCCCATTTTTAAATTTTTTTTTTGGTTGCTTGTGGTTTGATGCCATAGCTAAGAAACCATTGCCAAATCCAAAGACATGAAGATTTCCCTTGACATTTTCTTCTAAGACATTTGTAGTTTGGCTTTTCTTTTTAAGTCTTTGATCCATTTTGAATTAATTTTTACATATGGTGTGAGGTAGGGGCCCAACTTCATTCTTTTATGTGGGGACATCCAGTTACTCCAGCCCTATTTGTTGAAAAGACTATCTTTCTCCATTGAATTATTTTGTCACTCTTACCCATGTTTTCTAAAAATACTTTTATATTTCCTAAGGCCTTAAAGATACAATGAATATGCATCTTGCATTTATTTTTAAGTTGTCACTTAGTTTTTATTAGATTATTTTTTATTAGAAGTTGATATATGCAGAAACATATTTGATTTCTTATGAGATAGGAGAGGTGAAGTTATGCTGCAGTAACAAACAGCCCCATGTCAAATGATTTATTTCTCTCTCACGCTCAAGTCCAATGCCAGTTGGTAAGGAAGGTCCTATTCATCACAGTTACTCAGGGACCTGGCCCAGTAGAATCTACATCTTAACATAGATAAACATCACAGTTGCTGGGGCTGAAGAAAAGAAGTCCTGGTTCTTAGAAATTTCCCAGACTGCTTTCTTAAACAAAGGGAATCAGATGATGGCAAGAATGTTTAGGTACTTGGAGAGCCATCACAGGGGCGGAATGAGTGCAGGTTCAGAACTTGAAACCCAGACCTGCTGCATACAGTCTGTATGACTTTAGTCAAGTTATCTGACTCCTTGCAGCCTCGTTTTTTCCTCTGTACAATATCCAGCTTGCAGGAGAAATAGTAGCAGTGTATGTGAGTGTCTAGTGTAACAGCAGGCAGATATCAGGTACCCAAAAAACCGTAGTTCCCTTCATCCTCCTGAGACCCTCAGCAGAGATTAGGGCTGGGATACGGACACACCATCTCTGCTTTAAGATGCAACAGTTGCACTTGCTCTGGGTGCTACCAAGTGAAGTCATCACCGAGCAAAGTTTTCTTCTTCACTATTTAAAAAAATGACCCAGGTATACTCAAAGCCCCATAAAAACCTAGTGGAAGAATTTGCTTGAAGCACATGCCTGTCTCACCCTGTCATTTCCTAACCTGGAAGAGAGGAGCATGAACACCCACGAGGAAAGACACCCTGCCAGCACACTGCCTGAGCTCTGAGCTTACTCTGGAAGCATCCAGCTCACCCTGCCCCAGCTCTGCCTGCCTTTCCAGGTGTGGGCCCAGGGAGGGCACCTGCTCTTGTGGCCTCCACCCCAAGACAGAGGTGCAGAGGGGAAGGAGAGCAGCAGATCTTCCAAGAGGGGAATGGCCCCAGCTGAGGACTTTCCTAGTGCAGAAATGTCACCTCGGGCTGCCTGGAATGAGAGCTCCAGGCTGTTGACCCCAACTCTGACATCAGGGCACAGCCAATGTGTTGAAGCAGCCATGGCTAAACGTTTCTTTCATGCCGGGTGGAGATGAGCTGCTGGAGGAAGGGTGAAGGGTCATGGCAGGCAGCTGGGATGCCCAGGTCTGAACAAGAGCTGAACTTCTGCCTTTTCAAAAGCAAATCCAAGGGGGAAGAAAAAAACCAAAACCAAACAAACCAAAACCAAACAACAACAACAAAGTTCCCCACCTGAAAGAAAAGTCTGGAGGCTTTTTCTTTAGCTGGGGTCCAGGTGGCTGAACCTGGACTCAATCATTCTGAGTTCCCTGCACTGCATGTATAAAGGCAGGTGTTGCCCCTCGTCATCCCATCTCCCCAGTTGGTCTCTGTTGCTCACAATCTACTCAGAGCAATTCCACAAGTATTAGCTGAATCCTTCCAGCGTGCCTGGAATTGTGTAAGGTGCCAAGATAAGTTAAGACTCCATTCCTGTTCTCAAGAGGATTAGAGGTGTCTCCTTCTTAGCTAACAACAACTAACTTTTAAAAATACTTCTTATTAATGTACAGTATATATGGAAATTGCATATATCATAAGTATGTGAAACTCAGCTCAATGAGGTTTCACAAACTAAAACCAGTGCCCAGGTCAAGAAGAGAACATTACCAGAAACCCAGAAACCCACCCCCACTCCTTTCCAGTCACTATCCACCTCTCCAAGACACACTGATTCTGATGGCAACAAGAGCAAACTTGTATTGAGTGTAACTTATGTGCCAGGCACCACTGGTGTAAGCAACAGACATCTATTGGCTCATCTAATTCTCACCCATAGATCTGAAGGCACAGCCCATGGGGTACACAGCAAATGGGAGAATCTAACTACCATTGTCCCCGACTACTACCCTTACATTGCCTCTCCTGGAAACAGTGCTGAAATAGTAATGCATAACAATGCTCCTGGGTCTGCTCCGCTGAGAGCAGCCAGGGGATCTGAACCAGGCCTCAATGAATGGATAAGAATGCCCTTAGCAGATAAAGGGGGGGGGGGAATTGCATAAGCAGAGCAGGGGAGCAGCGCAGGGGTCCAGTGTGGTGAGAGCAGGGCAGAGGCAACGCGGGTGGGAATATGAAGGACTTGTTGGAGCAGGATTGTGAGTGCGTTCGAGTGTTCTGACTTTGCCGGGGCAGGTGAGGGAGTTGCTGAGGTTTAGAATCAGCCATCGGCCCCCGAGAGTGAGACCATACTCCACCTGCTTGCTTTGCTGGCTTAGAGGCGTGGCACAGGATGGGAGCCAGCCCCATTAGGGATGTCCTTGGGCTTGGTCTCTAAAGAACAACTCAGTTTTGGTTGTATAGTCTCGAGGGCTGTGCAAAATTCTGCGGTTGTTTTCGTGTGCGTTTGGGTAGGCTCAGTAAAAGAGACTCTGCCCCCATCTTTCGAGACACTTTTTAACCCAGATGGCAGAAAGGAGACATAACCAGTTTTTACGATCTTTGAGAATATGAGGGAAAAAAGAGAAGATGGGCTCATCATAAGTCTGCACGGGTCAAGCACTTTCTGTGTGCAAGGCCGTGGGTGGGGTTAATTGAATCGGCAGGACTACACCAGTTACAGGGAAAGGAGAAGGGGTGGTGGTGTCCATTTGGGATGCCTGGGAAGGCTGCTTGCAGACGTCTTGATGGAGAGGTGTGACTTGGGCTTTTGGCGGGAAGCAAGAAATACTATACAGAAGCATCCAAGTGAGAAAGCCGAAGCCAGAACTTTTGGACACCACGGTTAGAGCCGAGGGATGGGCAGAGGCCCTAGAACTTCAGTTAAGGAGGTCAGGCCCTGCGCCGCCGGAATGGGCGCCTTGGACACTCCTGAACTCCCATGGGAGCCGTCCTGCAGCGTCCCTGCCCAGACATCCTCTGCCCCGTCCTGGCCGACGACCTGGGCCCCTCCGCACTCCGACCCCGAGACCCGCCCAAGTGCCCCGGCGGCCTCCCGGGCGCTGCCCCATCTCCGCAGCCGTCGGCCGGCTCACCGCGCCCCGCGCCCCTCCTTCCCGCCCAGCCCTCCGCGCTCTCCCGCTCGCGGCGCGGCGCAGCGCAGCGCCGGCTCCTCCCGTGGCTGCATTGCAGACGCCGCCGCCGCCGCCGCCGCCGCAGGGCGCGCCGGGGCTGCGCCGGGAGCCCGGGCCCGGGTACGCGGGACCCCAGGGTGCGGGGCTCCCGAGCGGACCCGAAGGCGCCGCGGGCCGGGAGTCGGCGGCAGGGCAAGGGGCGGCTCCGCAGGCTGGGAGCACGCGGCCCGAGCGCCCCTCCCGCGCGGCGCGGGCCCCAGAGGAGGCCGCCCGGGACTGTGGGCCCGGGGGAGCGGGCGCGGCCGTCGGGCTTAGAGTCGTCCCTGCCCTCGAGGGGACCGTGGCCACCCGGCTGGCGGGCCTCCCGGAATCTGGGCGGGGGAGCGGGCGACGGCATCTCGAGGGGCCGTGGCGCGCCCGGGGCCGCGGGGCCGCGCTCCGCCCGCACCCTCCGTGCCAGGCCCGCCGCCGTCCAGCGCGGCGCCGCGGGGCTTGGGCGCAGTTCCGGCGCAGTCCCCGCGCCGAGCGGCTCCGCGCCCCACACCTGCCTCTGCCCGGCTCCGGGTGACGTAGCGCCCTGCGATTGGCCCTCGGGGCCCAGAGGGCGGAACCAAGGCCGGTGAGCTCACCGCCGCGCCCCACCATTGGCCCGGGCGGCGCACTCGGGCTGTGGCGGGGAGACAGCGGTACCCGGAGCCCGAGTCGTTCCAGCCGCGGCGTGTGGAGCTGAGCGGGTCAGGGCAGGGCTGGGCTGTCGGGGCCGGGCCGGGCGGGGCCGCGCGGGAGGAGTAGGAAGACAGAGGCGGCTCAGCGCCAGCCTGACCGAGCGTTGGTCGTGCTCACCAAGTCGGAGTGAGTGTGCGTGCGGCCGAGGGGAGAGTCGGCCGGGCGCGTGCGGGGCGAGGGCGGTGGCCGGCGGGGGCGCGCGGGCCGGCCGGGCGCGCGGGGGCGGGGCCGGGGGCGGGCGCGCGCCGCGGCCGGGGCGTGGGGAGCACCCGTGCCCGCGGCGGGGGCGCGCGTGTTTACGCGAGTGGGGAGCCAGTGTGTCGGAGGAGTGGATGCGAGGACACGCGCGTTTGTGGAGGAGCGGGTGGGGGCGTGGGAGGGGCGCGCGTGTTCACGCGAGGGAGGAGTGTGTTTGGACGCGCGAGTGTGCGTGGGACCCGGCGCGTGTTTACGGGGCGAGCGTGCGGAGCGCGTGTTGATGGAGCGAGGGGGAGGGCGTGAGCGTGTTTGCGGAGCGGGGGTGCGGACACGGGTGTTTACAGTGTGAGTGGGAGAGTGAGGGGGCGCGTGAGCTGATGGAGAGACCGCAGGGACTGTTTTGAGGCACGAGTGCGCGTGGCGCCCGGCGTGTTTACCAAGCGAGTGTGGGTGAGGGGGATGGCACCACGCGTGTTCGTGGAGCTAGTGGGGGAGTGGGGGGAGCGAGGCTGGGAGCGCGCGCGCGTGTTGCTGCGAGGTGATGGGGGCTTGCGTGGGTGTGAGAACACGCGTGTGCGCGCGAGCTCATGGGAGTGTTTGGGCGAGTGGCGGTCTGGGGACGCGCGTGCGGGAAGTGGCCGGGTGCGAGCGGCGCGGACGCCCGTGGGGCCGCCGGCTGGTGTTCGTTTGCGAGGCGCGTCTGAGCGGCGGGCTTTTAGGATCCAGTGCTCGCTCCCGCGGCCAGGCGTGGGGAGAGGGGCGGAGCCCGGTGCCCCCTGGTTGGGGCTCGGGGAGAGGGGCGGGGCCGGGCGCCCGCTCCACGGGGAGAAGGGCGGGGCCGGGCGCCCGCTCCACGGGGAGAAGGGCGGGGGGAGAGGAGCGGGGACAAGTTCCCCCTTGGCGGGGAGAGTGGCCGGGACAGACTGGCCCTCGGCCCCAGACGCCTCTGCGGGACAAGGCGGTTGGAGGCTGCCTTTTCCTAGCAGGCCAATGGAGTGAATGAACGTTTTATTAATCCGTGAGTAGAACACGGCGGGGAAAGTTGGTTGAGTTCAGAGACTAAAGGTTTGGAAGAACTTCCTGAGAGCTTTGCTTCTTTGCAGAGCAGGGACTGGAGAGGCGCATTGACCCTTGCTTCCACCAGCCAGGCTCCGCGTGGCCTTCTTGCATTTATAAGATCTCTCCTGCTTTGGTTTCCTAGGTATGGCCCAATGTCGGGGCCCGTCCTGATGGTGGTCAAACGTTAGAGACCATTTTTCAATCTTCGTCGATTTCTGCAGGCATCAAATTTCCGAAAATATAGTACTCTTGGAAATAATCTTCCTAATCAATTACTTCACCAGGGCATGATGGCAGTCTTAAAGCCTGTTCTGGATTTTGTCCACCATTGCTTGGTATGATTTCTACTGGTTAGTCTGAAATATATTGATATAATTGGCAAAGCAGATACGGTAAACATGAGAAGTGCTCTCAGATAATTATGAAGTGCCTCGTGTATTTGTTTGTTTGAACGCATTATATTTTTCCCATCAGTGAGGCCAAAACGTGAAATTTAAAAATTGTGATCCCCCAAAGTTGTGTCACATACGGTAAAATGGCTGGCTGTATGTAAAGGAGACCTCTTCTCTCTCTGTCTAAAGGAATTGTTTGGAGAGTTTCCCTACAGAATCTGTCATATAGAGAAACTGTTGCTTGGGAACCTGATAAAAAGAAATATGTTAAGCAGTAGCACTTTCCATGGTGTTTGTTCATAGAAATATATTTATTATTTTAAGACCAAAATTAGACGATAGCAAATAAGCTTATGTTTCTCTTTTTCTTAGTGTTAGATTTCGGGAATAATAATGTTTAATGTTCTAGAAAATAGCATTTACTTACAGGGTATGCATTTCCCAAATAAATTCCAATTGGTGAAAACAGCAGAGGACTGCCTGGAATTCCTAAGGGACCTGGACCCAGGCATTCTAATTAATTGTATTCCAAATAACCTAAATGGAAACATAGCATTTAATGCAGTAGTTAATAACAACATTGTATCCTTTAAGGATTCTTATTAACTCTTCCGCTTTTTTTTTTTAATATCTCTTCCGCTTTTGTGATAGACATGCAGAGACACATTATTATTTTCTTTGGTTTTCTGTGGAGGACTCTGCTGGGACTTCCTGCCTGTAACAGCAGCTGGCCTTGCTGCAGGACGTGCATGTTGGGCTGTCCTAGAAAACATGGGTAACAGGTGGCGCAGAAAATTTTTTACTTCACACGAGAAAGATGGTGAAGTTAAAGAATCAGTTGACCTTGAAAGTTTCCCGCATGAAAGGTATGAGACTCTGTACCGATGGCTACAATTCAGATGCTCAGCTCAAGATCCCTCACCTTCTGGCACTGCCAGAAATGTCCATTTTGGTAACCTAGAATTTCCTTTGGGAACCATCATAATTTTTCTGATGTTTTCGATCCCTGCCACTGTGAACTTACGACGTTGCAGAACTTACTTGTAGGCTGCCTTTTAAAAATGTTTAAGGAAAATTTTATTTTTACATTTTGTTTTTACAGTTATTTAAAGCTCAACTTTAGGTTTCACCCAGAAGGTGCAGTAAAGACCATTTTGTTAAACGTGGCACCATTCTTTAGCCGGTGCAGTGGTTTCGGGAAGTCCTTTATTCTTCCTTAGCAGTGTTCACTTCCCCATGCCTTTCCCAATTGTTTTAGTGTGCCTGCTGTATCTTCTCCCATTTAAAGGGCTTTGCTCTGTCTGACTTAACATGGGTTAATATTGGTATCCCATCGATCTTTTCGAAAGAAGACACCACCTGCGTGGTGCCAGGTCTTCATTGTTAAACATCAACCATGGCATCTTGTCACACTATATAAGCAGAATATTTGGGAGTTTATTTCAGTTATATATTCCTTTGCCAAAAAGCTTTTGGCATCCACACGTGACATAGTTTATTCGCGTACACCGAACCTTTTTTTTTTTTTAAAGGAGGTTTAAGGGAGCTTAAAGAGATACATATTAAGCGGTGAGAATAGGTGAAATAAAGAGGGAGTAGGCAAAAGGAAAGTGAGTGTTCAGGAAGGTGAAATGGGGACGAATGAAGTTAGTAAACGACCTTCATTCCATAGAGACTTGCACACTTGCTACAGGCAGGCCGTGAACTGCCTTCTAGGCTCTCTGTCAGTTGTAGAAGTGACACAGGCTTAATTCTGTCTTTATTACACCTCACACACCATGCGTTTTCTTATATTCCATGGAAATTCTGACAGCCATCCATGAAGTTTGGGTGATGGTGGGAGAAGTCTAGACACGGTGCACTGAATTACCTTAAAGACTGCATGTTAACATTGGTCACGTTGAACACTGAGGAGGCACCTAGGAACCTGCTGGGTGACCCCTCACCTGAGGACATTGGAGCTCATGATCATGAAGGTCATCAGTGATGGTCTTAACCCTTCCTGAGTGGATTGTCCTGAAGTCAAAAGACCGACTTTTCTTTGTCATAAGAGCCTCCAAATATATTAAATTACCGTTTATCAAGTACCAAAATTGACCAGTTAGTCTATGTTTTTTCACCTTTCTTCTTCTCACCTCCACCACCCTCCAAATCTGATCCCACTCTGTTAGTCCGCCTTCCCCCGTCCACCAGCAGCTACTCAGCGTGTATTGCGTTCCCACTCTCCATTTAAAATTCTTCCTCATTCTCTGAGCCTAACTCACGCCTGATCTCATTAATGAGTCCTTTCCCCTCATCTCCCAGATTAGATGAGCAGCTCTTTGCGGTGCAGGGTGACACTGAAGCTGTATCTTCCCCAACTACCCCTAGTGTAATGGAACCTGGGAGGTGGAGTTTCATAAATACTGTTAGTTAACCAAAAAATTATATGCATGGTGTTACTCCTTGGTTAGAGTGAGAAGAACGTAACAAGAAAGTTCTAAAACACACCCGACTCTGATCCCATCTCGTGCATTCAGTTCAGTCCTCCCTGTTGGTAATTTAGACACAAACTCCACAGGATCTCCCATTCAGGTCCATTCAAGGTCTGTAGTGGATTTGGGTTTCCATTTAAGTGGTCTCGAAGTGGCCCTAAAAGTCTTGGCCTGTGTCCGTGTAAAATAGCAGGGTCTTAGTCGCCTTTCGGGATTTCTTAAGATTGGCCAGAAGCTTGCTGTCTAGGAATGTGTATAGGTAACAACTGTTTGCTTGAATATAATATGGTAGGATGAGTGCTAGGTTTTTGTTTTAGCTCTGTCTCTAAGTAAATGAGAAATCGTAGGTAAATCACCTTACAGCCCTGGATCAGTGCCTTAGCTGTTCTCTAAGCCTATTAGTAGTGGTTCAGGAAATTAGTGGTCAACATCACCAGTTATTAAAATCAGAATGCACTGCTCATAGTATGGGTAAGTATCAGTTTGGGAAGTTTTTGTTTCAGGGGAGTGTGTGTGTGCACGTGCGCGCACGCGTGTATGTGTGTGTGTACTGGGTTCTGTTTCTTTCTGTGGGCCACAGTCAAAACCTATCGAAAGTCCCTGGACCAGATAATTCATAATTCTCTTTAAATCGCAGTGTTCTGTAATGATTCTCTTGTGTGGGATGTATCTGTTGTTATGATAAGTCAATTTGGTAGTAACTTAAGGCGTGAATGAGTTAGGATACTTCTGAAGGTATTTAATTCAATAACAGAAGATCGCTAGCTAGGCAGGAGCTCAGTATACCTCTCTCTGTTTTTCTGATTTATTTGGGTAATCAGAATGTTTCAAATGAGCATGGCAGCTTATTTCTGCCAAAATTTATCCCATGTTTTATAGAGAGCTTCGAATGATTCTTATGTACTACCACTAAGGTCTGTTTAATGATATTGATGTGTGTGTGTGTGTGTGTGTGTCTGTGGAAGCAGAATTTAACCAGGATTTATTTAGTAAAAGGGTCCACATTTCAGTTGATGGATTCACCTTAGGCTCTTCCTTTAGCTTTAGGTGACAGAACTCCAACTCAAACTGGCTTCTGTAAAAAAGAGAATTTATTGACTCTCATGAAGTCCAGTTTTGGTGTTGTCTTCAAGTATAGCTGGTTCCAGGTGCTCAAGTGATGTCATTAGAAACCTGTCTCTCCCTCTCTTGGCTCTCCTCTCCTCTCTGTTGATTTTATTCTCGGGCAGGGGTTCCTGAAGCAGTAGCAAGATGACCCTCTCAAAGCTCCAGGCTTATATTTTGTCAGTTTAGCAAATATCTCCCGGAAGACACTTCTTTCCCAGTAGTTCCAGGAAATGTTCTGTCCTTACTGGCCCAGCTTGACTCATGTGTCCAATCACTTGAATAAGGAGGGCTAGTACTCTCATTAGCAAGACCTGGCTCACCCACCCCTGGAGACAAGAACTGTGGTGAGAAGCACCTGAACTGAGCATAGGGCGTCTCCCAAATGAGAAGCACGGTGCCATGGCCAGGGACCGGGAAAGGGATGCTGGGCAGGTGTACTGTGCTAATCTTCACCCTTAACTATCATATTCCCAAAGAAAGCACCCTTCGTTCTGAAACCGCAGAAGCTCATAACAAGGCTCATTCCATGCTTTCATTTTCACGGTCCCATTTTAAATGAAGACACACCAGAATTGTTACCTTTCAGTAGACCTTTAAATGGGTGCTGACTAACAATCCCTAGGACCATTTTCAGAAAATATGATTCAAGTCCTTAATATTTCACTCTGTGGTTTGGAATAATCAACAAAGAATTTCTTTAAATACCCTTTTGTCTTTTCTAGTGAAAGAAACCATTCATTCCATTCTAGCCAGGATCAATGCCCCTGGCATTTGTGTGTGTGTGAAAGATGTTTTATCTAATAACATAAAAAATAGGAAGGGCCCAGCCTAAAGCTGATGATGTTCTAAAGGCTTATAAATCAGTTGAATAATATTTCCCAGGTAAACAGTGCAACAAATGGTGGGTAGGTCCCCAGGCTAGACGGAGAACAAAAACCTTTTGAATCCATAATAGATACTCTGAATTTGCAGGAGAAAAAAATTAAAATAATGTGTGTGCATGCATATATCACATATAAACTGTAAAACACTGAACTACCTAATGTACGTGATATATAAATACATAGCCTACACTTACATGTTCCAAAACAAATGAAAAAAAGTGAACTTCACATTTGAATATTGACTATTAAATATGCGGCTTGAATAGAAATAAATATATATGTAAAATAACTTCAGTCAAGGGAAGCTTCTTGGTGAAGATTCTGAATTCACAGGGTAGACCCCAAAATGATTCTCTGAAATTACGAAGTCTCGCTCTCTCACTTTTTAGAGGAATAAACCCAGAGAGAGTAAATAACTTCAGTTTCTTGATAACATAACCCATTATTATTATTATCCATGATAATTACAATCATATTTTTATTCTTGAACAAAGGAGAGAGAGAGTGAGAGAAATCCTTCTTAGTATCTCGAAGAGTTACAACAGTGAAAAGGGAAGGAGAATGTGGGTTAAAGAGGTGGTGTACGTGTCAAAGGTTGTCTGAGTAGGAATTGACTGAACCATAAGCAATAAGAAGGGGAGCCTCCTAAGAAGAAAGAAGGGAGACGGAACAGACGTGGGGTCGCTTTCCCATACTAGTCCCTGGGGGACATTCACCATTAACCTAAATAACCTTACTGGGGTCTGTGGTTGATGAAAGTGGACCAGGAATTTCATAACTCAGAGACTGTCTATATCGTGGTATTTTTTTTTTTTTAGATGTTGGGAGTAGGCGTTTATTAATTTATTTTTGCTGTGTTGGGTCTTCGTTTCTGTGCAAGGGTTTTCTCTAGTTGCAGGAAGGGGGGGCACTCTTTTTTTTTAAATTTTATTTATTTTTGGCTGTGTTGGGTCTTCGTTTCTGTGCGAGGGCTTTCTCTAGTTGCGGCAAGCAGGGGCCACTCTTCATCGCGATGCGCGGGCCTCTCACTCTTGCGGCCTCTCTTGTGGAGCACAGGCTCCAGACGCGCAGGCTCAGTAGTTGTGGCTCACGGGCTTACTTGCTCCGCGGCATGTGGGATCTTCCCAGACCAGGGCTCGAACCTGTGTCCCCTGCATTGGCAGGCGGATTCTTAACCAGTGCGCCACCAGGGAAGCCCGGGGGGCCACTCTTCATCACGGTGCGCGGGCCTCTCACTATTGCGGCCTCTCTTGTTGCGGAGCACAGGCTCTAGACGTGGAGGCTCAGTAGTTGTGGCGCATGGGCCTAGTTGCTCCACGGCATGTAGGATCCTCCCAGACCAGGGCTCAAACCCATGTCCCCTGCATTAGCAGGCAGATTCTCAACCACTGCGCCACCAGGGAAGCCACCAGGGAAGCCCTATCATGGTATTCTTTAGGACTAGTTTCAGTTCCTAAACTCTTCTGTGGGAGTTACTTACAGGACATGCTTATAAGAAGCTCCCCCTACCAAAAAAAAAAAAAAAGGTTCAGATAAGTTTAGGAGACACACCTACCATTAGCTTTCCCCAACAATTTAGAGTGCACGTTAGAATAATAAGGTTCAGAAAAGTCATATGTTAAAGAAATACAAATGTACTTAGTGGTGTTTAACCCAGTGTTTCTAAAACATCTTTAACACAACATTCTGTTTTTATGGTGTGCTGAGATGTTACCTCACGAAATGGTTCTGAGCCTGGAATCCATAGATGTCCCATGGCTCTGAGTCTCCTGAAATTACATGCAAAACTTTGTATGTATGTATTTTTCTGGGAAAGGATTTGTAGCTTTCATCACTGTCTAAGGGCCCATGAACATTAAGGGTAAGAATCGTTGGTATGGGTTCTTTTCTTACAAGGGAAGTCCAAGTCCAGTTTCCCTTAAATATCCTTCATCTGTATGTTTTATGTCAGCCTAGGGGTATCACTCAGCAGGCGTGGGCAGTCACTCCGGGGGTGCCCAGAGATATGGAGGGCTCCACGTTGCAAACAGGGAGCTGACTTGATTGTGTTTAATGTCAAATGGATTTAAAAATTGGCAGCTTCTCTCTTTCCGTCAAGAATTGTGGAAAGAAATGCCCTATACAGGACACTGCCATATCGCTAACTCCAGATGTGTTGATTTCCAAACAAAGAAGAGAACAGGTTATTTTATTGCAGTAAAGCGACTTTTTGAAAGTTAAGGGCCTGCAGAAGAGAAATCCATTGAGAGTTAATGATAAACAGTTAAGAAGCAACTAAATTAGAGAAAGCTTTTCCTTCAAGAAATGTAAAACATTCAACTCACCTACTTTTATTTTTTTATTATTTAAATTTATTTTATTTATTTATTATTTTTGGCCGCGTTGGGTCTTCGTTGCTGTGCGCAGGCTTTCTCTAGTAGCAGCGAGCGGGGACTACTTTGTTGCAGTGCGCGGGCTTCTCATTGTGGTGGCTTCTCGTTGCGGAGCACGGGCTCTAGGCATGCGGGCTTCAGTAGTTGTGGCACATGGGCTCAGTAGTTGTGGTTCGTGGGTTCAGTAGTTGTGGTTCGTGGGTTCAGTAGTTGTGACTCGTGGGCTCTAGAGCACAGGCTCAGTAGTTGTGGTGCACGGGCTTAGTTGCTCCACGGCATGTGGGATCTTCCCGGACCAGGGCTTGAACCCGTGTGCCTGCATTGGCAGGCAGATTCTTAACCACTGCGCCACCAGGGAAGTCCCCCAGTATTGCCTTTACTGCAAGGATGTTGAGGTCCATTGCATCACAGCCTTGCTTATTAATAAGCATCTGTAGGAGACATTTCTTTCAGCTCTTAGTACCTGGAAGAGCCATATTATCCACAGCAACTGACAGTGATCTTGAAACTGACTGCCTCCCTTTTTGCTTTGTTTGCTAAGTTCAGGCAAATTTGGGACTCACAGTTAACCATTTTAGAGGATTTAATATGTCTTTGCTGTATAACGGCTTTACCCGAGCTTTATTTTATTCTCTTCATGAATTGTCGTCTTACTTGTTAATCATGAGTGTTTCTATCAGCCACCTCAAAGAGACGTACCTAGATCCAGGATTGGTTCCAGTTAAGTGAGGGCAGGGAGGGAAATAGAGAGGTTGAGAGGGAATGGATTAGGGCTGGGAAGGGAAATCGGGAAAGAGAGGAAGAGGGGAGAAAAGAGAGGTGAGGCTGCGTTAGGGGTTTGCGAGGGATGCGTCCCAGGGTTAGCGCCCACTGGCATTTGAGTTCGTTATTGACCTTTTGTTCCATCATTTAACTGCTCCCGAACCTTTAGATCAACTACGCTAAGTCACCTACATACAGACCTTCAAGTTGTGAACTTCTAAAGATGCGAACGTGTGTTTGCATGTCCAGTCACGTAAGTTCACGTGTCTGGCATACATTGTCATGTGCATGCATCCTCTACAAGTGGTTGTGCTTTTGTGTACTTTATAGTACTGTATAGAGTACAGCAGTACAGTATCTTTATTTCAAGCCCAGGATGTCCAGAAGCAAGCGTAAGAGCAGCGGTGATGTAGCTGTTAGTGCTAAGAAGCTCCAAGCAGTCACGATGGAAAACAAAAGTGAAAATAATTGAGAGAGTGGAGCAACGCGAAAAGACGGTAGACCTGATGGAAACAGAGGCCCAGAGAAAGGATGAAGAGAGACAAGAGGAAGAAGTAGCTGAAGAACTGAAGAGATTCACGATGCAGGAAATGGCATGGGATTTTCTTTATTTGAGGAGGCGCTGTTAGTGTTTGAGGCACAGGACCTGAACATCGAATGGTACACGAAGGTTGCAGCAGCTGTTCAGAATGCAATCCAGTGCTACTGTGTCATCTATGATGAGAAAAAAAGAGCTACTACCCAGACATCACTGGATTGTTTTTTCAAGACAGTAGATGGAATTGAATCCAACAAGGAACCAAGGAACCAGAACCTGTGCCATCAGCGTCAGGCATGAGTGACATTGCGGCTTGTCCTCCGTGTCCTGTTGCTGACGATCCTTCAGCTCTACCACCTCCCACCTCCTCTCCCTCCTCCAGTCAGTGACTCTTCTTGCCTGTTCACTGGATGCCAGCCCCTGTATGCCAGCTGTTGTACTGAACTACTGTACTTTTCAAGGTACTGTACTGTAAGATTAAAAATGTTTATTTTTTGTGTTTGTTTTTTTATGTCTTATTTGTGTGAAAAGTATTATAAACCTATTACAGTACAGTACTATATAGCTATATAAAATTGGGCGTAACGAACGCGCTCTCGGGATGGACCTCATTCGTACGTCGGAGACTTATTGTACACTGAGTGGGATGATTAAATAAGCCCAATTTGGGGACTTCCATGAGGACAGCAAGATAGGACAGTCCCACAACTGTATGGAATCAAGTTGCATCCCCATTTCGTGACAATCACTCTGTTTTTAGCTTTTTCACCTAATCCACTGGATGTTTCAATAGCGGCCTCACTAATACATTCATTCAGGCCTCACTCATCTGGAAGTTGCAAAAATTGGAAGACGACTGTGGTTTAGGGGTGGAGCCCTAATGGGAAATGTAGTACCAAGTTACAGCCTCCCAAACTCAAAGTGCGGAAGCAAGTAGCCTGCAGACACAGGAGAGCAGCCCTTGATGTGTTTTTACATGGTGTCTGGAGCCAGGACACAACATGATCCTCACAGGGGTCACGACAGTGCTAAAAAGGAGCTTAATGGCGAAAATTTTTCTACAGCTCCGGTGCTTCCCTTGGAGAAATATTTTATTTTGGAATAAAATGGTTAAAGTGGTATAACTTGGATTTTTTAAAAGATTTCTCTCTTTGTCAGAAAGGCCTATGATAAATTGTAAAATAGTATCTTTAGATCATTTTATCTATTTTGACTTACTGTTTAATACATCCAGTATTTTAAAGTAATACAGCTACTTCTTTTAAAATATAAGCATTTCAGTCTGTTGATCTGGAAAGGACTTCTTCGCCTATATTTATTCCAGATCTTTACAGAATCTTATGGCATTGTAAAAAAAAAATACTGTAGTTAACACACTTTTGAGTTCTCTGTAGAATCCAGTGTTTAAAAAAAACACATATTTGTGGAACTTCTTGGACTTAAACTCTCTCACGAAGTAGCAGGACAGTTGGAACATCTGTGCAGATGGCATCCCTACAATTAGCCCTGGCAGAAAAGCATTGCCAGCAGCAGCTCTAAATAATTGATGGAGAGTGAGTTGGAAACAGCAAAAGAAGGAGTGTTTCAACTAGATTCCTGGGCACGTGGTTTTTCAGTAAGATACTGAAAACCACCGGGAACTCAGGGCAAATAACATCTCTTATGATGAGAAGCATTCACTAGAAGCAGTCAGGATTTTTTTTTTTTTTTTTTTTTACGTCTTTGCCCCTCCTTGCAATACATCTTACTCGCAGAGTTTTCTTTTTTATTGCGTTTTCAACTTTTCTCCCCATCGTCTCCGTCCCAACCTTGTAAAGCACGGCTGCTAAGGTGAAAGCATTATCATATACCGATCTCAGTTACTTGTTTGTTTGTTTGTTTTCAGATGCCTGGTCCCCGATCTGTTTGATGGGATTAGGAAAGCATGGCCCCGAGAGAAGGGAAGGAACTGCTTTTAGTAACTTGGCTGGAGAGAAGTCACCTAGAAATGATGAAGGGAAACAAATATTTTGTTCTACGCAATCTCCTTTACCTCCTTCTGCTTGAACTCCACACTTTCTATTTTGAACAGATGAAATCAGCCCCTTGTTCAGTATTTATTGAGGGCTTACTATGTCCCAGGCCTCAGGAAGATGGCAGTGAGCAGAGCAAAGGCAGGCGCTGGCCCCACAGAACTGTCGAGATCTCTCTTCCTTCCCCTTTATTTTCATTAGGCTGAGGTTCTGGGAATGAAGGCTTATTTATGTCTTATTTGTTTTTGCGTCCCTGGTGGCTACCACCACAACTTGAGTTGACCTGTTTGCTGTTCCATCCCCAGGGCCCTGGCGGGTGCCCAGCAGTGGTGTCCCAGCAGGGGTTGTGCAGTCGACATTAGACATTCGCAGAATGAGTCTGTTCTGGCCCTGATTCTCCATCTTTCTTCCCCGAGGACTCGGAGTGGTTTTTTTGGTACAACTGGGCACCCCAGAACAACCTGCCGGCGGTTAATTAATGGATTCTCGCCCCTTGACAATTCCCGTGCGTTTTGTACTGCGTCTTGGCAATTGTAGTTCTTAAAGGCAGGGTTTTCCTTTTCCACTTCCTCCGTGCAAGTCATTTAAAGTTCATCCCCTGCTCACGTCCTTATGTCCAGGTGAGATGGCTGTTCATCTCCAAGTCCTGTTACAGCGCTTTTCCCTCTAGAGACCCCGTTGGTGTCTGGTAACAGGTTTTCCTCCGTCACTTCATCCATTTCTAGAATGTCTCAATCTGCGCTTATAATAATATCTCTCATTTTCACTGGCTACTGAAACTGTTGAGGCAGTGGCCTCCAACTGTGTTGCTTTGGGGGACGTTAGCAAACCTGAAACGTGCTCCTCTTTTGTAGATTAGATGACGGTAGGTATAGAATCTGTGTCAGAGTTCCTGATTTCCTTCGCTCTCACGCTAATTAGCTGCAGTTTTGCTGCCTTGAACTGCAGTTGGTCCGCTACTTGATGGTGAAGTTGGCTGCTGCGTAACTCAGGTGCCCTTACATGCCGGATGCCGTGGCGTGATCCAACTGAGCTCCTTGGGTTCCACTGACCCTTCTTGTCCTCGGAGGAGAGGTTGGACATCTTGGCCCTCGTGCAGCTCCAGCTCTAGCACTGAAAGGTTTCAAAGGAGAAATCCTCGTCGATGGGCTTTGCAGCTCTCTGACAGTTTGTCTCCTCACCGCAGTTCGTCAGCTTAAAGGATTTTTCCTTGTCATGCCTAAGACTCTGAATTCGTGAACAGGGTGAAACACAGACCAAGAAGAAATATGAGTCCCACATCCCTGCCAATGAAGAAAGTCTGAAGAAGAATTGCTGATGTCATTTCTAGTGTTTTGGTCCATAGCGCTGGGGAGTTTTGAAAAAGTGGAGGATGGCAGTTTTTCCTAAGGCTAAATTTAGCCATTGCTTTGGAAAATCAGAGTGGTACAGCTTGTGCCTTATCTCCGGCCGGGCCTCACCCTCTCCTCTGCACTTGGACGTCTTCAGGAGCTCACTGGGGAGAAGCAGGTCTGTGCCCTCCTGCGGCCCCTCGATTCTGGGAAGGAATTAAGCGACTTTGTGTTGCCCGTCTTTCTGAGCTTCCTGCAAAATGCGGGAGGCTTCCAGAGCAGCAGTTACAGTTCTCTACAGAAATAGCCCAAGTCATGCCTCCTTTTGCTTCATCAACCCTTCCTGCCAGCGCAGCCAAGGGCTGGAAATGGAACGAGAGACATGGCCTCTGGTCCCCAGTCCAAATAGCAACAGGAGGGCACATGTGTGCTCAAGCCACAAATAACGCGTTTTAAAATAGCAGATGGTATTTGGTGATCGCGCCTTCATTCATTTACCTGCCAAGGCAAAACTTTCTCTTCTGCTCTGGCAGCAAGGCTGGCGGTGGCCCGGGTCGAGCAGTTGTAATAACAAGCTCCGCTTTGCAGATGTTATCTGTTGGCTGATTTTCAGGCCCTGCAAATCCATGCCCACTTTCTGAGGCTGTTCCAGAAAATGTCTCTTTGGTCTCACACGGTAAAAATGTCATGTTTCTAAAACAGCTTAACCTGTTAAGCACTTTTGTAACTAATTAGATCAAGGTGTGCTGCCAGCCACTGTGTTCCAAATACTCCGTTTCACCAGGGAAAAGTAGGAATACCTAGAAGGTAGGGATCTGTATTTATAATGTGAAGCTGAAAGGAGAAAGGAAAGTGACGTTGCTGTGAAATTCCAGTTTGTGTCTATGAAGAGTCAGATCTTCCTCAGCTTTTCTGCCAGGGTCTTCACCAATACAGTTACATTATTTCCTTACCTGAGCCCCCAGGAAAGGGCAGCCAGCCAGGTAAATGCCTAGAACTTTTTCACGTGCTTTCAAGGCACCTCCATTGGGTTCTGAGCTTTTTTTTTTTTTTTTTTTTTTTTTTTTTGCGGTATGTGGGCCTCTCACTGTTGTGGCCTCTCCCGTTGTGGAGCACAGGCTCCGGACACGCAGGCTCAGTGGCCATGGCTCACGGGCCTAGCCGCTTTGCGGCATGTGGGATCTTCCCGGACCGGGGCACGAACCCATGTCCCCTGCATCGGCAGGCGGACTCTCAGCCACTGCGGCACCAGGGAAGCCCCGGGTTCTGATCATTTTGACTGCTCTTTCTTTCCCAAGGGAGTGAGGGGTAAAACTGGCTAATTGGAGTATAGTCCCTGGGAGCCCACTGTGGAGAGCAGAGTTCACTCAGAGCCCTTGCCCCAGCGTTTGAATGACCTCATCCATAAATTGGCTTCTGAAGAAGCTTAAATTAGAAAATAATATTCCTTTCCACTGACTGGGCACCCATTCTGTATCTGATACCAGGGATACAAGACTTGTAGACCGCTCGCTCTGGTAGAAATGACATGTGTAAGAAAATAACTATACATTCATTTGCTAAGTGCTATCAGGACACAGAGCAAGACATGAAGATTTGCTGGGTAGACTGGAAAGCACGTAGGTCTGGAGTCTAACCTGTGCTCAAACCCCTGCCCTGATGCTTGTGACCTCGGGTAAGTAACACATTTTCGGAGCCTCAGCTTCCTCATCTGTAAAAGAAAGGAAAATCAGAGTTGTTTTCCAGATTAGAAAGAATACATGTGGTATGTCTGGCCTACGTAGATGCTCAGTGGCAGCTACAGATAATAAAAGTGAAGGGATGTTTGAGCCACACTCTGAAGAATAAGAAGGTCGCCACATGGACATGGGGAAAGGTTGGCATCACCCAAGGCGCGAAAACATGTAAGATTCCAGATGGCTTTGGAGAGAAGTGAATATGAGAGGTCCCCTAACGAGTAGCCCGAGGCCGTCAGCAAAAAGCATTCCCTGCCATACCAAACACTTGATGTTTTATTTGTAGGTCACAGAGGAGGCAGTTAAGTGTTTTTTAGCAAGATTATCTGATGTAAAGTCAGAAATGGCTTCATGTTGTATTGCTCAATACAGCCATGAAAATCAAGTCAGTTCCAAGATTTAAAGTGCGTTGTGCAGAATCTAGAGGAGATTATGGTCACGAGGTGCGGCTGAACACCTAAGTCTAGCACTAGCCTGAGTCCAGCTACTCATTGGTTCCTGACACAGACGCGTTCTCTCATCAGATGCCCAAACACGTGGGAGTCTCCAATTTTACAGCAGCAAATCCCAAACCTTCTGAACTTAGAATATGCTGTGGGTGTCTGACTTTATGAAGTATTTTCTGTGTTAAAACTTTGGTACTGCTTAGGAATTTTAGGAGAACGTCCCCAATTAATATTTAGGTCAATATTAGGGGAACGTCCCCAATTAATATTTAGGTCAGTATTAATTGGGGACATTTTTAAAATGAGTCGCTTTGAGGGTTAGGAATCCCTGTCAAAGAGAGATGCAGAGATGACCCGTGACTGCTGCTGTGCTGTGTGACACTTTATGTAGTAGCTCTGAGGAGACACTTGGACAGGGTGAACCCAGCAAGAGAAAAGGGGACCTGAAGCGGGCCAGCAGTTGGCTAGAAATGTTTTTTCATCTTCTTGATCTTTGTAGAACTCAGAGCTATTCTGGGATTAGGAGTGTATTTTTCTTTATGTTTTCTAGTGTTGTTGGAAAACTCTAGGAACTGAAGGATAACAAAGTAGTTGGATATACTACATGCTATATCCTGTACCTGTACTTTTGAGATACAGAAATTAGGCCTAGGCTTCTCTCTTTGTAGTTTAATGTATCAGGAAGATTTCTTTTCAGCATTTATTTTATTGACTTATTATATCCAGGTAACACAGTTACGTCCACCATCATTTTATCTTTGTTTAAAATGCCCCCTAGAAGGGTAGAATGAATACTGAAGTGCTGTGTTAGAGTTGGAGTCATTGAATGAACTCATGTTTATTTTCATATAGATAGAAAAATAATTATAGATATGTGTGCATACATGGGCTGTTATACTTACAACTTTGTCCTAGCACTGTGCACTGAGAGGGCCCAGGAGCAGTGACACTCCAGCAGTAATGAGCACACCTAGCACCCAGATCTTGGTTTCTAAATGCCGTTCTCCAATAAAAGAAACCAGGGCTCCCTAGAGAGACTGCTGATTCTAGGGCTGGGACAGGGAAAGTAAAAGATGAGCCTGGAGCATCCGGTAATGCCAGAATGTAAGGAAGTGCTCGAAAAAGAAGGAAAAAAAGCTGAGGGTATGTCCAAGGGACACAGGAGCCAGCTTGAAAGAGCTCCCAGTGGCCACACTGGAACAATTTGGGCAGTTAATGTAGTATCGAATGATGACCAAAGTGTAAAATAAATATACATGAGTTCATACTAGTACAGAGAAAAGGTTGATCAAGTAAATAAACCACGAAGGACAAATCTTCCTTATAGGAGAACCTCAAATAATATGTGTGGATACTCCTCTATCCACAAGGTGGAACTTAATTCTCTTCCCCTTGCTCGGCTGGACTTAGGGACTTGCTTCCAAAGGATAGAGTATGGAAAGAAAAATAGTAACTTTATCATGGAGCACTCTAGATTTATAGAGCAAATGATCAAGGTCCACATCAGCAATACAGCATCATTTACCCCTGCTTGTGTGTTGGGCAGGACACCTCCACCTCTGTGATCCTCTTGCTAAAAACCCATGACTCCAGTCTAATCATTTGAAAACATATCAGGCCAACTTCAAGGCAGAGACATCTACAAAGTACTTGACCAGTAGTCTTCAAAACTGCACAAATTGTGAAAAATAAGGGAGTGCTGAGAAACTGTCACAGATCAGAGAAGAGAAAGGCGATTTAACAGCTAAATGCAACATGGTATCCTTGGTTGGATGCTGGAACAGAAAAAAATACATTAATTCTAATTCAGTGCTGATGGTGTGGTCTAACTCAAGTCTATAATTTAGTGAATAGTAGTGATATACCAGTGTTAGTTGCTGAGTTTTGACAAATGTACCCTAATTGCGTAAGATGTTCGTATTAGGGGAAACTGGGTGAAGGGTATATGGGAACTCGACCATCTTTGCAACTCATCTGTGAATCTCAATTATTCAAAAAATTTTTTAAATTTATTAATTTTTTTAATGTTCCAGAGGTATGACTGGGTAAAAGGTCCCTGTCCAATAGTAGTTCAGACTTAAGAGACTCTGACCACTTTTAAAAATTCAGTTTATTTCATCTTCACAGGCAGCATAGATAGTGATATTCCCATTTTACAGAGAAAATTGAGGTGCAAAATGGTCCTTATTTTTCCAGAGTCGCACAGTGACAGTATTAAACCTGGAGCCCTTCTCTACTCCAGTGTTCTTTCCTGTGTCATCGCTGCCCAGTCTAGAAATGCTGCTTCTGCTAAAAGGGGTGCAGCTCGAACAGGCTCGGGAAGAGGCTTGGAATGAATCATGAGCCAGACTTGCTGCAAAGCCATCAGCGTCATTTACCTTTTGTCTAGGGTACAGGTAGGTGGGTGCGTGTGTCTTGAACGTAGTGGGAAGGAATTGCTACATGATAGTTGAAAGATCTCATTCCCCGAAACCACGCAAGTAAATAAACTGCTTTAGAGAAAAGCAGGAGACAAAGACAGGCACCTGGGAAGACATCCCACTTAGAAGAAGAAGAAAGTAATAGGTAAGATTTGATGGGGATGAGAGAGTAGTGCCTGGTTAGTTGCAGAGAGCAGTGCAAGGAGGTGGATTTTAAATCGTTTTCGAGTGTCGTCAGGTCTGAATTGGCCGTGTGCTTGAGAAGATGTACAGCCCGATGCTGTTGGCAGAGCCTGTGTGGATGGACCGGGTATGATGTACAGGTGACATTTTGCGTGTCCACGTTGGGTGGGAACCCATGCTTCTGCTCGAGCAGGTGGTCCTGGGGTCCTTTAACAAGCACTGGGGTGGAAAGAGGATTCATTCTTGAGGAAGGAGGCTGGGGTCTTAGAGCAGCAGTTCTTGAAATGGGGTCTCAGACCAGAAGCATCAGCATCACCTGAGAACGTGTTTGAAATGCAACCTCTAGGCTCACCCAAACCTAGCAAAACCAACACCAACACTAACACCAAAACAAGCTGGGCATTGCCCCCACCAGTGTGTTTCAAAAAGCCCACTGGGTGATTCTGACGCCTACTGACACCTGAGAACCACTAGGCTGAGCAGACGCCTCCGCTCGGGTGGCACACTGCCTGCGGAGGGCACGAGCCGGAGTGTAAGCACCCAGACACCACTGCCGCCACAGGGGGCACCCAGACGTATAACCCTGGAGGCTCATGTGCTTCGGGAAGTGGGTGCCCTCAGCTTACTTGCCGTGCAGCCGGGTTTCACGAGGGAGCAGTCCAGTCGCTTCACTCAGACTGTCCTAAGGACAGGGGGGTTGCAACCCCTCAAAGCTGAATCACTGTTGGCTCTGTTTGAAACATCATGGGCAAGACTGCGGCCAAATTCATCAGCCTCCTCAATCTGTACGTTATTTGTCTTCCGCTCCTCCCCGCCTCCACAGTGCATTAATTTAACAACCCAGGTTCATTCAGGCTGCAGAAGTTATTTGTTGGCCAACAAAGGAGCACAGGGATCTCTTCACTAAGCCATCCCCCAGTGCCTGGTACACAGTAGGTGCTCAATAAATATTTGTGCCTGAACAAGTAGATCTTTAAATGTACTTTTTTAATCAGAAAAAGTTTTTTGCTTCTAATTGTTTTACCCTCATCCTATAATTTCACACAGTATACAATTAAGATGAGAGACAGCTCCGAATCTGCCAAGTGTTTTACTGTAATGTTTTAGTTAACAAAACTGTAAAGCCCGAAACAAGCACCAAGTTGTTGCTTTTGACTTGCTAGTCATGGAGAGTTGGAGGCCATCATTTTATCCATCTGAGGAAGCCTTACAGAGGAAAGGAAGTATGATCAGGAAGGCTCCGATTCTTGATTCACAGGGCGGCACAGACCTCACTCTGGGATGCCCGCTCAGTTGTTTCATGTTTTAATCATCACTACCTCCCCCCTTTGGAGTCAAGAGGCTCAGAGATACCGTTCTGCACGATATAATTTTCTTAAGAGGCAAAAAACTGCTTCTGAGTATCTTCGCGAAGTGCTTCTCAGAGCAGCTTAATCACAAGCAAGAGCCGACTGCACAGTCCACTGTGGCGCCGAAGCTGGACACGCAGCCCAGAGGCAGGAGCCAGTGACCCCTGGGGCGGACAAGGCGTCGTGGTGACAGTCTTTTGGCGGGGAGATGCATTGGCAGGGCCTGGCTCTGCGATGTCGGGGAGGGTCGGTCTGCAGTGTCCACGCTTGGCAGGGGATGGGTGGGGGATGGGTGGGGGATGGGTGGGGGTGGGGGGATGAGCCGGGGCTGCCTGCACTGTCACCGCCGCAGCCAGAACAGAGCCACCCCGACGGGCTGAGCACAGCCGGGTGGCAAGCTCTGTGCGCTTCTGCCCCTTGGCATGACATGGCATGTTAATCTTGGCCACTGTGCTCCAGACAAGCGCAAACCGATCTCCGAGAGAAGCGAATCGGATTCTGAACACTCACTTAATAGGTGCAAGATTTGCAGGCTGGCAGAAGAGATCATCAGAACATGGCTAGAGAGGCTTCAGCTGTTTCAGTGGGATGAGTGAGGGTCTCTGGGTGGGTTCAGAGATGAGTGGTTGTCTGGCTAGCAGGATCAGCAGGAAGCAGGGAGGGTTTATAAACGTACCACGAAGGATAACTGCTGCTCCACTTGGGGTCACACTCTTTTTTGAAAGGTAAAATTCTCTGTCCTCAGTTGGCTCCAGATGGAGAAGTCCCACATTCTACAAAATTTCCATTTTCTAATGAGGAGGGCATGGAGTAAGGATTCTAGAATCAACTCTGAAGTCACTTTGTTTTCCGTTAGTGGTCACAGGATGACCACGGCCATGGCCAGTGCACCACAAGCAGATCCATTCAGGGTTACGCCCCCACCCGTGACTGTGCCACTGAGATGCTCAGAGGGTCCTCAGAGTTCGTCACATCTGTCTGCATGAAATTGGAACAGAGAGACGTTACCTTTCACTTTTAAAGAGGAAGGATTTTTTTCCTCTCATGTTGTTCCTGGAAATAGCTTACTAAGAAAATAATACCACAATTCTTGAAAAGCAGTCTACCTCCTCTTGCTTTTGTGGTTTAGAAAAGTGAGATCAGTTTGACATTCGGTATTGAAAACTTCCCCATGAAACAGGTATTTACTATCTTTTTATTTTGAGAAAAAAGTTCTGTTCCCTAGGGTAAGACCTAATCCTTGTGCATCTTCTCTTCCCATAACTTTCCCTTCCTTTTGTCACATGGGGGCTAAGCTCCGGGTCCTGGAGATGGATAAGCTAGGTATCTTTTCATGCCTCAGTGTCCTCATCTGTAAAATGAAGACAGTGACAGGACCGACCTCACACAATGGCCGTGAGGGTAAATGAGTTAACATTTGTAAAGTTATTTACAGTGACTGGCACGGATTCGGTAAGTGTTAGCTCCGTCCACTTTTTAATCTCTCGTAGGATCGACACACTTTACTCACTCGTGTCAGGATTTACAGTCAGGATGGCAAGGAACGCTGATAAAATATTTCTTCTCCAAGGGTCTCCTTTTCATGATTCAGTTGGCTGTATTTTGAAAATAGTGATGCCATTAGCAATTTTGAGGAAGAACTATGTTGTCACAGCTGTTTGATCCATTTCCCAAGACATTTCATTCACATGCCACAAGGTGATGCTGATGGCTGGCACACTTATCTGGGACTTACCCGTGTCCTGAGCATTTTCATCTGTTAGGTCATTAAATTCTCTCAACACCCCTCGGAGGTAAGGACAGTTACTATCCCCATTTAAGAGTTAAGGAGGGCTTCCCTGGTGGCGCAGTGGTTGAGAGTCCGCCTGCCGATGCAGGGGACGCGGGTTCGTGCCCCGGTCCGGGAAGATCCCACTCTGCGGCTGGGCCCGTGAGCCATGGCCGCTGAGCCTGCGCGTCCGGAGCCTGTGCTCCGCAACGGGAGAGGCCACAACAGTGAGAGGCCCGCGTACTGCAAAAAAAAACCCAAAAAACAAAAAAAAAAGAGTTAAGGAAACTGAGACACCGAAGGCTTTGTTCAAAGTCACACAACTATTCTATGGCACAGCCAGTGTTCTTAACTGTGTCCTGATTGGTCCTTACCCCCCTCCAGCTTCATCTTCTGCTCTCCTCTCTGCTGTGGTCCAGCCACATGGCTTCCACTTCCGCTCCTGGAACGTTCTGCCTCAGGGCCTTTGCATTTGCTCTTACCTAACCCAGCTCTAATGTATGTGTGTGTCTGTGGCTAGAGCCTGGATCAGAAAATAAAATATATATATATTTCTTTCCAGTGTGTGGGTAAAAGATACTACTTAAAAAAAAAATCCAAGTATCTACATCTGTGTGGGGTTGTGTGTGTTCTTCTTTCCCATAGTGATTGCTTTCTTCCAGTGATTTAAATTAAATTGTATTCATTTCATTTGTTTGCTCTAGGGGCCTGTCAACCAGATCTCTCTTCAAGGTTTCCACTGGGGAATTTGCCAAAGAAATGAGGTCCAGGAACCTGAAACCAGGACCTTGACAAAAAGGGGTTTTCTGTTCCTTTCGCTGAGAACTTCGGGCTGCTGTCGAGGCTGCGGTCTTATGTGAAGTGTCAGGGTCACTACCGCGCTGGAGAAATCCAGCCTGGACAAAGCCCGGTGATTCGGTTGGGCCGGTGGCCATCTTGGATGCCCGTCCTGCAGGCTCGCCTAGGCCACGTGTCAATGGCCCTTCTTCCAGAACACAACCTCACTCTTCCTTGTTCTGCCCTAGATAACCAGTTCAGGATGTCCATCCTGGAGCGACTGGAGCAGATGGAAAGGAGGATGGCTGAGATGACCGGGTCCCAACAGCACAAGCAGGGGAGCGGAGGAGGGAGCAGCGGAGGGGGCAGCGGGAGTGGGAACGGAGGAGGCCAAGCTCAGGTACGAGTCTGCGCGGACTGTCGCCTTTCATGGTGTCTGATGTTTTCTTGATGTGCAAGGCTGTCGATCACAAGTCCCTTCTCTGCTGCTGCTGGCACCCTTCCTGGAAGAGGCGAAAGGCAGGGGGGTGCTTTGTAGTCCCTGTGTTTCTGAGTATCCAACTCTGTGTGTTAGGGAAGAGGCCTTGGACTGTGAGGCTTCTCAGTGGTTCACCTTCCTAAGCCTTGAGTCACTTACTGATCTCAGAAATCACTGCAGTCACCTGCCAGCGGGAGGGCGGGTATCCAGTGACGGAACAGAGGCCAAGAGATGACTCAGATTCGCTGGGCTGAGTTCAATTAGAGCCTATTTTGTGTTTTGTGTTCTATCTTTATCTTAAGTATAAATAGAAAACATAATTGTTTTATAAGGGCCCAGAGAAACTGTTTCTGTAATTTTTCAGTGCAGAATAGTAGAACATTATACATTCTGTCGTTGTTACAAATGCTTTTTCATCAGTTCCGTGATGAATGCATTATTATTGTCAGGTACAGGGAAATCATCAAATATTATTTTAGAGTCCCATTAGTCTTGAAGGCTTTATGTCAATTTCATTTAGGAGCTTCATTTTGGGGAAGTTTCCTAGGCAGAAATTATTTTTCAGGAGGCCCTAGAATAAAATTTTTTAATTAATTTATTTATTTATTTTTTTTTTTTTTTGGCTTTGTTGGGTCTTCATTGCTGCGCGCGGGCTCTCTCTAGTTGCGGCGAGCGGGGGCTACTCTTTGTTGCAGTGCGTGGGCTTCTCATTGCGGTGGCTTCTCTTGTTGCGGAGCACGGGCTCTAGGAGCGTGGGCTCCGTAGTTGTGGCGCACAGGCTTAGTTGCTCTGTGGCATGTGAGATCTTCCCGGACCAGGGATTAAACCCGTTTTCCCCTGCGTTGGCAGGCGGATTCTTAACCCCTGCGCCACCAGGGAAGTCCCCTAGAATGAATTTAAAGGGACTGATGGTGTTTCTTACCTCCACCACTGAGACATCACCTAAAAACCTCAGATAATTCCCCCTCTTTCTCTTCAAGATGAATGTTGATTTTTTTCTGAACAATTATATTTTAAAGTGAACATTTGGAGTTTTATGATCCTTGTAAATATCAAGTATTAGTAATATTTTTAATAATAGATGAAACACATCTATTTCATCACAATAGATGAAAACAAAGCATACGGTACCACACCCCCGAAACTAACCTTTTTCCGGGAGTTTCCTTCTTATTTCTCTCCTATCTTCAGAAATCAATGGAAAAGGAAAGACTTGGCACAAAGTAAAATATTAAGGCTTCCTGTCCGCCGGATACTACTGCTTTATAAAAAGAAGTAAACGTTATTTACTGTCTATCTCACGGCTAAAATAAGAGATTCCCATGAAATCCTTTTTCTTTCACCAACAAAGCCTGCATAAAGGGAATGGAGAGTAGTGTCATTTTATAGCTCACCTATCTGGCAACTGGCCTATTGTCTGATCCCATATTAACTGCTATTGAATACTCTTTCATCAGTTTAAGCTGGCTTCAATAAATATCTGTGTCCACCTTATGTGATAGAGATGGAGCTATTTTTGTTAATGCAAACAAATTCCCTCTTTGCTCACTACCCAGTGACTTCCGTGTGCCCCTGAATGTGTCTGTCTGGTGTGTATAGAGCAGCTGTGCCTGGGCCTTTCGAGTCAAGGTCATTCTGCTGCAGGTCGGGGTTGCCCGACTGTGCTCCTCTAAACGTGTCATGACAGTTCTAGCGAGGGTGACATTAACCATCCTCTGCCTTTTTATTTTTGCAGCCATTTTTTTTTCCAGATTTCAAATCAAAAAACAATGAAGAGCAACAGTGTTTCTGTAGCAATTGAATTTCATGGGGTTTGTAACTGGACAAAATACCTTTAAAATAATACCAGAGAGGAGAATTAGACCAGAAGGGCCATTTATTCGGGGTGGAGCGGTGGGGGGTGGGGGTGAAACGTAAAAGTGCTAGAGCAGAGACTCAGATAAGCTGTTGAGGTTCCTAACTTTGATTTAATTTTTCTTCTTTCACAACCTCCTTTTACAAAAAAGAGAAGAAAGCCAGGTGGCTAACATGAGTGAATTTCTCTTTCTCGTGTTCCTCTGTGGTTAGCAAGAACACTTAAATTTCGAGGCCTCTCATGCCTTCCCCAGTGTCCTTTTTGCTTTATATAAAGGACTGGATTATTACTGGATTTTTTAAAATCTGTTTTTTCAATTGAGATAAAATTGACATATAATATCATATTAGTTTCGGGTGCACAACATGATGATTCAGTATTTGTATCCATTTTGCCAAATCATCACCATGACAAGCCTAGTTAACATCCATCATCACACATAGTTACAATTTTTTTTTTCCTTGTGATGAGAACTTTTAAGATCTGCTCTCTTAGCAACTTTCCAGTATGCAGTGCAGTCTTATGAACTATAGTTGCCGTGCTGTACATTGCATCCCCAGGACTTATTTGTTTTATAACTGGAAGTTTATACCTTTTGACCCCCTTCACCCATTTTTCCCACCTCCTCCCCCCACCTCTGGCAACTATCAGGCTGTTCTCTGTATCTGTGAAGTCAGGAGGCTTCTGTGTGTGTGTGTGTGTGTTTTAAGATTCCGCATATAAGTGGCATCATACAGTGTTTGTCTTTCTCTGACTTATTTCACTTAATGTAACGCCCTCAAGGTCCATCCATGTTGTTGCAAATGTATTACTGGATATTTCTAAGTGCTTCTTTAGGGAGAAAAATCCCCATCTAAGTGACTTAATTCTCCTTCAGAAGGAGCAGGGGAATCAAAAGCTCCAGGCAGCCGGTGGTGGAAGCACACGTTACCCTGCCTTGCTCTCCCCTGACAGTTTACTGCCTGCACTGTTTCCTTCAGCTGGGAGGCTGGGGCCACATTTTCTGTTCGTTTCTTTTTTAGCAGTATATACTTTCCCTGAGCTGGATCGCACGAAGCTCGCAATCAGAGCGTCAGCTGCAGCAGACGGACTCTGATGTCCTTAGAGTTACAGAAAATTGCTGTGTGCCCGGCTGCGGACATGTGCCGCTGAGCTGGACGCGGCACGTTCTGTTCTCCCTTTCGAGATGTCTTATTTTCAGCTTCATGCTTCCCGTTTTCCGCTGCAAATCATAATGCGCTGGTTTCCCACCCCGGCATCCGAATGCTGACTTGGTACAGGGCCTTTGGTCCTCCGATCGGAACACGTGCCATTTCATTACAGTGCGCATCTGGCCCCGGGACCCTGGGGAGCTGCTTTGAGAGCCGCGTGGTTGTCGTGTGCGAGAAGATGATGAGCCGGGCCTGCTGGGCAAAGTCCAAGCATCTGATCCACTCAAAGACTTTCCGTGGAATGACTCTCCTCCACCTGGCCGCAGCCCAGGGTTACGCTACCCTCATCCAGACCCTGATCAAATGGCGGTAAGGCTGGGGCCAGACGGCCGCTGTCATCCTCACCCCTCAGCAGGCCTTTCCTCTTAGGGTGTCCACTGGTGGAGGGAAATCTGGCCATTCGGGGAGCATGGTAGCCTGAGAGCAAAGGGCTCTCTTTGTGGAAAGTTCCAAGAAGTTCTATGAACTTCTGCCCGAGAAGTCCTGAGTGAGATGCTGAACTAAACATTGGACTTTTTATTTCCCCTGGGCCTCTGGCAAAACGGAGAGCCCAGAGCACCCTAGGGAGTCTGGGGCTCTATTTCTTCACACCAGGAATGTGAGTCGCCCAGTTTGGTTTCATCTCTGTGGGTTTCATAACGTTCTGGTATTTTTTAACGTGGATTCATTGTGCAGTAATTTCTGGTGCTGTTCGTTCCAGCACAAAGCATGCAGATAGCATTGATTTGGAACTGGAGGTTGACCCCTTGAATGTGGACCACTTCTCCTGTACTCCTCTGGTAAGAAATGAGTTCATTTATTCCCCGAACTGTTCTTCTAGGCTGGCATAAGGATGTGCTTGGTTCCCTTTGTATTATCCCTCATTGAACGTACGACATGTATCAGAGCTACTTTGTCATGGGAACGTTTTATGGCCCCATTGAGATCGGTGCCGAGGACCAATGTGTCGGTTGGCAGCAATGGCAAAAGTCAAATATGTTTTTTAACTCGTATTGAGGAAGCTCACTTTGTCTCTCTTTTTTTTTTCAGATGTGGGCATGTGCTCTCGGGCACTTAGAAGCAGCTGTCGTGCTGTACAAGTGGGACCGTCGGGCTATCTCTATTCCGGACTCTCTAGGAAGGCTGCCTTTGGGAATTGCCAGGTCAAGGGGTCATGTGAAATTAGCAGAGTGTCTGGAGCACCTGCAGAGGGACGAGCAGGCTCAGCTTGGACAGAACCCCAGAATCCACTGTCCTGCAAGTGAGGAACCCAGTGCAGAGAGCTGGATGACCCAGTGGCACAGTGAAACAATCCACTCCCCAGAAATACCCAAAGGAGTCACTGTCATTGCAAGTACCAATCCAGGTAAACATTTCAAATGATTACATCTCAGAACTTGGCAGATTTCCCTTTTGCTGTCATGCAGCTACCCTCAAAAAAGTCCATAGGATATTCACATACATTTAAGGGTTTGGGGTTTTTTTTTGGTTTTTTTTTTAGTGTTTCTAATTTTCCTTTTAGTTATTAGAATGCCTAGTGCTTCCCCCGGCCCATCCCACCCCAAAACTGCAGAAAGTAGCAAAAAAAAAAAAAAAAATCTATGTTCATGCAAGAAAGAACTACAGATTTTGGAGGAGGATTATCTGAATATAGTATATGCTGCTGGGGAATATTGAAATGTTAGGGACATGTCTTGAGTTCTGGCTTTGCACTTTGTGTCTCTCAGGCATAGAGAAAGTGTTAATTCTTTAGGATTCCTAATTGTATCGCCTATCCTGACTGTCCTTTCTACTGTACTTTTCAGAGCTGAGAAGACCTCGGTCTGAACCCTCTAATTACTCCAGCAGTGAGAGCCACAAAGATTATCCAGCTCCCAAAAAGCATAAATTGAGCCCTGAGTACTTCCAGGCGAGGCAGGAGAAGCTGCTTTCCACTGCACTGAGTCTGGAACAGCCAAATATCAGGAAGCAGAGCCCTAGTTCTAAGCAGTCTGTCCCCGAGACAATCAGCCCCAGTGAAGGAGTGAGGGACTACAGCCGGGAAATCTCCCCTCCCACTCCAGAGACTGCAGGATTCCAAGCCTCTGGATCTCAGCCGGTAGTAAAGTGGAATTCCAAAGATCTTTACATTGGTGTGTCTACAGTACAGGTGACTGGAAGTCCGAAGGGGACCAGTGTAGGAAAGGATGCAACACCTTCACAGGTGCGTCCACGGGAACCAGTGAGTGTCCTGATGATGGCTCACAGAGAGGTGGTGAACACAGAGCTGGGGTCCTACCGTGATAGTGCAGAAAGTGAGGAGTGCTCACAACCCATGGATGATATACAGGTGAGCGTGGGGAAGGTACACCTGCAGAGGCTGGTCCATCCGTCCTAGCTTCCTTGGTCTTTACTGCCAATTTCCAGAGGTCATGTCATCTTCTCACCAGTGAAAGGTTCGAAGTCTGGGCTTATATATCAGAATTTTGGAGTGTCTTCTTTACTTGGGCCACATTTTCACTTGTGAGTCAAGCATTGTGAACAGGGCCTAAATTCCAGGGACCCAGATCTCAGTAGAGCCTTGTACTAGCTCCTCAAAACTCCTACAATAAGTCTTTTGCTTCCTCCTTGCATCCAGGGTGACTGATTTTGCTGTTTTAAGTACTAGTTAGAGTCACGGCCTGATAATGGCTAAAACAGGAGGCCTGTGGGTAGAATTGGAATGATGTAAGTGATTTGATAAGCACAGCAAGCGTCTAGTTCTTGTAAAGGCATATTTCATCTGAGGCTCTCATGAGGTGCAGTGGAATATCCCTAAAGCTGATAATTGACTACTTTTATAATAAATCCAGGATCCTTTTAGAGCATCACAGTTGTTATAGATTAAGAGAATACATACTGAAGTAAATTTGAGGTTAGGCTCTTAAACAAGCAAATTCCATTCATTAAAATATACTCTATGGGGAGGACAAAATGAGCATCCTCAAAACATGTGTCTGACTTCCTCTCTTTCCCTCTTCCCATTGATAGAATCCAAAACAAATACAAAAGGAGAAAACTCCCATAAGAAATTCACGAGGGCACCTGTGCCTGTAGAAATAATGGGGATCTCGTATCCCAGACAGCATTCCTAGATAGGTCTGGTTGCTAAAACACTCCTGTTCATTGCATCCCAGGGGACCCTTCCTACCAGCCCCCACTGTTTAGCACAGGACAAGAATCATGCACACTTAAGAGTATGTTTCCATCCCTGGTGAGTGGTGGGCGCCCCGCTACTGATCTACCAACCACTACCATTGTGGGGAGGCCTTCCTCAGGAAATCAAATAATATTTGAGATGAGGGGTTGGCACATTTTTTCTGGAAAGGGCCAAATAGTAAATATTTCAGGCTTTGTGGGCAATACAGACTTCGTCATGACTATTCAGTCTGCCTTTGTAGCACAAAAGCAGCCTTAGACAATATTAAACAAATGAGTTGGCCATGTGCCAATAAAACTTTATTTACACAAATAGTTAGCTAGCTGGGTTTGACCTGCCATAGTTAAAGCCCTGTTTTAAACAATTTCTGATGGAGCCCATACTAGATATTAATTCTGAGCAATCTAGAACAATATTGATAAATATAAACATATAATAATAAATCACCAGACTATGAAAATCAGCAGCTTAAAAGAGGGGAACTAAGATGAGCATCTAGAACAGTACTGTCCACCAGAACTTTCTGCAGTGATGGAAACATTCTATGTCTGCCCTGTCCAATATGGTAGCCAGTGGCCATGAGTGGTACTGAGCACTGGAAATGTATTCAGTGTGAATCGGGAATTGAATTTCTGATTTTACTTAAGTTTAATTAAGTTTGAATAGCCATTGGATAGCACAGCTTTAGAGTAACTGGCCCTTACTGAAACAGTTGATGCAGGAAATAGAAAATAACCTAAAAAAAATCTACTTTATATTTTCACAGAAACTTCAGAGAATATTTTACTAATTTAAGAGCACATACCTATGAAAAAAGCAGCAGTCTAAAGAAGCATTTTAGCCAAATGAAAAAATTAACAATTAAAATTAATGAAATAATTCAAGAAATGGCAAGCCAGAGTTCCTGCAGGAGTGAACAGTAAAACCAGTAATACTGATATCTCTGAATAATTATTGATAGTGTGGTTGCATGATAAGCAATTCTTTAAATAAAAGAAGAATAATGTTTCAAAAAGTAACCTAGAACTAAGATTCTAAGTTGTTTTAACGAAACCAGGGAGGTAGGGAAAGGAAGGTAAAGTGTATTAAAGCAGTTCCCCTGTCCAGGGAAAATCAAAGTTTGTTCCAATTATGATATTGATAGATACGTGTAGCCTGAAATATGCTTGTTAGAAATGTCAAGTTAATAGGTAGTGTAAAAACAGGCTACAGAATTTCTATGTCATATAAAGGGGAAAAAAGAAAATTTGGCCCATTCAGGAAAAGTTCAGTAATGGTAATAAAGAAAAAAGCAACAACAGAAATAATACTCTATAACATAATATTATAGGAATATTTTCAAACGTGACTTATTCCCACTTTGGAAACTGTTAATTCTATTAAAATATTCTCAGATTGGGTTAAAAAAAAAAAAGGAAGCAAAATATACCATATACTGCTTGTAAAAGAATTAAAATGAAATGAAACAGAAAGAGTGAAAATGATGTGATAGGTAAAGATATAACAGACAAATGAAAATAAAAAGAAAAAAGATAAAAAGTACAGGTAAGGCAAATAGTATATATATATATAATTTGTCAAAACGATATGACTGTAATGAGCCATTATGCACCTAACAACATAGCTTCTAAATATTAAAGCAAGTAAAGATGAAGAAGTGTGGAACCATAACTATAATCATAATGTGAGACTAACACAACTGTTTCAAAATTTGTCAGCTCTAGTATGAAGAGGATATGAAAATATTGACAATACAATTAGAAAGTTTGACTATGTATATTTAATATATGATATATATAATTATGTAGATGTATGAATACACATAGTAAATATACATATCAGTGTTCTTTTTAGACATCCAAGACCATTTATGAAAACTGCTCATATTCTAGGACCCAAAGAGAATTTAAATAAAAACCCAACATCATTTGAATAAAAAACCTGAAAGTCATTTAAATTCCATTGCCTTTTGTAGCTATCACAATGAAAAATCAGCTACTTGGTTTCTCAGAATGTTGCATTTATTATGATATTAAGGTGTTCTTACACTGACACGTGTTTATATGATAGAGGATTTGGGAGAGGAGTGACTACAGATAGTTATAACCTTCAGTCTCTAGAAATTCCACTTTTTAATACTTTCATGAAAAAAAAATCAAGGTAGGACTTACCTCCTCCTGTTTGGCTCACAAACCAAGAAAGCCAATATAGAAGGAAAAGAAAAACTGTGATATTTTTTCCTTAAATGTTTTCATTTTTATTCCTGTCACAATAATTCTTGTTCTTCATTGAATATTTAGAAAATTACCTAAGATAAGTGTTTTTAAGAGTTTTATTGAGGTGTAATTTACATACCATAAAATTCACTCACTTTAAGTGTCCAGTGTAATGAACTCTTGTGAATTTATACACCTGTGCAATCATCGCAGTCCCATTTAGAACACTTCCATCACACCCCAAAAGTTCCCTGTGCCCCTTTGCAGTCACCCTCTGTTCCCATACCAGCCCTGGGCAACCACTGATCTGATTTCTCTCCCCCAGAATTTTGCTTTTTCTAGAAATGTTGTATAAATGGAATCATAAACTGTCATACTCTGTGTCTGGCTTCTTTCACTTAGCATAATGTTTTTCAGGTTCACGCATGTTGTAAGATAAGCATTTTGTCATTTTTGTATAGATCCTTTCAGAACATTTTCAATTCACTTCAAAACTTAAACTGCTATATTTCAACTTCCATTTTCAAGAGATGTGCAAGGAAACTTTTAAAAACAAAGTCATATCTCTGATTCTGACCAAATATATCTACTCCAGACTAGTTTTGAGGATTCCTAAATGTATCCATTAGGAATGTGTTTTGGGTGCAGGTATCAGCAACCTAACTCCAGTGGTTTAATAAGAAAATGACTTATTTTTCTCATAGAAGTCCAGACGTTCCGTTGCTCAATAATGCCGTCCGGGACCAGGATTTTTTCTGGATTTTATGTTCTTTTGCCTTTCCTCTTCGTGCTTGTTGCTTTGTTGTTGTAATGTGGCTTCTGGAGCTCATCTGTAGTCAGAGCAGGAAGAGGAGGGGAAAGGGCCAGGTGCATCGATAACCTTTCATCAGGAAAGCAAAAGCTTTGCCCAGAGCCCACCCAGCAGACTTCTGTGCAGTCTCCTGTCCAGAAGTGGGTCACGGATCCTCCCCCTGTTGGTGCACGGAAGGTGGGAAACCAAGAAGGGGATTAGGACAGTTGGCTTGTATCCATCACGAGCTGTCCCCTGGATGTTGGCCCATTGCTGCTGTCTACAAAACTGGGGTTCTCTGGGCAAGGCAAAATGGGGTGATGGTGGTCAGGTAACCCGTAGTGTCACTACAATAATATGATCAGGACTGCCCAGTCCTAGCATCCTTAACTGGTTGATCCTAGCTGAGAGTAGAAAGTAGGCACAAGCCAGATGTTCTCAAAGACTTAAGGTTTGGGACCAAACTGTGATGTGGAGGTAATCAGATCTGGGATCTCAGCATATTCAGGTGGATCGGAAAACCTTACGATGAGATGGGAGGGCACTGGACTGAGGTGTAAGCCCGCCCTCTCTCCTGTCTTTCTTTCCAAGGTTGGGGGAGTGGGGGTAGGCCTGGATAACCTCTAAGGTGCCACCCTAACCTGAGTGTTCTGTGACCTCTGGGCCCCAGGTGAACATGATGACCTTGGCAGAGCACATCATCGAAGCCACCCCTGAGCGGATCAAGCAGGAGAACTTTGTGCCCACGGAGTCCCCGGCATTGGAGAGGACGGACGCGGCCACCATCAGCAGTACAATGAGCTGGCTGGCCGGTTACCTAGCTGACGTAGACCATCTGCCAAATGCCGCCCAGATCAGGTCAGTAGTGCTTGTGGGCCACTCCCCAGGGCAGGTTCCTGGGTTTACGTGGAGGCTCCGGAGGCCCACTGGATCTGAGGAGTTCCATGTAATGAATGCCGTTGTCAAGGAAGGAAGGAAGCGTTAAGACGAGTTCCATGGCCTCTTCCAAGGCCCCCTCATGTCCTCACCTCTCCCATGATTTTTCTTCCCACATCAGAGTGCAGGAGATAATGTATCCTGGTGTTCCCCCGCCAGTTCAACTGAAGTTTCACGATTGGATAGTGGACTCAGTGGATTTAGTACTTAGCACAGTACTAAACTCATAACAGGTGCTCAGTGTGAAGTTACTAACTGAAGGACATTCAGAGTCTGCTTAGCAGCTCTCTGGACTGAGTGGAAGGCATATCCCTCATGGTCCACAGTAGGTACCATCTTGTCCACATGGTCCACAGTAGGTACCATCTTGTCTCGTTGACCAGCGTGCAATGGATCATGCAAACCAATCACCAGCCTCTCTCCCCTGTGTCTCCTCTTGTTTCAGAAGTGCATATAACGAGCCTCTAACCCCTTCTTCTAATACCAGCCTGAGCCCTGTAGGCTCACCATGCAGTGAAATAGCTTTCGAGAAACCCAGCCTTCCCTCCACCGCAGACTGGTCTGAATTCCTGAGTGCGTCTACCAGTGAGAAGGTGGAGAATGAATTTGCTCAGCTGACTCTGTCTGATCACGAACAGAGAGAACTCTATGAAGCAGCCAGGCTTGTCCAGACAGCTTTCCGGAAATACAAGGTAAAAGACAACAGAGTCCTGATGTGGTGACACTCTCAAGATCGGGAAAAGTCAGAGTCGTTCAAACTAAAACATACGCTGTTTCTTTTTTTTTCTTCTGAATTGATAGAATTGTTATTGGACATTATTAATTAGGTCCCATGAGATTATTAATAATTGTCAGAAGATTTAGTGAAATAAAACTGACTAGTGTGATGGTTGTCACCATCTGAACTTACTCTTGGTACCAATAATGGATATTTATTATCTAATTAATATAAAGTAAGTTGACACCTCTGCCACAGGAATGTATGACCTAGAACAGGGGTTTCTAGCTGGAGGCCTGGTGACTGATTGTCCTGAAATTTTATGGTAAAGTGCATTTTTGGTGGGAAAGGGCCCAGAGCCTTCCACAGTTTCTCAGAGGAGTCTTTGACTTCCCTAAGAAGGTGTTACGAGCCATCAATCATTGATCCAAAAGTAGAGGACTCGGACTTCCCTGGTAGCGCAGTGGTTAAGAATCCACCTGCCAATGCAGTGGACACAGGTTCGAGCCCTCGTCCAGGAAGATCCCACATGCCACAGAGCAACTAAGCCCGTGCGCCACAACTACTGAGCCCGCATGCCACGACTACTGAAGCCCGTGCGCCTAGAGCCCGTGCTCTGCAACAAGAGAAGCCACCACAGTGAGAAGCCTGCGCACCACAATGAAGAGTAGCCCCCACTCGCTGCAACTAGAGAAAGCCCGCGCGCAGCAATGAAGACCCAACGCAGCCAAAAATAAATAAATTAATTAATTAACATTTAAGAATCTGCCTGCCGGGCTTCCCTGGTGGCGCAGTGGTTGAGAATCTGCCTGCCAATGCAGGGGACACGGGTTTGAGCCCTGGTCTGGGAAGATCCCACATGCCGTGAAGCAACTAGGCCCGTGAGCCACAACTACTGAACCTGCGCGTCTGGAGCCTGCGCTCCGCAACAGTGAGAGGCCCGCGCACCATGATGAAGAGTGGCCCCCGCTTGCCGCAACTGGAGAAAGCCCTCGCACAGAAATGAAGACCCAACACAGACAAAAATAAATAAATTAATTAACTAAAAACAAACAAAAAAAGAAGCTGCCTGCCAATGCAGGGGACATGGGTTCGAACCCTGGTCCGGGAAGATCCCCCATGCCGCGGAGCAACTAAGCCCGTGCGCCACAACTACTGAGCCTGCACTCTCGAGCCCGAGAGCCACAACCACGGAGCCTATGTGCCACAACTACCGAAGCCCGTGCACCTAGAGCCTGTGCTCTGCAGCAGGAGAAGCCACCGCAATGAGAAGCCCGTGCACCACAACGAAGAGTAGCCCCCGCTCCCCACAACTAGAGAAAACCCGAGCGCAGCAACAAAGACCCAACGCGGTCAAAAATAAAGAAATAAATAAATAAAAACAAAAGTAGAGGACTTGGTTTTATCTTAGGAAAGAGAGCAGAGAGCGGGAATGTACAAGGACCAATAGTGCAATACCTAATTCTTTCAATACTTTGAAAATGAATATTGTTTTAGGCCTCCTAACATCCACATATGATGGTTCTATTTAGAAGCAGGAATAATCAGAGAGTTATTCTGTAAATTCATTTTTTAAATTTATCTCGATTCTAACTTATCACTGCATTTTGGTAAACCTCTGGTCTCAGTTCTGAGAAAGTCAGTTAAATGAGTCATGATTCCATTTAAGTCTTGGGACAGTTGCATTTTTTATACTACATCATTATTTCTTTTCTTGCCTCACTTTCCCTTGAAGGGCCGACCCTTGAGGGAGCAGCAGGAAGTGGCAGCAGCTGTCATTCAGCGTTGTTACAGAAAATATAAACAGGTGAGCCAGCTTCTGGGTCACCAGGGGAACGTGCCTTATTCACACAGCATCCAAACAGGCCTGGGGGGTCTGGTGTGTGGTTTGGCAAAGAGCACAACATCCAGTGCCTGATCCAAAGACTGACTTTGAATTGCCTTGATTAAAAACCAAAGGGAAGTGTTCCAGAAGGGAAAAAAACAAAAACAAGCCATCAGAAAGCCACCGGCAACTAATGCCGCAAAATAAATTTTGTTCAGATCGTTGGCCTCTTAGTGGTGTCACATGCCTGCAGCATTGGTCTGATACTGAGGAAGTTATTTGTGTCTGAAATAAGGCTCTGTGTCTCAGTCATTTTACCTATAAACTAATTAGTAATTAAAGAACTCCAGGGAATTTAATATGGTGATTGGAGTAGGTAAATCCTAAGTGTTATCGTTGACCTTGAATTATACACATTACATAATCCTGAGCAGCTTTTCCTTTTGGCTTCTTCTTATCCAATTTAAAATGAAGAACTGTAAAAATCTGAAGAAGCCCGGAATATCTTAAACTGTTTTGTATTCCAGACTGTTTTGTATTCCTTAGTTAAGTGTTGCAGGAAGAGTATCTGAGTTACTCTTTTGTGCAGTATTGCTATTTCTGAAACTACCTGCAAGGTCATGTAGCTCCCCTCAGTGGGGAAGAGAGCACCTGGTACGTCCTGGATCTTTTAGGCTCATCATCTCATTTTCTCCTTACAAAAATATCTGAAGTAAACAATTTTATTTCCATTTTGCAGATGAAGAAGCTGAGGCTCAGAGAGATTAAGTAAATATTAGACCTTTCTAACCACCTAGGTGGTGATAAAATGTTAAAAATTGCCGAATTGAGTTCTGACCGGTTCATACAATAAAGCTCGGTCCTGTCAGTAGATTCTAGAACCTTTTATTAGGTTGTGCTTTCGGTAGGTCTTACATTTTTATTTAAGGAATAATAAATGCTGAGATGTATACCAGCCACACAGAAATCCAGGATTCTGTTCTCTTGTTATTTCTAGCATTTGTCTGATTCAGGTTGCCATGTTCTCAAGTTTCTTTAGGATTAAGCTCTAATGGTGAGGGGCGGGGAACCTCTTTAGCTTATAGCCATTGAGTTCATGATCCCAGGAAATGAAGGTTTATTGTGTAAACGCTGACACCACAGTCCCTGTAGCCCCAGAGCAGGGAACCATCCTGGCTTGTTGTTAGCCCGAGCAATACTCAGAATCAAAGTTTCAAGTCTGTGATTTCAGCAGGTATTTATTCCAAAATGTGAGTTTGGTTGTTTTTTTTTTAATCCCCTCCCAAAGAAGTGTTGGCTACAACCAGAAAGATGGAAGGCATTTTAAAAAAAATACTGACAAATATAAGACAAGTATTTTGGAAGATGGAAGGCATGAAGATAGCCAGGTTGCCTTTTTTCCTTTTTTTTTTTTTTTTGTTGGGAGTTTCATTGGTTCTGGTTTTTCATTTCCTTCTATTCGGCAATCTAACATTAATCTTGTATTTTCTGTTTCTCCCCCAAGCTGACATGGATAGCCTTGAAGGTAATGATACACCCAAGTCCTCTCACAAACCATTCCACCAGAGTCACACACTTCACACCCATCACCAACTACAAGAAGGGGCCATTAAGATGGCACGGTCATTCCGTAGGCATACCCCCCTCGCCCAGCCACCTCACCACAGCACATCTATCCTCTGGGGACCACGTGGTGATGCCGTTGCAGTGGGTTTCAGCAGTAACAGTCATTGGACATTTTCTTGGCCAGTGTCCATCTAAACAATCCATCCAAAACAATTGCCGTGAACCCTGTGAGCCACTGAAGATATTTCCCTTTTTCCCATCGTGCTTCACCATGGCCCGGGAGGTTCTGACTATGCAGAGCGCACGGGTCAAGGCGATGGAAACGCCGTAGGATGCAGCATTCTTGTCTTAAAAGACTTTTGGCCAAATGAAAATGTCAGGCGGGTCAGATAAGACTAAAGAGGATTCTTGCAGAAGGGCCCTGTGTCTGTTTCCTTTCCTCACTCCACCTCGTACATGCAGAGAGATACTTAGGCACAGGGATTTTCTGAGGAATACTTGTCCCTCTGATGGTAAGTCACCTTCTTGTGAGCAAAGCGCTTCTCTGTGACTTCTTGTCCCCAGACTTGTAGTCTATGTCGTTAGCAATCTGGACATAGTCTTTTTTAAAATCTGGAGAGCTCTGCATTTTTCCTGCCTGGACTCTAATAGGGAAGAGGACCCATCCTCCCCGCCCCGTGCCTTCATGCCTCACTTTCCATCTCTGCGGCAAGCTGGCCGGAGGGTGCTGGGCCTGGCTCCCAAGCCGTCCCCGGCTCCGGGGCCGCTTTCCAAGTTTCATGGCTTCACCCCACTGTCGGTCTTATGAGCGTTAATCTTTTGCAGGTTAAAATGGCTTAAAGGTGTCAGCGTTTCATGATAAGCCTTGTATTTGGGACCTTGTAACTCAGAAATTTGTCGAGTGGAATGCTAGTTAGAAATCAGATGCTGACTGCTAAGTAGATTTGTGCTTGGCAGGAATTGGGAGGCATCCAATTAAAAATGGGAGGTTAATTTAAAATGTTTCCAAATTGGAGAGGAAATATTCATCTTCGGCATTTCAAGTTTTACTTCCTAAATAATACTTTTTTGATTCCTAAGTGTCTCGGTTTATTGCCATTAAAACTTTTTTCCAAAAAGGGCAAACAATTTTGATATTTGAGGGGAAAAAACCCCACATTTAAATCAATGCATTGTCTGAAGGAAACCCTTAAAGTAACATTTTGCATTTTGGAAAGGTAGGTGAAAAGATGCCTAGTTTGCCTCTTTAATGATGCAACCCCAGAGGATATGAAAAGAAAGGGAAAAGTATTCCTCCTTGCCATCCCCACCTGGTGGGCTCAGAGGACACCCAGGCCTGCGTGGCCCCCCTTGTTACTGCTGTGCTTCTTCTTGTTCCCCCTGCAGTATGCACTTTATAAAAAGATGACACAGGCTGCCATCCTGATCCAGAGCAAATTCCGAAGTTACTACGAACAAAAAAAATTCCAGCAGAGCCGGCGTGCTGCTGTGCTGATCCAGAAGTTTTACCGGAGTTATAAAAAATGTGGCAGGAGACGGCAGGCGCGGCGGACGGCAGTCATCGTACAGCAGAAACTCAGGTGGGTCAAGATTTGTGGCGGCCAAGAGAACCCCAGCTGAGTCGAAAGAACTGCCCCGTGTTGACACGCAGGCCTGTACAAGGAGTAAAGCATCTCGCAGCTCTTTTCTTCCCAGACCAGTCTAGATGTCGCATGTTCGTAGAGTTACACCTGTGCTCTTTGCCTGTTTTTGTCTATTTAGCTTCTCCTTTCTCTCTCCCCACCCCCCATCCAATCATTTTGATGCCACCACCCAGTTTCACCTTGTATCAGAGTCTGGCTGGACCCCAGTTCCTACTCAGAAAGGTGGCACTGTGCTATAGTCGTCTAAAGTGTAGCGTTTCTATACCTAAGACCTTGGGAGAGTAGGTAGTACTCAGCTGCTCCGTTTTGAAGAGTGTAATAAAAACTTCTAGCACCGGAAAATACACTGACGAAAGAAGTTTAGAAAATAATAGCCCAAAGAGAGTGGCAGACACAGGCGAATCAATTTCTAAACCGAGAAAGTCTATCTAATGCCTTTTTGAACAAACGAGCTTATAAAGACTTGGGGAAGAACAGTCACAGGACATCTTATCTTTAGTCTTTCTATTATCTCCCTCCAAGTAGGTGAAAGTGTCTGTAGTCCCCTCCCTCCTTCTCTCCCAGTGATGCCCAGACTCAGAACCATAAAATAGGCTTGTGCTGTTGGATTTGCCACATGAGCTGTTAGGCTAAGAGTTTTCTCTCACTGCTGACCTGCTTTCAACTTTCGCACATGAAGCTTTACAGCACCCTTCTCGTGACAGTAATTCATATTCTGGCTTTTTCAGGAGCAGTTTGCTAACCAAAAAGCAGGACCAGGCTGCTCGAAAAATAATGAGGTTTCTACGCCGCTGTCGCCACAGGTACATTAACCCTCATCCCGACATTTTCCTCTTCGAGAATAATAAAACCACCCTCATCGCCTTAACCGCTCATGAACTCCTTGATGAAGCTAATCCCCCACAAATAATCAGGGTACACGTCCCAAATGACACTAGGATAACAGAACTCTTTAACTAGGGACTGAGTTGCTGCCGTGAGAATACCGGTCGCTGTTCCAGACGATGCTGTCTAGAGATCGAACCGTGGAGATCATGCCAGTGTTTTTGTTTTAATTTGGGTGCAAGGACAACTTAGTCGGACTGGCTTTTCATTCCAGATTTTTCTTTAGCAGTGTGTTCTTCACTCTAAACCCTTACTGTGCTAACGTGTGTCCAAACAGAAAAGACACAGAGTTTCTATTCTGAAGGAAAGGTTGAGACACCGCTAATGCCATCCACGGTTTCTGATGTAGAATTTCCACTAAATAGTTGGTGCCCTCTACTGGCCGTGTCGGAGCTAACACCCTCCATCAAATGATCAATTCCAGCTAGTCTGTGATGAGAAACAGGAGAGGTGGTCAGAATGAAACTGGGCAGGGCAGGAAACACACCCGAGATGGAGGCGCATTTCCAACGAGAAGTGGGCTCCGGTGACCCCAGCATCTTCCTGCAGAGCTACGCCAGGGGAGTTTCTCTTTGTTTTCCTGAGTTTGGGATGCCTTGGTGAAGACGAGGTCCTTAACTCCGATTTGGGGGGCTGGTGAACCGTGTTTTTCTTTTCTTTACTTGGGTTAATATTCCGGCCTGACCTCTGTGACATTGGCCGACTGAGCTGCGTTTAGATGGCTCTGGCTCTCCATGTAGTTTTGTCGCTTGTCTGTGCATCGGGAGCTATGCAGTTACAGACCCAAACTTGAAAGCAAGCTCTTTAACGTCTGATTTCCTCTTTCCTGTTTAATTGTACCCAAAGCCCGAGTGTCCAGGAGCAGTTTGATTCCTCAGAGGTTTCACTTTAGTTTTTTCCCCCCTCAAACTGTCTACTTGCTAACTTTGAGAGTATTTTAACTTTGAGACTTACTAGGGGTTAACTGGCTACTTGTGTGCACTTTTACTTAAATTAACAAAATAATTCGTTTACATGACCGTGGAAGGGAACGTGGACAGAGCCACACATGCACAGCGATAAAAACTTTTAAAGGAACATTTTTTAGGTTATATACGGTGTTCTCTAGCTAGAATGCTGCCAGGGCAGCTCATGCACATTTAGCGTATTCCTCCGCAGAGCGTTTGCTCTCCACCACGCAGTGATGGGGTTTTCCCCATGATGCTAAGCAATGAGGTGCCCATATCAATACTGTGAAATAGCAAGTCTTGTTAGGAAATGCATATCAGAATATGTGGCATGGCCAGGACGTAATGAAATGAATCCTCCAGGCCTTACCAAAGTCAATCTCTTTTCCTTATTATTTACTCATACCTTTGACTTAGCCTTAGGGGACTTGCAGCCAAATAGAGGAGTTGATTTTCTTCCTTTGGTGAAAATATCAAGGCCTTACCTGGGCCCTTTGCCATATATTCTCACGTGTGCTCACACTCTTCTCCCCTCTTCCTCTTCCTCCTGCAAAACAAAAAACCCAGGAGGATTCAATCCAGTACTGCTGAGCCTGGGATTAACACTTTCCTAGCAGGTTTTATCTTCGAGGAAATCGCCTCCACATGGCTCTTCTTTAAGCCACGTCAAACAAATGTTCACAAATTAAATTCTCCTTGGTTCTTCTGGTCTTTTCCTCAAACTTTGAAAATATGTATACATAATGCCACCTTGGTCGTTGTGAGCAAAACTACATAAAGTCCCATGTTCATTTTCTTCTTCTTCTTTTTTTTTTTTTTTTTGGCCAAAGCCTACCGTGTTTACATTGGGTGAACTGAGTGAATTGAGAGGGTAAGATATTTAAGCAAAACATAAACGCCCGAAAGGCTGCTTCCCACAGAAGACTGAACGAAGGAATCGTTTCACTCATGTTTTTAGAGTTCTCCTTTTGCAAACGAGTAGAGAAGCATTTCATGATGATTTTGCCTTTCTTTGGTCCATATTTTAACCAGTAATATCCTCATGAAGCTAATAAGCTTTTTTTTGTGAAGAGAGCATCAGATTATGGATCTGAATTTCTGTTCATTATTTGAGGTTAAACAATGACCCCTACTGGCTCTTTTCTTTACTTGCCCTTTGATATTACAGATGCTAGAAAAATGTGCAGGCAAATTGGAAGAACCTTTGTCTACTGACTGTGTAAGGTCACTATTCACTTTCCGTTTCCATATATTCAATGAAGGAACCTGAAGAAATCCTGAAAAATCTATCCTGGAAGTTTGAACTCATTTTCCCTAGAATGAGTGTCACCCTGTTGCCATTCTGGGTTATTGAATATTATTTTAAGAGAAACTGTCATCTGTATTGTCCCCTAGAAGCATTAAAATAGGAAACCTCATATGACAGCCTCTCAGAAAAGGTAGGTAGGAAGTGGCTTCAGGAATCAATAAGAAGTGTCCCATTTCTTTAAGGATTTTGCTCAGTCATGGACCCCAACATTTTTAGACTGAAAAATAAATTGGTGAATTTCCTACCTGCTCATTTCACATATCCCACCACCACTCTCCTTTTCTTTTTTTCCAAAAAAAAAAAAACAAAAACAAAAAAGGAACACTTTATAGTCTTTTTTGTTGAAATAAAGCTATTTATAAGATTTCTGTTGTGACCCTCACATGCTAATAGCTCTTTGGTGTTGTTTTACTGTCCAAAGCCCCCTGGTGGACCATAGGCTGTACAAAAGGGTGAGTTTAGCTGCCTGCTAGCCAGTTTCTCTTTATCTTCCATTTTCAATATTTTGCTTTTTGCTTGCTTGCATGGGGCTGCAGTCTAGGTATGCCCGTAAAGTTTCACATCCATTTCGAATGAAATAAGATAAAAACTAACCCTAATTACTAACACTGCTACTTTATACAACAGGAAAACAGTCACATACAACCATAGACATACAAATGCATGAGCAAGTGAAAGGGAGGGCCTTCTGAAGCCACCGCAGGGCATGTGTAGCACTTGGTGGGAGAAGCCTTCAGTATAAAAAAACAGTGGCTGGTGGGACAAGTTTAAGTCTAAACAAGCCTCTGCACTAGAACAAAGCCTTAAGCAAGTGGTTGTTTGCGATGAAAATAATCTGCCACATGAAATTCAACTACTGCCGTGTCAGAATTTCTAAAGGAAAAAGGCTCACTAGGCAATACTGATGTTTTTCTTTTAACTCATCTATTTCTTGTTTAGAGTTACATAGTTTCATTCTCTAACTCTCCCTTTCCCTGGTGCTGTGAGGTAAGTCAGTTCCCAGAGCTGCCCTTTCTGAACCAACTCAGGACATTCATTATCCAATAGGGAACAAACCTGACTTCCAGCATTTAATGACAGCACTGAGGAAAGACAGGGTGGTGTGAAGTGTGCGAAATCTGTATATTCTATATAGCAGTCAAGAGTGGATGTTCCGAGAGAATTTGTGTTTTAAAGAAATGACAGTGAGTAGGTGTCCAACGGACACTCTGAGTGTTCGTGAGATTTTAGAATGTGATGCTGATTTGTAAGTACGCAGACGTGACTGTAACATCTTAAGTTATAATAAACGGTTTACTGGCAGAAAACTGGTTTTTAAAAACCATGAATTGAATTCACCAAAATCACACTTGAATTTAGATTAACTTGACCACTTTTGTCTTAAGAGAAGATGCATTTAAAATCTAACGTGACAAAAAAATAAGGTAAAATATAACACGGCAGTTAGCTCTATCAACTCAGCTATATTCAACACTCTCCCTTCTTACCTTACACTAATACTGTATTTAGTCATTTGCAAGATTTCGGAGAAAAGGTCATGCTTCAGAAAAAATCTCAAACTTCTAATGTCTCTGGAGAGATCATTTCCCGTATCACTACATTTATGTTGATGGTAATATTTATTCACTATATTTTAAGCCAAGTGTCCAAAAACATTTCCTTAAAAGGCCAGATAGTAAGTGTCTGTTGCAATATAGTAGTTCCCCCTTATCCATGAGGGATACGTTCCAAGACCCCCAGTGGATACCCGAAACCGTGGATATACCGAATGCTATGTATATGTGTACATACACACTATGTTTCTCCTATACTAACAGGCAGGTAGTGTATACAGTGTGGATGCACTGGGCAAAGGGATGATCCACGTCGCAGGCAGGACAGAGTGGAGCAGTGTGAGATTTCATCATGCTACTCAGAACAGCACACAATTTAAAGCTCATGAATTATTTATTTCTGGAATTTTTCATTTACTGTTTTCAGACCGCAGTTGACCAATGGGTAGCTGAAACCTTGAAAGCAAAACCGTGGATAAGGGGGAACCACTGTACTTAGTTCTACCAGTGAAACATGAAAACAGCCACAGACAATCCAAAAATGAATGGTTGTGACTGTGTTCTAATAAAACTGTATTTATACACAGACCTGCATTGGGCTGGATTTGGTCCATGGGCTGTAGTTTGCCAACCTAGGGTGATAGGAGAATTGAGTTTTTATAAGTTCTTCCTAAATCAAAACCTTATCCCTGTAAAAGGTCTGAAGCCTCACCTATTGAAAACCATGGATAGTCACTGAAGGAGAAATTTGTTAAAAAAAATAATAATAAAGCAGCTACTTGCCTTTGTAAATTTAACTAGTCAGACCCCTCTAGAATTAGGCAGTTGCTTACAATTAAAATATTTCAGGTCCCATGTAGTGGAGCTGGCTCAGTGATGTCTGTGTTTGAAATATAAGAGAAAAGGGGGGCACAAATGTCCATTTTTCTAGTCCCCCTCTCTCTGCATACATAGATAATGTCTCTTTCCATTAGAAAAAAACCTCCCAGAGAACAGATGCATGCCCTAGTATTCAATTTAACTATAAGTTGTAGTATCTTGCATGTTATATGCAATTTATATCGTCCGCTGCAAGGATCCAACATTTTAGTAAAAGTGGTTGCTTATGCACTTTTGAAGCCTGTTAGGTTCTGGTATGTTAATGATCATTTTTTTTTTTTTTTTTCCTTTTTTTTGCGGTATGCGGGCCTCTCACTGTTGTGGCCTCCCCCGTCGCGGAGCACAGGCTCCGGACGCGCAGGCTCCGGACGCGCAGGCTCAGCGGCCATGGCTCACGGGCCCAGCCGCTCCGCGGCATATGGGATCCTCCCAGACCGGGGCACAAACCCGTATCCCCTGCATCGGCAGGCGGACTCTCAACCACTTGCGCCACCAGGGAGGCCCAATGATCATTTTTAAGAGTACATTTTCTAAAAGTGCTTTTCCATGCCAACCAGAGTCCCCACCTTAACTTCCTGAATGCTGGCTGCATTCTGCTGTGAGTTCCTAAAACTCCTCCTCATGCATGGAAAAGTGGAATTTCATAACATCCTCTCTGCCACTCAGCCTTAGGGGGTTTGAGAGAGAGGAACTCAGAAGCTTTCAGGTTTCTTCCAGTGTGGTCATTTTCCTCTAACGTATGAATTGAGGAATAGCTTAGCTGTGTCTTGTCTGATTCCCAGTAGGGTCTCTCGTCCTCTCTGTCCATCGGAGAAGTCACGATGGTCCTCCAAGGGTTCCCAAGTTGAAGTTACTCTTGAGAGGCAGGACATTCTCTGAGGAGGATTTATATTCCTGGAATTTGTGTCAAAGAAGCTAATATACTTACCAATGTATAAAGTATACCATATTTAAGACATTTAAGGTTTACATATCCAAAGATAATATTTGAAAAATGAAGAATTAAATTTTATGGTACAGTATGTGTAAAATACGATTTGACCCCAACTTTTAAGTTAATGAAGCAGCAGGATGTCTAAAAAGGGAGGTGACGTCAATTATCAGAATTAGGATCCAGCTGGCTAACTCCAGCAGCAGAGCAATCAGAAAATACCAATGTGTTGGGGGCTTCCCTGGTGGCGCAGTGGTTGAGAGTCCGCCTGCCGATGCAGGGGACGTGGGTTCGTGCCCCGGTCCAGGAAGATCCCACATGCCGCGGAGCGGCTGGGCCCGTGAGCCATGACCGCTGAGCCTGCACGTCCGGAGCCTGTGCTCCACAACGGGAGAGGCCACAGCAGTGAGAGGCCCGCGTACCGGAAGAAAAAAAAAAAACAACAACAATGTGTCTTCAAATTTTCAGTCTCGGGGAAAGCTAAGAAAAACACCAAATGGTCCTCACCAAGGCCAGCTCATTTTCACTCAGTCGTTCCTCCAGACTTCACCCTTAATTTACCCAGTAACTTAAAATGAAGTCATCCAGTTCCTAATACCGTCAAAGGGATTTGTTTTGTCTCGGACACAATAACTTGTCAAGAGAAAACATTATACACAGAGAGACGTTTGAATCAACAGTTTTAATTATTTTTCTTAGTTCACTTAGGTGTTATACTACTTCAGCAAATGACTGAAGGATTTCTAAGGTTGAAGAACTATTTAAGTGCTCTGGCTGAGAATACTATATTCCAGTTGGATTTCGAATATCTTGAACAGGGTGTTATTCAGTGTTACAGCAGAAAACCAAGATGCCTCAGATGTAAAGGAAATAGTAAAGAGCTGAATTATATAACAGGTTTGTCCTCCAGGTATTGAGACTAGAAAGGACAATGCCTTAGACAAATTTCTTCTTTCCCTAGTGAGATCAGTTTTCTGCGAGAGGGCTCTATAACCTAAAACAGTCCCCGCAGGTATTGTAAACCGTAATGGAAATTACGTATGGAAATAACCGATTTCTTGTTAATTGCTGGCCTAGTTACCCATGTTCAATAAAGGTGGGTGAAGCCATCCAACTGGAATAAAAAGAGCCCTGATTGGAGGAAGAAGAGATAACACTTTCTGGTCACCAATTTTTAAGCAACAGGTTTTCTCTCTATTTGACAATGGGGTTTCCAAACACTGAACCGGGCCAGAGGCTGCTAGTTATCTTGGTAAGTAGCATGGACAGCACTGATTCCTGAGAGCAGCCCTGCAGAATATCTCCAGTGGGTCACTAGCAAGTCCTGCGGGTCACCCTTAGACTTTTTGTGTGGTTCTCTACACGTGGGTCCAAGGGGCACTTCTCCAACAATGCCTGCAAGTGAACTGTTGGAGAAAAGTAAGAGTGCTCTCTCAACAGCTTGGATGTCACACTTCCCTAGTTAAATTTGGCGTGAGGTGTGGTTTCCCAGTGGCCCAGTCTGCTCGGTGAGGAGTAAGCGGTGAAGGTGGGGTGCGGCATCTAACTTAAATCTCCCAAGTAATTCTCTCTTACTTGCCTCTTTTAGGAAATGAATCTTTGGGGAACACAGTGGCGTGTGTTACATTGCAGACAACATGCTCTGTGTCATTCTTATTGGGCCTCTCTGTCTTTTTTGTTTTGCAATCCAAATGAGATTTCTGGAAAATGGCAAGACCTCTCTTTTCCTAAACCCCCCCCACGAGCTATTGCAGCTCTCAGAGCAACAGGTAACTAAGCAGAAAGCCGCATCTGGCTGCCCTGTATATTTCTGACGTCCAGCATTGCGAGAATATACCTGCCAAAATCCACTGACTCATGACACATTTCTCTGGCTGAGCATCACTGAGTAGATGTTAACGAAGCCGCTTTGCCTAATGCTTTACCCATGGAGCCATTGTTCGCTAAGAGTCTTTGAAGCAGGGCTACTTCATTTATCCATAAACGATCATGGGACGTCTGATGGAAAGGAACCCCGTGGGCTTCTGCTGGCTTTCAGCGCTGTTGCTTACCACATCACTTCAGTACATTACAACGCGACATGGTTTGGGTTGAGACTGCAACAATATCCCAAAGATTACTTTCAGCCTATAGAATGTTGGGGGAGATCCTGGGATTGTCTTTAATTTTAATAGTTGGATGGTCACAGGTCAAAGTCTTGCTATTCTAATTATCATAATTCAAGCCAGTAACACGAGTACCATTTTGCAAGTTACTGATGCACAGTTCAGGAACGTGGTCCTGGCAGCTCTCCTTATAGTAGCAATTGCCTTGTGCCTACAGAAGCTACAGTTTCTATCTTGTATTAATTGTCTTCACAGTCTCAAGGAAGACTGCTCTGCCTGTCTTCCATGTGAGGAAATTCAGAAGTAAGTGTAATTATCATGGGATTTGTTTTTAGATAACCTGGACATTATTAGACTCAGTTCTTTCCTAGCCCTGAATGAGGCTAACACTTACAATTCTTTAAGAAAATCCAAAACTCAGTAACCCTTAGCTGAGTTTGTGTAACGTAATGTAACAGAAGTTTACTGGACCTCTGTACTCTCAGTTCTATAGATACAGTGACTACAGGTACAGAATTTTCAAGTATCATTCCAATTTCAAAAATTCTGCTCTACCTTTACCAAGTTTTCACACTGAAAATATGTTTACAATACAGGTAATATCAATGAAACTAGCTCAATCGATTTTTGGGTTTGGTCTATAAAATTTATTTTTTCCCCTCCACTGAACTTTTCAATTGTTCTTTTATGTCACGTGAATACAACATTTGTAAGAAACAGTAGTAGTAACAGATGGATAGAAAAACATCTTAGAAACTTTTTTAAAGAATGACAAGCAGAAATAATTATTATGAAGGAAACACATAACTCACTGTAGTACATTTTGGAAATACAAATAAGGAAAATCACCCAGAGATAATAACTGTTAAACTTTTTGTATCTTTCTTGTGGTAGAGGCATTTTCAGTTAACCTATACCTTTTAGTCATTATTCATGTCTTGAATGGTTGAGACAAGGCGGCCACAAATTTCTGTGACTATTTGAAACACTCTGATTTGAAACATCTGTCTCTTAGAACTTACTAACAAAAATTCTAGTATCAGATGTTGTTCTCATTCACTTCAGTGAATATAATTAATTGTTTTCTGTTCCTTTGGAGGCAGCATAACAGTCAAACATATTTTACCCAATTGACATTTGATGTAAAGCAAAACAAAACAAAAAATTAGCACTGCTATCTTATCCTAATAATCTACCCTCAAGTAACAGAAACCTCCATTTGTGATTTCAGTAGTGCAGACTGTAAAAGTCTCAAGTTCATCTAAACTTGCAGAGGTAAGTTAACACCAACATGATCTGCAAATTGGAGAATGAGGCTAAAAGTCTTCGGTTGCCTTGATTCTTAGTCCCATTCTTTTCACGTTTCAGATCTACTTCAGTCGTAAAATTCATAAGTACGTTTTATGTGGAGGTTTTTTTTTTTCCTCCAAAACATTGTAATAGAATCAACATAGGGTCTTACAAAGAATGACATCTTAGAACTGAAAAAATGTAATTGTCATCATCAGTTTCAACAATGTACTCATCTCATGCCATGGAAATTTTCCAAATGCATGTTTTTTTGTACAGATTTTAGGAAAACCAATAAAATAAGAATTGGGTTTAGAAATGTTTTTTCTTGTTGTTGCCCTGAGATATTGTTTGAAGCAGCAGAGCGGAGGAGCGAAGTCAGACAAACCTGACTTCAAATCCCCACTCTGTCATTTATGAACTATATAATTTGAGGTAGGTTGCTCAATTCCTATAAATCTCAAGTTCTACGTTTATGAACTGGAGATGATTCTGATACTGTGAGGACTAAATAACGCAACACATACTAAGGAACCCATGTAGCTCTTGGAACGTCAGTGTTCTCTTCCTTTTTTCCTAATTTCTCCTTTAACAATTTCCCGTAAAAAAAAATTCCTGTGCCATTTAATTCATTTTAATATTATGTATTTATAATGCTAGTAGACTGTGAAAACTGCACAATGAAACTAAAAACTAAATTCTCCAGTGGAGTTCAGGAGTTAGGAAAGCCTAGAAAATTGGAATGTCTCATTTTTCCTGAATAGACAATCGCGGTCATTCTGTGTGTGGACGTGCATCTCTCCTTACCTTAATGCTATGTGAGGCTAGCACTAGCTTTATAGCGGAGTATTTACGTGGTAACTTTAAAACCTTGTGAAAACGTAGTTGACATTTTAATTAGCTCAGAAAGAAACTGCCAAAAAACTGCAGAAACAAATGTGACCATTTTAACTAAAAAAAAAAAAAAGTTTATGTTATACCCACCGTGACCAGCTGATTACAGATTCTTTGGTATGACACTGTATAAAACATTTCTGGTTCATAATTCACGCTCCTTTTTATTTCATCCCAATGATGAACTTAAGATTTTTAAAGCCTTCCTGTTCACGCTAGCAAAATTGTGAATGGAGATCTTTGTGTTTATGCTCTCAGGTTTTGAGTTCAGAATTCTTCAAATTCTAGAAATCTCATCAGTGATGGAGTCTCTGTTGCACATTTGTGAATGAGTCCTGTACTAGTGCAGAAATAAAATGTCGTATTTGAAGTAGCATGCACATTTTGCCGTAATTCAGCAAGGAGGTCTGCACAAGTACAGATACATTGCATGCCCAGAAGTAAAGGTGGCATCAGTGCATGCCTTGCATTTTTCCAGCCAAAGGGCTGTTAGTATAGATATTGCATGTTTAAAAATTGAACACAGAATATAGCATGTTTCAATTTTTAAAAAGCCATTTATCAAGTATGCATGTCCAAAATTAGGGACCTATAATGATGCACATATCTGTACTGCAATATGATCCAAATCACCTGAAAATTTAATAATCCATAGTATACTTAATTATAAAGTTTAAATAATACCTGGATCCAGTTACGAATATAACAATGTATTCTAAATGTACCTATTAAGAAAGAAGGCTTTAATAGTTTTGAAGATACACTGTTTGATCAAGCTGAGCTTGGTGTATTTAGTAAATAATCAGACAAATAAGTATGTTTTCAAACATTATAATTCTTTTTAGTATTGATAAAGTGATAAAGCTTTTTTTCTGAAAGAGAGCATCTTCTCTTTGAAGAGGTTGTATCAACTTGGCAGAATTCTCAGAAACGATTCTGCTTGGAGGTGGTAAATATAATTTTCTTAAATTGCTATTATAGTACATATGCCATTCCATTGAATGCCAACCTAGGTAATAGAGCAGTAACTTATTACTGGTTTTTCAAAATGTTTTCTTTCCACATGAGTGTTCTCTAGAAAGGAAACTAGCATTCACTTTAAAATAAAATTTAAATTTACTGGTATAACTTAAGATAACAAAGAGGCACTACTCTTAGAGAAACAGAAAACCATATTTGGGAGTTATTGACCTCAGTATAGGCCCATATTAGGAAAACAAATCAGATTCTTTTCTTGTCTTGCTGTTGAGGTAGAGTATACGTGTCCTGAGAAACTGCCACTTCTATTTGGCTAAAATCATCCTCTCACACCCATTTTTAGCAAACGTTATTATATGGTATGCAGTGCTACAAACCATCTGTGACTTACAGGGCATACACTGACTTCAGAAGTGAGACCCTGAAGTCACATTTGCATTTGATCATTCTCATAGTCAGGCAAGCTTTTAGTTATTTGTCCATAAAGAGAAATATATTCTTACAGCTTGGAATCTCTTCCCAGGTACCCCATCTGCATCAAGTGGCCATATTGAAAAGCCAAGGCAAATTTTTATATTAAAACATATCAACTGAAACTGGTCATTAACAAATAATTTGCCAGTGTGAACTTTCCATGACTCTATTGATAGCAATTTAAATTTGTTTACTACAACATGTTTGATAAACAGAACAAAGTACCTTACTGGTATTGCACCCTGTTGCTGTCCATCTGGGGGCACTGGGGGGAGTGACCTGAACATCTTTTAAAGCTACAATGTGGAATGGGAGGAAAGTAAGCAATTCTGAAAATCAAAAAGACCGCAGATCACATGAGCGAAATCAGAGTTGTGCAGATGAGCGGTCAGGTTCAAGACAGCTCACGACCTTGGGTCTGTGAGCAAAGCAACAACTTACTCCCTAGGTATATCCAAAGCTAAATAAATGTGTGTGCAGTTTCCCTAACTTGCATCCCATGGAATTACAGGGCCTTAACAGGGGTCCACCAGGCTAAAAAGAAAGTTATTTGAGCAATGAACTTTTTTCTACAATGAGCATGTTATTGTTACACTTCATTTAATGCAGTCAACTTCGGTTTTGCTTTGTGTTTAGAGGTCTTGATATAGAGCAAAGTTTCAGGAAGGGTCCAGTCTTCCTCTTGGAATATTTTCCCCAGCAATTTCACAGGAGTTTCCTTTGCCATCAATCCTCAGAAGGGTTTTTGTCTTGGCTTTTCACTTCCGGGGGAATGGCCCTGCCCTTTCCTTTATGTGGTGACGGTTTCTCTCTATAGTTATCACCTGGTCTTTTGTTTTGTTTCTCTTCCAGAGTGAAAGAATTGAAAAAGGCCAAGGAACTTGAAGACATACAGCAGCATCCCTTAGCAATGTGACACTGCTTTTCAGACTGTTTTCATTTCTGTTTTTAGGAGAGACATGCGACAACACCCACACACACACACACACACACGCATGCACACACACACACACAACATAATCCCTCTGCAGTTTGGGGGAGATGAGCTGCAGGATTTTAACAGGAATGTTTTGGTCATTGCATTTGCACTTTCATGGACAACTTTTAATTTGATCAGCAAGACATCTTGGAATTCAATCTTCTGTTGGATCATGGGCAAACAAGACACCACGAGGAATCAAAAGAGGCTTTCCTCCTCTTAGGAAGAAGCCGTCTTCCTTCTCACATAGGGCTGTATTCAAACATCGTGTGGAACTGTACAAATATTTATACCAAAAATATAGATAAGAAAAGGTGGGGATGCACTAGCAACAAAGAGAATGCTGTTCCTGCACCTGTCAGTTATTTCCAAGAAGCTGAATCTTTGGGATTGATTCTCAGTGGAGGGCTTAGATCATACAAATCTTTATTGGGTCCGTGTGTTCTCATTTCCTTCACTGTGTTTAGTTGATTTTAATTTGTCTGTTTGTGTTTCAATCTTTACAGCACACTTAATGCAACTTTTAAAATCTGCAGGTTATTAATGTCTTGTGGAAATTTGCAGAGGGGCGGGTGCGTGGTAAACGGGTAATGCGTGGGAAATGATGAGGAACAGCGTACAGAGTTTAAATTTATTTTCTGTCCCCACCACCTCCCAAGAACCTGCGAGGATAGTCATCATCTTGTCCCTTTTCTCATGTTCAGCACTTTAATTTTTTTTGCCTTACTTTCATGTGCAATGAAAATTACTTAGAGAATTGGTAAAGCATGTAGCTTTTTTTAGTAGCCTTGGAAACTGTAGTCATTCTTAGGAATCATAAACCTTGCCTGGACATTTGCCACCTAAAAGACCAGTGTGGTGCTGCGTTCTGGCCAGTAAATTCCATATTTTTGGCTATATCTCATCCAACCTGAGCAGTTTCTGTGTATATATAGAAGGTAGAAATGGAAAGTGAGAAAATATTTGAAAGGGATTATATTAATTGCTAAATATTTTATTCACAAAGGTCAATAACATGGCAAGATAAAATTATTTGTATAGTTTTGTCTGAATGAGCGAGAAAAAATGTGGATGTATTGTTTGTATATATTGTATATATTAAAACAAAGAGATATGTGCATGAAATCAAGAAAAAAGAAATGAACAAAAGCAAAGCATTAGTGGCTATGGTCTGTAAAATGAAACAAAAAAAACTTTATTTCACTATAAGAGTACTTTATTTTAAATGTTCTTTAGAAGAACATTTTGCTAAAGCATGACTAAACTGCAAAAAAAAAAAAAGAGCTACTGTATTAAGACTTAGGAAAAAAGGCAGAGTAACATTACTTTAAAAAAAAGGGTATGTTTACATTTAATTTTGGCTACCAGGAGTTTATTTTATTTTATTTAAAAATTTTTTTTGCCAATGGTGCCAAGTAATGTGAATGCTGATATCGCTTAAAAAAATTAAGTTACTTTTGCTAAACAGATAATCATGAGATGAATCAGTATATAGCTTAACACCATCCACTCACTCCAACAAAGAACACTTAGAACGGTCAAAACCTGACAAAAGAAATAGGATGAAAAGTAGAAAAATGACTCATGTTTTCATATCTCCTGCTGGAAATCAGAAAATGTAATAAAAATTGCACAAAAATAACTACAAATTAAAAGAATGCAAACTGGTCTCGTAGGGATGTCATGGTATATGATTACTATTTCCACATAATGAGGAACCAAAGAAATCTGATGCTTTTAACAACTCAACTACTAATGTTAAATCGAGAGAATAAAGTTTGCATTTGCTGATGCCAGTTTAAAATTCCCAGGTTAAGTTTCAGGATCAGTTGGTGTAAAGCTGAGAGACTAGTTTTTTTCCCTTTGGTTCTGGCTGCCAACTGTAAGTAAAAACTCAAGGCTTGTTGTGAAGCCTAAAAATATTCACAAATCAGCTTTTAAACTGGTGTCTTGGAAGGAAGGTAGATACAAAAAGATTGTGGTAACAACTGGGGTCAGTGCTCTTGGTGCCTTTTCTATAATTGTACTTGTTTTTTAATTACTTCCTTTCACTGCCAACCTCGAATTACTGTACAGTATATGTCTTACTGCTTGTGATCAGCTTTGATGACAGTGACAGCCCCACAACTAGCAGCCACCTGTACATTTGTAAACTGACCTGGCTCAATTTTGTTTTTAAATGTGGGTTATGTTGCAGCTGTTGCAGTCCCCCAAATACCTATTATTTTACACAATTTGACCTATAGGAGGACACTGAGTAATTTACAAACACACAGTTGCATTCATCAACGGGAAGAGAATGTGAAAGCCAGCTCTTTCAGAATATCCTTTATTAATACTGAATTTGGGTATGTTTATTCCATCTTGGTACAAATAACCGATCTTTTGACAAGAGTAATGACCTCAGTGGATTTGCTTTAACGCTCATTTTTTTTTTAATGTTTCACATGCTACATTATTAGCTGAGTAAGTTAGAAAATCTGAAAGATAAAGACTGACATAGAATTAGGAGCGTTCTTATGGAGGGCATAGAAGTAGGTTCAAAACCTACCCATGTAACCTACCAGTACAACTGTGAATCCCAGGTGAGGTACAAATGCACTTCCACTGAAACGAAGCATTTCTGACCGCTTTTTCTTGGTTGTGAATCTTAATTTTTGAATATAAGATGATAGGTAAACGCAGCTTTCTTGGATAATCTGAATTCCCAAGTGCCAGGAGTAGGATTTCATTATAAAATTAATAGCTAATCTTATTCTGTCTCCTGAAGATTTAATTGCTATTCTTGTTACCCATTTGAAATCAGCTGTACTGTGTGAACGAAATCGAGACAATATCTAGAACCCCTCTCTGGCTGCACGGTCGCTTATGGCAGTTCCACACAGTAGTTGGCGCCCAATGGGGGGTCCCTGAGACTTGCATGTAAAACTAGTCTAGATGTCTTCTTTTTTGTAAGTTTTATTTTTGTAACTGTGCATGTAAAGCATCACTGAATCAATGGATCTGTTGAAGAACTCAGCTGCTGGAAACCATGCAAAATGTTTTGAATTGCCCTTAAAATATGGAAAATGTTTTCTGAATGCTTTATATTCTTTCTGCTGTAAATTAAAAATGAAGAAAATTTCCCCATACTATGTGTGTTTTGCTTTAAACTCAACTGATATTGAAATCCAAGGTGATCAGCACGTTTCACACCATATAAAATCATTTCAAATATTTCCTTCTATCCCGATAAAGTGTCTTGACCGCGAACGTTACATAGTTTCAGATCTGTACAGGAAAGAAAAAATTTCTCACTGGAGCCACTGTTCCTAAAACAATTACTTGTCAACTATCTTCTCAGGCATCACTCAACCTATCAGTCATTTGACTAAGGGCAGTTATTGGAGAGAGAAAAACACCAATCTAAATTCACCTTTTCAGTTAAAACCCTTTGCAGTTTTTTAAAAGGCACTTTTCAGCTGACTACTAAAACCAGCCTTCCTTTCCAAGAGCTCTGTCATCAGTCTCATTCCCTTTCACTGCAGAGCCTCATCTTGTCTCCCTGGTGGTCCCTCTTCCATCTAATCCATCCCACTGCTGCTGCCAGAGAAGTTTTGCGTGATCGATCTCCCAGATCCGTGAGGCCTTGATGGTTTCTACAACCCACTGCACTGAAATGACATTTGCCTTTCTTGTTTATCTTCAATCTTTATTCGGCCTTATTTTCACCTATGCCCCAACCTGCACACCCTGGTTGGTCTGTTCAAACTATGTCCATGTCCACTGTTTCTTTGTTCATGATGTTTGTTCCTCCCGTGCCTGGAAAGTTCTCTTTTTAGCTACTTAACCCAACTCAAATCTCACCTCCTCTGTGACACTCTCTTGTTTATTCTAATATACACTAATATTTTCAAATTATGCCATTTAGAGTTGGAAAAGACAGTTTGGTGTTTATTTTCATTTCTCATCTGATCTGCCAGTTGACTCACTGGTGTTTTGTGGTGTTTTGTTTGTTTAATGTAGGAGTTGCCTATGTTGACAGGAATACTTTCAGTAACAACTTAAAGACCTTGCACAGTAACTCACTGCATTCAGATTTTTGCCTCAGCCTCAACCCGAAATCAAAAGTTGAGGACCTACTCTGTGCTTGGGGGTCCGGAAATACAGAAACGTATAAAGTACAGTCCCTCATGTCAAGGCTCCCATAGATTATAATAAGATCTGTGCAGTGAAAAATATGCGTGTCACAAATGAACACACGAAAAGAGGGAACCTAATCCAATCAACGCCTGTGACAAATACCCTGAATGAACTTCCGCTCTCATTTTGACAAGTTTCTTGGGAAAATGTGGCGGTCTCCAGGACCACCGGCTTAATGCGGCACGTTCAGCAGAAGCCCATGGGCTGTCTCCACTACTGTCAGGGCCCGAGAAATGACCCACGGGCCCAGAATAACGTAAAGCGTCCCCACCTTCATTTACCTGCACAGTCCCTTTTCAGAGCCTAATGCACCACGTGCCTCAGCGTCCGTACCGGCGGTGGCAAGGACATGGAGCTGCATCCCAGAGACCTGCCTCAGCGCTCTGCCGTGGCCCCGCCCCGAGACGCCCCGTCCCTTCCGGCGCGCCCCCTCGCGGCCGCGCGCGCCCCGCCCACCCGTCGGCCCATCCCGGTGACGTCACCGCCCCCGCGCCTCCCCGCCCAGGTCTCAGGTCTCAGGTCTCCTGTCGCGCTGCCCTGGTCCGCCGATCCTCGCCCGCTGCCGCCGCCGCCAAAATGTGAGTGACACGGCGCGACGCGGAGCGGCCTCGGGCCCGGAGGGCGGCGGCCCGCTGCTGGGACCCCCCGCCCGGCCCGGTTCCCGTCCGCCGCCTCTCGGACGCTGGCGCAGGCCGCGCGGGCCTTCGCGGGGCGCTCCAGAGGCCTGGGGGCGGGCGGCGGCTCCGGGGGTGCGGACTGCAGATGGGCCAGGTCGGTCCCGCGGCGCCGCCGGCCGCCCGGGAGGGCCCCGCGGCCGGCGGGCGGACGCGGAAGGGGCGAGGGCGGGGCGGCCGGGGTTTTCCGGAGGTAGGGAGAGCCGCCCCCGCCCCTCCGCTTCCCCCCTTTCCCCTCCCCCCCCACCTCAAGTTCCCTGAGGGGAGCTGTGACCCCTTCCCTCGTCCTGCAGAGCCTGCTCGCTGCCTGGTGCCTGGTGCCTGGGGGGTGGGCTCCGGAAGTTGCAAGGGAAAAGACCTGGGCCCTGTGTGAAGGCACCTGCGGTCAGAGTGGAGTCTGGCGCAGAGCTGTGCGCCTCCGCTCTCTTTTTAAGCAGAAGCATTCTTGTACTTGAAAACGTGGAGTTTCCCGTGGTAACATCCCGAGAACGCTGAGTGTCAAGATTCACCAGGACCCTGTGTCCCCCTCCAACCTGCTCATTCCTCACCTACAGAGGAGGAAGGAATGGGTGCTTTCGCAGGGTTCCTTCCGGGAACTAGGGACACCCCTCTGGAGTGTTCCTGCTTGAGGCTGCTGTTCCAGTAGTTCGCCGTGGTTAAAACCTAGATCCGTAGAATTATACAGAACCTGGTCTAAACACAGGCTGCACTGCAGCCAGCGGTGTGGACTTTCTAAGCCTTACTTTACTCATCTTTGAAATGAGGTTAACAGTAGTGTCCCCCTCAAAGAGTTTTGAGGATTAAATGAGAAAATGCTTGGAGAAAATGCACCAGTACATGGCCCTTCGCTATTATCGATCAGACAGTAAACTCTCTGAGGGCAGGGGTGGGATCTGCTGCACCCCTGGTCTTTGACGCATGGTAGGTATAAGATAACTGTCGGTTGAATCAGTGAATCAGTGGCCGTTGTATGCAAGACATGGGGAAGAGACCTCTAAGACACAGGAGTCTGTGATCTATTAGAGAAGGCAAGGCTATATATTTCTATATCTGAAAAACCAAAGCATTGCCAACCAAGTCATGGAAGCAATTAGGACTTCAAAGCCAGAGTGGTCAAAAAAGATCTGTCCGGGGGAAAAATAAAGAATTCGATGAGGATTTTAAAAGAAGTACCTCTTAAGAGAGGGAGCATTGCTTCATCTTACCTTTCCCACTGACGCCCCCTCAACCCCACATCCTGGTGTTTCTGACTCGTTTCTCTAACTGAATCTATTTCTCCATACTGGAAAAAGGGCATTTTATAATTGTTCATAACTATGAAGACCATTCTTGCCACAGTGAAAAGCTCAGAAGAGTACTGAGTGCCTTTAAGTAGGTGTAGGTCTTAAAACAAGTAATAAAAAATGGGAAAGCAGAGTTTACCTGTCTTAGGATCAGGTCCTTCAGTGATACAATGGAGATCCTGTTAAACCTTCACTTCAGACCTTGGTCCCTTTGAACACGTGGGTGAATCTTTAAAGTTATAGAGGAATTAGAAAAGGTGTCATTTGAACCTCTGTGCATTGATGCAGGAAGGATTTTCTTTTCCTGCTTTAGTTCTGAAATTCCTAACACCGAGGCTCCTCCAGTACATCTTCATACTTAAGAAGTGTGTTCGGAATCCTAATTTACTCACGCTTGTGTCTTTACATGTTTCAGGACTACAAGCGCGCCTGCAGGGTCAAGCGCTGCCTCTGGCAGTAGTAGAAGACTTCAGCAGACGCAAAATCAAGTGGATGAGGTATTGCCCAGAAGTGCTGAAAACATGAATCATAAGCCAACATGGGAACACTCTGGGAATAGCTCTGTTTAGAAAAAGGATCGTAAAAGTGTGAATGTAAAGTAAATTTTGACTGTCATAAATGTAACAAAATTTTGTCCCCTACTGTGTTGCAAGCCCTTACCTAAGCTTCTGAGAAGTCATGTCCTACTGGTTTCAAGCTTGTTTTCCTGTGACCGAATCACATACCTAAAGTACAGGCTCTCCTCTCTGAGAACATTCCTTCAAGAATCACTTTATAATGTATATTTTGCCACAATAAATAAAAAATTAGAGAAGAAAAAAGAACCACTTTATAAAATAAGGTAATAGAATTTTAAGGATTAGGCCTCTAGATTGCGCAAGCCAGGACCAATCCTCCTGACCAGATTTTTCATCAAAATTCTTTTTCCAGTAGCTTGACAGTACTAGTTACCCAGCCCAGCAAGTCACTGTAGATTGTTGCCTATTGACATGCAGAAGGCAGGTGCTGGGAAACTTCTCTGGCCTAACAGATCTGTATCTGTGGAATTCTTGAGTTCGGAGACCCTCAGAGCATCTTTTGTTCTGCCCTATGTATGCAGACCTACAATGGAAAATTGTTTGAGAAATTCAAGCTAGTATTAATATCTCCATAGTCCTAAAAGCCATCACTGCTGAACAATGACATCTTGGTCTTTCTGCATTTAGCTGCCTTAAAAAGCAGAGTTAAAACTAATATTAGATTCTGTTGTTAAATCATATGGTAATATTTTGGTCTGAAGGTTTTGTTTATGACCTTAATTCTGAAATTTTTACATTTTCATGCTGAGAAACCCATTCTAATTCCATCCTACATGAAACTTCTGTTAACTTACGAAATCAAATTGGCTCCTTTTTCTTTACTAAAGAGAGTTGTTTTGTTTTGTTTTAGATTGAGGTAAAATTTACATAACATACAATTAACCATTTTAAAGAGTACAATTCAGGGGTATGTGGTATATTCACAATGTTAAGCAACCATTCCCTCTGTCTAGTTTCAATTTTTTTTTTTTATCCCTGAAGAACACCCTGTATGCATTTAGTAATCACTCCCCATTCCCCCTTCCTCTGAATGGTAGCCTCTAATTGGCTTTCTGTTGCTATGGCTTTGCCTATTCTGGATATATCATATAAAAGGGATACAATGGCCTATTGTGTCTGGCTTCTTTGACTTAGCATCACATGTTCTACAAACTTGTAGCGTTTATCAGTACATCATTTTTATGGCTGAGTAGTATTCCATTGCACATGGATACCTCAGTTTGTTTATCCATTCATCTGCTGGTGGATTTTTGGGTTGTTTCCACCTTTTGGCTGTTATGAATAGTGTTGCTATAAACGTTTGCGTATAAGTTTCTATGTGTACACCTGTTTTCATTTCTCTTGGTTATGGGTCTAGGAGTAGAATTGCTGGATCATATAGTAATACTATGTCTAACTTTTTTTTTTTTTTTTTTTTTTTTTTTTTTGTGGTATGCGGGCCTCTCACTGTTGTGGCCTCTCCCGTTGTGGAGCACAGGCTCCGGACGCGCAGGCTCAGCGGCCATGGCTCACGGGCCCAGCCGCTCCGCAGCATGTGGGATCTTCCCGGACCGGGGCACGAACCCGTGTCCCCTGCATCGGCAGGCGGACTCTCAACCACTGCGCCACCAGGGAAGCCCTACTATGTTTAACTTTTTGAGGAACTGCCAAACTTTTCCACAGTGATGTACTATTTTACACTCCCACTAGCCATGTCCAGGAGTTCCTGTTCTTCCACTTCATCACCAACACTTGTTATTTTGCATTTTTTTGGTTATAGCCATCCTAATGAGTATGAGTTAGTAACTCATCATGGTTTTGATTTGCATTTCCTAATGACCAATGATGTTGAATATATTTCCATGTGCTTGCTGGCCAATTGTATATATTCTTTGTAGAAATGTCTATTCAAGTCCACTGCCAATTCTCTAATTGTGTAGTCTGTTTCTGGTGTCGGTTGATAAGAATTCTTTATATATTCTGGATATTAAATCTTTGTCAGATACATGATTTGCAAATATTTTCTTAACATCTTGTGGATTGTCTTTTCACATCCATGACAACAATGTCTTTTGATGCACAAAAGATTTTAATTTTTATGAAGTCCAGTTTGTCTATTTTTTCTCTTGTTGCTCTTGCTTTTGGTGTCAAATCCATGGCCAAATTCAGAGTTGTAAGGATTTACTCTTACGTTTTCTTCTAAGAGGTTTATAGTTTCAGCTGTATTCTCAGATCATTGATCCATTTTGAGTTAATTTTTGCATTTGGGGTAAGGTAAGGGTCCAGCTTCATCAAGTGGCTGTCCAGTTGTCCCAGCACCAAGTTTTGAAATTGGAAAGTGTGACTCCTCCAATTTTGTTTTTCTTTTTCAATACTGTTTTGGGTACTCAGGGCTCCTTGGAATTCCATATGAATTTGAGGATTAGTTTTTCCCTTTGTGCAAAAAAAAAAAAAAAAGCCATTGGAATTTTGATAGAGATTGTGTTGAATCTATACCTATGTACATCACTTGGGGGAGTACTGCCCTCTTAAAAATATTAAGTCTTTCAATCTATGAACATGGGATGTTTTCCCATTTCATTAGGTCTGATTCCTTTCAGTAGTGTTTCACAGTTTTCAGTGCGCAAGTCTTTGGCCTCCTTGGTTTAATTTATCCCTAGGTATTTTATTCTTTTGGGTGTTATTGTATGGAATTGTTTTCTTTATCTCCTTTTCATTGCTAGTGTATGGAAGCACGCTCATTTATGGCTATTGATCTTGTACCCTAAAACTTTCCTGAGTTTGTTTACTAACTTTAGTAGGGTTTTTTGTAGATACTTTGGTATTTTCTGTACATGGAAACATCTGCAAATAGAGATCACTTTACTTCTTCTCTAACTTGGATGCCTTTTATTTCTTTTTCTTACCTGATTTCTCTGGCCAGAACTTCTAGTACAATGTCGTACAACAGTAGTGAAGGTGGGCCTCCTTGTCTTTCACCATTGAGCATGGATGTTAGTTGTGGGTTTTTCCATAGATGCCCTTTACTATGTTAAGGAAGTTCCCTTCTATTCCTAGTTTGCTGCGTGTTTTTAACTTGAAAGGGTGAGACCTTTTTTCTTTTTCTTTAATGGAAGTTTGGCTCAAAGTAGTAAAGTGCTGACCTGAAAAAAAAAATGCCAGTAAACTTCACTGAGGAGTTTTGTTCTTCATTCCTGTACGTGTAACTGAGCGTGATCGTATTCGTCAGGTGGTGGACATCATGAGGGTCAACGTGGATAAGGTGTTGGAAAGAGATCAGAAGCTCTCTGAGTTGGATGACCGTGCAGACGCACTGCAGGCAGGAGCCTCCCAATTTGAAACGAGTGCTGCCAAGCTGAAGAGAAAATACTGGTGGAAGAATTGCAAGGTAGTTCGCTTTTAACTGGTCTTTACATTAAGTCACGCTCTGTAGTCTCAGGGTAGACAGAGGCTACAAACATTGGACTTTCACGAATCTTGAGTTTGCCTTCCCTCGCGTGGAAGTGTGGATTGACACTGAATCTAAAACACTGACTGCATATCCTCTTCCTGTCCCCACAACTGGGAATTCTCCATGTTCTGGGGCCGACCTTCAGAAGCATGTAGAACAGGAGCGTCCCAAATCAATCGTAGACCTAAGCCCCTTCCAGCCCTCCACCCCCGCAGAGCCCTGCACACAGGTTGACAGGAGAGGGCTGGACAGGTGGTCAGTTTCCACGTGGCTGCGAATGGCTCCAGTGTCAAAGGGAAGAGCCGCTCAAAAGCCGCAGTGTGCTCCACAGAAGAGCAGGAAGCAGCCGCGCAAGGAGCGTGGCCCAAAGCAGAGGTTACACAGCTGCGCAAGCAATGTGCTGCGATCAGATCCCTTCCTGGGTTGGAAGTGACACTTTCTGACACGTGGGACAGGCTTATTAGTAGCCCTTCTTTAGGTGGAAAACAGGTATACACAAAGGCCTATCTAGGGACCACAAATCATTTGAACGTGTTATAAAAAGATAAGTAACTTCCAGGCCCTAATTGAGAACATTAAGTTTAGGCTTTAAAAATTATGAATATTTCAGATGGTGGTGCACCTTAATTTCTCCTTCTGTGACTAGAACGATATTATATTGATACTCTTCAGTAAGCACGTTGATCTCTAGTTTTGAACGTGAAATGGACGTGTGTGTCGTTACAGATGTGGGCAATAGGGATCAGCGTTGTTGTCATCATCATCGTCATCATCATTGGTGAGTTCTCCTGCTCCAAACTCACTGCAGAATCTTCTCTGCTCACAGCTGACTGCATATACAAGAACTCCAGTTAAAAGTTCCCTCGGAGATGTTAGTTTGCCCCAAAGGTTTTTGTTTTCATGATTAAGTGTTTTAAGTACTTGGGTGGTGAGTCTGAGATTTTCCGATATAAACAGTAATCCTTTGAAGTTAGAGAAAATTTATTCATTTCCACTGAATGAGTGGAAGAAAGTTTTCTCTCTGAATATATTTTTATCAGAGGTTTCCTTTTATGAGAAACAGTGCAGTCTAGCGATTAAAAGCATGGACTACCTGTGATCCACCCTAGCTCCACCATCCAGTGTGTGGCCTTGGGCAAGTAATTTAGTATCTCTGAACCTCGGTTTCCTCGTTTATAAAATGGGGATAATAACAGTACCTACCTCATGTTTCTTATGAGGACAAAGCTGTTAATATATAAAAGGTGCTTAGGATGGTGCCTGGCATATAGTAATAATAGTTATATAAATAAATATATATATACACAACTATCATTACTATTATGATGATCATTACTACTGCTACTATGTACAATATTGGAACAGCCCATTGCCATTCATAGCCCAGTACGTGAGAACTATTTAAAGAAATATATCTTGGATCCTTTTTTTGACAGCCTCCTCTAGCCCTCCAAAAAATATAGGAAAGCCACCAGTAGGAAATTGGACAGAAATTGAATTTCTGTTCACACTTAGACTGCAGTGTTTGATGTTTATTCTGTATTTGCACTGAACAACTAAACTGTTGTTTTTCCACTTTTTTGCATCTCCCCTGCTTATTAGTGTGGAGTGTTTCTTCCTGAAGAACCAGTGAAACTCCAGCCTGCTGTTCAAGAAACCTCTTGAAGAGTTTTGATTTAGAACCTGCTATATTATCAAGCTTACCTACTGTTATATCTAAAATGATTATTTTCTGTTAGTGACTGTAAAGTTTGTTTTCTAGGAAATGTGCCTTTGTTTTGTAATATGCACTGCAAACTAGAGGTGTAGTCAGCCCAGCCACCATTTTGCACAGTGCCTTTTCAAATTTACATATGGGCTGATGAAGAGGACTTCTTAAGTTGCAGAGTGTAATAACCTAGCAGTAATGTTGTCTGATTAACTGCCAGTGATTCCAGTTAAGGAAATTCGTTCCAAGTTAGCTGTCCTAGTCACATGACATTACCCTCATTTTAAACCTTTGGGTAGTCAGATTCCAATTTGTGCCTTCCAGAAAGAACACTACTGCCTAACACAAATACAGACTGTGCCTTATTTTGCTATTTTTCTGATTCCCTTTAAGAGAACTCTCTACTGTTTATAAACACTGCTGACTTTTTCGCTGTATTTAAAACAAGATGCTGGTAAAGAGTTTTTGCTCCTGCGTTAGATATGAAGATGTTTACTTTCTTGTTACTGTTATGTATCACTTGCTAAAAATATTGTTTTAATCAGAAATAATAACCTCGTTAAAACATTTTTATAGAACTGTGGCTGTGACCAAAGTTCCTGTTTTGCCAAAAAGTTAAATCCCAGTCAGATGTCAAGTCTGTTCCTGGTAGATGAGTTCAGAAAAGTGACCAGTGGGACTCAAGGTGCCCTTCAGAATTAAAATTGTAATATTGTGTGTGAACCTCTGACATCCTGGCAGGCCTTTCTTGCCCTTGAAAGGCTGTATAGGTCTTGCGACTCTCCTTCCGATCCAGCATTTTTCCTGGGGGTTAGAGAGGGTTTGAGCTCAACTGACCATCTCATTCCTGTAGACAGAGTTTTACCCAGCCATGTGCAGGTTATCAGCTGTAGACTCCAATATGTTTCTAGTAATTACGTGAGCAACAGTGCTGTAGTCTTCAAGTGAGACCATCTGTGAACTGCTCATTTTCTGGTCCAGTCCCCACGGACGATAGTTTTTTGGAGTTTGTTTCCTATTTTGATCCATAGTCCACTTCCTAAATCTGCCTTCTAAATTATGCTCTCGATTAGGCATTGGTCAGGGGGGACGAGATTTTACAGAGGATAGCTAACCAGAGACACTTTCTTTCTTTGATGTCACAGACTGTCTGCATAAGATGCTGCTTTGGGAATAGCTGTTGTCATCTGAGAGGCTTTTGTTGTGTACGTGAGACTTTGGACATCAGGGTGTGTGGCTTAAGGACAGGAATTCAGGTAGGAATGAAAACAGGCGAGGAGGCACTGAGGGGGAAAGGAGCCTTACCACCCTGTGGCTGTTAGCGGAATATTCTCAAATTCTTGTTCACACACACGTTTGTGACTTACAAAGGAACAGTTAAGGTGCACCAGGACCCAGGTTCCATTTCTGTAATATCTTGTTCCCCTGACATCAGTGAAATGGTGTGAAGTTGAAAATATGCCTTGCAGTGTGCCCACCTGGGAAGAAGGGAGCAGCCGTCCGTGTCGGGACGCTGGCCCACCCTCGGCTCAGGTCTCCGGCCGGGTCTGACTGAATCCTTGGTGCTCTCTCCTTGGCCTCGATGCTCAGTCCCATGTAACCCACTGGCTGCTGCGTTAACCCAGGAATGCTTCACCTATATCTGTGCATTTAGCTGGGAAGTCGCCCACTATAATAAACTGAATAAAGTGTTCATAAACATAACTCTAGTGCTTGTGTTGCTTGTAGGGGAACAGCTGGGCCTGGTCCAAGTCCTAAGGAAACGGCGTTCCTTGCCGCTCAACCTCCCTCTCCCTTACAGACCCCAGGTCCCCTTCCCCTTTTGCCCTCTCACTGTCCCCTCACTCTGAGTTCTTGCATGCCGCTCCCCATGTGAAAAGTGCTTTTCAGTAGCGGAGATGAGTGGGGAACTGGCTTTCTTACGATTCCTAAAACGTTCAGAATTTGGCTTTTGAGTTCCTTAAATATATGGTCTTTCAGAAGTGACTTGTATAGAGCCGGCCGGTATGTGCTGGACCAGGTCGCTGCCCACGTGGGGCGTGGGAAGATGACTTGGGTGGGAGAGGGACGCCTCTTGTTTTCATTCTGCATGTCTTTCCCCTTGAATGTACTTCCACTCTTACTCTGCAAGCCCTAGGGAACAATATAATACGGGCGGAAGGAGACTTGCTTATGTTCACAATAAAATGCCAGTTTTCAGTAGAATCCTGCGATAAGCAGCTTGACGTTTTTCCATTGCCTCGGATAGACAGTCACTGCTTTTCTTGTCTGACATGCGATTGTGTCCCTGGGAAAGTACTAACTGTAGAATCGTGCCTTTTGTTTAGGAACATGATATAATGAAATACGTATGAACTTCCGGTGCCATTTTCAAAGGAAAATCTACCATAAAGCGGCTCCTCCTTCTCTGCTTCTCCCTTAAATGTCAGGGTTCCTTAGGGACTTCTGTTACCATTCTCCTTACCCTCCCCAGGCAAATCTTACCTGTTCTCATGATCCCTCTATTCATTCATCGGCTGATGAGGCCTGGCCTACTGGACATAAGCCTCTGAGAAGCAGCGTTCACCAGACAGAAGGAAACATCCCCTGCCCCGTGCCGCTCCTCCGATCATTCACAGTGTCTGTTCCAGAAATGGCACCATCACCTACCCAGTGACCACACTAGCCAAATCCACTGGACTTGCTGTTCTTTTTGGTCACCATCTATGTCACTCAGGATACGCTGGAGGGGTGCTATGTACCAGACACCTCCCAAATCGCCACGGCTCAAAGTTTTTTCCTTGCTCGTGCTCTGTGTCCCACGCCAGTCAGCAGGAAGGCTCTGTCGTCAGTCCCTGGGGGGTGGGGTGAGGGGACTTCCTGTAAACATTCGTTTCCGGTTATCACTGCGGAAGGAAAGGAAGGGACTGGCAGGAATTGTGCACTGGCTCTCAACGCCTGCGCCTGGAAGTGGAGTCGGCAGCTCTGCTCACGTTTCATTGGCCAAAGCAGGTCAGGTGACCATGGCTCACCTCAGAGGTGGGAGGAGAGGAGAAATGGAATGTTTGTGAACATCTTCCTTTGTGTCAACAACTTCAGTCAAAGAATGGGGGCAAATTCCCCGTGTCTTGTATTTTCTAATGACTTGTGTCTCTTACATGATAATTTTACATTTGCATCACCAATAAAATGTTTCTTAAAGTATGGTAACTTTTTTATTGGTTCTGAATGATGATTAATTATTTGCTTTAAAATTGACCAGACTCGGGCTTCCCTGGTGGCGCAGTGGTTAAGAATCCACCTGCCCGTGCAGGGGACACGGGTTCCAGCCCTGGTCCGGGAAGATCCCACATGCCGCGGAGCAACTAAGCCCGAGCGCCACAACTACTGAGCCTGCGCTCCAGAGCCCGCGAGCCACAACTCCTGAAGCCCAGGCGCCTAGAGCCCATGCTCTGCAACAAGAGAAGCCACCGCAATGAGAAGCCCACGCACCGCAACGAAGAGTAGCCCCAGCTCGCCTTAACTAGAGAAAGCCAGCACACAGCAACAAAGACCCAACAGCCAAAAACAAATAAATAAAATAAATAAATAATAACTTAAAAAATAAGATAAAATAAAATAAAATTGACCAGACTGCTTAGTGCATTTAAAAATAAGCAAACTTGGGCTTCCCTGGTGGCGCAGTGGTTGAGAGTCCGCCTGCCGATGCAGGGGACACGGGTTCGTGCCCCGGTCCGGGAAGATCCCACATGCTGCGGAAAGGCTGGGCCCGCCCGTGAGCCATGGCCGCTGAGCCTGCGCGTCTGGAGCCTGTGCTCCGCAACGGGAGAAGCCACAACAACAGTGAGAGGCCCGCGTACCGCAAAAAAAAAACAAAAACAAACAAAAATAAGCAAACTTATTTCCAACTGAGCTGCTTTTCATAGTAGCAGAAAATTCAGTCTGTAAAAGTTGAATTTACTAAATAAACCAATTATGGCACAATTATTAGAAAATAATTTTTTTTCTCATCCTTTCAATAGCAAGCTAAGTGCATTTAGAAATCTTCTACTTGGCTTTATACCGCCAAGACGGACAATCCCCTGTTGGGACAAGTGCCTGCCTCTGGCCAAGGCTCTGGATCCCCAGCCTCAGGAAGGACTTCTCTCTGGCAACTGCCTCTTGTCTGCAGCCCTTCCCTCCTGCGTCATTCACATCTCCCTTCTTACTGGATCACCCCGTCACTTAATAGCGATGCCCACATCCCTCCCTCCAGCCAAAAAATACTTGTCTATAGCTCGTCACAGCAAAATTCCTCCCTATGTCTCCCTGTAGTCATTGCCTCACAGCCTACTTTTCTTCAATCCACACCACTGAGACGTCTTTAACCAAGGTCACCATCTTGCTGAAGCCTAACAGGAAATTCTCAGCCTCTGTCTCACTCTGCTTATCACCAGCATTTGATAAAGTTGCCAGCTCTCTCCTTAAATGCTTCCTTATCAAGCTTCCAGGACCCCACACTCCTCTGGTTTTCTTTCAACCTCATCTATGGCTCCTTATTCTTTGCTTGGTTCTCTGCCTGACCTCTGAATCTCTGTGTGCCCCAAATCTTGGCCTTTGGCCCTTTTCTCTCTATCGGCACTCTCTCACTGACACCATTTCACCCATCACTGTAAACTCCATAGAGACTCTGACGACTGCCAAATGTAAGCTGTATCTCCACCCCCGGCTTCTCCCCTGAGTTCCCGGCTGGGAGATCCAATTGCCTACCTGACCACTCACTCCACTTGGATGTTTAGTGCACATCTCTGAATCTCTGAACATGGCATGTGGAAAACAGTTCTCTGTTCTCCCTTCAGCAAAACCTGCCATCCCCAGACCTGCACTCAATAAATATTTGCTGAATGAATGCAGTTTAACAAAATAGAGATTCAGAAGAGAGTAAGCATCATTTGGAGAAATAAGGTGGTTTACCCACTACCTAATATGAACGGTTACCACACTTCACTTTCCCCTCCTCTTATTTACAATTCCTTTCATTCATCCAACCAATACTTAAGATTTCTGATGTACCAGGCACCGGAGAGGGGTGGAGTTGTACATGGCACCTTCCATTTCGGAGGAGTCGAGGCACAAATAAAAAGAGTCTTCCGACGGTGTTTTTTAAAGGCCTTCTCTACACCTTCCTTTCCCAAAATAATGTCTTTTACAGACACTTGTCTTCCTCCAGTTGCTAAGTGAATCTTTAACTTTAGGAAGACCAGGGAAATGTTTTAAGTTTCACTGTCAGAATTCCGCTTCTGAAAGCCGGGCTTGATCTTTCCAGGGCTGCTACACTGACGAGTCCTCAGACCCCCTCACTTAAGAGTCCGCGGGAGCGAGAGCAAGAAGGTCGTTAAGAAAAGTGGAAACGATGGGAACCCGAGAAGACGCAGGGAAAGCGCCAGCTTGGTCCCGATCCGCACCACCGCTGCGCCGCTCTCCCGACTCGAGCTGGGGGAGCCGCGGCCGCTCACATGGAAGCCGCGCAGGCCCCGCCCACCCCACCGCCCGGGGCCCGCCCCCTTATGACTGGCGGCTCCAGCGCCCTATCACTGCCGCGCTCGCTCCAGCGGCCCCCGGGGCCCATCCCCCGGGGCCCATCCCCCGGGGTTGGGAGCGGGGCGGGGACTGGAGCCTCCTCAGGGCCCCTCCGCCCCCTCCCTACGTGCCAGCCAGCCGGGATTGGCCGAGCGCCGTCCTCAGGCCGACCCCCGGCGTTACGTAACGAGCTCCGGAACCTTTGCCCTGCTCACTCGCCTCCGCTTATGTAACCCGGGCACCCCTGCGCGGGTCCCGCCCCCAGGCCAATGGGGTCTCGCAGAGCTGGCAGCGGCAGCCAATCGCGTGACCCGGGGGCGGGACCGAGTCACGTGGTGCGCGGGGGGCGCGGCGCCCGCGACCGTACGGCACGCTGCGGGCCTCGAGACTGCGTGGGGCCGGGTCAGCTGGGCGAGCGGCGCGCGGGTCCGCGGGAGGCGGTGGCGGCGGCGGTGGGTGAGGGCTTGGCCCGGGCGGAGAGGCCTCGGGGCCCGCCGGGCGCGGTCGCCCCGAGCCTGTCCTGCGCTGTGGGAACTTTGTGCTTCAAGTTGCCCCTTGCCGGGTCCGGGTCCTGGGTGCACTCCGACTCTCGGGGCGGCCGGAACCGGGATCCCCCTGGGACTGCCCAGCCCGCGAGCCACAGCCGAGCTTCCAGCATCAGATTGTGTTTCTCTTGACACTTGTCACCTTTGTTTCCACCGTCCCCCTCCAGGGTGGACCTCCCGTGAGCGGAGACGTCCAAGATTGCAGGGAAATACTGGGGAGAAAAGTGCCCCCGGAGGAGCAGAAAGAGTACCTCTACTTGCCGGCTTGTGATGACTGACATTTTCTCTGAGACGATGGCCTGGACCAAAATGAGAAGTACATTTCCGTCGCCGATCGCAAAGTAGCAAAGTAGCAGGCGACAGGCTGAGGACTGCCGGGCGAGCGATGGATCCCTGTGAAGATCTAGAAGTGTCCGGTGGTAAATCTCAGGACTCTAGGGGGGGCCAGCCTCATGAACTTGAAGGACCACAGGCCAGCGGTCCTGAGGCGCTGGGGAAGGACTCTGCTGAGATGTGGAGCCGGCAATACCAGCTGCAGAGCAAATACGTGCAGACCAGCAACAGGTGAAATAACCTGATGTGTTTGTTGTTCTCTGCTGGGGTAGTAGAGGGGAAAGGCGGGCTTACATCTTTTTATATTTTGTTTGTAAGCCTAGGAAAAAGTTTAAGGAGACTCAGACAACTTAGAATGAAATACCCTGGAGAAACTGAAGGAAATTAACCAAAAGGTAAAAAGTGGTTGAGGAATTTAGCTGACTCTAGGCTGAAGTGAGAAATGCTTGATGTTTACCAATTTCTTTGCCTGGGATTCTCCACCTGTAAAAAAAAAAAAGTGGTGAATAATAAATCTGTGAACTAAATGAGCTGATCCATGTTAAGGGCTTAGAAAGCGGGCCTGGCATGAAATACGCTGTTCAGTAAAAGTTGACTTATTATAATCGAAAGTGTGAATTTAGAATCTTTTTTATCTTACAGTGAACCGCAATAGAATCTTTTTTATCTTACAGTGAACCGCAAGATCAGATCAGAGTTTCCAAAGACCTTATAACGGTTGTCCAAGAAATGAAAAAATACTTCCCGTCAGAGAGACAGAGTAAACCAAGCACCCTGGATGCTCTCAACTATGCCCTTCGCTGCGTACACAGCGTGCAAGGTAAACGGGCTGGAGAGGGACTACAGTCGTGCACGGACACCATGGCTCGTAAACAGCAGCCAGGCCAGAGCAGTCGTCTGCCTGGTTTTAGGCACAGAAATGTTTTGAGCTTTTTACGGTGCTTTATGTGAGATGTGCAAATCTACACGGATGGCATTAGCATCTTAGTTTTTCACGTGAGCCGCGGAGAACCTTATTTGCGTCATAGCTTAGTAACTGTGCAGTGTTTTGCTGATTTGTTTCAGGAGGGTAGAGCTCGGCATAAGCACGTTTTGAAGATTCACTTTTTAAAAGAATATTGTCTTCTATGACTGTTAGGGGAAAAATACACTTGATTAAATACATTTACATGTCCCTGCCATAGACATACTTTTAAAATACAGTCATGATGTATCAGGAATTTACCAAATTAAAATCGAATGGGGGCCTCCCTGGTGGCGCAGTGGTTGAGAGTCCGCCTGCCGATGCAGGGGATACGGGTTCGTGCCCCGGTCTGGGAGGATCCCATATGCCGCGGAGCGGCTGGGCCCGTGAGCCATGGCCGCTGGGCCTGCGCATCCGGAGCCTGTGCTCCGCAGCGGGGGAGGCCACAGCAGTGAGAGGCCCGCATACCACAAAAAAAAAAAAAAAAAAAAAAAATCGAATGGTTGTAAACATTTTTTTCTTTTCATGACTTTTCAGACTTCTTCTCAAGGGATTTTAAAAAATACACATTCTGTAGCACAAACCTCTGGCTTCATAGATGATACATAGTTCCTGAATCCTGGAGTAATGTTTCTGCCATACAGATTTCCTGTGTGTGTATTTGGAATTTTTGGTTTCAGTACCTTGTTTTGGTACCTTCAATGTGTTTCATTCCTTGTGATCTGGAACATGCAGAATTCATAAAATTCAAAATCTTAAGTTTGTACAACTATCAGTATTTTAGGTGAATGAAGAAAATGATCTGGTTTCAAGGAAAACATGCTGAGGTGTCCTCATCCTAAAAAACAAGCCTGCTTTTATACTGATAAAAAATGATTTCCTAAAGATACTGTTGTCACTGGACTACCTATTTATTTTCCTGTGTTTCTTAGCAAACAGTGAGTTTTTCCAGATTCTCCATCAGAATGGAGCGCCTCAAGCAGACGTGACCATGTACAGTCTTGAGGAACTGGCCACTATTGCTTCAGAGCACACTTCCAAAAACACAGTAAGAATTCACAAATTTTGCCATATCAACCTGGGTGATTTTTCCTAACGCTCTTATCTAGATGTAGATTTTTAAAAATAATAAATGAGCATTTCAGTCACCACAATTTGAGGTCAAGCATAGGCGAAAACTGCTACAGAGGCCTTGTGGAGTTTCTCCTGCCCTTGCCAGAGAAAACATCTAAAAACAGGAAGCAACACATTAGTAGTAGTTGGCTTTGCTTCCGTCATGAGGTGCCTCTCTCTCCTTAGCATCCCTGAGTTCTCTCAAATGAAGAAAAAGATAACAGTGCAGAGTGATTTCCTGCATCTTATTCTAATCTCCGGATTGTTAATTTCTATTTATATCACTCTTACTTCCAATACCTACTACTTCACGTTGTAACAACTGGATTTTATAGAACAGGTGAGTTGAGATGCTGTCATTTTTTGTAAAATTTTGGAAGAGATATGTAGTATATCTTTTTGGAATCTCTTCACGTTGACAGAATAATTGAGCCTCATGTTGTGCTGATATGATGGAGATTACTTAATTTATGTGTAGACCTCAACATAATTGTAACTTAAAGATTTTGTAATATTGGAGCATGAGCTACCCTTCATGTTACAGTGCTTATTTTACTAACTGATGTGTTTATAATACTGTAGTAGGCGCTGTGGAGATTTAAGGGAAAAAAAGTTTAAGGAAAACATTTTCCCTTTAAGATCTTCAAAGTAAATCTAGAGAGGAAAACATATGCCACTTGCTAACAGGTACAAACAGTGGCCGATTATAAATAAGTTATGTTTATGTCTAACGGAACACATTAGAGAAATGATTCTTATGTACTGAGGTTTGTCAAAGACAACATCTTGGAGCAAGTGAACTTTAGCTTGGTCTTGAAGCCTGGAATATGCATGGGTGAAGAGAAGACAGTCCTTCCAGGTACAGTTTGCAAAGGAGAGGGAATCAGAAGTGTATACAGTGTATACACTGTGTTTAGTCGGTGTAGAATGAGCTGGTGCATTGTCTGGCAGAACTTAAACCTTCAGAAGGAACAATGCAGGTTTTACAGCGATTTGTTGCCTTTGCAGGTGTGTGTGTGTGTTTTAAGCTATTGATCATGGTATTAAGCTATTGTTCATGGTAGACGTCTAGACGAAATTTATTCAGGGAATATTGCCAGTATGTATCTCAATATTTTGCATTTATTTTAAATATTTTTCGTAGGATACGTTTGTGGCAGTTTTTTCATTTCTGTCTGGAAGGTTAGTGCACGTTTCTGAACAGGCTCCTTCGATCCTGCATTGTAAGAAAGAGTTCTTAGAGTCCTCTCATTTCGTTGAGCTGCTTGCCCCTCAAGACGTGAGGGTGTTCTACACACACACTGCCCACGCTCAGCTTCCTTTCTGGAACAACTGGACCCAAAGAGGTAATGGGACCAATATTCAGATGTTTATCTTGCCTGGTAAAGATCAGTTTCATTCTTCCAGAAATAGTACACAAATGAATGCATTATTCAGAACATACAAATATATAGTTTTTCTTATTTCTTCATTTTAAAAGTCAGAATGTGATGAAAATAGCATTTTAAATGCTGCTAATAACATAAAAAATCCAATAAATTTGTTTTCATTTAATCAAGTTAGTTTCACAGACTATAGGCTATAGATATGGTGTGTTACAGCATAATGTATAGCAGGTTAATTGCTACAAAGTGTCTGTTATTAATAAAATTAAATGTTTTTCCTCTTATACTGACCTCATTATTTCTCTGCTTTGCTCTGGAGGTAAGCTTCTCAAAGTTAGATCCCTTTCCAGTTTTTCTTCTCACTAAAAGTTATGAATCTCATCATTTTGTTTTCCTTCTGAAAGACTGCTTTTCCTGAACTGGGGGTGGGGAGTGGGTTCCCACTCACAGTTTTCTTTGTGTTATTCAATCCCATGTAATCTTTCATTCATTCATCCATTCTTTTTTCTTTAAAAAATATTTATTTATTTATTTGGTTGTGCCGGGTCTTTGTTGTGGCAGGCGGGCTCCTTAGTTGCAGCTCTCCAGCTCCTTAGCTGCAGCATGTGGACTCCTTAGTTGCGGCTTGAGGGCTCCTTAGTTGCGGCTTGAGGGCTCCTTAGTTGTGGCTCACGGGCTCCTTATTTGAGGCATGTGAACTCTTAGTTGTGGCATGCATGTGGGATCTAGTTCCCTGACCAGGGATCGAACCTGAGTCCCTTGAGTTGGGAGGGCAGAGTGTTCACCACTGCACCGCCAGGGAAGTCCCATTCATTCTTTCTTAAGTCACCCTTTATTCCCTATTTCATATTTTTTGTGAAATTTCTCTTAAAGAACTTAGTAAAGATGAACTTTCTTTTTGATCCCAGACCCTTTTCTCTCATTTTTAAAAAATTTTGATTATTTTTATTATGGTAAAAAACACATTCACAAAATTTACCATCGTAACCATTTTCAAGTGTACAGTTCAGCAGCATTAAGTACATTCACAGTGTTGTGAAACAGATCCTCAGAACTTCATCCTGCAAATCTAGAGCTCTGTACTCATTCTGGTTTCTAATCCAGTTCTCAGTCCAGTGAAGAACAGTGTTACAGCTTTCTTTTCTCAATCACAGACCCTTGCCCCATTCTCTGTGCACATTTTATATAAGCTTCAGAAAAGACACCTGTCACCCTTGCTTTCTTCCAGCTCCCTCTCTCCTTTTCCCGTCATTCAGAAACACTGATTTTATTTTGCTTCTTCTTTCCAAAACACGTGTTTTCAACCTTTAATTGTCCACATTTGTTTCTCTGCTTTTGTTCATCATTTATTCATTCCGTAGACATTATATAGCAGTCCCTGTGGGCTAGGAGCTGTTCTAGGTGCTAAGGTACAACAGTGAACAGAACAGACACGTGGTACTGTTCACCAGGTCTTTCCCATTTTCCCTTCAGTATTGCCCTATAGTCTCTGTCTGATCTTTTCACTTGTTTTTTTTTTGGCTGTGCTGCAAGGCTTGCGGGATCTTAGTTCCCCGACCAGGGATCAAACCCGTGTGCCTGCAGTGGAAGCATGGAGTCCCAACCACTGGACCACCAGGGAATTCCCTGATCTTTTCACTTTCTTATCTTTGCTAATTACTTAATGGTATTTCCCCTGCTTGTAAAAGCATAATAGTCCCTGAAATTGTTGTCTCTTGGACCTAAACATTTAGTTGCTCCATAAAGGTGATGTCCATTGAGTTTACTTCTCACACTGTACTTTCGCTTTAGGAACCCCAAGGATCCACACCCTCCTTGAGGGCCGTTGTTCAGCTCCACACCATTTCTGGGCTGTGCTCATGTCACCTCTTTGTCCCTTCCTCTGAACTCATAGGACATTAAGAGGACACGGGAAGCTCTGAACTCAGCAGTTGTCAGCTTTGGCCCTGTGTTAGAGCACATTTCCACTTAGGCTTGTTGTACAGACCTCTCAGAAGGATCTGACCGCTGTTTCTTTAGAACACACTTCCAGAAACAAGAATTCGCACGTTCCAGCCCAGGTGTGGAAGTGACAGCGGGCCCCCATCTACTGTTTTTGAGATCCTGTAGGCTGGCTCTCTGTGTTACAGGACTCCAGGGTGGGGGGGGCAGTTGAATTCAGGTGCCTGCTACAATGTATAAGGAGTGTAAGCGAGTTCACCTTACAGCAGAGTTGCAGTATTTTGTTATGTGTAAAGAATGTTAAGCTCAGAACCTGAAGGTCTGAGTTTCAAGTTGCATTCTGTCGCTTCGTGAACCTTGGAGGCCACTTGGCTTCTCATTGTAAAATGAGAATCATAGTTTCTGACGTGCCTGTTAACACAGGGTTTCTGTGAGAACCCAGCAAGCTGTAGGTTGGGGAAGGCTTGGAGATATTTGGAGCGTCCGCAGCATAAAGGCTCATCTTAACTGCTGTCATCTGTTGAACGGTTACTATTTGCCAGGGACCCTTCTCTTTGCTTTCGTGGATTAACTGAGTTAATCTTCACGAAGACCTCGTGAGGTGTAGGTACTGTCATTCTCCCCGGTAGACGAACACAGTAACTGTATTAGTTTGGGTTTGCCCAGAAGCGGGACGCTGACTGGGGGAGCGGGTGGAAGGTGGTGAGAGGAGCCCTCAGCCCGCATCGCCGGTCTCGCTGGAAGGAGCGAGGCGGGGGGAGGGCTGGGCAGCAGGAACCTTGGGCCGCAGCGCAGTCCAGAGAGCTTCTGGGCCAGGCAGCCAGAGGGGGTCCACCCGCTGTCACGCGCTGGAAGAGCCCGGTGTCTCCATGGAATGGTCCTGCCTCGTTTCCTGCTCCGTGTATGGGCATGGGCCAGGGGCAGCCCGCGGGAAGCAGGGCTCAGGCAACAGTCGGGTCCCTCAGAGCCAGCAACTGTGCCCTTTCTTAGCTGCCATGGTCACAGAGATGCCAACGTCACACTGCCTGCAAGTATGGAGCCAGCCTTCACCTTGGCAGTGTGAATCCAGAGCCCCTCTGACCCCACGGCTGCTGGGACTGCGCCTTATAGCAGGAGAACTGTCCTCAGACAAAGGCGAGCGTTTGAAAGTGTCACCGAGGGACGGTTCCCACCCACGAGAATCAGCTCAGAAAATCAAGGATATTTTTGAAAAATCTTTATCTGGCCTTAATTCCTCCATAGAAACTCCAGAAACAGTTTCTGTGTTAAGATGATAGCATATCTTAGAGTAATTAATTTCTTTAGCTTACTTTGTCAAGTTCTTTCTGTTATTTCTCCCAGACTTCTGGCTTCAGAATTCTGGGCCTGTAACTTTCATAGTTTCACAAATTACAGGAGTTTGGTCACTGGTCCCTTTACTTTTAAACTGGAGGGCTTTTTTTTAATCGTGAATATTTTTCTTGATCACTCAAAAGCCCATTTTCTTATTCTTCCTATGATCATTTCCTTAGGAGTACAAACACCTGGACCATGTTCAGTATTTTGGTTCTTCAGAATCCTCGTTGTAGGTGCTCCTTCAGTGTATATTTTTTTAAAAACATCTCCTTGGTTGTAAACATTTCCTTGGTTTCTGTAACTGAAAACTTTTCACTCCAGTGAATAAATGCCCAAAAGATATATATTTAGGGAGTTCTACCAGACGAAATAAAGTAATCAACAAACACTTGGAAATAAGTTCAGTTTCCTAAGATGGGCAAATTTCAGTGTTTCTGAATTACCACCTCACACATCAATAAAATAAATGTGAAGTCAATAAAATTGAAGCAAAACCTTTGGCATGAGGGGTGTGAGAAAGTGTTATTAATGACACTGAATTGGTACCATCTGCTGGAGCTAAGTTTGCCAATATATGATGAGAGTCATGAAATGATATCATCTGATCTGGGAACACAGCTCTGGGGAATTTGTCCAAGGAAAGAAATGTATGTATCCTCTACCTGAAAGCTCTAAGTAATCTGAATTCCCAGTTTTTGAGACGTGTCCAAACTATTACAGGGGAATAGAATATTACCAGCGAAATAATTGTGTCGCAGGCTGATTACGTTGACATTTGAAGCAGTGAGTCCGGGCAGGAGCAGAAATGCAGACAGGACTGCAGGGGGTGACAGGGAGAGGCCTCGGTCAGGTGCTCTCAGGGTCTCACCTGAGGGTTACTGTTCAACACGAAAAAGCCCTGGGAAAATACTGGATGGAACTAGACCTTAGTGAGGGAGGAGAGTCCTGTTTTAATCAAGAGCAGCTCTGTCCCTGAAAAGAGTCTCCCGTTTGTACAGTGACAGTCTGGGAAGGAGCCGCATGGGGGTGGGACACTGACACGTGTGTTTGTTTCCAGCAGCCTCACGCTATGAATTCGCTCCAGTGAAATCCTTTTTCTGCAGGATCCGGTGAGTGTGGGAGCTCCTGGAGGCCGGGAACAGTGCAGTGGGCTCTGGTTTTACTTTATTTTTTATTTATTTATTTTTATTTTTATTTTTTTATTGACTGTATAGTTGATTTACAATGTTTCAGCTGTACAGCAAAGTGGTTCAGTTATACATATGTGTGTGTGTGTGTGAATATATACATATATATATATACACATATATACATATATATATTCTTTTTCAGATTCTTTTCCATTATTGGTTATTACAAGATATTAAATATAGTTCCCTGTGCTATAAAGTAGGTCCTTGTTTATCTGTTTTATATATGGTAGTCCTTATCTGTTAATCCCAAATTCCAAATTTATCCCTCTGATTTTATTTGGCACTTATTTTGATGCTTTATTCAGCTAGGGCTGTTGTGGATACAAAAGACAAGACTTGGTTCTTGCTACAAGGAGTTTGTATTTTGATTGAGGAGAAGATACATGTACTTATGAGAAAAGTAGATAATAATGCAATAGGGGAAGAGACCAGAAAGATCATTCTTAACCCAGGGGCATGTGAAAGTTACTGGACATGAAATATACTTTCAGATGACAGTTTTTTTGGGCTGTTTTGTTTCTGTTTGTTTTTTGTTTTTCAGTCACATTTAAACTTAATTTTTGAAATGTTGAACAACCTGAAAGAAAGCAAGATAGGTATATTTATGAGGACTTAAAAGGTCCAGTGACAGTGAACTAGGAGAAAAGAGATCAAAATTTTAATAGTAGTTGATTTCTGGTAGGGTTTATTAGTGATTTTTATTTTCTCTTCCAAATTTACTGTGATATGTTAATGTTACTTTCAAAGTAAAAAGAAAAAATGGTTTTAAATGACGTCATGATCACCAACAGTAGTATTGAGGTTACTGAATGCTCTTGATATGAGGGGAAGAGAAATCCTTGTAACGGATCATTCAGACACTCCATGGAACTGCGGGGGACTCGTGCTAAGAGTATTCGAATGCTTGGGGAGGGATAACCTGGAAAGGTGTGCGTGTGCGGGAAGGGCCGTGTCGGTTCTTTCTGTCACTCGCAGGTGAGTTGTTGGCTATGAAGGTCTGAGAGCAGTGCCTGCCGCGTAGCAAGCGCTCGGTGTGTTGGTTATGTTGGTAAATATTTTCAGGTGCCTTTCCTGAGCCAGGCACTGTTACGGGTGCTGGGATCAAAACAAAGTTCTGCCCTCATGGACCTTAGGTTCTGTAGCGGGGGAGACCAGTAATAAACAGCTGTCTAAATGTACACGTGTTGGCTGTGATAAGTTGTATGTAGAACAGAAAAGCAGAGTACGGGGGTCCTGGGCAGTGGTTGCTGGTGTGCTCAGGGTGGTCAAGGCACTCTTCTCTAATGAGAAGCCTGAATGGGGCCAGAGGCCTGAAGGAGGTGAGGGAGCAAGCTGTACGCGTGTCTGAGAGAAGAGCGGTCCAGGCCAGTGCAAAGGCCCTGGGGCAGAGCACGCCCAGCCTGTGGGTGGTGGCGGGGGGGGCGGGGAGGGAGGGTGGAAGAAGATGAGGAAGCAGAGGCCAGACTGTGGGGCGTTTTGACTTCTGAATGAAATGTTTGCTTCAGGGTAGCCACTGAATTATTTTTAAAACTTTGGGAATTTTCAAAATAATATAAAAGTAGAGAAAAATAGGACAATGAACTGATGGGCACTGATCGTTCAGCATTAATAACTTTAACCTCGTGGCCAGTCCTGTGTCCTCTGTGCCGCCACCTCAGTCCCCCCATCCCCCATCTCATGACTCTGAAGCAAATCTGAGCGCTCTCGTCATTTCCTCCATCACTATTTTAGAATCTCATCCTAAAGAGAAGGTTCTCCTCGTGCCTCGAGGTGCTCCCACTGTCCCTCTCTGGCCAGCGGGAGCCGCTGGTTAGCTAGGCTAACTAGGTTAGTTCCTGGCCCGGTGACAGTCCCCAGTGGTTTTGACCACTTCCTTTCTTTCAGATTTGCTGTCCTAGGCTCAACCTAGACGGTTCCTGCCCCAGACCTGGGTCCATCATTTCTTCAGTATCCCCCATTCCTTGTGCCAGGAAATAGCATGGCTCACCTGGAGGCCAAATCTGGGTGGGTGGTTGTTGCCATACGGTTGTTGCTTCAGGACCGTTCAGTGGGTGGGGATAGGGCATTTTCATTTCTTAGAAGGAAATGTCATTGATTACGGAAGGCTCACGTCGGGTGCCGTGCAGAAGGTCCTGTGCTGGGGTGGGAGGTTGGAGCAGGCCGGGGCGGGGGGGCGGGCGGGCATGGCGCTGATGCGGTGCAGTTGGGAGATGGCGGGTCCTGGACCAGGCGGTGGAGGTGGAGGTGGAGACGCTTTCGATCTTCTGGGTATTTCTGTAGGGGAGACCTAGCAGCATATACGGGTGGGTTAGTTTCGGGTGCGAGATAGAAGGAGTCGTCAGGTGACGTGGGAGTCTTGGCTGAAGGTGCCGTGTATTGGGGAGGAGGAAACTGCAGGACAAGCAGCTGCCTGGAGAGCAGAGGGGAGAGCGTGTGCCTTAGTCTTAGGTGAGCGTGCAGTGTCGACTAGAAATCTGCCTCGTGATGTTGACGAGGCGTTGGTCCAGGAGCCCGGGGTTCAGGGGAGGAGGCCGGGCTAGAGACAGATGTGCAGGTCATCGGTGTATAGATGGCACTGAGAAGCTGAGGATGGGATGAGCCTGGAGAAAGCACACACAGAAATGGGAGGGAAGCTGCTAGCACAAGTACAGATGCTCGCAGGGGAGTGCCAGGAGAAGGCGCTCTTCTGAGCGGTGACCTAGGAAGCAGGGTCACGGCTGAGAGCGGAGAAGTGACAGGAGATGCTGGAGTTAGAGGAGAGAAGAGAGCGGGAGGGCGGCCAGAGACCCCCGAACGTCCACGCTCATGATGGTCGGCGAGGAGAGGTGTGATGGGCAGAAACGGGGGAGCGTGAAATACAGGTTGGGACGTTCGGGCAGATCCAAGTGGAAACGTCTTCCAGGCAGCCAGGCTGATGAAACAGGGTGGGCATCTGTGTGCTTGTTGCAGACCCCTCGCCCCCGGGGAGCCTCCTGAGAGGGAGCGAGCAGCCTCCGCGCCGGTTGGCCGAGAGGGTCCAGCCCCGCCATCTCCCTGTAGCTGGGCACCGTGGGTGATGCTGAGCCGCACACCAGGCCTGCGCCGGGCAGCAGAGCAGCTGAAGCGGTGGGACTGAATCGGTCATTTGAACGAGGGCGTAGGAAGGGCTGATGGAGGGCCGGCTTGGGGGCGCGATCCCAGGGGGCCTTGTTTCCCGCCATGTGGTACTTGGTTAAGACACACGAGGCAAGACAGGTGGCTGTGCCTTCCCCTCTTCCCAGCAGGAGCAGAAAGTCACACTGAAATTAGTGAGCGGTTCACACTCACCTTGGTGAGCCGGCTCTCCAGAAAGCCTCCTACTCATCCAAGAACAAACGAGTCTCATTGCCCGTGGCTATTGAAAATTTAAACTAACGTGTCCCTCCTTTTAAAAATAAATATGTTTTGGACTTCGCTGGTGGCGCAGTGGTTAAGAATCCACCTGCCAATGCAGGGGACACGGGCTTGAGCCCTGGTCCGGGAAGATCCCACATGCTGCAGAGCAACTAAGCCCATGAGCCACAACTACTGAGCCCGTGAGCCACAACTACTGAAGCCCATGCACCTAGAGCCCGTGCTCCATAACAAGAGAAGCCACTGCAATGAGAAGCCCGCGCACCGCAATGAAGAGTAGACACCGCTTGCCGCAACTAGAGAAAGCCTGCGCGCAGCAACGAAGACCCAACACAGCCAAAATAAATAAATAAATATGTCTATACATTTTAGATTTAGACACGTCTCTCTTGGAAATTACCAACAAAACATTTTCCCCGGCCTTGTTTGACGGTGGACTAAGTGAACAGGTCAGGACTGGTACTAAACCATTTTTCTTCTCTTCAGTGGAGGTGAAGCCCGGGAGCTGGGGCAGCCTCACTGCCCGTTCCGGATGATCCCCTGTTTGATTCATGTGCACAGCTCGGCCCGCCCGGAACCTGAGCCCTGCTGTCTTACGCTGGTGGAGAAGATTCATTCTGGTTACGAAGGTAGGTCAGGAGCGCCTGCGTTTAGGTCAGACGTGACGTGTCAGCACAGCAGAAAGGAGCACGTGAAAGCCTGTTTGCTGCAGCCACTGTCTTCAGCCTGGCCCTGAGCTGATTTTCCCTGACGTCTCTGTTTGCTGACCTGGACTTCCTGTGTGGTCATCTCCTTTAAGGACAGCATGGCCCAGGGGTCTGAGCATAGACCTGGCCAGAGATGCACAGTCTTCTAATCTGGTGACCATCCTGTGGCCTTTTGCTTCTGTCTTGTGTGACAGAAGAGCATTGAAATTGTTGCATACAGAGGTCACAAGAATGAATTTATATTTTTTAAGTGTTTTGAAAGCCCCCTGAGTAAAAAGTATAATTTATGTCTTCCAGTGGCAGAACAACATTGCTAAAATCATATATCAATACAGAAGCAGCTTCCATTTATCATTTGAAATTACAGTTGGTTCTGCTGTAATGTGACATGTGCTTTCCTAAAACTTAACATCCTGTACAAATAAATTCACACAAACCACAGGGCTTATGGAAAAAATGAGTTTAGGGGCACAACACTCAGTAACCATACATTAAAAATAAGACGGGAATCTCATAAAATGGTAACACGGTGTGACACATTAAATGATGAAGAAATGCACAACTGATACAATAAATGCGGCTCGCCGCAGCGGAAAAGCCCTGCAGTTTGCTGTGGACATGGGTGTTGGGAGGGCTGCAGCTTGTGCATTACTGTGAGGAGCGAGGGGAAGGCGGACTGAAATCAGAGGGAAAGTTCCGTCACCAGGTTGGACGGGCGTGGCTCAGGGCACACCTGGTGAACAGAGGCTGCAGGTGGATGTTTCAGGTGTGTGCATGTTTCTTCACGTTCCTAAGTGACTCCATTCAACTAGCTGCTCTTTTCTGCATTCACCTCGTGTTTCTTGCAAATGAAATCGTGCGTAAGCAAATGCAGAATTAGTGTCATGCTCAAATCGTTCCCTTACGTATTAATCACTACATTGTCAAAGCAGACTGTAGTAACACTGACGGTGCCAATTTTATTACAGATTAAATACGTCCCTATTGTACTGACGTTTCACATCCTATTTGCTTAGTTGTATTCAACCACTAAATATGATGAAACATTTTTGTCCTGAACCCTAAATGACCCCAGCTTTGACTGTTAGATTGTAATGGGTAAGCTATTTGATGTACACAGACTTTCTGTCTGTTTAAAATTAACTTTAGTAGGCACCACGTTTTGACCTAATTAAAATGTGGTTAATAATGAAAGTTATTAGCTTTGGCTGCTCAGAGGCCAGGTCCCTAGGTGAGATTTCTGCCATGGCATATAGAGTTTGTTCCCTCTTTAATATGTTAAGTGGATAGTTAATTAGGTATCTGCCTTTAAACCAGTCTTTCTGGTTTCCATAGCTCCTCGAATCCCAGTGGATAAAAGAATTTTTACCACAACACACACCCCCGGGTGTGTTTTTCTTGAAATAGATGAAAGGTAAGTACTTCTTTAAGCCTAAAAGAAATTTGTTTCTGAAAATAAATGAAAATATTTAAAAGTTTACATAACGTTTAACATATGTTAAACGTAACGTGATAGAGCTGAATCTATTCATTTGCACATTTGAGTTTTGTTAGTTGAAATTTGTGTTTTGTAAATTTTTTTTAATTTTTATTTATTTTCCTTATATATATATTTTTGACTGCGTCAGGTCTTAGTTGCGGCACACGGGGTCTTTGTTCAGGCACACAGGATCTCTTCGTTTCATCGTGCGGGCTTCTCTCTATTTGCGGCGTGTGGGTTCCAGAGCGCGTGGGCTTTGTAGTTTGCGGCATGCAAGCTGTCTCACTGAGGTGTACTGAGCTCAGTAGTTGTGGCGCACGGGCTTAGTTGCCCCGCGGCATGTAAGATCTTAGTTCCCGGACCAGGGCTCAAACCTGTGTCCCCTGCATTGGAAGGCGGATTCTTTACCACTGGACCACCAGGGAAGTCCCGTGTTGTGTAAATTTTTAATGTAAATATCTTGCATGTTATAGTGCTAAGATTTACACATTGTCATATTTATTTCAAAGCTTTAGGAAAGTCAGAAATTATTTTTCCAGTTTGCACAAGAGGACAATGAACGTGGACCACATAGTATTAGATGACTGTGGTCCAAATGAGACCATGACTCTGACCTCCAAGTCCTATTCCAGTGTTATTTCCACTAGGCAGGTGCTTCCCAAACAGTTTATGATGAATTTTTATTAGTCTGAAGTGAGGGGGGAAAAGAGAAAGAAAAATAAGGGAGATTCTTTGTGTGTGTGAAGAACTGTTACTTATTTTGAACTTAACGTCCTTCCTGCTTTTTTTTTTTGGTTATTAAAATAGTCTTTCTTATTTAAAGAGTTAGTGACAGTACATAATAGTTGTTGCTTATTGTTGTTTTTTTAATACCTTTATTTGGAAAAATAAAACATTGTTATCCCCTGTTCGTACCCTCCATTTCCCCCCGCATTTATTTAAAAATTTTACTTATTTGTGAAATCTGAAAATCTGAGAACCAATGTACCGTACCACAGATAAGCATAAGCAAAAATGTCAAAAAACCTGGCACAGTTATGATAGTTATTAATTTTGGTGTTTTTTGTTTTGTTTTGTTTTGTTTTTGTGGTACATGGGCCTCTCACTGTTGTGGCCTCTCCCGTTGCAGAGCACAGGCTCCGGACGCGCAGGCTCAGCAGCCATGGCTCACAGGCCCAGCCGCTCCACGGCACGTGGGATCTTCCCGGACCAGGGCACGAACCCGTGTCCCCTGCATTAGCAGGCGGACTCTCAACCACTGCGCCACCAGGGAAGCCCTTAATTTTGGTTTTTAAAAAATTTTAACATACAGGGAATTCCCTGGTGGTCCAGTGGTTAGGACGCCATGCTTTCACTGCCGAGGGCCCAGGTTCAATCCCTGGTCGGGGAACGAAGATCCCACAGGCCGAGTGATGCGGCAAAAAAAAAAAAAAAAAGCTTAAAAAAATTTTTTAACATTTGGAAATGGGTTTATTACCTATTTATTACCATTTAGTTACCCTGAAACTAAACAGTAATTAATGAGATACTTTATATAATATAATCTGTAGAAAGTAAGAAAATTTTTGCTGAAGTTATTCTGAAGACAGCTTAAGTTTATTGCATTAGAAAGTATTTTTGAATTTGTACACATAGAAAAAGTTTTTGGAGTCAGTTTTGTCTAAATCATCTTGAGTGTCTGTACGTCAGAATTTTCCCATGAACCTTTATCCTACAAATGGCTTTGTGACTGGTTGTCTATTTGATATCACCTTTCAGGAGACATTGTCTTTGTATAATTTTAATTATTCTGTTTAAATTTGTAGTCTGCTTTATTCATTTAACATCATAAGTACTTCTATGTTGTAATGTGATCTTTGTAGACTTTTTAAAAGGCAGCGAAATGGAGGGCATCAGAGACCTTTGAGGAACTTGTTAACAATATAGACTCCTAGTCTTACCACAGAAATTCTGATTTAGTAAGCTTGCGGTGAGCCTGCAAATCTGTTTTTTTTAGAAGTTTCACAGGTGATTTTGATGCAATATGTCAAATGACCAACACTTCTTAGATTGTGTATCTATTTCCCCACAATATAGGCACTTGGGTGGTTTGTAGCATTTATAAATGCTGTAATGAACATCTTTTGCATACCCTTTGTCATATTTAGAGTTTAGCTGAAAAGTACTGTTGGAAGTATATAAGGTATGAGTTACTTGGTGCGTGTGACATGCTGCCTGTGCTGTGTCTGTGCTCAGAGCAGTGCCTTTGCTGGGTTACCTACCTCAGGATCTGATTGGAACATCCATCCTGACATACCTGCACCCGGAAGATCGTTCTCTGATGGTCACCATACACCAAAAAAGTAAGGACCTACTTCCTTATAGGAGGACTTTTTTTTTTCATTGATCTTTTTAAGTTTGTCATTTCATTTCTCACTAGAGGGTTTCACAAGCTCTAATCGTTAGAGCTTAACCTTTAACCAGGTAAGCAATGTATTGGAACTGCTGAAACAATTTTTTTTTCTATTTTGACATTCTAAAACATTTACAAATAAATGCCTTTAAAAAAGACATTTGTAATCAATATCCGTGTTAAATAAATTCTAATTTTGTTTTATTATTTTATATAGTCTTGAAGTATGCAGGCCATCTTCCCTTTGAACATTCACCCATTAGATTTTGTTCTCAAAATGGGGATTACATCGTATTGGATTCCAGTTGGTCCAGCTTTGTGAACCCATGGAGCCGGAAGGTTTCTTTCATCATCGGTCGGCATAAAGTGCGAACGTAAGTCAATCAGTTTGCGTATTTTCTAAAAAATCTTTTTCCAAATAATGTTCTTTGGCCCATTGATTCCCCTTTGAATCAACTGACATGTGAACTAAACAAAGGACAGGTTTTTTTCAGTGCTTCTGGAAGACAGTTTGGCAATAAGTATCAAGGGCTTTATAAGATTTCTACCTCCTTGGCCTAACGATTCCCTTATCGGAATATTCCAAAGAAGCCGAAATACAGAAAGCCTTATAAAGAAAAGACAGATTTTGCAGCATTTTTAAATTGTAATAGCTTAAATGTCTATCATTAAGTAGATTCTGAAATATCTGCTTGACATGTTATTATATTGGTCAATAAAAATTTTTACAGAGAGTATATAACTTGGGAAATTCATATATTAGATGATGTAAAAAGCAGCATACAGAAGTTTTTATACAGTATGATTGTAATTATGTTTAAAACACGAACACTATGAAATAGGAAAAAGAAGATTAGAAGGAAATAAAATATACATTTTGGTTATGTGTGGATAGTGGGATTTTGGGTGAAGTTTTGTTTTTTTTCCTTTTCTGAATTTTAAGGTTCTCTTTAGTGAGCATGTAAAATTTTTTATATCAGCCTTCTGCTGTCAAATTCCACTTATTTGTGTCAATTTTATTAAATCTTTTTTTTTTTTGATGTGGACCATTTTTAAAGTCTTCGTTGAATTTGTTACAATATTGCATCTCTCTTATGTTTTGTTTTCTTTGGCCTCGAGGCATGTGGGATCTTAGCTCCCCGACCAGGGGTTGAACCTGCACCCCCTGCATTGGAAGGCAAAGTCTTTAACCACTGGACCACCAGTGAAGTCCCTAAATCTTTATTTTTAATATTTAAATTCTTTCATATTTATTCTCCTGCCAGCATGGCTGACCCAAGCCTGCTTGATTGTTGTTACCTGTCCATATAACAACCTTGCAAAATGGATCCAGAGCAACCTGGACCACGGTTCTTGTAATCTGAGATACTCCTAGTCCCTGGACTTCGTGGTCCATGTAAAATTGACCTATAGGTTTCTCAACCGGCCCATCCCATAAGTTTCCTTTTGATGTCTATTTCTTTTAAGAGTGGAAATTATACTTAACTCTTCAGTGTCATGCTGAGATTGAGCAACTCTGTCTTTTGTATTTTGTTATACAACTTTGTACACAGAAGCATAAAACTTCTGTGTACAGAACAGTACATCTCCCAGTAAGAGTATTTTATTACGTGTTATATTGTGATAGAGTGATGTTTTGGCCATGGTGAGATAGGCCTCAGGTTGCTCTGACCTTGTTGTGCTCCAGGGTTTGGCTTCTCAGCAGAGCAGGTCTGCTGCTTTAATGGAAGAATCAGGCTCCTTGCCGCCCTGACTCATGAGGCTGATTTATGGTAGAAAACTAACTGGATAATTGAGGTAACGAATATGACTGCCAAGGAAGTGCTATTCATGCTGCTCAGAAAGGACTTTTTTTTTCCCCAGTAGGGAGACCTCTTGGGAAATGAAAATAAAATCAGATGGTTGGGGACTTCACTGGTGGTCCAGTGGCTTAGACTCCGCCCTACCAATACAGGGGGCCCGGGTTTGATCCCTGGTCCGAGAACTAGATCCCACATGCCGCAACTCAAAAAAGGTCCCGCGTGCCACAATTAAGACCCGGCACGGCCAAATAAATAAATAGATAAATATTTTTCAAAAATCAGATGGTTGCTTAGGATGAATATAAGAAACCCCAAAGCAAGTACAGTTCCTCTGATGAGATGTCCATCTGGGTGTCTGTTGACCGGTCTGAGTACCTCCCTGTCAGTGCTAGAGGTGCATCCTAGATTCATTCTCCAAGCCATCCTTTCAGCTCTTTGATTAAAAATATATGGAATAAACCGACATATTAGTACTCCCAATGTTTTCAGTGTTTTTTAAAATTACACCAATAATTGCATCTCAAGATCCAGGATTATATGAGGGGGAGAGTTTAGAGGCTAGTAGGTATTAATTTCTCTCATCGAACCGTAATTATCTATTTACTGTTTATAAAATTATTTTAATGCATTTATTCCTTCAGTAAGTGTTTACGGCCACCTGCTGAGTCAGGCGTTGTGCTAGGCTGAGGCTGAGGTTATAAACAGAACAGACGTTCCCTTTGCCGCCCACCGTGTATGGGAGAACGGAAAACAGCAATGGCACTGTGACGCGCAAGCAGAGTTTTGGAAAGTGTGACAGTTGAAGTAGGGAGGGGGCTATGGGCGTGTCCGGCTCTCTCCAGGTCCTTCCCAGCAGCTCTGTGGGAAGGGAGGCTAGCTGCCGTTACCTCTGATTTTACAAAAAAAAAACAAACCCAAACAAACCCGCATTATGTGAAACGGAGTCACTTTCCCGGCGATCACGGAGGCAGGACGTTGCAAAGTGGAGACGGACACCAGATTTCCTTCTTTACTCCTAGACCGGTTTCCTGACGTCCGCCGCCGCCGCCAACGCTTCATGCCGAGCTTGACACCATTTGATGAAGGCGGTGAATCCTTTGAGTTCTGTAATTGGTGATTAAAAGCCCAACTTGGTTTTGTCGGAAGGGTCACCCCTGGGAACATCCACATCTCATAGCACAAAGCAGAACGTTCTGTTTCCACTCAGCATTGCACTTGAACAGCAGCCCAGACGCCTCTGGAAGACATTCAGGCTCACAGCACACGGGGATGCACTTTAGCCCCCAGGGACCCCCCTTTGACTCGGCCACGCTTTTACATGCCGGGCCCGTGGGAGGAGCTAACGGAGCGTGGGAGGAGCCTGACTCCCAGCGGCAGGTGGGGGAGGGCGAGGGCGAGGGCGGGGGCGGGGGCGGGGGCGGGGGCGGGGACGGAGGACAGGAGGGGCACCTGAGACCTGAGACGTGCCAGTGTCAGGCTGTCGTCCAGGTGCAGCTGGCCCTCCGCGTCCCGCATCGCGGAGCCGGTGCCTCCGGACCGGGCCTGGCGCCTCCTAGGGTCTGGGGCGGGGGCCTGTGCCGGGGACGCGGCCTCTTCCTGACGCTTCCCGTGACCCCGCTGGCGTCCCGCCGTTCCTGTTAGGAGTTTGGGGAAGTGTTGCCGCGTGTCTGAGGTGTGAGAGGCAGCGTGCAGGACGCGTAACAGGAAAAGGAGGGAGAGCCGGCTCGGGGTTCGCGCGTGTGGCTTTAGGCGCGACCCGGCCGCCTGACCACGGCAACTCGGCAAGTTTCTTCACCTCTGCCGGGTTGATTCCTACCTCCCAGGGTCGCGAGGACTCAGGAGGTGACGTGTCTGGCCCACGGCACTTCCGATGTTAGCAGCACTCGTGAGACCGAAGTGCTGAGAGGCCGGACAGTGTGGTGGCCGAGAGCTTGCGGCCTGGAGCCGGGACTCTGGGCCCAGGGAGCACCTGGCAGGCCCGACAGCGGGGGACCTGAGCCGGGGTCTGGCCCAGGGAAGCGAGGAGGGGGTGCCTGGTGGAGCGGCTTGCACAGCGCCCGGCGCGTCGTAAGGGTGTAGAAAAATGTCACTGATTCTCGATGTGTGTTATAAAACAGCATAGAGGGGCCTAAGTGAATGTCAGTCGCTTGTCTTTGCTGCTCTTTCTGTTGACGTGTCTCCCTCTCACTGTATTCCGGTGGTAGATTTCAGATGCTCTAGAATTGGGGTATAAATAAGACTGAAGATTTTGTGGCAACCACATGTTCACCACGCGGGTGGGCTGCAGAATCATCTTTACTAGGTAGCTTGAGTGATGAGGTACATTAAGCATTCAGTGTGTTTGCCAAACTTAAGGTCCTAAAATTTCTCATAGCCGGTAGGTTACTCAGTTCATGTTAAATTCTGAGACCAGTAGCTGTTGAAGGTATTTTAGTAGCTAGGGGTATACCTACCACTTATTTTAAATTTATACAGATACAATAGAATGATTACAGCTGCAGAGAAACTAAAGAAGACAGTTAATACCTCATTTGTTTCCTAGGATTCTCTCTACCTCTATGAATAGAGTTTGAGCTTCATATTGTCTATATTTGGGGTTGAAGAGCTGCTTTGTAAAAGCATAGGTTTATTGTTTGAATTTTCTATTAAAAATCACTTTAGCCTTCGTTGTAAATGAACTTGAAATTGCCTGACTCAATCTTTCACTTGGCATCTTGTAGGAGTCCACTAAATGCGGATGTTTTTGCCACCAGAATAAAAAAGATGAACAGTAATGACAAAGACATAACAGAATTACAAGAACAAATTCACAGACTTCTCTTAGAGGTAAAGTGAGAGATTAAAAAAACAAACAAACATAATATTCCCATAATTGTCTTTAATTTTAACATTCAGTCTTAGTAAAGTCACTTCACAGAAATAAACCGTGAGGAGAGAGAAATCCTTACCCTCTACATTCCAGAAATTTTTGTCTTCCTCTTTCTGTTTTCAAATTAAATTTCATTAATCTTGTTTTCCTTTTTTCTGTATTAAATACACAGGACTTTTTGTAAGAATCCAATTTAAGAAGACAAACAGAGTCATAGGAAGCAATAAGATAGAGAAGTTATTTCTAAATGAGAGAATCCTTCTTGTATTCCAGACGCTGCCAGTGTTTTGGCTTCACTATTCTTTTTAAATAATTACAGTTTTAAAGGTGGGGAGAGGGGTGGCAGGTCTCTGTATCTCTAGTCATTATGAGCCAAAGTAGGAAAAACTGCCTGTTGAAAACAAATACCAAAATGCTTTCTACTAGAGAGTCAATCAGTAAACTTGTCAAGCATTTACTGATGGTGTCACTAAAACTGTTACCCAGTAGTGTTCAAAATGTCTTTCCTACAGTCTCTAGAGTTCATAAAGTATCTCTGAGGTTCTTGGGGAAAAGTACAGTACATATTTAATTTGTTCTGTCTATTCCAAACTCAGCATAAAGAGTTAGAGTTTATTTTCATGTTTTGTTAAATTTATTTACTGTGGCTTTAAAAACATTTGTTCTAGAAATACCCACCTAGACTAGAAAAGTAGGTTCTGCCCTTGAGAATTACTGAGATGAGAGAGGAATGTCTTTCACGTCAGCATCACCCTTCACACACCTCATTTAGGATTTCAGAAATTTTAATCTTAATTTTGTGATGACTGTAAGTAAGCTCAGAGATAGGTAATGCTGTGTCTCTCCCCTGACGGCCACATCACCTGGGGCTGCGACGGGCCCCTCTCTCTTGCAGCCCGTTCACGGGAGCACATCCAGTGGCTATGGAAGCCTGGGGAGCAGCGGGTCTCAGGAGCGTCACCTCAGCATCGCATCCTCCAGTGAGTCCAGCGGGCGCTGCGCGGAGGAGGTGCAGGAGGCACCGGTGAGCGAGCACACATGTGCTTCTGAGCATGTGCCCTTTTCTTCCTGTGTCGTTACCCGTAACGTGTCGGTGCTGGTTTTGTACCTCTACGCGTGTGGCTTCTTAGTTCTCGTCTGGAAGATCTGATCTGGTAATAGACATTCTGATCCATTCTGGTTTGGGAAAATGTCTCTAAAAAGAAAATATCACCTTTAGAAGGTGATATTTGGGTTAATTGTGTGCTTCCTAAAAATTAGCATGTTGTGGACAGATTGCTGTAAAGCTTCACTGCTCCTCGTGTGCTGTGGTGCAGCGGGAGACTGAATTAATGCTATTACTGTGCTTTCAGTCATTCTGTCTACAGAGAACCAAAAGTTAAATGTATTTCGTTTATGTATCTTTTAATGCACATTTTTGTAATCTTTGAAACATTGTTTATCATTCTTTTCCCTAAGTTGACTTTGCAGCAGGTCTATGCCAGTGTAAACAAAATAAAGAATCTAGGCCAGCAGCTGTACATCGAGTCAAGGGCCAAATCATCAAAGAAGCAAGTGATGGGGACCGGCCCAGGACAGCGTGGTGGTGAGTCAGCAGGGTCGCCCCGCCGCCCGCACGAAGCCACGACTCTGGGCTGCTGCTGTTCAGGTTTACGTGCCCAGATAACAAAAGTAACAGTACTACTACTACTAATAACAATGGCAGCAGCAGATACTGTCCCGAAAGCTAAACGGTATTAGAATGTAGTCACAGTGTACTTCTACTAAAGAATTGACTTTTCTGCTAATTCCACCCAATTCGTAGATTCCCTCCATATGAGCTATCTGTAAACCAAAAGAGGTGATTTTAGAATACATTTCAGATAACAAAGTATATTAAAATGATAATCCCTCCCTTTCATTTCAAACAGATGGAGAATGTTTGTGACCTAAATTGAATGAAAACTTGGCCTTTTTCTTGATTACATGTTTACTTTTCTCAAATATGAGGTAGGGAGCATCCCAGAGGAATTGAATCAGTCATGATAGTTGACGTTATTTTGAGAAGCTAACCTGCGTGCTTCTATATACAGAATTATATAGTTCTGTATATATAAAGTTTTATAATATAGAGGTCAAATTATGCTAACTTCTTAACTTAGATAACTTTCTCTTAATTTTTCTCCTTGAATGTTAATATCAATATAATTTGGGAAGTCATTATAGATTTTGGCCACCTAAATGTCATTGATGGTCCCTACCACTGTCAAATGTGGGTGTTCTACACAGTAGGGTGACAATTCTTCTCTAAAGTCAATAGTAATAATAGTAGCTGTACTTTTCAGGACTTGATATGATTGCCACAAGAAAAATATCAAACTGCTGCTCCTACAGGTGATATCACTGGGATCCCATAGGACACCCTCCAGATACACCAAGTCCTGTCCTTTAGTTTTCTGGGTTTTTATTCATCTCGGCAGGAGATTTCAAGTACTGTTTGTTTCTTTTGCTGTAGACGTAAGGGCACAAGGTAGAAATGACAACCTTTTTTGGTCCCGTGAAACCATCAGATCTCCCCCACAAAAGAATTTATCTTAAATAGCTTTCTTGTTGTGTATCATTCTTCCATATCCTGCCAGAGGACATTCTTTGCGGAGATTGTAATCTAAACTTTCTAGATGTTTTCTTCATTGTCTGATCCAGTCCGTGCGACTTGCTGCTGCCTTGGCCTGCGACCTCATGTTAGTGCCACAATCGTACACCCTGACCTCTGGAATTTCTTCTCAGGGTAGAAATCCTTTCTAACCTCCTTCTTTATTCCGTTTCTTATCACCTGTCATTGCATTGATCTCGTAATACCATCAGTACTGTTGTGGTTTGTTTTTTTTTTTGCGGTACGAGGGCCTCTCACTGTTGTGGCCTCTCCCGTTGTGAAGCACAGGCTCCAGACGTGCAGGCTCAGCGGCCATGGCTCACGGGCCTAGCTGCTCTGTGGCATGTGGGATCTTCCCGGACCGGGGCACGAACCCATATCCCGTACGTTGGCAGGCGGACTTTGAACCACTGCACCACCAGGGAAGCCCAGTACTATTGTTTTGAAGGCTATATATTTAAGCATCATCCATATTCAGTCATTCAACATTTTATAAAATTTAAGCTATACCTAACTCTGTGTACTTAGGCTACTATTTTAGAAACTGAAATTTTCTTACTACTTAGCTATGTGCTATATTTGACTAATACACATAGGATGCCACTTTGGGGGGAAGTTATGCCATTTGGAATAACTTTGGAGAACTACTGTTATTTGGGCGTCTTGTTTTTATTAACAGCTTAAGACCTACGAGTTTAAAGAGCTAGTAAAAAAATCTTTATTACTCTTTACTGAAGAGAAACAAGAAGGTGACTTAAAGATAGAAAACGTTGTAATTTGAATATTAGAAATTGAGTAGAGATATACACCAATGAAAAGGAAAATACCAAATGGTCATTGTATATATATTTTATTATATGCAGAGTGCTGGAGCACGCAAGAACATAAGGTTTTAAGTATGTATGTTTACCTTTCTTATAAAGGCAGGTTATGCTTTAGAATAGAATAAGAAGGGAAACTTTTGGGTTTCCCTGATGGTGCAGTGGTTAAGAGTCCGCCTACCGGTGCAGGGGACACGGGTTCAACCTCTGGTCCGGGAGGATCCCACATGCCACGGAGCAACTAAGCCCGTGAGATACAACTACTGGGCCTGCGCTCTAGAGTCCATGAGCCACAACTACTGAGCCTGCGTGCCGCAGCTACTGAAGCCCATGCACCTGGAGCTCACGTTCCGCAGCAAGAGAGGCCACCACAGTGAGAAGTCTGTGCACCGCAACAAAGAGTAGCCCCTGCTCGCTGCAACTAGAGAAAGCCCACGTGCAGCAATGAAGACCCAACGCAGCCAAAAATAAATAAATTAAATAAATAAATTTTTTAAAAAAAGAAGGGAAACTTTTAAACTTATTACGGAAGGGCAAGGAACAACAAAGAGATGTAAAGTCCCATCCTCAGCTATACAGACCGATGCCAGCTGCCAGAGAAGTAATTGGGGAAATTGGGGAAGACAGTGTTCTACTGCGAGGGTGATGCAAAGCCCAAGTGAAAGAAGGTGATTCATACGCTGAACTAACTCAGAGTGAGAGTGCTTTGGTTTCTGCTCAGGGAGAGCTGGAAAGAGCATCATTCCAAACTTATGAGGAAAAAAGCCAGATGGACAGCAAGTTCGTGTTCTTTCTTGAACCCATCAGAGTGCTGATATAGGGCAGCCAGCACGCCTGAAATCTGAGGAGAGGCACATACTTGCAAGGAGAAGTGAGGTAAGTGCTGAATCCTGTGACTGACTGATTCAAGTCACCTACAAGAGACAGACCTTCTCTGAGGCACAGTGCAGGGAAGACCAAAGCCTGGAAGTGGAGCAGATGTTGGAAAAAAGAGCTCTCAGGAAACCAGCCTCCACCTGAAGCACAGAGTGTCACTAGAGGGATCTGAAAGCTGTCATACAGTGAGTGAAACCATAGCAACAACAAACCTCAGACCTGGCCTAAAGCTTAATTAGATTAACCAGAACACAGACCTAGTGGAAGGAAAGGCATGCCCAGTCCCTACTGTCTTATACGTGTTCAGTTTTCAGCAAATTATGAAGCATATGGAAAGCAAGGAAAAAACCTCCTAAGAGACAAAGCAGTCATCTGAACAAGAACAAGAGTCGGGTAGGACACAGATGTTGGAAATAATTCTGAATAATAAATACATTAAAGGCTGTAATGGACAAAGTAGGTAACATGCAAAAACCGCCGAAGTAATCACAGCATTGAGATGGGACACGAAAGAAAGGATCAGATGGAAATGTTAGAAATGCTGGAGATGAATATATGCCTTTGGTGGGCACTCAACCAAGAAAAGAATCAGTAAACTTGAAGATAGATAAATAGAAATTACGCAGCTGAAACACAAAGAGAAAGGAACATACAAGATAGAGCCTTTTAAGAATGATCTAACATATGAGTAATTGGAATCCCGGGAAAAATACTTGAAATAATGGCTGATTTTCCAGATTCAAAGAACATCAAGTAGCATAAATACAAAATGAAAAGAAAAAGAAAAAACAATAAAAACACCACACACTTGGGCATATCATATTCAAACTGAAATAAAACCAAAGAGAATATCTTGATGGCAACCAAAGGAAAATGATAGATTACAGAAAAACAAAGATAAGAATAAGAATTACAGGAGGGCTTCCCTGGTGGCGCAGTGGTTGAGAATCTGCCTGCTAATGCAGGGGACACGGGTTCGAGCCCTGGTCTGGGAAGATCCCACATGCCGCGGAGCAACTGGGCCCGTGAGCCACAACTACTGAGCCTGCGCATCTGGAGCCTGTGCTCTGCAACGAGAGGCCGCGATAGTGAGAGGCCCGCGCACCGCGATGAAGAGTGGCCCCCATCCTTGCCACAACTAGAGAAAGCCCTCGCACAGAAATGAAGACCCCACACAGCAAAAATAAATAAATTAATTAATAAACTCCTACCCCCAACATTTAAAAAAAAAAAGAATTACAGGAGACATTTCTTCAGAGGCTGTGAATGTTAGGACACAGTAGAGTACCATCTTCAAAGGAAAGAAACCGTCAGCGTAGAATGGTACAGGCAGTGGGAAGTATCTTTCAGAAATGAAGGAGATACAAAGATTTTTCTCAAACAAAAACTATGGGAATGTATTGCCAGCAGATCTGTTCTATAAGAATCCTAAAGGAATTTGTAAAGGTAGAAGGAACATGATGTCAGACATAACACTTGGATCTACACAAAGAAATGAAAAACACTGGAAGTGAAATAAATGAAGATAAAATAAATTTTATTTTTTACTTATTTTTAATTACTGTAAAACATAACTAACTAAAGCACCAATAGTATTCTGCATGTATAACATATGTAAAAATACTGCAAAGGATGGGAGTGAGGTATTAGGAATATACTGTGTAAATTCTTTCCATGTTATAGTATTTGGAGTATACTATTTGGAGAGAAACTGAGTCCTTAAAGATGTATATTGTAAACTTTAAGACAATTATTAGTAAAAGTTTTTAAAGAGGTATAAATGATGTCAGTAGAGGTGTTAAAATGTAATTTAAAACACTTAACCCATGGGCTTCCCTGGTGGCGCAGTGGTTGAGAATCTGCCTGCTAATGCAAGGGACATGGTCTGGGAGGATCCCACATGCCACGGAGCAACTGGGCCCATGAGCCACAACTACTGAGCCTGCGCGTCTGGAGCCTGTGCTCCACAGCAAGAGAGGCCGCAATAGTGAGAGGCCTGTGCACCGCGATGAAGAGTGGCCCCCGCTTGCCACAACTAGAGAAAGCCCGCGCACAGAAACGAAGACCCAACACAGCAAAAATAAATTAATTAATTAATAAACTCCTACCCCCAACATCTTCTTTAAAAAAAAACAAAACAAAAAAACACTTAACCCAAAATGAGGTAGAAAAGGAGGAAAAAAGAAACAAAAAACCCAGATGGAACAAATGGAAAACAGCTAGCAAGAGGTACATTTTAATCCAGCTACATCAATCACATTAAATGTGAATGATCTCAATATACCAGTGAAAAGACTTAGAAATTGTGAAATTGGATGAAAAAACAAGATGCAGCTACCTATTATCTACAAAACCCCATTTTGAAAATTAAAAACATAGGTTAAAAGTAAAAGGTTAGAAAAGATATACCATGCTAACAGGAATCAAAAGAAAACTGGAAAGCTATATTAAGGTCAGACACAGTAGACTTTAGAACAAGGGCTTCAGAGAGATATTGCATAAAGACAAGGGGGGTGATTCTCTGAGAATATAAAACAATCCTGTTTATGCACCTAACATCAGAGCTTCAAAATACACGAAGCAAAAACTGATTAAAAACTTCAAGGAGAAATAAACAAATCCACAGTGATAGTCGGGGACTGCAGCAAATCAAAACCACGATGAGATATCAGCTCACACCTGTCAGAATGGCTGTCGTCAAAAGGACAAGAAATAGCAAGTGTTGGTGAGGACGAGGAGGAAAGGGAACCCGTTTACACTGTTGGTGGGAATGTAAAGTGGTGCAGCCTCTGTGGAAAAAAGTATGGAGCTTCCTCAAAAAATTAAAAATAGAACTACCCTATGATCCAGCAGTCCCATTTATGAGTATTTATCTGAAGAAAACGAAGACACTAATTTGAAAAGATATGTGCGCCAGTATGTTCACTGCGGACTTATTTACAATAACCAAGATATGGAAACAACCTAAGTGTGCATCCGTGGATGATTGGATAAAGAAACTGGTATAGAGAGAGAACGGAATCCTATTTGGCTACAAAAAAAGAATGACATCTTCCTTGTGACAACATGGATGGACCTCAGGAGTATTATGCTACATGAAATAAGTCAGAGAAGGGCAAATAGCATGTGCTTTCACTTGTATGTGGAGTCCAAAAATACAAACCAAAGCTCACAGATACAGAGAATAAATTGGTGATTGCCAGAGGGGCAGGGGGTTGGGAGGTGGGCAAAATGGGTGAAGGGGATCAGAAGGTACAAATTTCCATCTATAAAACAAACAAATCATAGGGATGTAACGTGCAGCTTGGTGACCATAGTCAGTGATACTGTACTGCAGATTTGAAAGAAAAAAATTCTATAACTTTATATGGTGACAGATGGTAACTAGATTATTGTGATCATTTTGCAGTGTATACAAATGTTGACGCATTATGTTGTACACTTGAGGCTGATAGAATGTTGCCTGTCAATTATACTTCAATTTTTTAAATATAAATTTCTAGAAGAAAACATAGGAGAAAATCTTTGTAATCTTGGGTTTGGAAAGAGGTTTTAGATATGACATCAAAAGCATGATCCATAAAAGAAAGAAATTGATAAATTAGACTTTATTGAAATTAAAACTGTTTCTTTGAAAGATGTTGGTAAGACATTGGTAAGACAATGAAAAGACAAAATATTTGCAAATTATATATAAAGAGCTGTATCCAGGATACATAAAGAACTCTCAAAATTTAACAATAAGAAGTTAAACATCCCAATTTTAAAATGGTCAAGAGATCTAAACACTTTTTTTTTCTTTTTTTTTTTGCGGTACACGGGCCTCCCACTGCTGTGGCCTCTCCCCTTGCAGAGCACAGGCTCCGGACGCGCAGGCTCAGCAGCCATGGCTCACGGGCCCAGCCGCTCCACAGCATGTGGGATCTTCCTGGACCGGGGCATGAACCCACGCCCCCTGCATTGGCAGGCAGACTCTCAACCACTGTGCCACCAGGGAAGCCCCAGATCTAAACACTTTTCCAGTGAAGATGTATAGATGGCAAATAGCATATGAAACAACACTCAATCTCATTGGTCATTAGCAAGTTAAAAACACATCACACACCCGTTAAAATGGCTAAAATTAAAAGAATGAAAACTGACAATACTAAGTTCTGGCAAGAATGCAGAGTAACTGGAGCTCTCACATGTTGCTGAGGGTAATGTAAAATTGTGCAGCCACTTTGGAAAATGCGGCAATTTATTATAAAGTTAAATATCTTATAAGCTTACCATATTACTCAGCAATTCCATTCTTAGTTATTTACCCAAGTGAAATAAAGAAGCAAGTTCACACAAAATCCTGTCTGAAAATGTTTATTACACTTTATTCACACTCACCAAAAATTGGAAACAGCTTCCATGTCATTCAGCAGATGAGTAGATAAACTGTGATACATCCACCCAATGGAATACTACTCAACAATAAAGAAAAATGAACTTGGGCTTCCCTGGTGGCACAGTGGTTGAGAGTCCGCCTGCCGATGCAGGGGACACAGGTTCGTGCCCCGGTCCGGGAAGATCCCACATGCCGTGGAGCGGCTGGGCCCGTGAGCCATGGCCGCTGAGCCTGGGTGTCTGGAGCCTGTGCTCCGCAACGGGAGAGGCCACAACAGTGAGAGGCCCGCGTACCACAAAAAAAAAAAAAAAAGAAAGAAAAGAAACAAAAAGAAAAATGAACTTGATTCATGCAACAATGCAGATGGATCTTAAATGCATTTTGCTAAGTTAAAGAAGCCACAGCTAAAAGGTTGCATGTTGTGTGGTTCTGTTCTGGGGAAGGCATTACTTCTGGAATACACTAGGTCCAGAAAACAGATCAGTACTTGCTAAGGTTGCGGGATGTGTTGACTGCAAAGAGGCAGCTGGAGGGAAATGTTTGAGTGAGAGAAATGTTCTGTTTGTTACTCTGGTGGTGGAATCACAACTGGCTGTGCATTTGTTAAAACTCATAGATCTGTTGTACCTCACCCCACCCCAGAATGTAGAGGGAACCCAAGATGAGGTATAGGCTGTGACAAGTGACCCTAACCAAGGTACAAACTAATGGCATAAACGTCCTGAAGGAGGTGGGGAAGAAAGTTGCTGAGTAGCTTTGGAAATCGGTGTCTTCACTGGACACCCCAGCACTAAATCCAAAACATAAATGTACACAAACACAGTATTCAGGAAACTGATTTCTCACCATAGTGCAAGCTAGCAATTCTGAAGCTACTTTACATACAGAGTAGAATTGAGCAAGTAGGCAACCACATTGCAGATAATGAGATTCCTCGCTGCTGGAGAGGGACATAGCAAGTGAGCAGAGGGAATGCTAGCGTGAACTCGGTGCTGGATTGGAGTTAAAGGTATCAGCATGAACTCGTGCCTTTTTGCTTAATGGATGGATGGACGGATGGACAGACAAGGGTTGATATACATACAGATATATATTTGTTTTGTCCATTGAGGGGACCTACAAGGAGGGACACATTTAGCAGTGAGCACACCCAGCACCCAAGTCTTGGTTCCTCTGTGTTTTTCCCGTAAAAGAAACCAGAGAAGTAAGGAAGTGCTCAAGAAAAAAGGGAGAAAATGGCATGTCCGAGGGACACACGAGACAACTTGAAAGAGCACCTAATGATCAAAACTGAAACAATTAGAGCAACAAAATAAATAATGATAGTATTGGATTATAACACAGCAAATGAGTATCCAGGAGTCCCTACTGGATATGATAAATGATTGGATGAATAAATAAAAGGGAAAGGGGAGAAGGGAAACTCTTCCTAATAGAAAAAGCTTGATTAATAAATGTAGGAGTAAAAAAATAGGAAATTGCGATTAGAATGCCATAGTAGTCATTATGCTGTACGCCTTAAACTTACTACTGTATGTCAATTATATTTCAGTAAGACTTAGAGAATAAAGAAAGAATTCCACAGTAGTAACTGTTGCAGGGCATATCCTCCAGTGAGTGCTAAAATTAGATGAAAGTTTTTTTAAAATTGTGGTTTTAGGTGTGTAATTTACTGTTTTTAAATGTGCAGTCTGGTGGCATTAAGTATATTCACAGTGTTGTGCAAACAATAGGTGAAAGTATAAAAGAAACAGGATATTTGCATGGCTTCAGAGTATTCCTCCAGAATATATATTGCTTACATCTTTTATTACGTTGTAAAATAGTAACTTTACATAAGAGAAACCTGGCAGGCATCACCTTAACCAATGATCAAGGTTAATGTGTCAATAATAAAACATATCACCATCATGCACTGCACTTCTGTGGCAATTTTCCCCAAGATGCATGACCTCAACCTAATCATAAGAAAACACCAGAGAAATGCAAATGGAGGGGCATTTCTAAAAAATTCCTGCCCCGTGCTCTTCAAAAGTGTCAGGATCATGAAGGACAAGGAAAGACTAAGGAGGCATTTGACAACTAAATTCACTTGTGACATCCTGGTTGGACTTCTGGACCAGAAAAGTGACACTTAGTGGGAAAACAGGTGAAATCCAAATTTCCTAGTATCATTCATTTTCCTATGGTTATGTGAGGTGTGACATTAGTGGAAGCTGGGTGAATGGTATATGGGAACCCTCTACCATTTTTGTAACCCTCTGAGACCTTCAAGTTGAAAATTATTAAAAAATAAGGTAAAATTAATGAGTGAAAGTGAAGCATTTTTCCATAATTCCCTCTGAAAATAGAGAAGCCTCTTCCAAGCAGCTAAACTAACCTTTATTAATAGCATCAACAGTAGCTAATATTTCTCAGTCTCTCAACAGCATTTGCATAATTCTTTGCTGTTCTTCCTTGAAATAATTTCCCCTCTTCGTTTCCATGTCACCAGACCTTGCAGGATCTGTCTCTTCCTGGATAACTCTCCTTTACTGGCTTATTCGCTACTGAAAGTTCAAGTTCTTCAGCACTCCAGCCTGAGGTCTTTTTTCCTCTCTCTATACCTCTGCTATCTGATACGGTAGCCACTAACCACATTTTGCAATTTAAATTCAAATTAATTACAAATAAATAAAATGTGAAATTTAGTTCCTCAGTTGCTGTAGCCACACTTCAAATGCTAGTCTCTGGATCTGGTGTTAGTGGCTACCAGGTTGGACAGCACAGATAAAGGACGATTCTGTCATTGTAGAACGTTCTGTTGGACACCAGTTCAACACGGGCAGTGCCGTGTACTCTCCATTGCAGCACATCAGCAATGCACTGTGTCTGTCATTCCCCTTAGTGATGCCGGGATCAATCAGTTGTACAGGTAGTAACATTGTGAAGGTCCCCGTCAACCTTTCACCTTCAGTTTTATTCCTTGGTAATCTTTGCCTGAAGCAGTTGTTTTACTCCTCTTTTTAAAAGATATATATGAAATTTTTCATGTAATTGTTCTAGGTGATATCTTTCTATATCAGTGCATTTAGATCTGAGCTCACTTTTAATAACTACGTAATATTGACTGTATATGTCCTAAAATATCATGTATATCCCAAAGTACTATTTAATTTTGCTAAATAAGTACATATTCTCAAACATGTGATATTTTAAATTGTGCATCCTTTCATTCTCTTTCAGATGAGCAGAAGGCCTTTTCTTCCTTCCAGACATTAAAAAATAATAGCATGTACACCGAGTCTTGCGAGGATTTGAGAAGGGATCAGCGTAGCCCATCCTATCAGCAAATAAGCTGTATTGATAGCGTTATCAGGTATGAGACGCAAGGTTTGATAACATGTTAGTTTTTCCAGAAGCATATGTTGTCACTGTGGGGCCTTTATATCATTTTTGTGTGTGTGTGTGTGTGGTATGCGGGCCTCTCATTGCTGCGGCCTCTCCCGCCGTGGAGCACAGGCTCCGGACGCGCAGGCTCAGCGTCCATGGCTCACGGGCCCAGATACTCCGTGGCATGTGGGATCTTCCCGGACCAGGGCATGAGCCCGTGTCCCCTGCATTGGCAGGTGGACTCCCAACCACTGCGCCACCAGGGAAGCCCTATATCATTTTTTTAACAGCTGTTTATTTTTCACTATAAATCAGTGGATATCTACTACTTACAACTCATGAACATTTTGGGGGATGCAAAAAATTAGAAGCTACATCCCTTCTTTGAATATAGTTGAGAAGACAAGACCTACGCTCATAAAAATTAAGATTTGACGATCAATTCAAGACCATAGTCAGGGAAATGTAACAACCCTGTGATGTAGGCCAGGATGGTCAGGGAAGCCTTCACCCAGGAAGAAAGTGAGGGACTTCCCTGGTGGTCCAGTGGTTAAGACTCTGCGCTCCCACTGCAGGGGCACAGGGTTCCATCCCTGTTCGGGAAACTAACATCCCACATGGTGCGCAGCGTGGCCAAAAAAAAAAAAGAATGTGAAATACCCCAAACAGAGGTGGCGTGAGAAAAGCAGAAAGGTGGAAGATGGCAAAGTTGGGGTCAGGTAGGTATACACAACCGAATTACCTTGTTGCAGGTACCTGAAGAGCTACAACATTCCAGCTTTGAAGAGAAAGTGTAACTCCTGTACAAATACGACTTCCTCATCCTCGGAAGAAGACGGACAAAGCCACAGAGCAGATGATGTCCAAGCACTGCAAGGTGACAGGAATGCCTTTCATAGTTAGATCAAGAGAGTTATTACAAAGCCACCCCTCTGTTTTCTCTCTAATCTTTTGACTTTAATTATTTCATTGTAATCACAAAGAATCCTTTGTATAATCACAAAGAATCCGCATTGCCTCTTTATGGCCAGTAGGTTTTAACTTGTCAGTTATAAGTGTGTGTAAACTGTTTGGGTCTTTAATAATGAATTTCTGGTTGGGAATTTTTCTTTTCACTGTCAGTTGCTCTTACATCACCAGCTGTTTCTCAGATCCCAGCCGTACCTACATCAGAAATGCCAGCTAGTGGATGGTCCACAGATGCTGAAGGAGGAGCTCCACAGACCCTGACCGAGGCGGCTCTGAGCCTGGACGTGAGGCAGTGCAGCTACAGCAGCACCGTTGTTCACATGCCACCACCGGAGTCAGGTACCACGGTACCTTCTATTTTAAAATACACTCAACGTTAAATACACCGTCGTGAGAAAACAAGTCATTAATGCCATTTACTTAGCAATGACATCTAAATTATAAATACTTTTTTCTTTAATTCAGTTACAGTATTTTTGGAAATATCATCACGTTTATGTTGGTTACGTATTTTGGACTGTATTTCTTAGTTATGTCCTTTGCCAATCAACTCTTGACACACATAAGGCACCTAGAATAGTACCTGATACATAATAATAAGCCCTCAATTATTGATGGGACTGCCTTGGGTCACTTTGTTGCTGACCTTGAAAGAAAATGTCCGATTCAAACTTGGACTGTAGTTGTGACTAGATGGGTCATATATACGTTCAGATTTTGTTTGGTAAACAATGAGGACAGTATGTTTGAAATGCTCTTTCTTTAACATAATGATTTGGTGAACTGTTCTGATGTCTTCTTTTTATTCCGTTTTACTGTCTCCTGTCCTTTTTCACTTTTGCATTATTCATAAGGATTTGGTGGATGAGGAAATGGTGACAAACGTGTTCAATCAGGTTTTCGGATTATGTCTAACACCTTTGCTAGTCTTCAGGGGTATATAAGTTACCATATGCTGAGCGGTGACTGTGTACCATTCCCTGCCCCTAGTTCTTCATATAAGTTAATTCATTTAATCCTCACAACCACCCTTTGAGGTGGAGAACGTTATGTTACTAGGTGGATTGTGGATTGGTGGGAAAAGGCCAGGTCGACAGCTGTTGTGAGATTAGATTATTTCTGTTTGTTTTTTTATTATATTATTGATATTATATTATACTATTAGATGATTTCTGTATATCTTATTCTGTTATTTCTATTATTTCTAATTAGCCACAGATAGAGTTTTTTTGGAGTTAAGCTAGTCCATCAGGAGAGGAGCAGATGCGTGTTTTTTAGTGTACCTGTTCTTAAATACTTTGGATTCTTATGCGGGTGTGTAGATGTCAGTGACACAGTCCATGCAAGGTAGGACCTCACCCAACATGGAAAGCTCTTTTTTTGACTGTGCCACTATACTTTGTATACTCTGGTTTTATATTACTGTTTTGAAAGAATCTATACTACAGTCAACATGCTTTCATTTAAAGAATAAGGGATATTTACTGATAATCGTTTCTCCTGACCTTAAACCAGTCTCAGCATCTACAGGTGCTCATCTTTATTCTAAGGAGAGAAAGCAGAATCAGAGCCCAGATGTTCTTGAACTGCATCTGTCTTTTGCTTTCTGGAAAGCCCGTACTCCTGGAGTTTATACCTTATGCTAATAATGAGTTGGGTCTGAGGACCATGACCCCACATGCATTTCCCTGCAAGTTATTACTTCTGTTTTATATATGGAACAATTAAGGCACGAACAGGTTAAGTAACAGCATGCCCAAAGTCACACAGCAAACGAGTGGCAGAGTCGTGAATCAAACACTGACAATTAGTCTCCAGAAACCATTGCCATTACAGATATTTTTAAATCTATAGCAGGGTTGATGGAGTATGAGATATAAAAATTAGCTAAAAAGCCAAGAGATAAACTAAAATGTAATTTTTAAAAACAAATAATCCAAAAGAAGGACAGGAAAGGACGATTAGGGCAACAACAACAACAATAAAACCAGGGAACCTATCAAACCAGTAAAATAATAGCTCTAAATGCAACTAAGTCTGTAATGACATAAAATGGCAGAAGTTGTCAGAACAGATAAAAATAAATCAAGACCCAAGTATGTGCTGTCTGCAGAGTACAGTTTAAATACAAATTCACAAATGGGTTGAGAACAATTGGATGGGGAAGATGCACAAGCCAAACAACACACCTAAAAAGGCTGAGTGCCTGTATTAATAATAGACTTCAGGAGGGAGTCTCACCAGAGACATTTCATTGTGACAAAGCAGCCAGTTCATCAGGAAGACATAACAAACATGGAAGTGTTTTCACTCATAACAGACCTTTAAAGATATGAAACAAAAATTTAATGAGAGAAAGTCTTTCCATAATCATAGTTGAAGAACTTAACACCCATTTTCTGCAAATGATAAAATATCTTAACGAAATAGATGATCTGAACAGTGCGGTCAGCCACTTGACCTAATTGATATCTAGAGAACACACAATAACTGCGTTATATATATTCTTTGCAAGTGCACATGATATGTTCACTGAGATATACAATAGGTTGGGATGTAATACAAGTCTCAAATTTGAAATAATTGATGTTTTACAAACTACACTCTTCGGCTAGAGTTAATTCAATTAGAAATCAGTAAAAGTGAGATATTTATAAAGAGATTACTAACTTGAAATGCTAATGTTAGAGAAGAAAAGTCTCAAATCAGGGATCTAAAGTTCCACTTTAAGAAGCTAGCCAAAAAGAAAACAAACCAAAAACAAAAACAAAATAAACCCAGGTAGAAGGAGGGAAGTAATAGAGATAGAAGCAGAAATCAACAAAGTAAAAAACAGACAGTACAGAAAATTAAAGCTCAAAGCTGCTTCTCTGAAGATGAACAAAAATTGATAAACCCTTTATGCCAGTACCACACAGTTTTGATTCCTATAGTTTTATAGTAAGTCTTGAAATCAGGTAGTGTAAATCCTCCAACTTTGTTCATTTTCAAGATTGCTTTGAATATTCTAATTCAAAAAGTCATGCAGCTGGGCTTCCCTCATGGCGCAGCAGTTAAGAATCCGCCTGCCAATGCAGGGGACACGGGTTCGATCCCTGGTCCAGGAAGATCCCACATACCGTGGGGCAGCTAAGCCCGAGCACCACAACTACTGAGCCTGTGCTCTAGAGCCCACAAGCCACAGCTACTGAAGCCTGCGTGCCTAGAGTCTGTGCTCCGCAACAAGAGAAGCCACAACGAGAAGCCCGCACACCGAAACGAAGAGTAGCCTCCACTCACTGCAACTAGAGAAAGCCCACGCGCAGCAACGAAGACCCAACGCAGCCAAAAATAAATAAATTAAGTAAATAAATTTTTTTAAAAAATTTTTAAAAAAGCCCTGCAGGGATTTGAATTGATATATTGAATCTGTATATCAACTTGGGGAGAATTGGTATCTCAAAAATATAGAGTCCTCTAATCCATGAACCTGGTATATCTATTCATTTATTTAGGTATTCTTAAATTCCTCACAGTAATATCTTACAGTTTTCAGTGTACAGGTCTTGCATATCTTTTGAGTTTTAACCTCAAGTATTTCATATTATAAATAGGATTATTTTTAATGTCAGTTTCCAATTATTTGTTGCTAGTATATAGAAATATAATTGATTTTTGTATATTAATCTTTTATTCTATGGGCTTGCTAAACTCACTTATTAGTTCTAGAAACTTTTTGTCGATTACATAGGATTTTCTACATGTATGATCATGTCTATGAAAGTCAGTTTTACTTCATTTCCAATCTTCTTTTTAATCTTTTTTTTGTTTGTTCTTTGCCTTCTTGAACTGGCTAGAACCTCTAATAAATACTGAATAAAAGTTGAAAGAGCAACTATTCTTATGTTTTTCCTGATCTTGGAGAAAAAACGTGAATTATGTTAGTCCTAGGTTTTTCATAAATGTACTTTATCAAATTGAGGACGTTCCTTTCTATTCCTAATAGCCTCAGAATTTTTTTTTTATCAGAAATGGATGTTGGATTTTGTCAAATCTCTCCATCTGTTGAGATGATCATAAGATTTTTCTTTTTTAGTTTCTTTTTCAGTTTGTTAATATGATGAATTAACTATTTTTATTTCATTCAGTTTATTTAAACTGAAAAAAAAAACCAGTTCACCCATTTCACGCACACACACCCCCCCACCTCTGGCAACCACCAATCTGTTCTCCGAATCTGTGAGCTTGACTTTTTTTAATAATTTATTTTTAGATTCCGTATATAAGAGAGATCATATGGTATTTGTCTTTCGCTGTCTGACTTATTTTACTTAGCATAATGCCATCAAGGTCCATCCATGTTGTTTACATGGCAAGATTTCATCCTTTTTTATAGCTGGATAATATTCCTGTATGTATGTGTGCGTGTGTGCGTAGAACAGAGTTTCTCTGTACATCCATTGATGGATATTTAGGTTGTTTCCATGTGTTGGCTGTTGTAAATAGTGCTCTAGTGAACGTGGAGGTGCGTTTATCTTTTCAAATTAGTGTTTTTGTTTTCTTCAGATAAATACCCAGTAGTGAAATTGCTGGTTCATATGATAGTTCTAGTTTTAATTTTTTGAGGAACCTCCGTACGGTTTTACAAAGTGGCTGCACCAGTTCACATTCCCACCAACAGTGCACAAGTGTCCCCTTTTCTCCACATCCTTACCAACACATTATTATTATTATTTTGGTTTTTGACCAATCTTCTTTTATCTTATTTTTTTTTATTTTTAAATTTTATATTGGAGTATAGTTGATTTACAATGTTGTGTTAGTTTCAGGTGTACTACAGCAAAGTGATTTCATTGTACATATGCATATATCTATTCTTTTTCAGATTCTTTTTCCATCTAAGTTATTACAGAGTATTGAGTAGAGTTCCCTGTGCCATACATAGGTCCTTGTTGATTATCTGTTTTATATATAGTAGTTTGTATATGTTAATCCCAACCTCCTAATTTATCCCTCCTCCTCCCCAACCTTTCCCGTTTGGTAACCATAAGCTTGTGTTCTAAATCTGTGAGTCTGTTTCTGTTTTGTAAATAAGTTCATTTAATCATTTTTTTAGAGTCCACATGTAAGTGACATCATAAGATATTTGTCTTTCTCTGTCTTACTTCAGTCAGTATGATCATCTCTGGGTCCATCCATGTTGCTGCAAATGGCATTATTTCATTCTTTTTTATGACTGTGTAATATTCCATTGTGTATATATACCACATCTTCTTTATCCTTTCCTCTGTCGATGGAAATTTAGGTTGCTTCCATGTCTTGGCTATTGTGAATACTGCTGCTGTGAACACTGCTGTGCATGTATCTTTTTGCAGTTTTTGTCTTTTCTGGGTATATGCCCAGGAGTGGGGTTGCAGGATCATATGGCAACTCTAGTTTTTAAAGAACCTCCATACTGTTCTCCATAGTGGCTGTATCAATTTTACATTTCCACCAACAGTGTAGGAGGGTTCCCTTTTCTCCACACCTTCTCTAGCATTTATTATTTGTAGACCTTTTGATGATGGCCATTCTCACCAGTGTGAGGTGACACCTCATTGTAGTTCTGATTTTCATTTCTCTAATAATCAGTGACGTTGAGCATCGTTTCATGTGCTTTTTGGCCATATGTATGTCTTTTTTGGAGAAATGTCTTTTTAGGTTTTCTGCCCATTTTTAAATCAGATTGCTTATTTTTTTGGCTGTTGAATTGTATGAGTTCTTTATATATTTTGGATATTAGCCATTTACCAGGTATATGATTTGCACATTTGCACATCCCATTCATTTGGTTGCCTTTTCATTTTGTTGATTGTTTCCTTTGCTGTGCAAAAGTTTTGTTCTTCTTTCTCAAGATTGCTTTGGCTGTTCAGGGTCTTTGATGTTTCCATACAAATTTTTCGACTGTTTTTTCTATTTCTCTGAAAAATGCTATTGGAATTTTGATAGAGATTGCCTTGAATTTGTATATTGCTTTGGGTAATATGGACATTTTAACAATATTAATTCTTCCAATCCATGTGCACGAAATATCCTTCCATATATTTGTGCCTTCTTCAATTTTAAATGTTAAAATATCTTTGCATTCCTGGGTTAAACCCCACTTGGTCATGATGTATTTCCTTTTTTTATATATTGGATTCATTTTGCTAAAATTTTCATAAGAATTTCAAGATCTATGTTTATGAGAGCTATTGGTCTGTCATTTTGCTTGTTTTTGTTTTAATGACTTTGGTTTTGGTATCAGGATACTCCTGGCCTCATAGCATGAGCTGGGAAGTGTTTTGTTCTCTTCAGTTTTCTAGAAGACTTTATGTAGGATTGGTATTTTTTCTTCCTTAAATGTTTGCTCAAACTCACCAGTAAAGCCATCTGGGCTTGAAGTTTTCTTGGTGGAGAAGTTTTTAACTACAAGTTCAATTTTTTAAATAGATATGGGGCTATTCAGGTTTTCTACCTCTTGTTGAGTGATCTTTGTTAGTAGGTATGTCCCAAAGAACTGGTCGATTTTGTCTAAGTGGTCAAGTTTATTGGAAAAAGTTGTTTATAATGTTCCCTTATTCTTTTGATGTCTAGTGATAGTAGGGTCTCGTGATGTTTCCTCTCATTTCTGAAATTGGTAACTTATATCTGCTCTTCTTTTCATCATCAGTCTTGCTAGAGTTTAATCAATTTTACTGCTCTCTGCAAAGAACCAGCTTAAAATTTTATTGATTTTCTCTCTTTATTATTTTTTTGTTTTCTGCAATACTTAACAGATTTTTACTCTGACCTTTATTATTTCCTTTCTTCTGCTTACTTTTGTTTAACCTTGCTCTTGTTTTTCCAGTTTCTTAAAATGGAAGCTGAAGTCATTGATTTCAGATATTTCTTCCCTAGTGGATTTTAGTGTAAATTTTCCTTTTACTCTCAGCTGCATTTCATACATTTTGATGTATTTCATTTCATCATGTTCAAATGCTGCCTAATATCCCTTTTTATATCTTCTTTGAAATCATTTACATTATCACATATGTCATATATATATATCATCATATATTATTTAGAAAGCATATTTAGAGATTTTCCAGACTTCTTTATGTTACTGATTTCTAATTTAATCCCATTTTGGTCAGATAAAATAAAAAACTTGAATTCTTTTAAATTTATTGAGGCTTGTTTTATGGTCTGTATATGGTCTGTCTTGGTAAATGTTCTGTATGCACTTGAAAAGGATGTTTATTCTGCCCAGTGTATAAGCTAGGTCAGGTTGGTTGATAGTCTTGTTCAAGTCTTCTCTATCCCCCAGTTTTCTGAATACTTGTTATACCTCAGGAGGAGTGTTGAAGTCTCTGGCTGTAATTGTGGGCTTGTCTATTTCTCCTTGCCATTTTATCAGTTTTTGCTTCATGCATTTTGAAGCTTTGTTACTTTGTGCATAAATGTTTAGAATTGCTGTGTCCTTTTGATGAATTTATCCTTTTATCATTGTGAAATGACCTTCTTATCCCTTGTCTATTCTTTGCTCTAAAATATACTTTGTCTTATGTTACTATATTCACTCCAGCTTTTTTTTTTTTCCAGTACACAGGCCTCTCACTGCTGTGGCCTCTCCTGTTGCGGAGCATAGGCTCCACACGCGCAGGCTCAGTGGCCATGGCTCATGGGCCCAGCCACTCCACGGCATGTGGGATCCTCCCGGACCGGGGCACGAACCCGTGTCCCCTGCATCGGCAGGCGGATTCTCAACCACTGCACCACCAGGGAAGCCCTTTTTTTTTTTTTTTTTGATTAGTGTTAACATGTATCTTTTTCCACCCTTTACTTTTTTTTTTTTTTTTTTTTTTTTTTTTTTTTTTTTTCTTTTTGCGGTATGCGGGCCTCTCACTGTTGTGGCCTCTCCCGTTGCGGAGCACAGGCTCCGGATGCGCAGGCCCAGCGGCCATGGCTCACGGGCCCAGCCGCTCCGCGGCATATGGGATCCTCCCAGACCGGGGCACGAACCCGTATCCCCTGCATCGGCAGGCGGACTCTTAACCACTGCGCCACCAGGGAGGCCCCACCCTTTACTTTTAACCTATGTATGTCTTGGTATTTAATGTGGGCTTTATTTTAGTGGTTGCTTAGACTTTATGATGTATATATTTAATTTTTGCCAGTCTATCTTCTAGAGATATTATACCACTTAATGCATAGTATAAGAACCTTAAAGTACTATACTTCCAGTTCCCCGCTTTGGCCTTTGTCTATTGGCATATATCTACATGTGGTAGAAATCCCACACTACACTGTTATTATGCTTACTTACATAGTTATTATCTTTGAAAGAGATTTAAATGTCTACCCCTGTAGTTATCTCTTCCAGTGCTTTTCATTCCTTTATGTAGATTCATCTGATATCACTCTCCTTCTGCCTGAGGGCATTCCTTTTCTATCTCTTGTAGTACAGGTCTACTGATGATGAGTTCTTCCCATTTTTGTATGTCTGAAAATGTCTTTATTTCACCTTCTTGTTTTAAAGATATTTTATCAGAGCGTAGAATTCTAGGTTGACAGTGTTTATCTTTCAGTACCTTAAAGATGCTGCTCCACTGTCTTCTCATTTGCATTGTTTCTGACAGGAAGTCTGCTGTCATATGTACTGTTTGCATGTCTTTTTTCTGGCTACTTATAAGATTTTCTCCTCATCATTAATTTCAAGAATTTGAGGGACTTCCCTGGTGGTGCAGTGGTTAGGAATCTGCCTGCCAATGCAGGGGACATGGGTTTGATCCCTGGTCCAGGAAGATCCCACATGCCGTGGAGCCGCTAAGCCCGTGCACCACAACTACTGAACCTGCGCTCTAGAGCCCATGAGCCACAACTACTGAGCCCGCATGCCACAACTACTGAAGCCCACGTGCCACAGCTGCTGAAGCCCGCGCACCTAGAGCCCGTGCTCCACAACAAGAGAAGCCACCGCAATGAGAAGCCCGCGCACCACAGTGAAGAGTAGCCCCCTGTTCACCGCAACTAGAGAAAGCCCCCACACAGCAATGAAGACCCAACATGGCCAAAAATTAATTAATTAATTAATTTTTTAAAAAAGAATTTGATTGTGATGTCCGTGATGTAGTGTTCTTCATGTTTTTTTGTGCTTGGAGTTCATTGAGCTTCTTGGATTTGTAGGTTTATAGTTTCCATCAAGTAGAAAAAAATGTTTTCTGTTATTTTTAAAATATTTTTTCTGTTTCCTCTTTTTCTGGGACTCAAGTTATAGGTATATAGGCTGCTTGAAGTTGTCTCACAGTCCACTGATGCTCTGTTCATTTAAGTCTTTTTCAATTTTTTAGGTCTTTGTTTCATTTTGGGACAGTCTCTGTTGCTATGTCTTCAGGTTCACTAGTATTTTCTATTGCAATATCTAATCTTGTTATTTCCATTCAGTATATTTTCCATCTCACATATTTTAGTTTTCATTTCCAGAAGTTCTGTTTGGATGTTTTTTAATATATCTTCCATGTCTTTATGTAACATATTTAATCTTCCCTGTGGCTATATGGAATACAGTATAATAACTATTAATGTTCAATCTGCCAATTCTAACATCTCTGCCAGCCCAGGGTTGGTTTTGCTTGATTAATTTTTCTCCTTATTGTGGGTTGTATTTTCCTGCTTCTTTGCATGCCTAGTCTGATTGGATGCCAGATACTGTGATAGGGTGCTGAATATTTCTGTATTGCTGTGAGCACCGTTGAGCTTTATTCTGGGAGCCAGTTAAGCTATGTGGAAACAGATTGGTCTTTTCAGGCTTTGCTTTTAAAATTGGTTAGGCAGGACCAGAGCAGTGTAGGGTAGGCCTGATTCTTCTCTGCTACTGAGGCAAGACCCTTCAGAGCATTCTACTACCCAATGCCCATGGATTATGAGATTTTTCTAGTCTGGCTGTTGGGAATGAGCCCTGTTCTCCAGGTGGTGTGAGTTTCGGTCTGATCCTTTCAGGCGATTTTTTCCTCCCATCTGTGCACTGGTGAGGACTCGGGAGTCCCTGCAACTGTCTGGAGTCCTCTTCCCTTCCTGAAAACTCCAGCCACCGTGGCCTCCCCAGACTCTCAGCTCTGCCTCTGCCCTCAGGGAGCCCACACGGCTCACCTGGTTTCCCCACCTTGCTCCTCAGAAACTCTCAAGGCAGTAAGCTGGGCAGATGTGGGGCTCACCTTGTTTTCCATCCCTTAGGAGTCACTCTCCTTTGTTACCTGATGTTCAGTGTCTTGGAACTTATTGTTTCATATATTTAGTTCCTTCCTGGTTGTTTCAGGTGGGAAGGTCAGTCTAGTCCCTGTTCCTCCATCTTGGCCAAAATCCGAAGTCCTTCCACTGTGTTGACTTAGACTAGTCAGCGCCTGTTTCTGGAAGTGGAATGGGTACATGCCCACCCACACCTCAGTACCACACAGCAGGAGAGAGGTGGAATGGACGCTGGGAGAACCCACCAGTGTCCACCATAAAGTCTTTTGTACCTGGAAGAAGTAATGTTTAGAAGCAACTCAGCATCCATCTACAGATGCTTACTTTAGTAAAAAGTCATAAATACATCATATGTGATGCACTGATAAAAGGGATATTGTTAAATGAAAAAACACATTGCAGGCTAGTGTACAAGATTATATGCCGTTTGGGTAAGCATGGAGGTGAGGAATAAGAATCTGTATTCATGCTTATTTATAGATGTGTAAAGAAAGTAGACAGATATATAAGGAAATAAAAGAAATGGTTTTCTGTGGGGAGAATAAATGAGAACTAGGCAGATTGTGTACAGGGATAGGGAGAAGCTACTAAATGTCTTTCTAATACATGCTGATTTTTGAACCACAGGGATATATTACATATTAAGAAAAATAAATCCAAACATAACAATTTCTTGGAGAATTCAGGGAGAGAGAAGAATATTTACAATGAAAGCAAGATTTAAATAAGTATGCACATTGAGTATTACAACTCTAAAACATATATACAAGTGTACAAAGAGTATTAAAAAAGGCAGAAAAATGGAAAATTTATCTGCTAGATTGATGAAGGTTCTATGTTCCTGCTGTTGTAATGATTGTAAACATTTATTGAAAGATAACTAAATTAGTGAAAGTAAATAAATGCAAAAAAACTGGTAGGAGTTAAAATTAAATCTGTCTTCCTCCACTTCATCAGAACTGAGTCCAGCAGAGCTTGGCATCCTGCCCTGTGAGCCCTGGACCCTCAGCACACACCCAGCTCCACTGGCCTCAGAAAAGTCTAAACACACAGGGCTCACAAAGGCTGTGCTGTCAGCCCACACGCAGAAGGAAGAGCAGAGTTATGTGGATCAATTCCGGGACAAGATTCTGTCATCGCCCTACAGCTCCTACCTTCAGCAAGAGAGCAGAAGCAAAGCTAAATATTCAGATGTTCAAGGTAGTTAAGTTTTTAAAAATATATTCCTTTTATCAACATAGTTGTCAAATTTATAAATCATACGTGAGTACTGGGAGATATGGAGTGGAGTATAGGAGTTTTGCTTGTAAGAAACTGATGGAGAGATACTGAAATAAGTTTATTTTATAGCAACAGCTTTTACCCAGGATCTCGTTCATCTTTTTAGAGCGATTTTCTGTCATCCCTGTAGTGGACATAGTTACTATCGGCCAATGTTTATTCCTTGTAAAATCTACTTAGAATTAGCTATCAGCATTGTCCTTCTCTTCCGTTCTGGGTTAGTTTTCTATAACACGCCTTCCTCTTTACCCTTCAGGAGATTCTGCTTCCAAGCCTACCCGATCCGCTGGTTGCAGGAAGGGGAAGCACAAGCGTAAGAAGCTGCTCATGTGGCTGGACAGCAAGGGCACTAAGGATGGCTTCTGTCCCCACCTCGTAGGAGAGGCCCAGGACGGACAGCCCTGGTGCCCTTCCTCTGCCTCCTGTCCTCATGCCTCTGGCCCATCACTCCCGGCTGCAGTGGTGGTTCCCAGCCAGACACCTTGCCTCGTCCAAGCCCTTCCCCTCCCAACCGTGACCTCCCTGGGGAGAGAACGTGCAGCCTCAGAAACTGCGCTGCAGAGTCTGCCTGAGCCGCCTTTCCCCAATGCCTTGCAGTCTTTCCCAGCTCTGCCCTCTGCTTGCTTAGATACTTTTATGAACATCTTCCTGCATGACCCCCCTATCTGTCCTCTCTTGTTACCACCATTCTCCCCATATCCATTCTTGGGAGCAGCAGGCTTTTCTGAAATACCCTCCTCGGTATCAGCAGTGGCTCCAAATCCAGGCCCACCACCTTCAGCCATCAGCCAAAGGAGCAGTGAGGGAAAGTGGGGGACCCAGAATGAAGGGCACCCCCTCATTAACTCAAAGAGCAGCTCCCCGCTCCAGCTCGACCTGCTGCAGGAGGACAGGCCCAGATCCTGTGCATCCCCAGAAGCTGAGTATGTAAGTGACACTAACTTTCAACACACAAGAGAGAAAATAAATGTGCGTCCTCTTGTTAAAATTAAGGTTTTTGCACTGAGGCTCAAGACTAATGGCCTAGATGGGTAACTGTATTACAGCTGAGGTTGAGACTTTGTTCTGCAGAAACATGCAGTATATCCTTCAGACTCCATTTAAAAAGCTGCAGTGAAAGAATCTGCTGTGTCCTGAGTTCTTACATACTTTGCGAGGTTTTCCCCAAAGTGCCATCTTTCAGATTTTCTTTGTGAACTGGATTTCCCCTCTGCTTTAAAATTTGATATCCAGGTATTAAACTTAAGTGTGCATTGCCTATAAAATGTGTTTTCTTACTTACAACTGGGGTTATGGGCTAGTTAGACAGGAACAAGCCATACTGATAAGACATGAATTTAGCAATTTTACTTTTTCACACACAGTTGTAGGACACCAGGTCTGTATGGAGGGGGTAGGAGCTCATTTTTGTCATTAATTATCAGTAAAGTAGTCAGTTTATATAGTTTTATATTTACACATGTCATTTTTTAAAATGAAAAGTTTTTGGTCACTTTCCTTTAACTTTTCATCTCTTTACCTAAAAAGGCATTCTCAGATTTACTTGTCAGGTTACACTTTGGGATAAGACTTTCCTATACTTAGGTATGGGATCCAAGACAAGTGTGAATATTTACACAAAGTTTTTCTTCAGTCTTCCCTTCAAGGTATAATAATGATTTTAAACAAATGTTCAGAATCTGATGATCCAAATCAAGAAAGTATGCTCAATTTTGAAAGCCTGATATTAGTACACTTGCTAGAAATCTAATGCAAAGCCTGGGCTACGGAATCAGACCTGGCTTCCAATCCCAGCTCTGCCACAGGTTAGGTGGCTTAGCTTACACAAGTTATTTAACCTTTCTATGCCTTTGTTTTCTTATTTGAAAAATGGAAAGATTAAGACTTCATGGCTTTTTCTGAGGACTAAATTAAGTAATATTTATATAGCCCTTCTCCCCATGCAGTATAAGCTCAGGATAGCTGGAACATGATTTTGTTCACTATTATATTACTAGTGTTTTGAACAATTCTTAGAACATATAAAGTGTTCAATATATGTGTTCTGAATGACAAAAAATAATAATAAAAGCACATACCTGTATGGTTCCTGGAATGTAATAGGTGCTCAAAAAGCAGTAGTATCTTTAATATTATAAATAAAGGAACTTTGACCACATTCCTGGGGGCAGGTTGAAAATATTTTCTCGGTTATGTATATATCTTTTTTTTCTGTTTAACATGTGAAGTTGAAGATCAGCCAGTTATTTTGTAACAGGATGCTTGAGATGTTCAGATCTTTTCTGGTGTCCTTATTTTCTAGCAGCCTGTCAGTCTCAACAGTGAGAATAAGAACGATCATTTTACTACCAGTGAACTGTCTACAGTGTCACTGCACGAGGCTTCTCCGCCGGGAACTGGTTCTGCAGCAGCAGGTAGTGGATCAAAATGACACATTCTTCACACTCTGTGGTCAGGAGGTGACTAGGTAACAGGCTGTCTGGTTTTGGTCCTGGCATGAACGTAAAGTATTTTTTTTTCTTTTTGTAAGCTTTATTGGGGTATATTTACATACAATAAATTCACCAAATTTAGAGGTACAAATCAAGAATTCTCACAGATTGTCTACATTAGTGTAACCGCCACCACCGTCACCATATAGAACGTTTCCAGACTGTGACCGTTCGCAGTCTGTCTGCCACCCTGATCCTCCACCTCCTGGCAAGCACTGATCTGCTTTCTGTCACCTTAATGCTGCTCTTCCTGTAACTTCATATAGATTGAGTCATCCAGTTTGCAGTCTTTTATGTCAGCATAGTGCTGTTGAGATTCATCCTTATTGTGTATATCAGTAATTTGTTCCTTTTTATTGCCAAGTGGAATTACATTGTATGGATAGTGATTCATCAGTTGATGGTTATTCGGTTGTTCCCAGTTTGGGGCTGTTATAAATAATGCTGCTGTGGACATTAGTGTATGAGTCTTTTTGTGGACATACGTTTTCATTTTTCTTGGGTAGATACCTCAGAGTGAAATTGCTAGGTCACATGGTAAGTATATGGTTAACTTTATAAGAAACTGCCAACTGTTTTCCAAAGTGGCTGTACCGTTTGCATTCCTGTCAGCCACGTATGAGAGCTCCAATTGCAACGCATCCTGGCCAACACTGGGTATTGTCCATCATTTAAATTTTAGCCATTCCAGTGTATACACAGTGATACCTCATTGTGGTTTTAGTGACTGTTGATTAATGGTGATGGCTGTCTTCTTGTGTATTATTTGCCATTCATATGTGTTCACATCTGTTGCTTGTTTTGGAGCAGTGATTTGTTAGTTTTTTTATTGAGTAGTAAGAGTTCTGTATACATTCTGGATACAAGTCTGTTATCAAATACTTGTTTTGCAAACATTTCTTCCCTGTTGTGTTCCTTGCCCTTTTTTTTGATCTTTTATTTTTATCTTCGTTTTGAAGAGCAAATGTTTTAAAATTTTGATGAAGTTCAGTTTATCAGTTTTTTCTTTTGTAACTTGTGCCTTTTATGTCCTTTTTAAAGAAGTCCTTGCCTAACTAGAAGTCACTAAGATGGTCTCCTGTTTTCTCTTGGAAATTTTAGAGATTAAGCTTCTATATAGCTAAGTCTGTGATCCGTTTTTAGTTACTTTTTATATATGGTGTGAGCTCACCTCCTCTCATAGGCACACCAGAATTACCACTATTTATGGAACACCTGTCGATGAAAAAGACCAGAACCTACTGCAGAAGATCTTCTACAACTAAAGATTTAAAGAAGGAACCACAAGATGGGTAGGTGGTGGGGAGTTGCAGTATAGGCAAGACCCATACGCTGGGTGGGTGACCCACATATGGAAGAATAATTACAATTGCAAGGTTCTCCCCAAAGAGCAAAAAGTCTGAGTCCCACATTGGGCCCCCCAGCCTGGGGGGGTTCTACTCCAGGAAGATGAGCCCCCAGAACTTTGGGCTTTGAAGCCCAGCAGTGCTTACTTTTGGGAGAGCCAGAGGGCTGTGGAAAATAGAGACTCCACTCTTAAAAGGCTCACACAGAATCTCACCTGCTCCAGGACCCAGAGCAGAAGCAGTAATCTGAAAGGAGCCTGGGTCAGACCCACATGCTGATCTTGGAGAGTCTCCCCAAGAGGCAGGAAGCAATTAATTGGAGCTCATCCCTGGGGACATAGGCATTGGTGGCAGCCATTTCTGGGAGCTCGTTCTGCCACATGGATTCTGTTGCTGGCAAGTGCCATTTGGGAATCCTTGTTGTAGTTTATTAACCACAGGACCCAGCGCCACCACGCCCCCCAGCCCTAAGGCACCAGGACTGGGACGCCTCAGGCCAAGCAACTAACTGGGCAGGGACACAGCCCCACCCAACAGCAGACAGTCAGCCTTAAGACCCCCTGAGCCCACACCTTCCCCTGAACACAGCCCTGCCCACCAGAGGGCCAAGGACCAGGCTCTACACACCACTGGGCAGGCACTAGATCTGGGACACTGAGGGCCCTGCATGCAGAGACCCTGGGACCTAGCTCCACCTTACCAGCCGGCACGCACCAGACCCAGAATCCCCTATCCCAGCCACCAGTGAGCCTGTTCTAGCCTTGGAACCAGCCTCACCCAACAGTGGGCGAACACCAACCCCAGGACAACCACAGACCCGTATGTAGCCTATGGACCTAGCCCCCACACCAGCAACCAACCTACCAGATACACAGAAATAAAAACAGCAAGTTCAGCAAAATGAGGCAACAGAGGAACATGTTCCAAGCAAAGGAATAAGATTTAAACCCCAGAAGAGCTAAGTGAAGTGGAGATAGTCCATCTACCCAAGAAAGAGTTCAAGGTAATGATTGTAAAGATGATCAGAGAACTCAGAAGAGAGTGGATGAACAGAGAAGAGAAATTAGAAGTTTTTAGCAGTTAGAAAATATAAAGAACAACCAAACAGAGGTGAAGAATACAATCATTGAAATGAAAAAGACACTAGAAGGAATCAACAGTAGACAAAATGGTACAGAGGAATGGACCAGTGAGGTGGAAGACAGAGTAGTGGAAATCACTGAAGATGAACAGGAAAAAGAATAAAAAGATGTGAGGACAGTTTGAGACATCTGGCACAACACCAGGCATACTAACATTCACATTTTTGAGGTTCCAGAAAGAGAAGAGAGAGAGAAAGGGGCAGAGAACATATTTGAAGATATAATAGCTGAATATATCCCTAACCTGGGGAAGGAAACATATCCAAGTCCAAGAAGAACAGAGAATCACAAAGAGGACCACACGGAGGCACATTGCAATTAAAATGGCAAAAATTAAGTCTAAATAGAGAATATAAAGAAATAATAAGTGGGAACTTCCCAAGCGTGGGGAAGGAACTGGATATACAAGTCCATGAAACTAGGAGAACACCTAACTACCTCAAGACAAAAAGACCTTCTTCTCCAAGACACATCATATTAAAACTGTCAGAAGTCAATGGCAAAGAAAATTTCAAAGGCAGCCAGGGGAAAAAGGATGATAACCTGCAAAGGAACCCCCATTAGGCTATCAGCAGTTTTCTCAACAGAAACACTCTAGGCCAAGAGGGGGTGGAATGACATTCTCAAAATAGTGAAATATAAAATCTGTCAGCCAAGAATACTCTATCCAGCAAAGTTACCCTTCAGATATGAAAGAGAAATAAAGGCTTTCCCAGACAAACAAAAGCTGAGGAAGTTCATCACCACTAGACCTGCCTTACAAGAAATGTTCAAAGCAGCTCTTCTGCCTGAAATGAAAAGGCAAAAGTGCACAAAACCTTGAGTTAGGTAAAATAGAATCAGAAAAATCACAACTCAGTCAGAATAGGTTTTTAAACACATTATTACAGCATAAAAGTTAAAAAGAAGGAAAGCAGTAAAAATAACTATAGCTACTTCAATATGGTAACAAACTCACAACTTAAAAAGGGATAATTTATGACAACTAGAACATAAAAGGGGAAGATGAAAAGGACAGACCTGTATAGGTAAGTGAAGATAAGGTGCTCTCAGCATAAAAAGGACTATTTTATCTATGAGGTATTCTATGCAAACCTCATGGTAACCACAAAACATAAATCTAGAACAGAGACACGAAACATAAAAAAAAAAAAGGAAACTGAGAAAAACATAATACAAAACCACCAAACCAAAATGGCAGACAGAAACACAAGGAAAAGAAACAATGGGGAAATAGGGCAACCAGAAAGCAAAAGACTAAAAGGCAGTACTAAGTCCTCATTTGCCAATAATCACCATAAGTGTAAATGAATTGAATTCATCAGTCAAAAGACACAGAGTGGCTGGATGGATTACAAAACAAGACCCAACTATACACTGCCTCCAGAGACCCATCTCAGCTCAACAGACAAACATAGACACAAAAGAAGGGATGGAAGATGATACTCCAAGCAGATGGCAGCCAAAAGAAAGTGGTATAGCCATACATATATCAGACAAAATAGACTTCAAGCCAAAAAATGTAACAAGAGACAAGATGGACATTATATAATGATGAAGGGGACAGGTCATCAGGAAGATATAACAGTTATTAATATTTATGCACCTAGCATAGGAGCATTAAAATATACAAAGCAATAATTAACAGACCTAAAAAGAGAAATTTGCAGCAACACAATAATAGTAGGGGACTTTAAAACTCCTCTTACATCAATGAATAGATATCCTGTGAACAAGGAAACAGTGACCTTAACTGAAACATTAGACCAGATGGATTCATGGATTTGTACAGTCAATTCAAATGCAGCAGAATACACATTCTTCTCAAGTCCACATAGAACTTTCTCAGGGATAGATCATCTGTTGGCACACAAAACAAGTCTCAGTGCATTTAAGAAGATGGAAATCATATAATGTATTTTTTCTAATCACAGTGGTGTGAAACTACAAATCAACTATGAGAAGAAAGCTGGAAAACTCACAAATATGTAGAGACTGAACAACATGCCACTGAACAACTATTGAGTCAATGAAGAAATCAAAGGAGAAATCAAAAAATACCTGAAGACAAATGACAATACAACATGTCAAAGCCTATGGGATGCAGCAAAAACAATACTAAGAAGAAAGCTTATAGCAATCCAGGCCTACCTCAAGAAACAAGAAAAATATCAAACAGTCTAACTGTACACCCAGGGGAACTAGAAAAAGAAGAACAAACGAAGCCCAAATTCAGTAGAAGGAAGGACATAAAGATCAGAGTCAGAAGAAATAAAATAGACACAAAATTGACAAACCTTTAGCTAGACTCACTAAGAAACAAAGGGATAAAGCTCTGATAAAGAAAACAAGAAGTGAAAGAGGAGAAATACGATACCATAGAAATACAGAGGATTAGAAGAGTATATTGTGAACAGCTACATGCCAACTACCTGGACAACCTAGAAGAAATGGACAAATTCTTAGAATCATACAGCTTTCTAAGACTGAATCATGAAGAAATGGAAAATCTTGATAGATTGATTACTAGTAAAGAGAATGAAATAGTAATCAAAGACGTCCCAAAACAACAGAAGTCAAGGACCAGACAACTTCACAGGTGAATTCTCCCAAACATTCAAAGAAAGTTTAATACCTATGCTTTTCAAAACTCTTCCAAAAAACTGAAGAGGGGGAAACACTTTCCAACTCATTTTACAAGGCCATCATTGCCTGATGCCAAAACCAGACAAGGACAGCACACACAAAAAGAAAATTACAGGCCAATATCTCTGATGAACCTAAATGTAAAAATCCTCAAAAAAGGTTAGCAAATACATTTAAAGGATCATACATCATGATCAAGTGGGATTTATTCCAGGGATGCAAGGATGGTTCAGCATCCACAGATCAGTCAATGTGAAACACTGTGATTAACAGAAAGAAGGATAAAAATGAGATGATCATCTCAAGAGATGCGGAAAAAACATTTGACAAGATTCAATATCTATTTATAATTTTTAAAAACTCTCTATAAGATGGGTATAGTAGGAACATACCTCAACATAGTAAAGACCATGTATGACAGACCCACAGCTAACATCATACTCAGTGGTGAAAAGCTGAAAGCTATCCTTCTAAGATCAGGAAGAAGACAAGGATGCCAACTCTCACCACTCTTACTCAACATAGTATTGGAAGTCCTAGGCAGAGCAATTAGGCAAGAAAAAGAAACAGAAGGCATCCAAATTGTAAAAGAAGAAGGAAAACTAACACGATTTGCAGATGATATGATTTTATATATAGAAAACCCTAAAGATTCCACACACAAAAAAAAAGCTACTAGAAATAATAAATATAATAAATTTGCAGGGTACAAAATCAACGTACAGAAACCTATTGTGGGGCTTCCCTGGTGGCGCAGTGGTTGAGAGTCTGCCTGCCGATGCAGGGGACACGGTTTCGTGCCCTGGTCCGGGAAGATCTCACATGCCGTGGAGCAGATAGGCCTGTGAGCCATGGCCGCTAGGCCTGTGTGTCCGGAGCCTGTGCTCCGCAACGGGAGAGACCACATCAGTGAGAGGCCCGCATACCACAAAAAATATATATATATATTGTTTCTATACACTAAAAATTAAGAAAATCCCACAATCACAACAAAAAGAATAAAATATCTAGGAATGAATTTAAGAAGAGGTGAAAGACCTGTATACTGGTATTGGCAGAAAAACAGATACATAGCTCAATGGAACAGAATTGAGAGCCCAGAAATAAACCCACACATATATGGACAATTAATTTATGACATAGGAGCAAAGAACATACAATGGAGAAAGGATAATCTCTTAAGTAAATGCCGTTGGGAACACTGGACAGCCACATACAAAAAAAGGAAACTAGACCCCTGTCTCACAGCATGCACAAAAATTAACTCAAAATGAATTAAAGACTTGAATGTAAGACCTGAAACCATACAACTCCTAGATGAAAACATAGGCAGTACACTCTTTGATGTCAGTCTTAGCAATATCTTTCTGCTAATACATCTCCTCAGTGGAAACAAAAGCTTCTGCACAGCAAAGAAAACTATTAACAAAATGAAAAGACAACCTACTGAATGCAAGAAGATATTTGCAAATCATAAGGGGTTAATATCCAAAATATATAAAGAACTCATACAACTCAACAACAAAAAAACACACAACCCGATTAAAAAACGGGCAGAGGAGCTGAATAGATATTTTTCCAAAGAAGACATGTAGTTGGCCAACAAGCACATGAAAGGATGTTTAACATCACTAATTATTAGGAACTGCAGATCAAAACCACAAAGAGGGCTTCCCTGGTGGCGCAGTGGTTGAGAGTCCGCCTGCCAATGCAGGGGACACGGGTTCGTGCCCTGGTCCAGGAAGATCCCACATGCCGCGGAGCGGCTGGGCCCGTGAGCCATGGCCGCTGAGCCTGCGCGTCTGGAGCCTGTGCTCTGCAATGGGAGAGGCCACAGCAGTGAGAGGCCCATGTACCGCAAAAAAAAAAAAAAAAACACACACAAAGAGATTATCACCTCATATCCATTAGAATGGCTGTTATCAAAAGGCAAGAAATAACAAGTATTGGTAAGGATGTGAAGAAAAGAAAACCTTCATACACTGTGGGTGGGAACATAAATTGGTGTTGCTGCTAAGGAAAACATATGGAGACTCCTCAAAAAATTAATAGAACTGCAATATGATCCAGCTATTCCACTTCTGGGTATGGGTATTTAGCCAAAGAAAATGAAAACACTAATTCAAAAAGATACATGCATCCCTCTGTTCATCACAGCATTAGTTACAGTAGTCAAGATATGGAAACAATGTAAGTGCCCATCAATGCATGAATGGATAAAGAAGTGATATATATTAAATATATTTAAAAAAATTTTTAATACATCTATATACAGTACACACAATGGAGTACTATTAAGCCATAAAAAAGAGGAAATCTTGCCATTTGCAACAAGATGAATGGACCTCGAGGGTATTATGCTAGGTGAAATAAAGCAGAGGAGAAAGACAAATACTGTATGATTTCACTTTTGTGTATAATATAAAAAACAAACAGACCGAAAAAATGAAGAAAAACACAAAAGCAAATACTCTGTAGTTACAGAGAACAGAATAGTGGTTACCAGAGGGAAAGGGGGGTGCTAAGTGGGTAAAGGGGGTAAACTGTATGGTAATGGAAACTACATTTTTGGTGATGTTCACGCTGTAGTGTATACAGAAGTAGAAATAACAATGTACACATGAAACTTATGTCATAAACCTATGCTACCTCAATAAAAAAAAAGATTTAAAAATAAATAAGTTGTAGAATCAGTTTCTTAATTCCTACACAAAAGCCTGCTGGGATTTTGATTGACATCATGTTCAACCTACTGACCAATGTGGGAGGAATTATTATCCTAACAGTATTGAGTCCTCTGATCCACGAGTGTGATCTGTTTCTCTATTTATGTAGGTCTTTAATTTTTCTCAGCAATGTTTTGTAGTTTTCAGTGTACAGGTTACACTTACTTTGCTAAATTTATCACTAAGGATTTCATAATTTTGATGCTATTGTAAATGGCATTTTAAAATTTCAATTTCCAGTTGTTTGTTGTTAGCATATAGAAAGCCAATCAAATTTTGTGTTTCGAACTTGTATTCTCAAAACGTGCCCTGTTTTACTTTTTCTTTTCTGATCTGTATACCTTAATTTATTTGTCTTTCCATTTTGGACTGGCTAGGACCCCCAATATAGTACAGTAAGTCCCCTACATGTGAACCTTCAAGTTGCGAATTTTCAAAGGTGGGAACGTGCGTTCCGTCAGCATCAGGCGTGAGTGACATTGCAGCTTGCCCTCCGTCTCCTACTGCTGACGGCCCTTCAGCTCTACCATCTCCCACCTCCTCTCCCTCCTTCAGTCAGTAGCTCTTCTTGCCTGTTCACTCGATGCCAGCCCCTGGATGCCAGCTGTTGTACTGGACTACTGTACTTTTCAAGGGACTGTACTGTAAGATTAAAAATGTTTTCTTTATTTTTTGTGTTTGTTTTTTATGCATTATTTGTGTGAAAGGTATTATAAACCTATTACAGCACAGTACTATATAGCCGATTGTGTTAGTTGGGTACCTCGCTAACTTTCTTGGACTTACAAACAAATTGGACTTAGGAACATGCTTTCAGTACAGAACAAACAAATTGGACTTAGGAACATGCTTTCAGAACGGAACTCGTTTGTATGTAGGGGACTTACTGTATTGAATAGAAGTGGTTAGACAGACATTCTTGCCTTGTTCATCACTCAGGGGGAAAGCTGTCACAGTTTCAGTAAGTATGATGTTAAATGTAGGTTTTCCTTAAATGGCCTTTAGTAAGATTGAGGAAGTTCCTTTCTGCTGCAGATTTACAGAGATGCTTTTTCTGCATCTATTTTTTTAAATAATTTTATTTATTTATTTATTTTTGGCTGCATTGGGTCTTTGTTGCTGCACGTGGGCTTTCTTTAGTTGTGGTGAGCAGGGGCTACTCTTCGTTGCAGCGCGCGGGCTTCTCATTACGGTGGCTTCTCTTGTTGTGGAGCATGGGCTGTAGGCATGAGGGCTTCAGTAGTTGTGGCATGCGGGCTTAGTTGCTCTGCGGCCTGTGGGATCTTCCCAGCTCAGGGCTCGAACCTGTGTCCCCTGCCTTGGCAGGTGGATTCTTAACCCCTGCCACCAGGGAAGCCCTTCTGCCTCTACTGAGATTAACCATATGGTTTTTCTCCCTTGTTCTGTTAATATGGTGAATTACATTAACTAATTTTCAAATATTAAACTAACCTTGTATTTGGTCATGCTATTTTATCCTTTTTATATATTACCGGATTCTATATCCTAATATTTTAAGGATTCTTACACCTATTATGAGAAATATTGGTCCATTGTCTTCTTTTCTTATGATGCCTTTATCTGGTTTTGGTATCAGGGTAATACTGGCCTAACAAAAGAAATGAGTTGGGCACTGTTCCCTCCTCTTCTGTTTTCTGGAAGAGTTTGTATTGAATTGATATTATATCTTCCTTAGTATGGTTGGTAGAATTCACCAGTGAAGCTATCAGGGCCTGAAGTTTTCTTTATGAAAGGGTTTTTAAAAACAAATTTGATTTTTTTTTAATAGACATGGTTAGTAGACTCTGGTTATCTATTTCTTCTTGAATGATCTTTGGTAATTTGTATCATTCAAGATGATACAAATCCATTGTCCATTTCATCTAAGTTGTTGAATTTATTGGCATAAAGTTATTTATAATAGTCCCTATCCTTTTAATGTCTTTAGAATTTATACTAATGTCTCCTCTCTATTTGCTGATATTATTACTTTTTCTTATTCTGGCTCTATGTTTACCACTTTTATGAACTTTTCAAGGAAGCAACTTTTGATCTCATTGGGTTAATTTGCTAATTTTTTTGGTCTTTTATTGATTTCTGCTCTAATCTTTATTATTTCATGTGTTTACTTTGGATTTTATTCACTCTTTTTCTAATTTCTTAAGGTGGAAGCTTAGAGCATTGATTTGAGACCCTTTTTTCCCCTCCTTATATAAACATTTAAGGTTTTATATTCCCCTCTAAGCACAGCTTTAGCTGCATCCCTCAAATTTTTTTTTTTTTTTTTTTTTTTTTTGCGGTACACGGGCCTCTCACTGTTGTAGCCTCTCCCGTTGCAGAGCACAGGCTCTGGATGAGCAGGCTCAGTGGCCATGGCTCACGGGCCCAGCTGCTCCGCGGCATGTGGGATCTTCCCGGATCGGGGCATGAACCCACGTCCCCTGCATCGGCAGGTGGACCCTCAATCACTGCGCCACCAGGGAAGCCCTCCCTCAAATTTTTGTATGAGTGTTTTCATTTTCATTCAGTCCAAAATATTTTATAATTTCCCTTATGTTTTCTTCTTTGACCATGGGTTATTAGACATGTATTTATTTCCTAATATTTGGGGATTTTCCAGGTATTTTATTGGTTTCTAACTTAATTGCAGTCAGACAACGTTCTTTATATTTTTTTAATTTACTGAGGCTTGTTTAATAGTCCAGAATTTGGTCTGTCTTGATAAATGTTTCATATGCACTTGGAAAGAATGTGTGTTCTGCAGTTGTTGCGTAGCATCTTCTGTAAATGTAGATTTGGTCAAGTTGGCTGATAATGTTGATTTAGCCTTCTACATCCTGATTTTCTATCTACTTGTTTTCTCAGTTATTAAGATAGGGCTGTTAACATGTCCACCTATAATTGTGAATTTGTCTATCTTTTTCTTGCTGTTCAATCAGTTTTTGCTTCATGTATTTTGAAACTCTTTTATTAGTTGCATACCCATTTAAGATTATGTGCTTTTGATGAATTGATTTCTCTATTATTAAATGTACCTTGCTTGATGTCCACTTTGTCTGATATCAGTGTAGCTCCTCCAGCTTTATTTTGATAGTGTTTACATGGCATATTTTTTTCCATCTTTTTACTTTTATCTGTGCCTTTATATTTAAAGTTGATTTCTGGTAACCAGTGTATGGTTGGGTATTGCTTCTTTATGTGACAGTCTCTGACTTTTCATTGGAGTACTTAGCCATTTACATTTAATATGATTATTGATATGATCAGGTTTAAATTAAATCTTCCATCTTGCTACTTGTTTTATGTTTGTCTCATTTGCTCTTTCTTCCTTTTTTCTCTTCCCCTCCTCCTTTTGGGTTAATTGTGTCTTTTTAATGATTCCATTTTCTCTCCATTATTGGCCTCCCAGCTATTCTTTTTTTTTTTCTTTTTTCCTTTTTTTATTTTTAGTCATTGCTCTAGGATTTACACATGCATCTTTTACTTATCCCAGCTTACCTTCACATATTATACCTATTCTATCACTTTATGTCTAAGAACCTTAAAACAGAGTACTTCCAGTTCCCCTCTTTTGTGCCATTTCTGTCATACACTTTACTGCAACATGTATTATAAACCCCACAATAGAAGTTTTACTGTTTTTGCCTTAAACAATTACCTTTTAGTGAGATTTTTCTAATGAGGAAAAATGTCTTTTATGTTTACCCATACCCTTTTTTAAAAAATTAGAGAGGTACTTTGTTTTGTTTTGTTTTAATTGTTCCAAAGTCAATGAGAAGGACCTTGAAGGGTCACATGCAAGATGGGAAAGGAATGATCCATGAGGCTCCATAACAGCCATAAAGCGATGGGCCTTGGGATGGATGGATGGCTTCTCTATTGTAACAGGAGGACGGTGAGGAGAGAATGTAGGTATGAGTACGTTTATGTTTGGTATCAGGATGATGAATTTCCTTTCTAGTGGCTTCCTTTTTCTTTTCTTATAAAATAGGTGAGAGTGAGGGAGGAAATAGAGGAGTAGAAGATAATCCTGCTGGGGACAGACTAGTGTGCTGACCGCAGAACTGTACCAGCCTTACGGGCTTTGTGATGAGCCTCTGGTGGTGATGAATTTCCTGTAGAACCAATGCACCCTGTTATACGTGACTTTCTCCATGCCTTTGGCTACTTGGGCTTAGATAAGAACAGAACTGATAAGTGGCTTTATCAGAGTTACATTTTGATAGTTGTGGGAAATGAAAGGGAAACAGAAGTCTCAGGTATTGCAGAGTGCTACTGAATGAATGGTGGGCTTTGGGCTCTAAGCAGAATGGCTGAGGCACTGTTCCCAATTTGTAGTTGGAACAGTTGAACAAGCAAACGAGAAATTGAAGCTGAGAGGTTGGTGGTTTTGGAGACGGAGCTGGAGATGGAGCAGTTGTGGGTGATGAGAACAAACAAGGAATGGCCTTGGGGAGCAGATAGTTCAGGAAGACTGAGAAGGAGATCTTGGGAAGATGGAGGAACTGGAAGGCTGAGGTGACCTGGGATGATGGCTGCACTGAGTGGTGAAGGACCCTACCAGCTAGTCGCCAAAGTCTTTGAAGAATGAGGGCCAGTTTGGCAAATCAGCCCCTGACAGGAATTTTTAAATTTTTTTGTTGTTGATTTTTGATAGGAAGCAATGGCAGCAGTATAAACTTTGCTACTAGTGATTATTCTTCTGAAATCTTTCAAAATGAGCAGCAATCTCAGGATGTACAGAAGAAAGAAACATTTCCCAACTTAGCTGAAGAGTCCATCTGGAGAATGATAGAACAGACACCTGAGTGCGTTCTGATGACATATCAGGTGCCTGAGAGGTAAGAAAGCATGTTAGAAGACCCACCTTTATATAAGCGTTTTATGGTTTCTTAAGTGTGTTTTTTAATACAAAGTGATTTTTAATGTTTTTATACATATCCTTAGAGAAATGTATTTTCAGATTCATTCATTTGAAGTCAAAAGACAAAGGTTTCTTAAAACAATGGTTGTAGTGGTCGTGACAATATAAATATGTTATGTGTCCTGAGACAAGAAAACAAAGCGAGGCACTGCTTTCCAAGACAGCCCACAGGTACGAGAACTTTTTTTAGAGCCTGGACTTTTTTTTCTCTCATTCTAAAAGAAGAGAAGACCTAAAGGAAATCTGTTTCTTCCATATGACTCATTAAAACACTATACAGGTATTTTCCATCAAGAGAAAGAGGCCTAGCTTTACCAATCTGACAAAGAAATGAGTCAGTTGTTCTATTTTTGATGTGTATGTCACATATTAACAAGAAATATAAAGTATATTACAAAGTAAAAAGAAGTGCTATTCTTAGGTCACAAGATAAGAACCCTGTGCCTTATTTAGGACTGTGAAGGTTTTGTTTGTTTGTTTGTTTTCAGGGTTAAAGAAATTGTACTGAAAGAAGATCTAGAAAAGCTGGCAAGCATGAGGCGGCGGCAGCCGCAGTTTTCTCACGGACAGAGGGAGGAGCTGGCCACTGTGCATTCCTGGATTCAGAGCCAGACGATCCCTCAGGAAATAGACATCCAGGTAAGCCCAGTAATCACAGCTGTCACGTGTTGCTGTTTTTGTGCCAGGTAGTGCTCTGGGCGCTTAGTGTACAGTCATCCCTCGTTTTCTGCAAGGGACTAGTTCCAGGACCCCCTGGGGTACCAAAATCTGCCGATGCTCAAGTCCCTCATGTAAAATGACGTAATATTTGCTTGTAACCTATGCACGTCCTCCCGTATACCTTAAATCATCTCCAGATTACTTATAATACCTAATACAATGTAAATGCTATTTAAACAGTTGGAAATTCAGCATACATTCTATGTAAATAGTTGCTGGTACACTGCAAATTTAAGTTTTGCTTTTTGGAACTTTCTGGAATTTTTTTCCCCAAATATTTTCGATCTATGGTTGGTTGAGTCTGTGGATGTGGAACCTGCAGATACAGAGGGCCGACTGTGCATTGCATGATCCCACTGAGAATCTTAATCTTCACAATTGCTTCTGTGGTAGGTGTTATTATCCCTGCTTTACCAGTAACAACAAAGAGAGGTATACAGATACTAAATAATTTGTACACTCAGCCCTCTATATCCACGGTTCAAGTTTCAATCTGTAGTTGGTTGGATCCAAGGATGCGGAACCCTCGAGTGCAGAGGGCTGGCTGTACCAAGTCATTTATATAAGGACTTGAGCATCCATAGATTTTTGTATCCTCAGGGGGTTCAGGAACCAAGCCCTCTGCACAAACTAAAGGACAACTGTGTAAGTGCTCACGTCTTCAGATTTTGAATACAGGTCTTTTTGGCTCCAAGTGTTTTTTTCTTCCACCAGTTGGAATGTTACGGTGCAGTTAGGAGTAAAGACACCTGCTTTCATATGTGATTGACTGGGGAGGAGAGTATAAGATGTGCCTGTCAAATATGCGTGCATGTTTGAAAAGGGTTGAAACTCAAGATGTAAGATTCACACCAGAGGATTTAGGATTTAGGATTTAGGATTCATGCCGAGCAGGAATTTCTGTGGGAAGAGTATATGAAGAATGAGCCCCAAAACAATTTAAGCAAAAGTATTTAAACAATTGCTGTCATCCCCCTTCTAATAATAAGGAATGAAATCTAATGGATAGTCTTAGATGTGAATAAGTGGGAGAATGAGACACAGGTTGTTTGGCCGGCATTTTACTGGTTTAAAAACTTTTCAGGTGACTTCACATCAAATAACCTGCCTGCTCTTGTTCCTTTTTGGAGGGCTGTGTCACTTGCGAAAACGGAGATTCAGCTGGTGATGCTGCAGAATCCTGTGGTCCGGATCCAGCAGAAGCAGCAGTTGAGTGACTCTGAAGATGCATGTGTACTCCCTCTCCAGGCCTGTGGGACAGCTAGACCTCCTTGTGATTCTCTATAAACCCCTAGGTCTTAAATGACCATGAAGTTATCATTGAATATTAAGCTTTTTCCTTCCTGATTTTTAACAGACATCATTTTCCTGAAGCAGACATTGTATATAGACTCTTTTACTTGTCTTTTTCCCCAATGTATTTAAACTGTCAAATAGACTCTTTTTCTAGTTTAGCTGTCCTCTAATGAGATTGGATGACCTCTAAAGAGGTGTGTGTACAGTCAAACTTTATTTCAGATGTCACCCCAAATAAATTACAATTAGCAGTATAGCTAGAGGACTTCCCTGGTGGTGCAGTGGTTAAGAATCTGCCTGCCAATGCAGGGGACACGGGCTCAATCCCTGGTCTGGGAAGATCCCACATGCGTGAAGCAACTAAGCCCGTGCACCACAACTACTGAGCCTGTGCTCTAGAGCCCGTGAGCCACAACTACTGAGCCCATGCACCACAACTACTGAAGCCCGCGCACCTAGAGCCCGTGCTCTGCAACAAGAGAAGCCACCACAATGAGAAGCCCGCGCACCACAATGAAGAGTAGCCCCTGCTCACCACAACTAGAGAAGGCCCACGCGCAACAAGAAGACCCAGTGCAGCCAAAAATAAAATAAATAAATTTATTTTTTTAAAAAGTATAGCTAGAAAGAGCCCCAAACCTTAGCCTCATTGATTTTGTTCTGTTGTTACATGAATCATTTCCCCCTGTTAGAGACTTCAAGAAATCCCCACTGTGGGCCATATACCTTTCCTAACAGTGTTCATAAATACAGTGCCCTCACCTGGTCTTTGCACAGTGACACATCCCTCCACAGTTAGGGTCTGACATTCCAGTTTTCTCACAACACAACACAGATCACTTCAGCATTGACCAGTATGAAAATGTGTTGTCCATTGGTGTACCGGAAATTCCTAGCTTTTAGAGTTGAATTTTGACCTTCATTTTTGTAGATGCTTTTCCTTTTGATTTTCTACCTTCCACTGAAATTCTCAAAGTCTTAGTTAAAAATGGATCAGCTTAACAATGAGCTTATTCTTTGCAGGGTTTAAATTAGCTTTTGCATGTGTAATGTTAAAACAAAAGAGCTTCTAGCTCAACCAGCTTCTGACTCATCCCCTTTGAAATTTTTAGATAATAACTGCAAAAAGTTTTTAGAGTTATGTAAGAGTTAATGTTGTTCTTATATGCGTGTGTGTTTAAATGTTATCTTATCAAAACTAACAGTTAACTCTTTCCAACCAATTTACACAAAAGAAGGTCTCTCAATCCCTGCCAGAGGTCTGATTGGCACTGCCTTCTTTTTGTCCTTAAATAGGGGTAAGTGTTGCCCTTAAATAGGGGTAAGGGGCCTAAGAGCGTTGCAGAATCTGCCACAAATGAGGGCTTCCTGGGCCTGCTGAAGTTGTGTCTTTTAAGAAGTGAGTTGTTTACATGATAAGTGAGCCCCCTCTTCTTAGAGAAGTGATGATTCCTTCTCAAACTTGGAATGACGTGCAGTTCACACCCATGTAGATCAGAACCAGGAACAGAAGAAAATGAAGGCTGGAATAACCTTTTCTCTTTTAAATAACATGCAACAAACTAACTTACTTTTCTTTTTTTGTTGTTGTGTTTTTTGTTGTTTTTTGTTTTGTTTTAGGAAAACACTTCTTCCTTTCAAGTTTTATAGTTTTTTATAAAAGGCATCCTGATCATAATTATGAGAATCAACCTTTCTATCTACAATGCTGCTGCACTCTGATTTTCAAGCCTCGTAGCTTAGATTTACTTTCTAAAGTGGAACAGACGTCTCTCGAATCTGCAGGGGATTGGTTCCAGGACCCCCTCGCAGATGCTAAAATCCATGGATGCTCAAGCCCCTTCTATAACATGGTGGTACAGTCAGCCCTCTGTACCCGCGGATCCACATTCAGGATTCTACACCCCTCCTCGACTCTCCCCACCAGGAATACGGGGGGCCAACTGTAGTTTCCTAGAAGGTAAATCTTTCTTCAGGTGTCAGAACCATTTTCAAAAGATGCCCATGACATTTCCTGGAATTTTCTCACTTTAAGCTGTTCCATGCCCATATTCCTGTCTTACAAATAGAGAACTCTCCTATTCCGCTCCATCTCGATTGTTAAATGATCTCTGAAGCCCTGGTTGTGTTGGTCAAGTTGTGTGGTATTTTTGCCCTTGGTGAAAAATCAAATTTAAAAAAATGAACCAGCCTGGATATTGTCCATCAGTAGAATCGCTGTGACCTTCTGTAGTGATAACCTTTTTAATTTGTTTAAATGAAAAATGACATGGAGCAATCAGAGGACTGTTCTGCATTTGTGAACACGTTTTTTAAACCTGACCTTCTCTAATATAAGCCCTCTTTTCGATTCTTTCTGGACGTTTGTTTTATTGACATTTGCTTATTTCTTTGCCTTACTACACATTTAGGGTCAACTTAAAATTGGTGCTTTTGTAAGCAGATCTATAAAACCATTTGTAGTTTTGATACTTTGATAAGCCGCCGAATTGGCGTATTTAGAGTCTGGACCATGGTGCTTCCACTGCTGAGGATGAGCAGACGGGGTTCAGTGGTGCCGCTCCCCGGGGGGGGCTCCCCCCCAAGCTTAAACAGCTGTTCAAGTTTATTAACTTTTTGTATCGATAACTATAGAAATTGGTAATAAAAATGTATACTATAGGCTTCAGTGTGTACATAAATGTTACCAAAAAGCTGTATTTTCTTGGATAAGAGGTCAGGATTTATGAACAACAGAATGCTGTGGGAATGGAATCGTTTTACAATGAAGTGCAGCTTCATCATAACTCACAAGGTAAATTTAATACAAATGGAAATTTTCTTTTAACTGAGTTTATAATTAACTGTGAATTTACTTGTTTTTAATGGTTATTAATATTTTAATCGGGTATCTTTTTTAAGCAAAAACAATAAATGGTATACATGTAAAACTTGAGAAATTTCTTGCACTGCATCAACAAACCTTTGCCCTGAATGTGTATTTTATATCGTTGAGGAATATTTACTGAGATTGAGAGACACCGCAGGGTGCTCACGTTAGGGTCACTCTGAGTCTGCGTCTCTGTCATCTCTGCGTCCAAGGTCCTGCTCGGTGACAACACAGCATTTAGTCCTCACTTCCGCACTGGGAGGAGCTTATTGGGTTCTGAGCAAATATACATGTTTTTTAATACCAATTTTTTTTTTAAATTTTTGGCTGTGTTGAGTCTTTGTTTCTCTAGTTGTGGCGAGTGGGGGCTACTCTTCGTTGCGGTGCACAGGCTTCTCACTGCAGTGGCTTCTCTTGTAGTGGAGTGTGGGCTTTGGGCATGCAGCTTCAGTAGTTGTGGCTCACGGGCTCTAGAGCACAGGCTCGGTAGTTGTGGCTCGCGGGCTCTAGAGCACAGGCTCGGTAGTTGTGGCTCGCGGGCTCTAGAGCACAGGCTCGGTAGTTGTGGCTCACGGACTCTAGAGCGCAGGCTCAGTAGTTGTGGCTCGCAGGCTCTAGAGCATAGGCTCAGTAGTTGTGGCTCACGGGCTCTAGAGCGCAGGCTCAATAGTTGTGGTACACAGGCTTAGTTGCTCCGCGGCATGTGGGAACTTCCCGGACCAGGGCTCAAACCCATGTCCCCTGCATTGGCAGGTGGATTCTTAACCACTGCGCCACCAGGGAAGTCCCTTTAATACTAATTTTAATGACTAATTTACAAAGTTTAGTTATCAAGATTACTCTTTCAGATTCTGTAGAGTGAACTTGTGTTTCACAAAGTCTGACTGTGGAACTGGCAGCAACAGAATCTTGGAATTAAAATATGAATCTGGATCCTGAAGCCAACAGGACTTGCTAAATGTTACACCTTTCAAACCACCTGCACTTCCTGTCATAATAAAACGACAGCAACCCAAGAAGGGAAGAGAGCTCAGCGTTGATGGGATGTGCACTCCTCCCGCAGGTACTGCTCTGGTGCTTCCCATGAATTATCTCATTTAATACAACCACGAAATAAGCAGCGTCACTGCCCTCATTTTACAGTGAAGGACACGGGGGCGGAGAGAGCCGGATGACCTGGCCGGGGGCTCAGAGCTGGGTGGGAGCAATGACTTGACGCCAGAGCCCCGGCTGTAAGAGCAGCTGCCTAGTATCACAAAACGGGAGGGATTTGGGATCCTACGGCGATGGAATCCACCCTAAGCTCTTGCTGGTGTCATAAACATACCGGCACCCGTGGGGCCAGAGTCCTGTGTTAGGGAACTGGATTCAGTTGAATTTCAGCAGCGAGCGATGCCACAGCATCCTCACAGCCACATGTCAGCATGTTCCCGAGATGACACATCCATCCTTCAAGCTGGAAACAACTTGCCTACAGATTTGTTCTTGACGTCTTAGACAAGGAAAGGGAAGATTTATCAGACCTGTGCTCTAAAGAGATTTTGGGTGGTTGTTGACAAGATCAATACCGATTATGTGGCTGTTTGGTGCAGACCTGACCCTTCATTCCTTCTGAGTTGGGGGTGTGATTGGTGACAGGGCCGAGAAGGGGAGCCTGGGTTTCCCATGAGAAGGGCTCTCCCGCAGGCATGGGCCGTGCTGGGAGCTGCGTGGAGCTCACGGGTCTCAGCTCCATGCTCTATACATAGATAAGCTACGATGGTATAGATGTATTAAGAGGATAAGTTAGTATGTGCACACACACACATGGTTTTTAAAAATTAACAAACCAGGCTATATCTTCCATTCCACAATCTTAAATCCCACCTCAAGTTTCTTCTCTAAGAAACAGATTATGAAGGTATTTTTCTAGTACTGTGCTCCTTGAGCTCACAGAAACTGACATCAAACAAGCTTCAGTGTTAAGAGATTAAAGTTTTCAAGTGTTCAGTACTTAGGTTAACTAAGGGAGAGGGGATCGGAGTGTGTGGACGCCCTCCTTCAAAAACAAAGGAGAATTCAGACTGTTCCCAGCCCTCATCTTTAGGCATCCTTCACTTTGGACGCTTTTCCAAGCTAAGATACTGATCTTTTGTTTTTTAATTAATAACTCACGTTGTTATTTTTAAGGGTTGAAAGGACATCACTACTAAGATAATGTAAGTTAAATGATTTGTAGTTTTACTATTTTAACTAAAATTTTCTTTTATGATTTTTTCTTCTTAGTATTTGCTTCTGTTCATTTATTTGTTTACTTTTAAACTTTTAGATAATTCTTTAAAGATAAATTGATGGATAGATTTTCAGGATATGTTTATAAGTAAAATAACCACTCATGATATTTGCAAAACATAGAGGATTTATTTTCCAAATAATAATGAACAGGGTATAGCTTGCCTAGTTTTTCATCTATACTGCTTTCAAATCAAGCGTTTTTATTTTACTTTTTCTGAGATGGTTGGTTTTGAGTTGACTAGTAGATGTTCATGTCACTTCAGACACAGTATTTCCAGAAGCATTCAGAGGGAGTTCCTCGTTTCTTGTTTGGTTTCCTGATTTTGGCTAAAAGGTGACTCAAGAAAATGTTGGGATCTTGTCCTGAGAAAGCCTGAAATTAAAACAATCCAAATAAAAAAACAGGTTATCAATGAACTGAGTCCTACACACACAAATACGAACCTTAGTTCCAAGGTAGGAACTTTAAAAAGTGTTTTCTTGCTGTTTTATGGGATAGAATTGTGGTGAAAGCCCAGCGTGTAGGCTCTGGAAGGTCTCCTTGTGCCCTACCTGCGGTCCATCCAGTCTGTTTAGCCCTGTGATTGCCGTGAACTTGCCTAAACCCTCATTGACCTATTTCTATTTAAATCTGTCAGTAACATGTTCTGTCCATTTACTGTCTTCTCTGTAAAGTAGGCCTTTTATTTGCCTTGAAATTAACTTCTTTAAGCATGGACCCTTACATTTTTTTTTCTGGGATTTCATGAGCAAATCCTAATCACCTTTATGATTTTAGAGTCTTTCATCATAACCCTTCTATTCGGAACAATATAAACATCTGAATGATAACGTTTAATGTAGAAGCCATCCCCATCCCCTCTGGATGGTTTACCTGCCCTGGGGCCTCAGGTGGTGTATGCCATCTTCAGAATTGAGGGATTCCAGAGTATATTTTTATAAGGATAGTAATGGGTGCTACACCAAGAAAAGGTGTCTCCAGTCAAAATATTTGGGAAATGCTTGGTTAAAATTAAATACGCTTATCTCATTTCCTGGAGGCTTTAACATGCTAATAATGTACATAAAGAATTACCAGGACAGGGAGAGGGGCCAGACCCCAGGGCGTCACTGTAGGCTGGCTCGTGGGACTGGTATACCTGGAAAACCCCTTAGGAGACACTAATTTAGAGTTTGAGGGGTTGATAATGATCAAATACAGATTTTTCTTTTAGTGTTTAAGGTCCTCCATTAACTGTGCACCATTTCTAACCATTTAATATTATCATTCATCAATCCCAATCACAGTCTGCTGCACCCAAAATGATTTCCTTCATACTCTGCTCTATCACACATATGACACCTCAGGGTTTTGACCATGTCTTTCTTCTATTTAGACATCATATGGCAGTGCTTGTCATACTTTATTTAATGTACATAAGAATCACCTGGGGAATCTTGGTAAGATGCAGATTTTGATTCGGTAGGTGCTGGGGGGTGGGGTCTAAGAGTCTGCATTTCTCACAGGCTTCCACATGATACTAATACTGCTGGTCCTCGGACCACGTGAAGATGATCAATGACACAGCACAAGTGGGTGACAAACTTGAGGGCAGGGGCCTTATCTATTTTTTATTCTCTTAAACTCGTTACAATAATTTATCCAAAATGGGCACTGGATAAGTTCTTGTTGATCCACATTTATATGGATCAAAATTTGGAACATGCTTTGAAGTAATACTGACTGACCAGTTATTTTAAGGTGTGATTTCTACCCAAAATGCTCGACTGGTTCATGAATTGAGGCTCCTCTAAAGTCAAGGAATAGCATGCTCACTTTTGTAACGTAATTCTCACGATGGAGCTACTTACCTTTCTCAAACTTCCTCTTGGGTAAAAAATGTTGGTACCAAGATCTGGAAAACAGTATTTTGAAACCTCTCATCATCAGATCTATTATTTCCATTTTACACTTGTCTTATTTAAAACACACAAAATAGAATATTCCTAAATCATGTCTAGTTTCTGATTTTCCTTTTTTTCACACCACAGTGATATTTACTTGAAGGAAGATAGGCAGGCACCTGGTTCTTTCTCGCTTCCAGAATTCGCAAAGGGCACTGCATTTTCCTGAGTTAGCAGTTCAGTAGTTTATCAAAAATATTTTATAACAAGTGAAATTCTTTCTACTAAACAAGGTCTATTAAAATACTCCATTTTGTTTCCAGAATGTCCTGAGCATTTCTATCAGTGCCGGGAGGAATACAGTGACAGAGAAAATAGTAAAAGCTGCCATTTCATGGATTACTTTGTGTGCCACTGTGCTGAACATTTTACTTGCATTTTCTCATTGACTGAACTTCACAGTAACCCCATGAGATGGGCATTTTTATCATTCCCTTTACTGGTTTAAGAAACTGAGGTACAGATAGATTAATTTGCTTAAGACTTGAGTAAGTGGGAAACCAGGATTGTAAATTTCACTTATTGAAAACTGGGATAATGCCCTCCTTCCCCCCAGAATAAAAGTCCGTACAGAGAACAGATATACTGAGGGACCAAGTAGAGCAGGATGCTTGGAAGGAGTTGCTGAGAAAAAGAAAACAGAAGATGTCAGAGGAAGTCTTTATGCCCAGAGGGGAGAGTGTTGGGTAACTAACTCATTTTATATAGCTGATCTTTCTATTCCAAAATAGGATTTTACCTCATCTAATTGATGAGCACAGGGAGTAAATTCAGTGGCAAAAAAAATCAGACAGGCTAGGGGCTTCCCTGGTGGTGCAGTGGTTGAGAGTCCGCCTGCCGATGCAGGGGACACGGGTTCGTGCCCCGGTCCGGGAAGATCCCACATGCCGCGGAGTGGCTGGGCCCGTGAGCCATGGCCGCTGAGCCTGTGCTCCACAACGGGAGAGGCCACAACAGTGAGAGGCCCGTGTACCGCAAAAAAAAAAAAATCAAATCAAATCAAATAGGCTGTAAACACAAGAATCATTTTACCTGCTTTCCTAAGACCATCTCCTATCTCTGCACCTGACATCTCTGGCAGCATCTGCAGAAGGGAATCTCTTTCCAGCTCATCCAAAGTTGATCTGACATCTTCAGGTGCTACACAGAGTAGAAATAGATATTAGCAACTCAGCTGCTTCTTCAATCAGTTCTGTTCCTCATTGTCTTTTGGGGGGTACCAGGGACAAGGAGATAATACCAGAAAACCTTCAAATACTAAGTTCCAGTTTTGTCGTCAGTAGTATTTTAACCGAGAAGTGGAAATGCTACAGTCCAGTTCACAAGCCAGCAGAACAGGAAATCAAGCGCGTGACTCTCATTCTGATTCCTCCTGCCTGTGTGACCTTGCCAGGCTGCTCACTGCCTTGAATAAGAGGGCAGGGCTGAGCCACAGGGACAGTGAAAAAGCACTTCCACTTACAAAGTGATTCTTCCTCATTTCTATTTACCTACTGCTGCCTTTTGCCTTTTGCCTTTTGATTTTAGACATATGGGTGGTGAAATTGGAGTGAGAGGAAAAATAAAGGAGTGGTTTTCTAAAAGACAGTATTGTTAAGGTTCTTCCTGTAAAGCAAATAGGATGGCATCACCTCTTATCTGCCTGGCCTCCAAGACACATTGTCAGGAAAGAGCTTTAAAATACTCTTTAAAGAAGCTGATAGCAACATTTTCAGGGTGAAATTTGGTCAGCTTAGTGGCATAGAAGATGCATGGTAAGTGTGTGCAAGGTGTGTGGGAAGTGAGTGTGAGGTCTGGTGAGCAGACTCTGGACCCTGGCAGAGCAGTCTTGGCCAGGTGCTGCAGTGGGGAGATCAGAGCTTCTGGGGAGTCCTGTACTATCCACTTGCTTCACTAAGGCTTCCAAATCCTCAGCTACAACCTTGATTGGAAAACAAAGAGCAAGCCATTGTGAAGGCTTCTGGGCACATTCACAGTACTTCTGAAGAATATTAATGAGAAATCTATAAAATTTGGCCACACATAAATGTTTATGTCATGAAGGATCATTTATGGAGAAACAAGTGGGAAAAAATTTCAGGCAAAAACTAACGTAAGCTGCCACCTGTTAAGAATTTAAGTGAGATGCTACACTCATCTAAGTTTGGAAAAATCATAATCATGATATGTAAGTTTTTGAGGATGACAATAATATCTGAATGTTCATTCTTGGTTTCATCTTATGCTTTTTACTGTACTTTTTTTTAAATAGCAGAGATTCAATAAAGTTAATGCCTGATTTAGCCATTAAGATGACTGCCACTTATGAGTTCAGTGACTGTGGAAGTTGACTGATAGTGCATGAATTAGAGCTTGACAATTATCAGAAAGCTGCTTGAGAGAAACTTTAGAGAGTAGAAATTATCAAATCAATGGCTTAGAAGAGATTTTTCCCTTTATTTAAAAAAATGTCTGAAGTATCCACAATTAAAGACAAGTTAAAATGTTTATGAACCTAATACCCAAGCACCAAACTTTTCGTTTCTTAAACTAAATTAAGAGTTAACAGCACAATAAGTATCTGCTTGACTGATACACTTTAAGAGAATTCAACTTAGAATTGAAATGAATGAAACATCAATCAAAAGGAAAACATAAATGTACTTGGAAATCTGTGTCATCCCTAGCCCCAGCTAGTCACTTCTTTATTTTTTAATAAACATTTTTGTTTCATATAACACATGTCAGATGATTACTTTTTAGCTTAAAATAAGATACAATAAAAATATTTTAACCTATAATTGGAACAACCAATTCTGTATTCATCCAGTTCATTTAAAATAGAAACGAAAAGCAATGATGTTTTAAATTTAGTGCCATTTTCAAAATTGAAAAAAAAAAGAAAAAAGCTGATCAAAATAACTTAGAAATATAGAAGTGGCATTAAATAAGCAATGTTACCCTTCTACTTTTACATTTTAGAAAGGAAAAAAAAAACCTGTATCCATTACTGACTCTGAGATGTGTTGTAAGGACCCTCAGCATTCTTTTCATAGCTGGGACTATTAATTTCACAAGACTCCTTTAAGAAAGAATTTTCACTCTTATCTCTAACATTGCATTTAAGACCCTTGAAGACTCTTTCAAGACTGACATAAGGGAAAGAAATCATTTTACCTGAGAGCTGCAGGGGTTCTTCCCTGGAGTCAAGGACAGGAAGAGACCAGAGAGGATTTAAGCATCCTATGAAAAGCAAACAGCAGGAGACCAGCTTATACATGATTGGCAGGAGACAGAATTCTTCCTTCTCGGCTTCTGTTTGTCAGAACTTTCAACTTGCTTCTTCTCAGGGATATAGCTCAGTGGTAGAGCATTTGACTGCAACTTGTTCCTTCTCATTCTGTGATCAGCGATTATATATATTATCCTATGACCTCACATCATCCCCTACAAAAAAAAATAAATAAATTTATTGGCTATGAAGGCTGAAAGACAATCACTTTGCATTGATGTAATTTTTCAAAGTAGCAACTCATAGACAATAAATTTACTGTCTTGTTGCCTAGTGTACAAAATAGGTATTAAATAAAGAACAGTTACGTTAATAAATCTGGCAAAAGGAGTAACTGAGAGCAATAAATCATGAGTTAAAGAAAGGATAAGACATGAGTTGAAGTGGCCAAGGCAGAGACATGGATTTATGAGTCCTACCCAGCAGAAGTACTGTGGAGCATGGCAAGAAATGTGTTGCTTTCCTTTTTTTAACCTTTTATGAATGAATAGATGAATTGTCATATTGTTTTTGGGGCTGCCATGCCTGAAGAATGACAACGTGTGGAATGAAACTCAAAACCAGCTATTTATTTTTAAAAAGTGAAGATAAGTTAAATGCATAGCAAACAGTCAGGCTCAAGGCAAGTTGTGTACATACACTAGGCCTCATGTAAAACTACGAGTGTAAGAGTCTTCAGAGAAGGGAAATAACTTTCCTTAAAGTTGGATATCACTTCTTAAGGAGGAGGAAGAAAAAGCCTGAAAATCTGGCCGATAAGTATTTCCAGAATTTCACTGCTCTTCCGCACCTCCACTCTGCCCGGCGGCTCCCAGCCTGGATCCTCGCAGTAGCGCCTCCTTGAAAACATCCTCAGGGCTGCATTCTGCCCACCAGTCTCATCTCAGAACAGCACAGTGATGCTATTACCACGTTAAGTTAGGTCACGTCGGCTCTTGGCTCAAAACCCTGTACTGGACCTGAACATAAAAGTTAAAACTAGGGCTTCCCTGGTGGCGCAGTGATGCAGAGTCCGCCTGCCGATGCAGGGGACTTGGGTTCCTGCCCCGGTCCAGGAGGATCCCACATGCCGCAGAGCGGCTGGGCCCGTGAGCTATGGCTGCTGAGCCTGCGCGTCCGGAGCCTGAGCTCCGCAACGGGAGAGGCCACAGCAGGGAGAGGCCCGCGTACCGCAAATAAATAAATAAATAAATAAATAAAGCTAAAACTAAAGAATTTCTAGGAAAAATAAATAAATGAACACCTTCACTACCTGAGGGTAGGCAAATATTTCTTAGACATGACACCAACCATATAAGAAAAGAATGGATAAACTGGACTTCATCAAAATTAGAAACATCTCCTTGAAAGATACTGTTAAGAAAATGAAAACGCCAACCACAGCTGTGAGAAAATATTCACAAAACCAATGCCAGACTAAAGACTTCTCCAGTATATGTATAAAGAATCCCAACTCAATAAGTCAGCAACCCAATTAAAAGAATGAGCAAAAGGTTTGACATGAAAACATACATCCAACAAACACCTGTACACAAATGTTCATAGCTGTAAATAAATGACCCAGGTGTCCATCAACAGGGGACTGGGTAATAAGCTGTGCTACATCACACAGTGGAATTCCACTCAGCAATGCAAAGGAACTACTGATAAACGCAACATGGACAAATCTCAAAAACTTTATGCTGAGTGAAATGAGCCAGATCCAGAAGAGTACATATTGCATGAGTCCATTTAAATGAAGTTCTAGAACAGGCAAAATGAATCCATGGCATCAAAAAACAGTTCAGTGAGAGATGGAGGGTTGACGGTGGGGAGACAAAGAACTTTTTGGGGTAATGAAAATGTTCTAACCTTATCAAGGCAATGGTTTCCTTGGTCAAAACTCATCAAACTGGGACCTCCCTGGTGGCACAGTGGTTAAGAATCCGCCTGCCAATACAGGGGACATGGGTTCGAGCCCTGGTCCAGGAAGATCCCACATGCCGCGGAGCAACTAAGCCTGTGTGCCACAACTACAGAGCCCGTGAGCCACAACTACTGAAGCCCACGCACCCTAGAGCCTGCGTGCTGCAACTACTGATGCCCACATGCCTACAGCCTGTGCTCCGCAACAAGAGAAGCCGCCACAATGAGAAGCCCGTGCACTGCAACAAAGAGTAGCCCCCGCTCGCCGCAACTAGAGAAAGCCTGCACACAGCAACGAAGACCCAACGCAACCAAAAATTAAAAAGTCATCAAACTGTACACTTAAAATGATACCTACATATGGCTGATTGGTTTTAAAGATTTAAAACCACGGTCTCCTGACTTCAGTTTCACTTCTTCCAATACCGCCCTCCCCTGACAACTCCACTCCAGCCATGCTTCCTCCTTACTACTCCCTGAACATGCCCCTGCCTCAGGGCATTTGCAACTGCTGCTTCTCCCTCCCCTGGATTGCTCTTTCCCCAGATGTGGTGCCTGGCTCTCTTTCTCACCTCCTTCAAGTGTTTGCTAAAATATCACCTCCTATGTGAGGAATCCCCCAACCCTGCTATTTAAAAGTTGCAATGAACCCACCCCCAGCATTCCTCATCACTCTTGCCTTGCTCTGTTTTTTCCACGGCACTAAGCTCCCTCTGGCACATTATATATTTTATATAGTTACTATACAAAGTAGGCACTCAATAAATATTTGTCGAATCCGTGAATGGGGTGCCAACCACAGGTCAGGCCTTGCTGAGGGTAAAGAGCAGTGAACAAGAGGAAAAGAAATTTCTACTCTTATGACCTTCCTAACTGGAGGAGACAGACAACACAACAGATAGACACTATGATTATTTTTTATTGCCATGAAGAGGCATAAAGCCTAGTGCAGAGATGCTGCTGTAGGGCAGGTGGTCGGGCAAGATGTTGTTTTATACGGGGCATCCAGGAGGCCCCTGGGAAGGGACAGACGCCCAAATGAAGTGCGGGAGTGATACGTTTGGAGGCTCCCGCATAGGAAATCGAGGAGGGGTGATCAGGGAAGCAGGAGGAGCACTAAAAGGAGAGTCCCGGGCTTCCCTGGTGGCGCAGTGGTTGAGAGTCCACCTGCCAACACAGGGGATACAGGTTCGAGCCCCGGTCCGGGAAGATCCCACATGCTGCGGAGCAACTAGGCCTGTGAGCCACAACTACTGAGCCCACGTGCCACAACTACTGAGCCTGCACGTCTGGAGCCTGTGCTCTGCAACAAGAGAGGCCGCGATAGTGAGAGGCCTGCGCATCGCAATGAAGAGTGGCCCCCGCTCGCTGCAACTAGAGAAAGCCCTCGCACAGAAACAAAGACCCAACACACCCAAAAATAAATAAATAAATTTTATAAATAAATAAATAAAAATAGAAGAAGAGTCTCGGTGCTAGTGGGGGAGTGGGGGCCACGTTCCTGACAGGCTGGGACACTGTCGAGCTCGGAGCCCTGATACGGGCTGCATGGGGGTCACTGGTGTTTCAACAGAGCAACGACAGGGCAATTTCACACAACCTGTCTGGCGAGGTGGAAGGTGGTAGTCTTATTTCAGGTTCATCTCCTCATTCAGCAGACATCTCAGCACCTACCACATGCCAGCACTGCTGGCGGCGGGGGTGGGGGGACACAGTTGTGGCCCAAGAAGACAGAGATGGCCCTCAAGAACCTGACAGCAGGAATGGGGCCACCAGAAACCACTTAGATCCAGCTCAAGAAAACAAAATGTATTGGAAAGTCACGGGATAGCTTCCAGGATCTGAAGAACTGTGCAGTAGCAGTACCCAGAGTCCCCCTGGGGCTCTGTTGGGAAAAAAAAAAAAAAAAAAAAGCTGGGCTTTTGATGAACCCCCTTGCAGGAGAATACCTAGGACAGCTATTTGCAAAGGGGAGGATTGTGGCCTCAACAGACATCCCAAATGGAACACATTATGGCAAGAGCTAAAATATATTTATACCCAGGAAGCTTGCTTTCAGAAATATACCCTAAGCTAATAATACCACAGAAGCAAAAAATTACCTGAAGCCACATCTGAAGCCTTATCTAGAGTGGAAAAGACATTAAATCAAAGGTTGCAAACTCAAGTGCATATAGAAAGCAAGAGGTGATAATGTAAATGAGGGAGGCAGGCTTGGAGAATGACAATAGGGAGTAGTGGGGTCTGTAGCAAAGTGGAGTACATATGCTCTCTCCAAAGGTGGATGGATTGCAGCTGCCAAGCTTGAAGCTTATAAATCTGAATCTAAGGGTTATCCATGATTTCTTTGACAACTAATTAAAAATTTTAAAAAACAACAGCTACAACAAAGTCCTAGCTAGCACTATGTGTTTCAAAGCAAACACATCCACACAGCATAACTCAACCTACATGCACCCAATTCTGGCCCAAATGCCCAACATAATTGATTGAGTTAGTATAGAGATTATCAACGTGTAATTTTAGTAATCATTAACGTAGTAATTAAAAGATTATAGGAACTTGGTCAATAGAATAATGTTAACGAATTAGAACATAAGATGATTGACACTATGTGGAAAAGGTGACTGTGGACAAGAACTGTTATGTAATATAATAATATGTAATATAAAATTGAAAATAGTTGTGTGAGGGTAAAGGATTTTTTTCTTTTCTTAAAATGCTATTTTGCACATACATATAAAATATATATGTGAAAGTATATGTAGCATATATAACATATATATATTACGTGTGTGTGCATGCATGCGTGCATGTGTATGGGTAAGCACTCATGAAGTAAAGTCCTGCCAAGAGGTGGGGAAGCAGGCAGGCTGAGACTGGGGGTTTGCTGGTGCCCCTCGAGGACTTTCAGAGAGGCGGGACGAACGCCAGACTGCTCCCTCCCCTGTGGAAGGGGCAGTCGGCCAAGCTTTGTCATTCTCTGGTGACTCAGGGGTGCTTCTGACAGTTATTAGTGGTGATTTTACAGCATGGCCTAATTAAGTTACAACTCAAGCTTAAGCTTAAAAGAAAATTAGCTTCTTTCCTTCAACAGACTGTCAAGGACAATGTCACCTTGTCCCAGAAATGTCCTGAGCACGTCACTCAATCCTAACAGTCCTCCGGCAGAGCAATACGACTTCACGTTCATGAACATGGATGAACAGCGACCACCTTTTTAAGAGGTGGGTTCCTTTCACTAGTCGCAAATTACCTTTGTTAACCAGAGGGGTGTTTTTTATGTCACATAGAAACAAACCATTAATGGGACATGTTTTGGGTGACTTGTGCCCATGGAGCAGCAGTACCTACAAAAGTACAAAAGTCACAAACCTCTTTTTAGTCCTTGTGTTGAAATTAATCTAAGTTTACCTGCTCTGCTGCCATATTTACCCTTTCATAACATGGGCAGAACTTTTGAATATAGTCTTTACATCGATTGTCCCCGCTTGTGAGGGCTCCTCGAGGAGAAATTGATGGGAAGTGACTTTGGCAAGTGTTTGAAGCCTGTTCAGTACATTCTTGGTGATGACTAACTCTCCTAATTCAGGATGAACCGTCAGGAATGGCCTTGTGCCCTTCAAATGCTGCAATAGTATGCCATTCTTTTAGGCCGACCCTGGTCTGTGGAAGTTCAGAATCAGATGTTCAGCTGATGTTGAGGTCGTTTCAGATGTCATGGGGTCCACTCTTATTTCTGTTCGTGTAAAAATCATCGGTTATAGGCTGTCAGATATAGATTTAATGTATATTAATTAAAATTCTAAATATACCCTCATCTATATTAGTTACAGCCTTAATTTGTATTAAATTATATCTCAGGTAACCACTTTGTATAAACGGTTACTGAATGCCTGCCTTGTCGGTGGCATGACAGCAATAAATTGTGGGACTTGAAGGCTTCTCGGCAGAATCAGGAGGGCTTTGCAGGAGAGGTGGACAAGGGACAGGTGAGGGAACAGCCTAAACCAAGGCCTAGAGGACGTGTCCCGCAAGTTTGCAAAAGGCTGGACACAGCTAATGAAGACCAGAGGGATCAGCAGGACCGGATCACAGCACCAAGTCAAGGAATTTGGACTGTCCTTTAATAGCCATGAGAAGACAATGAGGGGTTTTAAACAAGGGAGTCATGTCATTCACTTGTTCATTCAACAATATTTATTGATCACCTAGCATGTGCCAGGTACTGCTCAAGATACTGAGGATACAAAAATAAACAAAGCCTCAGAGTTTACTCCCAAGGCATCAGATGGTGACAAGTGCCATGAAGAACTAAGTAGGCTTAGGAGGGTGATGATGGAGGGGCGACTCTATATAGGGGGTCAGCACAGAAGGAAATGAGGAGGGTGCCATATGGCCATCTGAGAACAAGAGCATTCCAGGCAGTGGGAATAGCAAGTGCAAAGGCCCTGAGGTAGGATTGGGCTATGCCTGTTTGAGCAACACCCAGGAGGTCAGCGTGGCTCAAGCAGAGTGATCAAGGGGGAAAAGGTGGAAGCTGAGAACAGAAAGATAGTAAAAGGACAGATCTAGGTTTTTAAGGACTTAAAACAGCTTTAAAGTGAGTAGGATAGGAAGCCCATTTGGAGCAATAGTATGACACAGTGTGAATTATGTTTTAAAAAGCTCACTCTGGCCACTGCGTGGGGAGGAGGCTGCAACAGGGACAGGGTGAAAGCAGGGGGACCACCCTCTGGAGATGAGAACTAGGGGTAGTGAGAAGGGACAGATTCTGCAACTAGCTTGAAGGAACAGCCAGCGAGATTTGCTGGTGAATCGAAGGTGAAAGATACATCGAGGATGACCCCAAAGTTATTGGCCTGAGAACCTGGAAGGGTGGCGTCACCTGCAACTAAAGTGCAGGAGCAGGTCTGCAAGGGATGTCCAGAGTGGTTTGGACACGTTAGTATGGGGGTGTCTGTTAGACACCCAGGGGAGAGGTCAAGAGGGCAGCCGGATGCATGCAGGGTCCAGGAGGAAGACCTGGGCTGCAGATAAAACTTGGGAGTCATCAGACAGTATCTAAAGGCATCGGGTGCATGAATCACCAAGGAAGTGAAGGTGGAGAGAAGAGAGGAGGGTGCGGACCTAAGAGCCCCATGGGGAGACATGGAGGAGCCAGCAAAGGGGCCACCGGGGGGCCAGTGCGGGAGACAAGAACCGAGGAAGAGGCCTGATGAAGACATCGTTTCTAGAAGGAGGGAGGGATGGTCCACGTCAAAGGCTGCAGACGAGGAATAACTGGGGGGGATCCAGGTAGCAACACAAAGGGTCTCGCAACTTCGACCAGAGCAGTTCTGGTGGCATAGAGAGTTGAAAGGCTGATTGGAGTGGGTTCGAGACAGAATGGGGACTTCCCTGGTGACCCAGTGGATAAGACTCCGCGCTTCCAATTCAGGGGGCCCGGGCTTGATCCCTGGTCAAGGAATTAGATCCTACATGCATGCCGCACCTAGGAGTTCACATGCTGCATGCTTCAACTAAAGAAGCCCTCATGCCACTACTAAAGATACCGCATGCCGCAACTAAGACACTGCGTTGCCAAAATAAATAAATACTTTTTTTTTAAGAGACAGAATGGGGAAAAAGGAAGTAGAGACCATGAGCAGAAAACTCTTTTAGGGAGTCTTGTGAAGGGGTGCAGAGAAATGGGAGCAGCAGCTGCTGAGGACCCAGCGTCAGGACAGAGGTGGTTAGAGAAGGGCCATGTCACAGGTGGTCTTCTGGCTGTAGGCACGACCACATCTGCCTTTTGCACGTGGCGCCCTCACATGGTGACCTATGCAGCCAAGCTGAGTGCCTGGTGCCTGAACCACTCCCCTGTCCCACCTCCACTGGCTGCACAGAGCCCACTTCCCGGGTGCACAGCTCCCAGCAGGTTTGTGAGTGTGAAGAACGTGCAACAGCAAGCACAGCTGTTCACAGATCTTTTTGGTGGTAACCAGGTACTGAACTTCAGGATTCCCCTGGGTGCCAATTGACCAAATACTGTTTTGTTATAAAAAAGCTCTTCATTCTGAGAAAAGTCTTTATAGTGGCTTAGTGGGCCACACCTCATCTATTACGGTTCTCCACCTTGCTCACTCCCCTCCAGGCATTCTTCCACCTCAGGGCCTTTGCACTGGTTGCCCCTTCTGCCTGGAATGCTAACCCCAAATATCTGCATGGCCAACTCGTTCATCAACTTTGAGTCTCTGCTCACGGGTCCTGCCTGCCAACGCTTATTTAAAAATCACACGCTGCCCTTTCCTCCCCCTTGTATTTCCCGCCCCCTTATGCCGTCTATTTTAAATGTTTTCATTTATCATGTTTTATTTACTTAATATGTTTATTGGGGTTATTATGAAGGCAGGGACTCTGTTTTGCTCACTGATGTATCCCAGGTGCCTTGAACAGTGGCTGGCACATGGTGGGTCTCAAACACTATTTGTTGAATGAATGAATTTTTGGAAATCCTTTTAGCCTGGTGCATGAGTCCTGTGTTTATTTTTTTCCAGCTGAAGCTTATTGTCTCAGTCATTTAGTGATGTGTAAGAAACTACTCCAAAATCTAGTGGCTTAAGACAACAACGATTTTATTGGCTCCTGATTCTACGGGTCAGAAATTTGGACGGGGTTGTTCATAGGAGGTAAAGGGTCTGCTGCTGTTGTTTGGGTCATTCACGTGGCCCTGGTTTCTAAGAGGACCTCACTTGCCTGGCTGGAGGCCGGTGCTGGATGGCAGCCAGACCTCCCTCTCCACCTGGTCACTCATCCCCAGGAGGCTGGTCCTGGAGCCTTCACATAGCATCTCAGAGCAGCACAAGGGCAAGCATGGAAGCTGCAGGGCTCTTGAGACCCTGGCTCAGAAACCCTCAAGGTCACTTCTACTGCATTCCATTCATCAAAGCAAGTTCTCATGCCAGCCTACATTCAAGGGGTGCTGTATTAGTTTTCTGGGGTACTTAAACAACAGAATTATTGTCTCACAGTCCTGGAGGCTGGAAGTTCAAGAACAAGTTGTTGGCAGAGTTGGTTACTTCTGAGGCCTCCCTCCTTGGCGTGTAGATGGCCACCTTCTCCCTGTGTCCTCACATGGTCTTTCCTTTGTATGGGTCTGTGTCCTAATCTCCTCTTCTTGTAAGGACACAAGTCCCATTGGATTAGAGCCCACCCATATGAGCTCATTTAACCTTAACCATCTTTTTAAAGGCTCCAACTCCAAATACAGTCACATTATAAGGTACCAGGTTTAGGACTTCAACATATAAATCGGGGGGGGGACACAATTCAGCCAAGGGGGCAGAGAAACCCCATTTCTTGGTGGAGGAACTATTGCAATCTACCCACTTACCAAACTGTCCACTGTCCACTTGCCCAACATAGAAGACGTCTGCTTACAGAGCCTCTTCTCAGCTCAGAGTGGACAGGAAGTCAGACCTGGGGCTGGTTTGGAAGTGCTTCTGTTCAACACCCCTGCAGGGACTTCAGGTCAGCATGGAGGGCAGAGGGCGAGGAAACAAAATCAGAAAGCCAAATGCTCGTGAGGCAGGGCCCTCAGGAGAAAGTCCACCCCCTCCCTTCCAAAGGAGTCTCCAGCCCTGTCCCACTCTGGTTTTGGCCCAGGTCTCAGGACCGCCTCTGGCTGGACACCTGTCCCCTGCCTCTACAGTTTCTTCTTTGCTCATGATGCTGTTTGCCTTGTAGAAATCAACCTCATCCTTAAGACCCAGCCTGAAGGCACCCTGTGCTTGCCCCCTCCTAGGGGACCCCATGGGAAGAAGACTTATCAAGTGGTGCACCCACCTCTCTCCTCCGTTGCTGTGGACTGAGTGCTTGTGCCTCCCTAATTCGTATGTTGAAGCCCTAACCCTCAAGGTGATGGTGTTGGGAGGTGGGGTCTTTGGGGAGGGGGGTGATTGGGTCACGTGGGTGGAGCCCTCATGAATGTGATTAGCACCCTTATGAAAAGAAACATGAGATGCACCCCAGTGTTCATTGCAGCACTATTTACAATAGCCAGGTCAAGGAAGCAACCTAAATGCCCATCAACAGACGAATGGATAAAGAAGATGTGGTACATATATACAGTGGAATATTAGCCATAAAAAGGAACAAAATTGGGTCATTTGTAGAGATGTGGGTGGATCTAGAGACTGTCATACAGAGTGAAGTAAGTCAGAAAGAGAAAAACAAATATCATATATTAACGCATATATGTGGAACCTAGAAAAATGGTACAGGTGAACCGGTTTGCAGGGCAGAAATTGAGACACAGATGTAGAAAACAAACATATGGACACCAAAGGGGGAAAGGGGCGGTGGGTGGTGGTGGTGGTGTGATGAATTGGGAGATTTGGATTGACATATATACACTAATATGTATAAAATGGGTAACTAATAAGAACCTGCAGTATAAAAAATAAAATTCAACAACAAGAAAAAGAAAGAAACATGAGAGAGATCATCTCTCTCCACCAAGTAAGGACACAGCAAGAAGGTGGCTGCCTGCAAACCAGGAAGAGAGCCCTCACCAGAACCCAACCATGCTGGCACCCTGATCTTAAACTTCCAGCCACCAGAACAGTGAGAACTAAGTGTAGGTTATTTAAACAACCCACTCCAGGGCATTCTAGATATGTATGGAAGGTGTTAGTCAACCATGCCAGGCACCATGCCAGGCACCATTCCAGGCACCGTACCAGAGTGTTCATGTGTCATCCCATCAAATCCCACAAATCACCTTCATCCCCCAGGGCTGACCACAGTGGTAGGCACAGAGCAGGGGCTCTGTTAACAATGATCAGCTGAAGTTCAAAATGCATTATCAATTCCCATTGTGAGAAAAAAAGGGGAGACCCTCAAAATATGAAGAACTCGACACAAGTAGATGTTTGTTGATTACAGGAAAGATGTATTAAGTCAGACCCAGAAAAAAAATTTAGAAGAGAAATTAACACAAAATAACCCAACTGTTCAAAATTTTGCTTCTTCCCAGGACAATAGCTTCCACAATCTGGAAACAAACTCAGTGCTCGCTTCGGCAGCACATATACTAAAATTGGAAACAAACTCCAGCAAGTCTCCTAGGAAATGTTTTCCTTGTGCTCTTCTCATTCCAGCGGGTCTATTAATGAAGGGGTCTTCCAGAATAAGCACCCCCTAATGTGTACCCATCTCTACTTTAACAGCAGAGTCATTATGTTAACACCCCCAACTAATTTACTGCAAATGGGAAGCTGGCTCTCCCTCGAAGGCACACGTTTTGTCAAGCCCAGGGATGAAGCCCCGTCCAGTTGCAGAAGGATTTTCTTGAACTTTTTAGATCTAATTTCCCTTCAGACTCAGAGTTGGCAATTATACAGTTCTTCCACCGACATCTGTTGAAACAAGCATGTGAGTGCCCAGCCCCATCACATCTGTCAGTTTGGACATTGCTCTGGTGGCAGCCAGGGCCCATCCAGCCCAGCAGAGTCCACAGGCCTGTCTGCCCCAGTGAGAGTCGACGAGCCCACATCTCTGAAGACAGCCTAGGGAGGCTTGGCACTTTCTATCTAAATGGAAAAATAATAATGATGATGCCAAGATTTATGCAGGTTTCCCAGGCTCTGTGCATTGTGGACAGCACATGCCCAAGTGTCCAGGAGGGAGGTAACAGAGCCACAGTGGCATTCCTGCTTTTCAGAAGATGGAAGTGAGGCTGCCAAGTTCCCATAGCTGGTCAGCACTGAGACTGCCAGGGGACCCAGGTCTGGCTGGGCTATCTTGCTGTATTTGACATCCCTTGAATGTCCCACCCCTGACATTGTTGGAAGTTGGGGGTATGTAGCCAATCTCTTGCGAGGAGAGCCCTGGGTGCTCAGGGGTCCCTCCATAGCAGGATGCCAGGGGGACCAGTTTTGTGGAATTGGACCAGTGTGGCTTGCCCACTCCTGCCCTGAAACGGGGTTGAACACATGAGAAAATGGCTACATTCCCAAAGATCAGAGCACAATTCAGTGGGCCTAGATTTTTTATAAAGCACTTTGAGAAACAAGTCCATACATTTACCTTAAAAATGACACATTTCTATGGGACCTTGTGGGCAGCAACAGATGGGCTAATGCTTCTCTTGCAGTCATCATTTTTCTAGCAAAGACGTCCATCTCCATTCTTGTGACCTAGAAAACCACTTCTCAAAGAAGGATGAGCTGCCAAAGTAATGACACTCTGGGTCTGGATTTAACACACTAGGGCATGCGTCATGCCCCACGAGTGATGGCGGAAGAGGAAGGGTGACAGATAAATATACCCTCTATTTATTGATTTGATTCATCCAATTACGCAGGAAGCTTGTTTAGGAGAGGTTCAAGAGAATGACTCAAGTGTCACCTGAATGATGCCCAAAGGGCTTCAGCCAGCATTTTTGTCATATTTCTGATATTAGAGGAGACTTTCAGCTAGACAATATTAATTGTGACTGAGAGCTCGGTGTGAAGTTAAGTGGAAATGAAAAGTTCAGAAAAGATCCACAGGGGATAAGTCGATGAGGAGAATCAGTGCTGAGATGAACTGAACCAACTGGGTGACTTTAATGATTATTATTTCTACTTTGCATTGTTAACTCATATGTAATGGAAGGCAGCTATACCCCTGATATTTCCAATGCATTTCATTTTTTAAAAAATATTTATTTATTTATTATTTATATATTTTGGCTGCGCCAGGTCTTAGCTGTGGTAATCGGGAGCTTTGCTGCGGCATGTAGGCTCTTAGTTGCGGCGTGCATGCGGGATCTAGTTCTCAGACCAGGGATCGAACCCGGGACCCCTGCATTGGGAGCACGGAGTCTTACCCACTGGACCACCAGGGAAGTCCCTTCCATTGCATTTCAAATCTAATCATCAAAACCAAATTCTGCACATGTCTCAGAGTCCCCGATTCACGGGAGTACTGGGTTTTTCAGGCAAGAAAACCCTCTTGTCCCCCGGAACAGTAACTAAGCTTTGATTTCCAAAGTTCTCCTTTAGCCTTTTCTGAGATCAGAATTTAGTTTACCCGAGTCCTCCTGGGTAAAGACAGGGGGAGAAGATCTCTCAAGTTTCAAAAAACACAGAATATCAAATTATTGTTTCAGTTCAAATAATTTCATTTTGATTACTTCTTTATTGTAAACATCTTCTTGCTAACAACCACCAAGAATACACCTGCAGCCAGAAAATGTTGCATTTTTTTATTCGTTTCATAGAACCCTACACCATGAGAACCACAAGAGATTGGAAAGGGCTTTAAGGATTTGAGTTGGGTGATGCGGGGTGGGGGGGCAGGTGGGTGTCCAAGGAAGCAAGGCTTTGCTCTGGATTAGATGCTGTCAGGAAGCAGGAATGAGTCTATGCTTCGATATCTTACTAATTCTTATCCGGAAGGTCAGGAGGCTAAACCTGTAATTGGAAAAGAAGCAGCCGTCTATTACATTAGCCAGGATACAGGGTGTTGGATCATTTTCGTGGTTCTCACAATGTTCTTGCTTTTGTCTGAGCAGAGGTGACCTCGGGGTACTCTTGTTTTTGTCTTGGTCCAGCATGGACGCAGGGTGCCCTGTCTGATGGTGTTCCGTGAAATCATAGATGCTCAGCAGAAGGACACTAAGGCCCAGGCCACCCCACTGTCCATTTCCTCCTGCCATTCATCCAGGTACTAGTTTCCTCAAATATGGAATACGGTTCCTCTCTCTGTGATTTACAAGCAGGAACTCATTTCATCAAATGCTGCCTTCAGACCCTCCCTCAACTCCCGTGCCCCTCACCCTGCAATGGCTTTTCTCCACAGCCCTCCAACATGCTGTGGGGATATTTACCTCTGGTTTATCTGGGGTCTGTAAGCTCCATAAGGGCAGGGCTGTCTGTTTTGTTCCTTCCTGTATCCTCACTGCCTGGAACACAGCAGGTGCTCAATAAATATTTGTTGCCCGTTAGTTAAAGAATATATCTGTATGATAAATACATGCCTGGCCAAAACACACCTGTTTTTTTTTCTAGTGGAATGTTCCAAAGTCCTGATCCCTGGGGCCACTCTTCAAAAGACAGTTAGAAGTAGTTCCATCTGCCCACCCACCAACCATCCATCATCCATCCACTCATCGAAACATCCAACCATTTACCCACACTTCACCCATCCATCTGCCATCCATCCACCCACCTACCCACCCATCCATCCATCCACCCACCCACAACCTATCCATCTATCCACCCACTCAGCCACCCATCCATTCCCTCACCCATCCATCCACCTACCCACCCATCCATTCTTCATCCATCTTCCATCCACCCATCCATCCACCATCCATTAAGCCCCCCATCTATCTATGCACCCATCCATCCACCCACCCACCAGTCAACCATCCATTCATCCATCTGCACCCCATCCATCTATGAAAATAAAAGAAACCTCATTTAAAATGGAGTCAGGAAGCCCTGAATGGGAAGCTCTCATGCAGGTACACTCATGGAAAACTACATAACCAAAAGGAAGACAGAAGATAAGTTATTTTGACCAGGAAGGACATGTTTCACATAGGAATTTCATCTCCTGTTACAGAGAAGGAAGGGGGATCCCTCCCCGCCCAATTGCAGCCAATGAGAAACCGTCACAACTCTTGTTCTTCTCCAGTATACTTTCATCCAAAGCAACCCTCCACTATTCCCTCCTAAAACCTAATAAAAGCTAACCTTCCCTTTGCCTCTCCGGACTGGCCTATGGCTCTCCACAGCTTTTTTGTCCCGAATTGTAATTCCTCCACTATTCCCAATTAAATTCGACTCTGCTTTTATAATTTTATTATTTTATATTAATAAAATATTATTAATATTTTTAACTTTTATTTTAATTTTTTATTTAAGATTGACACACCCATCCATCCATCTACTTATAGCTTTTAGGGGTTTGTACATCATTCTTACTCAGAAAGTGAACATCTTTGGAAAGTTTCCCAAAGGTAAGTTCTCCTTTCTTGTTTCTTCCTTGTCCGTGTGTCCTCGTCCTGGGCAGTCCCTGTGTGTCCATAGTGCTGCTTTGTCAGGTGCTTGGCTAACACCTGGGCTGGGCCGTTGGGTTTGGGAAGCGGACCCTGGTGGTCTGAGACTGGGCTTCACTCCGGCCTCGTTAAGTACGAGGTCCTGCTGCCCTGAAAGTGCAGGAGAAGACCCGGCATAGGGCGACCTCGGAGGCAGGGCTGGGAGGGTAGACTCGGGGTCCGCAGGAGGGCGCCACCTCCTACACCACCCGCCAATCCATCACACGCCCCCGAGGCGGGTTCTCTTAGGCCAGGGTGGGGGAGGGCCTGGGTGGGCGCGTCCGGGGGCGTGTCGATGTGTGGGGGCGTAGCGGAGCCCGGCGAGGCGCGGCCAAGTCCAGGCGGCGTCGGGAGTAGCCGGGAGGAGACGGAAGAGAAGAGGCGGGGCCAAGGCTCGGCAGGATCGGGGCGAGGCCCGGGTGGAAGAGGCGGGCCAATGCAGGGACGGGGAAAGGGGCGTGGCTAGGGTCAAGGCCTTGGTGGGCGGGGCGGAGCTAGGTTCCCCAAGTCAAGGCTGGACAAGGCCTCCCAGGACTGTGTGGGCAGAGCCAGACACCTGGGATAGGAGCTCAGGGGCCAGAGCCCCGGGAGGTGTGGTGGAATCTCAGCCCCTGACTGGTGGGGCTGGATGGGCCCCAGTTTCTTGCTCCAACCCCTGAGATCAAGGGATCTAGTCTCTCGAGCCCATCAGGAGTCACCGGCACGGCACCTGTTCCGAGGTATAAAGTATCCCGGATGCACAGGTGTAAGTCTCTGTCCCTGCGGGCCTGCGCTCTCCCCGCGCAGGTCTGACACGAAGTGCTCCTTGCCCACGTCGGGTCTCTGGGACCTCAGAGGCTTTCAGGCCTCTGCCCTTTCCTGCCGTCCAGATCGCTCGCTCCAAACGCATCTCTGCCCAGGCTGAGGGAACAGATGGCAATTGGCCCCAAGTGACGCAAATGACTAATATTTATCAAACTGGAACAAAGATTTTGCCATTTCTAGGTAGCCCTATCCAACTCAGACGGGGATGCTCAAAATGGCTTCAAACTAGTGTCAATTTTAAATAAATGTAACAGAAATTATTTTCATCCTATGTTAATTCATAGGATGCACACCCATGCTGGATCAGTCAATACTAGATCAGACTTAGGGCTGTGAAATGACGTGTCATATACCGGAATACACAAAATAAAAGAAATGGGTTCTAATAGGGCTTCCTTATATCAGATTTTAAACAACACCACAGTTTTATTGTAAATAAACCTTTTTAAAGGAATTAAACCAATATTATTTAGAAAGTTAATTCTGAAGCCCATTTCTGGATTTTATAATAGAAGTTAAGTATGGTCATAATTGTACTCTATGGCTCCTATACTTGAAGGTAAATAAAAATGGATTAATTTCACAGTCAGAATTACAGAAGGATGTATTTTTGCCTTATTAAAGAATTTTTATACTTGATATTTAGTTGTATTTTTGCACCTAAGTAAGATTTTTGAGTCACCACACGGGAATAAAAATTCTTTTGGAGAAATTGCTAAAGAAAATTTTATGGTTTTGCTTTTTGGTAAAAGGCATTGTTATAACATAATTTTTTAAATATACAGTATTGGGCTTCCCTGGTGGCGCAGTGGTTGAGAGTCCGCCTGCCGATGCAGGGGACGAGGGTTCGTGCCCCGGTCCGGGAAGATCCCACATACCGCGGAGCGGCTAAGCCCGTGAGCCATGGCCACTGGGCCTGCGCGTCTGGAGCCTGTGCTCCGCAACGGGAGAGGCCACAACAGTGAGAGGCCCGTGTACAGAAAAAATAATAATAATAATACAGTATTTAGAAGTATTCTCATTTACAAAGTCCTGAGAAATATTTGTTCTTAATGTTCTGTGCCATTTGATGGACTTATTTTTTCACACAAAACTGGACACAGCTGCAGACCAATTAATGGTCATCCCTGCTGGGAAGCCTTATGTACATGACACTCCTCTGAACAAATTCACATCGAATTTGTTTCCAAAACAAATGATAATCTAACAACAGCGTGGCATTCAAAGAAAACAACTGAAATATGCTTTGATGTGACTGTCATAGCCTGCTGAAGATGGAGTTGTCTGACAATATGGAAATCTTATTTCTGCATTTGACCTACATTTTACTTTTTATATTTTTATTTCAGGCACAAGGAATGAATGTAGGGATTTCAGTAGCCCTCCTGGAAGAAACAAAAAACAGGGAGAATAATCCAAAGGTGAGAACATTCTGGAGGAAGAAATTGTTTATGCAAATGTCATATAAGGAAGCCTGATGTCACTTTATGGACCTCGTCAATATTTTTCTTCCGAAGGGAAATATCCTCCTATTTAAAAAAAATTCACTGACAGTTGTTGGCTATGTTGTTATTTTAATAACATGATACAGCACATTTATTTCCCTTCTTTATTCTATTTTATCAGAATAAAACAGCAACGAACGTGAATTTCCTCTCGTGTCCTTGTTGATTAAGAACTTTTCCTTTGCAATCCCACCATCTTTTGAAACTGGACCGATAGCTCAGATTGGACTCAGATGAATGTGGATTTCTTTATTTAAAAAATTTTCATTTATCTAATTTTAAATTAGCATGCAGTGAAGTGTACACTTTTTGCTAAACAGTACTATGAGTTTTGACAAGTTGATAGTTGTGTAACCACCATCACAATCAAGATACAGAATAGTTCCATCCACACTCCAGAATTCCTTCATGCTGACACTCTGTGGTCAGTGCTTCCTCCCACCCATATCCTTGAAATCCCTTCCCTCATCCCTAAAGTTTGCCTTTGGGTGAATATCATTTAAATGGAATCATGTAGTACATAACCTTTTGAGTCTGGCTTCTTTCATCCAGCATAAAGCATTTAGATTCATCGGAATCAATATTTCCGTTCTTTTTATTACTTTGTAGTATTCCACTTACTTGTGTTGCACAATTTGTTTATTCACTCACCATTTGAAGGGCAACCTCTGACAATTATGAATAACACTGCTGTAAATGCCAACATACAGATTTTGTGTCGATCTAAACTTTTTTTCACTTGGGAGAATGATTATATTTTTGGTGCTATTAATGGCTCTGTCTATGTGATTTCTATTTATTTTGTTTGCTTGCTTGTTGTTTTTTGGGTTTTTTTTTTTATTGAAGTATAGCTGATTTACAATGCTGTACTGATTCCAGGTGTGTAGCAAAGTAACTCAGCTATATGTGTGTGTGTGTGTGTGTGTATGTGTGTGTGTGTGTGTGTGTGTGTATATATATATATATATATATATTCTTTTTCAGTCTCTTTTCCACCACAAGACACTGAATATAGTTCCCACTGCTATACAGTGGGTTCTTGTTGTTTATCTATTTTATAGATAGCAGTGTGTATCTGTTAATCCCAAATTCCTAATTTTTCCCTTCCCTTGTAATTTCTATTTCTAATTGTTCACTGCTAGTGTATACAAATACATTTGATCTTTGTATACTACTTCATGTCCTGTGACCTGGCTAAATTTACTTATTAGTTCTAGGAATTATCTTGTAGATTCCTTCTAAGTACTGCTTTAGCTAGAATCCACAAACTTTGATATGTTATATATTTTTTCATTCAGTTCAAAATATTTTCTGATTTTCCTTGTGACTTCTTGGCTTTTAGGTTATTTAGAAGTGTATTCCCCCTCCACCCTAGGTAGATATGTGGTTTTTTTTAATTGAAGTATAGTTAATGTACAATGTTATGTTAGTTTCAAGTGTATAGAAAAGTGATTCAGCTATATATATATTATATATATAATATATATATATATTCTTTCCCATATTCTTTTCCATTATAGGTTATTACAAGATATTGAGTAAAGTTACCTATGCTATACAGTAGGTTTTTGTTGTTTACCTGTTTTATATATAGTAGTGTGTATAAATTAATCCCAACTCCTAATTTATCTACCCCCACTCCACCCCGTTATCCCCTTTGGTACTTGTAAGTTTGTTTCTATGTCTGTGAGTCTATTTCTGTTTTGTAAATAAGTTCATTTGTATCCTTTTTTTTAGATTCCACATATAAGTGATATCATATGATATTTGCCTTTAGAAGTGTATTTTTATTTCAAAATATTTTAGTGTTTTCCAGATATCTTTCTGGAATTGATTACTAGTTTAATTTCATTATGATCAGAAAATGTACTTCACATAGTTTTCTTTTAAGCTTGTTAATGTTTGTTTAATAACCCAAAATATGCTCTATTTTGATGAATGTTCCATGTGCACTTGAAAAGAATGTGTATTCTATTTCGGGGGTGGAATGTTTTGTAAATCTCAGTTAGACCAAACTGATTTATAGTATTCAAGCCAAGTAGATTTTGCTGATTTTCTGCATTTTTCAATTGTTGATTTTTGAGAGAGGAGTGTTGCAATCTCCAGGAATAATTATGAATTTGCCTTTTTAATTCTATCATGTTGTTTTTTGAATTTTATTTTATTTTTTTATACAGGAGGTTCTCATTAGTTACCCATTTTATACACATTAGTGTATATATGTCAATCCCAATCTCCCAATTCATCATCTATCATGTTTTGCTTCATGTATTTTGAAGCTCTTTTGCTATGCATGCTCATTTAGAAATGGTGTGTCTTCTTGGTAATTTGACCCTTTTATCATTATGTAATGTCCTTTCTCATCCCTGGTTACATTTCTTGTTCTGAAGTCTATTCTAGGTTAATATAACTACTCCATTTTCTTTCTTTTTTTTTTTTAACACTGAATACAGTTCCCACTGTTATACAGTGGGTCCTTGTTGTTTGTCTATTTTATAGATAGTAGTGTGTATCTGTTAATCCCAAATTCCTAATTTTTCCCTTCCCTTGTAATTTCTATTTCTAATTGTTCACTGCTAATGTATAAAAATACATTTGATTTTTGTATACTACTTCCTGTCCTGTGACCTGGCTAAATTAACTTATTAGTTCTAGGAATTATCTTGTAGATTCCTTCTAAGTACTGCTTTAGCTAGAATCCACAAACTTTGATATGTTATATATTTTTATAACATATCAAAGTATAATTTGATATGTCTATGAAATTATATTGTATAATTTGATATAATTATAATTAATTGCTTTATAATTGCTTTACAATTGTGTGTTAGTTTCTGTTTTATAACAAAGTGAATCAGTTATACATATACATATGTTCCCATATCTCTTCCCTCTTGCGTCTCCCTCCCTCCCACCCTCTCTATCCCACACCTCTAAGTGGTCACAAAGTACTGAGCTGATCGCCCTGTGCCATGCGGCTGCTTCCCACTAATTATCTATTTTACGTTTGGTAGTGTATACATGTCCATGCCACTCCATTTTCTTTTAACTAGTATTTTCATCCTTCTGCTTTTAACCTATCACTGTCATTATATTTAAAGTGGGTTTCTTTAAATATAATGTATATTTGGGTCTTGTGTTTTTGTTTTGTTCTGTTTTCTTGGCCATGCCATGCAGCTTGCAGGATCTCAGTTCCCCGACCAGGGATCAAACCCAGGCCATGGCTGTGAAAGCATTGAGTCCTAACCACTGGACAGCTAGGGAGTTCCCTGGGGCTTGAGTTTTTAATCGAATCTGACAATCTCTTTTAATTTGTGTTCATTTATTTATTTACTTACTTACTTACTTTTAATTGAAGTATAATTGATTCACAATGTTGTGTTAGTTTCAGGTATACAGCAAAGTGATTCAGATATATATGTATATATATATTCTAATATATATATATATTCTTTTACAGATTATTTTCCCCTATAAATTATTACAAAATATTGAGTATAGTTCCCTGTGCTGTACAGTAGGACCTTCTTGTTTATCTATTTCATATATAGTAGTGTGTATATGTTAATCCCAAACTCCTAATTTATCCCTCCCCCTCTAATTTGTGTGTTTAGTCCATTTACATTTAATGTAGTTATTGATATGGTTGGATTTAGGCCTCCCATTTTATAATTAGTTTTTTTGTTTGTTCCTACTGCTTTTTGATCCTCTGTTCCCTCTTTCCCACATTCCTTTAGGTTATTTGAATGCTTTTAGCCCTTCATTTTAATTTATCTATCCATTTTTTTGTCCATATCTTAGCATTATTTTATAGTAGTTACTCTAGAGATTATAATTTACATACATCACTTTTCACAGTCTACTTAAGTTTAATGTTTTACCAATTCAAGTAAAATATACAAATCTTATAAGGATGTAAGTTCTTTTACCCTCTCCTTTATAATATTATTGTGATCCTATGTATTATACCTATATTCCCTGAAAGTCCCTCCAGACAATGCTATAATTTTTTCTTTCAGCAGTAAATATACTTTAAAGACCTTAAAGAAAATAGTCTATTATCTTTAGTCAGATATATACCTTTTCTACTGCTCTTCCTTTATTCCTGAAATACCAAGTTTCTCTCTGGTATCACTTATCTTCAGCCTACAGAGCTTCATTTAGTATTTCTTTTTGAGCAAGTGTGCTGGCAACAAATTCTCTTAGCTTTCCTTCATCTGAAAATGTCTTTATTGTGACAATGACAACACTGAATATAGAATGTTGTTTCACTGTCTTTTGTCCTCCATGATTTTTTTTTTTTTTTTTTTTTTCGGTATGCGGGCCTCTCACTGTTGTGGCCTCTCCCGTTGCGGAGCACAGGCTCCGGACGCGCAGGCTCCGGACGCGCAGGCTCAGCGGCCATGGCTCACGGGCCCAGCTGCTCCGCGGCACATGGGATCCTCCCAGACCGGGGCACGAACCCGTATCCCCTGCATCGGCAGGCGGACTCTCAACCACTGCGCCACCAGGGAGGCCCTGTCCTCCATGATTTTTGATGAGAAATTCACAGTCATTCCAATTATTCCTCTATATACAATGGGTCACTTTTCAAGATCTTTCCTTTTTCTTTGGTTTGCACCCATTTACTATGGTGTATCTGGGCCTGATTTTCTTTGAGTTTATTTGTTTGATGGTTGACTGCATTTCTCAAATCTGTGGGTTTATGTCTTTCACCAAATTTGGGAAATTTTTGGTCATTATTTCTTCAAATATTTTTCTGCACCAATCTTTCTCTTCTCTTTCTGGGACTCCAATGGCATAAATGTTAGACATTTTGATGTTGCTCCAGAAGTTCCTGAGGCTCTGTTCAGTAGACATTTTGATGTTGCTCCAGAAGTCCCTGAGGCTCTGTTCAATTGTTTTTTCATCATATTTCTCTCTGTTCTTCAAATTAAATAATTTCCTTTGATTTATCTTCAAGTTCACTGACTCATTCCTCTGTCATGTGCATGCTACTATTTTGTTTCAGGTGTTGTATTTTGCAGTTCTGAAGTTTCCATTTGGTTCTCATTTCTTTTTTATAGTTTCTTTTTTTCTGCTGAGAATTTTTTCTTTCCATTCATTTGAAGTGTATTACTTTTACCCCATGGAGCATAGTTATAATAGCCAAATTAAAGCCTTTGTTAAATCCAATATCTAGGTGAACACAGGGTTAGTATCTATTGATTTTCTTTTCCCTTGAGAATTGTTCATGTTTTCCTGGTTCTTTGTATGCTGAACAATTTTTGACATTTTAGGGATGTTCTTGTGAGACTCTGTGTCCTGTTAAAATCCTCTAGAGAATGTTGATTTGTTGTTGCTATTGTTATTGTTGTTGTTGTTTAGCAGGCAACCACCTGGTTAAGTTCATACCACAAGTTCTGTTTTTCCTTCTGTGAGTGATGGCTCCAATGTTACTTCAGTTTTTAAAATCTTTGCTATGTTCTTTTTTGTCTGTCCCATGCATGTACCATCCAGAGCTTAGCCTGGGATGTGGGCAGTGGTTCTCAGAAACTTTGCTATGTTGCTCTGGGTTTGTCCTGCCCATGTACAGCTAAAGACCAAGCTGAGGACTTGCACCCATTCATACATAGACTTAAGAGATTGCTTCTCCAGCTCTCTCCTCTATGTGGTGATCCCCATGGACCCCCATCCCAGTCCTCTGGCCAGAAATCCAGAATTTCTGTCCAAGTTGTAGTTGGTTTCCTTGCCACCTTGTAGGTCTGCAACTGGGGGTGCTCTCAGAGAAGGGCCTGGAGAGAAAAAAAAGAGAGATATAGAAAGGAAAAACAGGGTCTTCCCTGGTGGTGCAGTGGTTAAGAATCCTCCTGCCAACGCAGGGGACGCAGGTTTGAGCCCTGGTCCGGGAGGATCCCACATGCTGCAGAGCAACTAAGCCCATGCACCACAACTACTGAGCCTGTGCTCTAGAGCCTGTGAGCTACAACTACTGAGCCCACGCACCACAACTACTGAAGCCCATGTGCCTAGGGCCCATGCTCCACAATGAGGGAAGCCACCACCCTGAGAAGCCCGTGCTCCACAACCAAGAGTAGCCCCCACTCGCAACAACTAGAGAAAGCCAGCCTGCAGCAACAAAGACCCAATGCAGCCAAAAATAAAAATAAATAAAACAAAATAAAAATTTAAAAAAAAATTTTTTTAAAGAAAGGAAAAACAAATCAGGGATTCTCCCACACTCTGGTTTGTGTAGGCCCCTTTTCTTGGTCCTTTGGCTCCAAAAAAAAAAAAAAAAAAAAAAAAAAAAAGGAGCTGCACTGTTCTATGACTGGGGTTTGCCTCAGGCCAAAGCCAGGAAAGAAATGGGGAAAAACAACCAGAAACTCACCTTCCCCTCCTTCAAGTTTGATTACCCTACCAGTCCATCTCCTATCATTTACTTTTCAGAGCTCTCAAATAGTTGCTCCTTGTACTTTGATTTCTTCCCTTCACGATGGGCTGCTTATTAAAGAGGACTTAATAGTTACTGGAGTTGAGACTCTATCTAAATAAGAACACTGTTAGGCTAAAAATTGTGCTTTTCCTCCCTTTTTCTTCATAGATGTCTCAATGTCACATTTTGTGCCAATCCTCAAGAGTAACATCTGCATTCAAAACACAAATGAGTACATGACACACAACCTCAACCTCTTTTGTCCAATTTATAGACCAGCTTAAGCCCCTCTAAGTAGGGGCACTCAAGGAAACGGTTTCCTTACATGAACAGTTTTAAAAAATCAGGCCTAGGTGGAGGAACAAAGATGGTGGAGTAGAGGAGGTGCTCTCACTCCCTCTTGTGAGAACACCAGAATCACAACTAGCTGCTGGACAATCATTGATAGAAAGACACTGGAACTCACCAAAACAGATACCCCACATCCAAAGACAAAGGAGAAGCCACAATGAGATGGTAGGAGGGGCACAATCACAGTAAAATCAAATCCCATAACTGCTGGGTGGGTGACTCACAGACTGGAGAACACTTATACCACAGGAGTCCTCCCACTGGAGTGAAGGTTCTGAGCCCCACGTCAGGGTTCCCACCTGGGGGTGCAGCAACAGGAGGAGGAACTCCTAGAGAATCAGACTTTGAAGCCTAGTGGGATTTGATTGCAGGACTTTAACAGCACTGGGGGAAACAGAGACTCCACTCTTGGAGGGCACACACAAAGTAGTGTGTGCATCAGGACCCAGGGGAAGGAGCAGTGACCTCAGAGGAGACTGAACCAGACCTACATGCTAGTGTTGGAGGGTCTCTTGCAGAGGCAGGGGGGTGGCTGTAGCTCACGGTGGGGACAAGGACACTGGCAGCAGAAGTTCTGGGAAGTACTCCTTGGCCTGAGCCCTCCCAGAATTTGTCATTAGCCCCACCAAAGAGCCCAGGTAGGCTCCAGTGTTGGGTTGCCTCAGGCCAAACAACCAACAGGGAGGGAACCCAGCCCCACCCATCAGCAGTCAAGTGGATTAAAGTTTTACTGAGCTCTGCCTACCAGAGCAACAGTCAGTTCTACCCACCACCAGTCCCTCCCATCAGGAAACTTACATGCTTCTTAGATAGCCTCATCCACCAGAAGGCAGACAGCAGAAGCAAGAAGAACTACAATCCTGCAGCCAGTGGGACAAAAACCACATTCACAGAAAGATAGACAAGAGGAAAAGGCAGAGGGCTATGTACCAGATGAAGGAACAAGATAAAACCCCAGAAAAACAACTAAATGAAGTGGAGATAGGCAACCTTCCAGAAAAAGAATTCATAATAATGATAGTGAAGATGATCCAGGACCTCGGTAAAAGAATGGAGGCAAAGATGGAGAAGATGCAAGAAATGTTTAACAAAGACCTAGAAGAATTAAAGAACAAACAGAGACGAACAATACAATAACTGAAATGACAACTACACTAGAAGGAATCAATAGCAGAACAACTGAGGCAGAAGAACGGATAAGTGACCCGGAAGACAGAATGGTGGAATTCACTGCTGTGGAACAGAAAAAAGAAAAAAGAATGAAAGGAAATGACGACAGCCTAAGAGACCTCTGGGACAACATTAAACTCAACAACATTCACATTATACGGGTCCCAGAAGGAGAAGAGAGAGAAAGGACCCGAGAAAATATTTCAAGAGATTATAGTCTAAAATTTTGCTAACATGGGAAAGGAAATAGCCACCCAAGGCCAGGAAGCACAGTGAGTCCCATACAGGATAGACCCAAGGAGAAACAAGCCGAGACACATAGTAATCAAACTGGCAAAAATTAAAGACAAAGAAAAATTATTGAAAGCAGCAAGGGAAAAACAACAAATAATAACATACAAGGGAACTCCCATAATGTTAACAGCTGATTTCTCAGCAGAAACTCTACAAGCCAGAAGGGAGCGGCATGATATACTTAAAGTGATGAAAGGGAAGAACCTACAACCAAGAAGACTCTACGCACCAAGGATCTCATTCAGATCTGATGGAGAAATCAAAAGCTTTACAGACAAGCAAAAACTAAGAGAATTCAGCACCACCAAATCAGCTCTACAACAAATGCTAAAGGAAATTCTCTAAGTGGGAAACACAGGAGAAGAAAAGGACCTACAAAAACAAACCCAAAACAATTAAGAAAATGGTCATAGTAAAGTACATATAGATAATTACCTTAAACGTGAATGGATTAAATGCTCCAACCAAAAGACACAGGCTTGCTGAATGGATACAAAAACAAGACCTATATATATGCTGTCTACAAGAGACCCACTTCAGACCTAGGGACACATACAGACTGAAAGTGAGGGGATGGAAAAAGATATTCCATGCAAATGGAAATCAAAAGAAAACTGTCGTAGCAATACTCATATCAGATAAAATAGACTTTAAAATAAAGAATCTTACAAGAGACAAGGAAGGACACTACATAATGATCAAGGGACCAATCCAAAGAGAAGATATATCAATTATACATATATATGCACCCAACATAGGAGCACCTCAATACATAAGGCAACTGCTAACAGCTATAAAAGAGGAAATTGACAGTAACACAATAATAGTGGGGGACTTTAACCTTCCAAGACTGAACCAGGAAGAAATAGAAAATATAAACAGACCAATCACAAGGAATGAAATTGAAACTGTGATTTAAAATCTTCCAACAAACAAAAGTCCAGGACCAGACGGCTTCACAGGTGAATTCTATCAAACATTTAAAGAAGAGATAACACCCATCCTTCTCAAACTCTTCCAAAAAATTACAGAGGAAGGAACACTCCCAAACTCATTCTATGAGGCCACCATCACCCTGATACCAAAACCAGACAAAGATACTACAAAAAAAGAAAAGTACAGACCAATATCACTGATGAATATAGATGCAAAAATCCTCAACAAAATACTAGCAAACAGAATCCAACAACACATTAAAAGGATCATACACCACGATCAAGTGGGATTTATCCCAGAGATGCAAGGATTCTTCAATATACACAATCAATCAATGTGATACACCATATTAACAAATGGAAGAATAAAAACCATATGATCATCTCAATAGATGCAGAAAAAGCTTTTGAGAAAATTCAACACGCATTTATTGTAAAAACTCTACAGAAAGTGGGCATAGAGGGAACTTACCTCAACATAATGAAGGCCATATATGACAAACCCACAGCAAACATCATTCTCAATGGTGAAAAACTGAAAGCATTTCCTCTAAGATCAGGAACAAGACAAGGATGTCCACTCTCACCACTCTTATTCAACATAGTTTTGGAAGTCCTAGCCATGGCAATCAGAGAAGAAAAAGAAATAAAAGGAATACAAATTGGAAAAGAAGAAGTAAAACTGTCACTGTTTGCAGATGACATGAAACTATACATAGAGAATCCTTAAAATGCCACCAGAAAACTACTAGAGCTAATCAATGAATGTGGTAAAGTTGCAGGATACAAAATTAATGCACAGAAATCTCTTGCATTCCTATACACTAACGATGAAAAATCTGAAAGAGAAATTAAAGAAACACTCCCATGTACCATTGCAACAAAAAGAATAAAATACTTAGGAGTAAACCTACTTAAGGAGACAAAAGACCTGTATGCAGAAAACTATAAAGCACTGATGAAAGAAATTAAAGATGATACAAACAGATGGAAAGATATACCATGTTCTTGGATTGGAAGAACCAACATTGTGAAAATGACTATACTACCCAAAGCAATCTACAGATTCAGTGCAATCTTTATCAAACTACCAATGGCATTTTTCAGAGAACTAGAACAAAAAATTTCACAATGTGTATGAAAATACAAAAGACCCTGAATAGCCAAAGCAATCTTGAGAAAGAAAAACAGAGCTGGAGAATTAGGCTCCCTGACTTCAGACTATACTACAAAGCTACCGTAATCAAGACAGTATGGTACTGGCACAAAAACAGAAATATAGATCAATGAAACAGGATAGAAAGCCCAGAGACAAACCCACGCACCTATGGTCAACTAATCTAGGACAAAGGAGGCAAGGATATACAATGGAGAAAAAGACAATCTCTTCAAAATTGGTGCTGGGAAAACTGGACAGCAAGCCTACATGCAGTGGGAGATGGCAACCAGTCTGATCCCCTATCTCAAAGACTAACTGAGATTACTTCCCCTTTTCCCTTTAAAAACTTTCACGGCTGAGCAGAATCTTTGAAGCTGGTTTGGGGACATGAGTCTGCTTTTTCTCCAGATTGCCAGCTTTCTGATTAAAAGAAACATTTTCCGTTTCTACCAACACTTGCCTCTCAAATATTGATTTCTGAGCAGCAAGCAGCCAGCCCTGAGGTCGGTAACACCCTCACCAATGGATAACGTGGACAATTTCTTAATCTCTCTGTTCCACAGTTTTCTCATAGTGGTCGTCCTTGTCATTGTGAGGATTAAAAGAGATGATGTGGAAAAGTGCTTAGCATGATGTATGGCATGTAGTGAGCACCAGACAAATGTCAGCTCTTAGTGTTGTCCTCCAGATGTGCACATAATCACCATCATCACTGTCTAGGGACAGGCAGTGCTCTGGTACCAACGTGCAGAATAAGACACAATCCCTGTAGCACATCCTGATGGGGAAGACAGACACATGAACAGATCTTCATGGGCAGGGTAGTGAATGCCATAAGAGACAGGAGCGCCTGGAAGTTACAGGCAGCCGTGGGCACCCAGCCTTTTTTCGGTGATTGTATTCCTTGATAGGGTGGATTCCTAGCTTGGGATATAAAGGATGAATAGGAGTTAGTTCCATACTAAGGGGAATTGGAAGAGAGGGTAAGGACCAGCATCGTCAACCGTCAGTGCAAGCACAATATGTGCAAGGAACTGCTGGAGAAAGGAATCTTATTTTTTTTTTTTTTTTTTTTTTTTGCTGTACGCGGGCCTCTCACTGCTGTGGCCTCTCCCGTTGCGGAGCACAGGCTCCGGACACACAGGCTCCACGGCCATGGCTCGCGGGCCCAGCCGCTCCGCGGCATGTGGGATCTTCCGGGATCGGGGCACGAACCCGTGTCCCCTGCATCGGCAGGCGGACTCTCAACCACTGTGCCACCAGGGAAGCCCGGAATCTTATTTTTAATAAAGTAAATGGTGGAAGGCCAATTTCAGAAACTCTCTTTTCTTTGACCAGGTCAGGATCCAAGATTCTTAACACATGTTGCTGGTATGACATTAAGAAGAACAAATAATGAGACAGGCTTTTCTAGAAAGCTTCCAGAGAGTGGTTCCTTTTTTTGGTGGGAGGAGGGCAAATAAATCTTTATTGTTTCCTTGTGAATTAGGACAGTTTTCAAACATGTCCACAAATTCTTTTACACTTTTCCCACTAATAGATAGGGTGTGTGTTGTCTTCTCCTAAATCTGGGCTGACCCTGTGTATCAGTCTTCTATGGCTGTGTAACAGGTTACCCTAACACTTAGAAGCTTAAAACAACAGACATTTATTATCTCAGTTTATGGGCATCAGGAGTTTGAGAATGTCTTAACTGGCTTAGTATCTCATGTTGCTCAGGATGTCCACTGGGGCTGTAGCCACCTGAAGTCTTGATTCATGCTATAGACGGAATATTTCTATTCCCCGGCCCCAAATTCCTATGTTGAAACCTAATCCCCAGTGTGGTGGTATTAGGAAGTGGGGCGTTTAGGAGGTGATTAGGTCGTGAGAGTGAAGCCCTCATGAATAGGATTAGTGCCTTTATAAAAAGGACTCCAGCAAGCTCCCTCACCCCCTTCTGCCACGTGAGGACACAGTGAGATGACCATTTATGAACCAGGAAAGGAAGCAGGACTCAGTAGACATCAAATCTGCCAGCACCTTGATCTTGGACTTCCCAGACTTTAGAACAGTGTGAAATAAATATTGTTGTTTAAGCCACCTGGTCTATGGTATTTTTGTTATAGCAGGCCAAAGAGACTATGATAACCCATTTCCAAGATGGCTGGGTCACAGGGCTATTGGCAGGAGGCCTCCATTCCTCACCATGAGGAACTCTCTGTAGGCTGTTTGAGTGTCTTCATGACATGGCAGCTGGCCTCAGTGATGAGAAAGAGAGAACTGCCTTTTTATTGCCTGGTCTTGGAGGTCACATACCATCACTTCAACAATATTCTATTCACGATAAGTGAGTCACTAGGTATAGCCATTCTAAACAGGAGGAGAGCTAGACTCCACCCTTGGAAAGGAGGCATATCAAAAAATTTGTGGACATAATTTAAAACCACTAAACCCTGTGACTTGCAACAAACATAATGTGGGGAAGTGACCCTGTGTGATTTCTGAGGCTGGATCATATAAGGTGATGCAGCTTCTTCATTTTTCACTGGGACACTCAACTTTGGAGACTTGAGTCACTATGTAAGAAGCTACCACCCTGAAGCCACCATGTTATAAGGAATCCAGGCCACATGGAGAGCCATGTGTAGGTGTTCTGATTGACAGCCCCAGCTGGGTTTCCACAGACAATGAGCATCAACTGCCAGGCATGTGAGTGAAGATGATTCTGGATAAGCCCAGCCCCAGCTGTTGTGTCATGTCCAGCCACGGAATCTCTCCAGCTAAAGGCCAAGGCTTTGTAGAGCAGAGACAAGTCATCCCTGTCTGAATTCCTCACCCACATAATCATGAACATATTAAAACGATTATCTTATGCCATTACATTTTGGGGCTGTTTGTTACACAGCATTAGTAACAGAACAGATCAATTTTCATTCCATACAGACTCAGCCTCCAGTGAGTGCCCAGAGGTTGCTTTTTCCATGGATTCTCTCCAGCTCTTTATCTGCTCCTTTGGCACTATCCTTTGTCCCTTTGAATATTTCCAGAATAGCTACATCTAACATAGTGGCTGCTCTATCTTCTACACTCCATAGAGAGGAAATCTCACAAAACCTAGGTTGGCGTCCTTCACACAGCAGGCTTGGAATGGATATTGCTGACAGACTCAAGTTTTATTAAATTCAAAAGTAGTTTAAAAAAATGTTTTTTAACCAGGACAGTTTTACTTTCTTTTCATTCTCCCATTTTTTAACAAACCCACACACCACCACCAGGGGTCCCAAAGCCCATGTAAAATTATCACACGTGTGAGAACCCTGAGGAAACCACCTTGCAGCCACGGTGGGCTGGTCCCACCATGAACAGAGTACAGAAGCAGTTACTGAACATCCTACCTTTGAAAAAAGAAAAGCAGTAGCATTTACTTTCTTAAAGATCTGGAGAATCAGCAGTCGTTGTAGAGTTTCAGGTTTGCATTAAAAGGCAGGGCTTCATGATGGACTTACGAGCAGGTGCTGCCAGGTGTCAGAAGAACAGACATCTCACAAAGGAGCTGCTCAGCTACCAAAGACTGAATTACATCTTCAACACTTTGGCATTAACCTTAGAGCGTATTTTTTCTTGCCCTTCTCTCACTTTGGGCTTCAGTTCAATACATCAATACAGCCATTATATTAAACAGTAACTCTTCTGTGGCTTTAAAGTTCAAATCTGGCCACTCTTGCAGGCTGTCAACCTGTATTTCTTTCTCTCTGTGCTGTCCCTGTTCTCGACTGCCAAAAAACAGGTGGTAGGATTCCATCACCATGACCGTGACAATATCACAAAAATCGTCAGTCTGGTTTTTTTCCAGTTCTTAAGAGATTCCGTTATGGAATTAATTTGCTGGAGTGGCCTTTTCCATTTGGGGTGCCCTGCAGTGGCCGTACATGCCAACAACATCCCATAGTACGTCTCACTCCATAGCATAGGGTGTCACATAGCAGGGTGTCAGTGTCCAGAGGGACTACTACATTACATCTGGGCTTGAGGACATACAATCTTGTTGCTAAAGCAGAGATTAAGGAAACAGAAGGATGAAATTCTTCTTCCTAATAATAAATGTGATCACACACAGCAACAAGTTGAAACGTTAAGTCTATCTGCAGCAATAAATGCATTATTTAAAAAATACCTGAGGGCCTCCCTGGTGGCGCAGTGGTTAAGAGTCCGCCTGCCGATGCAGGGGATACGGGTTCGTGCCCCGGTCTGGGAGGATCCCATATGCCGCGGAGCGGCTGGGCCCGTGAGCCATGGCCGCTGGGCCTGCGCATCCGGAGCCTGTGCTCCACAACGGGAGAGGCCACAACAGTGAGAGGCCCGCATACCGCAAAAAGAAAAAAAAATTTAAAAAAAATAAAAAAATAAAATAAAAAATAAAAAATACCTGAAATTTAAAACAGATTAGAAGTGAACTTGGGATATTCATTGGTGATCTTTTTTTTTTTAATGAAGTCACTTAGATTGATGTTCTGTAAGCTTGACGTTCAGGTAGGCTCAAAGGCAGAAATGACCTTCCACAGAAGCAGCCTAAAGTGTGTAAAGATGCTAAGAAATCTTGCTTAAACATAAGTGGCTTTAGGAATTTAGGGGATCAGTGAGGAAATGAGCACATTTAAGGGCTTCAAATGTTAAACAGTTGCTTCTCTCCATCCAATGAATAGACCAAAACAGCCCCAACTCCTGGATTTGTTCATTGCTTTGTCAGGCTATCCTTAAAGTTTATCTTTAGCTCGTACGTCTATGTGTATGATCCGTATCTTTCTCTTTAATCCCCTTTTTCACCTAAAATGTGTTTCTAGCACACAGTTCTTTTTCACATAAATGACACTTTCACCTGAAACACAGCAATTCCAGAAGAGCACCCAGCAGCGTCTGCTGTCTCCTCCACACCCTTTGGCAGGCTCAGTCTCCCTGTCCCCACCCTCACCCACAGCGACCAGCCTTGATCTTTGCTGCATCGTCTGTGAGTCACTGCTCTTCTGTTCTTTCAATAACAAGGTGGAGGTAACTCTTCCCAAAAAACGTCTCTACTCTTCTCCTGTCTCTATTCCAAGGTTTCCATCGGCTGCCAGAGCCAACAGGAGGACCCGGCTTCTAAAAATGCCCTGGCCATCTCATTCAAGACACGGTGTGTAAGATGATGGAGGAGAAAGTGTTGGGTTTCTGCCTCATCAGACCACGCGTAAAGTGTAGGATTTAGGCATAACTTCTGACCGACCGAACTGTGTCCAGATGATGGCTGGGTGTCTGGAAACCACCTCTTGGATTGAGGAATAATTGAGTTGACCCTGTGGGAAGGTTGAAGGGACAGATGGGCCGTTTGCTAACATTTTGAGGCTCATCCACGCGGCTCAGGGCAGACTGTCGGGGCGGGAATCCTGCCCTGTCTCTGGCCACGTTACTTCCTTCTGCTTCTCTGTTCCTTCATTGGCAGATTGGGGATGAGAACCGTGCTCACCTCTAGGGCTGGCGTGGGGGTTAAAGGTGTTAATACAGCAGTGTGCTCAACAAGTGTTAGGTGTGATAATGATGGTGGTGGCAATGGGTTTTTTGATTATAAAGAGGCCCCAGAGGGACTCCCCTGGCAGTCCAGTGGTTAGGACTCCTCGCTTCCACTGCAGGGGGCATGGGTTCGATCCCTGGTCAGGGAACTAAGATCCCACACGCTACGTGGTGAGGCCAAAGAATAAGTTAATTGATTAATTAATTAAAAAATAAAAAGTAGATCATATATGATGCAACAATTCCACTTCAGGGAATACATCCCAAAGAGATGATCAGAAGGTATGCAACAATGTATTTGCAAAGATGTTTCTAGCAACATTCACATGGTGAAGTATATTAGATATTGACATAGAAAGATACAACATATTGTTGAGTAAAGACTGTTTTTAAAATATTTTTGCTATACACCATAAACTAACACAACATTGTAGATCAACTATACTTCAATAATATATATATATGTATATATATTTTTTAAAAATCATATTATGTATACCTCAAAAAGTTACAATAGACCTACTATGTGATCAGACCATTCTACATGTAGATAGTTATTCAAGAGAAAATATGTACCTATACACTGTTGATACTATGTATAAAATAGATAACTAATAAGAACCTACTGCATAGTGCAGGGAACTCTACTCAGTGCTCTGTGTGGTGACCTAAATGGGAAGGAAACCCCAAAAAGAGGGGATATATGTATATGTATAGTTGATTCACTTTGCTGTACAGTAGAAACTAACACAACATTGTAAAGCAACTATGCTCCAATAAAAATTTTAAAAAGAGAAAGCATATATCCACACAAAGATCTGCATGCAAATGTTCATGTTAGTTTATTTGTGAAACCCAAAAGCTGGAGAAAAACCCAAATGTATATTAACAGTCGAGTGGGCAAATATTGGTATATACACACAACAGAATATTATTCAACCATTAAAAAAATGAATGGTCTATGGACACATGCTACAACACAGATGAATCTCCAAAGCATTTTGCTGAGTGAAAGAAGCCAGACCAAAAAAAAAAAAGTACATACTACCCAAAGCAATCCACAGATTTAATATGATCTCTATCAAATTACCCATGCCATTTTTCACAGAACTAGAACAAATAATCCTGAAATTCATATGAAACCATAAAAGACCAGAATCACCAAAGCAATCCTGAAGAAAAAGAATAAAGCAGGAGGGGCTTCTCTGGTGGCGCAGTGGTTGGGAGTCTGCCTGCCGATGCAAGGGACACGGGTTCGTGCCCCGGTCCGGGAAGATCCCACATGCCACAGAGCGGCTAAGCCCATGAGCCATGGCCACTGAGCCTGTGCATCCGGAGCCTGCGCTCCACAACGGGAGAGGCCACAACAGTGAGAGGCCCATGTACCACAAAAAAAAAAAAAAAAAAAAGCAGGAGGCATAACCCTCCTAGACTTCAGACAATACTAGAGTTACAGTAATTAAAACAGCATGATATTGGCACAAAAACAGACATATGGATCACTGGAACAGAATAGAGAGCCCAGAAATAAACCCACAGGCCTGTGGCCAGTTAATCTTCAACAAAGGAGGCAAGAATATACAATGGAGAAAAGACATCTCTTCAGCAAGTGTTGTTGTGAAAGCTGGACAGCCGTGTGTAAATCAATGAAGTTAGAACACTCCCTCACACTATACACAAAAATAAACTCAAGGTGGCTTAAAGATATAAGACGTGACACCATAAAACTCCTAGAAGAGAGCATAGGCAAAACATTCTCTGGCATAAATCATACCAATGTTTTCTTAGGTCAGTTTCCCAAGGGAATAGAAATAAAAACAAAAATAAACAATGGGATCTAATCAAATTTACAAGCTTTTGTACAGCAAAGGGAATCATAAACAAAACAAAGACAACTTACAAACTGGGAGAAAATATTTGTAAATGATGCGACTGACAAGGGATTAATTTCCAAAATATACAAACAGCTCATAAAACTCAACAATAAAAAAATCAAACAACCTTATCAAAAAATGAGCAGAAGACCTAAATAAACATTTCTCCAAAGAAGACATACAGATGGCCAATAGCCACATGAAAAGTTGCTCAACATCGCTAATTTAGAGAAATGCAAGTCAAAACTACAATGAGGCACCACCTAATACCAGTCAGAATGGCCATCAGTAAAAAGTCTACAAATAACAAATGCTGAAGAGGATGTGGAGAAAAGGGAACCCTCCTACACTGTTGGTGGGAATGTAGGTTGGTGTAGCCACTGCAGAAAACAGTGCAGAGGTTCCTCAGAAAACTAAAAATAGACTTACCATATGATCCAGCAATCCCAGTCCTGGGCATATATCCAGACAAAACTATAATTCAAAAAGGTGCATGCACCACTATGTTCATAGCAGCACTATTCACAATAGCCAAAACATGGAAACAACCTAAATGATCATTGACAGATGAATGGATAAAGATGTGGTACATATATACAATGGACTATTACTCAGCCTTAAAAAAGAATGAAGTAATGCCATTTTCAGCAACATGGATGCAACTAGAGATTATCATACTAAGTTAAGTAAGTCAGAAAGAGAAAGACAAGTACCATATGATATCACTTATGTGTGGAATCTAAAATATGACACAAATGAACCTATTTATGAAACAGAAACAGAATCACAGACATAAAGAACAGACTGGTGGTTGCCAAGGGAGGGGGATTGGGGGAGGCATGGAGTGGGAAGTTGGGGTTATTAGATGTAACTTTTTATATATAGAATGGATAAACAGTAAAGTCCTAGCACAGAGAACAATATTCAATATTCTATGATAAACCTTAATGGAAAAGAATATTTTAAAAGAATGTATATATGTATGTGTATATATATATATATATATATATATATATATATATATATATACACACACACATATATTCAGTTACATATTTGTGTATATATGAATCACTTTGCTGTATGACAGTAATTAACACATTGTAAATCAACTATACTTCAATTTAAAAACTTAAAAAAATTTTTAATTAAAAAATATATTTTTTATTGACGTATAGTTGATTTACAGTATTGTGTTATTTTCACATGTACAGCAGACTGATTCAGTTATACATACATATTTTTTCAGATAATTTTCCATTATAATTTATTACAAGATATTGAATGTCGTTCCCTGTGCTATACAGTAGGTCCTTGTTGTTTATCTATCTTATAGTAATGTGTATCTGTTAATCCCATACTCCTAATTTATCCCCCCACCTCATTCCTTTCCCCTTTGGTAGTCATAAGTTTGTTTTCTATGCCCGTGAGTCTGTTTCTGTTTTGTAAATAGATTCATTTGTATTATTTTTTAGATTTCATATATGTGAATCATATAATATTTGTCTTTTTCTTTCGACTTACTTTACTTAGTATGATAATCTCCAGATCCATCCATGTTGCTTCAAATGGCAATATTTCATTCTTTTTTATGGTTGAGTAATATTCCGTTGTATATATGTACCACATCTTCTTTATCCACTCATCTGTCAATGGACACTTAGGTTGCTTCCATGATAGAAATATATTTTATTGAAGTTTTTATATTAACTTACAACCCACAAAAACATGACCACCCTGCTATCCTTCACATTGAAAAGAAAGGGAAAAAAAACACAATTATTCACTCTATTCTACAATTGGAAATGATGGATTCTTCCTTCTCTAAAAAAAACTGTAGAGTGAGTTGGAGGCAGAGCTAAAGATAAAATTGGTGCCTGGCTGCTGTGACAGGCTCTCTGTAGTGCATCACAGGGCTGCCCTCCACCCGCAGCCAGCCCAGATAAAATGAGATATTTGAACCCTGCCCAGAGACTGGTCTCTGGGTTTGCACCTCTTCACTGATTTCTTAGTGTAAAGGCTGGTGGATAATCAGCTCACTGGTTCTTCTGCCAGGGATGCCAGGGGACAAACAGCAGTGCGGTTTGGATGCGCTGCTCACCTAGAACTATTAACGAAGGAAAGACACTGGGGTACCAGAGCCTGCTCAGGACCACCTGAAAGCTCTCAGAGAACCCATCTGAAATTTGTAGTTCACGTTCCTTTACATTTTGAGAATGTTAAAATTGTGTGTTTAATAAACATTGAACCTGGCTCTCACTGTGCATCAAACTCCCTGCAAACGTTAACTCATGCATCCTCACGGCAGCCCCTACCTTCTCATCTCATCCTATGGATGAGAACATGGGCACGGCGAGGTGAGGGGGCAGGTCCAGGACTCAGCAGTGAAGGAGGGAGAAGAGTTTGAGCTCAAGGGGAATCTTGTTCTTGACCGCGCTGCTCTGGCTGCCTCTATAACACCAGCTTTAGAAATGAACGACAGGCAGACTGATGGGGCACAGCTCACTGAGAGAACAGCACTGAGTACCAACATGGAACACTGAGCGTTTGGTGCCACATCTACCTGTGTGAGTCCAGGGATGGATGTCCAGGGACCCCATAGCTGGTTTTGCTCTGGCGAGATGTTCAGTGAATGATCCCCCCAAGTGTTTCCTTCCTGCGTGATCCATATACCTTCCAAGCCCCCACATACTTGTGAGGGAAGAACACACCTGAGAGAAGATCAACTCTGGGAACAGGGAAGCGGCCACTGAGAAGGCTGCAAGAGTCCAGATGGAATCCAGAGGGTCTGGATGAGAAGTGCATGGATGGACATCAAGGGACCCTGCTCACAAAACCAGAGATGGAGACTGATGTGTTGTGAAGTGTATGGAGGGTCCCTCTGTGAGAAGAAAAGAAAGAGAAGGTAGGGAGGACATGGATTATGTTAGTTTGATCTCTAACTGACACAAGCTGATGATGAGCTCATGCTGTCTGCCGTCCCCCACTTTGCTAAAGGATGCACAATTCCTCCAGACACCTGCTCTGTGAGAGTCAGGGATCAGACCCCCTCGGGGCCGACCTTTCAGGCTCTGGCAGCACATGGCAAGAAGAAGGCCCCTCCCTCGCCTTCCCTCTCATGATTGGCTCCTCACACTGTGCCTCCCAGCCCCACCCACTTCGTCTGGGACAATGACCTCCTTGCCCTTGAATCCAAGGCACCATCAGATTGAAATCCAACAGTGGGATTTACTTTAACAGATCCAGATGCTTCTATGGGGTCTTCACTACATTCATTGGGAAACATCATACAGAAAAGAAACAAAGTCAATAGAATATGTGAGAAGTTATAGGAAGGAGTTTTTCAGATCACTGAGAAACAGAGGGGAAAAAAACATGCTGCTCTTCAGACCTGGAAATTGCTTTTAATCTTTTATTAATTTTTTGCCTTCTATTACTTTTTATGTCTTTAAAAATGGCTAGATGTTTAACTTAGATCTTCTTCATCAGCTTTGTGCAGAAAAAGAAATACACCATTCAGTGCATCAGTTACAATTGGCCACATGGTAACTGAAAACGTCTGAAGGCGTTATTACCTTAAAGGTGATGGTATTACCTCTTAACACCATCACCTTTAACTCTCAGGAAAAAGAGTGATTCAAAGCTGGGGCGCTCAGGAACTTCCCTGGTGGTCCAGTGGTTAGCCTCTGTGCTTCCATGACAATGCTCCCAGGTTTGATCCCTGATCGGGGAACTATGATCCCACATGCTGCTCAACACGGCCAAATAAATACATCAATTAATTAATTTTTAAAAAAGACCTCCCTGGTGGTGCAGTGGTTAAGAATCTGCTTGCCAATGCAGGGGACACGTGTTCAGGCCCTGGTCCAGGAAGATCCCACATACTGCGGAGCAACTATGCCCATGCACCACAACTACTGAGCCCATGCTCTAGAGCCTGCTGGCTGCAACTAATGAGCCTGTGTGCTGCAACTACAGATGGCTGCATGCCTAGAGCTCATGCTCCACAACAAGAGAAGCCACTGCAATGAGAAGCCCACGCACCACAACGAAGAGTAGCCCCGCTCAATTCAACTAGAGAAAGCCTGCACACAGCAACGAAGACCAAATGCAGCCAAAAATAAATAAATAAATAAATTTACTTTAAAAAATTAATTTTAAAAAAAGCTGGGGCACTCAGTTCAGGAGGAAATTCACAGGACAGACACTGTTGGCAAAAGGAGGTGAGGAGCAGTGCAGTGCTGTTTAGAATCAGTAACTTGTCAATGATTAATTTAAAGACACCTATCATCTGACATGATCAAAACTGAGAAATAGTCCTCCATAACAAGAGTCAAACAAGGGCGTGAATGGCCCAACCCTTGAGAAACAAAAATGGAGCTAGAGGAATCAGGCTCCCTGACTTCAGACTATACTACAAAGCTACAATAATCAAGGAAGTATGGTACTGGCACAAAAGCAGAAATACAGATCAATGGAACAGGCTAGAAAGCCTAGAGATAAATCCACTCACCTATGGTCACCTAATCTATGACAAAGGAAGCCAGAATATACAATGGAGCAAAGATAGCCTTTTCAATAAGTGGTGCTGGGGAAACTGGACAGCCACATGTAAAAGAATGAAATTAGAATGCTCCCTAACACCATAAACAAAAATAAACTCCAAATGGATTAACGACCTAAATGTAAGGCCAGACACTATAAAACTCTTAGATGAAAACATAGGCAGAACACTCTATGACATAAATCACAGCAAGATCCTTTTGGACCCACCTCCTAGAGCAATGGAAATAAAAACAAAAATAAACAAATAGGACCTAATGAAACTTAAAAGCTTTTGCACAGCAAAAAACCCCATAAACAAGACAAAAAGACAACCCTCAGAATGGGAGAAAATATTTGCAAATGAAGCAACTGAAAAAGGATTAATCTCCAAAATATACAAACAGCTCATGAAGCTCAATATCAAAAAAAAAAAACAACCCAATCAATAAATGGGCAGAAGACCTAAGTAGACTTTCCTCCAAAGAAGACCTACAGATGGCCAACAAACACATGAGAAGATGCTCAACATCATTAATTATTAGAGAAATGCAAATCAAAACTACCATGAGGTATCACCTTACACCAGTCAGAATAGCCATCATGAAAAAATCTACAAACAATAAATGCTGGAGAGGTTGTGGAGAAAAGGGAACCCTCTTGCACTGTTGGTGGAATGTAAATTGATACAGCCACTATGGAGAACAGTATGGAGGTTCCTTAAAAAACTAAAAATAGAACTACCATATGATCCAGCAATCCCACTACTGGGCATATACCCAGAGAAAACCATAATTCAGAAAGACACATGCACCCCAGTGTTCATTGCAGCACTATTTACAACAGCCAGGACATGGAGGCAACCTAAATGTCCATCAACAGAGGAATGGATAAGGAAGAAGTGGTACATATATACAATGGAATATTACTCAGCCATAAGAAGGAATGAAACTGGGTCATTTGTAAAGACGTGGATGGACCTAGAGACTGTCATACAGAGTGAAGTAAGTCAGAAAGAGAAAAACAAGTATTAACGCATATATGTGGAATCTGAAAAAATTGGTATAGACAATCTTATTTACAAAGGAGAAATAGAGACACAGACATAGAGAGCAAACGTATGGATACCAAGGGGGAAAGGGGAAGGGGTGGGATGGATTGGGAGATTGGGATTGACATATATACACTATTGATACTATGTATAAAATAGATAACTAGTGAGAAACTACTATATAGCACAGGGAACCCTACTCAGTGCTCTGTGGTGACCTAAATGAGAAGGAAATCCAAAAAGAGGGGACATATGTATACATATAGCTGATTCACTTTGCTGTACAGTATAAACTAACAGAATATTGTAAAGCAACTATACTCCAATAAAATTTTTTTAAATAGAGGATGATTCTGGAACAGACTGTTATACTGATGAAACAGGTTACTTTTGTACTTTTTATTTATTGTGAATTTTTTTTAAAATTTATTGTGATATAAATTGACATTAAAAATTTTTAATGCTAAAAAAAGAAGGTGAGGAGCAATGCAGTGCTGTTTAGAATCAGTAACTTGTCAATGATTAATTTAAAGACAATGATCATCTGACACGATTAAAACTGAGAAATAATCCTCCATAATAAGAGTCAAACAAGGGCGTGAATTGCCCAGACATCGTTTCTTATTCAAGAATCACTAGAGTTCATTCAGGAATTTCATTTTGTAACTGAAATAAAAGAGTTGAATGTACATTGCAGGATGCTCTCTCCAGTTTTCAGGCCAGTGTTTGAGATGCTAAATCTCAAAGGCAACAGAGATTTTTGTATCAGTGCTTGAGATGATAAATGACATTCTGTGTTCTGTCATCCAGACAAGAAACGTGGCAGGGGGGTGGGGTGTAGTGAATGTCACTTTCCTCCTTTCAATTCATTCTGAAAACCCCTTCCAAGGGAAATATAACAAGTGCTTAGTGGAACGTTTTTCTAGGCTTTATTTGATTTTAATGTGTTAATTAAGCCTCCAAACTCTGTTTTCACTTCATCTGTAATTAGATACTTGAGTTTTTGAAAGTGACATTGCAGCTAAGTGGGGAAAGATTAGTCATCTAGTAACCAAGCAGGACCCTATGAGGCCTTCCCAGAATAGACCCCCCCACCCATGTCCTCCGCCTGCCTTTTGTCTGTAGAAAAACTTTAGCCAAAGAATAAATTTAATCAGAGAAGTGAGAAAATGCAGAAAAAATGGGAAACAGTCAATCAAGACAAAATAATAATAACTTAGCCATTAAACAAGTCAAGGACATTTAGTTTTTCCTCAAGGACTGTAGATAATATTCTGAGCCATGTCATTTAAGTTGTTTTGCAGATACTGACACTCCCACCAGGTGGAAGAAATTAACTATATGCTGACCCCAAGCACATTTTTGCTGTGGCGCACAGTTTGCGGGATCTCAGTTCCACAACCAGGGATTGAACCCAGGCCAGAGCAGTGAAAGCACCAAATCCTAACCACTAGACCACCAGGGAACTCCTAGGACACACAGTCTTGAGGGTACTAGCCAACAGTGGCCCCCTTTGCCTGGCAAAGCAATAAATCTACTCTTTTCTACTTCACCCAGCACACTGTCTCCACATTTCTACTTGGCACTGGTAAACAGAAAGCAAGGTTTGGCAACAATCCATGTAGGAGAAAGAATGAAATGGAATCCCTACCTCACACCAAACTTAAAGATCAGTCCTAGATGAATTAAGTAAAACAGATAAAAACTTCATCAAATTAAACCCTGAATCCAAATGGCTTTACTGGTATAATGCTGTTCATAGTATTCTCTTACTATATGACCAAGTTCTATAGTTTATAGAATCAACCCATATTACAGGCATACCTTGGAAATATTGCAGGTTTAGTTCAAGACCACTGCAATAAAGTGAATATCCAAATAAAGTGAGTCATACAATTTTTTTTGGTTTCCTAGTGCATATAGAAGTTATGTTTATACTGTAGTCTATGAAATGAACAATAGCGTCTTGTCTAAAAATATAATGTATATACCTTAATTTTAAAAAATACCTTCTTGGGAATTCCCTAGCAGTCCAGTGGTTAGGACTCTGAGCTTTCACTGCCAAGGACCTGGGTTCAATCTCTGGGCTAAGATCTCACAAGCCACATGGCATGGCCAAAAAAAAAAACAAAAAACTTTCTTGCTAAAAAATGCTAACCATCATCTGAGCCTTCAGCAAGTCATAATCTTTTTGCAATAGCAACATCAAAAATCACTGATCAATGAGCCAGCTCTCTCTACCTGTGACTTGTGAGAGTGGCACCTCCAGTGGAATCCTGTGGGACATAACTCATTTCCCATGTGGATAGGAATTATCAAAGCAAAAACTGCACTGGGCAGAGTTATAGAGATTTCAAAAATTTTTTCTTGAAGTGGACCTTCAGGATGGCAGAGGAGTAAGATATGGAGATCACCTTCCTCCCCACAAATACATCAAAAATACATCTACATATGGAACAACTCCTACAGAACACCTACTAAACACTGGCAGAAGACCTCAGACTTCCCAAAAGGCAAGAAAATGCCCACGTACCTGGGTAGGGCAAAAGAAAAAAGAAAAAACAGAGACAAAATAATAGGGAAGGAACTTGCACATCTGGGAGGGAGCTGTGAAGGAGGAAAAGTTTCCACACACTAGGGAGCCCTTTCACTGGTGGAGATGGGGGTTGAGTGGGTGTGGGGTGCGGGGAAGCTTCAGAGCCACAGTGGAGAGCACAGTAACAGGGGTGCAGAAGGCAAAGCGGAGAGATTCCCACACAGAGGAACAGTGCCAACCAGCACTCACCAGCCTGACAGGCTTGTCTGCTCACCCACCAGGGCGGATGGGGACTGGCAGCTGAGGCTTGGGCTTCAGAGGTCAGATCCCAGGGAGAGGACTGGGGATGGCTGCGTGAACACAGCCTGAAGGGGGCTACTGCACCACAGCTACCCAGGAGGGAGTCCGGGAAAAGGTCTGGAGCTGCCTAAGTGTCAAGAGACCATTTTTTTCGGGGTGCACGAGGAGAGGGGATTCCTTCCCTGTCTGCCCACAGAAGGCAGAGCACCGCCTAAACGAGCTCCAGAGACGGGCGTGAGCCACGGCTATCAGCTCAGACCCCAGAGACGGTCATGAAATGCTAAGGCTGCTGCTGCAGCCACCAAGAATCCTCTGTGCAAGCACAGGTCACTATCCACACCCCCTGGGAGCCTGTGTAGCACATCACTGCCAGGGCCCTGTGATCGAGGGACAACTTCCCAGCGAGAACACACAGCGCGCCTCAGGCTGTTGCAATGTCATGCCAGCCTCTGCTGCCACAGGCTCGCCCTGCATTCCAATTATAACTACTGTACCCCTTCCTCCCCACCGGCCTGAATGAGCCAGAGCCCTCTAATCACCTGCTGCTTTAACCCGTCCTGTCTGGGTGGGGAACAGACGCCCTCAGGCGACCTACACACAGAGGCGGGGCCAAATCCAAAGCTGAACCTCAGGAGCTGTGCGAGCAAAGAAGAGAAAGGGGAATCTCTCCCAGCAGCCTCAGGAGCAGCGGATTAAATCCTCACAATCAACATGATGTACCTGCATCTGTGGAATACCTGAATAGACAATGAATCATCCCAAAATTGAGGCAGTGGACTTTGGGAGCAACTGTAGACTTGCGGTTTGTTGTCTGTGACTGATTTGTTTCTGATTTTCATGTTTATCTTAGTACAGTTTTTAGCACTTGTTATATTGGTGGATTTGTTTATTGGTTTGGTTGCTCTCTTTTTTAAATTATTATTTTATTTCTTTATTTTAATAAATTTTTATTTATTATTATTTTTAAATTTTTTCTTTCTTTTTTCTCCCTTTTCTTCTGAGCTGTGTGGCTGAGACAGGGTCTTGGTGCTCCAGCCGGGTGTCAGGCTTGAGCCTCTGAGGTGGGAGAGTCAAGTTCAGGACATTGGACCACCAGAGACCTCCCAGCCCCACATAATATCAATCAGCAGGAGCTCTCCCAGAGATCTCCATCTCAATGATAAGACCTAGCTCCACCCAATGGCCAGCTAGCTCCAGTGCTGGACATCCCATGGCAAACAACTAGTAAGACAGGAACACAACCCCACCCATTAGCAGAGAGGCTACCTAAAATCACAATAAGTTCAGAGATACCCCAAAACACACCACTGATCACAGCCCTGTCCACCAGAAAGACAAGATACAGCCCCACCCACTAGAACACAGGCTCCAGTCCCCTCCACCAGGAAGCCTACACAACCCACTGAACTAACCTCACCCACTGGGGGCAGACACGAAAAACAGCAGGAACTATGAACCTGCAGCCTTCAAAAAGGAGACCCCAAACACAGTAAGTTAAGCAAAATGAGAAGACAGAGAAATATGCAGCAAATGAAGGAGCAAGTTAAAACCCACCAGACCAAACAAATGAAGAGGAAGTAGGCAGTCTACCTGAAAAAGAATTCAGAGTAATGATAGTAAAGATGACCCAAAATCTTGACAATAGAATGGGGAAAATACAAGAAACATTTAACAAGGACCTAGAGGAACTAAAGAGCAAATAAACACTGATGAACAACACAATAAATGAAATTTAAAATTCTCTAGAAGGAACCAATAGCAGAATAACTGAGGCAGAAGAATGGATAAGTGACCTGGAAGATAAAACAGTGGAAATAACTACAGCAGAGCAGAATAAAGAAAAAAGAATGAAAAGAATTGAGGACAGTCTCAGAGACCTCTGGGACAACATTAAACACACCAACATTCGAATTATAAGGGTCCCAGAAGAAGAAGAGAAAAAGAAAGGAACTGATAAAATATTTGAAGAGATTATAGTTGAAAACTTCCCTAACATGGGAAAGAAGGTAGTCAATCAAGCCCAGGAAACACAGAGAGTCCCGTACAGGATAAATTCAAGGAGAAACATGCCAAGACACATATTAACCAAACTATCAAAAATTAAATACAAAGAAAAAATATTAAAAGAAGGAAAGGAAAAGCAACAGATAACATACAAGGGAATCCCCATAAGGTTAACAGCTGATCTTTCAGCAGAGAGAGTGGCAGGACATATTTAAAATGATGAAAGGGAAAAACCTACAACCAAAATTACTCTACCCAGCAAGGATCTCATTCAGATTCAACTGACAGAGAAATTAAAACCTTTACAGAAAAGCAAAAGTTAAGAGAATTCAGCACCACCAAACCAGCTTACAACAAATGCTAAAGGAACTTCTCTAGGCAGGAAACACAAGAGAAGGAAAAGACCCACAAAAACAAACCCAAAACAATTAAGAAAATGGTAATAGGAACATACATATCGATAATTACCTTAAATGTAAATATATTAAATGCTCCAACCAAAAGACATAGACTGGCTGAATGGATACAAAAACAAGACCCATATATATGCTATCTACAAGAGACCCACTTCAGACCTAGGGACACATACAGACTGAAAGTGAGGGGATGGAAAAAGATATTCCATGCAAATGGAAGTCAAAAAAAAGCTGAAGTATCAGGGCTTCCCTGGTGGCGCTGAGGTTAAGAATCCACCAGCCAACTTAAGTGTCCATTGACAGATGAATGGACAAAGGAGACGTGGCACATATATACAATGGAATATTACTCAGCCATAAAAGGAAACGAAACTGAGTTATTTGTAGTGAGGTGGATGGATCTAGAGTCTGTCATACAGAAGTCAGAAAGGGAAAAACAAACACCGTATACTAACACATGTATATGGAATATTAAAAAAAAAATTGGTTCTGATGAACCTAGGGGCAGGACAGGAATAAAGATGCAGACGTAGAGAATGGACTTGAGGACATGGGGAGGGGGAAGGGTAAGCTGGGATGAAGTGAGAGAGTAACATTGACATATACACACTACCAAATGTAAAATAGATGGCTAGTGGGAAGCAGCTGCATAGCACAGGGAGATCAGCTCGGTGCTTTGTGACCACCTAGAGGAGTGAGATAGGGAGGGGGGAGGGAGATGCAAGAAGGAGGGCATATGGGTATATATGTATGCATACAGCCGATTCACTTTGTTATACAGTAGAAACTAACACAACATTGTAAAGCAATTATACTCCAATAAAGATGTTAAAATTAATTAATTAATTAATTAATTTAAAATGCCTGGAGAACAATGAAAATGGAAACACAACCATCCAAAATCTATGGCACACAGCAGAAGCAGTTCTAGGAGGGAAACTTATAGTGTTACAAGCCTACTTCAGCAAACAAGAAAAATCTTGAATAAATAATCTAACATTATGCCTAAAGAAATAGAAAAAGAAGAAAAAAACAAAACGCAAAGTTAGTAGAAGGAAAAAAATAAAGATCAGATCAGATAAATAAAATAGAGACTAAAAAATGGAAAAGATTAATAAAACTAAGAGCTGATTCTTTAAAATATAAACAAAATTAATAAACTTTTAGCCAGATTCATCAAGAAAAAAATAAGGTCTAAATAAATAAATTCAGAAACAAAAGATGAAACATTACAACTGATATCACAGAAATACAAGGGATCATGAAATATTACTATCATACACCAATAAAATGAACAATCTAGAGTAATGGGTAAATTCCTAGAAATGTGCAGTATCCCAAGACTGAATCAGGAAGAAATAGAAAATATGAATAGACTGATTACCAGTAATGAAATTGAATTAATAATAATAATTTTAAAAACTCCTAACAAACACAAGTTCAGGACCAGATGGCTTCACAAATGAATTCTACCAATCACTTAAAGAAGAGACAACACCTGTCTTTCTCAAGCTGTTCTCAAAAAATTGAAGAGGAGGAAATGCTTCCCAATGCTTCAAAGCTAGCATCACCTTGATACCTAAACCAGACAAAAACACCACACACACAAAAAGTACAGGACAATATCACTGATGAACACAGAGGCAAAAATCCTTAAGAAAATATTAGCAAACCAAATTCAATAATACATTAAAAGGATCACACAGCACGATCAAGTGGAATTTATCCTAGAGCTGCAAGGATGGTTCAATATCTGCAAATCAATCAGTGTGATACATCACATTAACAAATTGATTAACAAATTCATTTTCAAAGAATGAAAATCATATGATCATCTCTATAGATGCAGAAAAAGCTTTTGACAAAATCCAATATCCATTTATGATAAAAACTCTCAACAAGTGGATATAGAGGGAACATACCTCAACATAATAAGAGTCATATATGATAAACCTACAGACAACATCATACTCAAATGTGAAAAGCTGAAAGAATTTCCTCTAAGACAAGGAACAAGCAAGGATGCCCAATCTTGCCACTTTCATTCAACAAAGTATCAGAAGTCCTAGCCATAGAAATAAGACAAGAAAAAGAAATAAAAGATAATCAAATTGGAAAGGAAGAAGCAAAACCGTCACTGTTTGCAGATGATGAAATATTATATATAGAAAATCCTAAAGACACCAACAAAAAACTATTAGAATAAGCAAATTCACTAAAGTTGCACGATATAAAATTAATATACATAAATCTGTTGCATTTCTATACACCAACAACCATCAGAAAGAGAAATTAAGAAAGCAATCTCATTTACAATTGCATCAGAAAAATAAAATACCTGGGAATAAATTTAACCAAGGAAGTAAAAGACTTGCACTCGGAAGACTATAAGACACTGATGAAATAAATTGAAGACAACACAAACAAATGGAAAGTTATACCTTTCTTATTGATTGGAAGAATTAATATTGTTAAAATGACCATACTACCCATGGCAATCTATAAATTCAAAGCAAAGTGTGTATGGAAACACAAAAGACCTCAAATAGGGGCTTCCCTGGTGGCACAGTGGTTGAGAATTCTTCTGCCAATGCAGGGGACATGGGTTCGAGCCCTGGTCTGGGAAGATCCCACATGCCGCGGAGCAACTAAGCCCGTGCACCACAGCTACTGAACCTGCACTCTAGAGCCCATGAGCCACAACTACTGAAGCCCGTGCACCTAGAACCCATGCTCCACAACAAGAGAAGCCACCGCAATGAGAAGCCTGTGCATGGCAAGGAAGAGTAGCCCCCGCTTGCCACAACTAGAGAAAAGCCCTCATGTAGCAACAAAGACCCAACGCAGCCATAAATAAATAAATAAATAAATAAATGAAATTATTTTAAAAACAAAAAGACCTTAAATAGCAAAAGCAACCTTGAGAAAGAAGAACAAAGCTGGAGGTATCATGCTCCCTGATTTCAAACTATATTACAAGGTGAATGTAATCAAAACACTATGGTATTGGCACTAAAACAGACACATAGATCATTGGAACAGAATAGAGATCCCAGAAATAAACCCACACGTATATGGGCAATTAATCTGCAACAAAAAAGGCAAGAAAATACAATAGGGAAAAGATAGGCTCTTCAATAAATGGTTTTGGGAAAACTGGACAGCTACATGCAAAAGAATCAAACTGGACTACTTTCTCTTACCATATACAAAAAAAATTCAAAATGGATTAAAGACTTAAATTTAAGACCTGAAACCATATAACTCCTAGCAGAAAATATAAGCAGAACACTCTTTGACATCATTCTTGGCAATTTTTTTTGTTTTATCTCTCAGGCAAGGGAAACAAAAGCAAATATAAACAAATGAGACTACATCAAACTAAAAAACTTTTACACAGCAGAGGAAACTATCAACAAAAGGAAAAGGTAGCCTATAGAATGGGAGGAGATATTTGCAAACAATATATCCAATAAGAGGTTAATATCCAAAATATACAAGGAACTCATTCAACTCAACATCAAAAAAACCCAATTAAAACATAGGCAGAGGACTTGAATAGATATTTTTCTATAGAAGACATACAGATGTTCACAGACACATGAAAATATGTGCAACATCACTAATTATTGGAGAAATGCAAATCAAAACCACAATAAGATATCATCCCACACCTGTCAGAATGACCATCATTAAAAAGAACAAATACCAAGTGTTGGCAAGGATGTGGGGAAGAGGGAATTCTTGTGCACTGTTGACAGGAATGAAAATTGGTGCAGCCACTGTGGAAAATAGCATGGAGGTTTCTCAAAAAATTGAAAATAGAACTACCATATGATCCAGCAATTTCACTTCTGGGTATTTACCTGAAGAAAACAAAAATACTAATTTGAAAAGATATCTGTACCCCAATGTTCACTGCGGCATTATTTACAATTGCCAAAATATAGAAGCAACCCAAGCATTGATAAATAGATGAATGGATAATGAAGATGTGGCATATGTACAATGGACTATTACTCAGACGAAAAAAAAATAGAAAAAGAAGAAATCTTGCCATTTGCAACAACATGGATGAATCTAGAGGATATTATGCTAAGTGAAATAAGTCATACAGAGAAAGACAAATACTGTATGATCTCACTTATACATGGAATCTAAAAAACAAAACAAAAACAGACTCACAGATACAGAGAACAAACAGTTGGCTGCCAGAAGGGGGGACTGGTGGGGTTGCAAAATAGGTGAAGGAGAGTAAGAGGTACAAACCTCCAGTTATATAATAAATAAGCAACAGTGATATAATATATAGCATAAAGAGTATGGTCCATAATATTGTAATAACTTTGTATGGGAAGAGATGGTTACTAGAATTATTGTGCTGATCATTTTATAATGTATGCAAATGTCAGATCATTATGGAGTACACTTGAAACTAACTTAATACTGCATGTCAACTATATTTCAATAAAAAAGAAGTGATTGAATTACAGGAAACTCTATTATAAACATGTCATTAGAAAACTTTGGGAAAAAAATGAACATTCACAACGTTGTGTAACCATTGCCACTATTTCCAAAACTTTTTCATCATCCTTACCCCCAGCCCCTGTTAAAGGGCGATTTTGCAACACCTGTAAACATATGATTTTATTTCATTTTATTTTATTTTAAAATGCAAAATATTTTGATTTTTGTTTTAATCAATTTGGAACATGTATTGAAATATAAAACAAATAATAGCTATTTCCTCTCAATTCATCCATATTTATAATAAATCTGGATAGCACATGGAAGAGGGTCTCTCTGAAAGTAATGATTTAGATATGCCAGGTTATTTGGTATTCGAAATACCTTTCAGAAAATTTTTGTTAAATACCATGAAAAACACAAAACTGTAGAAAGTTTAATGGAATTTCATTGAATCTACAGGTAAATATTTTAAAATATTACTTTTTTCTTATCAGAAAATATGGCTTTTCTTCAGGGTTTTCTCCCTATATGTGTACTTTGCATACCTTTTATATGATTTTTTTTTAGTTTTTATTGGAGTATAGCTGATTTACAATGTTGTGTTAGTTTCTGCTGTACAGCAAAGTGAATCAGTTATCCATATACATACATCCACTCTTTTTTAGATACTTTTCCCATTACAGAGTATTGAGTAGAGTTCCCTGTTCTGTACAGTACTTATAAACATTTTAAATTCACATGCCCTATAATCCAGCAGTTTCACCTCCAGGGCTCTATAAAAATATTCATAAGCATGAAAGAAGAAATTCATTGCTGTATTAATATTCAACTTAGGGACTTCCCTGGTGGTCCAGTGGTAAAGAATCTGCCGTGCATGCAGGGGACATGGGTTCGATCCCTGGTCTGGGAACTAAGATCCCACATGTCACGGGGCAACTAAGGCCACGCGCCACAACTACTGAGGTCGCCCGCCTCAATGAGAGAGCCCACGTGCTGCAAAACTACAGAGCCCACGCACCACAACTAGAGAAGAGAAAACCCGCACGCCACAACTAGAGAGAAGCCCGCGTGCAGCCACAAAGAGCCCACGCGTCTCAATGAAAGAGCCCGCATGCCTCAACGAAGATCCTGCGGGCCGCAACGAAGACCCAAGGCAGCAAAAAATAATAAATAAATATATATTAAGAAATAGCACAAAAAATTCAACTTAATAATTAATAAGTAATGGTAGAGTGGTATGGCCTAATTTTAAAATATCATTGCAAATGCATCATGGAAAACAAATTTGTTTTTACTAATTATCTGCAGCAATTTAAGCATTTATCATTTGAGACAGTTTTGATACTCTTATTCCATATCTTTATTTAAAATTTATATCTTAAAAATTATTAAGGCTAAGCACTGATACCTAAAAATTCTAAAAGAGCAGTATTTTTTCACAGTATTCCCTATGAACATTTAAATTTATTTTAAGAATGCTTCATATTTGAGATCTATAGGCCAGAAGAAGAATTCTATTTTTAAAAAGTGTTCTTGTGGGGTTTCCCTGGTGGCGCAGTGGTTGAGAGTCCGCCTGCCGATGCAGGGGACACGGGTTCGTGCCCCGATCCCGGAAGATCCCACATGCCGCGGAGCGGCTGGGCCCGCGAGCCATGGCCGCGGAGCCTGTGTGTCCGGAGCCTGTGCTCCGCAACGGGAGAGGCCACAGCAGTGAGAGGCCCGCGTACAGCGCAAAAAAAAAAAAAGTGTTCTTGTGGGCTTCCCTGGTGGCGCAGTGGTTGAGAGTCCGCCTGCCAATGCAGGGGACACGGGTTCGTGCCCCAGTCTGGGAAGATCCCACATGCCGCGGAGCGGCTGGGCCCGTGAGCCATGGCTGCTGAGCCTGTGCGTCCGGAGCCTGTGCTTCGCAACGGGAGAGGCCACAACAATGAGAGGCCCACATACCACAAAAAAAAAAAAAAAAAAAAAGTGTTCTTGTGACACAGGAATAAGCATAGTGTAGGGTAATTTCATGTACCAAACATATTTATTCATTAACATTACACAAGCCATGAAGGAATTTTTCTTTTAAAATAAGGGAACATTGTTCCACTGTCAAACATATACACAGAATTCATTTGTAAAGCTTAATACATGGAATGTTTTACTTTAGATGGAAGTCCCTGCTATTTCAACTTCCTATATTTTTTTCAGTGAAGAAGGAAGAATTGGAACACAGCCATGGTTATCAGACTGAAAAATTGCACAGGAGGTAAGCAGGCATCCCCACATCGGACAGCTGTGCTAGGATTGATTTCTTGGGGCCTCTTAGAACCAGACCAGCCAGTGTCTATACTTGGAAACACCATAATTGCAGGATGTGTGATTATAATTACACTGAGTTATCAGCATTTGTTGCAATCAGAAATGTTAAATTGCTCAATAGAAGTAAGTGTTATTGCACTGAGCACGGCTAAACACGCTGTACATGCTTATTTAATAAGAATATGATAAGATGGTTTCTTGAGTGCTTGGCTTGTGAGAGACACGGTGCCACATGCCTTATTTATGTCATCTTAGCAACTGCCCCATGTCATTTTACAAAGGAGGAAACCAAGGTTTAGAGGATACGTTGACTCAGTCACAAGGGGTGAGGGCAGTGATCAAACCTCAAACTGGCTGAGTCCAACACCCATGAACTTAACCCCAATACTATATGGTCTCAAGCTGTCTTAGTAGGTGTATCAGATGGAAGAGTTCTGAATAGATTCTGGCTTGTTGTGTGACTTTAATAATAGTGAAAAGAAATCTTGAAAAAGCGCAACCCAGGATTTCTTATGTACGCCAGCATGTGCTGGTCTAATGCCATCTCATCTCAGCTCTCTGTGTTTGACAGCTTGTCTCTTCCACACTGGGGTGAGTTGTTTATTTCACAGGATCTTGCCAACACCGAGAGCAGAAAATGAAATCCCATCTCAGACCCTCTGAACAGAAGCAAAATCAGAATGCAAAGGGAATGATATGCATCCCAAATGGAAGATAAAATCGTTAACTTTTCCCCAATCACCCCAAAGTGGAAAAGAACACTTATATGTTGCTCAGCCTTCTTACAAGTCCCTCTCCCTGCTAAGACCAGCAATCATGATCGAAGTTGGAAGAAAATAAACCTCTATCAATCTTAAAGCTCTCAGTAACCATAGGGAGCTACTCACCCAACCTCTGTCTTCGCTGGGTAAAAGGTAGAAGAGAATTTGGTGGGAACTTATTACAATAAATGAAAGGAGTTGGTGTTGCAGAAATATTTTCTTGAAAATTATGCAAAAAGCGGGTGGTTCCCAGTGTGCCTTCTTTTTTTTTTTTTTTTTTTTTTGCGGTACGCGGGCCTCTCACTGTTGTGGCCTCTCCCGTTGTGGAGCGCAGGCTCAGCGGCCATGGCTCACGGGCCCAGCCGCTCCGCGGCATGTGGGATCTTCACGGACCGGGGCACAAACCCATGTCCCTTGCATCGCCAGGTGGACTCTCAACCACTGCGCCACCAGCGAAGCCCCCAGTGTACCTTCTTGATCTCACTCATTCACTCCTTCATTCAACCCACAGTTACTGGCACTTTCCAAGGGTCACAGCAGAAATTCAGTGGTTGGCAGACAATAAAGAAGAAAGAAATATACAATGTGATGTTAGGGGGTGAGGAGGATGTCTGGTTACAGTGAGTTCTCTCCAGTGTACAATGTATACAACAGTCTGTATACCCAGTCTTTGTCATGGTCAAAGCCATATTCTGGTATCAAAGGCTCTGAGCTCTTCTTATCCCATGCAGGCTGGGGGCGGAGTGGGAGGTTGAAAGTGGGGAAGGAGGAAGGGGGGCACTTTTCAGCTGACTTCTTTCCCTTGCTGACGTCCATTTCCTCCTTGAAATTCTCATGCACTAGAGGAGGCTGTTTTGCTGGATGCTGCTGCCGGTGCCCTAACATTACCCTGTGAGTTTAAGTGTTTTTGGTAACCTGTCTTCAGAAAGATTGAATGATGTATTATAATGGCCTTTATAGAAAGTACCTAGTTTGTGTGTAAAATCTGAACTTGGAATCGTTTTGCAACTCTCTTGCCAATATCTTCAACTTCCTTCTACCACTGACCTCTGTCACTCCCTCCTGGAAAACCCCAGCCCCAGGGGCGGTGGGGGTGGGCAGTTCACTCGGTGTCTTCTGAGACCTTGCAGGAAGCTCAGCCCTAGTGGATCAGGACCCACTGCCCCTGCAGGGTGAAGCTCTTACCCGGAAGGAGCTCGCCAACCCTCCAATAAAATGAGCTCTTTGTCTCCCATCCTTCAGCCTCCCCTACAGCCTCCACACCAGCAGAGGAACCCAGAGAACCTTCTGTCAGGCAACCCCCCTCCCTCCATCTAGCACAGCGCCTCCATCCCTGCGCTCCCGCCACACCCTGTCCACCCATCAGGCACTGCCCGCCTGCCCGTCCCCCAACCTGACTCCGGTTCTAGGCTCTCTCTTATTTAGTTATTTAGTTAGTTAGTTAGTTAGTTGCACCGGGTCTTAGTTCGGCTCCAGGGCTCCTTAGGTGCGGCTTTCCAGCTCCTTAGTTGCGGCATGCATGTGGGATCTAGGTCCCCCATCAGGGATGGAACCCAGGCTCCCTGCATTGGGAGCACAGAGTCTTATCCACTGCACCACCATGGAAGCCCCTAGACTCTCCCTTTAACATCTGCATCTCACCTTGCTCAAGTCTCTCTGATTAAAAGAGAACCAGGGCCTCCCTGGTGGCGCAAGTGGTTGAGAGTCCGCCTGCCGATGCAGGGGATACAGGTTCGTGCCCCGGTCTGGGAGGATCCCATATGCCGCGGAGCGGCTGGGCCCGTGAGCCATGGCCGCTGAGCCTGCGCATCCGGAGCCTGTGCTCCGCAACGGGAGAGGCCACAACAGTGAGAGGCCCGCATACCGAAAAAAAAAAAAAAAAAAAAAAAAAAAAAAAAAACAAAAGAGAACCAAATACTCCCCCTTAATGAGGTTTGCCAAATTTAGCAAATAAAAATACAGGTCACCCATGGGAATTCTTTCCAGTGGTTAGGACTCTGAACTCTCACTGCAAGGGCCCCGGGTTCAATCCCTGGTCAAGGAACTAAAATCCCACAAGTCACGTGGCCCAGCCAAAAACAAAAAACAAAAAAAACCAGGATGCCAGGTAAATTTGAATTTCAGATAAACCACAGACAGTTTTCACTAAAAGCATGTCCCAAATAGTGCATGGGACCTATTTATACTGAGAAATTATTCACTTCTTCGCTAAAGTTCAAATTTAACTGGGAGTGCCGTGTTTTATTCGATGACCCTACCCCAGGACCCCAGGTGGCTCCCCAGTTCCCACGCCATCACCTTTCTTTCCCCGTCTAACTTTTGAAAGGTTTGAGTTCACCTGCTGTCTCTTACCGTGCATTCCCATGGCCTGGCTTTCCCCTGAAAGAGTTCCCATTAAGGTTAATGCCTTGTAGCTAAACCCAGTATCTGTTTTATTGTCTACTCTCCTGGCATCTTGGTGGCCTTGGATGGTCCTGACTCTACCGTCATCTGCTGGATTCTGGAGACCCCACCCTTGTCTCTGCGATGCCCCTTTCCGCATCCCCCATCTCCCCCCCAACCCCCTGCACCATGGGGCCCCTCCGCTGGGGTATACCACAGGGTCTGGGGCTGACACTGGACCTGCCCTTTCCTCCTCCAGGGTTTCTTTCTTCTGCGGACAGTACCACTGTCTTCCCAACTGCCCAAGCCAGGAACCAGGGCCTTGTGCCCCATCTCCAGATGTGTCTCTCCTGGAGGAGCCCCCCATCCCTTTAATCCATTTTCCTCACTGTAGTCAGGGAGATCTTTTGAAAATGCAAATCACGTCAAATCCCTTCCCTGACTCCCCAGTGAGTGTCCACAGTTTAAAATCCGAGCATCTAAATTTAGTTTCTAAACTCTGGGTATTTGGTCCCTGCTGACCCTGCAGCTCCCTTCATCTCCCCTCCATTCCCTGACCCCAACTCTCACTCCCATTTGCCTGGGACCCTCACTTCTTCTGGAAAACACACAGCCTGAGTAGATACCACCTACTCCTCCCATTTGTCCTCACCGTCCCCAGGAAGTCCTCCCTCCACCCCTGCTGTGTGTGCTTTTCCCCCTCCCCCACCAAACACGCAGGCGCCCTAAGGCACAGCTGTCTCTTTACCAGGCAGGAAATTCCAGGAGGTCAGCGCTCTTGCCTCCTACTTCACGAGTCTACTCCTGGCACATAGTAGGTCCTGGTAACATTGTGTCTCTTATCAGTCCCCTGGCCTCAAAGCCCTCAAGGGGGAGGTGGGTCTGTTGTCTTCGTGTCCTAGCATGGGGCTGATCAGAGCATCCAGAGGATGCCGGTCCAATGAAGAGGTCGTCTATTTCAGAGTCATCCCTTCAGTGGGTTTGTCAGAATCAGCCTCTTCCATGAATTTGTGAAAGATGTGTTAATTGAAAGGCTTCAGTGACAATTTGAAATACAGCTATCTGAATCAATATTGATATAAAAAACAGCATTCATGTTTGTATGTGACTAAAAAGTCAGGTGTTGGGAGACAAAGAAATCCCAAACTTGAAATCTTTCTCGTACCTAGGCACTAAAGTCAGTTTCCATCGTTTACAAAGAATAGCACGTTATTTCACTATTAATTAGCCTTTATGATTTGACATTGCAACAGGAATAGAACTTTTTAAAAAATAAGCGTTTTTCTTAGATATTCTTTTCTTCTGTGAAATGATCAACGTGTGTTTTATTATAGAGGTTTTTTTAAAAAGAGAGGTAGGGCTTCCCTGGTGGCACAGTGGTTGAGAGTACACCTGCCGATGCAGGAGATACGGGTTCTTGCCCCGGTCTGGGAAGATCCCGCATGCCGCGGAGCGGCTGGGCCCGTGAGCTATGGCCGCTGGGCCTGCGTGTCTGGAGCCTGTGCTCCGCAACGGGAGAGGTCACAACAGTGAGAGGCCCGTGTACTGCAAAAAAAAAAAGAGAGGTAATGACTGCTCTGCTGGCCCTACCACACACAGACCACACATAACTCACACTCTCTGTGGTCCGTGAGCACACCTCACCCACAGTGGAAAGATCAGCTCTGCAGAGGAGGGAGACACCCACTTCAGCCACCATATGCCCCTCATATCAAAAGTTTCCATCAGAGTGATACCTTCCACCAAAAAAGAAAATCCAAATTTGCTTCAGAAGTAACCTAAGCTTGTTTTGCAGCATTTAGAAAACTGTTTGCAACTTGTACATCCCTAAATATGTTCATTTATTTGGATCAGAGAAATTTCCATGCATTTCTATTAAACTTAATTATTGGATTTCCTAAATTAATCTTCAAAGGGGACCATTTAATTCTGTCTTGATTTTCATTCTTTGTTAACTGTCATTTAGGGGGAAAGGTGACTCATACCCCCAAGTTCCTGTGTTTTTCATTTATAACATTTAGACATTATACCAAAATATACTATGATAAGAGTATGGTACAGTCTGTGTAATAAACACAGCGTCTGTCAGATAAGCAGAGTAAATGGTGGATTTTCTGTGTTTATAACCTGGGACAAATGAATTAGCCAGGGTGACCCAAGCCTGTGGGGCATGACCGGTCCCTTTGTGTTTGTGGATAATGGACAACAGAGAATTAAACATCAAAAGTCCAAAGCTGAGAGTGAAAGCCACGTTGGAATTTAGTGCTGTAGTTTGGAAAAAGGAGAAAAAAGTTATACCTAGCTCTGTTCTGAAGCAGCACTGGTGAACGCCCTCAGCTTTGCTTTGCCTCTTATTTTAAAAGGATTGTAGCACCAAAGACTGTTCTCTTATTCTTACCAGAATACCAGGTTAACAGAATTTTTCCTGAAACCTCCCGGTCAGGCTCCCAAAACATCAACCGGCTCCACCCAGAGACCGCATATGAGGCATTCAGAGAAGGCCAAAGTGCTCAAGTCAAATCTCAAATGTTCTTGTTCTGGAAAAGTAATCATGCCCGTTCGTACTTTTTCATGTGTTTGGTGAGATTGGCTAGAAAGTTTCAAAAAATCCTCCATAAATATTACCTTCATCTTTTACTATAAATAACAAACTCTTATCAAAACAGTAAAGAAAGAGCCAAATGGAGGTACTTCATCTATTTAAATTAAAACAAAAAATGTTTCTGAACACATTATTATATCATACACCAAAGCATCCTTTAAGGGGGAGGGAGGAATACCTATTATTACACTCGTTATTGCATTAAATTTCTTTCCGGCAGTAATTTTCTTGGAATCTGACCAAAGTGTAGATCCAAGTCAATGTGATAGGACCATTGACTGAGTCATCTGCAATCAAATGCTTTTGTTTTCTTCCAGAAAAATCATTTGATATGACTCAACACCCTTTCATGATTACAAAATGAAAACTAGCCCTCTGCACTAACCAGGAATAGAAGGGAACTTCCTTAACCTGATCAAGTATATTTACCCAAAAAATACCCTGAAAGTATCCTCTATAAATAAGATTAAAAAAACAGACTATCACATTGTACTGGAGGTCCTGACAATAAGTCAAGCAGTACCCCAAGCAAAAGAAATAAATGACAAAAGACTAGAAATGGAAGAAACTATTATTATGATAAATACCATGATTGTCTATATAGAAGACCCCAAAGAATCTACATACATACTATTAGAAAATAAAAGGAAAGCTTAGGAAAGAGGCAGGCTCTAAAGAAATATACGCAAATCAACGACATCTCTCTACTCCGACAACAAAAAAAAACTGCTTCAAAAACAACAACAATGAACCTAGAGATAAATCTAACTAAAGGTGTACAACTTCTGGAGAAACTTTATTGAAGGACATTAAAGACTTGTCCTGCCAGATATCAAGAGCTATTATTAAGCTACTGTAACAAAGACAGTGCGTATTGGCACACAGACAGACAAACTGACAAATGGAACAGAATAGAGAGCCTAGAAACCACCCGTGGATAGAAGGAAATTTGATAAATGACAGAGGTGTATGGCAGATCCATAGGGGAAAAAGGGACCATTGAATAAATAAATAACCACTGGGACTAGTGGTTATCCACATACAAAAGTCAACATTGGATCATTACTCACCACATACACAAAAATTATTCCTGATAGGTTAGAATTAAATACAAAAGACAAAACTTAAAACTTTTAGAATAAAATGTGAGGAAATATCTTTATGATATTGGGGTAGGGAAGCATTTCTTTAATCAGTACACCAAAAAAAAATTATTAACCATGTAAGAAAAGAGTTTTAAACTGAACCATATTAAATGAAGAACGTTTCCTCTTATTACCACAAAGACAAAGAGAGACACAGTTAAAAAGAGAAAAAACAAATTGCAAACAAATATTTATAACACATATAAGTAACCAAAGATTATCTAGACTACATAAAGAACTTTTATGAATCAATAAGAAAAAGAGAAATAACCAAGTTTTTAAAATGGTTTAAAAAACACGAGCAAGCATTTCTCAAAAAAGAAACACAAAATGTATAAAAACGTGACGTAAATGCAAAATAAGACCATGGTGAGATGCCATCCTAAACCCACTAGGTTGGCAAAATTGAGTCTGAAAATGCCTGAGGGTGGCAAGGATGGGACTCAGTGGGATGCTTGTACACTGCTGACAGGAGCACAAATTAGAACAACCATGGTGAAAAGCAGTTCAGCCCTGCAGTAGACTTTTTATTGTTCAGAAATATTTGCTGCCCCTCCTTGTGTGAAGATTATACTTTCTGCCCTATTATTGCCGAGCTTGGCTGCAGGAATTTTTCTTAAAGTTAGAATCTAGCCAACTACATATGAGTGTGTTCCTTTGCCATAAGATGGTCAACGTCCCAAGTAGAAGCTGCTCTCTCCACCTAAATCCCGGAGTGAAATAACATGGGACAGAGTCACAGCCAGCCTTCATCAGGCATGTAATGACATCCAGAAATGCACCTCTGTTGTGTGGTTGTAATCCGTTAAGATTGGGGTGGGGGGGCCAATCATTTGTCATTTCTGCATAATTTAGCATATCCTTACTGATACGGGACTAGCTCATAAAGTTGAACATTCATACGCCCTAAGATCCAGAAATTCTACTTTAAGGAAGTTTCCCTAGAGACACTCCTAAATAGAAAACATATAAAAGAACATTCATAGCAATATTTTCCATAATTGAAAAAAAAAACCTGGAAACAACCCAAATGTCCTTTGGTTCAGAGTGGATTGATAAATAATGGTATATTTGCAAAGCTGTACAGCAGTCAAAATGAATGCATTCTAGCTAGTTACACACAATGACATGAATGAGTCTTACAAATATACTTCCGAGTGATTAAAGCACAAGTTTCCATATAGCACAATACCATTTTCATAAAGCTCAAAAACAAACAAAACTAAGTAAAATAGTTGTGGGGTACATAATTATACGATACATGATTTTCTTTTAAGCAAGGAAATGAGAGACAACATTCCTGTGAGAAGTTGCCTGGAGTTGGGGTGGGGAGGTAGACAGGAGATGAGGGAGGGAAGCAGCACACAGATGGATGCTCTGACCCTGACTTTGACCCTATAAAGGGTTAGTTATTAAATATTCTAGGCTTTGTGGGCCATACAGTCTCTGTCACAACTACTCAACTCTGCTGTTGTAATGCAAAGGCCACCTGAGCATGCCTTGTGTGCTCCAGGAAAACTACTTATGGACTCTGAAATTTGAGTTTCAGATAATTTTATGCATCATGAGGTATTATTCTTATTCTGATTTGTTTTTAATTATTTAAACATGTAAAACCATTCTTAGCTCATAAACTATATGAAGGCACATGGCATCTCAGATTTGGCCCATGGGAGTTTGGCAACTCCTGCTCTAACGCTCGGGTTGAGCTATGTGTTCGTGGGTCTTCACTCCTGTTTCATTTACTAGTTTGTGTATATCAAATATTACTGTTAAAGTTTTAAGAATAAAATAAAAAGTAAGCTGTGGCTCAGCGGGGTGTAGGACGAAGGCAGAAGATGGGAAGATGGAGAGGACCAAGGATATGCAGGGACATTTGACTCTTTCCAAAACTGTTCCTCAAGGTCTGCTTTTTCTTCTTTTGTTTGTTTGTTTGTTTGTTTGTTTGTTTGGGGCCACATTGTGCAGCATGCAGGCTCTTAGTTCCCTGACCTGGGATCGAACCTGTGCCCCCTGCATTGGGAGTGAGGTGTCTTAACCACTGGACCACCAGGGAAGTCCCAAGGTCTGTTTTTTTTAGTTTTTTGCTCTTGACCCCAAACTTGGGCAATGATGATGACTGTCCTCATTCTCCCTTGACAATGGAGGATGTCTTGTGTTGAATGACTGAACCGATGGAAAACTTGATGGGGGATAGTGCCTGCACCTTATGGCTTATTGCCATATGTCATATTAGCACCAAAAAAATTGATTTTGATTATAATTTTAGCTGCACCATTGGCCTACATGATTAAATTTAAAATACAATTCTCTTTGGAATTCAAGCCAATTCTAGCCCAAACCTCTTAAGCAGTATCTAGAAAATGTCACTTTTACCACCATTTCTGTCCTATTTTTCTGTTCTGTTAAAAGTGGTACATCTTGAAAGGCCAAGTCATTAGCATTTAGAAAAAAAAAACTTGTTAGGGTAACCCTTGGTATTATCCAGTATAGAGCTTTTAAATTTGAAAGGTACGGTAGTGGGATCCCTCATATTTCTCCTGTGATTCTTCTCAAGAGAGTTCCAACATGTCTTTGGATTTCCTCTTCACAGTTCACACTCTCCTTCCTCTTCTTCTGGAAACCGGCAACTACAGGCATCTTCCTCTTGGGCTGTTTGTACTGGTCTTATAAATGCTGAAAAGTAATTTAAAAGAGAGTTATCTTTTGTTGTCTGTTTGAATCATTTAACATTCATTTTCCATAAATCCCATTTGCAGAACATCTCTCAGCAGCAAACATTTTCAACTTTAGTTTGAACCAACTCATCAGCAAGAGAGGTAATAGCAAGTATAAACTTTTTTTCAGGATTATTTAAGATTTTTTTTCGTTTTACCAAATTCTTTTTTATTGGTCTTGAAAAAAACTAGTTTCTTTATTGTCTACAAAGTCTAAAAATAGTCTTGAGCATGAATCATTATAGCATAAAATTAGTCATGTGCCAAACGTAACTGTAGTTTCAATTCAGCAGCACATGTTTTAGTCTTGAGGGTTACTTAGATTACACATTAGATGGTTTCTTTTGAATGAAATGCTTATGGCATCAAGATGTTAAAGTTACTCCCACTGCTTCAATCAATTAGTAAGTAAAGAACTGATTTATGCACTAGCTTCCAGATTTTCATTTACATGGTAGTCTATAGTATTTTTGTTATTGCCGAGCAACTTTCAATCCTAAAATATATATTAAATTATATATATATATATATATATACACATACACACATATATAACTATGTCCCCACACCAAAGCCCACCAGTAAATATAAATTATTTTTATAGCCTGTCAAAGCAAAAGGTCCTACCCCAATTTTACATGCTTGTTACTATTAAAAATAAAAAATAACCAAAACCCAACAAGCACACTATCTCCAAGAACTTATGAAAAACTGGCAAGACATCCAGGAATACCAATGAGACGTTCTTTTCCTTTGAAATAGCATCAAAGATGAAGTTTTAAATGGAAATCTGCTTCTGGAAAAATACAGTAGTCATACTTTTCCCTATTCTTCCTGCCAAGTATTGCTGAAAAGGCTGGATGTTTTATATGTAACAAACATAAGAGGAATCTGAAAGGTGGCAAGAAAACAGACCAGTTAAAGAGCCTGGAACCCAAGGAAAACTATGGCCTTGAGTTCCCTGAGTATTCTCTCTGTTTCGTATGTCCTAGACTGGGAACTGGAGAAGTAGGCTAATAAAAAAAAAATGCCCCAAGAAAAGTCTGATCTCTCTAGCTATGAAACCAGGAAAAGAGCAGAGTAACAAGACTAACAGCTTTTAGATAATCACAGCTCTACTCTAGCAAAACTAAAAAACAAAAGAACCCCCATGGACCCACACCCAAGCACACCACTAAAGACCCAGTAGAGAGCATAGACTTACACCCTTGCCAAGCTCTATCAAGGCTCACTGCCCCATCCTCACTGGGGCAGCATCAGAGGAGTCCGAGTGGAGAGCTAGGACTTCACCACCACTCAACAGTAACAAGGCCACCCCCACCCCCCACCCATTCAGTGTCAGTGGAAACCACGTGGGGAGCAGGAACAAAGTATCTTTCCTCATCCCAGACAGGGGAGTATCAGTGGGGGCTTAGTGGGGAGCAATAACAAGGATCTACCACCCCCAGGAGGTCTAGTATAGAACCTGGACTTCCACCTCCACCTGGCAGCATCCTTCTTCCTCTGCCAGAGTGGTGTTAGAGGAACCCTGAATAAACACCAGCTTTCAATTATATCCAAAGTCTGATAACATCATAGCCAATGTCTAGGTTTCAATTTTTAAAAAAATCACTTGTCATTCTAAGAACAAGGAAGATCTCGACTTTAGTAAGAAAAGGCAACAGATGCTAGCATCTAGGTGATATAGATGTTAGAGTTATCTGGCAAGGACGTTAAAGCAGCCATCATAAAGATGCCTCACGGAATTCCCTGATGGTCCAGTGGCTAGGACTCAGCGGTTTCACTGCTGAGGGCCCAAGTTCAATCCCTGGTTGGGGAAACTAAGATCCCACAAGCTGTGTGGCATGGTAAAAAAAAAAAAAAAAAAAAAAAAAAAAAAAAAGAAGCTTCAACAAGCAATTGGGAACACATTTGAAACAAATGAAAAAAAGAAAAAAAAGAAAAGAAAAATTTAAAAAAGAACCAGGTGACAATTTTAGAACTGAAAAATTACAATAACCAAAATTTAAAATATCAGTGAATTGGGCTCAGCACAAGAATGGAGAAGACAAAGGAAAGAATCATTACCCAATCTGAACAACAGAGAGAAAAGACTGGGAAAAAATGAACAAAGCCTCAGAGACATGTGGGGCTATAGCCAAAAAACTTAATATCATGTCATTGGAGCCCTTGAAGAAGAAGAGAAAGAGAGTAGGTCTGAAAAAGTATTTGAAGGAATAATGGCCAAAAATTTCCCAAATCTGGAAAAAGGCATAAATCTACAGATTCAGGAAGCTAAGTGAATACTAAACAGGATAATCCAAAGAAATCCACACCAAGATACATTGTAGTTTAAGTTAGGAAAATGAAAAACCAAAAAAAGAAAAAGAAAGAAAGAAAGAAAGAAAGAAATCCTGAAAGCAGCCCACGAGAAGCAACACATCACTTATAGGGGAAAAACAAATTGAATGACAGTGAATTTCTTACCAGAAACCAGGCAGGCCAGAAGAAGTAGCACAACATTTTTCAAGTGCTGAAAGAAAAGGACTCTCAAGCCCAAATTCTATATCCAGTGAAAATATCTTTCAGGAGTGAAGGGGAAATTTTCAGACAAAATAAAACCTACCCTAAAAGAATGGCTCAAGAAAGTTCTCTGAACACAAGAGAGATGATAAAAAAAAGATATCTTGGAACATCAGGAAGGAAGAAAGAACAACAGAATGAGCAAATATATGGGTAAATAAAATAAACTTTCTTTCTCTTGAGTTTTCTAAATTATGTTTGATGGTTGAAGTAAAAATTATAACACTAAGATGGTTCTCAAAGCATGTAGCAGAAATATTTTAGGCAAGTATATTATAAATTGGAAGAGGTTAAAATGATGTAAAGGGAGGTAAGATTTCTATACTTTTTTCAAACTGTTAAAATGTTGATGTAGACTATATAAATAGATATGATACTTAGAGCAACCACACAAGAGCTATACAGAGATACACTAAAAAATATATACAGATAAATCAAAATGGAATTCTAAAACATGTTCAAGTAATCCACAGGAATGCAGAAAAGAAAAACAGAGAAAGCAAACAGAAAACAAAAAATAAAATAACATCTTGAGCCCTAACATATAAATAATTACAATAAAGGTACATTGTTTAAATGTACCAATCAAAAGATAGAAATTAGTAGTGTTACCATTGTATGTAGTCTATAAGAAATTCACTTCAAATATAAAAATGTGGGAAGGCTGAAAGTAAAAGGATGGATAAAGATATACCATGTATATTATTAATTTTTAAAAAGCAGGAGTGGCTGTATTACTATCAGATAAAGTAGACTTCAGAGCAAAGAAAACAACCAGACATAGAGAGGGACCTTACATAATTATAAGAGTTAATTCACCAAGAAGGCATAGCAGTACTAAATATGTATACAACAAGCAACAGAGCTACAAGATAGGTGAAACAAAACTGAAATGAGAAATATACAAATCCAGAATTATATGTGAAGAATTAAATGGCCCTCTCCCAAGAGTTGATAGAAAAACTTAACAGAAAATCAGCAAGGATATAGAAGAACTCAACAACATCATCAATTAACAGGATCAAATCAATATTTAAGAACACTCCACCCATCTTTTCGAGTGTCTATAGAACATAGACCAAGATAGACCGTAACCTGGACCATGAACCAAACCTCAGCAAATTTAAAAGAAATCATACAGTGTGTCCTCTTATTATAGTGGAATTAAAATAGACATCAACAGAAGAAAGAAAACAAGAAAATCACCAAAAACTTGGAAACTGAAAAACACACTTTTAAATAATCAAGAGAAAAACAAAAAATACACCAAACTGAATGAAAATGAAAAAAACAACATATCAAAATGTGTGGATGCAGCTAATTCAGTACCGAGAAAGAAATTTATAACATGAAGTTCTTATATTAGAAATACAAAAAGTCTCAAGATCTGGAACCAAGATGGCAGAGTAGAAGGACGTGCTCTCACTCCCTCTTGTGAGAACACCAGAATCACAACTAGCTGCTGGACAGTCATCGAAAGGAAGACACTGGAACTCATCAAAAAAGATGCCGCACATCCAAAGACAAAGGAGAAGCCACAATGAGATGGTAGGAGCGGTGCAATCACAGTTAAATCAAATCCCATAACTGTTGCATGGGTGACTCACAGACTGGAGAACACTTATACCACAGAAGCCCCCCCACTGGAGTGAAGGTTCTGAGCCCCACGTCAGGTTCCCAACCTGGGGGTCCGGCAATGGGAGGAGGAACTCCTAGAGAATCAGACTTTGAAGCCTAGTGGGATTTGATTGCAGGACTTTAACAGCACTGGGGGAAACAGAGACTCCACTCTTGGAGGGCACACACAATGTAGTGTGCACACTGGGACCCAGAGAAGGAGCATTGATCCCATAGGAGATTGAACCAGACCTACCTGCTAGTGTTGGAGGGTCTCCTGCAGAGGTGGGGGATGGCTGTGTCTCACCATGAGGAGAAGGACACTGGCAGCAGAAGTTCTGGGAAGTACTCCTTGGCATGAGCCCTCCCAGAGTCTGTCATTAGCCACAACAAAGCGTCCACGTAGGCTCCAGTGTTGGGTTGCCTCAGGCCAAACAACCAACAGGGAGGGAACCCAGCCCCACCCATCAGCAGTCAAGCGGAATAAAGTTTTACTGAGTGCTGCCAACCAGAGCAACAGTCAGCTCTACCGACCACCAGTCCCTCCCATCAGGAAACTCACACAAGCCTCTTAGATAGCCTCATCCACCAGAGGGCAGGAAGCAGAAGCAAGAAGGACTACAATCCTGCAGCCAGTGGGACAAAAACCACATTCACAGAAAGATAGACAAGATGAAAAGGCAAAGGGCTATGTACCAGATGAAGGAACAAGATAAAACCCCAGAAAGACAACTAAATGAAATGGAGATAGGCAACTTTCCAGAAAAAGAATTCAGAATAATGATAGTGAAGATGACCCAGGACTTCGGAAAAAGAATTTAGGCAAAGATCGAGAATTTGCAAGAAATGTTTAACAAAGACCTAGAAGAATTAAAGAACAAACAAACAGAGATGAACAATACAATAACTGAAATGAAAACTACACTAGAAGGAATCAATAGCAGAATAACTGAGGCAGAAGAACAGATAAGTGACCTGGAAGACAGAATGGTGGAATTCACTGCGGCGGAACAGAATAAAGAAAAAAGAATGAAAAGAAATGAAGGCAGCCTAAGAGACCTCTGGGACAACATTAAACACAACAACATTCGCATTATAGGGGTCCCAGAGGGAGAAGAGCAAGGGAAAAATGACAAATAACATACAAGGGAACTTCCATAAGGTTAACAGCTGATTTCTCAGCAGAAACTCTACAAGCCAGAAGGGAGTGGCATGATATACTTAAAGTGATGAAAGGGAAGAACCTACAACCAGATGACTCTACACGGCAAGATCTCATTCAGATTTGATGGAGAAATCAAAAGCTTTACAGACAAGCAAAAGCTAAGAGAATTCAGCACCACCAAACCAGCTCTACAACAAATGCTAAAGGAAATTCTCTAAGTGGGAAACACAAGAGAAGAATAGGACCTACAAAAACAAACCCAAAACAATTTAAAAAATGGTCGTAGGAACATACATATCGATAATTACCTTAAATGTGAATGGATTAAATGCTCCAACCAAAAGACACAGGCTTTTTGAATGGATACAAAAGCAAGACCCATCTATATGCTGTCTACAAGAGACCCACTTCACACCTAGGGACACATACAGCCTGAAAGTGAGGGGATGGAAAAAGATATTCCGTGCAAATGGAAATCCAAAGAAAGCTGTAGTAGCAATACTCATATCAGATAAAATAGACTTTAAAATAAAGAATCTTACAAGAGACAAGGAAGGACACTACATAATGATCAAGGGATCAATCCAAGAAGAAGATATATCAATTATACATATATATGCACCCAACATAGGAGCACCTCAATACATAAGGCAACTGCTAACAGATATAAAAGAGGAAATTGACAGTAACACAATAATAGTGGGGGACTTTAACATCTCACTTACACCAATGGACAGATCATCCAAAATGAAAATAAATAAGGAAACAGAAGTTTTAAATGACACAGTAGACCAGGTAGATTTAATTGATATTTATAGGACATTCCATCCAAAAACAGCACATTACACTTTCTTCTCAAGTGTGTATGTATCATTCTCCAGGATAGATCACATCTTGGGTCACAAATCAAGCCTCAGTAAATTTAAGAAAATAGAAATCATATCAAGCATCTTTTCTGACCACAATGCTATGAGATTTAGAAATCAATTACAGGGAAAAACTGTAAAAAACACAAACACATGGAGGCTAAACAATACGTTACTAAATAACCAAGAGATCACTACAAAAAAGATACTACAAAAAAAGAAAATTACAGACCAATATCACTGATGAATATAGATGCAAAAATCCTCAACAAAATACTAGCAAACAGAATCCAACAACACATTAAAAGGATCATACACCATGATCAAGTGGGAATTATCTCAGAGATGCAAGGATTCTTCAATATACGCAAATCAATCAATGTGATACACCATATTACAAATGTAAGAATAAAAACCATATGATCATCTCAATAGATGCAGAAAAGGTTTTTGACAAAATTCAACACGCATTTATCGTAAAAACCCTACAGAAAGTGGGCATAGAGGGAACTTACCTCAACATACTAAAGGCCATATATGACAACCTCACAGCAAACATCATTCTTAATTGTGAAAAACTGAAAGCATTTCCTCTAAGATCAGGAACAAGACAAGGATGTCCACTCTCACCACTATTATTCAACATAGTTTTGGAAGTCCTAGCCATGGCAATCAGAGAAGAAAAAGAAATAAAAGGAATACAAATTGGAAAAGAAGAAGCAACACTGTCACTTTGCAGATTACATGATACTATACATAGAGAATCCTAAAGATGCCACCAGAAAATCACTAGAGCTAATCAATGAATTCGGTAAAGTTGCAGGATACAAAATTAATGCACAGAAATATCTTGCATTCCTATATACTAATGATGAAAAATCTGAAAGAGAAATTAAGGAAACACTCCCATGTACCATTGCAACAAAAAGAATAAAATACCTAGGAATAAACCTACCTAGGGAGACAAAAGACCTGTATGCAGAAAACTATGACACTGATGAAAGAAATTAAAGATGATACCAACAGATGGAGAGATATACCATGTTCTTGGATTGGAAGAATCAACATTGTGAAAATGACTATACTATCCAAAGCAATCTACAGATTCAATGCAATCCCTATCAAATTACCAATGGCATTTTTTATGGAACCAAAACAAAAAATCTTAAAATTTGTATGCAGACACAAAAGACCCCTAATAGACAAAGCGGGCTTGAGGGAAAAAAACGGAGCTGGAGGAATCAGACTCCCTGACTTCAGACTATACTACAAAGTTACAATAATCAAGGCAATATGGTACTGGCACAAAAACAGAAACATAGATCAATGGAACAGGATAGAAAGCCCAGAGATAAACCCACGCACCTATGGTCAACTAATCTATGACAAAGGAGGCAAGGAGAAGAGACAGTCTCTTCAATAAGTGGTGCTGGGAAAACTGAACAGCTACATGTAAAAGAATAAAATTAGAACACTCCCCAACACCATACACAAAAATAAACTCAAAATGGATTAGAGACCTAAATGTAAGACTGGACACTGTAAAACTCTTGGAGGAAAACATAGGAAGAACATTCTTTGATATAAATCACAGCAAGATCTTCTTTGACCCACCTCCTAGGGTAATGGAAATAAAAACAAAAATAAACAAATGGGACCTCATGAAACATAAAAGCTTTTGCACAGCAAAGGAAACTGTAAACAAGATGAAAAGACAACCCTCAAAATGGGAGAAAATATTTTCAAACGAATCAATGGACAAAGGATTAATCTTCAAAATATATAAACAGCTCATGCAGCTCAATATTAAAAAAACAAACAACCCAATCCAAAAATGGGCAGAAGACCTAAATAGACATTTCTCCAAAGAAGACATACACGTGGCCAAGAAGCACATGAAAAGCTGCTCAACATCACTAATTATTAGAGCAATGCAAATCAAAACTACAATGAGGTATCACCTCACACCAGTTAGAATGGGCATCATCAGAAAATCTACAAACAACAAATGCTGGAGAGGCTGTGGAGTAGAGGGAACCCTCTTGCACTGTTGGTGGGAATGTAAATTGGTACAGCCACTATGGAGAGCAGTATGGAGGTTCCTTAAAAAACTAAAATTTGAATTACCATATGACCCAGCAATCCCACTACTGGGCATATACCCTGAGAAAACCATAATTCAAAAAGACACATGCACCCCAATGTTCATTGCAGCACTGTTTACAATAGCCAGGTCATGGAAGAAACCTAAATGCTCATCAACAGATGAATGGATAAAGAAGATGTGGAACATATATACAATGGAATATTACTCAGCCATAAAATGGAACGAAATTGGGTCATTTGTAGAGACGTGGATGGATCTAGAGGCTATCATAAAGAGTGAAGTAAGTCAGAAAGAGAAAAATAAATATCATATATTAACGCATATATGTGGAACCTAGAAAAATGGTACAGATGAACCAGTTTGCAGGGCAGAAATTGAGACACAGATGTAGAGAACAAACGTATGGACACCAAGGGGGAAAGCGGCTGGGGGGGGAGGTGGTGTGATGAACTGGGAGATTGGGATTGACATGTATACACTGATGTGTATAAAATTGATGACTAATAAGGACCTACTGTATAAAACAATAAATAGAGCTTCCCTGGTGGCACAGTGGTTGAGAGTCCACCTGCTGATGCAGCGGACACAGGTTCATGCCCCGGTCCAGGAAGATCCCACATGCCACGGAGCGGCTGGGCCCGTGACCCATGGCCGCTGAGCCTGCGCGTCCGGAGCCTGTGCTCCACAACGGGAGAGGCCACAACAGTGAGAGGCCCGCGTACCACAAAAAATTAATTAATTAATTAAATTTTAAAAAAGATAATCCCCCCCAAAAATAAATAAAAATAAAGCACTAACCTTGGAAATGGTCATTATATCATTAAAAAAAAAGAAAGAGAAAATGTCTCAAACCAATAACATAAACTTCCACCTAAATAGAAAAAGAACAAAATAAATCCAAAGCAAGCAAAAGAAAGGAAATAATAAAGATAAAAGCAGAAACTAGTGAAATTGAAAACAGAAAAATAATAGAGCAAATCAATGAAACAAAGAGCTGGTTCTTTGAAAAGTTCAATAAGATTGACAAATCTCTATCAAGACTGATTCAGAAAAAAAAGAGAGAAGACACACATTACCAATATCAGTAGGTGATATCACTACAGACCTGCATATAACAAAAGAATAAAAAGGAAATAGCATAGATAACTTAACATAAGTTAAGTCAAACAAATTTTGTCAAACATAAGTTTGACAACTTAGATGAAATGGACCAAGTCCTCAAAAAACATAAACTATCACAATTCACTCAGTATGAATCAAATAACTTGAGTGCCCTATAATTATTAAGGCAATTGAATTTGTAACTAAGGAGCTCCAAAAAGAAAGCTCCAGGTTAGATAGTTTCACTAGACAATTCTATAAACTATTTAAAGAAGAATTAACACCAATTCTACACAATCTCTTCCAGAAAACAGAAGAGGGAACATATCTCAACTTATCTGAGGAAGTCAATATTACCCTGATATCAAAACCAGACAAAGACAGTCTAGAAAAGAAAACCACAGATCAATATTCCTCATGAATATAGCTGCAAAAATTCTTAACAAAATATTAGTGAAGAGAATTCAGACATATATAAAAATAATTATATACCATGACTAAGTGGAGTTTAGTCCAGGGATGCAAGGCTAGTTTGAAATTCAAAAATCAATCTATATAATTCATCATCTCAACAGGCTAAAGAACAAAAATCACATAATCAAATCAATTGATACAGAAAAAAGCACCTGACAAAATTCAACCCTCATTCATGATTTAAAAAAAAACATCTTCAGAACACTTTCTCAACTTGATAAAGAATATCTACTAAAAATCTGTAGCTCACATCATACCTACTGGTGAAAGACTGAATGCTTTTCCCCAAAGATTAGAAGCAAGGCGAAGGTATTCCCTCTTTCCACTCTTATTCAACATAGTACTAGACATTCTAGCCAGAATAATAAGGCAAGAAAAGAAATAAAAGGCATATAGATTGGAAATGAAAAAAAATAAAGCTTTTTTTTTTTTTTTTTTGCAGATGACACTACAGTCTATGTAAAAAACCCCAAGGAATCTACAAAATACCCTAGAACTAGTAAGCAAGTTCAGCAAAATCACAGGACACAAAACCAAACTACAAAAACCAACTGTATTTCTATATACTAGCAATGAATGTATCAAAACCAAAATTTAAGATACAATAACATCTGCAATTGTTAAATTTAAATACTAAGGCCTAAATTTAACAAAACATGTGTGGGACTTGTATGCTGAAAACCACAAAATGCTGATGAAAGAAATCAAAGAAAATATACATAAATGGAGAGACATACTGTGTTCATGGATTGAAATAGTTAACGTAGTAAAGATGTCAATTCTCCCTGAACTGATATACAGATTTAACACAATTGCTATCAGAATCCCAGCTAACTTTTTGCAGATAGGGATAAGATTATCTAAAATTTATATAGAAATGCAAACAAACTAGAATAGCCAAAATAATTTTGAAAAAGAAGAATAACGTGGGAGGACTCATTCTACGCTATACCCAATTTCAAGACTGTTTTACAGCTACCGTAACCAAGACTGTGTGGTATTGGCAGAAGGAAAAGCATACATATCAGTGGAACAGAAGAGAGAAACCAGAAAGAGTCTCCACACAAGTACAGCCAACTGATTTTTGACAAAAGTGAAAAAGCAATTCAATGGAGGAAGGATAATCTTCTCAATAAATGATGCTGAAGCTGTTGGACACCCATCAGCCAAAAAATAATAATAATAATTTTAAAATATTGACCTGAAACTCTCACACCTTATACAAAACTTAGCTAAAAATGAAGCATAGATTTACATATAACACATTTGGTAGATAACATAGGAGAAAGTCTAAATCTTTGGGACCTAGGACTTGGTAAAGAGTTCTTAGGCATAATCCCATAAATGAAAAAAATTGGCCAATTGGACTTCATCAAAATTAAAAACTTTTTATCTGCAGAAGATCATGTGAAGAGGATGAAAAGGCAAGCTACAGACTGGGAGGAAATACTCACAAACCTCACGTCTGATAAAGGGCTCATATCGAGGAGATAAAAAAATCTCTCAAATGTCAAAAGTAAAACAAACAGTCCAGTTAGAAAATGGGTAAAAGACATGAAGGAACATTTCACTGAAGAAGATATACAGATGGAAAATAAGTACATGAAAAGATGTTCAACCCTTAAGGAAAGGCAAATTAAAACCACAGTGTAGGGCTTCCCTGGTGGCGCAGTCGTTGGGAGTCCGCCTGCCGATGCAGGGGACGCAGGTTCGTGCCCCAGTCCGGGAGGATCCCACATGCCGCGGAGCGGCTGGGCCCGTGCGCCATGGCGGCTGAGCCTGCGCGTCCAGAGCCTGTGCCCCGCAATGGGAGAGGCCACAACAGTGAGAGGCCCGCATACCGCAAAACAAACAAACAAACAACAACAACAAACATACATACCTATTATAACAGCTGAAATTAAAAATTGCTGCAATACAAACTGCTGGTGAGGATGAGGAGAAACTCTCCTATGTTGCTGGTGGAATGTTAAATGGTACAACTCCTCTGGAAAAGTGTTTAGTAGTTTCTTAAAAAACTAAATACACACTTACCATATGACCCAGTAATTGCACTCCTGGGCATTTATCTTAAAGATATGGAAACTTATGTCCACACAGATCTGTACTTGATTATTCATAGCAGCTCTAATGTAACAGTCATAAACTGGAAACAACCAAAATGTCTCTCGATAGGTGAATGGTAAAACACACTGTGGTACAATCTCACCTTACAACACTAGTCAGCAGTAAAAAAGAATCAATTATTGAAACACAACTCAGACGGATCTCAATGGCATTTGCTGAGGGGAAAAAGCCAGTCTTAAAAGGTCTCTTGGGCTTCCCTGGTGGTGCAGTGGTTGAGAGTCCGCCTGCCGATGCAGAGGACACGGGTTTGTGCCCCGGTCTGGGAAGATCCCACATGCCGCGGAGCGGCTGGGCCCGTGAGCCATGGCCACTGAGCCTGCGCGTCCGGAGCCTGTGCTCTGCAACGGGAGAGGCCACAGCAGTGAGAGGCCCGTGTACCGCAAAAAAAAAAAAAAAAAGTTCTCTTATTTATGATCCATTTATATATCATATGATACCATTTATATAACATTCTTGAAATGACAAAATTACAGAGATGGAAAACAGATCTGTAGTTATGAGGGGTTAGGGATGGTGGGGAAAGGGAGTGTTTGGACTATAAAGGAGTAGCAGGAGGAGACCTCTGTGGCGATGGAATAGCTCTGTATTTTGATTGTGCTAGTGGTTTACACCAATCTACACCTGGGATAAAATGACATACACTAAACTAAACACACGCCATGTGCCAATGTCAGTTGCCTGGTTTTGATATTGTACTGTAGTTATGTACGATGTAACCCCATGAGTGGCACATAAGACTTTTCTGTACTGTTTTTACAACTTCCTGTGAATCCCTATTTCAAAATAGAAAGTTTTAAAAAAATAACCTAAAAATTTTTTAAATGGATTACTGTTCCATTGAAACTCACTAATTACTCATAAGTACTTTTGAAAATCATTTTATAAAGACCTTTATTGTAGATTGGGGTAAAGCTGGGAGGGATAGTTGTTTAAAACAGAGGTTTCAGTGAGAACTTAGAGCTTAAATCAGAGGTTTAGACCTCAAAAAGAGAGTCAAAGAACAAACCACAGGGTCGGAAAATATATTTGCAGCACAAGAACAGTAGACTAAAACATTCCTATAGATGAATAAGAAAAGGACAAACAACCCAGTAGGAAAAGGCTCAAAAGATCAGGCACTTTGCAAGAGAGGAAATCCAAATGACCAATATAACATGAAAAGATGTCCAATCTCACTAGGAATCAGGGAAATGCAAATTAAAACCACGAGATACTACTATACAGCCACCAGACAGATAAAAATTAAGAAGTCTGATGATACTAGGTAGTAGCAAGGATTGGAGCAAAAAGAACTGTCATATGCTGCTGTGAAAGTGTAAATGAGGTCTAGTATTCTGGAAAACAGTTTGGTAAATCTAGTACTAAGGACCAAGATACACATTCCTCATATCCCAGCAATTTTATTCCCAGGTTAAAAACAAAACAAAAACAGAAACATGTGTTTATGTGTACTGAGATACGTAGACAAAAATATTCAAATATCACTGTCTGTAAGAGCCCCAAATTGGAAACAACCCAAGTGTCCAGGAATATTAAGATGGATAAACAAACTATGATACAGTCATTCAAGAGAAGAGTATTCAACACTGGAAATCAACTAAAGATAAATGCCACACGTGGATGAATCATAAAGATACAAAGTTGAGTGAAAAGGGGAAGGAAAATGTAGAACAGATACAGTGTGATTCCACTTGTCTGAAGTTCAAAGCAGCCAAATTAAACCCTGTTCTTAGGTAACAAAGCTATAAATAAGGGCAAGGAAGTGAGCACCGTAAGAATCTAGTTGTGGTTAGCACTAGTGGAGGGAAGGTTTTCATCTGGAAGGAACACCAGCAGCGCTTCTGGGAAGCAGAGTACGTTCTGCTTCTTGACCTGGGTAGAGTTACACAGGTGTTCATCTTACAGTTTGTTAAACTTTATGCCTATGCATTTTCCTGTATATTTCAAAATGTTCAAAAGGTTTTATATTGTTTTCAGAAAGACACTTTATACAAATTAGTGTACTGCATCTTTAGATAAGACTTTACTAATACTTCCCCTCCTATATATATATATATATATATTTTTTTTTTTTTTTTTTTTTTGCGGTATGCGGGCCTCTCACTGTTGTGGCCTCCCCCGTTGCGGAGCACAGGCTCCGGACGCGCAGGCTCCGGACGCGCAGGCTCCGGACGCGCAGGCTCAGCGGCCATGGCTCACGGGCCCAGCCGCTCCGCGGCATATGGGATCCTCCCAGACCGGGGCACGAACCCGTATCCCCTGCATCGGCAGGCGGACTCTCAACCACTTGCGCCACCAGGGAGGCCCCGTCCCCTCCTATATTTTTAACAACCCACAAACTGACACTCTCCAGTCTTATTATGGTGGCTTGGGCTACATCACAGAGCTCTCAGAGCGCTCCTCCTATACATGAAGCCCTCTTAGTAAGTCTAGCCTGCTATCTATTCTGTTCTGTTCTCCACAAAGACAAAAATGCAGGGCTTCCCTGGTGGCGCAGTGGTTGAGAGTCCGCCTGCCGATGCTAGGGGACATGGGTTCGTGCCCTGGTCCGGGAAGATCCCACATGCTGTGGAGCGGCTGGGCCCGTGAGCCATGGCCGCTGAGCCTGCGCGTCCGGAGCCTGTGCTCCGCAACGGGAGAGGCCACAACAGTGAGAGGCCCGCGTACCACAAAAAAAAAAAAAAAAAAAAAAATGCAGATTGCCCCCATCTTTAAGCCTTTTGGAATAAATGTTATTAGCGTTCGTTTAGTGAGTATTGACCCTGTGCCAGGCACTTGCCCAGTTCCTTTTAGAAATAGTATCTGGCTTAATGAATGGAATCCATTATTGAAATTTCTCATTTAATCCAGATCAGTGTCCTAATAATTCATCTCATTAAACCCACTTTAAGCTCCCTCCTTGTTCTCTAGGCTTTCTTCTAGTTGTGGGTCTAGTTCAGGTTAAGGCCATTCATCAGCCAGAGGAGTAGTGCTAGATGGAGCAACGTTATTTTTGATTCCTCTTTGTCCGTGTCCTGTATCCACAACTGAGTGGCCACACACACACACACACACACACACAGAGTTGTCCAAGGCTGCAGCATACTTAAAGTGGTCATTTTTCTGGAAACCTCGGATTATGTTCTGCCATCACCAGGCTTTCTCCACGTCAGCACCATTGACATCTGGGGACGGCTAACTCTTTGTTGTGGGGCTGCCCTGTGCACTGCAGGATATTTAGCAGCATCACTCAACTCCACTCACTAGATGCCAGGAGCAAAGCACTCGCTACCCCACCGCTTAGACTGTGGCCACCAAAACTGTCTCCAGGCATGGCCAAATGTCCCCTTGGGGGCCAAATTGTCCCACTTGATAACCACTGTGATATACTAACCTAGCTTCTGTAACTTAAAACAAATCATCTTTCTCTTTCTACTGTAAAAAGCCTAGCCTCAAAACGCTCATAACGAATTTCCCTGGTGGCACAGTGGTTAAGAATGCACCTGCCAATGCAGGGGACATGGGTTCGAGCCCTGGTCCGGGAAGATCCCACATGCCGTGGAGCAACGAAGCCCGTGAGCCACAGCTACTGAGCCCGTGTGCCACAACTACTGAAGCCCTCAAGCCTAGAGCCCGTGCTCTGCAGCAAGAGAAGCCACCGCAATGAGAAGCCCGTGCACCGCAATGAAGAGTAGCCCCCGCTAACCACAGCTAGAGAAAGCCCGCGCGCAGCAACAAAGACCCAATGAAGCCAAAAATAAATAAATAAATAAATAGCTATTTAAAAAAAAAAAGGCTCATATCTAACACTTTTATGTTCCTCTTACGTTGTTTGAATATATACAGGAGCTTCTTTCTGCCCTGTTTAACCACAGAGAAACGGAGCACCACGAAGGACGCCAAGAAGAGCACTGCAGTCGATGTCAGTGCAAGAAAGAAGATAATGATCCGGGTTCTGTGACCTTTAAAACAGAACAAAAGGAGAAATTCAGACAAAAATAAAAGTTTGCAAATATGCTGATATTTGTATTTGCATCTGTAAACCCTTAAGCATGAAAAGTCGTGCCTTGGGCATCTCCCACCCGCTACCTTAGTAAACTTGCCTGCTTGTTAAGAAAACTTTTTTTACAACCTTAGTCATTTTCCTAGAAGCCCACAAAAATTAAGTGGTTTGGCCTTTGTAGCCTATAGGAAACATGGAACTCTATAATCGCCATTACTTGGCATTATCAAAGGTGTAGCGTCTGTTTGGATGCAGTCTCACCTTGCTCTGCATACTAATGTGGAATTCAGAGTGAATAAAAAACACCGGAAGAAATGGAGGGGTCCCTTGAAGCCAGGGTAAGAGAAGGAGGGCATGTCGAGGTGCCTTCCTCGACAGAGGCAGAGATGCAAGGCATCAGGATCTTGGAGTGACGTAGACACCAATCCGAATGGCCACATACATTCATTTGATTTAACATCAACAAACCAGCTACCTGGCTCTCCCCCAGGGGCAGGCATGACGGTGGAGGATGCACCTGGAGAGAAGTCAGCTGACGCTGGTCCACATACCACATCGCTTTCCTTCGTCCCATTCACAAGGACAGACTTCCCATCCAAAGAACAGCTGAGATGGTCCAATGAAAAGAGTTCAAATAATTAATTCAGGTACGGATCATTCTAATTAAAAAAGACTGACATTTCCTACCCAGTAAAGCAGTTCTGGTGAAAAAGATGTGTGGATCTGGGTTCATAGGCAAAGCAAAGATATTTTGAAAAACTTCTACTTGACCTTCTGGGCTTCTTCCAATGTTCACTTGGCTTTCATGGCTCTACACAATTCATCCCACTCTATCTACCTAACTGGATTCTTCTTTCTTCCCAGGCTGGGGAGTCCTGTCCCACGACAGCTTACTTCAGGCTGTTGCCTGGTTAGCCTCTCACCCCCACCTTCTTAAGCATATTTGACCATCTCTGGCACACAGGAAGGACAGACAAGTTAGCCTAGAGTTAGGAGCTCCTAACCCTATGATGTGTTGGCATCAGACTGACCAGGGTTTGAGCCCTGGGTTGGTCCCTTTGTAGAATGACCTTGGGCAAGTTGGGAAATCTCTCTAAGCCTCAGTTTTCTCATCTGAAAAATAAGATATACATGTCCCAAGGCTGTTGTGAAGAGTAAACGACACTATGTGCCTGACTTACCCCCTGTAAATGGTAGCCATCCATCATCACTGTCATCATCACCATCATCATTGTCCTACGTCTTTCCCCTGCCTCTTTTTACCTAAAACAAACCCACCTATTCTCCAAAGCCCAGTTCGATACCACTGTCCATGCAGACTCACTTCCGTGCTCTGAGCTATTTGTGTCAAAAGACAGACAAACATCAGGGGCTTCCCTGGTGGCACAGTGGTTGAGAGTCCGCCTGCCGTTGCAGGGGACACTGGTTCATGCCCCGGTCTGGGAAGATCCCACATGCCGCAGAGCGGCTGGGCCCGTGAGCCATGACTGCTGAGCCTGCGCGTCCGGAGCCTGTGCTCCGCAACGGGAGAGGCCACAGCAGTGAGAGGCCCGCGTACTGCAAAAAAAAAAAAAAAGACAAACAAACAAAAAAAAACTTTCTAATCTGTTATGGACCAATGCTTTTGTAACACACAATTAGAATGTAAATGTAAAATAATGATAAAAATGATTTTCTAGTAAGAAGATCAAATGCAAAAAGAACAAAGGTGTACAAAATACACTGTTGGCTATTTTACTACCTGTGATAGTCTTGTTTGCTCAAGACTATGTTAAAGCTTTTGAGGGAAGGAAACATACTTTACCCTCTTCTATATTATTATCAGTGCTGGCACTGAACACTTGAAGGTGGGCTGATCAATGGGGGAAGGTCAGAGGCAGCAAAGAGATTGGAAGGACACAGAAGAGCACCTGGGGCGGACAGTAACTAAGTTCCACTGGCAAATCTGACCACATTGCTCTGGGCATTACTTCTGGAGAAAATGCCCACTTTGGCAATCTAGTCACAATTACCCCATACTGTTCCCATACCACCTATTTGCATGTTATTCTATGTCTACACTTGATAGGTTTAAAAAAGCATCAGTGATCACATTCCTTGTCTTTAGAAAAGTTAACCCAGATCCTTTATTTTGTAAGCAGAAAGAAATGATACATACTCTGTCCAAGGTTTACAGTCACCATGTTCCCGATCATTAAATGTCCCAAAGGAACAGTCTTTACAACCTTTTGTAAAAATTAAAGGAATAATAAAAAAGGAAGCATTTTAATCATTTTAACTTTCTCTGTGATGAACATGATCACATAATAATAAAGTCATTAACTTAATAAAATCTGTACCGATTGTCTAACAATCCTTCCTGAATTTCATTAGTGATGAACAATTCTTCTTGAATAGTTTGTGATGAACAGAATCCCATAATAAAGTCATTAAGTTAATACAATCTACATAGATTGTTCAACAGTTTTTCTTGAAATGAAACCTTAATACCACTAAAGGTTTTATTCTAATTGTACATAGAGTATTGTATATGCATGTATACGATGCATGAAAAGGCATGGTTCTGGTGAAGAACAAATATTTTGATTTCAAATTATTTCCATTGATTGAGAAATAATTTTGTAAATATCAGATACTTAGCAGTTCATTATTATTACTTAAAGGTTCTACAAATCTACGTTTTATTTTGTAATCAAAGGACCAAGAACTAAGTTAACAACATACGACTAGACAACAAATTGGCACTAGATAGAAGAGGAAACCTACCCTCTTTTGTTAATTCTTGACCTTGTTTACAGTCCTCTTCACACATGGCACATCCTTCCCCCAGGCAGGAGAATCCCGACACACACTCACACTCTGCATTGCTGGTGGAGGAACATGCTTTCTTGGTCCTGAAAACACCTACAAAGTCCCCCAGTGTTACAATACCCTTGATCTCCAAATCCAGGAAGCAAATTTATGTTCTGCAATAAAAACCATGCTTGTTCTACTTAGAATGGTCCTAAAGGTCTCAGAGTATAAAGTTTACTTTTAAATATCTATAGAAGACTTTTTTACATTTTGCTAATTAAAAAATTCTCTCTTGGGCTTCCCTGGTGGCGCAGTGGTTGAGAGTCCGCCTGCCGATGCAGGGGACACAGGTTCGTGACCCGGTCTGGGAAGATCCCACATGCCGCGGAGCGGCTGGGCCCGTGAGCCATGGCCGCTGGGCCTGTGTGTCCGGAGCCTGTGCTCCGCAACGGGAGAGGCCACAACAGTGAGAGGCCCACATAACGCAAAAAAAAAAAAAAAAAAAAAAAAAAATCTCTCTTGTCTAATGAATATTTCCTCTAATATATAAAAAGCTCAATCCACCAATAGTTGCTATTACAGTAAATTATTTTACTGGACCTGCCTATTAACAGAGGAGCCAGCCTATTTGACACTTCAGAGTTTCAAAAGAGATCAGTATGCTCGGGAATAAAAGCTTGTCTTCCCAACACATTTCTGGATGAAGAATATATCTTTTAAATCATACCTTCACACTTCCTGCATACATCACAGGCCTTTTGTCCACTTGTGCTGGAGAAACTATTTGAAGGACAAGGAGTGCAAAGCTCATGCTTGTTTTTCCCACAGAAAGTACCTAAAAAGGGTAGATAAGAGCTGTACATGTTTGACAATGGACCATCATCACCCAAAACATTACGAGGCTCACAAGAAAACCAGAATATGAAACAAAGATTCGTTTTCTAGGTACTACAGTGATAGACTTTATTTGTTGATTGACTGTTTTAAATTACCCATTTGCAAGATTGCCCTAAGCATAATCACAGAATTAAAAATAACAAAGTATAGATATTGCAACAAAAAATCAATGGAAAGAAAATAGTTTCCTTTACCTATTGAATAAAACAGAATTATTTCTCTTGATTGATCCAGGACGTCGGTGACTGGACTCAGGAGATCAATGTCCTTTATTGGCACACTACAATGTAAAGGTGTCTGCCTTTTCCCACTCTGTTAAGCCTCCTGCCACTTGCTTATTCCCTGCTGCACCCCCCGGTCTGAGCACTGTCCTCACACACAAAACTAACATTTGTTGAGGTCTTTCCCTGTGCCGTGCACTGATCTAAGCCCATCATAGGATCCTCCCAGCAATCAATCTTATGAGATAGGTTCTCATATCATCCCCAGATGATGAAGCTGGAGCACAAGAGTTTCAGTGACAAGCCTGCATTCACACAGCTAAGATGTAGCATTCAAGAAATATTTGTAAATGAATGAATAAAAGATCATTTATTGGGGGAGAGGGATAAATTAGGAGTTTGGGATTAACAGATACACACCACTGTATATAAAATAGATAAACAACAAGGACCTACTGTACAACTAAGGGGACTATATTCAATATCTTGTAATATACATATATATATATATATATCATTTTGCTGTATGCCTGAAACTAACACAATATTGTAAATCAGCTATAGTTCAATTTTTTAAAAAAAGATCATTAAAACAGAGCTCATAAGCCCTGACTACCAGACTAACTGAACCATGTTTTCAGCAGAACAGATCAAGCACACATGTTAATTTGGTCCTTACCCGCTGAACAGTTACTACAGAAATCCTGCAATGATCTTGTCCTCTCGAAATTCATGACCAACAGCACAGTAGCCACTATGTTGTAATAGCAATTTCCCATGACGAAATCTTGCATAGACGTATTAGCCAAGCAGATTCCAAAAGAATTTTAATCAAAGTAGCTGGTTTCACAAGTACCACTCTGCAAAAGGTGAAAGTTTCCTAGGATGAGGTGGTTTCTCCTTTCAGAATTACCTACAGTTCAGCTATCACCTGTACAATTCTACACGATCATAACTCAGGGTTTGCAGGAAAAATTAATGATGGAATACCATGGAAAAGGTAGCAAATTCATAGAAACTTCTAGGATAAGAGAAGCGTGACTCAACACTTAGCTTGCTGTAGATTTGCCAAAGTCTAAGAGTGTACTTTCCAACATGCTTTGCCAAAATGCAAAAATAACAATAGCAAGAACTTTTGGGGACTTTCATAGATATTTAGCATTAGCATCTAGATTTCAACAATGCCTGTGGCTTGCTGCCCTTGAAATATAGTCCTTAAAGAGAGAATCTGTCAGGGGCATCCAACAGTTCAGCTCAGTGAGAAGACATCTCATTATTACTATTCTCCCTTTGTCCAAACAGCATGTGGAATTTCAACACCTAGTTGCTAAAATGTTAAAACACCTCCTTGTTCAACTCATTATCACATTTTCTTAATAGACATGTACCTGCTCATTTTGAGATTTGAAGCTCATCTAGTCATAAAACTAAAGAGTCCAACAATCTCTATAGGCCAGGTTCTTGATCCTTATTTAATGGGCTATGGAATAAAAGTTATTAGAAGGGGAAAAGTCTAGAAATGGACAAAGGGAACAAAGCTTCATCCTCATCCCTCCTCGGTTCCCCCCATCTTCCCCAAATGGACAAACCTTGAGATCGCAGGAATGGTGGAGAACTTTCCTTCTCCTTGATCTTCAGAGCAGTGAGTTTCTGCAGCTGACAAGGGCTGCAGGTCAAAGACTCAAAGAGGGGAGTTTGGTGACTCAACCGGGGGCGGGGCCTCATGGGAAATCCCCAGAGACAGCTCTGTGAGGTAGCTCACTTGATATTTGCTGACCACAAAGTCCCCTAGAGCTTCTGTCCCCACTTAATAACACACTTCAAACTAAGAGCAGCCCTCTGCTGTTAGGGCATTTTTCAGATGACTTTGGCAAACAGATTTTGTCACTTAAAGTAGTTCTCCATGTCAAAGCTTTTAAGGCATCCTTAAAATATTTGAGATTTGAAGGATGAAACCCACTTCTAAAGAAAGGTCAGCACTCCTGTCAATTACTACCCCTTAACCCTATAATAATAGTGATGCTACAGCTATAACTTATTGACTGCAGCTGATGTACCAGGCATCAGATAAGCAACTTAGCTGCAAATGAACCCTAGGTGTTGACATGATGAGGATGAGGATGAGGATGCGTATGACAGCATTATGCAAATAAGATCATTGAGCTATGAGTCTGGCCAGATTATCAGCAGGACGGGGAGCCGGGATTAGAAACAAAGATGACCTGACTCCTTTTGACTGTTCCTTGCTATCTGGGTGAGATAGAGGAAGAAGGAGGAAGAAATGGAGGGGAACTGGAGACAAAGGAAGCATAGAATTTATATGGCGGGTGACTTTATTGGGTGAAGTTAGGATCTATGAGGGCTTTTAGAAAGCCATTATTTCAAATTTTAAAAAAAAAGAAAGAATAAGAGAAGAGGAAGAGGAGGAGGATGCTTTCAAGATGCTAAAACTCATCCAGCATTGAGTGGCTAGGGGCCCTCAGGGAGACGACCAGGGGAGCCAAGAGCAGGAGTGGTTTTCAATAAAACAGATGGTTTTCTATTCGGATCCAAACAGAAGAGTTCCTTTTCCACAGGAGACAGGGTGGTTTTGTCTTGAATTTGGGGCTGAAGGGGGAGGGGAGCAAATATTTATTAAACACTTGCTGTGCGCTAAGCACCTTACACATCTCCACGACCCCTATGATGCCATCAACCTCCTTAGAAACTTTCAGTGGCTCCCTGTTGTCCACAGAAGAAAACCTGGACCCTATAGTCCAGTATTCAAGGACATCCCAGATCTGACCTGAAGTTGTCTTTAAAAAAAAAATATATATATATATATATATATATATATATATATATATATATATATAGTTCATGTAAATGTCACCATTTTAAAAGGGTACATTTCAGTGGATTTTAGCATTCAGTATGTTGTGCAACCATCACCAGTATATAACTTCAAAACATTTTCATTGGTCCCAAAAGAAACCCCATATCCATTAGCCGTCACTCCTCAATCTCCCTCCCCCCAGCCCCTGGTAGCCACTAATCTGCTTTCTGTGTCAATGAATTTGCCAATTCTGGACGTTTCATATACATAGATCATACGATAGCTGGTCTTTTGTATTGGGCTTCTTGTACTTAGCATAATAGTTTCAAGGTCCTTCCATGATGTAGTACATATCAGTACTTCATTCCTTTTTTAGAGCTGAATACTATTCCATTCTGTAGATTTACCACATTTTGTTCATCCATTCTCAGCTGATGGACATATGAGTTGTTTTCACTTTTTGACTATTACGAATAACACTGCTATGAAGATTTGTGTACAAGTTTTTGTACGAACATATGTTTTCAGTTCTCTTGGGTGTGGAAGTGCCCCATTGTGTGGTCATCCTGTTTCACTTTTTGAGGAATTACCAGACTTTCCCACAGCAGCTGCAGCATTTTACATTCCCACCAGCAATGTACAAGGGTTTCAATTTCTCCACATCCTTGCTACCACTTGTTGGTTTTCTGTGGGTTTTTTTTTTTAACAACAACAACAAAATTTTTTATTATAGCCATCCAAGTAGGTGTGAAGTATCTCATTGTGGTTTTGATTTGCTACCCATGCCCCAATTTTATCAACCCTCACCCACACCCCATGTAATGGGAATAGTAGAGTATAGCACATGGTTAAGAGTCCAAGCTTTACTATCAGGCTGATTTGGATCGAATCTAGGCTCTGCCATCTTGATGGTCACGCAACCTTGGGCAAGTTTCTTAACCTCCCTAAATCTCAGTTTTTCCAACCATACCTTACATATACAGGAACGCTGTACACCATCCTTATTTAGTGAGGATTAAATGAAACAATGAATATGAAATTCTTAGTTTAGTGCCTGGCACATAGTTCTCAAGAAAATAGTAACTGTTATTATGAGACTTATTATTTCAAAAATTTCCCTCCCCAGCCTCCCACAGTGATTATCAGTAAAGCAACCAGGGCAAGTAGCAAGAGAGAAGGAGAAAAACACATGGGCTATCTACAGAATTTATTCCCCAATTCTGAGCATCATCTGAGAGTCATTCTCCCTGTGATAATTGTGGGATCCCCTCCACCAACTTCAGCAGAGTTGGCCAAATGTAGGAGCATCACACCATAGAAACTGCACAGCTGATAATTTCCTAACACTTTCAGTGTCACCATCTAACCTCATTTAACTGTGGGACTCTGGGTTTAACATGACAGCATGACATTTAACTGGACTATATTTTTATTTAACTTACTGCTACTTGCTAATTTACATTTTGGATATTCTGTGGGCAGAGGTATTACCTCCCCTGAAAGTGATGTGTGTCGTTTCCTAGCACAGTAATTAGCTCACCTTTTGAAGCTGGGCCAATGACATAAGAGTCTTTACTGAGCTAAAAGATTCTCAAGATTAGTTTTACCAGCCGATGGTTAAACAAAATCAGCCACTTCAGAATTATTCTACCAAAGGTTGTGCACACCTTCATTCAGCTGTGTGAAGAGTTTTATAATGTTCACTTTTCTGCATTTTATTTGATAAAATCATAATAAGAAGCTAAGGCAAATTCTATTGCTAACTAGATGCACATAATATTTAAGCTAGCCAAAGGTGTAATACTCCTTTAGTACAATTTTCATTTGCTTTAAAATATCAATACAAAAAATAAAAAAGCAATTAACGTTGGCTTCCCTGGTGGTGCAGTCGTTGAGACTCCGCCTGCCGATGCAGGGGACATGGGTTCTTGCCCCGGTCCGGGAAGATACCACATGCCGCGGAGCAGCTAGGCCCATGAGCCATGGCCGCTGAGCCTGCACGTCCAGAGCCTGTGCTCCACAATGGGAGAAGCCACAACAGTGAGAGGCCCGCGTACCACAAAAAAAAAAAAAAAAAAAGACACATGCACCCCAATGTTCACTGCAGCACTATTTACAATAGCCAGGTCATGGAAGCAACCTAAATGCCCATCGGCAGATGAATGGGTGAAGAAGATGTGGCACATATATACAATGGAATATTACTCAGCCATAAAAAGGAACAAAATTGGGTCTTTTATAGAGACGTGGATGGATCTAGAGACTGTCATACAGAGTGAAGTAAGTCAGGAAGAGAAAAACAAATATCATATACTAACGCATATATGTGGAACCTAGAAAAATGGTACAGATGAACCAGTTTGCAGGGCAGAAATTGAGACACCGATGTAGAGAACAAACGTATGGACACCAAGGGGGGAAAGTGGCGGGGGTACTACTGGTGTGATGAACTGGGAGATTGGGATTGACATGTATACGCTAATATGTATAAAATGGATAACTAATAAGAACCTGCTGTATAAAAAAATAAATAAAATAAAATACAAAAGGAAAAAAAGAGTATCCCCCTCTTGCCACAACTAGAGAAAGTCTGCACGCAGCAATGAAGACCCAATGCTTAATCAAATCCCTCTCAGAGGCCTAGGATGCGATAAATTCTCACATAATCTGTTATTATGCAAGAACATTATGGAAATTATAGCTTCCCAGAAGTCCCAAGTGTCTATTATCTTGATGCTACTTATGCTCCCTTTTGTGGTTTTGTAAGTCCTTGTGAATTACCATGGAATTCAAAATAATTGCACAAGAAATCTGAAGAAGGCTTTGCAATATTAAATGATTCATGTGACTGTTAAATCTCCACATATGTAGGAAGTAGCATGAGAACTGTAATAGTGGTTCTTTACAGGAATTAACTAGAAGGACATTGAACCTCAGAATGGCAAACAGTTTTAATTTTTATAAAAGTATTTAATAAAATTTGATTAAACTTCACAAAATAAAGAGGTCAGGTATATTTAAACAAATTAGATATTTGATTTTGTCAAGTATACTCTTTTAATTTTAATAGATAATTTTGAAATTTTCAGAAGAAAAATACTTTTTTTTTTGCTGCACTGTGAAGCTTTCAGGATCTTAGTTCCCCCACCCGGGATTGAAACTGCACCCTCAGCAGTGAAAGTGTAGAGTCCTAACCACTGGACCGCCAGGGAAGTCCCAGAAAAATAACTTTAAAACAAACATGAAAATTTTTTAACTTAATTTAATTGAATATTATGGACCAAATATATACTAACTTCTGAATTGTATGTCTTTACCACCCATGCAAACATTTCTAGGCCATCAAAGAACATTGACACCTGTAGTAATTAAATCCAGTCATCTCTGATATTTTCCTACCTTTGTCAAATAAAAGCAATTATTTTTTTATTTTGAAGACTTCTCTGTTGAAGTGGAAAAACAGCACATTCAACACTGGCTGGGTTTGCCACTTATTTAGATGTAGGGTGTATGTGCTCCATTACTACACTTGCTCAAGGCCCACAAGTGGTAGTGAATGTGTTGAGAGGCACATAGTAGGAAGTCAAGAAACCTTTCTTGAATGAATGGAGTGATTGAATGAATGAGTGAATGAACGAATAACTCCAGTCTCAGAGTCTGCCTACTTCTTCACGACCTAAGGTTTTACTTCTCCCCCTCTTCCTTGGGAAATCGTTCTGGTGTGTAAACCCCAGCCAAAGCTGTACAGTTTTCCTTTCTCACATTTGCTTTTCTGCAAATGGCTCACATTTACTGAGGGTTTGCTACCTGCGAGACACTGTTTTGTGTTTACATAGTCCCCTAAATTATACCTCACAGCATCCTTCATCCCTAGGGCACAAGAAGCTGGGTAGCCTGCCCAGTGTCGCCTGGCTGGAAAGGAGCCGAGAAAGGGTTCAAACTCAGCTGTCTGGCTCCACAGCCCATGCTCCTACCAAGGACTCTTAACCTTTCATCTTGTAGACCTGATACTTGTGGTGCCCCACAGAATAATGTTCTTAAGTTTGTAAATATAATACAAAGGATTACAAAGGAGACCTATTGTACTGAAATATACTTACCAAATATTTAAAAACCGATTTGTGATGTAGTAATACATGGACTTCTTCATGATCACATACCTTCAAATTCACCTTTGGGTAAATGGTATTTGGGGATATCTACAAGAACTGTAATGTGATATGAAAATAACTGATTTCTATTGGTGCAACACCACAGGTACTGTTTCTTTGTCTATGTTTGTGAATTTTTTAATTCAAAATTGAAGGCTAGGTTTCCATTAGAGATTAGTGAAAATGAAAGAGGTAGTTTTCCCCATCCAAATTCACACACCCCTGAACTTTGTGCCCCTTGGGCATCTGCGGACCCTCACATCACAACCCCTGTACCAAGTCCCTTTGCTGCCTTTCAGGCCAAGATAAATGTCTTGTTTTGAGACAGGTACTCAAAGCTTAAATAGGTTTAGCTCTGGGAATCTGCTCTGACTCTTAAGAAGAGCCATTGGCACTTTATTTTTTTCAAATCCTTCCATGAAATCCTGTCACTGTATCTCAAGGCAAAAACTCTAACTATACAATTCTTACCCCTCATCTTCTTCACCAAGATGGTACATCTTTATGGCATATCATTTTCCCTGTTCCTCTCCCGTGATCCCATCACGACTGAATTTAAACAGATTGCAACTATTGATAAATAAATGTTTTCTAATCTTAATAATAGCAAATACTTACGGGTTGCTTCCTGCATTGCAGTAGTGTTTCAGCACATTATTTTATGTAGCCTCTTACCAATTCTAGGAGGTAAGAACTAATGTAACTCTTCTAATGCTAAAGAAACAGAAGTTGAGAGAGTTCAAGTAACAGCCAAGTATTAATGGCAGCATTTGAGTATTTATTCTAGGCCAATGTTCTAGCTTTGTCTTTATAAACTCTTGTAATCCTTATGAGAACACTTTGAAGTTATCCCTGTTTTATAGGTGGGGAACCCAAGGCATGAAGGATAAGTAATTTGCTCAGGATCACTTAGCTAGCATGGGGCAGAGCTGGGCTGGACCCCAGACAGGCCACACTCAGAGCAAATATCAATACTTTCCCACCACTCATGCTGCCACATTTAAGGAATGAGGAAGCCAGGGATGGAACGAAGTCTCATTCCAAGGTTGCCTTAACATTTGGCCACCGGTTGTGACTAACTCAAGAACTGCCCGTAATGGAGCTACTCATTCCTGTGAATGAATAAAAAGATGTGCTGACTCAACAACCAAGACTGAGACTGTCAACTCAGTGGTTTGAGAGATGAGTCGAAAACCACAATCTCATATACGTGAATGATTGCCAAGAAACTGAGAGTTTAAACTTTGAGAAATGTTACAAAGAGTGGAATCAATAGCCCATAGTAGCCACTTTTTAGAGGGAGCCAAACTAACCAAAATAATAATAATAACAAAATTCAAGTTTTTTAAAAAGTTAAGAGCTTGTCATCAAAAACTATTAAGTAAACAAGTGTTCTGTATTTTTAAATTCTGCTGGAGAGAGTTGCCATGAGCCACTAAGGGTTGGGCTGCAAATGACAACTGTTGCCACAGCAATATCACTCCAACAAGCAACGTGACCTTGAAGTTTATGACTTAGAGCTAAAGGTCAAGTTCTGCCTGTAGGGTATTGGCCCCCTGCCCCTAGCATTCCCTCTAGCCCTTGGGAAGGTAGGGGTTTTAAAATGTATCTGATTATCTCATAAACTCAACTTTTGTCAAATAACATTCAAGTATTTTTCCTGCAAATAAAAAGGACAACATCAGGGATGGATTTTGTTTCCTTCCTAAATTTTTTTTAATAATTTTTATTGAAGTATAATTGATTTAAAATGTTGTGTTAGGGACTTCCCTGGTGGCATAGGGGTCAAGAATCCACCTGCCAATGCAGGGGACACGGGTTTGATCCCTGGTCTGGAAAGATCCCACATGCCGTGGAGCAACTAAGCCTGTAGGCCACAACTACTGAGCCTGCGCTCTAGAGCCCACGAGCCACAAATACTGAGCTCGTGTGCTACAACTACTGAAGCCCGCCTGCCTAGAGCCCGTGCTCCACAACAAAGAGAAGCGTCCACAATGAGAAGCCTGCACACCCCAACAAAGAGTAGCCCCTACTCACCCCAAAGAGAAAGCCCGTGCAAGCAACAAAGACCCAACACAGCCAAAAAAAAAAAAATGTTGTTAGTTTCTGCTGTACAACAAAATGAATGAATTAAACATACACAGATATCCACTCTTTAATAGATTCTTTTCCCATATAGGTCATTACAGAGTACTGATGAGTTCCCTGTGCCATACAGTAGGTCCTTATTAGTTCTCTATTTTATGTATAGTAATGTGCATGTGTCCATCCCAATCTCCCAGTTTATCCCTCTCCCCCTTACCCCTGGGAACCATAAATTTGTTTTCGACATCTGTGACTCTATTTCTGTTTTCTACATAAGTTAATTTGTACCATTTTTTTAGATTCCACGTGTAAGTGATATCATAGATCTTTCTCTGTCTGACTTATTTCACTCAGTATGACAATCTCTAGGTCCGCCCATGTTTCTGAAAATGACATTATTTTGTTCTTTTATATGGCTGAGTAATGTTCCCTGGTGGTCCAGTAGTTGGGACTCCATGCTTTCATTGCCGAGGGCATGGGTTCAGTCCCTAGTCGGGGAACTAAGATCCTGCAAGCCATGCAGCATGGCCAATAAAGCAAAAGCGCATTCCCTCCGAACTTTTTAAGAGCAATCGGTGTTATGTACCAAATAATTCCACTCACTGGAGTGATGTCAATCCATTTCTTCCTCCAAGAAATCTACCTCCTCGCCTTCTGGGTTTCCATTCTAATGGGAGATCCCTGCATTAACCATTGGTTTTCACTAAGATTTTTTTCAGTGAAATGTCGCCGCACTAAATAACAGTTCCCACGTATGTGTGTGCAAACTGTGAATACTTTATATATGCCTACTGGGTCTATCCCATCCAAGCCATCTCCAAGTTTCCTTGTTACTGTCATTATTCTCCATGCCTTATCAATTTAATAAATTCAATCCAACAAGCATTTCTTGAATGTCTAATATAAGTGTGTCATGATCTAACCCCCTACCTTCTCCTGCTTTGAGTCCCACCACTCCCCTCTGGTCTGACTCCCTTGCTGTTTTTAACATACTAAACGCACCTCTGCTTCAGGGCCTTTACGCTGCTCCCTCATCTAAAATCTCTTCCTCCTGCTTTCTATATGACTTCATCTTACTCAGGTTTCCTCCTCAGGAGGAAAAAAAAAAAAGGCTTCCTTGACCACTCTCTATTCCCTGTCATTCTCCATCTCCTTTGGAGGATATTGTTTTTTCACTGCTGTGTTCATGGCACCCAGAGTAGGACTGGGCACATGACAGGCACTCAGTAAGTGCTTCCTGAATGAGTTCTGCTGTTTTGTGAGGTATAGATAGATAAGGTACCATCCCAATAGCTTTTACAACCTAGAGAGGGAGGAAGAAGTTTATACACATTAGGTAAGGCCACACAGCCTTATAGATTCTATATTAGGAGGACAAACTACTATGGGAATATAGAGAAAGTTTCCTGGAGGGATTGGCACTGCAACTGGGTTTTGCAGGATGGATAATGCATTTAAAGTATGGTACGGAAGCATAGGGGCATTCCAGTTAAGAGGGAACTGCTATGTGGAAGAATGAAGAAGGCAAGTACAGGGTATGTTCAAGGAACAGATAAAGTGAGTTAAGCGGAGTAAGAGGTCAGAATGTGGAAGATCAGGCAGAAAAGAGGTTTGAACCACAGTGTGGAGGGATTTGAATGTCCTTGGCAAACCTCCTACTGATTTTAATCCCCTACATAGCAGCGCACTGCCAGAGTCCGCAGATCCACAGAATGTTGCAGACATGCAAAAGGTCTCCAGGTTCACACCCTGGTGCCGCCACAGCTTAACAATCTGTGGAGTAAGTGAGCCTCAAGAAAAGAAAGGGATACAAGATGTAGGGAGTCAGGAAAGTTCTACTAGGTTCAAATGTGTGTTGCTGGGTGGAATGTTGATTACTTTGCACATTGAGAGAAACGTTGGCATAGCTCCTGGATTATAATAAGACATTACTGAAGCAGAATTAAAGAACTACAACAGGGTGTCTTCCCTGGTGGCGCAGTGGTTGAGAGTCCGCCTGCCGATTCAGGGGACGCAGGTTCGTGCCCCGGTCCAGGAAGATCCCATATGCCGCGGAACGGCTGGGCCCGTGAGCCATGGCCGCTGAGCCTGCGCGTCCGGAGCCTGTGCTCCGCAATGGGAGAGGCCACAACAGTGAGAGGCCCGCATATCGCAAAAAAAAAAAAAAAAAAAAAAAAAAAAGAACTACAACAGGAAATAACACAAAAGGATTCAACATTTCAATTCCTTTGAGCTTAGCGTTTTAGGTAAGAGAGATCTAGGGCCTCACCAAGCTATGGAGAGGCATTACTATTCACATTTTACAACTGAAAGGGGTTTTTAAAGCTTTGATAACCCATATTTAAACCCTAATCAGATCTTACTGTACTTCCAGAAATAAGGTGCCAGTAAGAGCAGAGCACAGCAGCAGCTGTTTTCCGGGAGAAATGAGAAACAAAAAACGGAGCCCAAGGCACAGCCTTGTTTTCCCACAGGGCTCTGCAGGTTTTCCCATAAGTTATCAGTGAGGTGATGAATACACAGGATGCTGCAGAGCCTGGGTTTTGATTCTTCAAAACATCCATGGCTCCAGAGACCGGGGACAGCGTCAACGTCGTTGTTCCCTCGCGCATCCACCGGCCTCTGCCACCAATCGGCCACCAGAGCCAATCTGGGACGAGGGGGTGGGGAGCGTCGATTTCCTGCTTCCCCCTCCCAGAGCGCAACCTTCCCCGGAAGTCCGCAAGGTCGTTAAGGGGCAGCGACCCCAACGTGACTGGCCGCGTGGTTCAGGGCCCCTTCTCGCCGCCCACAAGGAGGGGACCTGAGGGGTCACGTCGCGCAGCGCCTAGAGGTGGCCACGAACGCAGCCAGCGGCCCAACACCGCGGGCTCCGGAGCCGCGCGCCGCCCCCGCCTCCTCGCGCCCGTCCCGCCCCGCCCAGTGCGGCGCGGCTCGACCAATCCGGGCGCCGCACGACCGGGCCGACGGAAGTGGGTCTGACGTCACTGTGGGTCAGCCGGTCCGTTTCCGGCGCTCGGCTGGCCGTGGGAGTTGTTCGTCGTGGCCCAGGGCTGGGGGCGCTTTTCACACGGGGTGGGAGCAGAGGCGAAGGCATCCTCCGGGCCCCTCGCAGACCTCGGTGTCAGAATTTCCCCCCTTGAGCCAGCGCTGCTTCAAATGTCAGGGCTCGCCCACTCTTCTCCGGTCTCGCCAGCCTAACCTTTTGGGGGCTCGCAGGGGAAATTCGCAGTTCCTGTCGGACCTCTCTAGGGAGTGCCCTGAACCCAGCCTTTACTGGATATTGAAAAAATACATTTATTTGATGCCACAAATGGCTTCTTTATAACCAGTAACTGCAATTAGAGCTTCCACCCCCCCCAACCCTCCCCTGCCTTTCAGTGAAGAGAAAGGTGAAAATAAAATGACGTGGGAAATAAGATTAAAATAGGAACAAGAAATTGGTTGAAATCACATCGTAAACTTAAGTATCCTACAAATGTAAAGGATTAATCTATAGCCATAGTCAAAGAAAGGAAGGTACGTCTTATAGGGTGAAATCAGGACAACACCTGCAAGAATTTATCGAACACCTGCTATGTGCCAGAAGCTGCAATAGATGCTAGGGATTCAGCAGTGACCAAGACAGGAAGGTCCTATCATAGTGTTCACAGGATTAAGGGGAGACATAATAAATAAGTAAACAAAAGATAAGAAAATGCTGAATAAGTGCTATCAATGAAATAAAAGGATACATTCATACAAAATGAGTGTAATTAAGCAAGCTGTAAGTGACCCATGAAAAAATAATAAATAACCTGGCAGCAGTTTCTTTGCTATTTATTGTGATATGGCTACTTCCAGGAAGTTGCTTTGTAGAACCAGTATCAGAAGGGCCATGGTTGGCTGTTGGCTAATGTAGGGGCTGCAAAAACTTTACCTTCTTAAAGCCTCTGGCTGGACCTGAGAATTAAATTGACAAAAGATTTAGAAAAAGCATGCAAATTAATATAAACTTTACCATGACCTGGGAGAGTTTGTAAGGAATTGAAGACCCAAAGAAGAGATAAAACCTAGGTGCATATACACTGGGTTGAGCAAAAAGTGGGAATTGTGGAAAAGTAGAAGAAAATGGGGGAAATTAGAGGAAGTTGAGAGTTAATTTTAACAAAGTCTCTGTACAAATTCTAACAGACCCATCTCCCTCTCTGGTGATAAGAATGTTTCTTTCTTCTTGGTATAGGGAGGGCAGTTCCTACATAGGAGCCTCATTTGCTTTGGGGAAGAAAAAATGGGAATCAGAGTGCTGATTGTTTTTCATATGCCTTTAACTCAAAATAATCGATATGCTAAAGTGGCATACTTGGAGGTGGCACGTCCTAAAGCCCTTCACTAACATTAGCAATACCGTTTCTCCACTGTTGGATTGTGAGCTCCACAAGGCAGCTCAAGATCTCTTAAATAAATGTTGCAACAGCTGCAAGAAACTGACAATTTTAAGCTCCTTTAAAACAGGGAGAGTCTTTCAGTATGTACTTGCTCCAATGCCTAAAGACTTGTCAAATGTTGAATTAAAAATGTAGTGGAGAGGATGGCATTGTTCTACCTGGAAAAAGGGACTGAACTAGGGGATGTCTTCATTTCCAGTACTAGAGCAAGGTTTTTTGGTAAATGGTTTAATTTTTTGGCTTAGTTTTGTAAATGTGTGATGAGAAATAGGTATGAATTCTAAGGCTGAAAGAGTGTTGAGTTGCTGACTTATTAATAAGTAATATTGATAGAGTCTATGGTGGGTAGAGTGTGAAATCTGGCATCAGAATATCTGAATTGGACCAAGACTCTGCAGGACCTTACATAGTCATTTCACCCCTTTGGACCTCAACCTCTGCATCTGTGAAATGAAAATTATGTTAATACCTGCCAGGAAGTCTATATATAATGTCTAAAACCAACACGTGAGAAATAACAGTATTAGCGTATTGTTTTAAAATAGAGATAATTACCAGAAGAAATCATTTAAAGAGCTGAAAATATTTGCCTCTGGAGAGCAGGGCTGAGGAGTATGAAGGACAGAGTCAGAAGGCTGCTGTTTTTTCCTGATGAGCCTTTGAAGGCAGTCATCAGTGGGCTATTACTGTGCAACAAAATCTGGGTACTGCATTCTGTTCCCTGGGGGGCAGTCTCTTCCTATGGCAAGGCAAAAGTACAAGCCAGCAAACCTAATCCTCAGGTCAGTGCTTTTCAAGGCTTTGATCAGGTCATGCCTGTTACACAAAGCAAGGACAAACCCAAAGTCAAGGGGCTGCAGGTGGAGAGGAAAGAGGAAATATTTCTGAAAAATAATCCAATCTACCCTAAGTAATATTGGGTTTTAAAAATTGTAAGTAATGTATTCATCTGGCAAAAATTTACACTGACTCAGGTCCATTTCAGATCCTGATGCTGATGCAGATGTCCCAGGAGTGTTAACTCAGATTCTCTCTCTCTCTTTTACTGAACCTTTGTCTTGCCATTTTTATTGTCCTGGTTGTCTCATGCTGTGGCAGGCCACCAGTATGGTTGTCTCCTTACAAGAGTTTACCATGGGCACTAGAGCAAAACAGCCTGTCTTCTCTTAGTTTTCCTTCCATCCATCCCTCCTTGGTTCTTTTTTTTTTTTTTTATAAAACAATTTTTTTTTTTTGGCTGCATTGGGTCTTCATTACTGTGTGCAGGCTTTCTCTAGCTGCAGTGAGCAGGGGCTACTCTTTATTGTGGTGCTCAGGCTCTAGATGCGCGGGCTTCAGTAGTCGTAGCACGCGGGCTCAGTAGTTGTGGCTCTCGGGCTTGGTTGCTCCACAGCATGTGGGATCTTCCCAGACCAGGGCTTGAACCCATGTCCCCTGCATCGGCAGGCGGATCTTAACCACTGCGCCACCAGGGAAGTCCCCTCCTTGATTCTTTTTTTTTTTTTTTCTTTTTGCGGTATGCGGGCCTCTCACTGTTGTGGCCTCTCCCGTTGCGGAGCACAGGCTCCGGATGCGCAGGCCCAGCGGCCATGGCTCACGGGCCCAGCCGCTCCACGGCATATGGGATCCTCCCAGACCGGGGCACGAACCCGTATCCCCTGCATCGGCAGGCGGACTCTTAACCACTGCGCCACCAGGGAGGCCCCCCTCCTTGATTCTTGAAGTGTGTCTGACCACTTGTCTCCTCTCCTTCTTTGTCTCCCCTATTTCCCACACCCCTTCAAAATTAAAAGGGGGCAACTTTTGCCTGCTTCCTTCACAAACAGCCACAGGTGAAGTCATTCCAGAACTCCCAAAACACTTTCTTATTAAAATGCAAAATGACTGGAGGCACTTAAATTTTTTGCATGAGTGCAGAGTGTTGCATAAATTAATAGTTACAATTTTTAAAAATTAAATAAAAACCACTCTCACCACCATTGTAAGGATAAGATGAAATATATGAAAGTGTTCTGCAAATAAAAATGGCATGTTATTTCTTGAAAAGAAACAGGTTTTTAATATCTAAATAAAAACTTTAAAAACACTGACATTTAAAAATACTGTTTGATCTCATACATTAATGGTGAGAATGCTAAGTGATTCAACTTGTATGGAGTTGCTCAAATTTATTTCCCACTTCTGGGAATTTACCCTCCAGTTATCCTTGCACAAGTAGGACATATGAATATGGTCAGTCAATGCAGTGCTTTTGGCAGAAAACGACTGGAAATAACCTAAGTGTTGACGATAGGGCACCAGTAAATAATCTACGAAACGTGTCCACGATGGCATACTATTTATCCCTGGGGGAAAAAGTGAGGAACTTCTTGATATGGAAAATCTTCAAGATATTCTTAATATGGTAGTGGCAGCAGGTAGGGAAGTGCAGAACAATATAGAGTCTGCTGCATTTCTATGAGAAAGAAGGAAAATAATAGTATATACTTGTATTTGCTTGTGCATGCATAAATACCGGAAGGATGCCCAAGAAACTAAGAACATTGTTACCTAGGAGGTGGGAATGGAACTGGCTGGGGACCCGGATAGGAGTTGTCTGTTCAGTGTAACCATATCATTTTGGATTTTGAAACCAGTAGAAGTATCACTAACCAGAATTTTAAAAACATAATTTGAGATTGTTGACCTTAAAAAAAAATAAAATAACAAGAACTTTAGCTAGCCAAGATGAGTTTACTTGGGAATAGCAGAGGAATTGCAATTCAGGACAAGCCAACTATGGTGAAAACCACAGGCAAGTTCAAGGAGGCCAAGGGAAGGTCAGTTTTTACTAGATTTTAGAAGGAAATTGGGGAGGGCTGTGGCGGGTTTTTTATTGGCTGCAATTATGGGCAGCTTGTTCCTGTGTCAGAAGGAAATTTTCTTTCTTTCCCTGGGGCCTGTAAGATGCAGTGAGTGATACGTGTATTAGAACCCTCCCTTCATGGTTTCCCCAGCCCATTTTGATTTAGGTTTCCTTTGTGCATTTTCACAAGATTATAATTTCAATAAATTAATTAATCAAATACAGACATACCTCATTTTATTGCACTTCACTTTATTGTGCTTCGTAGACATTTCATTTTTTACAAATAGAAAGTTTGTGGCAACCCTGCATCAAGCAAGTCTACCAACACCATTTTTCCAACAGCACTTGCTCCCTTCGTGTCTGTGGCACATTTTGGTAATTCTCCCAGAATTAAAAGTGGAACCTGAAAATGTAACTCAATTGCTGCGATCTCATGATCAAACTTTATCTTAAGGAGATGAGATGCTACTTCTTATGGATGTGCTAAGTAAGTGGTTTCTTGAGATGGAATCTACTCCTGGTGAAGATGCTCTGAAATTATTGAAATGACAACAAAGGATTTAGAATATGATATCAACTTACCCGACAAAGCAGTGGCAGGACTTGAGAGGGCTGACTCCTATCTTAAAAAGTTCTAAAGCATTTGGTAAAATGCTACCAAACAGCACTGCATGCTACAGAGAAATCCTTCATGAAAAGAAGAGTCAATTGATATATTTTCATTGTTTTAGTTTAAGAAATTGCTACAGCCGACCCCAACCTTCAGCTAGCATCACCCTATTCAGTCAGCAGCCATCCACATCCCAGGCTCCACCAGCAAAACCCTTTCATCAGCAAAAAGATTAGGACTCCATGAAGGCTCAGGTGATGGTTAGCATTTTTTTAGGAATATTTTTTTAAAAAGCGCATATACTCTTTTTGGACGTAATGCTATTGCGCACTTAACAGACTACAGTATAGTGTTAATGTAACTTTTATTTGCACTGGAACACCAAAGAACTCGAGCGTCTCGCTTCACTGTGGTGGTCTGGGACCCGACCTGCAGTACCTCTTAAGTACACCTAGACGTGCCTGATTTACGTGCTCAGCTCCCTCCCTAATTCTGTGGATGCAGAAGCAGCTTTGGAATCTTTAAAAAATACTATTTTGAGAAACGAATACACGTGAAATTAGCCCCCGTAACCAAATTAGTCACAGGGGATCGGGTGACAGAACGCAGGGAGACCCTGAAGAGTCCTAATAGAGCGGGGGCGACGAGGGAAGGCGCTCCAGGAAACAGGAACAATGCAGAGGGAGCCCTAAGTGCACAGATGAAGCGTGAAGGAACAATTCTACAGATAGTTTGTGAAAATGCGTATTTAGAGGAAGCCGACGCACTCTCCAGACCGGCACAGCAAAAAACGTATGGGCTGCGGCAAAAAAAAAAAAAAACGGGTTAAATTCAGCGTGAGCCGGGGGCACGCCGGACCGTGCCTCGGATGCGGGAGATTTCGGCAAGATACGTGCCGGTTGTTCCAAATGGAATCAATCCCATGCGCACAATCGGCAGGTGCCCCCACCCCGTTCTCCAGGGTGGGTTCGGCCGGATGTGACGTAACTTGATGCGAACGACATGCGTCTGCGCAGTGCGAGGCTGAGGAGCCGGGCCGGACGGCGCGCGTCTGCGCAGTGAGGGGCGATGAGAAGCCGGACGGCAAGCGCCTGCGCAATGAGGGGCTGAGCCCGGAGCGTGGCGGCGCGCGTGCGTGCTGGGTTGCGTGCCTGCGTGCGTCCTGGGTTAGTTCGGTTCTGGCCCTGTCGTCCTCCGGGTAGAGGTGCCACCGGAACGGGCTGAGGCTCCGCGTCCTTGGGAAGAGGCGAGGTTCAGGTCGGGGCCTTGGGGGAACTCGGCGTGTGCGCAGGCCGTGGCGCCGCGGGCGGCGAGGGCGCGCGGGCCGCCCGCTGGACCCTCGGGGGGTCCCGGAGGCGGCGCGGACCCGGCCGGCGTCTCGCAGCGTTTGAGGAGTGGGCGGCCTTCTGAGATAAGCAGACGGCGCCGTTAGGCCGCCAGCGTAGTAGCAACGCTAAAGCTGCCAGAATTTGCGTGCATAGCATCCCACCAGCCGGGAGCTAGTTAATCCTGTGTGTGTTAGCATCGTTTTACCAAGATCAGTTCACGGAAGACAAACTGCGGAAAGAGAATAGGCTAAAAACTGTTTAGACCCTGGCTTAGCAGCCGTCGTTTACAACGGCGTTTGCTAAGTGCAAAGAGAGAATCTAGCTGCATTGAGCGTAGTGAGGGGGAATTACCATTTTTCTCCGTTATTAAAAAAAAAAAAGTGTGTTCAAATATTTAACACTGTTAACCTCCCCCGAATTTTTAGTGCAGTTATTGGAACTAAAAAAAAAAAATCCCCTCCAAAAATCTCAGGAGCTAATTGCTAAAGAGTGTATTTCGTTTCTCACCCAGGTAATTAAGTTTAGTCGTTTCTCTGTGAAATAGTACTTGAAAAAAGACGACTTTGTACCTCCCCCGCATCGTGTGAAATGAAAGACCCATGTACTTGTGTCTTGGAAATTTTCATTTGCAATATATTATTAGAAATTGGATTTTTAAAAACATGATAAAGGAAAATCTAAACAATACCAGCGTGTTGGCAACCTTACTGTGTTTTCATCTCAAAAAGCATCAATCGAAATGCTGTGAAAACCAGTGTTAATCTAAAATGCATTTTTCATGTTCAGTTGTGTTTGTGTATCAAAACCTTTTCCTTAGGAGGCACTTAGTTACTCTCCTTAAAAATGTTCCTAAAATTGAGGTTGTTGGCTCTTACAGAGTCGCAGTGAAAGTTTTTCGAAAATCTTTTGTTTTTTTTTCAGTTACATCTTTAAAAAATCCAACATCAAAATGGCTTCAAAAAGAGCTCTGGTCATCCTGGCTACAGGGGCAGAGGAGATGGAGACGGTCATCCCTGTCGATGTCATGAGACGAGCTGGAGTATGTCCCCCAGAGTTTTCTAGCCCTCCTCTCCTTTAAAACATTTTTGGATCTTTATAAGGCATTTTGAATAAAGTAATGTTCCATGTACTTTATGAAGTATTTCAAACGGACACGACAGTACAGGGACTAATTCCACCTGTTTATCTACTGTGCACATTTACTACTTGTTAACATTTTGCTGTATTTCTTTCTGACCTGTGCCTTGCAGAACAGGTGCTTTAAAGGAAGAAGGCATTGCAAAGCCCTCTTTGTAAATTTCCCTAATCCCTTTCCCTTTCTTGCCCCAGAGGTAACTGCTGTCCTCACAGTGAGGTGGATCCATTCCATGCATATCTTTAAAGTAGCATTAGAGTGTGGTTCTCATTTTGCATGTCTGTGGTATAAACCTATATATACGCATATAACCATAGTGAATGCTTAAATAGCGTTTACTGAGTGGTAGGTATCATTCTAAGCACTTACATGAACTTTTTTACATTTTATAACCTTATGAATTATTGCCATTCTCATTTTACAGTTGAAGGAACTGAGGCACAGAAACAATCAATAAAGTAATTAAATGAAGTGCCCACGTTGTAGTAAAGGTATAGATCCAGTTTGTTTATTTAAAAGTGCTGCGTAGAGAATTCCCTGGCAATCCAGTGGTTAGGACTCCGTGCTTCCCCTGCAGGGGGCACGGGTTCGGTCGCTGGTTGGGGAACTAAGATCCCGCATGCCGCACGTGGCACGGTCAAATAAAAAAAAATAAAACTGCTGCTTAGTATTGCACTGTAGGAATATGCCAATCTATCCATTCCTTTATTGTTTCACAGCATTCTAATACTGTAATATTTTTGTACAGGTTTCATTGTTCACAGGTGTAGCAGTTTTTCTAGGCTCTATGCCTAAAAGGAATTGCTAGTTGCATGGTTGATGTTACTAGATTTTGTCAAATGACTATCCAAAGTACTAATATGTGGGCCCACCAGCAGTGAGGAAAATTCCCATTTTTTCCAGTATTTCCAGTCAACTTTGTAAATTTTTGCAAGGCGGAGTAGTATTTCGTTGTTTTAACTTGTATTTCTACCTTAAGAAAATACCAGGAGGGTTAAATGGCAACAGCAACTTTGCCAGGTGGATTATTGATAGGATGATCATATAATTTATCACCTAAACCAGAACACTTGTGGGAGAAAGGACGCTAAGCAGACAGGGTGCTGGGACAGCATCTTTAATTCATACTGTTCCAGGCAAACTGGGACAGACCTAGTGATTAAATCTATTTAGCCATCTTAATAGCCTAAGGTCAGCATGGTTTGGTTGCAGTATTTCCTGCCCAGTTATTTTAAAACACAGGGCAGCTGTGGAAATGTTACTCTAAATTTATGTTTCAGTGTTCTTAAATATCGTGATGATGTCTTTCTCTTAGATTAAGGTCACCATTGCAGGTCTGGCTGGAAAAGACCCGGTACAGTGTAGCCGAGATGTTGTCATTTGTCCTGATGCCAGTCTAGAAGATGCAAAAAAAGAGGTTTGTTCCATATACTTGGAATTATTCCTTCCTCTGGCTTCTTTTATCAGTTTCTTGAACTGTCTCTTGACTACATCTAAGACTGTTGTTAGCACAGACTTATTTTAAGAAAGTTACTTTGCTTGGACGTCTTTGGTACTAAACTAAGCCCTGGGAAGTGGAGGACTTTGCCGTTTTCCACTGTGTATCCAGGGAACCTGGCAGGTCCCTGATAACCACATGTGCTCAGTGTGGGTGGATGGGCGGGACCCTTTCATCAGTGTTCTGGCTCATACAGGCAGCCTGTCCTCTGCTTATAATTATGTTACTTAATATATAAGAGTCAAGTGGACATTTCCCATTCCTTTTTTACTCGAAAGCTACTTCTTATCTTTCCTTTATCAGTGACAGAGACGTGGTTGTGTGATTCATGTTACATGGAACAACTCATACTTGATTTGTGGTTGGATTAAGGGAAGGGTAAGAGGTCCCCTGAAATTGTGTCACTTTTTCAGTATTGCGGTTCTTCCTTTTGAGGGGGACCAACACTTCTGGGAATCTGTCAAGAGCTGTGGTCCCTTTCCTCAGAAGCATGACCCCCGCTACGTATACCAGACACCTTTGCACACGGTTTCACCAGGCTCAGGCTTCAGGGGCCGGTGTGACAGGAGTGTAGGCTGTACCCTGTTGGATCAGAGCTGTGGCAGAAAAGCAAGCAGAGCCCTCTCATGGACGGCCATCTCTGCCCTCCTGGGGAACCTGGAGCCTGATTTCCCTATGCCTCACTCTCAAATGCATAGGAAAAAGTGTATTCCTTTCTAATCCAAATATTTCAGATTTATTTGTTAGATTGTGGAGTGTAAGAATATTGGTATTTCACATAAATTGTTGAAACTTTCTAAATAGCAGGTTAAAAATGAGAGACTAGAAGTAAATATTCCTTCCCGGTTTGTTTTTGTCCTATGGTGTCTGGTATTGTTTAGTTCAGTTTCTGAAAGGAGTGAAAAAAATTCTGTACTTCACAAATATTGTTCTAAGCTTTGCTTGGTTTTAAAACAACATAGGATATTTTACAGTCTTTAAAAGTAACTCTAAATAGTATGTGTTGGACTAAAAATGTAAATTTTCATTTCATAATTTGCTTAATGACTAAATTTTTAAAGCTTTTAACAATTTAAGATATTGTATTAAACCAATTTCTATTTGTAATTTCAGCAAGTTTGAAATCATTAGACTTCTAGGCTGTTTTGGTATCTGGGATACTAAAATATTACATCATTTTTATCCTCCAAGTTCCATTTTTCATAAGGTTAAAAAAAACTTTTTGTGCCTTTTAGAGTTTGTTTTGTTTTTAGTTATTTATTACTATGTACATTCTTGTTGAAAACAATTCACGCGGTGTAGACAAACGCAGAATCAAACGTTAAATGTCCCTTTCTTGTTCTCGCCCTCCCCCCACCCTGCCTCAGTTGGTGATCTCCTTTGTCCATGAGTGTCTGTATACTGTACACATGTATGTGAGGGCATTGAGAGGTGTGTACACACGTGCATCTACATGCGTGTGTATATTTATTCTTTGTACAGGAATGAGATAATGATACGCTTGCAGTTCTGCAGCATAGACATCATTTCATGTTACTGTATACAGATTTTCTGCATTTTTTACTAGTTACAATATCCCATCATAGAGAACCCCCTAATTTAACTGTTCTTCTGTGAACAGCTTTTTGCTCTGATGTGAAAGTGTTCCTGCTTAACGCACACTTCAAGTGAAACATCTTCACGTCCTTTTTCATTTTTTGAACTGTTACAGGGACCTTACGATGTGGTGGTTATGCCAGGAGGTGGTCTGGGTGCACAGAATTTATCCCAGGTAAATCTGGGGGGCTTCAGCGTCTCGTATTCTGCTGGGTTTGCTGCTAAAATATTTCAGGAAGGAGGCTATGTGAAATTAACAAAGTGGTGTTCTAGCTTAATTTTAAAAAAACCGTTTCTAATAACATTTACTATGGAAGTAAGCGGAATTGGTGAAACAGTTATGAACAGATTCTGTGAATACAGTCCAAATGTAAGACTACTTGTTTTTTTCCCTCAACCGCAGCAGAATGATTAATTTTGTGCTTGTGAAGGGTTAAGCCTGGAAAGATAAAGAGATTGGCTGTCTACTCAACCATCGGGGATGGGGAGGTCGCAGGGGGCTGGAGCTGCCAGCTGGAATGAAAAATGGCATAAAAGAAGCCGCTGCTTCTTCATTTTGTCTTATGTGAAGAGTCAGCCTGCAGGAAGAAGAAGAGAGAGAGGTGGCGGGGGCAGGGCACACAGAAGCTCATGAGGCATTTGGGACTGCTGAGCTCCACTCCCTGCTTTGCTGTCTGAAAGCACCCAGAACAACACATTTCCTCCCTTCTGTGCCTTTCTCCCTAGAGTACAAAATGGCAAGGGTTAATATGCCCAAGGGAACTTGCTTTTCTTATCTTTAAACATCTTTAAGAAAAGGGTACCTTTTTCTTATAATAAATGCCTTGATTGGGTTTAAGGATGTAGAAACACTACGAATTTGGTAGTTTTTATATTGATGATTTAGCAGTATTGTTGAAAAATAGATGGAAGATCTTGTGGTTTAAGCGAAAATCAGATTCTGCCAAAGTTGCCAGCCAGAGATTGGCTGCAGCTTAACGACAGCTTGCTGTGTTTTTGGTTTTCTTTGACTAGTCCCCTGCTGTGAAGGAGGTCCTGAAGGAACAAGAAAAGAGGAAGGGCCTCATCGCCGCAATCTGTGCGGGTAAGTACAGAGCCGTCCTGTGCTTTCTTCAAAAAATAGGTGACGGGGTCATCTTTAATTACAAGATCGTGTTCCCAGTATTTCTTCCCCTTCCTGAGGCGTGAAGGACATCTGTATCGGTGTATTTAGTTTGGGGCCTGAGGTTGATGGCATCTCAGAAATTACTATAGTTGCGTTTTCTGCCTCTCCCTGCCTTTGGTCTGCGTTCTGTGAAACTTAGTGTTTTCCCTGTTCGGTGGACCTGCAGGAGAACGTGGCCCCTCTGGCCCTCAGTAATCAGCTTCTTACGGCAAATCCCCGTGCCAGGAAGTGCTCCTGCCCGCACAGGGGCGGCAAGACTTGGGCCAGCGTAGCGTCACTGCTCTGCCCTGTGCTTGCCCTGGGGGGCTTCCTGCCTGGTCCCCAGTGTTCAGTGCTGGGTCTTAGGTACTGTATTCTCTGCCACGTAATTTAGAGTAAGGCTGGTGGTGCTTTGTCGATGTCTCCACATCTTTGAAACCTAGTAATACTTTGGTTTTTGATACCATTTTAAAGTCCATCCTTTCTGCTCTAATATCAGATGATATTCTGCCATCTTGCATTTTCTTCAGAGTGTAATTTTGGCAGGTGCCTTCCTTATTCATAGATCTTCATTAAATGTTTGTCAAAAAGAGCAAATAAAGAGATGAATGTATGGATGGTTAAATAAAATGATGCGTTGATATTCTCTTCAATACAATAGACTTTTTAAAAGAAGTCATAGGCCGGGGATCTGGGGACTGCATTACAGCAGTGGTTCTCGGAGTTTTTTGAAAGGGTTCGTAAGGGCAAAGCACATACTATTAACACATTATTGGCCTTTTTCCTTCTTATTCTCGCAGGAGTGACATCAGAGTATGACGATGTCACCATTCAGGCATGGCTTGTGCGCTTGAGGATTCTGATGTTGTAAACCTGTCCCAGTTTTAATTTCTAGCGTGGCAGATATTGATAAATGTAACTCGTATAATAGCTAAAGGGGTCCGAAGACCCCTTTAAATGTTTGAGAACCTCCGCATTAAAGACCGGGAAGGACTGAGGGGCAACCACCTGGCAAGCCCCGTCCTTCGGTTCCGGTCAGCACTGACCTCTGACCTGCCCTGGGGCTCGGGGATTTCTCTCTGCTGAAGGACGCTGCAGCCCAAGCAGCTGCAGCCCTCCTTGTGGAGGAAGACAGAGGTGCCGTCATTCAGGCAAGGGCTTAGTCCACCCCCCACCCCCACCCCCCACGTGCTGCCCCTCACCTCTGCCTCATTCTCAGCGCTTCACCTAAAGGAAGGAGGGAAGGGTTTGGGCTGGGCTTGTCCTCTTAGGACTGTGTTGCAAGTAAAAAGCACGTATCAGTTTGTCATTTTGTGTCACCACAGTAGCAGAATTATCAGCCACATCCGGTTCAGGGTTTTGTGTTCAGGCAGACTTGAATCCCACGCTGCTAAGGCACACAGGCCTTGTCGTCATTTACATCCACATGGTAAAGTGAACGGAGCTAGTGACCTGTTATCTTGTTGAATGTCCGGCACTGCCCCGCTGGGTGCTGCACAAAGTAGGAGAAGCGTGATGGCGTTTGGAACGAGTGATGGGAGAGATCCGGGTGTTTAAATCCGCAGATGAGAACAAGATGATTCTTAAATGTCGCAGCTAGGAATTGGGAACGGTTTATTGAACTGAAGGAATATTAGCTTAGCCCCTAATGTGGAGTGAATGGGAGAGACAGAAATCGGAAGGGAGGCTGTCTTGAGAAGAAAATAAAACGAGATTCACTCTGGGTGGGGCAGGGGAAGGAAGCCTGGAGGTGACGAGCAGGCTGTGTGCGGGCAAGCGCTGGGCTGCAGGTGCAAGCTGGGGGCGGTCGTGGGACCTGATGTTCCCTCTGTACATCACCACACGGTGGCGCTGTTGGCTTTCGCCTCTGGGCCTCCCAAGGCGATTCTGTCCACTGTACCCTCTGTTCCCTGAACCTTCTGCTCGCTGCTCAGAGCTGGACCCCTGATGCAGACTCGGCCACGTTTCATCCACCGGAATCTCAAGTAATAGGAGCAGTTAAGTATCCCCTCGAGTTTTCCAGCTAGGATTCTGAAGCCCCGGCAAGCAGTAATTATGAGCTTACCGTACAGTCATTAAGTTATAGGCAGCCATTTTATCACCTGGAGGGAGCAGCCTAAATATGCCTGGCTTGCTGTGTGGCCTGCTGTCCTCATGTACGGTCAGTCATCGCTTGAAATTTGCTTTAAAATATATGATGTAGGAAATTATTTTTTCTTAAAATCTTACAAAATAAGAATTAAAGGTAATTCATGAACACATCAAATAAAAATTGAGATAATTACTCAATTTTTACACACACTCTTAGGATTTGCTACCAAACATAGCTCTCATATGCAGCATACAAGTAAGGAGGAAGGGGGCGTCAAGTATATTTAAGAGGCTTTCGAGTTAAGATATAAATGAGGACTTGGTATGGAACTGACGCCTGACGTTAAGAGAGAAAGCTTATGTAATTACGTATCATTTGTCTGATCTTCCTGTTAGTAGCAGGTAAGATCTGAGTAGCCTGTAGGTAGGTCCGTTATACAACCACTTTATCCTTGGAACGGTGCTGTAAAACGAAAGGTCATAAGAGCAAGTGCTTGGGTTTGCTGGAGTTAAAGTGTGCAGAGTCCGTCCTGGGACGTTAACCACAGTGCACTAACCATTCAGAAGGCCGAGGTGCTCTTCTGAAGTTTTTCTAGGTGTGACATTAGGCCTTAGAAAGTTTTTCTTTTGTTATTTTTTGGTGGCTTAGAGGAAAAGGATAGAAAAACTACTTTTCTAAAAGTTTTAAGATAACAAAGGTATAAAACCTTTTTTGTCTTAGTCCCTATTTGAGGACTGTTACCTACAGAATATGCTTGTGATTATCCGTGAAGTTGACCATTCATAAAACTCTCAAGTTAGCACCAGCATATTGTTTTTTAACCTTCATTTTAAGAGGGAGCATGTAGGGGACCACAGGGGGCATTGGTGCAGGGTTCTTAAGTGTGTAGTTGTAAGACAGAAACGCCAGTGCCTTTGTATCTCAGACGTGGGTATCTCACAGGTGTCTCCTTTGGGGTGGGACAATGTCCCGTTCATTTTAATAATCCTACTACCTGATACATTGGGATAGACAGATGGATGAGTGCTAATTTTTCATTCTCAAGTAGAAAAATAAAACTAGTGTGTAAAATAGCAGCCAAGCCCAGGGGTTCAGAGAGAACTAGTTGCCTTTCATGTGTAACTAAATCTTCCATCTGCAAAGGGTAAGGCAGGACGTTTTGCCCTCCATGGTCTCGCCCTCCTTTGTACCCCTGTTACACTTGCAGCCTGTCCCTCGAGGGGGCATGTTCTATTTATCTGTTTGCTCCTCGGCTATAAAAGTAGATATTTTTGATTAAATGGTTATTGATGTGTTTTAAGTTTGTACGTTTTTGCCACATGTGCTCAGCAGATGGTTTATTATAGACATACTTTACCTCTCATACTGAGAAGTGTTTAGTTTTAGAATCGTAAGTATATTTTAGGTAAGAGCCCCTGATTTTGAAGAATATTTTTGCTGCTATGATTTTTAAAACATGGGTTTTTCTGTGTCTACATTTAAGTCTTTTTATTCATCTTCTTTTTAGGGCCTACGGCTCTGTTGGCTCATGAAATAGGTTTTGGAAGCAAAGTTACAACACACCCACTTGCTAAAGACAAAATGATGGACGGAAGTAAGTACACGCTTATATTGTAATGTGCCAAAAGACCGACTCAGAAAGCTGTGCTATAGCATTGTCTCCCACTTGGTAGACAGTAGTACATAGGGATTCTCTGTGGGTTGGGGTGTGATGTGTTCCTCACTTTCTTTGCAAGTGTTTCAGTGAGAGAGACGGACCAATGGTGTGGGTGTCTACGTGTGCGCCCCCTGACGGTGTGGGTCTGCAGACATGCACCCTAACGGGGACACAGGCGCTGAGCCAAAGGCCGGCCTGGCTCGGAGTTGCTGCAGAATGCCAGTTTAACTAGTATTTTTACTCAATACTTTGCCAGCGGCCTGAGGGTAAATTTTAAACCTTGATAGCAATTTCAGAATGTGCCCTTTTGCCCACAATCCAAAGTAAAATGGACATTGCTCCCTTCTTCCAGAGGAGGCCCGGGTGGCAGGCAGGCCTGTTCCTTCCTTCATGGGCTTCTTTTATAAATATCAGCTAGATGTGTAACTTTTATTCATTTATTTTCATGAAAACAATTTCTATTCATGGTAAAAAAAAAATGCAAACAGTACAGAAAGGGGTGAAGTAAAAGGAGATGTTTCTCTTCTCTCTAACTTCCCCAGCACCTTTCTACTTTTCAGATTTAACTTCTATTAAGTTTTCCTGTGAAACTCTAGAATTTTCTCTGCACATACTCATTATCCTTTGCAGTTTAATATTGTTACTCACATGAGATCTAGTAAGTATATTCTACAGCTTGCTTTTTTAACCTAATATTGTAACCTTTTTTGGTAATTTATCAAGTTTTTAAAAAATTCTCTTATTGTTGCTTGTCACTTGGAGATTATTTTTAAAAAGCACATCATTGTCTCTGCCCTCCAAGAGTTAACAGTTTGCAGAGACATGTGCATCAAATTTAAAAACATGAGGCAGTGTGTAATTAACAGCAAAACAATGTAAGCAAGCTCCTGGATGTACAGCTGTGTAGCCACTGCTGCTCAGTGTGACATTCAGAGCACCAACCAGGTAGTGTCTTTTGTCAGGTGGTATCTTCCTCTGCCACCTGTCCCTGTAGTGCATATCACAGGGAGGCAGAGACCCTGGAACATGCAGAGAGAAAGAAGAATCACGCTGGTGTGGATAAGTGCAGGGAATAACAAATTCCCACTTAGAAGCCAAAAGTGGCTCGACTGGCGTTCAGCCGGCGGGGAGACCGAGTGACCGGCTCCGTTTAAAACACCCACCAACCAAAAACCAGTGGCTAAATAAAAAGACTAATAGTTAGGGAGGGTGGGAGGGAGACGCAAGAGGGAGGAGATATGGGGATATATGTACACGTACAGCTGATTCACTTTGTTATACAGCAGAAACTAACACACCGTTGTAAAGCAATTATACTCCAGTAAAGATGTTGGGGAAAAAAAAAGACTAATAGTATCAAAAGCGGATTTGAAAACAGCTGCGCGACTGATGGATTTTCTTGTCTATCTCTGTTCTCCTCTGGACTTATTCTGAACTAAAAGTAGGGCAAGTAAATTTTTTCTTATGTTGTTGCTTTCATCACAAAGTAAAGTGATGCATTTTTCATTCACTGCCTTTTTAAAAAGATTAATAGACCTTATTTTTTAGAGGAGTGTTACGTTCACAGCAAAATTAAGCAGAAAAGTACAGCGTTTCCCTAAACTCCCAGTACCCCACCCCATCCCCCTCACCATCAGCTTCCTTTCCTCCACCAGACGGTGCCTTTGCTACAGTCGATGAACCTGCGCTGATGTGTCATCATCACCTAAAGTCCATAGTTTATGTCAGGGGTCACTCTCGGTGTTGCAGATTCTGCATATTCTTAAATCTGATCCAAAGTAGTATTTTCTTGAAAAATCTGTGATTTTAGTTGGCAGAAAGATACCAAGTTGTCAGTAAAACCATCTGTGTGAAAATTGATTTTTTTTTTTTTTAAGGCTCTGGTTTCTGGGCACTTTTTAGTGTAGGGATTTAATTTACTTTGAGCTAATGGAGGGGTTTTGGAGGGTTAGAAAGAACAGAATCGGGCTTCCTTTAGTAGTTACGACACATGAGAAGGAAGAAGGAGTGGAACATGTTCCCCATTATCTGCACATGTATCTTTGTGGCTCTTTCCTTGTAACGCCTCAGGAAGTTGAGGCAGATCAGAAATAGAAAAAGATGAGATCGTTAACTCTCGGGCACCTACAGGGTATATTCCTGCACGCTATCTCAAGCCTTGCAGCCCCGGTGCCCAGCAAGGCAGGTGTTGGCTTCACCTCGCCTGGGGAGGCGAGGCCACTTGTTGGAGCCAGGCCGGAACTGGGGCCCCGCCTCTGTCCTGGTGAGGCCCCCCACACGCCTAAGTTACCAGCATTGCATTCTGTCCTCTTACACGTAAGTCCTCTTGTAAGAGAAGAATGTTGGCAGTTTCTCCCCTTTCAGAACGTTCTGAGAGGTGGAGCTGTAATCACTTCCTGGATGTCTCCTCCGGGGGGCCCTCTGTCTCGTCCTCGTGTGAACACCGTGTTGAGATCAGCAGGCCTGGCTCTGGGCTGAGTGCCGGGGATGCCGCAGCGAACAGGCTGCCCCTACCCGGCCATGTCTGCAGTAATGACACCGCCACTTCGGGCTGGCGTTTGGTTTGGTTGGGTTCCCATAATCATCCTGTTAGGTTGGTATCATCCGCATTTTACAGAAGAGAAAAAGGAGGCTCCGAGAGGTCAGACAGCTACTGAATGGCAGACCTGGATTTGAACCCAGAGCTGCTGTGCTCAGGGGTCGGCGGCTTTTCCTTGAAGGGCCAGCTAGTAAATATCTCAGGCTCTCTGGGACGCCCCGTCTCTGTGGCGACTCCACCTGTGGCGCCCAGACCATGTAGGTGATGGGTGTGCAGGTAAAAGCTGCCGTTAGTTACTGCCCCCTGGCCTCCCCAGGTGCTTCATCTCTGGGCTTTGAGAGAGGCTTTGGGGTGTTTGCTTAAAGTTAACAGGGAATGAATGCCTCCTGCGGGTTGGCCGGGAATTGGCTGGTGCGCAGGGGGTTTTCTTCATTGTCGCCACTAGGTGGAGGTGGTCCGTAAGTAGACCTTTTGCTCTTCCTGGTTGAGATTCTGAGAACATGGGACCTTTAAACATCTTTAACCAGTTCAGGCTGTATTTGTAATATTTTACCCACAAAGAGGTGGTTAAGTGAACCGTTTAGAGCCGTGCCTCCCGCTGACCTGTCCATCTCAGCTCCAGGAGACCCAGCCCAGCCAGTTTTCTAGTTCAGCATTTAAAATGATCTTTAACCATCAGGAAATGAGGTTAGATTAGGAAAACCTCTGGCCCTCAAACCAGGAATCCTCTTTTCTTCTAAAAAAGTGTAACTAGGAAATGTTTCACTTACTGTAGTCAGTTATTTCAGTGGGTGACGTGATTTTTAATGAGGTTTAGGAAGACATAAATCACTGAAGGTGTTATTCATCCACTTTGAAAGGACATGAGCATCAGGACGTGGTTTCTATAGCTCATTAATGCAGCAGAAGCATCTTGCTCAGGAGACTTCTTTTCTTTTTTTTTTTGTTTTGGCTGCATTGGGTCTTAGTTGCAGTGCGCGGGCTCAGTAGTTGCGGCGTACGGGCTTAGTTGCCCCGCGGCATGTGGGATCTTAGTTCCCCGACCAGGGATCGAACACATGTCCCCTGCATTGGAAGGCGGATTCTTAACCACTGGACCGCCAGGGAAGTCCCAGGAGACGTTTTTCTGTATGTGTTCACTGAACAGGCATTTCCTGAGCTCTTCCTTAGGCTCTGGGAACAGAAAAGGGAACAAGATAGAGCCAGGTCGTCAGGTGTTCTCGGGGCGGGGGTGGGGGGGACTGGCAAGAGGTCTGCACTGAGCGTGGGGGAGGGGAGGGGTTCAGAGGCGGTGTGTGCGCTGCGTGCCTGGCTCTCCCTGCGGGACTGGGTGTGGCGGGATCTCACAGAGGACCCTCTGTCCTTCGTGTCCCACGTCGCTGAGTGGTGCCACCACCCGCCCACCCGGTTGCCCAGGACAGGCGGCTGGGAGTCACCCTTGATGTCTCTCCACATCGAGTCTGTCCCCAAGGCCTGGGCATTTGACCTCCGGGGTACATCTCAGACCTTCGTTTCCTGTCCGTTGCTGCTGTCCCGTCCAGGTACCGTTGGCTCCCGCCTGGATGCGGCTGCTTCCGTCTCCCCTCTGGTTCCTTCCGGTCCGGTCGCTGTGCGCAGGCCAGGCCCCGACGTTTGTGCACCGTGACGTGGAGTTCAGGGTCACCTCAGGGTGCTGAAGACAGTTGGCGAAGGCTTCTCCTGGGGGCACTGGGTGTGCTCTGATGTGCGCTTCGGGAAGGTTCCCGTTTTGGTGGTGCTGAGTGTGGAGGGAACGGCAGCCAGCAGGGAGGCTGGACGCAGGGGTCCTGCAGTCAGGCAGCAGGCGGAGGAGCGTCCTTCATTCTTTCATTTACCTGGTACTCGGGGGCACCCGCTTGGTGCCATCAATACCCTGGGCCAGACGGGCAGGTGAAGGCTCAGCGTTTTACAGAATAGACAGTGAACAGGAGACAGACTTGTTTCCTCGGCGCTGGGAGGGCACTGGCTGTGATGGAGTGACCTGAGGGACCTGGTCTAGAGAGGGGTCACAGGTGCCCTCTCTAGGGGCTTGGTGCCGATGCTGAAATTGAAAGAGCAAGTCGCTGAGAAGAGCTTCCTGGGCAGAAGGAGCAGCCCGGACCCCTCGTGGGGCCGTAAAGAGTGCAGTGTGGGGCCTCCCTGGTGGCGCAAGTGGTTGAGAGTCCGCCTGCCGATGCAGGGGATACGGGTTCATGCCCCGGTCTGGGAGGATCCCATATGCCGCGGAGCGGCTGGGCCCGTGAGCCATGGCCGCTGAGCCTGCGCGTCCGGAGCCTGCGCGTCCGGAGCCTGTGCTCCGCAACGGGGGAGGCCACAACAGTGAGAGGCCCGCATACCGCAAAAAAAAAAAAAAAAAAAAAAAAAAAAAAAAAAAAAAAAAAGAGTGCAGTGTGCCCGGCAGCAGCTCCAGGTAGGAGAGGGCGGTGGGGCAGGTCGCGTGGGGCACTGGTGCTGCGCGCGGAGGGAGGGTCTGCTGACCGCCTGCCTGGCGTGCAGGGTGAGGGCTGTGGGGGCTGGTGCAGGGAATCCCAGCTTCGTGCCCTGAGACTTGCCCGGAGGCGGTATCGTTTACTTCCTGGGAATATAGGAGAAGCACATACAGCCAACTGGGGCCGCAGAAGGAAAGTAGTCCCCGACCAGTGAGTGTGGTTTCTCCCTCCGCGCCTCCCTCTCCGCGCTCCCGATCCGCTGTGTGTAGTTTGTGCTTGTTTGATTTTGAGGCAGCAGAGAGCGTGTGCGCGCGTTACCTAGGTGGTCGGCGTCACAGGTGGTTTCTACCTTCAACACCAGGTCAGCCTCATCCCCCTCTCCTCCAGCATTTTGTAGGGAAGGAAAAGTAATTTTCCCTCTACCCTTCTGAGTTCTTAGTTGAGACCCCTGAAAAAAAACAAAAAAGCTGGGGGGGCTTCCCCGGTGGCGCAGTGGTTGAGAGTCCGCCTGCCGATGCAGGGGACACGGGTTCGTGCCCCGGTCCGGGAAGATCCCACATGCCGCGGAGCGGCTGGGCCCGTGAGCGGTGGCCGCAGAGCCTGCGCGTCCGGAGCCTGTGCTCCGCAACGGGAGAGGCCGCAACAGTGAGAGGCCCGCGTACCGCAAAAAAAAAAAAAAAAAAAAAAGACAGATTGACCAGAGAAAAACAAGTTTATTAACATGTATACATGGGAGATACCCAGGGAAAAATGAGTAATTCCCTGAGATGGTTTAGAATTCTGGCTTAAATACCATCTTAATAGAGAAAGGGGACGGGGAGGTAGGCCTCTCAGGACAGCGTAATTGGCTTTTAGGAAAGATGAAGGGACCCTTCGGAGAGTAGATGGGAGGAATGATAGTTTGTGACAAAGTTTGTCTGGGTGTGGTGTCAACTTCTAGTTTCCTCTCCTGGTTGATGAGACTCCCGGGAGGGGATTTATGAGCTCCTTCTGGATGATCTGTCTTTAGGCAGGAAAGGAGATTCAGAGGAAGCCACTCCCTCTCCCTGCCTGTGCTGTTTTTCAAGTGCTTTTTAGCTCAAAATAATCAGTATACCAAAGCAGCCTATTTTGGGGTGGCATTTCCTGAACTCTTGCAGTCATACTTTAGGGTGCGTCTTCTCTACCCTTCATTTCACAGAATTGACACTTGCGTGTGTTGTGGAATAGAAACGTGAGTGCTTAGCGTTCACTCCGGCGTCCCCCGCACACATACGAGGTCTTATGCAGCTGCGTTGAAGTCACATGTGTTCACACGCTTCATTTCAGCAGTTGTTCGCTTCTCCTGCTCTTTGCTGTGCGTGGCGGCCTCGGTATCTTCCCGCTGTGCTTCCAGAGCTGGGAGTGCCTAAGGGTTGCCAGTGACTGGCCACCTCGTTGTTGTCCTGGGGTTTTTGCTTGTGCTTTTTTTAATTTTCATGAGACCAGTAGCACTGCTGTAAGGGAATGGGACTGCTGAGTGGTATTCCCTTGCTGTCCAGCATAGCCCATTGGGACGTAACCCTTTTTTGTTTTTATTTCGAAGGTCATTACAGCTACTCAGAGAACCGTGTGGAAAGGGACGGCCTGATCCTCACCAGCCGGGGGCCGGGAACCAGCTTCGAGTTTGCTCTGGCGATTGTCGAGGCGCTGGCCGGCAAGGAGGTGGCCGAACAAGTGAAGGCCCCGCTGGTTCTTAAAGATTAGAGCAGAGAGGTTTGCTGATGGGTAATCCATCCTCACCGTGTTCGCTTTAAACAAAAGAAGGGGGATTACTGTGCAGAGGCGCCGTCATCACCATCCCCCCTCAAGTGTGGCTGTGACGTGACAGCTGCACAGAGATTCCTCAGCCTGCACTTGTGTCCCCACATTTCTGAACCTTGACTGCAGAATAAATGGGGCGTTTAGCAAAACTACTGATGGTTCCTTCTTTTACTTCTGGTCTCTGTTTTCTTGTGTGAAACCAAGTGATTATCAGCTTCGTTTGCAGCTCTTAGCCATTGATACAGCTGCTGAAATAAATGAATAGGAAACGCATTTTACACAGCAGGGAGGAAAAGCGTAAAACAGAGATTGAAAAGGCTTGTGAGGGTTGTGACTTCTCTCCCGTTCTTTCACTGTATCTCTAATGTGCGACTAAAAAATACCAGCGAGGTTGGCTGCACTGGTGAACTTTTGTAGCTGATCCCTCGTCTCCCGTTGCAGAGAGAGTCCTGAGATGGAATTGAAAACTTCCCAAGGCTGGCCTAGCCTGCCCTCCCTTCCTTGGGTAACAGTACCTGGCTGTTTCACCCTGCGAGCCGCCCGGCTCCCGTGTGCAGTGGGTGGGATGCACACCAGGGCTGGGCACACAGCCGAGGCCCAACCAGTCAAAGCCTGACACACCCTGACCCAGGTGGGACTGTCAGCCAGTGGGATTCAGTGCCGGGGCCTGTGCCCTGCCCGCTGGGGTTCTCTGCTGGGTGGTCGGGAGGGCCGGCAGTGAACCTGGAGGAAAAGGCCGGGCCGAACGTGGCTCCAGCACGACAGGTGGAAAGCTCAGAACGCGCTTGACCCAAGATCCATCTGCACCCGAAGCAGGCAACACCTGGACTTGCGAACAGGAGCCAACAAATTCCCTTGGCTTTTTTGTTAAACCATTTGTAAGTGACTGATGGGACACAAAGGAACGAGGTGGTGGGCAGGCTCCTGAGGGTGGAGGACTGAGCCGCCAAGTAAAACTGCCGAACCACCAGTGTGCTTTGCTGCCTGTCCACCCCCCGCCCCTTCTCTCCTTCCCCGCTCCCTCCTGGCCTTTTAGATGTGTGGGCTGTGAGGTTTCTGTCACAGCTACTCAGCTCTGTCCTAGTAGCACAAAAGCAGCCACAGCCACTCCACCAGGCAGGCAGGATGGCCGTGCAGCAAAACCTTTATCAAACCAGGCAGCAGTGGGGATTGGACCCTCGGGCTGCAGTTTGCCTACCCCTGAACCGGAAGGCAAGGCAGATGTTACTGATGAAAAATGCAAACGTAATTGCAGGTTCTGATAAGCACTGATGGTGTAAAGAGGATGCCGGGGAGAGAACAGGAGACACTGCATGAGGGCTGGGGGGCCTCTGAGGTGAGGTCAGGTTTGCCCCTGCAGCAGCTGTTGGCTGTGCTGGACCTGCTCTGTGCCCAGCCCATTCCTGGTGCTGCAAGAGCCATTGGGAGACACAGTCTGTCCTCTTAGAGCTAATACGTGGGACTGGGAGAGGAAAACATCTAGGTTCTATGACGAGAAGCAAGGTAAGGGGGCAGTGACGGGCCCGCAGGGTGTATGTAGGAGACCTCTGTGAAAAGTGACCTGAGGGGAAACCTGGAGAGATCCGGCGTTGAGTAAGGCAGGTCTGCTAAGAGCATTCCAGGAAGAAGAAACAGGAAGATCAAAGGCCCTGGGGCAGGAGCACTGGGGTGTGGAGGGTGGCTGGCTGGGGGTGGGGTTGGAGAGCTAGCTGTCACCTAGGTGGGGAGCCCTGGAGGAGGACCCTGATCTTTCTCGGTTCAGAGGTTCTCTGTTGAGAGGGGGCCCCATGGGGAGCAAGGGGGAGGAACCCAGAGGTGGGCGCCCACGTGGGTGAGAAGGCCATTCCCACCTTTCCGACTTGAACACAAGGTCCAATGGAGATTTTCTGTCCTGAGCTGAAGAAGGAGCCCTTGGGGTAGGAGCAGTGAATTTGGAGTGCAGATTGATGAATTCAAGAGGTCTATAAAATATACTTTCAATAAAGAAAGAAAAACTCAAAACCTGTTACTTTGAAAGTCCTAATTTACTGACATTTAAGTAATTCACTGTTAAGAGTGAACAGTAAAAACTCCTGCGTGACTTCCCTAGCGGTTAGGACCCTGCGCTTCCACTGCAGGGGGTGCAGGTTCGATCCCTGGCCGGGGAACTGAGATCCCGCATGCTGCGCGGCCAAAAAATAAAAATTAAGAAAAAGAAAAAGAGACAGACTAATTATTTGGTTTAAAAAAAAGAAGACTCTCACAAGTCATGGCATATCTTACCAGCAGCCCCTACCTCTGATTAAGCTCCCTGGAATTTGAGTGACCTGCAGGAAGGGAACTATTTAAGAGATTAGCTCTTTGAATTTTTGTGCCCTTGGGGCGGCAGGAAAAGGTGATTCCAGATGGACAAAAAGGAAAGAGCATTTTTAAGAGACTCAGTTTATCAGACTCCAGGCGATATAGCGAAGATTTTTTCTTCCCCCGACAGTGTTTGGGGCAGGGGCTCCAGGACCTGCTTTATCTAAACCTTAGGCCTTTTCTGGCCAGGTCAAGAATTGCTGGCTTTAGGCGTATCGATAGCATCTGAAAGCCTCCACCCTCTTAATCTGCTGGCTTCTTTCCTATGCTAAACACACCTGCTCTCTTCCTTCTAGGAAGCAGGGGGCAGGGGGTGCGGGGCAGTGGTGCCGACAAAGAGAACTTGGGAACTGAAGGAGGGGGGAGGCTGGCTACATTTCAAAGTGACCTGGACTTGGAGTTTAAGTGTGTGGCCCATCCAGCTAGACGGGCCTCCTCAGCCAGGGGTCACCCCACTTTGGGCATCATTTCCTTCACTCTCACCTTTGCGACAGTAGCTGTGGCTTCTGGAGCTCCGGTGTCTGCCCAAGGCCGCTTGCAGAGTTAGGGAGGAGATGGGGTCTGGAAATCAAATCTCTTACCCGGAGCCCAGCCCGGGTGAGCAGCTCCGGGCCGTGGCTTTCCCGGCACTGGGCAGAGGTGGCCAGGCTCGGATCCCGAGGCCCTGGTCACTGTTGCCCCAGGGAAGCGACAGCCAAACTGCTCTTCCAAAGAGTTAGTGATTGTGACTGGTGTCTGGTGAAAGCCTGATGAATAAACGAAGGAGGGGCGGACCAAGCCTCCAGCTGGGTGGCTAACCTTCCACACTGTATGCAGACAGAGTCATTACATACGTCACTGTTCTGCACCTTGCTTTTTCACTGATTGTATCTTAGAGAACCTTTTCTCTGCCAGCATGCGGAGATTTACGTGCTGGCTACATCATGCAACTCAATTCTCCCAACGTCCTGACAAAGTGGCCGCTGGCATCCGTTGTAAAAAGAAGAGAAAACTGTAGTCTCTCGGTCCTGTGCTGTAGGGTTGTCCGAAGATCAGAGGCAGCCATGAAGAGGGAAGTACATTTCTTAAACTGTGAAACATTAGATGAAAAGTATGATTTTGGTGTAGCCGACTCTATCATCTTAGTCTGGTTGTGTGTTCTATATTCTAGGCTGTTGCTTCCCTAAGGAATGAGGAGAACATTCAATTTTCCTGAGCAATCATCTCATAGTTTTGCTTTTTTTTTTTTTTTTTTAAAAAACTCCCTGCCTTTGCTCTTGGTCAGGGGACCTGGGTGCCCGAGGAGCAGCAGTGGGTCAGGGCCACTGACATACCTGCCACAGCATCTCCCCTGGCGTGTGAGGTCAGAGTCAGTGAGGTGCGCAGGAAGGGGCTGAGGAATATCTGGGCGGGACACACCCTGCTGGCTCCTAGCGTGGGATCCTGGAGCGAGCCCCTCCCCGCAGACCCCAGCTCCAGCCTCAAGGCACCCAGGGCCAGAGGGCCAGGGCTCTCATGAGGCCAGGCGCTGCGGTCAGGATTGCCATCACCATCATTATCACCATCGCCATCAGCATCACCATCTCTGCTTCCTGCAGCCCGCAGGGGCTGTTTCAGGTTCCCCAAGTCCTGGGCCAGCTGCTATCCATCGTCAGATCAGATGCGATCCCCCCTCCGGGCCTCACAACTCAGCTGCTTTATTTTGCTTTTTCAATTCTGCGTGTGATCACATTCTCGGGTTTTCTCTTTTAAAAAGTTTTTTTTGTTGTTGTTTTGTTTTTGAATTCAGCCTGCTCTTGGAGATTTTTCCTTGGCTTAAAAATAACATTCGAGTGGAAAGTTCATTGTCTTAGAAAAGAAAGTTGTGGGTAACAGAGGAGCCATATGCAGACACAGACCTTGGGTTGGCAGTGACGGAATCCCAGGCACCGCCTTGCAAGAGCCACCAGGATCGGGACGCTGGGCCTCGGTCGATGTCACAGCTTTGCTTGAGAGGTTTTCTTAAAAGCCAAGCAAAAGTGAGTATGCTGTAAAGGTGTGTTTGGCTCAGATTTCTTTGTTCAAGGGGAGAATAATATTTCACAGAGTTTACTGAAGAGCGAGTTGTGCTTTGTTTTAAAAGACACATGGAATGTAGCTGGTGTCAGTCCTGAATTCCTGCGTCCTGAGGGCTTGTCCCTCCAGCCCCTACCCCACTCCGGACTGTTGGGGGGAGGTCTTGGGGCCCACCAGCCTTGAGCCTCAGGCCCCCAACATGATGTGTGGTCAGTTACACAAAAAGCAGTCTCTCTCCATTAACCTTGCTGAATGCCTAGCCCTGGGGATGTAGGGAGATAAGGTGGCAGTCTTGTTAGGGATAACTTGCCAGGTGAGAGGCAGGTAAAGGATGATGATGCAGAAACTGATAGTCATGCCTTAGAGCCTTAGACCATCCCCTTGGTTTGCCTTAAGCAGTGAATCAATGCAGGAATAATGGACAAGTTTGCAAGCAGAAATGAACTCACCCTCTTTTTTAATACTTGGTTATGCTTCTCCTTCCATCATCCAAAAATGACGGGACGCTCAGCCTACTTAACGACAGAGTAAATTGCCTCTGGATTGTGGATAATACTATGTCATTAGTCCATGAGACATCTAGCTCAGTGCCACCCGAGTCTTCAAGCACTTTTGAAAAAATTTAATTATACTGCATTCCACAATTTATCCATTGTATTGCTAATGAGCATTTGGGCCCTTTCCAGTCTCCCAGCGTTTTGCTCGCATCTCCTGATGCATATGGGCAAGAGTTTCTCCAGGGTAGACATTTTGTTAAGGACCACTTGTTTTAGTATTTGCTTTTTTGTTTCATGGACCCCTTTGGTACAGTAGTGAAGTCTTGGATGACTTCTTAGAATAACATTTTAAAATACGTAAAATACATTGGATTACAAGGGAAACCAATCGTATTGGAATATAGTTTTCAAAATGTTAAAAGTACAAATTTGTGATAAAGCAATACATGTCCTCCTACCATTAAATGGTCATATTTAGCCATCGGTCTAATAACGACCATAATTTTGAAGTTGTGGTGACCATAAACGGTATTTTGAGATATCTGCAACAAATTCAATGTGATACACAAAATCTGTATTCCCTTGGTTGGTACAAGTCACAGGTACAGTACTAGTAACACAAAGGTTTGGTTCCTAATGGAAGGAAATAACAAGTTTCAGTTAGAGATTAGTGACAACACAGACATACTTCTTTTTCTCATTCGAGTACACAGACGCCCCCTCTAACCATGTGCCCCAGGTTAAGAAGTCTTGCACTAGGACACGCTAAGCCACTTCCCAAACAGTTCTGGCAATTTATTCTCCACGAGCGGTGAATAAGAATGACTGTTGCAGGGCTTCCCTGGTGGTGCAGTGGTTGAGAGTCCGCCTGCCGATGCAGGGGAAACGGGTTCGTGCCCCGGTCTGGGAAGATCCCACATGCCGCGGAGCGGCTGGGCCCGTGAGCCATGGCCACTGGGCCTGCGCGTCCGGAGCCTGTGCTCCACAACAGGAGAGGCCACAACAGTGAGAGGCCCACATACCACAAAAAAAAAAAAAAAAAAGAATGACTGTTGCTTCATGTCCTGTCACCATTAGCTATTGTCCAACTCTTAAGTTATTGCTAATTTGGTGGGTAATGAAATGGTATCTCCTTGAGGCTTTAATTTGCATTTTCCTGGTAACTCAGGAAGCATTTTTCTTATGGCTTCTTCTGTGTAATGACTCTCTTTTGCTCATTTTCCTGTTGGGTTTTCGTCTTTTTGATTTGTAGGAATTTTTTATACATTCTGAATATTAATCACAATCATTTATATGAGAAGAAATTGGGAGAAATGAGTGAACTGCTTTTGATTTTAGTTTAAGTAAAGAAGAAAAAAAAACCCTGTTATTTATTTGTTTTGCAAATATCTTCTGGATTGTGGCTTGCCTTTTCACTTGTTTTTTTTTAAGATTTTTTTTTAATGAATTATAGTTGGTTTACAATGTTCTGTTAGCTTCAGGCATACAGCAAAGTGATTCAGTTATATATATCAGACTCTTTTCCTTTATAGGTTACTACAAGATATTGAATATAGTTCCCTGTGCTATATAATAGGTCCTTATTGTTAATCTATTTTATATATAGTAGTTTGTATCTGTTCATCTCAAACTCCCCCTTTGGTAACCATAAGATTGTTTTCTATGCCTGTGAGTCTCTTTCTGTTTCGTAAATAAGTTCATTTGTATCATTTTTTAGTTTCCACATATAAGTGAAATCATATGATATTTGTCTTTCTCTGACTTACTTCACTTGGTGTGATGATCTCTACGTCCATCCATGTTGCTGCAAATGGCATTATTTCATTCTTTTTTTAATGGCGGAGTAGCCTTTTCATTCTTTATGGCATCTCTGATAAACAGAAATTCTTAATTTTAGTATAGTAGAATCTCAATGTTTGTCTTTATAGTTTGTGCTAAATTCTTTTCTATCTCAAGATTGTAAAGATGTCCACTTGTATTGTCTACTAAGTTTTTTTACAGTTTTGCATTCCACCTGTAAGCCTTTAAGCCATCTGGAATTAACTTTGTGTATGTGCGAGGTATGCATCTGACTTCTCTTTGTTCCAAATGGTTAATTAGTTGTCCCAGCACCAGTTGGTGAATGGCCCATCTTTTCCCCACGAATCTGCAATTCCAGTTCTGTCCTAACTCAGATTTCCATAGCGTTTATCTTTGTTTAGGGGCTCTGTTCTCTTTCATCAATCCATTAGTCTGTGTCTGCATCAGTACCACACAGGCTAATTTCTTTACCTGGTGGAGGTAATTCTCCCAACTCCTTCAGAAGTACCTTGGCAGTTCGTAGCCTTGGCTCTTCCAGATAAATGTTAGAATCAGCTTATCACCTCTCACAAAACATACTGCTGGGATTTTTTGATTTTTCAAGTTTTGATTGAATTTGTAGAGCAATTTAGGGAAAGTTGATGTCTTTCTGATGTTGATCCTTCTTAACTAAGAACAGAGTATACTCTCTACCCTTTTGTGTCTTCTTTAATATCTGTCTTTAATAAACTTCTCTGATTTCTCTGTCAAGAGCTTGCGCATCTTTTGTTGGATTCTTTAAATCCTTCTCCCTCCCCTTCCCCCTCCCCCTTCTTCTTTTTCCTCCTCTCTTTTTTCCTTTCTTTCTTTCTCTCTTTCTTTCTTCTGATATGTAAATACCTTTGAAAAAATGTTTTCAGATTGTTGCTGGTATATAGAAATGCAGATACTTTTACATATTGATCATGTACTCAGGCTTTTAAACTCTCTTATTCTAATATAACTAGCTATAAATAATTAGCTATAAATTATACAGAATTTTTTATGTAGACATTCACATCATCAGCAAAGAATGACAATTTATTTCTCTTTCCAGCCCTTAGACGTTTGGCTTTATCTTGCCATTCTGTCCTGGTTAGGATCTGAATTTAGTAAAATTCTAAATTCAGGTGATCACAATAGCCCTCTTAGGTGGTACTGGATTTTAAAGGGAATGAAATAGAACAGTTACTGTAGAGTTCTTTTGTTGTTGTTATGTTGTTATTAGGTTTCTATTGTTGCAACAAATTACCACAATTTTAGTGGTTTAACAACACAAGTATATTATCTTACAGTTCTGAAGGTCAGACCTCTGACAGGGGTCTCACTGGGCTAAAATCAAGGTGTGGGCCGGTGTGCGTTTTCTTCCGGAAACGCTAACAGAGAATCTATCTCTTTGCCTTTTCCAGCTTCTAGAGGCCCCCTGCGGTCCTAGGCTCATGGCCCAGTCCTCCATCCTCAAAGCCAGCAGCACAGCATCTCTCTGACTGTTCTTCTGTGGTCACATGGCCCTCTCTGACTGCAGCCAGCAAAGTTTCTCCACTTTTAAGGATTTGTATGACTGGTTTGGGCCCCATTGGGATGACCCCAAATTCTCTCTCATTTTGAGGTCCTGAGCCTTAATCATACCTTCAGAGTCTCTTTTGCCATTAACGGTAACCTATAGGTTCTGGAGATCAGAACAGGGACATCTTTAGGGGAGGGGAGATGGTGGGTGGGAGCATTATTCTGCCTGCCGTCATCATATTCTTTATTAGGTAAGGAATACACTTCCATTCTTTGCGTGCTAAATTTGTGTCATGAATGGATGTTGAAATTTATTAAATGCTTTTCCCACAGCAGTTGAGATCATTAAAGGTTTTTGCCCTTTGATCTGTTAATGTGGTGAATTAAATGAGTAGATTTTCTAATCTACTAATCTCTTGCATGCCTGAGATAAACCCAATTTAGTCATCACGTTTTATCTTTTTTATGCATTACCAGATTCAGTTTGCTAAGTATTTATTTTAGGATTTTTTTTTGCATCTCACGTGTAAGGTTGAACTGGAAGTTTCCTTTCTTGTACAATTTTGGTATCAAGTTTGTGCTTAGGTCATAATTTGAGTTGGGGAATATCTGCCCCCCACCCCCATTTTTTCCTTTTCTATAGAATCATTTGTGAAGGATTAAAATTATATATTCTTTGAATGTTTGATGAAATTTCCCTCTAAATCAATCTAGACCCAGTGTTTTCTTTGTGGTGAGATTTCTGTTTTAACTGAGCTGAAATTCATATAACATAATATTAACCATTTTAGAGCATGGAATTACTGGGTTTTCTATGGGTTCAGTCATTCTACGTTTAACTGCTTGAGGAACCACCATTCAAATTCTTTGCAGGCAATAGGATTAGTCAGGTTCTTTTATCTTCCTGAGATGGTTTTGGTAAGTTGTATTTGTCTAGGACTTTATCTTCATTACCTAAGTTTTCAAATTTATTGGCATAAACTGGTTTATAATCTCTTAGAATGTTTTTAATCTTGGCAACCACCTGGAATCGTGTCCCTCTTTTCATTCTTACTATTGTTTATTTGTTCTTTCTCCTTTTATTTTCTTTGATTAATAATCATGCAAGGGATTTGTCTATTTAATTAGCCTTTTCAAAGAATCAACTTTTGGCTTTGATAATATTTTCTATTTTACATTTTCCCTACTTTTCAGAAATTTCTTACTCTTTCCAGACTTTTCAACCTCTAAACTTGGATGCTTGGCTCCTTACTTTTTTTGTTGTTTTTTGCGGTACGCGGGCCTCTCACTGTTGTGGCCTCTCCCGTTGCAGAGCACAGGCTCCGGATGCGCAGGCTCAGCGGCCATGGCTTACGGGCCCAGCCGCTCCGCGGCATGTGGGGTCTTCCCGGACCGGGGCACGAACCCGCGTCCCCTGCATCGGCAGGCGGACTCTCAACCACTGCACCACCAGGGAAGCCCTTGGCTCCTTAATTTTGAGATTTTCTTCTTTTCTAATATAAACATTCAAGGCTCTACTTTTTTTTTTTAATATATATATTGATGTCAGTTTGTGTTAGCATTTGGTTCTGATTATTTCCTAGAGCATGCATCTTTTTTTCAGTTTATCTAGCTATATTTTTGCTATTGATTTCTAACTTAATTGTAACGTGGTCAGAGAGCCTGGTCTGTAGGGTAACAGTCGTTTGAATTTTGTTGAACCTTACCATTTGGTCAGTTTTGTAAATATTTCATGTGTGATGGAGAAGAATGGGTCTTCTCACGCCCATCAGAATGGCTAAGATGAAGAAAGTAGGGTAGTATTGAGCATGGATGATGGGGGAGCACCTGGAACGCTCGTATGCTGCTGGTGGGAATACAAATTGCTACAACCATTTGGGAAAATTTTTTGGCAGTATCTGCATAATAACTAAATATAAGCTCAACCTACTCAGCAGAAATGTGTACACATGATCATCGAAAGACATGTCCAAGAATGTGCATCTCAGCATCATTTGTGTTAGCTGTGAGGAGGAAACTATCTAAACGTCCACCAGTGAAACAAGAGATAAACATCTTGTGGTTTATTCATATAATGGAAGAACAAAGAAGACATTTCTACATGCTTAAATCTCACAAACGTAATATTGAGCAAAAGAGATACAAAGGAGTACTACTATATGATTCCATTTATATAAAGTAAAAAGGGGCAAAATTAATCTGTAGTGTTAGAAGTCAGGACGGTGGTTACCTATAGCATGGACTGTGACTGGGGGTAGGGCAGAGCAGCAAGGAAGGGGGTTCTGGGCAGCTGTAAGGTTCCATTTCCTGATTTAATCCAAGTTCTGGATCTGCAGTGTGTCCACTTTGTGAGAAATCGTTGAGTCATATACTTTTTTTTTTTTTTTTTTTGCAGTATGCGGGCCTCTCACTGTTGTGGCCTCTCCCGCTGCGGAGCACAGGCTCCGGACGCACAGGCCCAGCGGCCATGGCTCACGGGCCCAGCCGCTCCGCGGCATATGGGATCCTCCCAGACCGGGGCACGAACCCGCATCCCCTGCATCGGCAGGCGGACTCTCAACCACTGCGCCACCAGGGAGGCCCGAGTCATATACTTTTGATCTGTGTACTCTTCTCTATTTATGTTCTCATTCAGTTAAAAGTTTAGTTTAAAAATGTCTATTCTTGGGAAAGAATCTGAAAAAGAATATATATATATATATATATATATATATATTCTTGATAACTTTGCTGTACACCTGAAACATTGTAAATCAACTATACTTCAATAAAAAAATCTATTCTTTAATTGCTGGGTGCAATGTTTATATATTCATTAAAACAAGTGTGTTAACTGTGCTAGTCAAATCTTCTTTGTCCTGGGCTTCTCTGGTGGCGCAGTGGTTGAGAGTCTGCCTGCCGATGCAGGGGACCCGGGTTCGTGCCCCAGTCCGGGAAGATCCCACATGCTGCGGAGCGCCTGGGCCCGTGAGCCATGGCCGCTGAGCCTGAGCCTCCGGAGCCTGTGCTCCGCAACGGGAGAGGCCACAACAGTGAGAGGCCGTGTACTGCAAAAAAAAAAAAAACTTCTCTGTCCTTACCTATTTCTTATATGCTTGATATGTCAGTTACTAAGAGAAGTGTGTTCAACTTTCCCACTGTAATGGTGGCTTTGTCAGTTTCTTCTCATAGATGTGTAAATATTTGCCTTATATATCTTTTTTTTTTTTTTTTTTTTTGTGGTACGCGGGCTTCTCACTGCTGTGGCCTCTCGCGTTGCGGAGCACAGGCTCCGGATGCGCAGGCTCAGCGGCCATGGTGCACGGACCCAGCCGCTCCGCGGTATGTGGGATCTTCCCAAACCGGGGCACGAACCCGTGTCCCCTGCATCGGCAGGCAGACTCTCAACCACTGCGCCACCAGGGAAGCCCTTGCCTTATATATCTTGAGGCTATATTATTAGATGCATATAGGTTCAGAATTGTTATCTCCTCCTGGTAAACTGAATTTTTAAAAAATCACTGTGTAGTAGTCCTCTTTATTGCTTTTTGCTTTAATGTCTATTTTGTCTGATGTTTAATAAGCTGTTTCAGCTTTCTCTTGGCCACTACTTTGTGGTTTACCTTTTTCTATATTTTCAAATTGTTAGTGTCCTTATGTTTTGGAAGCACTTCTTGTGAATAGCATAGAGAAGAATTATTTTTAAAAAAATCTGGCCCAACAGTGTTTTTTTTTTTTGGCCACACCACGTGGCATGCAGGATCTTAGTTCCCGGAACCCACGCCCCCTGCAGTGGAAGTGCGGAGTCTCAACCACTAGACCACCAGGGAGGTCCCCAACAATGGTTTCTTTTAACTAGCATTTTTCTTCTGACTCCCATTGTTGCAGCTGAGAATTTAGTCATCTAATTGCTATTCCTTTGTAGGTGATTTTTTTTTTCTCCTGCTTTGGCTGCTTCTAAAACTTTTCCTTTCCTCTGGTGTTTTGCACTGCAAATCCATGATTTGTGGATTTATTTCCTTCCTTCCTTCCTTCCTTCTTTCCTTTTAATCTGCTGGGATTTATTAGAATTTCTGGATTTGAGCCTTGGTATATTTCAACAATTCTGGCAAATTCTCATCCATTATCTTTTCAAATATTGCTTCTTCCTCATTCCCTCTTGTCTCTCCTTCCAGATAATGTAATTTACCTTCTTTTATTATATGTTTCATCTCTCTTGACCTCTCTTTTTCCATCTTTTTGTCTTTTGGTACTGCATTCTGTATAAGTTTCTTCAGGTCTGTCATTTAGTTCATTAATTCTCAGCTGTGTCCAACCTGGTGGCTGACATGTCCTTTGAATTATTCATTTTAATTGTTACATATTAATTTTTTAATATGAGAGGCTGGGGCCTCTCACTGTTGTGGCCTCTCCCGTTGTGGAGCACAGGCTCCAGACGTGCAGGCTCAGCGGCCATGGCTCACGGGCCCAGCTGCTCCGCGGCATGTAGGATCTTCCCGGACCAGGGCACGAACCTGTATCCCCCGCATCAGCAGGCGGACTCTCAACCACTGCGCCACCAGGGAAGCCGTGTTACATATTAATTTTACTTTAAAATGTTTTATTCTTTTTCAGATCTATTTGTTCTATGCACATGTTTATTTATTTAAATATACCAAACATATGTTCTTTATGTTTTCTTTTAATTTTTATTTTATATTGGAGTATAGTTGGTTAACAATGTTGTGTTAGTTTCAGGTGTACAGCAAAGTGATTCAGTTACACATATATATGTAACTATTCTTTTTCAAATTCTTTTCCCACTTAGGTTGTTACAGAGTATTGAGCAGAGTTCCCTGTGCTATACAGTAGATCCTCACTGGTTATCTATTTTAAATATAGCAGTGTGTGTCTAATAATTCTCAAATCCAAAGTCTTTGCAGTTCTGTCTCTGCTGTCTGTGGTTCCTGCTGTTTTTGTTTATGGTGCTTTGTTTCTCTGTGTGTTTTGTGGGTTTTGCTTGGGAAGTGTTCATTTTCCTTTATTTTATTGTTAATTCTATAGGATTCTTTGAGGTTCAGACTGAGTTTGAGTTCTTCGCAGAGAGGGTTTACACTACTTCTGAAAGTTACCTGAGGGGCCCTATCATTCTAAGACCTGAGTGGTTGTGTGTGTTATCAGTTTCAGAGATCAGTGCAGGAAATAGAAACCACTCAGTGTATTTTAAGCAGAAAGAGGTTTAAAACAGGGAATTAGGTGCTTATAAAATCACTGGAAAAACGAGGTGTGGTAAATCAGGAAACCTCCCCTGGAACTATTGAGTTGAAGACCACATCACTGTAGTTTTGCTTCAGGCATAAGGAATCCAGGGTTAGGAGGCCACTGCTGCTGCAGCTATTACCGTAATGACCATATCTACCCACAAAGCTGCTGATAAAACCCTGAAATGCTGAGTCTGGCCACTGCCAATCTTTCACACTCCTCTCCATGACCTTGGTTGCCAGCAGAACGACAGTCTTGGCCTCAATTCCAGCTACCAAATCTCATGCAGGTCCATGCAGTTGGGAGAACCTAATTCACGTCTAGAGTCTAGCTGCAAAAGAGCATCAGAAATTAAGCTTTTACGTTCCAGCCTCTACAATACAGGAGTTCCGTTGATCATGACCTGCTCAGAGCTACTGGGTAGCTTCTCACTGCTCTTCAGCCTCTCACTTCTTGTTACCCTTTTGTCAGCCTTTGCCTAGTGTATCTTTTCCATCCCTGTATTTTGAACCTGTGTGAGACACTATTCACTGGCTACGGAACATTCATTTCGAAATCCCTTATCGCTTGTCTGCCTTTACTAAATAAGCTGGGGTGACCTCCCCTCTTGCCAGCTGACAACAGTTTGTTGGTTTTTTTTTCTTTGAGGCGGGTGAGAGGTGGGGTCCTGAGGCTGCACGGGAACCGGGGATAACTGGAGCTTCTGCACACGCTTGATAGGCGAGGAGAGGGCAAAGGGAGGATTACCTTGGGGGTGAGGGGGAAGTTAGGAGACTATCGTGGGCTGCGATGTTACATGGAGTACTAGGATATTAGCAACTTTGGGGACCCAGATATAGGTCTGGGAACGGGAGTGCATGAAGAGGAACCATTCCGGGTGGGCCGGGGGCTGGGGCAGGGGAAGAGCCCCGGAAGCAGTGCGGAACATCCATCCTTCTGGGTCCAGGGGTGTAACCCGACTGTCTGCCAGGACTTGGAGACAGAGGAAGAGAGCAGCCGATGGTTACGGGTGATGCCAACGACGGTTGCCCGAAGGTGGACCAAGGCTGCCAGTGTGCAGAGGACTTGGGGAGGGGGCTGGGTGCAGACTGCGCGGCGGCATGTGAGCCAAGGCAGAGTCCCAGGCAGTATGGTAAAGGGCGGAGATGCAGTCCTAAAGAAGTCTGACAACAGTTTTGATTACTGAAACACCAGCAGAAGTCTGTTGACAACTCTGGGAAGGTTTTTGCTTTTCCTGAAAGAGGAAGCCATGTGACCAGTGTTGTTTTTCTCCCCTTCCTGCTTTCAATGTGGATGTAATGCCTAAAGCCTTGGCAGCCATTCTGTGACCATGAAGAAAAGGCCAAGAGAATTGCTGAGATACCACCCCTACACTGACGAACCAACACCAGCAGCCACATACTTCCAGACTTCTACAAGAAAAATAAACCCACTTTGTTAGCCACTGTAGTTGGTGTTTCTGTTATTTGTATTCAAAAGCAGTTCCAACTAATATATAACTTTCTTTTTACGTGTGTCTTCTGTGAATAACATATCAATTGGGTTGTTGTTAATCTGAAAGTCTCTATTTTTAATGTCACCTTCATCTTTTTTGTTGTTTACATAAATTTTATTTTATTGAAGTATAGTTGATTTACAATGTCCTGTTAGTTTCAGGTGTACAGCACAGTGATTCAGTTATACATACCTATATACACATGTATATACATATATATATATATTCTTTTTCAGATTCTTTTCTCTTATAGGTTATTACAAAATATTGGGTATAGTTCCCTGTCCTTGTTGGCTATCTATTTTATATATAGTCGTGTGTATATGTTAATCCCAACCTCCCCACCTTCCCCTTTGGTAACCATACATTTGTGTTCTATGTCTGTGGGTCTATTTCTGTTTTGTAAATAAGTTCATTTGTATCTTTTTTTTTTTGGATTCCACATATAAGCAATATCATATGATATTTGTCTTTGTCTGGCTTACTTCATTTAGTGTGATGATCTCTACGTCTATCCATGTTGCTGCAAATGGCACTATTTCATTCTTTTTTATGGCTGAATAATATTCCATTGTGTGTGTGTGTGTGTGTGTGTGTGTGTGTGTGTGTGTGTGTGTATCTCACATCTTCTTTACCCATTCATCTGTCATCTGTCGATGGACATTTAAGTTGCTTCCGTGTCTTGGCTATTATAAATAGTGCTGCAATGAACTTTGGGGTGCATGCATTTTTTCTAATTATAGTTTTCTTCAGATATATGCCCAGGAGTGGGATTGCAGAATCAGACGGTAGCTCTATTTGTAGTTTTCTAAGGAACCTCCATACTGTCATAGTGGCTGTACCAATGTACATTCCCACCAGCAGTGCAAGAGAGCTCCTTTTTCTCTATACCTTCTCCAGTGTTTATTATTTGTAGACTTTTTGCTGATGGCCATTCTGAACAGAGTGAGGTGATACCTCACTGTAGTTTTGATTTGCATTTCTCTAATAATTAGTGATGTTGAGCATTGTTTCGTGTACCTGTTGGCTATCTGTGTGATTTCTTTGGAGAAATGTCTGTTTAGGTCTTCTGCCCATTTTTTATTGGGTTGTTTGGTTTTTTGTTATTGAGCTGTATGAGCTCCTTGTGTACTTTGGAAATTAATCCCTTGTTGGTTGCATCATTTGCAAATATGTTCTCCCATTCTATAGGTTATCTTTTTGTTTTATTTATGGTTTCCTTTGCTGTGCAAAAGCTCAAGTTTAATTAGGTCCCATTTGTTTATTTTTGTTTTTTATTTCCATTACTCTAGGAGATGGATCCAAAAAGATATTGCTGCAATTTCTGCCAAAGAGTGTAAATGGGAATTTAATTCATACCCCTTTTGTGATTACTGAAATGTTTTGACTTATTCTTGCTATCTTATTTTATGTTTGCTTTTTACCATGATTTTTCATATTAAATTTCTCCTCTTACCATTTCTTGGATTGATCATTCTCTTAAAGTTTCATTTTCTTTTTCTTCAAGCGTTTTAGAAGGTGTACATCCAATTTCTACCATCCCACTTGGGACAATTTTCCAATCAAGTTTCTTTTTGTGCTGTAGTTTGAATACCTTCAACTTACCTGTTTTTATGTTCACATTACGATCCTTTCTTTTGCAGTATCCAATCTGCTTTCAATCTCCTAAATTGTTTTTTCTCAGATATAGTATTTTCCAGGTCTAAGATTTCCATTTGGCTCTTTTTTAGTGTTTCTATATTGCTCCTAAAAAGTCATCCCTATACCTTCACCCATTATATCCATCGTTTCCTGTCAAATCTTTAACATATTTATAATAATTATTTTTGAGTCTTCGCTAATTCTAGTGTCTGGCTTTTCTGTGGGTCTGCTTCTATTGACTGCTTTTTTCTCTTGATTATGGGATGCAGTCTCCTGCTTCTTTGCGTGTCTCATAAATTCTGATCGTACACTGAACATTATGACAGATACATAGTTTCTGTCAACTTCCTCTGAAAAGGGATGAACTTTGTTCTAGAAGGCAGTTAAATTACTGGCAGATAAACTTGGTCCTGTGGCAGCTTAGTTCTAGGCTTTGTTAGGGTGTGTTTGTTTCAGTTTTGCCCTCAGTCCGGGATATGGGCCTCACTTCTAAAACATGGCCTTTCTGGGGTTTTAGTATAAAGCCCAAGGGGTTTACCAAACACCTCGAACGAGGGTGGACTTGAATTCCAAACTCTGAGTCTGCAGTCGGGCAGCTGCTGAACTCTCTGCTCAGGCCTCTGCCTCTCCACTTGTCACTTTCCGCTGGGCTCCTTGGAGGCGTGACCCATACATGCCTGGTTCAGCAGTCAGCCAAGGATTGAAGGGGTATTTGTACACAGATCTGGGGGCTTCCTCCTTTCAGGATCTGCCCTCCCTCAATTCCCAGCTACTCTGGCAGCCCTTAAATCCAGCTTCTGTCTTTTCAGCCCTGTAAGATGAGGTGGACCACCCCTAGATTCCTTCTGTCTAGGGCACTGTGCCTTCACATAGTTGTTTTTTATGTTTTTCCCGAGTTTCTGTCAATAGCTTCTGTGCTATTACCTGAGGTGGAACTTACCCTCTAGATTTTTTTTCCTTTGAGACTGGAACAGCACAAGCTTTATTCAGTGGGCAAAGAATGGAGAAGCGGGAACCTACTTCAGAAATCGTCTCCTATCCTCTAGATTTTTTTTTTTAATTCCCATGCCACTCTCTATATTTTACAGCTTCATTTTTAATGGTTTCCTAGGGACCATGACACTTCTTATTTATTTATTTAGGCTGTACCGGGTCTTAGTTGCAGCACACGGGATCTTTTAGTTGCAGAATGCGGACTTCCTAGTTGCGGCATGCGTGCGGGACCTAGTTCCCTGACCAGGGATCAAACCTGGGCCCCCTGCATTGGGAGCGTGGAGTCTTACCCACTGGACCACCAGGGAAGCCCCTCCTCTAGATTTTTAATGTACACTAATAGTTTTCAATAATATCCAGAATTAATCAATTCTATCCTCTCCTCCAAAAAGACCAAAACCTGAGTCTGTTTTCACTTCCCTTCTCATTCTCCTTTTCCTTGAATTAATCCGGGATCTTAGTTCTCTATTATTATTCACTTTTTAGCTATGCATAAAAACTATTTAAACTTCACTATAAGCTGTAACAGCTGCTCTGTTTGCCACTGCCCATTGGATAGCTACCTCCTTCTTGGATTCTTTGTGTCTTGCTATGTGGCAATCCTTGAGAAATTCCTTCAGGGAGCAAATCTGAGAGTGACAGACTTTCTGAGGTTTATATGCCCCAAATATTTCACTGTGACCTTTCACGTGAATGCTAAGTTGACTGAGTAAAGGACTCTGGGTTCAAAGTCATTTTTTCTTAGAACCTTGATGATATTGCTCCATTTCCCACCAGCATCCTATGTTGCTGGGGCTCATATAATTCTTACTTCTTTGAGGGTAATTTTCTGCTTGTTTTCCTTTGGAAAGGGTGTTGTTTTTTGTTTTTGTTTTTCTCTTGGTATTCTGAAGTTTTGGGAAATGTGTAAGGGTGTGTCTTATTTCCAAGTATATCATTTTGTCGCCCGAGGGCCCTTGCCATGTGAAGACCTGTATCTTTCTTCAGATCTGGGAAATTTTCTTCCATTATGTTTTTTTGTTTGTTTGTTTGTTTTTTTGCAGTACGCGGGCCTCTCACTGTTGTGGCCTCTCCTGTTGCGGAGCACAGGCTCCGGACGCGCAGGCCCAGCGGCCATGGCTCACGGGTTCAGCCGCTCCGCGGCACGTGGGGTCTTCCCAGACCGGGGCACGAACCCATGTCCCCTGCATCGGCAGGCGGACTCTCAACCACTGCGCCACCAGGGAAGCCCTCTTCCATTATGTTTTAATTATTTCTTTCATGCCACTCTCTATTCCTGTCTCCTCAGATTCTAAATGCCTCTTTACTTTTCTTCTCATTTTCTGTTCCTCGGACTTTTCCCATAATACCTTGTTTTTGTGTCTTGTAATATTGTGTCTGATCTCTGAGGATTATTTTCACATCTGTTTACTTTGTGAAATCTTTGCATGGGTGCTGGTCTCTGTTTATAGAGTTTTGTGCTCTTTTTGACATTCATCGGTTTTCAAATGTTTGGTGATTTTTAATCTTATGCTCCTATTTGTGTTTGAAAACCCCCAATTCTGCTGTCTGTGGATCCAGGCTCTGATCACATGCGCTTGGAAGAGGAGGGTCCATGCTTCCGGACAGGGTGTGCAGTGGGGATGCGTCCTCTTCATCGGGAAGGGCTTTCCATCCCACCTGGAGACTTCCTGCTGCCTGGGACCTTGCCTGTCTCTTGGACACTCACACTGTAGCCTGGAGGCAGACACTCACTGGCACGGTTTAGTACAGGGAAGGGAGTGGGAGCCGCTGGCCAGCAGATACTCCGAAAGTGGTTCCCCAGATAATCACCCTGACTACCGCCCTAGGGCTGCTTCCTGTTCCATTTCCATAAACACAGAACTTTCTCAGAACTCTTGGAACTGCTTTCACAGAAGTCACTGCCTGTGAATATTTTAGCCTTCCTTTTCCTTTGATCCTATTTCTCCATCAAACCACACCTATCTACTCTGTATCTTTCATGAATTCCTGAAACAGTCTGGTATGCCAATAGACATTTTGGGTTTTTACTTAACAGGGTTTTTTTTTTTTTTTTTCTGGTTGGGGGGGGGCGGTGCTTGCCGCATGGCTTGCGGGATCTTAGTTCCCCGACCAGGGACTGAACCCGGGCCCACGGCAGTGGGAGCACGGAGTCCTCACCACTGGACCGCCAGGGAGGTCCCAGGTTTATTCTTGACTTCAGGGGACTCCAGGATATGTTTACCAGGGAGGCAGGAGGCCCACCTGCACTGGGCCATGGATGGGTCCCCACAGCTCACCTGCATCACATTCCTGGTTATGGACCACAGGGTAGGGGTTCTGCACCCCTCAGAATAATACAGTGTCTCTTGTCCTGGTTGAGGTTCAAACTTAAAGGAGAAAGACGTGCTGACATCAGGATTTGCAACCAGGAGAGGGGTTGAAAACATACCCTCAACATTAGGCTACAGAATTTCAGAAGAAAACCTTTCCATGAAATTCCCACCTAGAACCAGTTACGGGGAAGTGAGGTGATAAATGAGTCCAGAAAAATATACAAGGGCTTCTAAGTCAGCCACAGCTTGCGTCAGGACACAGTGATGTAGAAATAACACGGCAAAGTTTTACGTGCAACTCAGGGTGTGGCATGTATGTATGATTCAGAAAGAATAATATGAGTTTGTATAGCTGGAAATGGGCATTTGGGTGGGGATTAAGCAACGACAGAGTTATAATGCACGCTGGGTGGGACGGTAACACCTCTTTTTGCCTGTAAGGCTGTTCAGAGAAAACTCTGTATCCAGAAAGCTGTCTTTTAAGGATTACTGAATACATAGAACCATTAAGAATACAATTTAAGAAAAAAAAAACATGAATAGAAGATGTCTATAGAATGATGATACTCCAGGTTTTAGAGGAAAACATCGAAAATGAGGATTTGGGGCTTCCCTGGGGGCACAGTGGTTAAGAATCCACCTGTCAATGCAGGGCACACGGGTTCGAGCCCTGGTCCGGGAAGATACCACATGCTGCAGAGCAATGAAGCCCGCACGCCACAACTACTGAGCCTGCGCTCTAAAGCCTGCAAGCCACAACTACTGAAGCCCGTGCGCCTAGAGCCCGTGCTCTGCAACAAGAGAAGCCACTGCAATGAGAAGCCCGCAACAAAGAGTAGCCCCCGCTTGCCGCAACTAGAGAAAGCCCGCGTGCAGCAACGAAGACCCAATGCAGCCAAAAATAAATAAATTTTAAAAACCAAAAAAAAAAGAAAATGAGGATTTCAAGTGTACAGCAAAGTGAATCAGTTATACGTATACATATATCCACTCTTTTTTAGATTCTTTTCCTATATAGGTTATTACAGAGTATTGAGTAGAGTTCCCTGTGCTATACAGTAGGTCCTTATTAGTTATCTATTTTACACATAGTAGTGTGTATATGTCAATCCCAATCTTCCAATTTATCCCTCCCTCCCTTACCCACCGGTAACCATAAATTTATTTTCTACATCTGTAACTCTATTTCTGTTTTGTAGATAAGTTCATTTGTAGCCTTTTTCTTAGATTCCACATATAAGTGATATATGATACCTGTCTTAGTCTGTCTGACTTACTTCACTCAGTATGATAATCTCTAAGTCCATCCACGTTGCTGCAAATGGCATTATCTTGTTCTTTTTTCTTTTTTTTTTTTTCTTTGAGGTACGCAGGTCTCTCACTGTTGTGGCCTCTCCCGTTGCGGAGCACAGGCTCTGGACGCGCAGGCCCAGCGGCCATGGCTCACGGGCCGAGCTGCTCCGCGACATGTGGGATCTTCCCGGACCGGGGCACGAACCCGTGTCCCCTGAATTGGCAGGTGGACTCTCAACCACTGCACCACCCGGGAAGCCCTATCTTGTTCTTTTTAACGGGTAATATTCCACTGTATATATGTACCACATCTAAATCAACTATAAAAATGACAATTTCAGTTTGGTAAATCAATTTCTTTATAAGATCCTCATCAGTAACCAAATAAGTGCCAAACTTTTACCGTTAAAGTGTGCGGATTCTTGCAAAAGGAAAAAATTGAACTGATTCCGCATCCAGTAAGCTTGGAAGAAAAAAAAAAAACTAGCCTCGAAAACAAAAATAAAAGCAGATTTCTGGCTGCTGTCCACAAACTCCTCCCCCACAGCTGACTGATGCCAGGATGAACACCTGTTGTGTTACCTGCTGCCATGGCACACCTTTCTTTCCTCAATGAGCCGCTGACGTGTGCCAAATCAGGATTTTGGTCCCAGTGACAGTGACTTTCCCGCGCAGCTCCGTACAAGTGTCTTTTTTCTTTTCTTCTTTTTTTTTTTTTTTCGGTACGCGGGCCTCTCACTGCTGTGGCCTCTCCCGTTGCGAAGCACAGGCTCCGGACACGCAGGCTCAGCGGCCATGGCTCACAGGCCCAGCCACTCCGCGGCATGTGGGATCTTCCCAGACCGGGGCACGAACCCGTGTCCCCTGCATCGGCAGGCGGACTCTCAACCACTGCGCCACCAGGGAAGCCCCTCTTTTCTTCTTTTTTTTGGCCACACCACGTGGCACGCGGGATCCTAGTTCCCCAACCAGGGATCGAACCCGCTCCCCCCGCAGTGGAAGAACGGAGTCCCAACCACTGGACCATCAGGGAAGTCCCAAGCGTCTTTTCTTTTGAACCAGGTCACTTGGTTGTAAGGCAGATGCTGATAGCTTCACGCAAGATCTCTGTGTGCCCAGCACTGCCCCTGGCAAAGGGCACGTTTCTGCTAACTGGTGGCTGTTAACACGGTCAAGGAAATGCAGGAACAGGTTCAATCAGTCAAAGTGGCATCCGCGAGTCACCTCTCAGGCCAAAGCTACCTTGAGTGGGGGAAACACGGCTGCTTGGGGCCCCGATATTGTGCTTTTTTGCACTGACTCTGCCGCGATGCCCAGCAGTTTTCTGCTGTGCCAGTTAGGGGGCAGGTGGAAAGTTGAGCTGGAAAGACCAGAAAGGTAGAGCCTGCAACCTTGATGGGAGGAGAAAATTGTGGCGGTGCTTGGAGAAGAGCCGCCCGGGTAAATGGACTGTTGTCTTTGGAAGGCGGTTGTCATAATTCGTATTGAAATGATGCACGGGGCTCGGAGAAGCCTCCCTGACCCAGCTGCCCAGGCAGTGAGAACTGTGCCCACGCTATCTTCACAGTTCTGGGATCTTGTGAGCCGGGCCACCTGGGCTCCTGCGAGCCCCAGACGTGTAATTAGAGCCTCCCGGGCCGGGACGATATGCAGACAAGTCTTATCATGCGTGTGGGCTGCTGTGGGTGCGCGGAGCCGGGCTCCCATGTCTCCCTGGACCTCGGGATCCGGCCCCGGCTTCTGCTTAGCCAGGAGCTGTGATCGGTTACTAGGTAGAAGAAAACTGTGTACAGGACACTAGTGCCTGCAAGAACCCCAGCACGGCCGAGGAGCTGGCACAGGCAAAATACAGCTTCCTGCGTGCTGAGCCCAGGGCCACTCAGAGCTCAGGCCAGACAGACAGACTCATCCTGCCTTACACAAGAGGGGAGTGTACAAAAGTCACGCGGTCCCAGGGGAGGCGCTGGGCTAATCCCTCATAACTGCGAAATGAAGAAACATGCAAGAAGCATGTGATTAAGATGTTTATTTGACAGGGATCCAAAGTTATTTCCAAGGAATGAAGGTGCTGCCTTTTCCCAACAGGGCACAGAGTTCAAGATGACGAATGCCCGTACGTTCCCAAGGACCAGTCCCTTGGTTATAACCCCTCGGTTCCCCCTTTTACTTTGGTTGGGGGAGGGAGGAAGAGAAGATTTACGTGCCATCATGGATGCTGTTTTAGAGAACTTGCTACGGGTGGGCTTGCTTTGGGTTCCAGGCCACTTGATGGGATCGCAGGGTGAAGGGTGACAGCAACGGGGAGGCACGTGTAAGCCCAACGGCCTGCCAGCAGCTCTCTTTCTAGGCAGGGAAAACCTTCCCAACCATCCCCAGCCCCCTCTCCATCCCAAACCCCACCTGCGGCCCTGCCAGGTGGCCGTGGGCCTGAGAAGCAAAGGGCTGTCAAGGGCTGCTCTGATGTGAAAGCATTTCTGCAGGTGCTGGAAAACGTAAACACTATACCTACATTTGCCACTGAATTCTGGGCAGATCACGTGAAAGCCGAGGTGAGCCTGTCTAAACACGCTCTAGTAACAGATCTGGGCTGCTTAGGTAGAAGTATCTTGAAGTTTGATACATTCAAGTGAAAAGCAAGCATGAAAATTCACACCCTCAGATTGCATTAGACATGCTTCAGTTACATTGTTTCGCTTAGTACAAGGAGAGGCTAGCTGACTTCGGATGCACTTGAACCTTCGGCCCTATTCTCTCCTCTCTCTACGTTCCAAATAAAACCCCAAAACTTCTCTTAAAAGGTGTATGATTCAAATGTGGAGAGGAAAAGGGTGAAAACGTTTGTCTAATGGTCTAGTCTGCAAAGCAAACCAGTCTCTGAGTGTATCTTAGTTTGACCTAAGCTTATTTTCTTTAAAACAAGAATCCATACCACCACCATGCACCCCATTCCCAAGTTTTAGTACTGGATTGGAAATTCACAGTTTGCCTCCTGGTTTGTTACACGATTCAGATTCAAAGGTGTGGAACCTCAGTCTATCTGAAGGCCTTTAAAGGAAAAATCATTCAAGAATCCTCCAAGTTTGAAGTTATATCTTTACTAGAGCTAATGCAAATTAATCTTGTGGAAAATCTTGGCAGGTCAAAACCAACACGAGTCAGTTTTATCTTCTCAGTGGCCATTACCATAATGTAGAAATTTTTACATGGCAACATGTTTTTAAAGTTTTATTAGCTTTTCACAAAATGCCTAACAGAATGCTGAAATGAATTTCTAAGTTAACTTTAAAAAGCAGGCCCTAAGTCCACTTTGATAGTAACTACTGCTAAATAAAATACTGTATATATATATATATATATATATATGTTGCAGCAATGTCAATTTCCTGGTTTTGATTATGGACTATGATTATATGTTATCATTGGGGAAATCTGGGTAATGGGTACAGGGGACCTCTCTGTACTGCTTTTGAAACTTCTGAATCTATAATTAATCTCAAAACAAAAAGTAAAAAAAACAAAAACAAAAAAACAACGAAGCTATGTATGAAATAACCATGCTAGGAGCTTATTTTTAAGAAAATGTCTCCATATACCCTAATATAATAAATTATGCGATGAAATTAAGAACTAAAATAGAGAGACTTCCCTGGCAGTCCAGTGGTTAAGACTCCGTGTTTCCACTGCAGGGGACATAGGTTTCGATCCCTAGTTGGGGAATTAAGATCCCGCAAGCCATGCAGTACAGCCAAAAAATAAAATAAATAAAAAATTTTAAAAAAGAACTAAAATAGAGAATAGCTTAATATATATTTTGATTCTTAAACCAGTAGGTGGATGTAGTTCTTTTCTCCGACTATGAATTGCTCTAGAAAAATCTATGGCTCTGTTGTTTTGACTAGGGCCCCTAGCATTGAAGAAATATCCTTTTAAAAGATCTTTTCATAACACAGTTAAGACATCCCTTGAGACCTAAAGAGAAATAAGCAACGCATAAACAAGATTAAACTTCCATTAGAATGTGGAATTTAGTAAGATCGGCAATGCATACTTGATTACTGCAGCCTAGAGAGACTTGGAATTTAATATTATCCAGATTTTGGGTTGACTTAACAAAGGAGTCCTCTTGAACTTAGCTTCTGCTTTCTGCCATGAAACGGTCCCTAGTAATAAATTCCTTCTGTTTGCATAGGGCTGGGCCCTGCTCTGCTGTGGTCTCCCATTGATGGGGAAGGGAAGCTCAGGGAATCCTTCCCGGAGGACGTGGGAGGTTGAGATGAGCCTGCACTTCCTGACTTTAGGCCAGACCTTTGTTAACTAGGTAAGGCCTGTCTTTAAGTGAGGACTCAACAGTGCATTCAGTGGCAGCTGAGAGCCGGCTGTCTCCTTGCCCGTACGGTCCTATCAGCACTAAGAGAGCAGGCCCAGGGCTGCCCTAGGCCAGGGGAGCGCTTAGAATTCCATCTGCTGTGTGTGCTGGCCAAGGACTGAGTCGGCAAGCGGTGCTATGGATAGCATTCTGGTCACTAGTGGCACTGGCCAGGAAGAAACAGGAAAAGATAATAGTCTTGCAAAATCAAGGAACAACATGAAGGTGAGAGGGAAGCAAATACGCAGTGAATTAAAGATGGCCTTGACCACAGTACAAAGAAAAGGCAGTGGAGTGGGAAAAAGAGGCAACAAATACGAGCTGCAGATGGCGCGGTGTCAGTGCCGTGATCAGGAGCCCCCAGAAGCTGGGGGACAGGCACAGTGGCCCGGGCCACACACCTGGGTCTGCCTCCCACCTGAGATCACCACCTGCTATTTCTACCTCCAAGTATCTTCAAAGCCAGTGTTTCTCCATCTCCACCGCCGGACACTCGGATCTCAGTTCCGACAGCCTCTGTCCTGAAGTCTCCCCCTTTCCAATCCGTTCTGCATGCAACAGCCCCTGGTCTTCTTGAAACACATCCCATCCCATCCATCCCCTTCTTAGACCTTTGAGTGGCATCCGCTACCCTTTCCCGTTGTCGCTCTCGCTGGGTAACTTCCGGCCCCTGGCAAATGCCCAGCTTCCCTCCGGCCTCGCGGTCCCCGTCCTGGTCCTCCCAGTTCACTCTGCTTCCTTCGGCTCAGATTCCATCCCTTCAGATCTCATCACCTCAGAGAGGTGGGGGCCCCTTTGCCATTCTGTCACCACCACTGTTCATTCCTTTCCAGCGTTTATCACAAATGGTCACTAGGTACTGCTTCAGATTCCATAAGGGCCTGGGTGTGTTTTCCGAGGATCTAGCACTTGGTAGTTATTCAACAAATGTCTGTTGAAGAAACTCCTCAAACGCATTTCTTCATCTGTCAATTGCCAGAAATAACGCCCAACTTGTGGGGTGAGGATGAGCAACAGAGAACCATAAAACCAGTTCACAGACAGGGCCCTCACTGTGTACCAGCTACTGGTTGATACGCAGTTGTCACAGATAATTCCCAATCGTAGTTGTCACCCTCTCCCCCAGTTTTACCAATGAGAAAACTGAGGTACAGAGATTTTGAAGAATCTGCCCAACACGTCATTAGAAAGAGCCGGAGCTGGACTTTCAGCCCAGATATTCCATTTCCGAGGCCTCAAGCTTTACTGTGGAAGGAACCAAGCACAGGCAGGGGTGCATTTAAAGTCATGGAGAGCTTTGCCGTCACCCAGGAAGCCGGGGAGTGTCGAGGGCGGGGGGTGGGGGACGGCAGGCAGCTGGATTTCAGCAACAGGGCAGAGGAAAGGGAGGAGAACAGGCAAAGGGCCAGGCGACACCGGACAGGCACCCTCCCTGACAGCATCCCAGCCTCCTCCCGCCTTCCAAATCTGTGACTCAATGAGAGGCCAGGGCAGGCTGGGCTTCCTTTGGTGGCCTTGCATCAAGCAAGCAGCAGAGCCTTCCCAAGGGTCCAGGGCAATCCAGACCTAGTCCTCAAACTCAAAATGCGTCACATCAGGTCCATGTCAGAGCTGGCTGCTTCCTGTTACAGCCCCCTTGATGGGGACGCCCCTCCCCAGAAGGAACCTGTTTCCACAGCAACAAACCAGCATCGGTTCAGACGCACCTTCTTAATTGTTATAGGTAAATACAAACAGCTCATTTTCACTGTCTGTATACTATTTAAATGTACATTGCTTAAATCGTTTGTCATTTTAGGGAATGGTGGTAAATTTCAAGCCTATGTTAGACTACTTAAAAATCTTCCCTTGTGCTTAAAAATGGTCATGTTGTCATATTACTCGAGACACAAAATTTTATAAGACTGTAGGCAAGAAACATTGTTAACTGTGTCATAAATAAGTATTATAACTTTATTAAAATGAAAAGACAATATTCAAAATAATGCAACAAAAATGAATAAAATCCTTTGTCCAATACTGTACACATAAATGCAGAAATCAGTGCATTTTTCTAAAGCATGTTTTAACCTTCATTTAGTTCATACTAAAATATAAGCTTTAAATAGCTCAAATAACATCACTCAGCAGTTTAAACTGTAAACAGCTTGTTTAATATGAAGAACATCGCAGTAAGGTACTTCTGTTACTGAGCACCATCTCCTTTGTGCGGCTCTACACAAGATAAATACAACGAAGCTTGTGAAAATGGGAACGTGAGCTGTCCGAGCGGAGCAGCCGACTGTGAGAGTTTCCAAAGCAGGTGCTGAGGTGACCTCTGCTCTTAAGACATACTGGGCTGTTGGTCAGAAGTGTTTTACTTAAAAAGCAAACAATCCCCAGGAAATACTGAAGAGGAACCAGCAACACAAGTCCAGCTTGTGTTGTATTTGTTTATTTATACAGTCTAAAAAAGGGGAGGGGAAAAAACCCAAGACAAGAAAACAAGAAACAAACAAACAAAAAAACCCACGACACACGTCCCCACACAGATCCTCTCAACCGCGTTGCTGTTTCATTATTGCTTCAACTGACATCCTCAACACCGGCAAAGAGTTTAGTTTGCTTTCCCCCGAGCGCCCTGTGTTTCTGGGGTGGGGGCGGGGGGTAGAATACAGCAGGAATGGTAAGGAAAAATGATTGACGAATTCTGTTACCTTCCCATTTTTCAAGATGTGAGACACGGACGCGTGAGAATACGGTACCAAATATGTGGCCAGCCCTCCCCGCAACAGACCAGAAAGCAAGACCTAAAGGATTTAGGTCTTGGGACGACTTGAAGGAGGCAGGTTAAGTCACGGAAAGAACGGATGGCCTGCCCTCCACGGAAAAACTGCTTGCAAAAATGAATGAGACAACGGAACAGGCCTCAGAGCCAGAAATCCTCAAACTTAGTAAGCAGAAATAGTTGGGTTTTTTTTTTTTTTAATGATTTTGATCTAAACAATACTGTATTCTGTATTCTCTTCCATTTGCTCAATTTTCAGTCTATCAGGAGCCATCCTCCAGCTTTAGTTTTTATCATTCTATATATATATTACTCTAAGATAGCAACTACTTGGTTAACTTGCAACTAGGATCTACGATTTTACCACAAGTGTAGGTACGGGTGCATAACGTGCGCACGTACAGAAATGTCCCCATCCTTCCTTCCCGCATCACATCTTTAAATCACAGACTTGAGCAGACGTTTCTCTGCCGCTAACACGGTCAGGGATGCTCAGCATGGCAGCACCTCATGACCCTCTAAACCCTTCTCTTTAAGACAGACAGTTTGACCCTCCGACCCTGCGACCTGCACCGTCTTCCTGTGCACCGCCATCAGGCTGGGGAACTGCAGGAGAACCGATGGCTAATGCGGCACCTCTGCTGAGCCAGGACCCAGGGTCTAAGGGGAAACCACGTAGGAGAAATGTCTGCGCTTCGCGTGGCCTGCCAGATCCACTCTTGGTTTCGAGTCCAGCTTTTCTGGGGCCGAAAAGACACCACCGTCGGCAGGGAGGGGCTGGATGGGGGTGCTCGCGTGTGTCTCTTCTGCTTCCCTAAAAAACTTTTCGTATTTGTCCAGGTAGGGCGGCCTCTCAGGGAGCAGGTAATAATGCGTCGAGCTCACTTTCTTCCCGTTTTCAATGATGGGCAGGATGCAGGGGACCTTACCGGCGGCCCCCTCGCTGTATTGTCTCTGCAGGGCTTTGCTGCTCACGTACTTGGGGTCGGGGGCAAAGCTCTGCGTGGGGGGCATGACCCCATTGAGGTAAGACGGGAGACTTTTGGGGCTCGGGGTGCGGGAGTTACTCCGGGACAAGGGTTCTCTCGGCGGGACTTTGGGGGGCCTGTCCTCGTCGCTGTAGGTGCTGGAGGTGACTTCGGCCGACCACCTTCTGTAGTCCGGCTTGGCCGGCCGGGGAGGGATGGGGACCCGGGGAGGCACCTCGGGCTTGTCGTCGTCGGAGTTGGGAGAAGCCCTGTGCACGTAGCTGGAGATCCTGACGGCCGGCTTGTTAAAGGACCCTGCGGGGCCTGAGTGAGACCTCCTTAGTCTCCGGTGGGCCTGGGACGGAGCGGGGCTGGCCCTCGGCGCCCCGGCAGCCTGGTCGCGCGCCTGGCTGAGATCCGCGGCTGAGGCGGCCGGGGGGTCGAGATACGCGTAGTTGATCTGACCGCACCCTCGGAAGCTGCGCCTGCCGGGGCCGTCGGGTCTGAAGTCGGAGAGCGCGCAGTCTTCTAGAAGGAAGGCCGTGTCCGAGCTGGTCAGGAACTCGACCTCGCAGTCCGTCTCGTCCAGGGAGAGGTCCTCGGAGATGGGCAGCGGCGGCAGGGGCCTGGAGCCCCGCTCGCAGGGAGCCACGCCGGGGAAGAGGGCCGGAGGCGTCTTGATGGGGGTGAGCGGGGGCGTGGAGGCACAGACCCCGTTCACTGCCAGCTTCTTCAACCCACACGCCACCCGGTCCTCCTCCTGCTGCCGCCAGCCTTCACTCGAGGGGATGACGAGAGGGGGCAGGCGGGACTTGGCAGAGGGGCCGTGCTCCGGGAAGTGGCTGCCGTTCATCGGAGCAGACCTGGAAGCGCGCCCTGGAAGGGACCGAGAGGTTACCCAAGATTGACCGCACTCGCCCTCAGCTGCCCGCGCTCCTGCCACCTTCTGCCAGGTCGCTCCTGGCCAAACACCCAGCCGCTGGAACGCCGAGCACACCCAGGCAAGCGCCGCGGGCGTAATTGGGGCCCGGAGGTGGGGAACGCACCTGATCTGGTTCAAAGAACAAATGATCTCTTCTATCTGCCTTGGACATGTGCGTAGCGCACGCCCACATGCTTACGCGAGTGCCAGCCCGCACCAACCTGGCCCTTTGAGAGGTGGACCACACAGCACATGCAGGACAGCCCTGAGATAGGGCGAAGGCTCACCCGGCCCCTTGCGATACCGCGAGCCAGAGACTCGCCTGCGATGGGACAAGCAGCCCTTGGCAAAGATCTAAGGAACGCCAGGTTCACGTTAGAAGGACTAACACACACACACTCTTCTAAGTTTTTGTCAACACTTATACCACCTTGTCACTTTCAAACAGGCATTCGAGGCTCGTCAGGAAGAAGAGAGATCCTGTCCGGCGTCCCTAAAAGTTATTATGTCTCATTGCTGGGATGCCTTTAGAAGCTCACACCCCCACAGGGAGACGCAGAGACTCAGGCTGAGGTGCAAAGGCGGCTAAGAACATGCTTAGCTTCAGAATCTGTCGCCACTAGGGGTCCGGCTCCTGTCGGAAATGGCTCAGGTCGTTCCCTCATTTAGAAAATAACGCTGGAGGCCAAGCTCACGCGAGGGGCTGCCACCACCCTCCTCCCCAAGTGCCAGGGGAGCTTGGGCTCTCAGGACACGTACCTATGGATGTTAGGTGCTCCGCGGTCGAGTTCAGACTGTAGGCCATGGTTATTGGGTCGATGTTCAAAAAGCCGCTGAAAGGAAAGGACGGACACCTTGGTGACAAACAGGCAGCAATCGCGTCCCCGCCCTCACTCAGACGTCACACGCTCAGGCTCCAGCGGCCCCACGTCCTGCACTTACTTCTCAAACTCGCCGCGGCCCCCCCAGCAGGCCTTCAGGCTCCCCAGGGCTTGGCCATCGTGCAGAAACCCAGTTTTTAACGGGACTCTGATCTCCTGAGCAGCGACTCCGGCCATGGACATTGTGCTTTGTTCTGGGAAGTCTTCAAATTCGTGAAGCCCAGGGAGGGATGTGTGGTCAGCCAGTGGCTTTCATTCCCTAGAGGGGATACAGAGGACAGAGTCAAGGGAACAATCCCGAAACACGCGGAACTCGCCACGGTGAGAGAATTTGGGGGGCTGTGGAATAGAAACATGCCACGACCGACTTCCACTCAGTTCTTCCATTTTTATGTTACCTAGCTCTTACTTTTCACGAGGGTACGTAAAGGTAGACATTATAAGTCTTCTTCGGGGGGCGGGGGTATGTACTAATCCAGGATGTGAGATGCTTTCAGCCAATGGGAAACAGACCGTCGCCAGCGGAGGCAGAGCTCCTGCGCGCTGAGAGCGGCACCACACAGCGGCCTCGGCCGCCAGCGCACACACGCGGACCTTCCAGTGTGTGGCTGTGTTGAGAGTGGAGCTCATCCCACCCCGACCCCCGAGCTACACAAGTAATTTCAGAAATGACTGTGTTCGAATCTGCAGCACTAATATTCGCTAAGACCCAACGCTTTTTTTGTTTTGTTTTTGCGGTAGGCGGGCCTCTCACTGTTGTGGCCTCTCCCGTTGCGGAGCACAGGCTCCGGAAGTGCAGGCTCAGCGGCCATGGCTCATGGGACCAGCCGCTCCGCGGCATGTGGGATCTTCCTGGATTGGGGCACGAACCCATGTCCCCTGCATCGGCAGGCGGACTCTCAACCACTGCACCACCAGGGAAGCCCCCCAACGCTTTGATGAAGCAGGAGAGTCTACACTCGGCCCCTGATAACCAACCCCACAAGCCCAGCATTTACTTGGATTCTGTATTTCGGGGTGGGCCCCGGGAAGACAAATTCTCCAGTTATTACTTTTGCGAGAATAAAGACATCGTTACATATGAAGATACTCGTTTCCATTCTCCTGGGGAAATCAAGTTCTGCAGGGGGACTGGCTTCGGCAGAGGCCTGCAGAGCGTCCTCCTCCCTTTTAAAGGCAAACTGAAGACTGCATTCTCCACATTCTCCCCTGTGAAGTGCCCAGTAATTTATGTCTGTCCTGCCTAGCTGCGAGGCATGGATTACAGTTTTCTTAACCCAGCAGTTTGTCACCTTCAGACCCCTCCGCCCCCTTGTCAGATGTGTCTGGAGTCCCCAGTCCCCATTTTCCCTATTCATTACTGAGGTGAATTCGTTAGTATCATCCCCGTCTGCCCTGTCTTCAGATATGCGTGTCTGCTTAGAATAAGGCGGGGACGTCACTTGTCAAGTCTCCGTGTCCCATTGACCCCTTGTGCGACGTGTACATACACTTTCTAACGCTTTCTCATCCTCTTGGCAAGTATTTTCGCACAAACCGAGAGCTGGGTGCCGTGCTGAGGACTGTGGGTGACACAAGACTAGTGAGATGGGTGCTGTGCTGGGGGAGGGGCACGCAGGTCAGAGTTTTGTTTCAGGGTCAAATCTGTCACCCCCTACAAGACTGTGAGCTCAGGAAAGAGGCTGCGCCCCAATCATTAATTATCACCACCTGAACGTTAGCAGGTGCTCAGTAAGTGAATGTTTGTTGAATGGATGTTTGTACAACGACATCTATTAGTATTGTCAGCATCAATTGAATGTATACAATATGTAAGGCATAGGGTTTATTTATTTTTTTTAAAGCTAAGGGTCTAAAAAATACTCTGCAAATGTTTATGATTCATTTTTTTTCACGTAAAAAGGAATGCAAACAGTAATGTTTCAGTGACAAAGGAGGATGGGGTCCAATCAGCCCTTCTCAGCTTTTTACTCTCCCGAAGTCAGCTGTTTTCATATACTAGGCAAAGATTTCAACAGGTTTAAAATATTATTTCTAACAGTCAAGCATTATATCTTTCTTTCATCGGTCTCTAAAGATATGTGATTAAGAAGAGGGGGGAAAACCCATCATTTCAGAAATCTAAGTTATTGGGAGGTCTTTTTTTGTTGTTTCTGAGGCTTGGTTTTTAAGATCAGGAACAAAGCAAATGTGTTTTTACTTCCCCTGAATGCAGTTAAGCTCTAAGAAAAATTAAAGGTAAAAAAATTTAGCAAAAAATTGCTAGACACGCCCTCTCTGTCCCTGCCCGGTGGTCTAGGGTGCTGTTTCTGAGCAATCTGCAAGCACTGGCAGGAGGACAGGGACAGTATCTGTGGCGATAGAAAAATGAAAGGTCAGATAGGAAGAAGAATATGGTATCTGACTGTTTTGAAAGCACACGTTTGAAGATCGCCCATCCAGATTAGAGGAAAGTGCTGCAGGGGATGGTGAAGGCCCAGCCCTCACCTGTCTGCAGGTCAGCAAGAACTACCAGTAATTACTGTGGGTCGGCCTCCGAATGCCATCTAAATCTTCGCTTTCAACAGGGTGATTGTGTAACCATCGCCTCTGCTGAAATGGCCTCAGAATTCTGGACTTCCATTTCAGTGGTCCCTTAACATTATGTACACGTTCTAGAAAAAGTTATTTTTTGGTCATTGTTTCCATCACCTCCTTGTTAGCTTTCTTAAGAAAAAAAAATTTTTTTTTTTTTTTTTTTTTTTAGTATGAAAAGAATTGTGTTCGCTGAGGCAGCTCGCTTGTGACCACAATAGTGTCTTTGTGCATTCATCGAAGGTGACCTGCCTCTACATTTCAATGGGGAATTGTGAATGGGCCACGTTATGAAACTGTCCAAACTTCCCACTGGCTCGCACGGGGAGCTCCCAGGGCAGTGTCACTGTGTGCTCTCTTCCTCTGGAAAATAATTCCCAACAGTAGACTCAAAAAGGGGAACCTGCAGGGGGTCTGGAAGCAAACTTTTAAAGTGTGTTCCTCAGGTTGTAAACTCAACCACCTGGAATTCTTTTATGCCTCTCTCAAAACTCTGGAAGTATTCAATATGTATACTCCTCTGTAAAAAAAAAAAAAAAAAAAAAAAAAGAAAGTCAATCAATTTGGTCAACCTCGAGTCAAAAAGAAACACGGCGCTCAAGTGAAATTTAACTGATGCTGTCGTGTTTCAAAGTTTGTTCCCTTATAACTGTAAAACTAGCTCTACCTTACGATTCATTAGGAAAACGGCTGCAAAAAGATACCTACGTGGGAAAACCAGGATCTCTAAGTCCAAGATGGCACTGTGTGATGAAATGCAAAAATACGAAAGCTAATGTGAACCCACCCAGCCTGGTATAGACCAGGGTCTCAATAACCTTGGGCATAGTAACTTTTCTAAAATACATGAACTAATTTTTAGCCTTTGTGTCAAAAATGCTGTTAAATACCCATCCCAGGTGTGAACTACTTTTTCCTGTTAACATCACTTTTTTTTTTTAATTCAAGGAAAAAAACCAAAACAAAACAAAACCCCTAAAACCATTTGTTTCTTGAGGCTGTCCCTTTACTTTCTCTCCTTACAACCCGGCCCTGCCTGGAGTTCTGATCCCCCTCTAGGACTTCAACTCTACATTGACAGCTTCCCGAAACCCGAGTCCAGCCGAGTCCAGCCCAGGCGCAAGCCTCCACTTTGCATTTCCTATTGTCTGGTGATTACCTTTCCAGTCGGATGGTCCCCTGGCATCTCCAACTTTACTAACCAAATGCCTCCTGTCACCCACTGCACATCCCCTCCCCCTTCCCAAACCAGTTCACAGTCTAAGCAGATCACACGTCTCTGAAAGGCACCATTTTTAACCTGAGTTACAGCAGATGTACATTCAATCGCCAAGGTCCACAGCTTATTTCTACGCTGTTTCTCAAATCTATCTTCCTTCCGTCCCTATCTGCCTCGGGTCTGAAAGTCCCCCGCCCACCCTGCACACCAGATCGCTGTCCCTCATCTCCCACTGCTCCAACCTCGTCAAAGTCTTCAAAGGCTTCTCAGTGAAAGCTGCTCGGTCTGGCACTGAAGGCCTTCACAAGGACGCCCCCATCTACCTTTCTCAAGCTCTTGCTTCTCCTTTCCCCAAATCGCTGTTAGGAATCAATTTAGGCTTCAGGGCCATCCTCTCCATGGACCCGCTCCCTTGGGAGAAGCCAGAGGAGGATGTCCAGGGCTCGGGTTATTCTGTGCCCCTGGTCCCCTTCTATCAGCCTAACTTTCTAGGACAGCACTCCCACCGCCCCAACGGATCCTGACCTCATTCATTTCTGACACATACTTAGTAAGTGGATTTTGAGAAAATATTCATCTCATTTTTTAAAAAGTAATTACATGAAAGATTCATGTAATTTATAATACAAACCAGTGAAGAAGGGGAAAAACACAGGTCTGTAAGGGATAAACTTAACATTTGCTGACACTGCCCAATTCTAACGGAACAAGTCTACGACAGGTAGCCAGCAAGGAGTTTTCACTAAATTCATTTCCAAAATCCAAAGTGGGCAGTTTGAGACTGGGTAAAAATTAGAAGCTTAAATGGTAAACAATGTAACTTTCCCAACTGGCATCTGTTACTAAATGTCTACTCAAAGCAATCAGGGGATGCTTTCTAGAAACACTGAATTTCACCTTCTCCTCTCTTCTGGATTGTAATGCACCTCCTGCGTTTTTGCTGCTAAATTTAAGGTCATTTTCCTTAAAAAAAAAAAAAAAAGGGGTTACACCCAAAAGCACATTGCACATTCTTTATCAAATAGGTGAAATCGCATGCCTTTTGCTTGAGGATAGCCTCTTTGAGACTGTTCTTTAAAAACCAGGCTACCTTGAGACAATAGCCTAGATAGGCTTACCTGGCCACAGATCCCATTAATAAATCTCAGAGGCAATCCACGAGAGGGGGAGGGGCACATTTTTGTCACACAGCTCATCCAGTTCTGCCCAGTGCTTCCTTATTTAAAAGCGTGATGTAATTTCCTTCTTTCAATCTGGTTTAAGAACCTGATTTCTGTTTATCCAGGGTGATAAATGGTCTTCTCAGCTGCATTTAACAATTACCTACCTACCTATTTCCATACCCAGGGAAATATAAGGTAACTATATTCACAGCCAAAATCTGTGAAAAGAAACTGACTGAAGACCATGACAAATACCATGATTTGAGACCCTCCCCAAATAAACCAACTCAGCTTTCACTTTGAAGATGCCTAAAATAATCACCTTCGGGAAAATGAAAAAGCAAAGAAAACAAAACCAAACCTCACTATTTATACTGTGATTAGTGTCTAAAGCACTGGTGGCCAAGCGATCTGCACTGAACGTTCGGTTTAGCTCTTTTACAGGATTTAAATGTTCGTTAATAAAAGGAGAAAACTTACTTGACATTCACCTAACACATTCAGTGTTTATGATCAAACATCGCAGGCCCTAATTCGGGGTTTTTCTCGGATTTCACTTTAATAGGCATGATCTGGGGGAAGGGAGAAGGAGCAGCAAGGTAGGAGAGCGCCCTGCCGCTGTGGAAGCATCAACAGCCTCTGCGTTAAATGCCCAGATGATTTAAAAGTGTGTTGTATGAAGTCAGTAACAAGTAACTAAACTCAGTGGTTTCAGTGAAGATGTGCGTGTGGCCCAGTGCGGTGGGGATGGACGTTGTGTCCTCCTGCAGCCCTGCACCTGGCCCACAATGGCCCATTTGTAGGTGGTAAAAACCAAGGCAACCAGGAAGATGTTTTATCTTCACACTGAAGCAGTCAAAGCTAGGTGACCTAAGTTCTGAAATAATTCAGAATATTCTCTAGCTAAGTATTTTAAGAAATGGCAAGCCCACAGAAAACGTATTCCTTCACTACCATGGTCACCGACAGCCTCTGGATCCCCTGTCTCCTACACGGCTCTGGTGACAGATCAGAAACGCCCCACAGCAGGAATGGATTCTTTTGTCCTTTGTCCTTTTCCTACAGAGGCACTACCATCAGCAGAACACAAAGACACACTGGAGGGAAAAATATTATTCCTTTTAGACACGCACACGGTAGATTTCTAACTGTGAAAGACACATGATTTCTATTCAGATTTTAATGACAATGAGCACAATAGTCTAATGACAGGAAGCGAGTCTTTAAAACTTCAAATTTAATTAATGACCGTTTAAGTCACCCAATGGGTAATTCGAGATTGTTACAGTGAACAGAAACCCAGTAAGGATAATAACTAGTTCACCGGACACTTATCTGACAGGCATTGTTCCAAGTGCTTTATGTGTATTAACTAATTTAATCCTCTCCACAACCCTGGGAGGTGGGTGCCTATTACCACCCTCATTTACAGCCAAGGAGCCGGAAGCACAGAGCTAAGGAACTTGGGGCCCAGACCTGAGCCAGGCTCTTCCCACACACCACGCGGCTCTCCAAGCTCTTAATTAAACCGGGGGAAGATCTGACCCACTGCGATGCTCAAGGTTTCAGGGTGGCTCAGACAGACTGTCCTGGGGCTTCGCGGCCTGGTAATAGTTTTCTCTTGGGCAACCTTTTAGCCTGTGAAAGTTCCTATTATACTTCAACTCCCCCAAATTCTCCTGTGCAAGTTATTACGTGCAGGTCTGTCCTATGTATCCTCTGGAAAGGGTGGGTTAAGGTATCAGTCTGATATTCTGTGACCACTTCAAACAGTTCTTTGAAACCGTCAACCTTCAGTGACACGTGGATGCCCCACCATCATATAACCCGTTACAAGATGGTATGTGATATACACGGGTCTGTCTCTGCCCGTAAAAAGGGGTCCCTACATATACCCAAGGGGCCTCCTTTTAATCCACTCCCAGCATGGATCCCTGTGGGGCGTGATAATCAGGCTCTATTGTAAAATCCAGAATTTAATGAGAAAGTGTCTTGTATTTGGAAAGCGGTCCACAGATGACAAAACACTTTCTAACACGATATCTCACTTGATCCCCAAGGCATTCCTGTAAGAGGAGGCAGGGATTACAGTCGCCATTTTGCAGAGGAGGAAATGAAGTGAGGTCAAGCATCTTCCTGTTGGCAAAGGGCCATCGCGGCTCTTCTGCCCTGTAATCTAGCATTTTCCCCACTACACTTTCACCACCTCTCCTTTCTAGAGTGTCTTCATTTCAGGCGACAGCCATGTTTCTCCTCCTGACATTCTTGGTTACAGACGGAGAAACTGACGCAAAGGACAGGACCCAAGCGCTGGTCAGCTGCGCAGGGAAGACTGAACTCAGCTCATGCATTTGGCTCACTGGTTTTTAGAGGGCAGGGCTTCATTATTTTCACAAATAGTTATCGGATGCTTATTCTGGACTACCTACGACGCTAGGTGGTGCTGCCTAAGGTTCAGTCCATCGAGCAGAGAGGTGAGAGGTAAGCACACAATTTCAGATTGTGGTCAATTCCAAAGGGATGAGCGGAGAACAAGAGAGGGCAAGGAGGCAGAAAAACCTATTCACACAGGTGGCTAGGGAAGGCTTCTCTCAGGTGACTTTTAAAATTTGGATCTAAAGGATGAAAAAAAAGGCAGCCATGAGAAGAGTCAGGAGAAGAGCATTCCACGCAGAGAGGACCAGTATTTTCAAATCCCAATCTGTAACTCATCGAGTTTCATATCCTGGGGGTCTTTAACAAGAGCTTTTGGACAATGTCTTCTCATCCTGACCTTCCTACTGTTTCCTCTGTTAAACTGTAATCTTTTGTTGAATCACGGCACTTTGGAGTTGAAAAGGGCTACGTCGTGTAGCCAGAGCCCCATATTTTAAAAATATATTCAATGGCCTTTCGGTAATAGTGTCCAATTTTATGGTATAAAGAATTGGATTCAAGTATCAATGAGGACTCCAAATCGCAGAATCCTTTTTTCCTTTCTGAAATCTGAATCCCACATTAACTTCCCCCGACCTTAAAACGAACTTCTGTATTTAAGCTAGTAATGTACGTTCAGAACCCCAAAACTCACCAGTTTTACCTATCTTTACAAAGCATGTTTATACTGTGCGAATAATGCCAGAATGCCACAACTGGATTTCGTTTACCTGGTGCGTTATCCCAATCAGCTTTTGTAACGCATGGCCAAACACCAGCACCAAAGGATGCTACAGAAATCCTGATGATGAGGTACCCACTCAAATGCATTTAGCTTAAGAGCAGACTCCCTCCGTGGTGGGAGTCTGTGACATTCCAATTCCTGGAATTACCCCTGGCACCATCTTTCCCCTCTTCTGGTCACCTTTTGAAAGCAACCTCATGGTATGTAGACATTCAGGTCAGTTTCAAGCATGTTAGACAGCACCTGTAATTTAGGTGACTTGATTTTTTTTTTTTTTAATTTATTTTGGCTGTGCCGGCTCTTAGCTGCGGCACGTGGGATCTTTAGTTGCAGCATGCGGGCTTCTTAGTTGCAGCATGCATGCAGGATCTAGTTCCCTGACCAGGGATAGAACCCGGGCCCCTTGCATTGGGAGTGCGGAGTCTTATCCACTGGACCACCAGGGAAGTCCCCGGTGACTTGCTTTTAAAAGCTACCATTACTATTAGCAGAAAGGAAGTATTATCTAGGTTCCTCTGAGGAGCAGCAGTTATTTTCACACAAAAACTCAAGTCTACAGTATATTTAAATCTCACAGAAAGAGCAACTAGAATCGACTGTGAACCGAAAATAGGAAACCCAGGGCATCACGACAGTGGTTTTCCCTATCTGCCAAAAATATGAATAATTCAGACATTTCATAACGGCCATTTAAAAAAAAACAAGATTTGCTTTCCGAACTTTAGCAGTGACTAGTCCTATCCCGCTGAGCTTTAAAATGTAAAATATGCTTTCCTGCAATTATTTATCAGTCATCAACTATGTGCAAAGCTGCATAAGATAGAAGTTGTGCAAGGCAGGGTCCCTGCCCTTAAGGAGTTTACAGTCTAATATCTGTTAGGCTATAAATTATTACTCCCAGACCTCTCCCACCTACCAGTGAGTGTCCACAAGAACACACAGCTGAAAAAGAAACCTCTGTATGAAGTGAAGGCAATGACGAACAGTGTCTGAACTCCATGCTAAAACCCATATGTATTTCTCTTCAAATTTGCTAATATCTGGAAAAGAGCTTGATTGATAACATACTGATAACCAATCATAGTCGGCCTGTTAACAAGGAACCGACTTCTTTTATTTTGGTCTTAGCAAAATTTGGTCATTTTCTGAAATGGGTACCAAAATGCCTTTGTTTAAGGAAAACTTCACTTACAACTATATAATTCCAGTAAGGATTTTAAAAAAAGAACAAGAAGAAAGAAATGCAGTTAAAAAAAGAAGGCAAAACCAGATATGGTGAACTTATTTAGATGCTTCAGTCTCCTGAACAAACGTATCCCCATTGCATTCTTAACAGATTTATAAAAGCCTGAAACTTTGTAGAACACTTGTTCTCCAGAAGGCGGAGGGGGGGGAAGGCATTTTAACCTCACCTTTCTTCACCCCCGACAGTTGCCTAGAAACCAGTCCTGCCCTACCTGTGTTGCAGGTGCACCTAAGTCACCAACACATCTCTTTTAAAGCTACAGTCTCTCTTCTGATTGCACTTACGTTTATGACTAACACCCTACTCATATTTTTTTTATCAGGTAAGAGACAGGTTTCTTTCGAGCAATGATGAAATCTTAATATAGACTTCGCAAGCACCAATCCAGTATCAATCCTGGTAAAGGAGTCATCTAATTTGTATAAGACTGTGATACACATATAAACACACACGTACACACACAAGAACGGGCCAATAAGTGTTCTCGTTTCGAACACAGAAGTCTACAGTTCCTTCCCGTTTGAGGCAGCATTTAGGACCATCACAGCAAAGAATCACGTTCCTGAGAGGAGGAGGAGGAGGGGGAGGGGGAGGAGGGCGCGGGGCTGCTCGGATGAATTAAGAACACCGACTGGGGATGACCGTCGTCGCTGAGACTAGGCAGAAGAACCGCGGGTCCGCACCGGCGCCGATCCCGACCCCCCGCAGCTCCCAGGACAGAGCTTGCGGGCGCGCTGTGTGGACCAGACTAGCGCAGCCCCCGGCGGGAGGAGGAAAGAGCCCGAGGCCACCGCCAGCGCGCGGACGCAGGACCCCGGCTCGCCGCTCCCGGAGTCGCGTCCCCGGCGCCCCGGGCCGGCCCCTCCCTCCGTCCCGGGAGACTCTGCGCCGGGCGACCCTCTCCGCGCCCCGGGGACCCGCCCCGCGTAGGGAGCCGCCCGGAGCCCTGAGGGGCGCGGCGCCGCCTCCCCCCGCCCGCAGGCCCCTTACCCCAGCGAAGCCGCGGCTGCCCCACGGCGCCCTCCCGCGCATGTCCGTCCCGGCTGTCTCAGCGCCGCGGGCTCAGGGGCCCGGACACCGCGCAGGCGCCTAGCCGCTCACCGGCCGCCCGCTCCCACTAGCGTTCCCCACTCGCACTCGGCCGCCGTCGCCGCCTCACTATATAGTGAGTGGGCGGGGCCGTGACGTCGCCGCTCGCCGCCCCACCTCCCCCGCACAGCCAATTCCGGGCGCGAGCCGCTTAAAGGGGCGATATCGCGGAGGAGGCGCTCGCGTGGGGTCCAGAGGCGCTCGCGTGGGGTCCGCCAGCGTCGCGCGGCCCCGCGGGGAAGCAGTCTTTGTCTCCCGAGGGCCATGTTTCTGGGCCGCCGCGGTCTGGGCTCCTCCCCTCTGCCGGATCCGGGTGGCCTCTGCCCAGCTCCGAGAACCCCCTCCCGGGAATCTTCCTCTGAAGTGTGCGGGCCGCCCGGCCTCGGCCGCGGTTCCTGTCCGACCCAAAGGCGGCGCCGTGCCTCGCGCGGGGTTTCCATCGTTTCCAGCCCCGGGGAGGGTTTTGTCTTCCCTTGTCCGCGGGCTGCCGCCGCGTGGGTGGGCTGAGGGCACCGGGGGGAGGCGAGCGGAGCTTCTGCTGGGCCGGCCTCGGGTGTGTGTGGGGGGCGCATCTGCCGTTTGCAGCCACGCGCTCACCACGAGGCCCGCGGGCCGCGGCGTGGGAGGGACAGCGCGGGACAGGGTGGGACAGTGTGGGACATCAAGGACAGCGCAAGGCAAGGAAGGACAGAGTGGGGCATCGGAACCTTGAGGGACATCGTAGGGCAGAGTGGGACCGTGTGAGACAGCGAGGGGCAGCAAGGTCACATTGGTGAGGGCCTTTCCTGGCAGGGTGCCCGGCCACCTCTCCTCTGACCACACGTTTGCCGACGGAGGCCAGGCCCTGGTGGCAGTTGACCCGGATAGGGCCGCCCACGAGCTTCCAGAAGCCCCCCACCCCCACCCCAACTTGGCGTCCGCTTGAGTTCCCAACCTCGTGTTTACTTAATAGACCCAGGCAGACCTCAACATCTCTTGGCATCAGGGCAGCCACTGATGCCCAAGGACAAAACACCAGCAAGCCGTCAGGAGGAGGTTTCTCGAGGCGCCGGTGATGCAACTTAGGCTTATAGTTTAACCGTAAAATAAATAATACAAATGATAACAAACCAAGAGTAACTAAAGTAAGAAAAAAAGCAAACAGACAGAAACCCTCCAGTTTTAACTAGAACAAATCCCCTGAATGGTACTCTCTATTGAGTAGAGGCCAGAGACCTCTTGCTGACCTCTTCGGTCTCCTCAGAGGCCCTTCTTGCATTTCAGCAGTAATGCCCAATAGTTAGACATTTAGCACTACCTAATTGGGGTAGTTTAACATATGGAATGAGATTCCGACCTCATTATCAGGTTAACTATTAACTTTACACTCCATGAAGTGATTTGCCTTTTCTCCCCTATTATTTACTTACATTCTTTTAAATTTAATTCAAAGGCTTAATTTTGAATTCAAGGCCTTAGGAACCAAAACTAGAAACAAAACAAAACAAAACTCTTTTATTTGCAAGATAAACAAATATTTAGCAGAGAGAGCTCTATCCCTCATTCTGATGGGCTCCTGGACTACAGGGCTTCTTGGGTCATTTTCATTACTCTGCTACTTAAGAATTCAGTTATTCCATCTTTCTGTTAACTTTTCTTACTGCCATTCATGTAGTATTTTAGGATGATGAAAATTAGTCACAACTAATTGCTAATTTTCTTACCAAATTAACTAGGTTTTTTATTCACAGACAATCTATCCAGATTTTTTTCCCCCATTTTGGTTTCATTTATGTTTACGGCTTACCCATACACTATCAGTATAAAAAAAGGATCAGCCTGAGAACTTGCCAGAGAACATCTTTTCAGACCTCACAGTCCAGCATTTACTGAATGGGGACCTAGCCAAGCTCAAGTTTCATCCAAAAGGCACCCTGGTTGCACTATTTCAAGTAACCACAATACAGCTGTAATTTGTGCTTTGGCCTTATTGGCATGCTTTTACATTCTCCTATTCATTATACAGTGATAATCACCAGAGCAACCATCAAACACACCCCTTCTTTAGAAAAAGAAGATCAACAGGATACTCAGTATAGAGTTGAGAGCTGTATGATGGGCTAATGTTTTGGTCAATTATCAAAGAAAAAATCAAAAAATCACATGAGTCATTCTTGATGAATATGATTTTTTCTTCTGATCTATTTAAAATTTCCAAAGTAAACATCTTAGAAAAATTTTTATTGAAATATAGTTGACTTATGATGTGTCAATTTCAGGTGGACAGCGAAGTGATTCAGTTATACATATCTATATGAATATATATATTCTTTTTTTGTTCTCTTCCATTATGGCTTATTACAAGATATTGAGTGTAGTTCCCTGTGCTATACAGTAGGTCCTTGTTGGTTATCTATTTTATATACACTAGTGTGTATATTTTAATCCCAAACTCCTAAATTTCCACCACCCCCTGCCCCCCCCCACCCCCTGGCCCCAGAAAATAAACATCTTGATTTATTCATTTTGGGGGAAAAACCAGTTAGAGCTGATGGCTTACTGAATTTTGCTTACAATAATACTCATACAATGTGGCTTTCTCAGCTGTGGTTGAATTACATGAGAACACTTATACCCCACATATCTTTTATCTAAGACTCTATTAATGATATTTTGTAATAATACTGACATATCAATAATATTGTAGAGTATTTGCGGAACAGTTTAAAAGGAAAATGCTAAGCAACTTCAAATGAGCATTTTGTGTTTATCAAGTGATCATTGCATGACTTTTAACAGATTAGAACACTAGTCTAGAGGTTTAGGGAAAAAATACCCTCTTTGTACTGAATCTAGCATGTTTTAAATTATCTCCAGTAAGGAAGAAAATTAAAGTCAGACAACGTTTTTTTTTTTACATCTCCCCAATTCATCTAATTTTGAGGCCACCTCCCAAGGAATTTATATTGGTTGATTGTTATTTAATATAAAAAAACCCTAAATGTAACATCTAAAATGTTGGACTTACATCACATTGACCCAGATTGTCACTTTGCACTTGTCCTTCTTTCAGAGTAAGAAGAGGCTGTCCTTGGAGTGAGAACAGGGGGAGGTTCTGGCTCAGAAACCTTAGGATCACAGTCTCTGCTTTCCTAAGGACATTGTTTCTTTCTGTTCTCTCCCAGTATGGCTGCAAGTCGTGTGTAAGCATGCATGTGCTGGACAGGGCCTTATGACACTTCCAAATTTCTATTTGGATATTATGTGAATCCTATAGAAGAGGATCACAACTTGGTGTTTATTCATCTTGATTATAGATGTTTTTGTGTTTTGACTCCATTTATAGAGACATATTTTAAAGTGAGACACTTTCTGCATTACTCTCTTAGTCCTAGAGCCTTTTCTATTCACAGTATATGTAGTTATGCACTTTTTAAAAAACCAATTTATAGATGTGTGCAATAAAAAAATACATGAGAATGGAAGAATTGCATTTCATAAAGGTCATTTGTTTAGTTGTCACTTTATGTTTTGGAGACATCTGGGCACACACACACACACACACACATATTTATACAGTATTTCCAATAAACTTTGTGGATTACTTTAAACTCTCCCGCTGATATGAGCCGAGATTCACCCATGGGAATTGCCTCATCAAACCAAAATCTCCATGGAGCTTTCAAATTTAGCAGCCATTTGAAAAGTTGCACAGAAAAAGATTTCTTTACAACTTCCATTTTCCCCAGGGATATTAATTAGGGATATTACTCCCCCTTCTTAGCTTTTCCCCTAAAAAAAGAAAAAAAAAACAGAAAAGAAAGAAAAAAAATACAGGCAGTATGCTCAGCCTGGGAAAAGACTGAAGAGGCTGATTTTAATTTATCCATCTACTAGTTTAAGCGTTAGGGCCAGGGCTTACCTGCTTTTGCTTAGTATGAGTTTTGGAGGGCTATTTGTATAGTTTGTTTTTAACTGAGCCACTTTTTCATTTACTTAATGCTCCCTTAACCAACATTTGATGCTATTGGCTGTTAATATATTTCTAGTTTTATCCCATTTCTAGAACTTATAACCTTTAGAAATTTTTTAGTGTCCTATAGATACACTAATTCAATATATAGATGTTTACGAGACAATTTTTTCAAATTTCTTTAAAACACTAATCTGATTTTTATCTTCAGATTTTAACATGACATTTTCTTCCAAGTAAATGCTGTATTTCCCATTAGCTGGCCAGTAGGGTGTGCTCTAGTCCCTTGCCAAATTAATTAATTAATTAAAAATATTAATGTCAACTCTTCATTAAGAGATTTCAGAAATATATTTCACTCCTTCATTGCCATTGACACAGATGAGGTATGTTTACATAGACACAAGCGAATAGTTCAGCAAACACAACATATATGGAAAGTTAAATTCTTATATTAAAACAAGCAAACAGAGATGCTTCTTTCTTTGGATTTAGTTCTAAAATAACTTGATATCATTCTACCACATTGGTCCCTTGGTAGCAGATATTTTCTTTTCTTCCGGATGAAAGAAGAAGAAGGAAAATGGTGTAGGGATGAAGAGCTTAGGGTCTGCACTCAGAGGATTTGGGTTTGAATCCAATTCTATCACTAGCTGTATGACTCAGGCACGCTCCTAACCTCTCAACACCTAGTGAGCTGGGGATAACAGTACGTCCTATTTCATAGGGTAGATAAATGATATTGTGTACATAAAAGTATTTAGATCACAACCTGGCTCCAATCAGGATTCAATAAATGTTAGCTGTTTTTTAAACCAGTTGTTATTCTCATTGTTAGTGTTGTTATGTATTCCTTTTTTTTTCTTTTTTTTGACCAAGGGGTACGGCTTGTAGGATCTTAGTTCCCTGACTAGGGATTGAACCTGGGTCCCACAGAAGTGAAAGCATGGAGTCCTAACCCCTGGACTGCCACGGAATTACCTGTTATATATTGAGTTTTTGAACACCTTTCAGTTTAAGATTCCAAAATTCTCTATTGCTTATTAGTATACATGATTTAATTTATCCAGGATGTTGTTTTGTTAAATTCCAGGAGCATAAATGATTCATAAGATAAAATGTTTTACTTTCTTTGCAGTATTTCCACTTAAGAGGCTATAAAACCTTAAGCCAAAGAAAGGGATCTGTCATAGTGAAATTTCAGGCATCAGCCTTTCTTGGAGAGATAAGCTATAGGAAGGGGGAATCTTCCTAGTGTCTCTGAAGGGAAGGTAACAAGTGGTCATAAGTCTAGGAACATTTACTTGTAAGCCCATACTCATCAACATCCATAGGCATGTTTCCTTTAGAAAAAAATAGGCTTGGTTTGTCCGTAAACTTCAAGTCCCTACAGAACTTTTTAATATGAACAGCTTTACCATTTTCTCTGGAATGCAAAGGCAATGGGATATACCCAGTGACCAGATGCTGTAAGAACTGAATGAATGCCAACACCTCTCGGTATTTCTTCTCCTTCTTTTTTTAAATTGAAGTATAGTTGATTTACGGTATTGTGTTAATTCCTGGTGTACAGCAAAGTGATTCAGTTATATGTATATATTCTTTTTCATGTTCTTTTCCATTATGGTTTATTATAGTATATTGAATATAGTTTCCTGTGCTATACAATAGGACTTTATTGTTTATTCATTCTATATATAATAGTTTGCATCTGCTAGTCCCAAACTCCCAATCCAACCCTCCCTCACCCCGCTTTTTGTATTTCTAATTTTATTCATTCATACTTTTATTAGGTCATCCATCAATAAATGTTTATTGAACTCCTATGTGCCAGGCCATACTAGGTACCCATCAGTAAGCAAGAGACACACAATCCCTCCCCTCAGAGAACTTTCAGTTGTGAGAGTTGTAGACAAGCACCCAGGAAGTCATAAGGTGATAGAGGCTGGCAGGGTGCTATGGGAATCATAGGAAAGGCACCCACCCAGACCCGGGGGAGTCAGGAGAGCTTTTTCAGACCATGTGAGGTCTCTACTGAGAGGTGAAGGTTGCTTCAGCTGTGGGAAGATGAAGGGAGAACAGGGCAAACAGAAAATGTTCAGAATGTTGACATTTGAGGAGGTCAAGTTCACTCTCAATGACAAGAAGGTAAGAGGTGAGGTTGGAGAGGTTAAGTAGAGGCCAGATTTTACTTGACTGTATATGTCATGTCATGTGAAGAAGTTCAGACTCGGTGCTAAAAATAGGCGGAGGGTGCTATGAAAAGGTTTAACGTAGACAGTGAAATGTTTAAATTTGCATGTTGAGATGTCTCTCTTATTGCCACAGGCATTATGTGACCAAAAGATTTAGAATTTGAGGTTGAGGGTGCCAAGTTATCTTCTTAGTTCTGAATCATCCTTCTGGTTAGGGCATTCGTTCTTCTAACCCTGGGACGTGGAGAGCTGCACCAACGCTTGGCAGTAATTACGAAGCAGATGGGACACAAGAAGAGGGACAGAGAGAAAGAGACAAAGGCATAGATTTTTGGTCAGCTCCTTGGTTTTCAGCCCCTTGAGGTGACAGGAATGGCATCTGTGGCTGGTGGCCTCGCTTGGGGAAATATAGATTGGGGTTCATGGTGTTTTATAATAAATCCCTCAGTGTCTACAACATTGCAAAAGTTACAGATTTCTCATGGAGACACCACTAGAACTCAGGGCTTTAGGTTCCATGACCCTTTTGTAAGAGAGGGTCTGAACTTCAAATCTATTATAAAGGTTAGGTGAATGTTGGTTGATACTTCAGTTCAATTTGCCACTGTCATTTCTTCTGAGTTGTTTCTGATCTCTTCCTTAGTCAACTTAAGACTGTGGGATAAAGTCATCTTTTTTCCAGATTGTACTTTTCTTAAAATAATGATTGTGAATCACTGATATCTTAAAGGTGGCCAGTTTTTTTTTAATAAAAAGGCATATTGGATTGTGTAATTAAGACAAGTGACCATTCCTTTGCTCAGTTTCTTACATTGTAAAACACATGTGATTATATCATTAACTTTAGGCTGTTGTCATTAATGAAGGCTGTTTGAGGAAAACTGTAACAAAAACTTCATTTTCACCGATTTAGAAATATACTAAAGTCTACTCCCTATTAATTCATCCTATAATGATGCATCCATCAGGAGGCACTTCAGGACATTAATCATCACATTCACTCAATAAATATTTATTGCCAATCTACTATATTCTTCTGATGGTTTCTATTTTTTCAAAGTAAAATTCAGAAAATATCCACTTATTTGAGCTTTCTGATAGTTTCTATTTTAGAATTTCTTTAATACTTTATAAGCATTTATTCCATTTCATTAATTAGAGTATACGGTCCTAGTAAAGACTCATTTACAGGCAGACCTCAGAGATGTTGCAGGTTCATTTCCAGACCAGTGCAATAAAGCAAATATCCCAATAAAACAAGTCACCTGATTTTTGGTTTCCCAGTACATATAAAAGTATGTCTACATTACACTGTAGTCTATTAAGTGTGCAATAGCACTATGTCTGTAAAAACAGTGTACATACCTTCATTAAAAATACTTTCTTGTGGGGCTTCCCTGGTGGCGCAGTGGTTGAGAGTCCGCCTGCCAATGCAGGGGACATGGGTTCGTGCCCCGGTCTGGGAAGATCCCACATGCCATGGAGTGGCTGGGCCTGTGAGCCATGGCCGCTGAGCCTGTGCGTCCAGAGCCTGTGCTCCACAATGGGAGAGGCCACAACAGTGAGAGGCCCACATACAGCAAAAAAAAAAAAAAAAAAAAATACTTTCTTGTGGGCTTCCCTGGTGGCGCAGTGGTTGAGAGTCCGCCTGCCAATGCAGGGGACATGGGTTCGTGCCCCGGTCTGGGAAGATCCCACATGCCATGGAGTGGCTGGGCCTGTGAGCCATGGCCGCTGAGCCTGTGCGTCCAGAGCCTGTGCTCCACAATGGGAGAGGCCACAACAGTGAGAGGCCCACATACAGCAAAAAAAAAAAAAAAAAAAATACTTTCTTGTGGGCTTCCCTGGTGGCGCAGTGGTTGAGAGTCCGCCTGCCAATGCAGGGGACACGGGTTCGTGCCCTGGTCCGGGAAGATCCCACATGCCGCGGAGCGGCTGGGCCCGTGAGCCATGGCTGCTGAACCTGTGCACCCGGAGCCTGTGCTCCGCAACGGGAGAGGCCACAACAGTGAGAGGCCCGCGTACCACAAAAAAAAAAAAAAGAGAACCTTTCTTGTGACAAATACCATATGATATCACTTATATGTGGAATCTAAAATATGACACAAATAAACTTATCTACGACACAGACTCACAGACATAGAGGACAGACTTTGTGGTTGTCAAGGGGGAGGAGGGTGGGAGAGGGATGGAGTGGGAGTTTGGGGTCAGCAGATGCAAACTATTATATATAGAATGGATAAACAACAAGGTCCTACTGTATAGCACAGGGAACTATATTCAGTATCCTGTGATAAACCATAATGGAAAAGAATATGAAAAAGAATGTATATATATGTATAACTGAATCACTTTGCTGTAAATAGAAATTGTAAATCAATTATACCTCAATAAAATAAATTTAAAAAAATACTTTCTTGCTAAAAAATGTTAACCATCATCAGGGCCTTCAGTGAGTTGTAATCTTTTTGCAATCATAATATCAAAGATCACTAATCACAGATCACCATAACAAATATAATAATAAAGAAAATGTTTGAAATATTGTGAGAATTACTAAAATATAACACAGAGAAATGAAGTGAGAAAATGCTGTTGGAAAAATAGCACCGATAGACTTGCTTGATGCAGGGTTGCCACAAGCCTTCAATTTGTGTAAAACACAATATCTGAGAAGGGCAATAAAGTGAAGTGCAGTAAAACAAGGTCTGCCTGTATTTTATATCTCCTTTTGATCATAGGTCTAAGCTTAAATTACAGGAAGGAAGATTTGGATGAGTGCAAATAGACTAATTGGTATAAAAATGCAAAGGAAGTATCTTTGGAGCAAGGCTGTAGATTCTACCTCCCTAAAAATCTTTGAGAATCAAATAGACTCTTTGAACTGGTATTTTCACTAGTACTCTAAACTAAGGAAATAATCATATACAGAGTAAGCTTTGTGCTCAGAGATGTTCAATGCAGTGTTATTCACAATAGTGAAAAACTGGCCTGTTAGTAGGACAATTGGCTAAGTAAAGTAGGAAATATCCATTCATCTATTAAAATGATGCTTATGAAGATTTTGTAATTAGAAATAATAATTAATAATAGCTAACATTTTTACACCATTTACCAAGTATTAGGCACAATCTTAGGGCTTTGCATATATTAATTTAACTTTCACAACACTATAAGGTACATGCTATTCCTCAGTTTACGACTGAGGTCAAGTAATATGCCCAAGGTTGCACAGCTACTAACTGTGGACTCAAACCTAGGCAGTTAATTTACTTTTAACCACCCCAAATTCTTCCATTATCATGTTTAGTGAAAAAAGTGTACTACAAAATCGAATATGGAATAGGTATCCTCATGCTATCACTTAGAATTTTTTACTTTGCTAGTGAAAGAAAACCCAACTCAAATTGGATTAAAAGGAAAAAAAAACCCAGGAATTCAGTGGTTCAGTAACAGAAAAGTCTAAGGATGTCTAGCTACATGCACAGCTGTATTCAGGTGCTCAAATGATGTCACCCGATTAGGACTGTAGTTCACTGTGGCTTTGTCCTCTTTTATACTAACTTCATCTTGAGGTTCCTCAGTGGCATGGTGGCTGCCAGCAAACCCTAGGGTCAGCCAATTAAAAAAAAAAAGAGTTCATTTAATGGTTTCAACAAAAACCTTGAGCCTTACTCTCACTAGTTCAAACTGAAGGCCAGGGAATGCAATGCTCTGACTGTCCAAGCCGAAACATGAGCCCACCTTTGGAACCATGGGTAGAATCAGTGCCATCCAAAGCACATCAGCTAAGAGTAGAGGGGGTGGTAGTTTCCTACAGTAAAATTAGAGAATGGATTAGGAGAAAAGAGAAATGGATGTTGTTAGTACACATTATGTAACCACCACAACAATTTTCTTACCTATAAATTAAGCATTTAACATTAACTTAAAATTTCTTCATGTTTTCTGTCCTTTCACCTTGGTGACACTACACTATTACACTCTTTTGATGCCTCTCCTAAGTCGCCTATGCTTCTCTTTCTTGGATGCTTAGCTGTAGGCATCCTTTGAAGCTGTCTTTACTTGTTTATAGTTTAGCCATCTCATTCAATTCCTGAACTTTTTTTTATCACCTCTATAGGAATTGCCTCAAAATCTAATGGTAACCCTATCTTCCTTCCTGACCTTTAATTCCATATTTTCAATTTCTTACCAGTGCTTCTCCCATGGGTATTTGTTGCAGATTGCCTTCCTTGAGAAGCAGGCTTTGAGATAGAGCATGTTTTTTAGAGTTTGCTCTTGGGATCTGGGGAAGAAAGGATGAAGAAGCAGACTTGGGCAGAAGATGTTGAGCTGTGATACAGACCTCTGCTGATCCTATGGAAAGCTCTATAGCCAGATTGTCCCAACTCGGGCAAGGGAGCTGGGCCTGTATTCCTTCCATCCTCATCAGCCAGTCATTGGATGTGAGTTGCCCTTGGGAGTAGTAGTAACCTTGGGCAAGGTAGTTTTCTTCAGCTGAGGCAATCTGCAAAGAGAATTGATGGCTAAGTGCTATTTTCTGGTTGCAATCCTAGAAGTATGGGGACTAATCCTAGAAGTAAGAGTTCCAGTGCTCAAGGGAAGTCTGGATAGCTCATCATAGTAGCTTTCTTTATTCTCTCTCTACTCTTGGTCTATCCTTCCTCTCTATTCTCCTAGTGTTTTGTTGATTTTTTACTTACATATTTTGAGACTAAGTTATTCGGTGCATACAAGTTTAGGATTGTTAAACCTGTCTGGTAAACTGAACATTCTGTTACTATGGAATTAACCTCTACCTCTAGTAATAAGTTTTGCTTTCAAGTTTGTTTTGTTTGATATGACTATAGTCATACTGGTTTTCTTTTACTTAGTATGTTGGTGAATCTTTTTCCAATATTTTCTTTTTAATCTTTGAGTTCCCTTAAGTTTTATGTATGTCTTGTAAAAAGCACAGAGCTCGATTTAAAAAAAAAAACACTTTGTCTTCTAAATGAAGAGTTTAATTCCTAAAAATTGTTGTGATTGCTGATATATTTACTGGTGATTAGAATTCATTTTTACTATATTATTCTGAACTTCCTATTTGTCTTTTAGGGAGTTTCTTTTTCTTCTTTCTTGCTTTTTTGGTCTTTTTTTTTTTTCTTGCTTTTTTGGTCTCTCGGATGTTATTTTGAGGTTAGTTTTCTATCTCTGTACAATATATTTCTTTTGAAATTTCCTTAGGGGGTGATATATTGGTTGAAACTCTATCAGTTTTTGTTTGCTTGAAGATGTCTTTTTTTCACACTCCTTCTCAAAAGATAGTTTCATGTATATGCAACTCTATGTTGACAATTTTTTCCTCAGAACTTTAAAAGTATTATTTCATTGTCTTTTAATATTATCATAATTGATGAAAACTTAGTTGTCAGTTTTTTGTGGGGTTTTTTTTTTTGGCTGCATTGGGTCTTCATTGCTGTGCATGGGCTTTCTCTAGTTGCGTCAAGTGTGGGCTAATCTTCATTGCGGCGTGTGGGCTTCTCATTGCAGTGGCTTCTCTTGTTGCGGAGCACAGGCTCTAAGCACCTGGACTTCAGTAGTTGTGGCATGTGGGCTCAGTAGTGGCTTGTGAGCTTTAGAGCACAGGCTCAGTAGTTGTGGCACACGAGCTTAGTTGTTCTGCAGCATGTGGGATCTTCCCAGACCGGGGATCGAACCCATGTCCCCTGCATTGGCAGGCAGATTCCCAACCACTGCGCCACCAGAGAAGCCCTCTTTTTATTTTCTATTTCTGTTTCTCTGTGCTGGATTTTGTGTAATTTCTTCAAATCTATCTTCCAATCAGTTATTACTCTCTTTCATTGTATATGCTACTTAACATTAATTGACTTTATGATATCATTTATTATATTTGTCATTTTTAGATGTTGTATTTGGTTCTATTTCAAATATGCTTGTTCATTTTTAATAATCTTTCTCCTTCTCTGATATTTTCTTTTATTTTTTAATTATCGTAAACATAATGTTTTACTTTTGGTATCTAATAATTCCAATATCTGCAGTCTTTATGGGTGTACTCTTACTGTTTGTTTTTTCTGCTTAGCTTTACTTTTAGTAACTTGGTTCCTCATGCATTTTGTGCTTTTTGATTTGAAGCTTTTATTCTTTGGCTCTTTATCTATGGAAATTCAAGGATTGGTGTTTGCTTATGCTGGACACCTAGGGACACTTCTTAGCCAAGATCACTTGAATAAATTGAAGTTTTGGCTAAGAGTTTTTTTGAGTCACCACATAGATAATGTGGGTTCTAACCTGTGTGAGGATGGGCTTATGGTAGAAATTCTCAGGGGAAACATTTTCCTTTCCACCACAGCTAAGATATGAACAAGCAAGTATCTCCTCCATCTCCCTCTTCAGGGCAAACATTTTCCTAATTCATCTATTGAAGGTGTCACTTTATTCAGTCTTTCATAAGGCATCCCACCCTATGCAGGTGCCTGGCTTTGTCTCTCAAATCCCATAAACTCAACCCATTAAAACTCAAGGCCAGGATTCAGCAAACTTTTTTTGTAAAGGGCCAGAGAGTAGATGTATTAGGCTTTGCAGACCATATGGTCTCTGTGGCATCTACTCATCCCTGCTATTATAGCATGAAAGCAGCCATGGACAATACATAAATGAATGGGTGGGGTTGGGTTCAAATAAAACTTTACTTACAAAAAGAGGAGTTAAGCTAGATGTAGCCCCTGGGCCATAGTTTTCTGACCTCTGCTCTAGGCCATCAGGAATTGGCAGATGTCCAAGCACAGGCTCAGTAGTTGTGGCACACAGCCTTAGTTGCTCCACGGCATGTGGGATCTTCCCGGACCAGGGCTCGAACCCGTGTCCCCTTCATTGGCAGGCAGTTTCTTAACCACTACGCCACCAGGGAAGTCCCTCCTTTATCTTCATCTCAACTGGATATACTCTCTCCCTCCTCCAATGTTGTGCCTTGTATTATAGTTATTTGTAAAATTGTTTTGATCATCCCTGCTAAATTGTAAGCTCATTTAGGACAGAGAACATCCCTTATCCAACTTTGTAGACTTTTCTCCTTCTCTCACAGAGCCCCTAGCCTACTGTTTTGAGCAGGTACTTAGATATTTGCAAAATGGATGAATATATAGAATTTTTAAATTATTATTCTTTTATTCTTTTTTTATTTTTATTTTGTGTGTGTGTGTGTGTGTGTGAGGCAGAATTGCCTTTAGTCTGTACTTTTCAAGGCAATGGAAACCTAGAAGGACAGATACTTATTATTAGGGGTTGGTATATTTGTTTAATATTTATCTGCGGTAATGATAGAATCATTTTTAGGAGAATATGGATACTAGGGTAAAATATAAAGAGAGAGAGAGAGTTCTTTTAAAGTTATACATAGATTTAACCTACTAAATTGCAGAACATTGGTAGTAGAGAAGCAGCATGGCATGCTGGAAAGAGGTATGTTCTGGAAGCCATCAGTCCTGAGTTTGATTCTCCAGCTCTATAGCTTACTAAATTGGAAGCATTTGTCAAATTATATATTCTCTCTGAGTATCAGTTCCCTCATCTTTTTTTTTCAAATTTATTTTTTATTGAAGTATAGTTGATTAACAAGTTGTATATTTTTTCTGCTTTATAACAACTTTAATCAGTCATACATATACATATGTTCCCATATCCCCTCCTTTTTGCGTCTCCCTCCCACCCTCCCTATCCCACCCCTCCAGGCGGTCACAAAGCACCGAGCTGATCTCCCTGTGCTATGCGGCTGCTTCCCACTAGCTATCTACCTTACGTTTGGTAGTGTATATATGTCCATGCTGCTCTTTCGCTTTGTCACAGCTTACCATTCCCCCTCCCCATATCCTCAAGTCCATTCTCAAGTAGGTCTGTGTCTTTATTCCTGTCTTACCCCTATGTTCTTCATGACATTTTTTTCCTTAAATTCCATATATATGTGTCAGCATACAGTATTTGTCTTTCTCTTTCTGACTTACTTCACTCTGTATGACAGACTCTAGGTCCATCCACCTCATTACAAATAGCTCAATTTTGTTTCTTTTTATGGCTGAGTAATATTCCATTGTATATATGTGCCACATCTTCTTTATCCATTCATCCGATGATGGACACTTAGGTTGTTTCCATCTCCGGGCTATTGTAAATAGGGCTGCTATGAACATTTTGGTACATGTCTCTTTTTGAATTATGGTTTTCTTAGGGTATATGCCCAGTAGTGGGATTACTGGGTCATATGGTAGTTCTATTTGTAGTTTTTTAAGGAACCTCCATGCCGTTCTCCATAGTGGCTGTACCAATTCACATTCCCACCAGCAGTGCAAGAGTGTTCCTTTTTTTCCACACCCTCTCCAGCATTTATTATTTCTAGATTTTTTGATGATAGCCATTCTGACTGGTGTGAGATGATATCTCATTGTAGTTTTGATTTGCATTTTTCTAATGAGTAAAGATGTTGAGCATCCTTTCATGTGTTTGTTGGCAGTCTGTATATCTTCTGTGGAGAAATGTCTATTTAGGTCTTCTGCCCATTTTTGGATTGGGTTGTTTGTTTTTTTGTTATTGAGGGGGTTGTCTTTTGGTCTTGTTTATGGTTTCCTTTGCTGTGCAAAAGCTTTTAAGTTTCATTAGGTCCCATGTGTTTATTTTTGTCTTTATTTCCATTTCTGTAGGAGGTGGGTCAAAAAGGATCTTGCTGTGATTTATGTCATAGAGTGTTCTGCCTATGTTTTCCTCTGAGAGTTTGATAGTGTCTGGCCTTACATTTAGGTCTTTAATCCATTTTGAGCTTATTTTTGTGTATGGTGTTAGGGAGTGATCTAATCTCATACTTTTACATGTCCCTGTCCAGTTTTCCCAGCACCACTTATTGAAGAGACTGTCCTTTCTCCACTACATTCCTGCCTCCTTTATCAAAGATAAGGTGACCGTTTGTGCATGGCTTTATCTCTGGGCTTTCTATCCTGTTCCATTGATCTATCTTTCTGTTTTTGTGCCAGTACCATACTGTCTTGATTACTGTAGCTTTGTAGTATAGTCTGAAGTCAGGGAGCCTGATTCCTCCAGCTCCATTTTTCGTTCTCAAGATTGCTTTGGCTATTCGGGGTCTTTTGTGTTTCCATACAAATTGTGAAATTTTTTGTTCTAGTTCTGTGAAAAATGCCAGTGGTAGTTTGATAGGGATTGCATTGAATCTGTAGATTGCTTTGGGTAGTAGAGTCATTTTCACAATGTTGATTCTTCCAATCCAAGAACATGGTACATCTCTCCATCTATTTGTATCATCTTTAATTTCTTTCATCAGTGTCTTATAATTTTCTGCATACAGGTCTTTTGTCTCCTTAGGTAGGTTTATTCCTAGATATTTTATTCTTTTTGTTGCAATGGTAAATGGGAGTGTTTCCTTGATTTCACTTTCAGATTTTTCATCATTAGTATATAGGAATGCCAGAGATTTCTGTGCATTAATTTTGTATCCTGCTACTTTACCAAATTCATTGATTAGCTCTAGTAGTTTTCTGGTAGCATCTTTAGGATTCTCTGTGTATAGTATCATGTCATCTGCAAACAGTGACAGCTTTACTTCTTCTTTTCCGATTTGGATTCCTTTTATTTCCTTTTCTTCTCTGATTGCTGTGGCTAAAACTTCCAAAACTATGTTGAATAAGAGTGGTGAGAGTGGGCAACCTTGTCTTGTTCCTGATCTTAGTGGAAATGGTTTCAGTTTTTCACCATTGAGGACGATGCTGGCTGTGGATTTGTCACATATGGCCTTTATTATGTTGAGGAAAGTTCCCTCTATGCCTACTTTCTGCAGGGTTTTTATCATAAATGGGTGTTGAATTTTGTCGAAAGCTTTCTCTGCATCTATTGAGATGATCATATGGTTTTTCTCCTTCAATTTGTTAATATGGTGTATCATGTTGATTGATTTGCATATATTGAAGAATCCTTGCATTCCTGGAATAAACCCCACTTGATCTTGGTATATGATCCTTTTAATGTGCTGTTGGATTCTGTTTGCTAGTATTTTGTTGAGGATTTTTGCATCTATGTTCATCAGTGATATTGGCCTGTAGTTTTCTTTCTTTGTGACATCCTTGTCTGGTTTTGGTATCAAGGTGATGGTGGCCTCGTAGAATGAGTTTGGGAGTGTTCCTCCCTCTGCTATATTTTGGAAGAGGTTGAGAAGGATAGGTGTTAGCTCTTCTCTAAATGCTTGATAGAATTCGCCTGTGAAGCCATCTGGTCCTGGGCTTTTGTTTGTTGGAAGATTTTTTATCACAGTTTCAATTTCAGTGTTTGTGATTGGTCTGTTCATATTTTCTATTTCTTCCTGATTCAGTCTTGGCAGGTTGTGCATTTCTAAGAATTTGTCCATTTCTTCCAGGTTGTCCATTTTATTGGCATAGAGTTGCTTGTAGTAATCTCTCATGATCTTTTGTATTTCTGCAGTGTCCGTTGTTACTTCTCCTTTTTCATTTCTAATTCTGTTGATTTGAGTCCTCTCCCTTTTTTTCTTGATGAGTCTGGCTAATGGTTTATCAATTTCGTTTATCTTCTCAAAGAACCAGCTTTTAGTTTTATTGATCTTTGCTATCGTTTCCTTCATTTCTTTTTCATTTATTTCTGATCTGATTTTTATGATTTCTTTCCTTTTGCTAACTTTGGGATGTTTTTGTTCTTCTTTCTCTAATTGCTTTAGGTGCAAGGTTAGGTTGTTTATTCGAGATGTTTCCTGTTTCTTAAGATAGGATTGTATTGCTATAAACTTCCCTCTTAGAACTGCTTTTGCTGCATCCCATAGGTTTTGGGTCGTCGTGTCTCCATTGTCATTTGTTTCTAGGTATTTTTTAATTTCCTTTTTGATTTCTTCAGTGATCACTTCGTTATTAAGTAGTGTATTGTTTAGCCTCCATGTGTTTGTATTTTTTACAGCTCTTTTCCTGTAATTGATATCTAGTCTCATAGCATTGTGGTCAGAAAAGATACTTGATACAATTTCAATTTTCTTAAATTTACCAAGGCTTGATTTGTGACCCAAGATATGATCTATCCTGGAGAATGTTCCATGAGCACTTGAGAAAAATGTGTATTCTGTTGTTCTTGGATGGAATGTCCTATAAATATCAATTAAGTCCATCTTGTTTAATGTATCATTTAAAGCTTGTGTTTCCTTATTTATTTTCATTTTCAATGATCTGTCCATTGGTGAAAGTGGGGTGTTAAAGTCCCCTACTATGAGTGTGTTACTGTCGATTTCCCCTTTTATGGCTGTTAGTATTTGCCTTATGTATTGAGGTGCTCCTATGTTGGGTGCATAAATATTTACAATTGTTATATCTTCTTCTTGGATTGATCCCTTTATCATTATGTAGTGTCCTTCTTTGTCTCTTCTAATAGTCTTTATTTTAAAATCTATTTTGTCTGATATAAGAATTGCTACTCCAGCTTTCTTTTGATTTCCATTTGCATGGAATATCTTTTTCCATCCCCTTACTTTCAATCTGTATGTGTCTCTAGGTCTGAAGTGGGTCTCTTGTAGACAGCATATATATGGGTCTTGTTTTTGTATCCATTCAGCCAATCTGTGTCTTTTGGTGGGAGCATTTAGTCCATTTACATTTAAGGTAATTATTGATATGTATGTTCCTATTCCCATTTCCTTAATTGTTTTGGGTTCGTTATTGCAGGTATTTTCCTTCTGTTGTGTTTCTTGCCTAGAGAAGTTCCTTTAGCATTTGTTGCAAAGCTGGTTTGGTGGTGCTGAACTCTCTCAGCTTTTGCTTGTCTGTAAACGTTTTAATTTCTCCATCAAATCTGAATGAGATCCTTGCTGGGTAGAGTAATCTTGGTTGCAGGTTTTTCTCCTTCATCACTTTAATTATGTCCTGCCACTCCCTTCTGGCTTGTAGAGTTTCTACTGAGAGATCAGCTGTTATCCTGATGGGGATTCCCTTGTGTGTTATTTGTTGTTTTTCCCTTGCTGCTTTTTTTTTTTTTTTTTTGTGGTACGCGGGCCTCTCACTGTTGTGGCCTCTCCCGTTGCGGAGCACAGGCTCCGGATGCGCAGGCTCAGCGGCCATGGCTCACAGGCCCAGCCACTTCACGGCATGTGGGATCTTCCTGGACCGGGGCACGAACCTGTGTCCCCTGCATCGGCAGGCGGACTCTCAACCACTGTGCCACCAGGGAAGCCCCCCTTGCTGCTTTTAATATGATTTCTTTGTGTTTAATTTTTGACAGTTTGATTAATATGTGTCTTGGCATATTTCTCCTTGGATTTATTCTGTATGGGACTCTCTGTGCCTCCTAGACTTGATTAACTATTTCCTTTCCCATATTAGGGAAGTTTTCAACTATAATCTCTTCAAATATTTTCTCAGTCCCTTTCTTTTTCTCTTCTTCTTCTGGAACCCCTATAATTCGAATGTTGGTCCGTTTAATGTTGTCCCAGAGGTCTCTGAGACTGTCCTCTGTTCTTTTCATTCTTTTTTCTTTATTTTGCTCTGCAGCAGTTATTTCCACTATTTTATCTTCCACCTCACTTATCCGTTCTTCTGCCTCAGTTATTCTGCTATTGATCTCATCTAGAGTATTTTTCATTTCATTTATTGTGTTTTTAATCGATGCTTGATTCATCTTTAGTTCTTCTAGGTCCTTGTTAACTGTTTCTTGCATTTTGTCTATTCTCTTTCCAAGATTTTGGATCTTGGAAATAGAATCTTGGATCATCTTTACTATCATTATTCTGAATTCTTTTTCAGGTAGACTGCCTATTACCTCTTCATTTGTTAGGTCCAGTGGGTTTTTATCTTGCTCCTTCTCCTGCTGTGTGTTTTTCTGTCTTCTCATTTTGCTTATCTTACTGTGTTTGGGGTCTCCTTTTTGCAGGCTGCAGGTTCGTAGTTCCCATTGTTTTTGGTGTCTGTCCCCAGTGGCTAAGGTTGGTTTAGTGGGTTGTGTAGGCTTCCTGGTGGAGGGGACTAGTGCCTGTGTTCTGGTGGATGAGGCTGGATCTTGTCTTTCTGGTGGACAGGTCCACATCTGGTGGTGTGTTTTGGGGTGTCTGCGGACTTTTTATGATTTTAGGCAGCCTCTCTGCTAATGGGTGGCATTGTGTTCCTGTCTTGCTAGTTGTTTGGCATAGGGTGTCCAGCACTGTAGCTTGCTGGTCGTTGAGTGAAGCTGGGTGTTGGTGTTGAGATAGAGATCTCTGGAAGATTTTCGCCATTTGATATTATGTGGAGCTGGGAGGTCTCTTGTGGACCAGTGTCCTGAAGTTGGCTCTCCCACCTCAGAGGCACAGCACTGACTCCTGGCTCCTCAATTTGGGATGATTTGTTGTCTATTCATATATTCCACAGATGCAGGGTACATCAAGTTGATTGTGGAGCTTTAATCCGCTGCTTCTGAGGCTGCTGGGAGAGATTTCCCTTTCTCTTCTTTGTTCTCACAGCTCCCGGGTCTCAGCTTTGGATTTGGCCCCGCCTCTGCGTGTAGGTCGCCGGAGGGCATCTGTTCTTCGCTCAGACAGGACAGGGTTAAAGGAGCAGCCGCTTCGGGGACTCTGGCTCACTCAGGCCGGGGTGGGAGGGAGGGGCACGGAGTGCGGGGCGAGCCTGCAGCGGCATAGGCCGGCGTGATGTTGCACCAGCCTGAGGCGCGCCGTGCGTTCTCCCAGGGAAGCTGTTCCTGGATCCCGGGACCCCGGGACCCCGGCAGTGACGGGCTGCACAGGCTCCTGGAAGGGCGGCGTGGACAGTGACCTGCGCTCCCACACAGGCCTCTTGGTGGCGGCAGCAGCAGCCCCAGCATCCCACGCCCGTCTCTGGGCTCCGCGCTTTCAGCTGCGGCTCGCACCCATCTGTGGAGCCCCTTTAAGCAGCGCTCTTAATCCCCTCTCCTCGCGCACCAGGAAACCAAGAGGGAAAAAAAGTCTCTTGCCTCTTCGGCAGCTCCAGAGTTTTCCCGGACTCCCTCCCAGCTAGCTGTGGCGCATTAGCCCTCTTCAGGCTGAGTTCTCGCCGCCAGCCCCAGTCCTCTTCCTGCGCTCTGACCGAAGCCCGAGCCTCAGCTTCCAGCGCCGCCCGCCCCGGCGGGCGAGCAGACAAGCCTCTCGGGCTGGTGAGTGCCGGTTGGCACCGATCCTCTGTGCGGGAATCTCTCCGCTTTGCCCTACCCAGGTACGTGGGGAGTTTCTTGCCTTTTGGGAGGTCTGAGGTCTTCTGCCAGTGTTCAGTAGGTGTTCTCTCTATTATTCTTTTAAAAATTATTTATTATGGCTTCTCCGGGTCTTAGTTGCAGCACATGGGATCTTTAGTTGTGGCATGCAGGATCTTTTAGTTGCAATGTGTGAGCTCAGTTGCGACATGCATGCAAGATCTAGTTCCCCGACTAAGGATCGAACCCAGGCCCCCTGCACTGGGAGTGCAGAGTCTTACCCACTGGACCACTAAGGAAGCCCTGAGAATTTTTTATTTTTATTTTTATTTACTTATCTTTGATTGGGTTGGGTCTTCGTTGCTGTGTGCAGGCTTTGTCTGGTTGCTGCGAGTGGGGGCTACTCTTCATTGCCGTGCGCAGGCTTCTCATTGCAGTGGCTTCTCTTGTTGTAGAGCATGGGCTCTAGGCATGCGGGCTTCAGTAGTTGTGGTGCACGGGCTTAGCTGCTCTGTGACATGTGGGATCTTCCCAGATCAGGGCTCGAACCCGTGTCCTCTGCATTGGCAGGTGGATTCTTAACCACTGTGCCACCAGGGAAGCCCGATTTTTTTTTTAAGTTGGGAAAACTCAGTATTTTATTGTAAAGTCCATGCCATTTCTCATCTTCAGCTCTTCCTGTGGCTCAGCCTCCATGACAGCCATTGCGAATAGAATCACAGCTGTGCTGATGCCCTAAGACCCATGTAGAATCTCTTTTCATGGTGTCTGAAAGTTACTGCTTGCAAAATAATAACACCACCCAAAGATAACTGCTATTAACAGTGTACATATTGTTAACATTATAATATTATTCCCATTGTCAATAAGCACCCTTTCATGACAGGGTTTTTTCATAGCTACTTAGTAATCCATTGTACGGATATAGCATGATTCATGTCTGACCAGACCTGAGTATTAGACTTTGAACATAATATTATTATAAATAATGTTATAATGAACTGCCTCTTATGTAATTTTCCATCTCTCTGCTTATTTCCTCTGGATAAATACTACCAAGTAAAGGAAATCTTGAATCAAAGAGACAAATCATCTTTCAAAACTTTTCCAATTGCCAAATGGCAACCAGATTGTTGGGACACCTAGTAGAAGTACACTCAATTAGTGATACACTCTCCATCTTTGGAGTTTTGGGTTAGTTTCAGATTTTTATTTTTTTAAGTTTGTTTCTTTGTTTTTGAGGGTTGATTTATTAGGCAAAATTTTATCATAGTTTTAAGAAAATGTGCATTTCTCTTATTGGTACTGAAGTTGAATATATATGTGTGTATACATACGTACCCATATATACATATATACACACGCATACGATGACTGGCCCTTATACTTGTTCTCTTTTTTATTGTGGCATTTGTTTTTTTCTTACAATTTATATATTGAGGAATTAATTCATTGTCTATCACATATGTTACAAATACATGTATATACATTTTAGTATATGTCTCTTTATTTATGACAATTATTTAAAATTTTGACACAATTTCAGACTTACAGAAAAGTTGCCAGAGTAGTGCAAGGAATTCTCTAGTACCTTCACCCAGAGTCCTCAAATGTTAAATTACCTTCATCTTATTCTTTTCCTTTTCGGTTTTCTCTATCTATATAATTTTTATTTGGACTATAAGTTATGGACATGACGCTATGGCATTTAAAAAAATAACCATACAGATGTTTAAAATAGACTATTTTTTAGGACAGTTTTATTTTTACAGAAAAACTGAGAAAGTAGGACAGAGTTCCCACTTACCCCGCACACAGGGTCCTCTGTGATTAACATCATACTTAAAATGAATGAACCAATATTGATACGTTATTATCAGCCAAAGTGCATCGTTTATTCAGATTTCCTTGGTTTTTAGCTAACGTCCTTTTTCTGTTCCAGGAGTCCATCCAGGACACCATATAGCCTTGTCTTCATGTCCCCTTAGGTTCCTCTGGGCTGTGACAGTTTTTTAGATTTTTCTTGTTTTTGATGACCTTGACAGTTTTGAGGAGGACTGGTCAGGTATTTTGTAAAATGTCCCTCTATTGGAATTTATCTAATGTTTTTCTTATGATGTTACTGGTTTGGGGGAGGAAGACCATGGAGAGAAAGTGCTATTTTCATCACTTCCTATCAAGGATACAGGCTATTAACATGATTTGTCATTGTTGACGTTGACCTTGATCTGAGGAATACAGAGCCTTATAACGTCTATATAAATATCATCAGTTACAAATGAACTTATTTACAAAACAGAAACAGACTCACAGACAGAAATAAAACTCATAGTTACCGAAGGGGAAAGGTGGGTGGGGAGGGATAAACTGAGAGTTTGGGATTAACAGATACAAACTACTATATATAAAATAGTTAAACAACAAGGACTTATGGTATAGCACAGGGAACTCTGCTCAATATTCTGTAATAACCTAACCAGGAAAAGAATTTGAAAAAGAATAGATATATGTATATGTATAAGTGAATCACTTTGTGTACACCTGAAACTAATACAACATTGTGAATCAACTATAGTCCAATATAAAATACAGATTAAAAAAAAACATCCTCAGTGGCATTTAGATCAGGTCAACTATTCTGAGCAAAACTTGGAGGTTCAAGTTATCTTTTTTTTTAAATTTATTTATTTTATTATTTAATTTAATTTATTTATTGTTTCTGGCTGCATTGGGTCTTCGTTGCTGCGCATGGGCTTTTCTTTGGTTGCGGCGAGTGGAGGCTACTCTTCATTGCAGTGCGTGGGCTTCTCACTGTGGTGGCTTCCCTTGTTGTGGACTATGGGCTCTAGGCACGCGGGCTTCAGTAGTTGTGGCTCGTGAGCTCTAGAGCGCAGACTCAGTAGTTGTGGCTCACGGGCTTAGTTGCTCCGCGGCATGTGGGATCTTCCTGGACCAGGGCTGAAACCCGTGTCCCCTGCATTGGCAGGCAGATTCTTAACCACTGCGCCACCAGGGAAGCCCTCAAGTTATCTTTTAATCATCATAAAAACTGTACAATAGCTAAAGAACTGTTATATTCATTGCAATTCATGGGCCTGAATAATATATTGATGGGAATTGCTTAACTATAAGGTTAATGTTATACAGTGTGTTTTTGATGATACTACAAAAACTAGAAATTAATGTTGGAACAAAAAGTCTTAAAACTGGTTCTTCAAAACATTTAGCAAATTATTTGAACTGCAAAAATACTTGCGTGCATCCACTGAAGGTAAGAGCATCTGTACACCTCTGTATCCCAGATGTAGCCTTCGATTTTCTAGTATTGTTCTGCAAAGGAATACATCTTATCTAGAAACCATTTAGCTGTCTTGTTTTCATTATTCTTATTTCCCCTTCACTGAATAAACCTTTTGAATGTTTGAGCAGTTAAATTCCCACACTCTACATTTGATCATTTCCAGGAGCCAATAAGAAAATTTAGTAAAGTGAATCTGAATGATTTATTTGTACAGAAAGAGTGAATTTCCTCTTAGTCGTACATCCGACACCCACACGATACCTCATCTATGATGCTGGGAAGGAACATTTTCAGGAGAAATTTGATGCCCAATTAGTGTGTTTTAATTTAGTCAGTGGAATTTCCATCTGGCTCCAGTATATATCCTGGAGGGTAGACAAACACGGAGTGAAACAGTTGATGAGTTTGTGGGATGGGTCTGTAGATACAAAAACACTTCACCCAAGCAGGATTTTAGAGATTCTGAGTTTCCCCCCTCTTTTTGTTAGTTACAGGATGAATGGGGACAGAGAAAGCACATGCTACATATTTTGCAAGTAAACACTTTAATATATAATTCAGTTTATATATAAATATAAATTAACTGCCACAGGAAAGTCTGAGATAAAACAAGCCTGTTATAAAAGTAAAGTTTTGGGACTTCCATGGTGATCCAGTGGCAAGGAATCTGCCTTGCAATGCAGAGGACGCAGGTTTGATCCCTGGTGAGGGAACTAAGGTCCCACATGCTGCGGGGCAACTAAGTCCGCACACCACAACTACTGAGCCTGCGTGCCACAACTAGAGAGAAGCCCGCTCATCACAATGAAAGACCCACACGTGCTACAACGAAGACCCGACGCAGCCAAATAAATAAATAAATATATACTTTAAAAAGTAAAGTTTTCACAGAAGGTTTTGGTTCCTATTTTGTCTAAAAATAGAGGGGATTCCAGAAGTCTATGATCCTGGTCCAAAAATCCCGTTTTCCATTTTGTGGAAGATATCTTTTCAGTCCACTTCAAACAGGGACATGTGTTTTCTGGTCTTCAGTTGTTCTGTTTGCATATACTTGAGCTTGAGCTTAGACAGCTGACATTGGTCATCTCTTTACTTTCCTAAGAATCACACTCCCTTCCTGGGCACCTTCATCTCAAGAAATTGTGTCACACTGTTAGGTAATGTCCAGATTTGGCTAACTCCTAACATTTCCCCCATTCTGTGTAACAAATGAGCACTTCTTATTCAGATTTTCTGGGTTTTTTGTTTGTTTGTTTGTTTATGTCTTGAGGGTATAACAACATAATCTCAAATGATTGTGGAATGTTAAGTTTGAATGCAAAGATTTTACTGTGCTTCTTTTGACAGTTCTTCTTGATTTCAGATGATTAGGAATTCATTATTTTTAGGAGGGAAAGGTGATCATGTACCTAAAAAACTTTCAAACGTTGACTTTTGCTAATGCAGTTTTGATTGTGTTTAATCATGACTGTTGGGACATCACTGAGCAAGCCCCAGGCAGAGACGATCATGACAAAAACACCCCGTCCTTCCAGGAACAGGACCAGAAATGTCTGCATATGTCGGTAGACTCTGAACCTCGGAGTCTGTGAACATTTTATGGGGTTCTACTGTATCCTCAAGTTTGTTTCCCAGCCGTGGAAAATGCCCGTGAGAAACAATTGTGCAACTATGAACTGTTAGTCACTTTATATTTCCTGAATATTCCCTGTTTAATTTCCCTGGTAGCTGGCAATCACATCGAGGATTTAAGTTGCTGAAGGGAATTCGGGAAAACCCACATAAATGTCCTGGATGAGGTTTGGCAAGCTACACGTCTTAGTGACATAACAATGTCATAACTAGAGATTTCATCAAACACAGGAGGCAGGAAATCCCTCCCGCTGCCAGACACCCACTTACACTCGCTGGAGTCTGAGAATCATCGTTTGTTAAAACGGATTCTACACCATTTTTAATCTGATTATCAGGCTGCTGGAATAAAAATTTGGACCCGGTGTTTAGATACAATGAGATTTCGTTAAAAGTGAGCATCTTCAGGGACTTTTTAGAAAAAGAAAAGGAAAAAGAAAACTTAGTAAAGTTTCTGTAAAGGGAACAACAGCTTCTCCAGGAAAAGCTTAGCCTGCTCCCTCCAGATGGGGCCTGAGCTCTGGGGAGGGATGCGTGGGGCCTGACCAATCAGCCGAGCCAAGCACAGCAGTCTGAGGGATGGATGACAGTGTTCCCAGGCAGACTTTTCTCGCCCCCAAGAGCCTAATGAACAAGACTTATACCTTAAGACAGCATTTTATAAATTGAGATATTATATGTATCTTAGTCACTGTGAAAATAGTCTGACATGTTCTGAATTTTATCCCACTCTAGATGTTGTTTCGTAGTGTGTAGGTTTAGATTACTTCAAGGTACTTTTTATTTTTGCTTATTTTTTTGTTTTTATTTGGATCTAGGAATATAACCAAGTTCTGTTCTAGAATTTGGAAACTTTTTAGGAGAGAGATCTGTATACTGGTAAAGAAAGTTGAGTGTTGACTTGCCAATATTCTCCATTTATACCTGCTCATTCTATCTCACTTATTGTATGATCTTGGGCTACTTTCTTTGTCTAATTCTTTGATATTTAATTCTGTCGCTTGGTTAAGTATTGAGGTCTTGGTTACTATTATATATGTTTATTGCCCGCAGTTCCACCACTTAAAACATTTTTATTATATTCATAGGAACATGAATTTAGTGTTATGTCTTTATTGCCTAGTGGTTTACCATTATATGGTGATTTTATCTGCTAATGCTTCTTGCTCTGGCATTGATTTAATCTGATACTATGGTGATCACTCTGCTCTCCTTAAATTTGTGCAGGTGTCTTAGAATGTAGACCATCTTGTTACTTCAGAGGTTGGCCTCTGCTCACGTTTATATAACTCCTGTAGTCTGTGTGTAGCAGACTGTTGGATTTCACGCTATAGTGAAGTCCAGTCTATTTGCTCATGGTGTTAAAATTATACCTCCAAATTGATATTTTTAGCCCCAAATTCTCCTCTCAGCTCCAGACCTTGGATGTCTAATAGACATCTGTATTTGTTTCCTGGGGTTGCCATAACAATGCACCACAAACTGAGTGGTTTAAAACAACAGAAATGTATTGGTGCACAGCTCTGGTGTCCAGAAGTCCAACATCAACATGTCACCAGGACCATCCTCCCTGGGACTCTAGGTAGGATTCTTCCTTGCCTCTTCCAGCTTCTGGTGGTGGCCACCAATCCTTGGCACTCCTTGACCTGCAGCTGCATCCCCCCAATCTCTGCCCCCATCGTCACATGGTCTTCTTGTAAGGTCATGTTGTTAATCCAGTATGGATTAACAATAAGGGCCCAGCTAACTCTAACTCTATCTCATCTTAACTAGTTAGTTCTGTAAGACACCTTTTCCAAACAAGAGCACATTGTAAGGTTCTGGGGGCTGGGACTTCAACCTATCTTTATTGGGGGACACAGCATTTTTTATATATATATATATATTTTAATTAATTAATTAATTAATTTTTGGCTGTGTTGGGTCTTCGTTTCTGTGCGAGGGCTTTCTCTAGTTGCGGCAAGCGGGGGTCACTCTTCATCGTGGTGCGTGGGCCTCTCACTATCGCGGCCTCTCTTGTTGCGGAGCACAGGCTCCAGATGCGCAGGCTCAGTAGTTGTGGCTCACGGGCTTAGTTGCTCCACTGCATGTGGGATCTTCCCAGGCCAGGGCTCGAACCCATGTCCCCTGCATTGGCAGGCAGACTCTCAACCACTGCACCACCAGGGAAGCCCAGACACAGCATTTTTATGTAACAGCTCTGTTTAGATATCTTCTTGTGGTTTTTCGAAAGATAGCTTCTGCCTTACTTGCATTTTCTGTGTCTCTGTTTCCATTTTCTTTCCCCCCAGGCTTCTCATGGCTTACTTAGATCGTTTGGCTGCTCTGCTCAAGGAGGCCTCTTCTGACCACCCTATCTACAATAGAAACTCTCATCCTCTGACACATATCACTATCTGACATGTTATGTTTGTTTACTGTCCACTTCCCCAGCTAGGATGCAGTATCTGTGAGAGCAGGAAATTAATATTGCATCTGATCATTATATCCCCAGATCCTGAGGCCGTACTTGGCACATAATAAGTGTTCAATCCATATGTGTTGAATTAATGCAGGAAGGGATATCATTGTAGCATCATCCGTTTCCCTATTACTTTATTGAGCAGAGATCTGAATCAGAGTGAATACCAGGAAGGTGCAGGGGAGAGTGTTTAAGTAGAGTGTGGCAGGACAGTAGGTACAAAGGGCCTGAGGCAAGAGCATGCATGGCATGTTCAAGTACCAGCAGGGTTGGCCAGTGAGTCAAGGTGAGTGGTAAGAGATGCCATCAGAGAAATGGACCATATCAAGCTCTCGCCTTGCCCGTGATGTTCTGGCCACCTGGCATTCTTTCCTTGGCTGTTCCAATGGTTGCCTTCTCATTCTCGGGTGGTGGCTGCAATGTCATCTCCCTCTCATTACTCTATGCACAGCACCTCATAGCATTTATGACCAGCAGTAAATCTGTTTACTTTTTTAAAATACAAATTTATTTATTTATTTTTGGCTGTGTTGGGTCTTCGTTGCTGTGCGCAGACTTCCTCTAGTTGTGGCGAGCAGGGATTACTCTTTGTTGCGGTGCGCAGGCTTCTTATTGTGGTGGCTTCTCTTGTTGTGGAGCACAGACTCTAGGCGCGCAGGCTTCAGTAGTTGTGGCACACGGGCTTCAGTAGTTGTGGCTCGCGGGCTTAGTTGCTCTGCGGCATGTGGGATCTTCCCGGACCAGGGCTCGAACCTGTGTCCCCTGCATCGGCAGGCGGATTCTCAACCACTGCGCCACCAGGGAAGCCCTCGTTTACTTCTTTATTGTCTTGCCCTACTACCCCACCGGGCACATAAGTGTCACGTGGGTCAAGACCGAGTTTGTTTAAGGACTGTTGCTCTCCTGGGACCTAATACAGGGCATGTTCCCACAAGTGTTGGTTAAGTGAGTGAACAAAGATAACCTTCTACTGGTAACTGAGTTCCCCTGAGTAGTTTAATTCAGCTTACCAAAACATGTCTGTCTTTTACTGGCAGGAGAGAAAGAGGAGAAAAGAAAAAGGCAACCATATCTAAATATGTCTCTACCTCCAGTACTTAAGACCAAGTAATATAGTGATATTCCTGGCATTTTCCTATGTGACATTTCTCTATTCCCATGACCTTAAAGCATATCCCTTATGAATAGTAAGGTTCTGTTTTTTCTCTTACCACATGGATCAAGTTTTTACCCAACATACTTTCCCAGTGTTTCTTGATTTTCTTTTCACATATTCTTCATAACACTAACCTTATAAGACATATAAAAAATGTCTAGTCTGAGATTAAATGAGAATAAAGTGAAGTTAATTGTCTACAGCTAATAAGTATATTCATTAGCTTTTATTAAGTTGTTTTTTTTTTTTTTTTTTTGGCCAATTCTGCATCTATTTATTGTGTGCTTACTGTATATAAGGCACTGGGCTAGGCCCTGGGGGTCCTGGAGTCAGCTGAGCAGGAGACACATGGTTCCCACCTTCCTAAAGCTTATGTTCTGTTGTGAGAAAGATATTAAAAGTTCTTCACGTAAGAAATTACTGAATTACAACGTACATCTAAGTGACCCACAAAGGAGGAGTGCGTGATGCTCTGAAAATATCTTACAATTGTAGGCATCAGGTGAAGCATCTTTGCTGGTTATCTTTCCAATAATCATTCTTTCCTTTTTTGTTAAGAACAGAATCCAGACTGTGTTTGCGTCAGCAAACTATCCAGCTTTAAAAACTCCTTGTTTGGGCTTCCCTGGCGGTGCAGTGGTTGAGAGTCCGCCTGCCGATGCGGGAGATGCGGGTTCGTGCCCCGGTCCGAGAGGATCCCACGTGCCGCAGAGCGGCTGGGCCCGTGAGCCATGGCCGCTGAGCCTGCGCGTCCTGAGCCTGTGCTCCAAAAAAAAAAAAAAAAAACCCTCCTTTTTTAACCTCCTTTACAACTCGGGGTGTCCACCCGTCACAGCCTCCACCAACAAGAATGCCGGGCGGGTGCTATTTTCCAGGTACAGGTGCTGCCTGCTCATCCTCGGCTCTTTGTTCCACTTCCTGATGGGGATGTTCATGGATTGACATGGGGACTGATGTCACATGATAAGGATGGTAGAGGAGAAAGATAAAAGGAGCCCGGGGTCTTGATGATGTCGAAGACCTGCTGCACCAGCCCCGGATTTCCCACCCCCTGACTTTTTGGTAGGTGCTGACAATTAGCCCCTTCTTGATGGAGCCACAGCAGCTAGGTTTCCACTCCACACAGTTGCATGCAATTCCTAATGAATACAGCTTATGTGCATTTGAACTGGGCTTTGAAGGGCCTGAGTAGCAAGTACCTGGGAAAGGGGGCCAAGGAAAGAAGTCTTTTCAAGCGGTCTGTTTGGAGTGGGGTCTTTTTGTTTTTTAAATTTTATTGAAGTATAGTTGACTTACTATGTTGTGTTAATTTCTTCTGTACAGCAAATCAGGGTATTAAATATAGTTCCCTGCCCTCTACAGTAGGACCTTGTTGTTTATCCATTCTATATATAGTGGTTTGCATCTGCTAATTCTAAACTCTCAGTCCATCCCTCTCTCTCCCCTTCTCCCCCTTAGTAACCACAAGTCTGTTCTCTATGTCTGTGAGTCTGCTTCTGTTTCGTAGATCAGTTCATTTGTGTCATATTTTAGATTCCATGTATAAGTGATGTCATATGTTGTTTGTCTTTCTTCCTGACTTCACTTAGTATGATAACCTCTAAGTCCATCCATGTTGCTGCAAATGGCATTATTTCATTCTTTTTTTACGGCCGAGTAATATTCCATTGTATATCTATACCACATCTTCTTTATCCATTCATCTGTCGATGGACATTTAGGTTGTTTCCATGTCTTGGCTATTGTGAGTAGTGTTGCTATGAACATAGTGTTGCATGCATCTTTTTGAATTATAGGACTGGGGGCTTTTGAATATCAGGGGTTCATTGTCTGAGTTCAAGGGTGTGGGATGAAGACTTCTTAAATACCTCTAAAATTGGCCTTGGGGATGAACCTGTCAGAGGGGAAACATCTACTAATAATGAGTAGTCGTCGTGGTAAAAATGATAATAGCTATAACCCTTGCAGGGTGCCAGGCACTGTTCTAAGGGATCTATATGCATGACCTCATTCAGTTCTCACATTAACCGTTTGTGAGGAAGGTGCTGTTGTTACCCCCACTTGACAGTTGAAGAAACCAAAGTGAAGGAAGATCAAGCTGCTGGCCCAAGATGGCACAGGAAGCAAATAGAGGAGCTGGGATTTGAACTCGTATAGTGTGGCTTGAGAGCCTGCACTCATTGCTGTGGAACAGGCAGAACTTGCCCCAAACCTTGAACCCATTCCTGCTTCTTTCGCTTTGACGACTAAGAGGACCCCTGAGATGTATCCACAAACACAACGTGTTGATGCTCTTACTGAGGAGGGTGCCTTTGACTCTAGTCCTCAATAGCTCATAAGCCAATCAGGTGACAGTTTGGGGATGCTTCCTGTAGGTCCTCTCCTTTTTATTGTTTTCGGGATCCCTACCGAATGAATTGTTCCCTTGCATTATGAGATATAGAGGTGCTTGCTTTACTTTTTTAGACCCTGCCCCAAATTCTACTGATTTGTTCCAACTTGTGATAAAAATAATTATCCCAGTACATGCAGGGCTCATCCCAGCCCCCAGACCTTTCTCTGTCTGCCACTGCTCCTTCTGGAACAGTCAAAGCCCTTCCCCTTAGGTCCAGCTCCAGAAAACTTGGAGAGTAACCCACAGACTACAAGTTCAAAACTAGTTCAGAAGCTGTTACTGGTCTGCAACAGTATGAGCAGAGAAATAGAGAATAGCATTTAAAAGCTTTTTGGCAATTTAGCATTACCCCAGCATCCAAGCACGTGACTGATGAATTTGTCTTGTTGACAAGGCATAGAGCACCCTCAGTGCTGTCAAACTTAGGTGATGAACTGGATATTATAGCCTGAGCTGTGTTGCGGCCATGGGCAATAGGACCACTTCTTGGTTCATGATGGATTGGAAATTAAAACAAAAGTGGTCTCACCACAGAGAGTTTGAGCATCAGTGCTCTAACCCACATCAATTCTTCCCACTGGGAGTCGCCATGGTTAGCCAGTTGATATCATGTAATCTCGCGCTGGACCTTATATATACATACATATATATATATATATATATATATATATATATATATATATATATATATATATATATATATATATTTTGGCTGCCTTGGGTCTTTGTTGCTGCGTGTGGGCTTTCTCTAGTTGTGACGAGCGGGGGCTACTCTTCACTGCGGTGTACAGTCTTCTCATTGTAGTGGCTTCTCTTGTTGCAGAGCATGGGCTCTATGTGTGTGGGCTTCAGTAGTTGTGGCACGTGAGCTCAGTAGTAGTGGCTTGCAGGCTCTAGAGCACAGGCTCAGTAGTTGTGGTGCACAGGCTTAGTTGCTCCATGGCACGTGGGATCTTCCTGGACCAGGGTTTGAACCTGTGTACCCTGCATCGGCAGGCAGATTCCTAACCACTGCGCCACCAGGGAAGCCCCAGGACCTTATATTTTTAAGCTTGATTCCAGTTGTTTCATCTATGGAGGTCTCATTTTCTTGTTTGTATTGTTGCAGGGCCCTTGAGGACGGAGAACGTCCTTTCTCTTCTCTTGTATCTAGCATGGCACTTAGCATGCTCCTAGACACACACAGTAAGCACTCAAGTGTTTTTGTTTGTTTGGGGTTTTTTTGTTTTTGTTTTTGTTTTTTTGGCCATGATTTAAATCATAAGATGAGGCCGGGTTGGACAGGCAGGAGGAGAAGAATCAACTTTGCCTCACTTGGTGCTAAAAGGGAAAAAGATCTCTAATAACTTATTTTTTACAAATACAAGGTCAATGAAGAACCTTCAGGCATACTATTGTAATGGCCATTTATGTTATATGCCAGGCATTATGTTAGAGGTTTTATTTATTTACATTTATTATTTCATTTATTTTATTATTATTTTTTTTTTTTTGCGGTACGTGGGCCTCTCACTGTTGTGACCTCTCCCGCTGCGGAGCACAGGCTCCGGACACGCAGGCTCAGCAGCCATGGCTCACGGGCCCAGCCGCTCCGCGGCATGTGGGATCTTCCCGGACCAGGGCACGAACCCGTGTTCCCTGCATCGGCAGACGGACTCTCAACCACTGTGCCACCAGGGAAGCCCTCATTTAATTTTTATACCATCTCTTGAAAGGTGTAATTATAGGTATCATTACCACCATTTTGCAGATGAAGGAAATGAAGTGTCAGAGACGTTGAGTAACTTGCCCAAGATCACACAGCTCCCGAGTGGTGGTGGTCTGTCTGACTTAAAAGCTGGTGTACTTTTTCTTATTCCCATTAATACTTAGTAACAGCAGTTATTGATAAAAGGGAATGTTACTGGATTTAGAAAGTACATGTACTCTGTCATTTTTCTGAACAAGCTTTCTTTGTCATTGTTCTGATGTCTTATATTTCCATTACAGCTTTTCCTTCATATACTTTTCTTTTACTTTAGAGAATGGTGCAAAACTATGCTTGGTCCAGGCTGCCCAGCAAATTACAATTCCAGCTTTACCTTTGCATCTCTTGGGAGAAGAAAGAGACAAAGCCTTCTTCTCTGGCTCTAATTAGACTGTAATTCAGCCTCCTAGCCATGGAGGTTGGGACATGCAGCTTTAGCAGACATCTGTGTCCTGTCTCTGAGAACAGTGGATTTGTTACATGCTTCTCTGGTGTGTCATCCTTACTGTTTCTTGTATGGGGTTTTCAGATGCCACTCTCTGGTTCTTCGGAGATCATTGTTTTTTAGCGCTTTTAGTAGTTTTCAAAGGCTTTTATTATTTAATTTAAATATGTGTTTCTTAGTTCTTCATTTTATCAGTCTTTGACAATTATTCGGACAACCCTCAGTTAGAACAGAATTGCAAATTGGATGAGGCAAAGGCACATTTACTATCAACTAAGATACTCAAGCTGAGTTTAATTTTCCTCTACAACATAAATTTATAATTGTATTCCTTTAGATGTGTTTCAGGAAACTGACTACTTAAAGGGTGAAATTTGAAAGAGGTAAAACGGAAATTTTTATGGTATTTGCGTTTCTATGTCAGAGTCAGATCTATACTTTAAAAACAACTTATATGTTTTAAAAAAAAGGTTATTAGGAATTGTCTGTATTCGATGTGCATTCTTGGGTCCTTAACAAATTCAAAGGAAACTTGATTATGGAAAGATGATTGAGAAACCAATTCTGTCTTTCATACTGTGTTTATCTTGAAGTGACTCAGTAATTAAAAGTGAAAACAGAACGATTGTGACACAGGAGGTTATAAGTAGGGGAAATACAGGGAAGGAAAAAAAAGTGAATTCCCCTCTTTGGAACTGACATGGTCTTCTGACAAGTAGTTTACTCAGCATGGTGCCTCTAAAATATATGCATATATATGTATTTAAGTAAGTTTTCTTTAGCCAATCACCTGTCCCATCACTGTTTCTTTAATCCCTCACATCTAACTGGTGGTCAAAGCCCTGAACTCTATCTGTTAAATGAAGCTTTGACTCTATCCCTTTCTCTCCAATCCAACTGCCCTGCAGTTATTTATTTAAAAAAAAATTTTTTTTTGGTGAACATTCTTTTTTTTTTAAATTAATTAATTAATTAATTTTTGGCTGCGTCGGGTCTTCGTTGCTGCACATGGACTTTCTCTAGTTACAGCGAGTGGGGCTACTCTTCGTTGTGGTGTGCGGGCTTCTCATTGAGGTGGCTTCTCTTGTTGCAGAGCATGGGCTCTAAGCGAGTGGGCTTCAGTAGTTGTGGCACACGGGCTTCAGTACTTGCGGTGTGTGGGCTCAGCAGTTCAGTTCTTCTAGAGTGCAGGCTCAGTAGTTGTGGAGCATGGGCTTAATTGCTCCACGGCATGTGGGATCTTCTGGGACCAGGGCTCGAACCCATGTCCCCTGCATTGGTAGGCGGATTCTTAACCACTGTGCCACCAGGGAAGTCCTCTGCAGCTACTTAGATTTCTTGCCTTTTAACTGGTCTTATTGGCCCCCAAATCTTCCATTCTCCAACCCACCTTTCACACTGCTGCCAGAGCGATGGCTCCTTAGAAAACATACCTGGTTGTGTCATTCTGTCACTTAAAATTCTTCCATCTTAGCCTTCCCTGGTGACGCAGTGGTTGAGAATCTGCCTGCTAATGCAGGGGACACGGGTTCGAGCCCTGGTCTGGGAGGATCCCACATGCCGCAGAGCAACTAGGCCCGTGAGCCACAACTTCTGAGCCTCTGCGTCTGGAGCCTGTGCTCCGCAACAAGAGGCCGTGATAGTGAGAAGCCCGCGCACCGCGATGAGGAGTGCCCCCCACTTGCCGCAACTAGAGAAAGCCCTCGCACAGAAACGAAGACCCAACACAGCCAAAAATAAATAAATAAACAAATGTGGGGTTTAAAAAAAGGGGGGGAGAAAAAGGGGGTTAATAGCTAACTACTATTTCAAAATTACCAAATCATACCTCGTTTCTAGCATAAAATAGTAAAAACAAAGTTAAAAAAAATTCTTCCATCTTTATTTCTCCCAGAAAGAAAGAAGAGAAAAAAAACCAAAATAAAGAGACACAAAATACAGAGACGAGATAAAAGACATTCCTTGCTTTCTAGTCCTTGCCTGCCCCTCCTTCCTCCTCATCGCTGGTATCCCAGCCTCAGGGACAAGCTGATCACTCCTGAGTCTGTTCTTTTGATCACATGGTGCTGTTGGCCTAGACTGTTCTTCACCAGCCACTTCCCCTCCCTGAGGCCCAGTGAAGGTTTTGGCATCATTACCTTCTTGATAAACCTTATGTGATCATCTCTTCCCTCCCTCCTCTGCTTCGATTTAACCAAAAGCCCAATGTGTTTTCAATATTAATCTAGGTTACATACATTTTAATTATTTCATTTGTATCTAATTATTGTATTTTAAGAGCGATGTGGCAGGTGGTTGAGACCTCCATGCTGACTGCCTGGATTCCGATTCTAGCTTTGCTATTTCCTAGCTGGGTTACTGGGCAAATTACTGAAGCTCTCATACTTCAGCTTACTTGTGTAAAAGGGGGATAATAACAGCACCCACTTCCTAGGACTGGTGTGAAGATTCAGTGAATCAATGCACGTAAAAGTCTTGCACCACTCACTGCCTGTGACAAGCTAATTGTCACATTGCTCATTCCTCGAGGAAGTTGTCATGTGAATTGCACAGATCTCATTAGAGAAAGTACTTTAAAAATATTTTATTTTTAAATTATTCATTTAGTTATGTTAGTTAAATGTTAATAAATAAATAGGGCTGTATTCAGTTGTAAGAGAACAAATTGGATCATGTTACTATCAATTGCAACAAATTGATGTTTGTTGGTAGGGTTCTTACCCAGGAAAATTAAAAACTTTTAAAATAAAGAAATTGTTTACTCTTGGGCAGAAAAGTTTAATACAGTTCTTGAATTTTAGTAATTTAAGTCAGAACCTTGACTGATTGGCAGATTATCTACAATTTATTAAACTCATTGACTCGGTTTCTGAAGAATCCAGTGCACAGATTAAGTCACATTAATGTGCAGAGTAGATCCAGAAGTGAGAAGTAAAGATGTCTGGCTGGTTCCTTGGCCACTAGTAATCAGGGAGTTGCAGTTTAGTTTTTTAGTTCTCCCTTGGATGATTCCAATTTTCACCATTATAAATTATGTTGAAATGAGCATCTTTTACCCCAAACTTTTGTACATCTTTAATTATTTCCTTAGAATAAATGGATCAAAGCAGAATGATCAGATCAAAGGAAATGATTGAGTCTTTGTATGCTAATTGCTAGCTTACGTTCCAAATAGGTTTTTACTCATTTATACTCTTACCAACAGTGTTTGAAAGTGATCATTTCCTCTACATTTCTGCTATCAAAGAGTATTTGTTTTTTTATCTTTCCTAACTTCGTAGGCAAAAAAAAAGGAAGAAGAAAAGGAAAAGCAGAAACGGTATAGCTCGCCCTTGCACAGGAGAAAAATATTTCACTCTCATTTACATTTCTTTACTAGTTTTTAATAAAAAATGTATGCTTCAGAGTCTACTATTTTTCTGTTCACAGGATTTTTATTTTTATTTTATTTTATTTTTTATTTTTTGCAGTACGCGGGCCTCTCACCGCTGTGGCCTCTCCTGCTGTGGAGTACAGGCCCAGCGGCCATGGCTCACAGGCCTAGCCGCTCCGCGGCATGTGGGATCTTCCCGGACCGGGGCACGAACCCACGTCCCCTGCATCGGCAGGCGGACTCTCAACCACTGCGCCACCAGGGAAGCCTCTGTTCACAGGATTTTAACAACCAAAACTCTTCATATCTAATACTTAAAAAAAAAAAAAAAAACCCTACATAAATTAAACAGAAGAGGAGAAAGAGATACTGCTTTTACATGCATTGAGATTAAGAAAGATCACAAGACTAAACTCCAGAGCCTAAAGACTGACTTTCAAAAAGGACAACAGGTGTGGACTTCCCCGGTGGTGCAGTGGTTAAAAATCCACCTGCCAATGCAGGGGACACGGGTTTGAGCCCTGGTCTGGGAAGATCCCACATGCCGCGGAGCAACTAAGCCCATGCTCCACAACTACTGAGCCTGCACTCTAGAGCCCTCAAGCCACAACTATTGAGCCCACGTGCCACAACTACTGAAGCCCGCACGCCTAGAGCCTGTGCTCCACAACAAGAGAAGCCACCGCAATGAGAAGCCCATGCTCTGCAACTAGAGAAAGCCTGCGCATAGCAACGAAGACCCAATGCAGCCAAAAATAAATTATTAACAAACAAACAAAAAGGACAACAGGGGTACTTCCCTGGTCCAGTGGTTAAGACAGGGTCTGGGGTTTGATCCCTGCTCAGGTAACTAGATCCCGCAACTAAAAGTTCACATAGCACAGCTAAGGAGCTGGAGAGCTGCAACTAAGGCGCCTGCTTCCCGCACCTAAGACCCAGCGCAGCCAAAAAAAAAAAAAAAAAAAAATACAACAGGAATCTCAACAACTGGAATCAAAGAAACTCAGTTTGGAACTTTGTATTTTCAGTTACTGGATAGGAATGTGTAAAGTTTAGTAATAGAGAGACTTTTGGTGATTTAAGAGACATCTGATCTATATTATTTGTGAACCAGCTCAAAATTTCTTGGTGATATAGTTTGAACACTGATCAGAGCTATTAATTAATTTTTTTTTCCAATTAGAAAGATGAATGTATAACTTTGTAGTGATTGGTGGTACTATTTACTGTCTCCTGCAGTGTCCTCATTCAGTACTGTTTAGAACAATGATGTGTGTATGAGGAGTGTTATGCATACTTATATCTAAAACGTAGTTAGATGGGAGGATTTTCAGAGATATACATGTATTTTAAATTCAAATAATCTTCATGGTATTTGAAGGTAGAATTCCGGGGCCCCGCAGGAGGGAAGGAAGGGGTTAAACAGGGTAGGAAGTTGCTGGGACAGGCCTCTGGGCTGACTTCTCGTTAGGAAATCTGGTATTTCAGGTTGGACTGGGCTTTGGGCATGGTTACTCCTTTGTTCAAGAGAAAAAGTGCTTGGATCTGCCTGCACTGTCAGACCGGACCTGTAGAAAATGAATTCTCGAGTTTTCTAGAATTAGAAAGTGAGGCCGGGGCCCTGAAGTCCCTTGAACAGACTTTACCCCGTAAATCCAAGCCCGCATTCCCCGATTTCCTAGGACTGTGCATAATGACTGACCCTGCAAGGCCTCACCCTACAGCATATCCATGTATACTGGGAGTAAATTTGGAAACGTCAGTGATCTAGTTCACAAATCTTAGTCTTTCTAAGAGTGGTGGATTCCTTTCACATTTATCGTGAGACTACCCCTTAAGTAAAAGTGACCTTGAAATTGCCATTTTTATTTCAGATGAATTTGTTTTCCTACTTTTCATGGTTTGCGATTCGTGTATTTCTATTTCTCTGATGACCAGCATCTGCGTGTGGATTCCTTCTTGCCACATTTTTTTTTCAGTTGCTTCATTTAACCTGTGACTAATGAGTTAAATAAAAACAACATGTACTCCTAGAATTTAGGAGTACAGCTTGTTCCAGGCCTGATAAAGAGGAGGAAACTGCACTGTTCATTCCTGTCATTCTTTCTCCCTCCCTTCCCTTCAAAATTATCATCAAAAGTCATGTTGGAAAGTTTTTAATTAATGGTAGTGAGCTCAGGGTATGTTTATTTTGAATTAAATTGATTGGTTCCTTTAGGAATTTACCTACCAAGCACTAACTTATCTTCCGGTCATATGGGAATTATTCTGTAAATGTTCTCACCAGCCAGCTCACAGGCTTAAGGGCCCCAGGCTGTACACAGTGCCTGAAGGGAAGAAAATAGGTGGGAAGAAACTTTCAGGAAGAAGAGAATGTAAACTCCCTGAGACATTGGGATTTAATGGAAACAGCGGTAGACCAGAAGTCTAGGAACCCGGGTTCTAGGCTGAGCTCCCTGTTCGGATGTGTGAAATTGCACAATGTCACCCAGCCTCTCGAGTCCCCGTTTTCCTCACTTATAAAATAGAAATTATAACACCTGTGTGGCCTGTTTCCCTAGGATGGTAGTGGGAATCGGATGAGATACTGTATGCAAAAATCACTTTGTAAAAATCACTTTCTAGGGACTTCCTTGGTGGCACAGTGGTTAAGAATCCACCTGCCAATGCAGGGTTCAAGTCCTGGTCTGGGAAGACCTCACATGCTTCGAAACAACTAAGCCTGTGCACACAACCACTGAAGCCCACACGCCTAGAGCCCATGTTCCTCAACAAGAGAAGCCACTACTCGCCGCAACTAGAGAAAGCCTGTGCACAGCAACAAAGACCCAACGCAGCCAAAAATTAAAAAAAAAAAAAAAACATAAAAAATAATTAAAAAAAATAAAGCTCTTTCTAGAAGTAACATGTAATTATTATTTTGGAAAGAAAATATGAGACAGGCAGGAAAGTGCATCCTCTTTGGGAATTCATTCTGGAGCGAGGTTTTAGGGGCATTGGGAAGGGCCCCGCTTGGGTAACTTAGATGAAATTCCTCAAGGAAGTTTCCCCTGACCCTACCCATTCCCACACCCAGGTCTGTGCTCTCCAGACATGGCCCTACCATCCTGTACTCTTAGCATTTTGCAGACAGTGTTATCACTGTTTACAAGGCTGTAAGTCCCTTGAGGTCAGGACCTGGTCTTACCCATCATGTGTCCACCGAGCCTGGCATTGTACACATAGGGGACACTTAATAAACAAGTGAAACTATTTCTCATAAGTAAAATCCTGAAGGAGACATTAAATCAGACAGGGTCATACATCAAAGGACTCTGTTGCACACTTACCACTGTAGGGAAAAGTCAGTGGATTGAAACCAGACTTGGTGTCCAAAAGACTAGGTTTAAGTCCTAGCTCTATCACTTTTTTGCTGTATTACCTTGGGGAAGTGACTTAACCTCTCTGAGCTTCAATTTCCTCAATTGTAAAATGGAGTAAAATACTTTTCTGGGCTTTATCTTCTTTAACACCATTAAGAACACCATTTTATTTTATTTTTTATTTATTTATTTTTTTTGTGGTACGCGGGCCTCTCACTGTTGTGGCCTCTCCCATTGCGGAGCACAGGCTCCAGACGTGCAGGCTCAGCAGCCATGGCTCACGGGCCCAGCCGCTCCGCGGCATGTGGTATCTTCCCAGACCGGGGCACGAACCTGTGTCCCCTGCATCGGCAGGCGGACTCTCAACCACTGCGCCACCAGGGAAGCCCAAACACCATTTTTGTTCTTTGTTAATGGCACATTTAATTTGGCAAATGCTCTAAAATATATATATATATATATATTTTTTTTTTAAATCCAGGCCTGGGCTACATGTTCTGCATGTTATCTAACACAACAGTTCTTTTTTTTTTTTTTAGATGTTGGGGGTAGGAGTTTATTAATTTATTTATTTATTTTTGCTGTATTGGGTCTTTGCCTCTGTGCAAGGGCTTTCTCCAGTTGTGGCAAGTGGGGGCCACTCTTCATCGCGGTGCGCGGGCCTCTCACCATCGTGGCCTCTCTTGTTGCGGAGCACAGGCTCCAGATGCGCAGGCTCAGTAGTTGTGGCTCACGGGCCCAGTTGCTCCGTGGCATGTGGGATCTTCCCAGACCAGGGCTCGAACCCGTGTCCCCTGCATTAGCAGGCAGATTCTCAACCACTGCACCACCAGGGAAGCCCTAAAATATTTTGTTTTGATTATTCCTGCCATATAAATAACAAGACAATATTAACATACTGTGCAATATGTTTCTAAAATAAACATAAAATTGTAATAATAGAATCATTTTTATCTTAGTTCATCTACAACTCTATCCTCTCTCATTGTTCAGGTTGTTGGGTGATTTGAATCATGAGGGTTTGAGGGAGATGGAGTACCTGAGTGAGGATGATAGTTTTATATAAACTCATACTACGTTCCTGGTACGTCCTTCCTATGGCCACTAGCCTAGGGCAAACCCCTATCAGCTCTGGCCACCTAAATCATCTCGCTGCATCCATTTGTGCCTGTCTTCAAGTCATTTCTCCTAATATAGAGCAAATGTTAAAAACTTGCAAATCTGATCATATCACTTAAAGCCTGACTTCTCACTGCCTGGGAATAAAGTCCAGGATCCTCCTGGAGCTGGTTCTCCATATTATGTCTCTCTGTCTCTGTCTCTGCCATATTCCTCTCTCATTATCCTCCAATGAGCTGGATCTAATTTTCTCAGCCTCAGATTTTGCCATGCTCTTTCCTCTGCCTGGAATATTCTCTTCTATCTTTGCATCTGGCCAACTGTACTGTCAATCAGGTCTCAGTGTTAATGTCACTTCTTCATGGTAGGCCTTTCCTAGACTAGACTGAGGCGTCCTCGTGACCTGCTTCCTGAACATCTCTGTTCCTGACGCTCGCGATGTTTTAATGTCTCCTTCGCTAGACCAGACTGTCAGCTCCACAAAGGCAAGGGTGGCCTCTCCAGGTCACCTTTACACCCCTAGATCCTGCAGAGCACGGGGCGTGCCTCATGCAAGAGGTGCCCGGTGTGTGTTCCCTGAACTAGAAGTGATGCAGCCACGTAGCCCAAGACAGAGCATTGAGTCTATCACGGCAGTCATTCATTCAGTTATTGATCCCCTTGCTGTGTGTCAGACACCGTTCTGGGGGCTGCGGACACAGCAATGAACACACAGCCACACGTTCTTGCTTTCGTGGGCTTTATATCCTAGTAAGGAGGGACTGATAATAAATGAAGCCAGGTATGGAGCATGTTAGCTGATGGCAAGTGTTGGAGAATAAGAAGGCAGGAGAGAAAAGGAACACTCCTAAACTGCTGGTGGGAATGTAAATTGGTGCAGCTACTATGGAGAACAGTATGGAGGTTCCTTAAAAATCTAAAACTATAGTTGCCATGTGACCCAGCAGTCCCACTCCTGGGCATATGTATCTGGAGAAAACTCTAATTTGAAAAGATAAATGCAGCCCAATGCTCATAGCACCACTATTAACAATAGCCAAGATATGGAAGCAACCTAAGTGTCCATCGACAGATGAATGGATAAAGAAGATGTGCTATTAATATATATATATACACAAAGGAATATTAGCCACAAAAAGAATGAAATAATGCCATTTTCAGCAACATGGATGGACCTAAAGATTGTCATACTAAATGAAGTATGTTAGACAGAGAACGACAAACATCATATAATATCACGTATATGCGGCATCTAAAAAAATGATGCAAATGACTTATTTACAAAATAGAAACAAACTCACAGACATAGAAAACAAACTTATGGTGACCAAGGGGGAAGGTGGGGGGAGGGATAAATTAGGAGTTTGGGATTAACAGATACACACTATTATATATAAAATAGATAAACAACAAGGACCTGCTGTATAACACAGGGAACTATACTCAATATCTTAATAACCTATAATGGAAAGGAATCTAAAAAAGAATATATATATATATATATATATATATATATATATATATATATATATCACTTTGCTAGACACCTGAAGCTAACACAATACTGTAAATCAACTATATTTCAATAAAATTTTTTTAAAAAATATTTATTTATTTGGCTGCACCTGGTCTTAGTTGCAGCACGCCGGATCTTTATTGTGGCATGTGGGATCTAGTTCCCTAACCAGAGATCTAACCTGGTCCCCGTGTATTGGGAGTGCGGAGTCTTAACCATTGGACCACCAGGGAAGTCCCTCAATAAAATTTTTTTTTTAATTAGAAAAGAAAGCAAGAGAGGAGGACAGGAAACGCCAGGTGAGGTGGTAGGGGGTATGTTTCCATTTTTAATAGGTTAGTAGGGAGGGCTTCATGGAGGTGGCATTTGAGCCTGCAGGAGGTGAGGGAGTGAGCTAGAAGGATGTTTGGGGAAGAACATTCCAGACAGAGGGAACAGCAGTGCAGAGCTGGCGTTGGCGTTTTCAAGGACCAGCAAGAAGGCTGGTGGGCTGGAGCAGAGTGAGTTGGGGAGAGAGCAGGAGGAATTGAGGACTTTAATTTTATTCTGCATGAGAAGGGGGCCATTGGAGGGTCTGAGCAGAGGAGGGGTGTAAGTCCAGCTTACATGTTAAAAGGATCCCTCTGAACTACCTCTGGAGAATTGACTCAAGGGAGCAAGACAGAAAGCAGGAAGGCTCGTTGAGAGGTTTTGCAATAATCCAGGCAGAAGATGGAGGTGATTTGACCCAGAGTGTTAGTGGTGGGCATGCTGAGAAGGGTTTAGATTCTAGATCTATTCTGAAGGAAGGGCCAAGAGGATTTGCTGATGGATCAGGTGTGAGATGTCAGGGAAAGCGATGATTCCCAGGGGCTTGGCCTGGGTGGCCAGAGGATGGAGTTGCCAACAAGGAAATGGGGAGACTGAGGGAGAGCAATTTTGGGGAGACAGGCGAGGACCTCAGCTTCCACAAACGTGGGATGCCTATTGGTTATCCAGCATGTTTTTGAATTCTAAAGTAATACGTCAAAGAGGGCAATTTTGGGCTTCCCTGGTGGCGCAGTGGTTGAGAGTCTGCCTGCCGATGCAGGGGACATGGGTTCGTGCCCCGGTCCGGGAGGATCCCACATGCTGCGGAGCGGTTGGGCCCGTGAGCCATGGCCGCTGAGCCTGTGTGTCTGGAGCCTGTGCTCCACAACGGGAGAGGCCACAACAGTGAGAGGCCCGTGTACCGCAAAAAAAAAAAAAAAACCAGAGGGCAATTTTCTTTCATCTGTATATGCAGTAAAGAAATACCATACAGGGCCTTCCCTGGTGGCACAGTAGTTAAGAATCCGCCTGCCAATGCAGGGGACACGGGTTCAAGCCCTGGCCCGCGGAGATCCCACATACCGCGGAGCAACTAAGCCCGTGCGCCACAACTACTGCAGGTCATGAGCTCTAGGGCCCACGTGCTGCAACTACTGAGCCTGCAGTCTAGAACCCGAGAACCACAACTACCGAGTCCATGTGCCACAACTACTGGAGCTGCACACCTAGAGCTTGTGCTCCACAACAAGAGAAGCCACCGCAATGAGAAGACCACACACCGCAACAAAGAGTAGCCCCCCCTCGCAGCAATTAGAGAAAGCCCACCTGTAGCAAAGAAGACCCAATGCAGCCAAAAATAAATAAATCAAATAAATTAAAAAAAAAAAAAAGAAACACCATACATTGCCCCAAAGGAACGGAAATTAAAATTGCCCTTTTGTACAGACTTCTACACTTGGCCATTTCCTGCTGGAGCACGACACAATTCCATTTATTTTAGACAACAACCTGGTTTCTGTTTTAGAACCAACAGAACCATTGTCCATGCCTGATGTTTGCTTTATTATATAAAAAGCTTTTTGAAAAAAAAATTGTAAAGTGTCCTCTGCTTCTGGCCATACCTAAGTACGATTAAATAGAATGATCTCATAACTGAGGTCTTGGGTCATCATTTAGGGCAGTCGTTTTCCATCATTCAGCATCCTGAGGGCCTACTATGTGCTGATGGCTTTTCTATCCTGTTACAGGCATAGGCATGTGAGGTCTCTGGAAAGCGTTAGAGCTTTTTTGCCTCCAAACTGGCTTGTTCTACAGTAGTTTTCTTTCCTTCCCCAGGGAATCACCCCTTCTTTTCCTTTCTCTTCTTCTCAGCAGAGTTCCAATCAACTGAAGCTGCCATGAAAATAAGTGAGATATTATTAATTTTGCATTTTCTCTTCAGCAACTTTACTCCTTCATTTTAGCAGAGCTGTGGGCCAGGAAAGGTACAGGGCTAGAATGATGCTGAAAGGCTATAAGTCGATCAGATCCATCTGGGTAAAAAAATAACTTATGTCTAGGCATAATTAGTTTGTATACTTTTCCTCATTGAGGTTATACATTTTGCAGATTCTCTACCAGAATAGCATCCTTGGGCTTCCCTGGTGGTGGCACAGTGGTTAAGAATCTGCCTGCCAATGCAGGGGACACGGGTTCGAGCACTGGTCCGGGAAGATCCCACGTGCCGCGGAGTAACTAAGCCGGTGTGCCACAACTACTGAAGCCCATACGCCTAGAGCCCATGCTCCACAACAAGAGAAGCCACCACAGTGAGAAGCCCGGCCACCACAACGAAGAGTAGACCCCGCTCGCATCAACTAGAGAAAGCCCGCGCGCTGCAGCAAAGATCCAATGCAGCCCAAAAAAAAGAATAAATAAAATAAATTAATTTAATAAAAGGTAGCATCCTTTCCATAGGAACACCCCAATACATATTGTTCATAACTAACATCTCACAGGAAGAACCAGGTCAGGAAAAGTGTTACTGAAACTGCAGGACTGAGCATGGCACAAAAATGAACGTTAGTAAAGGACAATGTGCTGCTAGATCATTGTACCCAGAAAAATGGATTTATCACTGGGCTAAATTTTTAAAAACATTGCCTGGTCAAAAAAATACTTTTAATTCGAAGCACTGAACAATAAACCATAGTTCCTAAAACACGTGAGTTCTTCCAACAGCTGTTTTACTCCAATTGTTCAGGGATTTTGCTGGAATCCAAGTGGTTTTCCAAGAGAGTTGATGGTTTCTTGACCATCAATCACCCTCACAAGGCTGTTCACCCTCTCTTGAAATCAAGAGAAGGGGTGAGTGTTAATTTGCATTCTCTTAGGCGCCTAGAATTCTCTCTCTGTCCAGTAGTGTTTGATGAGGTCCAAATATTCATTTCGGTCACACAGATGACAAGGATCATATGAAATTAGAAAATTGTCTTGGTAGGAAGAGGTAAAATCATGCCACCCTACACGCTAACACTGACATATATCTGGGATCTCAAAATTGCTGAATAGGCAGTGTTTGAAAGGAGAAAAGAAAAACACTAAAATGAAAAAATTTTTAGCTGCTTGTCCAGTGATATATTTTTGCCATGCTTCGTGTTACCAAGCAGAGTCGAAGCTTGGTATCATTTTAAGGGGTGGGGGGAGGGGAGTGTAAAGCTATAAGTGAGGGGAAAAAAATGAATTTGAAGGACAGGAACGCACACATCCTCTTGGACCCCTGTCTCTAGGATGGAAAATGACTTTGCAGTAGTGCTTTCTGTGCAGTCAGAAGGGAACTTGTTTCCCAGCTGTTCTGCTGTATTTTCCTTATTAGTCTTCGCTCCCACGGTCTAAAAGCAAATACCGAATCTTAGCGCCTACAGTCCTGGTGGAGAACTGCACTTTCCGAGTGACTCATAGGCCAGAGCAAACCACCTACTATACCAGCTGGACTTGTACCACGTCGGCTGCCCAGAGCAGCCTCTGCTTCAACTTGACCTGGCTTGCTTTGCTTTGGACCGTTGCTATCACCTTCACGGGATAATAATGGTGGGGTTTAAACACGGATACTTTGATTCATTTTTCCTCAAATGTAGCTCTCAATCACTACTAAGAGATCTTGGAAGACATATTTTATCTTGACTTTTTTTCAACTGAGGATGCTTTGAGGCCAACATAATTGCCAATGACGTTGAAAATTCTGATGCATGTCCTTTGGTGTGTAAATGATGCATTCCTTGAAAAATAAAGGTTGTGGTTCATTTCAGGCTTGGTTATTATTTGCTACTGCTTCATGATAAGTATGAGATGAGCTCCTTTTATTAGCACTTGTCCTTTGAATGGGGTGATCTCTTATCTCTTCTGTCTCCCCCTCACCTCTCCTCCAATCAAAGGCCAGTTCTTGAGATTTCTTTAGAGACAGGAAAAATGTAGTTCCTACCCTCAGAAAGCTTTCTGAACCAGTTGTGGATATTTAACACATAAGAATCATAGAACCACAAAGGAGTACAAATAAGATGCAATTTCAGAGAAAGGAGAAATTATTTTTGCCTCCGCTTGGAACATAATGCCTGTGCCTTTAGGCCTAGCATTTCACTTGGCTTTAGTATTGTTTCCGAAAAATTGTTCTACTGGATGATACACACCTTGAGTTGGAGGCTACGTTATTTTCATCTTTCTGTCTCCTCTCTATTCTAGTACATTCAGCAGCTCCCCCCGACCCACCACCCACCTCCCCACCAATCCTTCCACGGGACAGAGCTCTGTACACTTAACAGGGCTTGGTAAGCATTTGCTGATGTAATTGAATCAGGGAAAGCTTTTTTGAGAAGGTGGAGCTTAGGTTCTGCTTTAGACAGAGAGGGGTCATTGGCTGGTGATGGGCTGCCCATACATGAATCATTTGTCCTGGGCCTTGAGAAGAATTTGAAAAGTCAGAACAGAGTGGAGACGCATGCTTGGTGGAATGATCACAGCAGAACTGAGGGTTAGTTTGACAAAATAAGGGGTCAGGGAGGAGGCCGGCCAAGATGTTTTGGAGCATAATTGTGGTATTAGGGTGGTTCATAAAATAAGAGAGCTTCCAGAGGTACTGTGGTTGGGATGCGGGCCACATTCATGGTGTTTCTTTTTTTCCCTATTTCACGCCCAAGACACTGTCTTCTTCTTCAATTGTTCCTTAGCACATTTATTATATTCTTGGCCGTGTCGAGGGGTGGGTGAAGTCTGTTAATATGATTTCATCATTCCTTTCTTTACATGTTTAATTTATTCATCAGTCTGTTTTGGAATTGGTTTGTTTTCAGGAAAGAGGTTGAATGCATTTTGAAAAACTATTTGCAAATTGGATTGACACCTGAAACTAACACAACATGGTAAGTCAACTATATTTCAATTAAAAACAAACAAACAAACAACAACCACAAGAAAATTAGACTAAGAAAATTAATGTTTCTTCTTTTTTTTTCCTACTTTTTTTTTTTCTGGGAAGAATCCTGGCTGGTTTTGTAGAAATGCCATGGATGAAAAAAAGATATTCTTTAAAATCAGAAAGATACCTAGCTTGGGGCAACTGTTTGAGATAGGAAAAGCAGGAAAAAGTAGCAGGTTTGAGGAAATGAGTTTCCTCGTTGACGGTGCTTTTAGGACACTTAGGAAGCGGTAGAAAGAGCCATCTGAAGTCAGGGCTTGATTTCAAGAGAATTCGGAGCTGGAAAGAGATTCAGCAGACAAAGGTAGTGGTTAGAAGTTGGAGATGGTGTCAGGAGAGCATGTGGAATGGGGTCTTTAACTGGGATCCACGGTGATTTGGTGATTAGGATTCAAGTTTCTATAACCAGCAGAAATTATAAGCAATGTTTTCTATGAGTTTCCACTTGGCGTGCTTGGGTGGAGTGTTGTCCGTAACTTTGATCAGACTCTGAGAGGTATCCAAAGGTTAATGAACCAGTGGTGTAGAATGGGAATAGATAAGAGCAAAAAGGTCAGACTGAGGGGAAATCAGCCTTTAAGGAGGAAGCAGAGAGGAGACAGGGAAAGAGGCCAAAGAGATAAGGAGGGCAGAAATCTATCTCGGAAGTCAGGAGGACGTGGAGAGCCTGGTGTCTTGAAGGCAGGGAGGAGGGACCATTAGGAAGTCATCGGTGTGACAGGAAGGGGTGTTGTGGTGAGCAGAGAACGGGAATCAGGAGCAGGGACTGTAAGTCCAGACTTCTCTTTCTGGAAGGTTGACATTTGACAAAAGGGAATATTTACTGAGTTCCTGAGAAGGGTCGGGACCTGTATCATTCAGTGTAGACACGAATGTGAGCAAAGGTAACATAAGCTTTGTGCTTGTGGACCTTAGGGTCTCGTGGGAGAGAGACGCTGATCAAATAGTGACCCAAAGTAAGTGAATCATCACAAACTGAGTCAGTCTTCGCCGGGAGGAAACACAGTACCCCGCACAGAACACGACCTCATCTGAGGTCAAAGAAGGGTCCTGAGGAGGTTTGAGCTCAGACCTCAAGGGTGAATAGGAGTGAAATAGTCGGGGGTTAGGGGCAGGGAGCAGAATATTCTGGGCAACGTGGAAAGAGGGTGGAAAGAGCCAAGGGGCGTGACGGGGAGTCCCTGCTGGGTCTTTTAAATGATAGGGAGGCTCTGAGTCTGAGAACAAGCAGGGGACTGCTGATGTGTGGAGGATGGAACGAAATCAGTTTTTCGGTTTGAAATCAAGAGTCCAGGTGAGAATTAATGATAGCTTGGACCAGCATCCTGGCAATGAAGGTAAAGAGAAGCAGGTGGATTCAGGAACTAGGTTGGAGCTGAAATTAGTGCCAGAAGATAGGAGGGAGAACACAGTGATTTAGGGACATCCTGCAAAAAGTAAAGTTTTCTTTCTTCAGGGGCTGAGTGCTGGAGCTTAATTGTAGAAGAGGGAAAAAGCAGTGGAGGGAGAACTTGAAGAAATCAAAACCAGCAGGGGATATATGACAACTAGAATCAGAAACGCAGATCCCTGTAAGGCGAGGATAATGTATAGGTACGTTTATAGTTAGAAAGAAGCCAAGTTGAGGCTTGAAGGCTTGATCCACAAAGAGGGGTTCTGATGTGTTAGGGGTGAGGCTGTAGCCACCGAAACAGTAGGGCAGCGTCAGTTCTGGAGGAGGAACTGCAAAAGCTCCGAGAGGGCTCCTGGAAAGGACACGGTTGTCATCGTGCACGTGCACGAACATTGCCTCCTTGTCCCTCGCGTGAAAGTCCATGATTGTTATTTGTTTGTTTTAACTGTATTTATTGATTGATTTGGCTGCGCGGGGTCTTAGCTGCATGCGGGATCTTTTTAGTTGCGGCATGCGGGATCTGACCAGGGATCGAACCCGGGTCCCCGGCATTCGGAGCGTGGAGTCTTAGCCACTGGACCACCAGGGAAGTCCCCACAAAGTCCACGTTTAAGTTTTACAATTGGAAACAGAGTCAGGGAGTTTTAACTGTCCAAATGTCAAGTTGATATATCGAGCTCTATGAAGCCATCTTCTTTCTCCTGAATCCACGCAGTGGTTTGCTCTACCACTGGGAGCAGGGCTGGTTGGGGGGACAGCAGAGTGAGGAAGGGAGTGATGTACTCAGAGACTTGCTTTACCACTTGGGAGAACTGGGTCATTTTCTTACAGACGATGTACCTACACAAGCCTGTATTACAGATGGCATATTAATTTGCTTTTAATTCTCACAGTGTGGCCCAGCTTTAGGAATACCACTGACTCCAATGCATCTTTAAAAACAGACTCATGGGCTTCCCTGGTGGCGCAGTGGTTGCGAGTCTGCCTGCCGATGCAGGGGACGCGGGTTCGTGCCCCGGTCCGGGAGGATCCCATATGCCGCGGAGCGGCTGGGCCCGTGAGCCATGGCCGCTGAGCCTGCGCGTCCGGAGCCTGTGCTCCGCAACGGGAGAGGCCACAACAGCGAGAGGCCCGCGAACTGCAAAAAAAAAAAAAAACAAAACAAAAAAAAACAGACTCATTTTTTAAAGTTTAATAAGAAAAACACAATGAGAAATTGTGTCAGATCTATCAAACCAAATGTGCTTTTTAAAAAAATTTTTATTTTATATTTGAGTACAGTTGATTTACAATATTGTGTTAGTTTCAGTTGTACAGCTGAGTGATTAAGTTATAAATATATCTGTTCTTTATCAGACTCCTTTCCCATATAGGTAATTATAGAGTATTGAGTAGAGTTCCCTGTGCTATACAGTAGGTCTTTGTTGGTTACCTGTTTTATATATAGTAGTGTCAATATGTCAATCCCAGCAAATGCGCTTATTTAATCTCCTAATTCAGAAAAAGAATTAGAGTTCATTGGCCTTTGAAAAAAATGATCTGAAGGGATTAATGCTCATCTCCCCTCCTTTTTTAAAAAAAAAAAACAGTATACCTATGGAATACCCATTAGCATGGAGTATGCTTTGATTGCTTTTTTAACACATCAGATTCTTATTGCAGAATCTCTGAGTGAATATGCGTATCTGTGATGTCTCCTATTCTTTTCCAGGTTTGAGTAAAGCTTTGTCACAAAATGACTTTTCTCTATAAATGCATGTTTTTTGAAGATCAGAGGGAGACGTGTGGTCTGAGCACACCATGTTTGATTTAGAAATGAATAGCGCAGTACTGGCTGGAGGAGTGGCCCTACTTGGCAATTTTGAAATAAATGCAGCTGGAATCATTTTCGATTCTACACTTGGCAAACCTTCAGTATGTACAAGAAAAAAAAAAAAAAAGCAAGCTATGGAGGAGGTTCAAAGGCTATGCTCAGTGTTCATTACTCTATCTCCTAGAATTGCCAATAAACGACAGGTCAGCTCTGTGTCCTGCTGAGGTCCAGTTAGCACTCGGGGAAGAAATTATTATTATTAATGAGTTAATACAAATAACTCCTGAGCATAGGGCCTGGTACATTGTATTTAATGAATATTTGGTATTATTGTATTTAAAAATTATTAGTTAGAATTATTAACTTCCTCGGATTCAATTGGAAACACTAAACATTCCTTTCACATATGAAATCATGTGTAAGAAAGATTCGTATGTGTGCTGGAAAGGAGGCGGAGGGTTTAGGGAAATTGTCACCAATACTGGACCTGAAAGAGTGATCATCATGGACCACATTTCCTTCTCTACACATGTGGTCTGCTGGTTCTAGACTGAGGCATTCAAGTTTTATACTATGCACGTTCAAAGACAACCATTCATCACTAGGAAAGTGTCTTTTACTTCCATCCAGCTTTGAAACGGATTTGTGTATTACGAAGTTTTCAAGCAAGCACAATTAACTTGTAGAACCAGATACGTTTAGCAGCTGATGAAGTCTCCACCTTCTGGGCTGATTCCTTTCTGAGTTCCCAGGAAGACGAGGTTTTGGAATTATCCTCGTAGGGCTGAATTGGACCTTTGGTGTTTCCTGTTCTATACGGGGAACCAGAAGCTTTCTGAATTATCTCATAGGACGTTTCCTGATCTGTGAATCTTTAGAGCATGAAGATCATGTTTTTCCCTTCATCATCGCCTGATTCTCAGTCTCCAAGGAACACGTGTGTATTTCATTACAACTCCACTGTTTCCCGCATTCAATGATAAATATGTGGGTTACAGTGTACACATTCATACAGAACACCAAAGGTTACCAGTGCAGATTAATTGCTTGTTACATCATTTTACTGTGGGGCTGATTCACTGAATCAGTTTATCTAACAATTAAATAATATTACCTAAGGCACTGTACCAACTTACACCAGCCCTGGCTTAGCTGACTCTACCACCACCTCCTTCCAATCAGTAGCTTGACAGGGTTGATCTGTACTCACAGGGATAGGCCTTGACTAGGAGATATAGCGTGAGATTCTTAATGAGACCATGTCTCTACTAAGGGACATCTAGAACAAGAGGAGTCTATGAACCTAAAAATATAGGCAAGGCTCTCTTGTTAATAAGTCCATTTTTACTTTTAAGGTCTTGGATGTTCTTCTCTTGCTCTCGTTTTTTTTTTTTTTTCCCCATTTTTTTTTATTAGTTTCTGCTTTATAACAAAGTGAATCAGTCATACATATACATCTGTTCCCACATCCCCTCCCTCATGCATCTCCCTCCCTCCCACCCTCCCCATCCCTCCCCTCCAGGCAGTCACAAAGCACCGAGCTACTTGATCCTTTGTTGCTGAGATTACATTGTTTGATTCCTAACTGCAGAATGTGGGTCTCCTGCCCTGTGTCATCCTGATCAGCAAACGTCATCTTATTTCACTTTACTCGGGTCAAATTACTGACTACAAAGCTCTTTATGTTCAGTTAGGAACAGATACATTTAAACTTAAATCAAAGTTAAATTTAATTTATTAAAAATCAGATGTTTCCAACATTTTACTCTTACAAGTTTCAAATATACAGAAAAGTTGAGAAAACTGTACAGTGATCACCTCCATACCCATCACTTAGAGTCTACAGTTAGCATTTCAGTATATATATTTGTCATATAACCATCTATTCATCCATCAAGCCGTCTTATTTTTTTTACTTTTTATTTTGAAATCATGTTAGACTTAATAAACATTGCAAAAAGAATAGAGTTCCCAAATACCCTTCACCAGCTTGCCCTAATGTTAGAATCTTGCAAAACCATAATACAAGGATCAAAGCCTTGAAAATTATGAAAATTAACATTAACATAACACTATTTATTCATGAATGTACAGACCTTATTTGAATGTCATCAATTTTCCCCCTGATGTCCTTTTTCTGGTGCAAAATCCATCCAGCAGCCCACACTGCATTTAGTTGCTGTGTCTCCTTAGCCTCCCCTGATTATGATAGATCCTCAGTTTTTGTCTTTAATAACCTTGACTCTTTTGAAGTGCACTGGCCATTTATTTTGTTAAACATCCCTCAGTTTGGTTGTGTCTGAAGTTTTCTCATGGTTAGACTGAGACTGTGCACTTTTTACAAGAATGTGATTATACAAGAGTGATTATACCTTTCTCAGTTCATCGTATTTGGTGGGAGGGTACGTCATGGCACACTCTCTAATGGTTGGTTACTGGTGCTATCTTTTATCACTTGGTAAGGGGCTGTCTGCCAGGTCTCCCCACTGTAAAGTTACTATTTGTCACTTTGTAAATAATAAGTACTTTGGCGGAGATACTTTGAGACCATGCAAATATCCTGCTTCTCCTTAAATGTTCACCTACTCATTGCATTGCAGGATTTTGCCTGCAGCAGTTATTCTGTGGTTCTCAAGTGGCAATTTTCTACGTCCTTCATCATTTGCTGGAATTAAAAAAAATATTTATTTATTTGGCTGTGCCAGGTCTTAGTTGCAGCATGTGGGATCTTCATTGCGGCATGCAGGCTCTTAGTTGAGGCATGCATGCAGGATCTAGTTCCCCAATTGAACCCAGGCCCCCTGCATTGGGAGCGTGGAGTCTTACCCACTGGACCACCAGGGAAGTCCCATTTGCTGGAACTGAACTATAAGGAAGAGATGTCCTTTCTTCCCTATTTATTTATTTATTCAATTATTTACTTATATCAGGATGGAGTCAGGGATATTTATTTTGTTCTTTGGGTTCTACTCCCATATTATAATTATTTATTTTGTGGCTCAAGCTGTCTCAGTTTGATCATTGGCTGCTCCTTTTGGATTAGCTGCTGAGTCCTTTTAACATGGCCCGGCATTTGGGGAAGCATTTTCTTACTTTCTGGCACTGCAAGATGTTGCAAGCTCACTTTGTATTTTCCCTCTTTTTTCTAAGGAGCTTTGGCTTCTTTAATTGGAGAATGGTGTTTAGAAAGCAAGACCTGGGCACTAAGTGTGCTTACTGTTATGGGGGTGTCACTGCTTTCAGGCCATCTCAGCTGATGGAGCTAGGACATCTATGTAGATTAACACCCATACATATCTACATGTGCGTCTACATTTCTGTATTTATCCAGCTCTGTGAGTATATATGTGCAAATATTCATTTATATCTGTATGAAATCATGAATTCATATTGATGCCTTTAGTCCAATTCAGCACCATAGGTTCATTCTGGACTTCCTCTTTATTAGTAATTTCTCTCTCCAGCAGTGAAAAAATTGGTTCTCATTATCCACAATATATTTACTTATTCATTCAGTCCTAGCATACACATAAAGTAGTTTTGGAATTGCTAATCCATACCTCCATGAGAAACATATTTACTAACCCACGTACAATATCTGTATACAGTTCTTTTTGTCTTTAGCATTCTAGCTTATAGACAAAATACTGTTTTTCAAAGTTCCTTAGCTTAGTTCTTTTCTTCACCACCCTCTTCAGTGTGATTGTGTTATTCATTTCTAGTACGATTAGATTCATTTGTTACTGTTTGTATTCTATTTGGGGTTTCCTCCACATCTTGATTGATTTTATTTTATTTTTTACTTTTTAAAATATTTACTTGTTTATTTGACTGTGCTGGGTCTTAGTTGTGGCATGCAGGATCTAGTTCCCTGAGCAGGGAAGTACCTTGATTGATTTTAAATATTTATATTTATTATTTGGCAGGGGCAATATGGGAGACTTTGCTGTGATTCTAAAGTCAGGGCTGGGTAGAAATACACGCTCTTTCCACTGAATTCCATCTACTCCTTGCAGGTAACCAGTCTCATTTGTTTCTGATTTATCCTTCCTATGCTTATTTTACAGAAATGAGCAAATCCATGAACATTTCCACATATCCTTTCCTTTCTCACATGAATCTTACTTTTTGAGGTACTTCATAGTAAGTTGCAGCCATCAGTATACTTCGCCCCTAAACACTTCAGCATGTCCATCATTAACTAGAGTTCAATTTTCATGTATGGTTACATTTCTCTCTTTATTTCTTTTAAGGCAAAATTCACCTACAATAAAATGCACGAATCTTAAGTGTACCACTGGGTTAAGTTTTTTTTTTTTTTTTTCTTTGCGGTACACGGGCCTCTCACTGTTGTGGCCTCTCTTGTTGCAGAGCACAGGCTCCAGACGTGCAGGCTCAGTGGCCATGGCTCACGGGCCCAGCCGCTCCGCGGCATATGGGATCCTCCCGGACCGGGGCACGAACCCGTGTCCCCTGCATCGGCAGGCAGACTCTCAACCCCTGCGCCACCAGGGAAGCCCCATTGGGTAAGTTTTGACAAATGTATGCACTTGTTAATGCAAACCCCTAACAAAATGTACAACATTTACCATAACCTCATAATGTTCCTTCAGACGCCTACCCCAATTACCCCCTGCTCCAGCCTCTGAGACAACTGGTATTCTCACTTTTTTCCACTGTTGGTTGGTTTGGCCTGTTCTGGAACTTCATATAAACGGAACCATATCATTGTATTCTTTTGTGTAAAGCCTCTTTCACACAGCCCAATGTTTTTGAAATACATCCATGTTGCAGTATTTATTGCTGTTACTGCTGGTAGCGTTCCATTGTTTAAATATACCACAGTTTATTGGTAATCAAGTTTTGAAATGCAGGGATGAAAAGTGAAGGTTTCCTGTGTATGTGCAGTTAGCCTTTTTTCATCTGGTTCTTCAGATTCTTCTGATGTTACAGGGGCCATGCTCCATGCATTTTGAATTATTTTAAATAATTTAGCTCTATACATACTGCCTTTTGCATAAATGCATGGTGTTTTTCTTTCAAAAAGCTCAGTGTTAAAAGATGATTAGACTCTCTCTGTATAGGCAGATAAATATCCCTTATGATATTTAACGTTGAAAAATTCATCCAACAAAAACCTGGTTCAGTAATTATTTCTTGAACATGTATTATATGCAAGTTACTATGTTGGGCGTTTGGGAATACAGGCATGAAGCAGACAGAGGGCTGCTTGGTGGATATTTTAGGGCACTGAAGATACATGAGGATGCCATCAGAGAGAACTTTCCTTGAAGGCTCTCCATCATCATCTCGTTGGTTTCCTCCAAATCTCACGAGACGTGCAGTAATCGTCAAAACCAGTCGTTCTGACAGTAACACTGTGCGTTGGTTTTTGTAGCTGTGGTGCAAGCTCTGGGCTGTGGACTGGGATCAGCAGGAACAGGGAACAAGTGAGACCAGAATGGAACCCAACACAGGGCCCAGAGCACCATGGCCAAGTGGGAGATGGCGCTGGTGAGCATTGAGTCCCCTGGTGCCAACCCTCAGCTCTGGAGGCAGCTGCCAAGAAGCGATGGGAGCAGAGTCAGGGCTGAACTGGCAAACCAGTGCTGTGCCCACCTTGATTTCATGGGGTGGAGGGGGGCATACACAGTCAGTATCCATATAAGGCGAGAGGCCCCTTCACCTCCTATACGTGCACAAAATAAGGTAAAAGGGTGGCTACATAATTTGCTTGGGGACACACCATGGAAGGCACCCAGTGGATGCTGAATTTAGTTGGATAGGTGTGTCCATTTATTTTTGTTTTTATTTTCCTTACTCTAGGACGTGGGTCAAAAAAAATCTTGCTGCAATTTATGTCAGAGTGTTCTGCCTATGTTTTCCTCTAAGAGTTTTATAGTGTCCGGACTTACATTTAGGTCTTTAATCCATTTTGAGTTTATTTTTGTGTATGGTGTTAGGGAGTGTTCTAATTTCATTCTTTTACATGTAGCTGTCCCGTTTTCCCAGCTACGTGTGTCCATTTAAACTTCTCTCCCTCTCTCTCTTTCTCTTAAAAATCTTTTGGAGTAACCCGTAAGAAGCTTTTTGGTAGAATACAGTAACTTCTAAACTTGGAAATGGTACATTTTTTTAAATAAAAAAATACAAACTGAAATGGAAATGACTTTCTTCCAAAACACTTTAAAGAAACATATTATCATGTGGAATCTCATTTTGAATGAATCAGAGTACAGTAAATCTCCAAATATCCACTTAGCTGTCTGCTGTGGTTTCCTAAACAGGAAAATGACTTCAGCAGGATGGTCTTTTCCCCTGGATCCACAGCAGGCAGCTTTCTGTGCTGCTCTGAAAACATTTTAATTCTTCCCCAAGTACCATGTTTCTTGGAATTATTCACCGGAAACTAATAGCATTCCGAGTTTTAAAGTCATTCCAACCACAAGTGACTTTGTAATAGTGCTTAACAGTAGTATAAAAAGGGATCGAGCACAGTTTACAACAGCATTAGTCACATTTGCACGTAGTAACCCCCACGCAAAGATGTGTGTTTCTATTCCACTGTGATCACTGGACGGATGTACTGGGTCGTGACAACACCCAAGCTAAATCAGTACAATGTGTTGGATGGTGTCAAGTGCTAGGGGAAAAAAAAAAAAACAGGCAAGGACAGGATCTTAAGCGTGCTGGGCTGGAGGTAGGAAGGCAGTTGAAATGATATATGGAGTGGTCAGGGAAGGCATCATGGAGGAGGTGACATTTGAGTCAAGACCTCGGTAGTATGTGAGTCATATGGGCGTTTGGGGAAGAACATTCCAGGCAAAGGGAAGAGTATGTACAAAGACCCTGGGGCAGGTGTGTGCCTGAGGAGCACAAGGGCACAGCTAGAATGTAGTGACCAATGGGGAGAGTAGCTGGGGATGAGGACAGAGATGGAACAGGGACCACATCATAAAAAGCCTCCGGGTAAAGACTTTGGCTTTCACTCTTAATGATGGAGTATGCCACTGGAGGTTTTTGAGCTGAGAAGTGACATGATCTGAATTGTGTCTTAGCACCCGAAGCAGAGAGAGCAGTTAAGAGGCTCTATTGAACCAGAGAAAGAAGAACAGAAATTCTCCTGAAGAAGGGAAAGACTGTTCCCAATGTTTAGAGACAGGTCAGGTCTCCCCAAAGAAGAAAAAATAACGCACGGTAATTGTTCAGATAACTGAGCATTTGGGGATTAAATGTGTGATGTTATTTTTAGAAGATAGCATTTAAAAAAACAATGCCCTGCTCTTGGTTTTTTATTGTATCTTTCAGAGCACACCATGGGGAAAGATAAGAAAGCATCGCCTTCCAAGTACAGCACTGAATTAGAAGACCCTGTTTCCACTTTTGGTCTTATTTTGACCTTGTAATATCCTAGGGCTGATGACATAATCTTTCTGGGCTTTAGTTTCCTCAGTGGAGACATCATTATTAATTACTTTATGGAATTACTATGTCAGTTAGTAACACAGTAATAATCTGATGGTCATAAAGTAACTCTGAGTGTCTTTGAAATCCACATGACATAGAACTGTGGTGGGGACCCATTAGTGTCATTATTACAAGAAACACATGGCATTTTAGCATGAAAAACGTTCACGGACAGGAAAAACCACGGGCGGTCAGGAGGAGACTGGTGTGAATTTGGAAAGAGATGGGTGGTAAGAGGGATGACATTTAATTTCAGGGCATTTCGATGTATACAACCAGGGATTTTGTAATGCTACTTATAAAGGGACAGACATTTTAGGAGAATGAGGAAAAAAGAGAGAGTGTGTGTACTTTAGTACATCACCTCCTGGTGCCAGAGTATGGCTCTCAGTACATGTGACACCTTCTCCCTTATTAGTACTCTGTTCTTATATCTGACTAGGATAACTCGTACTTTTAAAATTTTTAATTAAATTTTTATTTTATATTGGAGTATAGTTGATTTACAATGTTGGGTTAGTTTCAGGTGTACAGCAAAGTGATTCATTTATACATATACACATATCCATTCTTTTTCAGATTCTTTTCTCATATAGGTTATTACAGAATATTGAGTAGAGTTCCCTGTGCTGTACAGTAAGTCCTAGTTGATCACCTATTTTATATATAGCAGTGTGTATATGTTAATTCCAGACTCCTAATTTATCCCTCCCACCCCACTTTCCCCTTTGGTAACTGTAAGTTTGTTTTCGAAGTCTGCGAGTCTGTTTGTTTTGTAAATAAGTTCATTTGTATCATTTTTTTAGATTCCACATATAAGTGAAATCATATGATATTTATCTTTCTCTATATGACTTACTTCACTCAGTATGACAATCTCTGGGTCCATCCATGTTGCTGCAAATGGCATTATTTTATTCCTTTTTATGGCTGAGTAATATTCCATTGTATATATGTACCACATCTTCTTTATCCATTCATCTGTCGATGAAAACATTTAGGTTGCTTCCATGTCCTGGCTATTGTAAATAGTGCTGCAATGAACATTGGGGTGCTCGTATCTTTTCAAATTATGGTTTTCTGTAGGTATATATGCCCAGGAATGGGTTTGCTGGATCATATGATAGTTCGATTTTTAGTTTTTTAAGGAACCTCTATATTGTTCAGATAACTTGTATTTTTGAGCAACATGTTCAAAACACTGGCAAGGTTGACCTCTAACACATATGCCATGGATAATTGTAGGCATATTGAAATGTGTGATATTTATTTTCCTTATTACACATTAATTTCTCAAACAGAACTGTGAAATCTCATATAATTGGCCACAACTTTGGATGAATAATGAGGGGGACCATGGTGTATCTTTCTTCCTTTCCTTTCCTTTTTTTTTTAAAGTAATTCAGAAAGCTTTTATTCTGTTTTGCTATCTTTTAAAGCAAGATTATCTGTCCAAAGAGTCTAGAAAATTACCTCTACTGTTCCCAGCTGATTTTGTCTGGACTGTTTCTGTGAGATGGTGGCTTTTTCTTAAAGACACAGGATAACTGGTGTGACCTTGGCTCTGAGGAGGGCACCAAAGGACTTCTATGAATTGGGGTCAAGATGTCTGTTGCTCTGACAGGGCCCCTTAACTGCTTTGTTTATTCCTTCAACAGATATTTTTCAATCATATACTATGTTGGGTGCTGCGGGGCATAAAAAAGATGACTAAGACATGGTCCCTATCGCCAATGAGCTTATAATCTAACAGGGAAATAACTCTCAGATCAGGCAGTTGGTGATATGTCTCATGAGCGGTAATGAGCGGTTGGGGGTGGAGACAGTCCCTGCGGCTCGAAGTATCAGGGCTGCTTTGTGGAAGAGCTGATGTCTGAGCAGCTGGCCGGCAGTGCATTCACGCTGAAGGAATAAAGAAGCCAAGTAATGGTTGGGTGACGCTTCTCAGAGGGGTTGCACCAGCCAGGTGGGACTTCCTGGGCACAGAGAAGACAAGAAGAGGACATTACAGGCCAAGAGCCAGGCCTGAAACCTGATGGGTGTGTTACAGAGGGGTGGCCATCAGTTATCCTGGAGCAAGGGAGTTCCAGGAGAAAAACCTGGCCAAGTAGATTTGGGCCAGATTTTGTGGGATCTTAGTTCCCAGACCAGGGTTCGAATCCCTGCCCCCTGCCTTGGAACCGTGGACTCTAAACCACTGGACTGCCAGGGAAGTCCCTGGATTTTGTCTTTGAAAGTCAGGCGTAGGAGTTTGCAGACAGTGGAGGGTACTAACGATTTCTGAGTTGAGCCGTGACATTTGCAAAGGGCATTTTGGGGACGCAAAGCCAGCAGTGATGTATGGGATAAACTCGAGGGTGAAGGAAAGCCGAAATGTGGAAGCTCTTGTAATAGAATTAGAGATGAGGAGAGAGGATTAGTGGGGAGTGAACGTACCAGGAGAGACGGGCAGGGATGAGATGTCAAAGAACAAAATGAACACGACTTGGGTCTTTGAACTGCGAAAAGTCATCCAAATATCAGGGAATTTTGAAGGGAAGGAAGGGGTAATGATTCCTCCAAGGGGTTGAATCAATGTGAAGCTGGAATAGGGAACATCCCGGAATAGGGAAGTTGAGAGATGTCATCTCAACCTGGAGAGTTATCATCAACTCAAATTACCTGGGTCGTGGAGACCAGCCTGCTCGAGGTTGGGTCCCTTGAGCCCTCTAGGTGTGTGGTTAATGGGACTGTGGTGTTTCTCAACTCCTCATCCGCTCAGAGCCATCTAATCTTTACGAATTTGATCAGATGTCTGGCTCCTGCTGTATGGATGTATTTCCACGGGTTGTCTGTGTCAGCTTGGAAGTGAATGTTTGTACAGCTTTGGTGGAGAATAAAGGTCATGTATATACGTGCTCATTTCTAAATGGGCTGTAATTATATGCACAACCCAGGACTCCATGACTCACCTCTGCCCTTATTAACTCCACCCAATGAACTGCCTCTTTCATTCAAATATGAAGTCACTCCATCCACTTTTTAAATCTTGGCAGAGATTTCATGATAACTCTTTTTTTCGAAGGGAATCTAAAAGTTTGAATGCCACACTCTCATGAGAGTCCCCAGAGGGAGAAACATCCACTCCCCAAACATGAGCTGGTTCTGTATTTCTCTGAGACCCAGTGATTTCCACATCATCCTGGGAGGTGAGGAGATGGGCAAAAGTACCTTACATAGTGAGTAGGTTTGACACATTGAACTTCAACCAAAGATCAAAAAGCATAGTGGAGGGCTTCCCTGGTGGCGCAGTGGTTAAGAATCTGCCTGCCAATGCAGGAGACACGGGTTCGAGCCCTGGTCCAGGAAGATCCCACATGCCATGGAACAACCAAGCCCATGCACCACAAGTACTGAGCCTGCGCTCTAGAGCCTGCGAGCCGCAACTACTGAAGCCCATGTGCCACAACTACTGAAGCCCACGCACCTAGAGCCCGTGTTCCACAAGAGAATCCACTGCAGTGAGAAACCCGTGCACTGCAACGAAGAGCAGCCCCCGCTCGCTGCAGCTAGAGAAAGCCCACACGCAGCAACGAAGACCCAACGCAGCCAAACATGAATAAATAAATTTATAGAAAGAAAGGATAGTGGAGATTTTGGTTTCTTAATCTAAGTAAATTTAAACTCCTGGCGAGAAGGGAGAGGTAAAACAAATACGAACGTAACATCCTGCTTTTAGCTCTGAGAGAGGCGGTTCACAGGAAAAGGCTATAAATCAGAAGGGGCTGGTAGCTCATCCGTGGTCAGTAAAAGCGACATTTTCCACGGGGGAGTGAGCTGAAGTGGGGGAGGCAGGAAAACATCGGAATCTCTCCAGATTCCTTGGAAACACTCGTCTCCATGCATACCTGTAGGGTATTTACTATGGGTAAAAGATTGTTGTCCGCACAAAGCAGACACAGTTTCAGCTCTTTCCATATAATAAATCTATCTATTTACCTATCATAGTTGCTAAGGTTATTACAAGGGTTTGCAGATGAGTGTTTAGAATGGATGTGCAATGCTGTCTTCACAGATACAATCTTTGAAACTAGTATCTTTGGTAATGACACTGAGAGTATTGTTTTTCTCTGAATAATAATGATTTTCAAAAGATTTTAACCATGAAATACCACAAACAGAAAGTAAGGATTCCCATTTGCTTTAAGATTCAAATCAGCTAAATATTCACAGGGTGCTCACACCGAGCTTTCACATATCTTACCTTATTGAGGGACCACAGCAGCCTTGTGAGATGTTTTTATTGCCCCCCCACCTTTTTTTTTTTGGCTGTGCTGCACGGCTTGAGGGATCTTAGTTCTCTCAAGGGATCGAACCCGGGCCCCCAGCAGTGGGAGTGTGGAGTCCTAACCACTGGACCACCAGGGAATTCCCTATCACCCCCCCCCCCATTTTAGAGATAAGGAAACTGAGGCTCAGGGAGGTTGCATAACTTCCCTAATCTCCTACTAGTAAATGGCAGAATAGGGACTGAAACCCAGGTCTTCAGGTTGTAAATGCCCCACTCTTCCAATATTGCAGCTGTTCCACGAGAAAAGAACAGACCCATCTCTAGGCTGATGGAAAAAAATTTACCTCTACCCTGAAGTGAAGGGAATTTAAAATCCTCTTGACCAATGGACTTCAGAGCTGAGGATCCTTTGGTTTCAAGATCCCTTCTCATCCACCCTTCCCCTTTTGGGGTTTAAGATCTAAAGAGGTTATCACTTGGAAATCCAGTAAGCAAATCTTATGAGATTTTCAGGCCAAATTGTAAAACCCATAATGTTTACATGGTCTAGATAAATTTTTATTGTTTATTTATATTTCAGTTTCCTAACTACTGGTAGTAAAACTGCCCTTATATAAACATGAAAAAAAACTCCCAGCACTCAATATTATTTTTACCTGCCTTCACGGTCTCCAAGCCTTTCCGGCAGTTAAATAATATGCCATCTTCGCTACTACTGTCCTTTCTCACTTGTCCCTGAAATCGGACAGAAGTCTAAGGTTACCCTGAAGTTAATGATTAAAATCTTCTCCACGTGGACGTTATTCATCATTTCTTGGGAGCCTTCTTGGGTCATCCATTAGTTTCCAGTTCTGAAACAGCCTAGTGTAGATTCTTCAATATCCTGTGATAATGTAGATTCTTAAACAGCGTGATAGAGACTCTGATCTCTTGAGAATTCCCACCTGTGGTGATTAACAATGTTGTGTTAGTTTCAGGTGTACAGCAAAGTGATTCAGTTATACATATACATGTATCTATTCCTTTTCCGTAAATTTTTTTATAATTAATTAATTATTTATTTTTTGGCTGCTTTGGGTCTATTTTTGCTACACGCGGGCTTTCTCTAGTTGCTGTAAGCCGAGGCTACTCTTCGTTGCGGTGCACGGGCTTCTCATTGTGGTGGCTTCTCTTGCTGTGGAGCACAGGCTCTAGGCGTGCCGGCTTCAGTAGCTGTGGCACGTGGGCTAAGTAGTTGTGGCTCGCGGGCTCTAGAGCGCAGGCTCAGTAGTTGTGGCGCACGGGCTTAGCTGCTCCACGGCATGTGGGATCTTCCCAGACCAGGGCTCAAACCCGTGTCCCCTGCTTTGGCAGGCGGATTCTTAACCACTACACCACCAGAGAGATCCCCATGTATCTATTCTTAATGGTTTTTTACCTAATGAACCACCTTGTTGGTCTCTACTTTTGAACACTTCCCCCTTTTAATTGGTAGCCATGATGGTCAAGGCCAATTCCTCCTTTACCACGTTACTCTTCAACCAGCATCTAGTTCAAGGGAACTACCTTCTGAAGAAAGATTCAGAAACACAGATTTCTACCAAAAGAAATTTCTATTATTTTTTATCTTATGCCTGTTTTAATACATTTTTCTACACACAATTCTTTTTATCATCCAGTCTCTTATGATTCATTCAGAAGAAACCGAGAGCCAAATCAAGTTTTTAAACACATATATCTAAGCAGTGTTTTGTAAAAGCTGACCTATTTTAAGATCACCCAAAGGTTATTTCAGGTCGGTGAATAAGAATATGTTAATGAACAGCAGAGGCTGCATTTGTTGATTTTTAAAAGAGAAATCAGATTTGGGGAGATTTTAAGTTTTTCTTCAGTGATTCATAATCAGTTTTGCAATTTGAAAGCAGTTTATGAGTCATCCAGTTTATGAATCTGTCGTCACGTCCTTGCGAAAGGGCTCCCTTTCCTTATGGCTTTTTAAAGTTTAATTCAGTTATCTGAAAGCTGTCATCTTAACCTCATTTGTCCTACTTCTTGAAATTTCACCTTTATTAGTGGGTAAGAAGGCCTAGGGACTAGTGATGTAAATTATCTGAAACATCCCTGTTCTGGGCTTATAAGTCACAGTTGAATGGATAGTTGTTTTGAAAAAACCCTGTAAAAATACCACTCCTAGTTTTTTTCCCCAAGTTCTAAATATGAATTCTCTGTTTTCAGTTATCTTGTTTCTGCCTCTGCATGCAATAAACTCTAGCCACCTGTAGGACAGCTGGGCCATACAACCTTTTGCTAGGATGAAAAAGCAGAGTTAACTGAAATTCTTCAAAAAAAACAAAACACCCTCAGCTAGTGAAGGAATAACCTCGATAGACTCATGTTGACAAGCAAAGCCCTGGAGAAAAGAAAATAGGCTGCTTTCAGGTCCAGACAGATCATTTACAGTATCTTTGGATTCCATTTTTGATCAGGAAATCAGATCAACACCCTTGCAGGGAAAGGTTCACTTGGTCACAGGTGGGGCACTTTAGTTAAAGTGTCTATTTCTTAGTCCATATTAGGCAACAGGAACTGGATGAAAGGCACTTATTTTTCATTCTGTGTCATTCAACCATAAATGACTCAGTTCTGATATTATTTACCAAGCTCCACTGAACTCCTAGGAGAGGCAGCTGGATGGCACATGTAACGCTGATCTTATACTCTCAGTAGGGAAGGTAGTGAGTGACTAGTAAAGGGGGTACTTTTTCCTTAAGATATTAATTTAATAGCTGACTCACATCCCAGGGACTTGATTGACCCCTCAAATCCTTCATTTCTAAAATAATATGGGCTTAATCTAAGTAATTTTACTGTCACTCCTGGCAAAGCTTATTGAAATTTAAGGGAGATTTTTTTAAAAGTCACATTTGAAACCACATGGGATTGGAGAAACAAATGATTTAGTAGCAGCAAAAAATGCAAAAATAATATGAAACGTTAATCTAGCATTTGGAATGTCACCAGATCTCATTATTATTACTTTAAAAAAATAGACTATTTGTTACAGCAGTTTTGGGTGCACAGCAAAACTGAGCAGAAAGTACAGGAAGGCCATGTGCCCCCTTACCCGTCACATGCACAGCCTCCTCCACCATCAGCATCCCTCATCGGAGTGGTACCTTTGTTACAATCGATGCACCCACACTGACACATCATAATCACCCAAAGTCCATAGTTTATATTAGAGTTCACTCTTGGCATTGGACAAATGTATATAAAGATACGTATCTACCATTACAATAACACATAGAGAGGTTTTACTGCCCTCAAAACCTCTGTGCTCTGCCTATTGAGATCATTTTTTTTTCTTTAGTTTTAAATTTAATGATCTAAATATGAGTTAAAATCCAAAAGTTTTAAAAAGCACAAGAATCCAAGTGTTTAACTTAAATGTAATGGTTGTTAAAAATCATTAATATTTTTACTTAAAGCATTTAATATTAAATGTTAAATGTCAACATTCATATTAAGATTTCATTAATTCAGAACATGTGTCTGAAATTTACCTTTGCAGTAGCCATGAAAAAAATCTGTCTGCTAAGTACGTTAAATAGTTTAAATGCCTGAGAAGTTTTCAGCCGAGGGACAGCACCAATTATTACCAATCCCCTGCCACTGGAACTTAACTAAAATTAAGTAAACCAACAATAATAACAAAGGACAGAAAAATTTCTGAACTATCTCTAAGTATTAGGGAAACAAAATTTCTAGTATTTCTTAATTACACACATTTCTAAATAACCCAGGAGTCAAAGAAGAAATCATAGTGGGAATTAGAAAATATTTTGAACCAAATGAAAGTGAAACCACAGTATATCAAAATTTGTGTCATGGGGACTTCCCTGATGGTCCAGTGGTTAAGAATCTGCCTTCCAATGCAGGGGATGCAGGTTCGATCCCTGGCTAGGGGACTAGGATCCCACATGTTGCGGGGCAACTAAGTCTGCATGCTCTAGAGCATGCACGCCACAACTGGAGAGCCCGCATGCCACAACTACTGAGCCTGCAGCAAAATCCAGCATGCAGCAATGCAACCAAATAAATACATAAATATATAAATAAATAAATATATATTTTTAAAAATTTGTGTCATGCAGCCAAAGCAGTGCTTAGAGGGAAGCTTATAGCATTAAATACATATATTAGGAAAGAAGTGTCTAAAATTCATGATCTAAGCTTCCACCTTAAGAGACTAGGAAAATGACAAGCAAATTAAACCAAACATAAGCATAAGTAAAGAGAAGAGTGGAAGCTAAATGAAATAGAAAATGGTAAAACAATAGAGAAAAATCAATGGAGCCAATAGCTGGTTCTTTGAAAAGGTTAATTAAGTTGATAAACTCCTAGCCAGAATGATCAAGATTTTAAAAAAAGGGAAAAGCACAAATTACCAATATCAGGAATGACATCACCATGTATCCTACAAATAATAAAAGGATTATAAGAGAATATTTTGAACAATTTAAGGCCAAGAAATTTGATAACTTATGAAACAGACATTCTTTGAAAGATACAAGTTACTGAAACTGACTCAAGAAGAAACAAAAAAATCTTATATTGATTAAATAAATTAAGTTTGTAATTTTAAAACTTCTGACAAAGAAGACACTGGGCCCAGAAGACTTCATTAAAGAATTCTATCAGGACTTCCCTGGTGGTGCAGTGGTTAAGAATCCACCTGCCAATGCAGGGGACACGGGTTCGACCCCTGGTCCGGGAAGATCCCACATGCTGCGGGGCAACTAAGCCCGTGCACCACAACTACTGAGCCTGCGCTCTAGACCCCGTGGGCCACAACTACTGAAGTCCATGGGCTTAGAGACCGGGCTCTGCAACAAGAGAAGCCACCGCAGTGAGAAGCCTGTGCACCACAATGAAAACCCAATGCAGCCAAAAATAAATAATAATAAAAAAAAACAGATGAGTTAATTGGGTAGGAAACACTTGAAAAAAAAAAGAATTCTATCAAATGTTTGACAGAAATAATTCCCCTCCTACACAAACTTTTGGAAAATAGAAGGAGAAGTAACACTTTCCAACTCATTTTATGAGGCTAGGATTACCCTGAAACTTAAACTAGACAAAATTATTATAAATAAAGAAAACCATAAACCAATATTCCTTATTAACATAGAGGCAAAATCCTTAACAATACATTAACAGATCACTCTTTCAATATATATAAATATATACTGAGAGGAAGAGAGACAGAGAGGATAATATATAGGGAGGATATATACCAAATGGGCTTCGTACCAGAAATTCAAGATTGGTTTAATTTTCAAAATCAACAAATATGACTCATAGAATAAAGGAGTAAAACTATGTGATATCTATGTTGGTGGTCCCCAAACCACCTTCAGATTCAACGATCCTTGAGGACTTGTGGTTCGGCATATAGTCATACTCATGGTTAAGATTTATTGCAGTGAAAAGATATAAACCAAAGTCAGCAATGAGGTGAAATATGGAAGAGACCAGGTGTAAGCTTCCAAAAGTCCTCTCTGTGCTTAATTCCTGTAGCGACATGTTGTCACAGCATGTTGTTTACTGGAGAAGCTCAGAAGAGACTCTGCCCAGGGTTTTTCTTGGGGGGCTAGTCACATAGGCAGTCTACTTGGCACATACCAAAATTCCAGACTTCCAGAACAAAAGCGGGTGTTCAGCATAAACCACATTGCTTGTACAAACAGTTTAGGCACAGTGAACCACTCACCAGTTCAGGGAACAGTGGGAAACCTCCCAAAACCTATGTCCCAGGTTGCAGCCAAAGGCTAACCTTGCAAACAGGCCTTTCAAAGGACAACAGTCTCAGCCTGCCATGTTAACCCTTTTGTTACATGTATCTCCACAGATGGAGCCCACACACACACCCCAAAGAAAATTTTGGACAAATTTAGTACCTATTCATAACTGGTGGCAAACTGAGAATATAAAAGAATTACCTCAATGTAATAAAGGACGTCCACAGAAAACTAGTGCTAACAATATCTTTCATGGTGAGACACAGAATGCTTTTTCCCTGAGACTGGGAAAAAGACAGGGATGTCCACTCTCACCTTTCCTATTCAACACCGTACTGTGCGATAAAGCAAGAAAAAGAAATTAAAAGTATACACATTGGAAAGATGTAAAACTTTTTATTCACGGACAACATAATCTTGTACATAGAAAATCCCCAAATCCTACAAAAAAAGTGTCATTAGATATAATTGAGGTTAGTAAGGTTATAGGATTCAAGGTCCATATACAAAAATTAATTGGATTTCTATATACAATAGTTACAATGTACAATTGAAAATTCAAATGAAAAATGCCATTTACAATAGCTTCTAAAATCATGAAGTACTCAGGGATAATCTTAAAATATGTATGAGACCAGCACACAGAAAATTCCAAAATATTACTATAAGAAATTTTAAAAGATATAAATATATAAGTAGACCATGTGCATGGATGGGAAGGCTCAATTAAAAAAAATGTCAGGGGCCTCCCTGGTGGCGCAAGTGGTTGAGAGTCCGCCTGCCGATGCAGGGGATACGGGTTCGTGCCCCGGTCTGGGAGGATCCCATATGCCGCGGAGCGGCTGGGCCCGTGAGCCATGGCCGCTGAGCCTGCGCGTCCGGAGCCTGTGCGTCCGGAGCCTGTGCTCCGCAATGGGGGAGGCCACAACAGTGAGAGGCCCGCATACCGCAAAAAAAAAAAAAAAAATGTCAGTTATCTCCAAATTGATTTATAGATTCATTGCAATCCTAAAAAATTCCAGCAGGTTTTTGTAGAAATTGGCAAGCTGATCCTAAAATTTATATGGAAATGCAAAGAACCTAGAAAAGCCAAAAAGGTTTAGAAAGTAAGGAGCAAAGATGGGAGACTCACATTATTTGATTTCAGGATGTAATATTCAGCTACAATAATCAGACAGTGTGGTGTCGGTATAAAGATTGACACATAGATTAATGGAACAGTATAGAGTACTAAAAATAGACCTGCACATATTTAGTCAATTGACTTTTGACAAAGTGGCCAGGATAATTCAGTTGGGAGAAAAGAGGCTCTTTTCAACAAGTTGTGCAGAAAAAACTGGGTATCCACATGGAAAATAGGAACCCTGATGTTTACCTTATGTCCTACACAAAATTAAGGGATATGAGCAAAATGGATCATGTCCCTTAATATAAAACTTGTAGATGAATATATAGGAGAAAAATCTTTGAAACCTTGGGATAGGCAAAAATGTCTTAACTGGGACACAAAAACATGAATAATAAAAAAACTAAAAAATGGGCTCTATCGGGACTTCCCTGGTGGCACAGTGGTTAAGAATCCGCCTGCCAGTGCAGGGGACATGGGTTTGAGCCCTGATCCAGGAAGATCCCACATGCCACGGAGCAACTAAGCCTGTGCACCAGAACAATTGAGCCTGAGCGCCACAACTACTGAAGCCCACGACTAGAGCCCATGCTCTGCAACAAGAGAAGCCACCTCAATGAGAAGCCCAAGCACTGCAACAAAGAGTAGCCCCCATTTGCCACAACTAGAGAAAGCCCATGTGCAGCAACGAAGACCCAACGCAGCCAAAAATAAAATAAATAAATAAATTTATATTAAAAAAAAAAGTAACCACAGACCTGGAGACAGTATTTACAATACAATAAGCACATGAACACATGCTCAACGTCATTAGGCATCAGGGAAACACAAAGTAAAACCACACACATCCACTGGAATGGCTAAAATTTAAGAGCATGATAATACCAGTGTGGATGAGACTGTGGAGCAATTGGAACTCCCATATACTGCTGGTCCAACCACTTTGGAAGACAGCTTGGCAGTTTCTTATAAAGTTATATGTATGATTCAATTCCACTCTCAGTTACTTATCCAAGCCAAATGAAAACACAGGTCTACACAAAAACTTGTACACAAATGATCGTAGCATCTTTATTCATAATAATTGCCAAAGAACTAGAAATAACCAAAATGTCCATCCATGGGTGAATGGATAAATAAATTGTGACATCTCCAAGCAATGAAATATTATTTTGCAATACAAAGGAAGAAATTAATGATTCACATGGACAAATTTCTAAAAACATGCTGGGTGAAAGAAGCCAGATGCAAAAGAGTATCTACTGTATGATTCTATTCATATGACATTCTAGGAAGGACAAATTGAGTCTAGAAAACAGGTCTCTGGTTGCCTTGGGTCAAGTGTGTTTGGTCCAGATTTACTGGGAAGGGACACAAGAGAAGCTTTTAGGGTGATGGAAATGATCTGTATCTTAATTGTGATGGTGGTTACATGGCTGTATTATACATTTGTCAATACTCATCAAAGTGTACATTTAAAGTGTATCTTTTTTTTTTGGCTGTGTTTCGTCTTCGTTTCTGCGCGTGGGCTTTCTCTAGTTGCGGTGAGCAGCGGCTACTCTTCGTTGCAGTGTGCAGGCTTCTCATTGTCATGGCTTCTCTTGTTGCGGAGCACGGGCTCTAGGCGCACAGGTTTCAGTAGTTGTGGCACGTGGGCTCAGTAGTTGTGGCTTGTGGGCTCTAGAGCTCAGGCTCAGTAGTTGTGGCACACAGGCTTAGTTGCTCTGTGACATGTGGGATTTTCCTGGGCCAGGGCTCAAACCCATGTCCCTTGCATTAGCAGGTAGATTCTTAACCACTGTGCCACCAGGGAAGCCGTAAAGTATATCTATTTTATTTTATGTAAATTCTTCTTCAGTAAAGTTGCATTTAAATCTCCAGGACTCTCTATTCATTTTGCAAAACTGAAACTCTATGCCCTTAAACAACAGCTCCTCATTTCCCCTCCCCCACTCCTGGCAACCACCATTCTACTTTCTGTCTCTATGAACTGGACCACTCAAGGTACCTCCTACTAGTGCAATCCTACAGTATTAGAGTGACTTCTTAAAAGCACATGGAACCTTCTCTTTGCCACATGGCTCTTTGTTTACAGACGTTCTGGTTTCTGCATTGACCGTACTCTTTGTGGTCCCAGCTGTCACTCCTGTCATTTCTTGGTACCACCAACACAATTCTTATTCTACCATTGCCTTCTTGCAGTGGGGACATTTCCTCTTCGCCCAGAGTTTAAAACTGGCTGCAAAATTGAGAAACCCACGGGCTGGGAAGAAAAAACATCTTAGGTAAAGAAAATTCCTTTTAACAGAACGGGGGGGAAGGAAGCCCCTTCACTAAGGGAGGAGAAAGTCAGTAGGAATGAGACTAGGACATTGCCTGAGGCCCTCAAGGACACAGTGACCCCTACTTCCTGTGTCCGGTTGAGCTGCCTTTTCTGACACACCTTGATATGCCTGAATTCACAGCTTGACGTGCAGCTAAGACACATGTGCCACAGGTAGATTTCATAGCAGCAAGTAATTATGGTTTGTATTGCCCGTATTGAGGTACAAAGACAACCGCCTTGTTAATTTTTTGAAGTCAGTAGTTATCAAGGAAAGAATCTGTTGTTACTTCAATGTTTATACAGGACCCTAATGTGCTAAGGGTGTATTATGATTACCAAATGAGCACCACGGGGAAGTGATGTGGGCATGGTACCCTGAAAGTTCAAGGTGATGGGGACCAGCTGCAAGGGCAGTCTGAGTGACTGGGCAAATAGTAGGTGAGCACCAGGAGGATAAGTATATGGTACATATATTTAAAGAAATATAATTTAAACTATTTTTAGGAAGAAGAAGCAGCTCAAGGTGTTGATTATAACACGGGAAGGAGATCTATAATTCATAGTTACCAAGACAAACAGAATGCTGTGGGTCACCTGGAGGGATGCTGGAGATATGACAAATTATATTTGCATTATTCATTATTCATATTACATGAATACATGGTGAATGAATGAACAAATTTAGCCAATTACTTGTCTTTCTGGTCCTCAGGACAAACACAAAAAATGACCTTTCGATTTAAAATTGATACCCTTTCTTTTTCTCTGAACCAAGACTTTCAGACCTTTTAGTCTATCTTCTTAATTTCGTTTCTAGGCCATAACTGACTACTAAATGAATTATCTAGTCCAGTGATAATAACCTGTTTTGCATGAGGTCAAGTCAGGGAAAAGGAAAATTGAGGAGGGGGGTGAGATTTTTTTCCCCATTTAAAATCAAAATAGATTTGAGACCCATGGACTATATCAAGAATTTAGATTATCTTCTTGATTCAGTCATCAGGTGTCCTTATGAAAAATGGAGCTGTGTTGTAAAGACCTGGGCAAAGTTGGTATGTAGTAAAACGAAAGATTTTTTCTAATCTTTTATACAGAAATTAGATCTTGGGCTGTGTGACCGCAAGAATTTGTCTATAGGCTCTACATCGCTGATATGGCCCTTTGTAGCTTAGGGTATTGATTCTGTAACCGGTGAGACATACAGATCGTGTTCACCTCACACCCTCCACTCAAACAGCTGTGTAGCTTAAAATAAGACATTTAGTGACTGGTACAAGATATAATAATACTTTAGCCATCTTGTGTATATATAGCTAACCATATGTATATAACCATAATATACACATGAAAATTACAGACATGCTGTAATAGAAGAATCATTTATTATTCATTCCAAGTACTGTGCATGCCATGTGCCAAACACACACCCCAATAAAACTGATCAAGACAGGAAGAGAGAAGGTGCAAATAAACAATACTAAGACTGAATTGGGGCACAGCTTAAAATGGTAAGAGAATATTACAAACATCTTTAGGACCACAAATTGATAAATTCCTAGAAAAGTATAACTTACCAACAGTGACTCAGGAAGAAAAAGTAAACCTGACTGGTTCTAAACCCATTAAAGAAATTGAAGCACAAGGCAAAACCTTCCTTCGAGGAAACGTCAAGCCCAGATGATTCTGCATATCACTTTTACCAGGCATTCATGGAAGAAATAATTCCAACTTTGCACAAACTCTTCCAACTAATAGAGATGAAGGGAGCATGCCTCAACTAATTTATTGAAACTCGAATCGATTTGTATAGCCATGTTACCAAAACCAGACAAAAATGGTACAAGAAAGGAGAATTCCTAACCCATTTCACTCACGAATATAGCTGTAAAAAGCAGAATATTAGCAAACAGAATCAAGGAATATATGAGAAAGATAAAGTTTATCCTGGGAAAATCTGTTGTAACTTACCCCATCAGTTGATTAAAGGAAAAAAAATGATGTGATTGCCCCCAATCAATGTAGAAAAGCAAATTTTAAAATTTAATATTCATCCATGATTTAAAAAAATCTTCGACTGAGTAGAAGAGAATATCCATAACTTAATGAAGACATGTATTAAAAAACAAGCAAACAAACAAACAAAACTACAGCAAAACTTGGGACTTCCCTGGCAGTCCAGTGGTTGACTCTGCACTTCCACTGCAGTGGGTACAGGTTCTATCCCTGGTCCGGGAACTAAGATTCCACATGCCCTGCACCTCAGCCCCCAACCCTCCAAAAACCACAAAACAAAACAAACTACGGCAAAACTCAAACTTAATGGTGAAACATTAAAAGCGTTCTCTTTAAAATTAGGAACAATTCAAAGACACCAAGTCCTACCTCTTCTGGTCCATGTGGTGATGGAGATGCTAATCAGTGCAGTGAGACAATAAAGAAAAGAACTTTAAAGATTTGGAAAGGAAGAAGTAAAGCAGAAGCCATTCTGGATAAACAACAAGGTCCTACGGTACAGCACAGGAACTATATTCAATACCCTGTGATAAATCATAATGGAAAAGAATATGAAAAAAATATATATCATAACCGAGTCACTTTGCTGCACAGCAGAAATTAAACACAGCATTGTAAATCAACTAACTTTACTAACATTTTTTTAAAAAGAAACCATTCAAAATGCATTTGACTGTCTGCTTAGAAAATCCTAAGGAATATACAGATACATTAATAAAGGGTTTTAGAAAAGCGGTGACATAAACAAAATCCAAAGGTCATTTCTACAATGTTGTTGCCCCAACAATAGTTAAAAATAGGTAATAAAAACAATTCTATTTGCAGTAGTACTTAGGAATAAGTACCATAAAAGTGAGCAAGACTTTTGTAGAGAACGTTATAAAATTTGCCCAACAGACATTAAAGATTTAAACAAATGGGGAGTTATAGCATGCTTTCAAAGACGTAACCTCCCTCTTTTTCTCTGCCAACTTTACTGAGATGTAACTGACATCTAACATTGAGTAACTACAACATGTTGACTTGATACATGTTTATATTACAATGTGCTTACCACTAAAGGAGTAGCTAACACCTCCATCATGTCACATAATTACCATTTCTCTTTCCTGGTGAGGACATACAAGATCTAGTCTCTTAGCAAACTTCAAGTATGTAGTCAGTATTGTTATCTGTAATCACAGTGTTCTACATTAGATCCCCAGATCTTATTCATTTTTTAAATAATTAATTAATTATATTTTTGGCTGTGTTGGGTCTTCGTTGCTGCATGCAGGCTTTCTCTAGATGAGGTGATTGGGGGCTACTGTTTGTTGTGGTGCACTTGCTTCTCATTGCAATGGCTTCTCATGCTGCGGAGCACGGGCTGTAAGTGCGCGGGCTTCAGTAGCTGTGGCGCACAGGCTTAGTTGTTCTGCAGCATGTGGGATCTTCCCGGACCAGGGATCGAACCAGAGTCCCCTGCATTGGCAGGCAGATTCTTATCCACTGCGCCACAGTGGATAAGCCCCCTTATTCATTTTCTAACTGAAAGTTTGTATTGTTTCACCAACATCTTCCCATTTTCTCCACCCACCCCCCAGCCCCTGGTAACCACCATTCAACTTTCTATTTCCATGATTTTGGCTTTTTTAGATTCCACATATAAGTGCTATCATATAGTATTTGTCTTTCTCTATCTGACTTATTTCCATAACCTCTTAAACATATCAATTGTTCCCTGACTTATAGATTTAATGTTATTCCAGTGAAAATTTCAAAATGGTGTTTTGTTTGATTTGGTGGAATTTGGCAAACTGAACCTTTTGCTGGTTGTAAAATAGTACATACAATAAGATTTCATTTTGTAAAAGGAAAATATGCACATTCACTGCACACATAAATGCTCTGGAAAAAATTTCAGGTGGAGGGAGTATTCATTTTCTATTGCTCTATAACAAATTAACACAGATCTAACGGTCTAAAACAACACATTTACTGACTCATGGTTCTGTAGTTCAGAAGGCTGTCATGGTGTGGTTGAGTTTCCTGCTCCGGGTAACACAAGGCTGAAATCAAGATGTGGACTGGGTTTAGTTCTTGTTTGGAGGCTCAGCAGGAACATCTGCTTCTAAGCTCTTTCTTGTTGGCAAAATTCAGGTCCTTGGGGAGGTAGGACTGAAGCGCTGTTTCCTTGCTGACTATCAGTTGGGGGCTGTTCTTAGTACCTACAAGCTGCCCACATTCCTTGTCATGGGACCCACTCCTTCTTCGAACCAGCAATGGTGCAGTGAACCCTCCTGTGCTTCAAATCTCTGACTTCCTTTTCTGTGACCAGACAGAGAAAACACTGCTTTTAAAGAGCTCATGTGATTAGGTCAGGCCCACCTGAATATTTTACCTATTTTGAGGTCAGCTGGTTTGGTACCTTAATTACATCTGCAAATCCTCTTCCTGGCAGTACCTAGTGTTTGATTGAATAACTAGAAGAAGGTGTGTGTATGTGCCAGGAGCCTGGAATTTTGGTGGGCGGGTTGCATCTTAGAATTCTGCCAACCTCAGTGAGATTACAAATTTGTGTGTATGTGTACTTTTATATATTTTACAATTGTCTAATGTTGACTTTTTTGGATTTAAAATTTCTTTTTTACACATTATATTTGTTTTTATGTTCTTGGTATACAGCCTTACCAAATAAATTGTTTTGTTTTTGTTTGTTTTTTTTGTGGTACGCAGGCCTCTCACTGTTGTGGCCTCTCCCGTCACGGAGCACAGCCTCCGGACACGCAGGCTCAGCGGCCATGGATCACGGACCCAGCTGCTTCGCGGCATGTGGGATCCTCCCGGACCGGGGCACGAATCCATGTCCCCTACATCGGCAGGTGGACTCTCAACCACTGCACCACCAGGGAAGCCCATAAATTGTTTTTAAACCATAAATTGTGGAATATTATCAAATGCTTTCTCTATTTCTATTAAAATAATAGTGTTATTTTCTCCATTAAACCATCAATATAGGGCTTCCCTGGTGGCACAGTGGTTAAGAATCCACCTGCCAATGCAGGGGACTTGGGTTTGAGCCCTGGTCTGGGAAGATCCCACATGCCATGGAGCAACTAAGCCCATGCACCACAACTACTAAACCTGCGCTCTAGAGCCCATGAGCCACAACTACTGAGCCCACATGCCACAACTACTGAAGCCCGCGCACCTATAGCCTGTGCTCTGCAACTGCAACAGGAGAAGACATTGCAGTGAAGAGCAGCCCCCGTTTGCCACAGCTAGAGAAAGCCCGTGCACAGCAACAAAGACCCAACACAGTCAAAAATAAATTAGATAATTTAGAAAAATCAATATAGTGAATTACATAGGTAGGTTTTCTGATGTTAAACCATCCTTATGTTCATGGAACACAGTGTTTCATTATTTAAATATTTTAACAATTAAATAAAATTTAAACAGGGCAGGGTCCCGGTTTCTCCTAAAGGAATACACATAACAATATCTTTGAGTTCTTCTGTAGGAACATCACTCTTCTGTAGGAACCACCCAGGTGCAGGATGGTAACTTCAGGCTGAGCACATGATTCCTGGAACACCCCTGTCACCTCACTACCAACCAATCAGAAGAAAGTCTGCACACAGTGAAGCTAAAGAAGACTCTGACCCCCTCCCCAAATGATTCTCCCTTTAAAAATGTTCATGGTCAAGCAGAATACTTGGAGTTGGTTTTTGGACACAAGTCGGCCATCTCCCCGAGTTACTGGCCTCCTGAATAAAGTAACTGTTCCTTACCAACCAACACTTGCCTCTCGAGTATTGGCTTTTGAGCCACAAACAGCTGAACCCGAGTTCAGTAACACTACCTGCCTACCTGCAGGAAGTTCTGTTTGACCTGTTTGTCACCAGGTTCCTCTCCCCAAGTTCACTTACTTGTATACAAATCCATCTGAGTCGGCTGTCAGGCTATGATTCCAGTCTTCACTTGATACATTCCTGCCGGGCACCTCCATCACTTTCCACACCCTTCCCGCAAGTTAGCAAAGACCAGGCTATTACTTTCAATAAAACTTTACCAAAACTTTGATGCAACAGGTGATACTAGGAAGCTTAAAACTGGGTGCAAGATAACACTGACTTGTAAATCCTGAGGCCCAAGCCTTGAGGTTTGGGTGTTCTGGAGTGTTCTGGAGTCAATGTCAATCACATTTTTTCTACCACTCCAACACCACCTGGGAGTCCTGCAATTCGATTCAGTTCAGACACTCTACTGCCTGGAGTTACTGCAGACGCCACAGCTTCAGGGCTCAGTCCCACAGGACTGCCCCCACGTTAGAAGCCAGTGCAAGTCCTGGACCACCTGTACTTCTGACCAACTGGCTATAAATCAGGGGTCCCACTGCTGCAGGAAAGAAAGTGGGGCACGAGAGGACGGTCATGTTCCAAGTCTCAGGCGAGTCCTTAGGATGGCCACCGAATGTGGGTTCTTGGCTTCGCACAGGAAAGAATTCAAGAGTGAGCCATCGTAAGGTGAAAGAAGGTTAGGTATTCAGGGAGATACACACTCCATAGACAGAGTGTGGGCCATCTCAGAAAGTGAGGAGCACCAGGCTATGGGCTTGTCAGTTTTTATAAGGGTGGCTAATTTCATAGGCTAATGAGTGGGAGGATTGTTCCAACTGTTTTGGGGAAGAGACGGGAATTTCCAGGAATTAGGTCACTGCCCACTTTTTGGCCTTTTATGGTTGGCCTGTCATGGCGCCTGGGGGTGTGTCATTTAGCGTGCTGATGTGTTCCAGTGAGCGTATACTGAGGCTCAAGGTCTAGTGGAAGTCGACTCATCTGCCATCTTGGACCTGGTTGGTTCTAACCTGTTTATGTTGTGTCCTCAACAGCTGTGTCATTCTTTTAAAGGTTGTGCCCTGCCCACTTCCTGTCTCACTACCACCCCCTCCTAAATTTTAATCACTTGCTAGAACAGCTAGAACTAGGGAAGACACTTCATCTATGCTTACAGTTTATTGTAAAGGATGAGACTCAGGAACAGCCAACTGGAAGACATGCCTGGGGCAAGGCATGGGGAGGTGGGGGGCTGCTGGGAGCTGCCACTGTCCTCTCTGGGCACACCCTTCTCCCAGCCCCTTCCTGCATTCAGCAACTGGGAGGCTCATCAAAGCTTGTTGTTCAAGTTTTTATAGAGTTTAATCTTCCGCTCCCTCCCTTCCCCAACCACGCACACACTTTTTTGGATGTTGGTGGGTGGAGCTGAAAGTTCCAGCCCTCTAATCCTTTGGCTCTCTGGTGACCAGCCCCAATCAGAGGCAATCTAGGGCCCCACCCTGAGTCACCTCATTAGCATTAACTCAGGTGTGGTCAGAAGGGGCTCGTAGTGAATAACAAGAGACATGCCCATCACTCAGGAAATTCCAAGGGTTTTAAGAACTCTGTGCCAGAAACAAGGGGCAAAGACCAAATATATTTCATATGATACCACAGGCAGCCTTCTGGTACCTCCATTTATTGCATGGACAGCCCGTGTGGGATGACAATGACACACTGGCTGGGTACTACAGCATCCTTTGAAGAAACTTTATGTTTGAGATTGCAGAGAAAGTAGTTAAGAAGTCATCACAGGAAGATCAGAAAGTTGTTGATTATCTCTACAGGCGTTCAGCATTGGCTCACAGCCTTTTTTTAATTTTAATTAGTTTTAAATATTAAAAATTTGAAGATTTCTTGTTTCTCTCAAAGCATAAGAAGGGACCACGATAATGGTGCCTTGGCACCAGTTGTCTGGAGATGAACAGGGCTGTCTTTTGGGGCAGACATGTCCTCTCCTGCTCACCACGGTCCCTTCCATGTCCCACAGCCCAGACCCCAGGAGGCTAACGCCACCTACACATGCTTCTTCTGTTTGAGTGACTCTAGGTTCATCAAGTGTTTCCCAAACTGAGGAGAATCTAAGGCAAAGGTGAGTTCAAGTTCCCACTTTTTGCAACACACGAAACTAACTGGTAGTCTCCAAATACCTTTGGTGTTCCTTTCCCACAATAGGGAATGTATAGACTTCTTCCCCCATGTGTGTGGACAGAGAGGGGGCCAGTGGAAAGCCTAGGCATCCCTTTTTGAGCACAGGCCACCACCTCTCCCCTGGTATATGCGTCAATGACAAATTGAGTAGTTTAAATACTTTTAATATGTAGGTAACATTGTGTCCTCATACCAACATTGTGTTTTCATTTTTTAAGTTCCATGTTCAGGGCGTTGGGTGTTTCCAATTTAGCAGGTGGCACCGGCAGCCAGAAATATTTCTTAATCACATAGAATGTTCCTGAGCTCTTCCCATGGCCACGCTGGGTACCGTGGCCCCTCCAACCTCATTACGTCCACGCTTCTTTTGTGCACTTTCTGCCCAAGAGGTTTGGCTGTTTAATTCCTTTGTTAATAGCTGTAAATATATCATGCTGGAACTTTTCAACATCACTAAAGTGCCCACGGCAATAAAAAAGGGGCCTTTTTCATGGGTGTTTCAGAGTGGATTAAAAAAATACAAATTCTAACTCCTCAGAGAACTGGCTGTGTTGAAATATTTACAGAAGGTCAAAGAGTTTCTCCTCCAGCCTGGAGTGGAGACGTGAAGCCATGGCCGTGGTTAAGCGAGGCCGGCCTTTCCAGCCTTGTTTATTCTGGAAATAACTCTGGAAAATGCCTCATACAGTTCCCCAGAGACCTGGAGGTGGGCCTTTGTCAGTACATGACGAATCAAAACAAACCATTCCTTTGCAACGTTGAGCAAAATGTATAAAAAAGGTCTTTCTTAGAACTTCCAGACAGACCTGAGGGACTAAAAACGAACTTGAAAGTGTGAGGAAGTCGGAGGACAGAGCTAGACCAAAAAAACACATTTAACCCAAATTTACAACTGCGTTACATAGTGGAAATTTTACAGACGTAAAGTCCACTGAAATCCAGGGGTTTGAAGTGGATCTGAAACGCTTGTTTTCATCAGTTCCCAGCTCGGTAATGAAGGCACTCCCTGAGGACCGGGACAGCTGTCCCTCCTCTGTGTGTCCTGGGAGTGCACCACTTGGCTTAGCCTTTATGCCCAGTGCCCGCCTGGGGTCTGGTAGGCGGGCAGCACCCCATGGTGGTTGCCTAAACAGAACTTTATGACCAGTGGGCCTCTCGAGAATGATGAACGGATGGATGGTCATGAATCAGACTGTTCCCAGGACAGCCTAATACATGCTATAGAGATGACTATGGTTTCCTGCTGTAAAATCCTTCTTTTAAAACATTTTAATTGAAGTATGGTTGACTTACAATATTGTGTTAGTTTCAGGTGTACAGCAAAGTGATTCAGTTATACATATATGTCTCTATTTTTTTCAGATTCTTTCCCGTTACAGGTTATTATAAGATATTGAATATAGTTCCCTGTGCTATACTACTGTATACTGCTTGTTGTTCACCTATTTTATATATAGGAGTGTGTATCTGTTAATCCCAAATTCCTAATTTATCCCTCTTCCCGTTTCTCCTTTGGTAATCATAAGATTGTTTTCTGTGTCTGTGGAAGCCACCTAAGTGTCCATCGACAGATGAACAGATAAAGAAGGTATGGTACAAATATACAGTTGAATACTACTCAGCCATAAAAAACAATGAAATATTGCCATTTGCAGCAGCATGAACCTAGAGATTATCATACTAAGTGAAGTAAGTCAGACAGAGAAAGGTAAATATCACATGATATCACTTATTCGTGGAATCTAAAAAAATGATACAAATGAACTTATTATTTAAAATCCTTTTAATTCATAGGCACTCTGACTCATAAAGCACTCATAAAAGTGGGCCTGCTGTCCTCCGAGAGTCATGGAGGGCATGGTGGACACCTGACGCTTTTGTTTGTCTCCTTCTCTGTCATTATTCTGATCCGTCTCCGTCTTCTCGCCACCCTCCTCTCTGCCAGAGGCCAGTTCTAGGTCTTGGCGTAGGATTTAGGTGACCCAAAGTACAACAATCATACTTCTTCCTCAAGACTTTTCAAGCTGGATGGATCTGAGAAAGAAAATCCACTTTCCTCCATGCCCTTGGAATTATTAGGTTGTGGGACCAGAAGCTGCTGGCAGCCAGGGTTCCTGCTACTTGGAGAGAGAGGGTCTGCAGACAGATAAGATTTAAGGGGCTTCCAAGCCAGGCAGTCTGACTGATGCTCCAGTAGGTGAGAGTAAGGGGACATTCAGGGCACACGGAGAGACATGGGTCCCATCTACCTCCTAAGGCAAACTCTATCCCTGCCTTCTGCGGTGTACTTACCTGGCCCTGCCTAGACCTGCTCCTCCTAAGCTAGTATGAATTCAGTTTGCATCATTTACATTGGAAAGGGTCTTGAAAGTACGATGTATGTACCACTAGGAAAGCCATAGTGAACACCCCCTTGTGATCCGAAAATGCAGGTCGAACTTCAGTGTTCATAAAAAATCATTTGAAAGTACAAATCTTTGGTCTGTCTGCAGATTTGCCCATTTTACGTTTTTTGTTTTGTTTTTTAACATTCACGTTCTTTCCCAAACACAAAATTCTTTCTTAAAGTGCTGTAGCAACACAACAATGATGAGTGTGAACAGTTATTGAGTGTTTAATGTGTGCCAGGTTATTTGTTTTAACCCTTTATTTGTTTAACCCTTTTCATCCTCATAAAAACCCATGAAATACATATTGTCATTTCTCCCATTTTATAGATGTGGAAACTGAGGCACAGAAATTTTAAGCACTTTTCCCGGCGGTTACCCAGCTAGTTAGGGGCTGAGACAAGATTTGAACACAAGCGTTATAAGTTCAGAGACTGAGTATTTAATACAGAAATATCTAGAAGTATTGAAAACCCCTAATTTTGTTCAGTTATGACAATCGTGTTTAAAACTGAATTACAAATTTCTAATTTTTTGAAATAATTTTGTGCTATTTTTCAAGGCACTTAAAAAGCTACAAGTGCCCTAAAAGGTATTCCACTCTGTGACTTGAACTTACATATTAAGAGACTCTAGCCCATGGAGGTTTTCCCTGCTTTTCTGTGGTAGAGCTGTCTGATTTCCATCCCAGCTGGACCATTCTACCCATGGACCTTCACACAAGTACTGACTTCGTCTAGAAGCCAAAGCTGGTAGTGGTCTGGTCTTGAAGAATAAGTCTGAAATGGAGGAAGAGAGTATTGTGAAGCCCCCGGGCCTCCTTTCTAATTCTTCACAGCTTTGTATCACCATCCTATGTGCATTTGGTGAGTAAGGAACCTAATCTCTCTGGCCAGCTTTTCATCCTGCGATGGCGGACGCGGATCAATAGAAATGGTTAAAATGTTCAGCCCTGCTTGCTAACGTCCCAGAAGCGCATCAAAAGCAGAAAAAGGTCAACCAAGGTTCATCCCTCTGTCATTCCTATGAAACACTTCATGTAGTTGCTGGGGAATTGGGCTGAAACCCAAAGTTGTCATCCGGGGTCTCTGGCTAAGTGCTAATTTCCTTACCTGTTACCATTTCCTTTTCGAGCAACTGCAAAAACAGTGATCTCCTTAAGTCTTGAGCAGAGGGGAAGAGGGGAATCAAAAACCCTTGACCCCCTCATTTCCTGTGAGATTGTGAAACAAAAAGGTAAACATTTAAGGGAATGTGGCAGCTCAGAACAATTGCCCCTATTGTGGAATGACTACTGGTTCCTTTTTCTTTTTACACAAACTCTTTGCAGTGGAGAGGCTGAAGAGAAGTCAGCTCTGCCACGGGCCCTCGAGGCTGCCTGGATTGGCAGTGAGAAAATCCAGCGAGATTTGCTTTGTGGGCAGTTTGTAGACTTTTAGGAGGTGAGGCTGAAATGGCCTTGGGTCACGCAGAATAGTTGTCTTAAAAGGAAGTTCTTCTGAGAGCTTCAGGAGGCCGGGCATTATTCTACAGTTTGAGAAGGGATGGAGGATGATGCATCACTTGATAACCTCGTTTACTAAAAGAGTCTGAAACCTGGTGACGGGGCTGTAATCCGAGAACCCTTGCTCAGAAGCTTTGGCAGCTCTCTGATTTTCTTCCTTTTTAGGTTTCCCCACTTCGAGCCCTTCGCAGAGCAAGGTCGTGGTGAACTACAGCAGTGACTCACGCCAGGCCTTTCCATGCCTCCTCGGCAAAGACTCAAGAGTCTTTGCGAAACCTCAGGATGGTTCCATGATGGAGGGTGAAGGGCTCCATCAGACCTAATTCAGCTGTGTGTCTTGCTCTTTACTTTTTTTTTTTTTTGCAGTACGCGGGCCTCTCACTGTTGTGGCCTCTCCCGTTGCGGAGCACAGGCTCTGGACACGCAGGCTCAGCGGCCATGGCTCACGGGCCCAGCCGCTCCGCGGCATGTGGTATCTTCCCGGACCCGGGGCACGAACCCATGTCCCCTGCATCGGCAGGTGGACTCTCAATCACTGCGCCACCAGGGAAGCCCGCTCTTTACCTTTTAATTATTGGATTTAAAGAATTCCATAACTGCAAGGAAAGACTTCTTTGGGGTCAGTGTGAACTATTCTTTTGTTCATTCAGCAAATGCTTATTCAGGAACTACCATGAACCGTGTGTGTGTGTGTGTGTGTGTGTGTGTGTTTCTGCCCCAGGTTCCTCTACTTGGTCTTTGACTCTGGTTCCTGACACAGAGGTCCTAAAAGACTTGTACTTTCCTGGGTGAGAGGAGTGCCTTTTGTTCTTATGAGGTGACCCCTGGATGGCTCCTGGGTAGGGCCTGGTCACCAGAAAACAAAGCCATAATTAGAAACTTGGAACTTTCAGCCTTTCTCCCCATTCTCTAGAGAAAGTTAATAATCGGTCATGTCTACGTGATGAAGTATCCATAAAAAGTCCCCAAAGTACAGGGTTCAGTGAGCTTGCTGTTGGTGAGTACATCCACAGACCAGGACTGTGACACACCCCAGTTCCATGGGGACAAAGGCTACTGGGCTTGGGACCCTTGGGACCCTGTGTACATCTTCATTTGTATATGTTATCCTTTCTTGTATAATAAACCAGTAAATTAAGTGTTTTCCTGAGTTCTGTGGTTTGTTCTAGCATCTGCTCGAACCCATGGAGGGGGTTGGAGGAATCCTGATTTATAGCCAGTTGGTCAGAAGCACAGATGACAACCTGTACATGCAGCTGGTATCTGGAGTGGGGGACTTTTTATGGGACTGAGCCCTTGCCCTGTGGGATCTGACGCTACCTCCAGACAGATAGTGTCAGAATTGAGTTGAACTGTAGGACACACAGTTGGAGTCTGCAGGAGGGTTGGAGAATTGTCTGGTGTGGGAAAACCCATACACATCTGGCATCAGAAGTGAAGAATTAAGGTAGAGGAAAATAGGGTGTTTTTCCTAAACAACCTGGAATTGTCCTAATCTCTGGGCATATAGCAGTGACCAAGTCAGACAATGTCCCCAGTCTCATTGAATTTATAAGGAAATGGGCAGTTACAATTAGAGTATAAAAAATGCTGTGAAGGGGCTTCCCTGGTGGCGCAGTGGTTGAGAATCTGCCTGCTAATGCAGGGGACACGGGTTCGAGCCCTGGTCTGGGAAGATCCCACATGCCGCGGAGCAACTAGGCCCGTGAGCCACAGCTACTGAGCCTGCACGTCTGGAGCCTGTGCTCCACAACAAGAGAGGCCACGATAGTGAGAGGCCCGCACACCGCGATGAAGAGTGGCCCCCACTTGCCACAACTAGAGAAAGCCCTCGCACAGAAACGAAGACCCAACACAGCCCTAAATAAATAAATTAATTTTAAAAAAATGCTGTGATGGGCAAAGTCGAGGGTCATGCCAAAATTCCCAAGGAGAGCTTCTGTCCTGGACTTTTGGTTGGGAAAGGCAAAAAGTGGGAGTGATTCATCCAGACCAGGGAAGGACTCCTTCTTACTGTCTGTTTGCTTCTAGACTGACTTCTTTAAGGTGGTGAATGAACTCCTTTAAGACATATATTTAAGAGAAAATAATATGATGCCTTATTTATTTAAATTTTTGTTATATTTTTACTAACCACCACAAACCTACAGAAAAGTTGCAAATACAGTACAAAAAACCTTTTTTCCTGAGCCATTTAAGAGTAAGTTGTCACCTGATGACCCATCAAACCCAAACGCATCCCTGTGTATTTCTACAAACAAGGACATTCTCCTCCATAACTGCCATGTGACCATCAGCATCACAATATTAGCTGTGACTCATCACCTCCATACCCTGAGACTCCACTCAAGTTTTGCCAGTTGTCCCAAGAATGGCCTTTATGGTGAAAGGATCCAGTTCGTGGTCACACACTGATTGGGTTGTCATATCCCCTTCCTCAATCCTTCCTTGACCTTTGTGACCTTGTACTTTTGAAGAGAATGGGACATTTTTAGAATGTCCCTCAATTTTCATTTGTCTGATGTTTCCTCGTGGTTGGATTTAAATTGTGCATCTTTAGCAGAAACGACTCAGAGGTGGTGTTGTATTCTTCACTGCATCATAACTTGCAGTGCAGGATTTTGAATTGTCCCATCATTAGATAAGTGGCATCTGCTAGGCTTCTTCACTGTGAAGCCACTCTTTTACTCTCTGTGATTAATATGTATTTTGAGGGAGGAACTGAAAACCATCCCATTCCTCAACAAATCCTTAATTCAGTATGGATTCATGATTTTCTGTTTTATTCAATAGATTATAATCTGTTTTTTTAATAAATTTATTTATTTTTATTTTATTTTTGGCTGTGTTGTATCTTCGTTGCTGTGCGTGGGCTTTCTCTAGTTGTGGCGAGCAGGGGTTACTCTTCGTTGTGGTGAGCAGGTTTCTCATTGCAGTGGCTTCTCTTGTTGTGGAGTACGGGCTCTAGGTGCGTAGGCTTCAGTAGTTGTAGCACATGGATTCAGTAGTTGTGGCTCACGGGCTCTAGAGGGCAGGCTCAGTAGTTGTGGCGCATGGGCTTAGTTGCTCTGCAGCACGTAGGATCTTCCCCGACCAGGGCTTGAACCCGTGTCCCCTGCATTGGCAGGCAGACTCTTAACCACTGCACCACCAGGGAAGCCCTACAGTCTTTTTTTAATGCTCAAATTGTCCTATATTTGGTTCCCCTTCAAGCTGACTTCTGTGTCCTTGTGACACCTCCTAATCATCCTTTGAGCATTTCCATTTTTTTCTGACCCAGATAGATGTTCTAGGTTCAACTTCTACATTCCCTCTCCTAGCCCTGGAATCAGCTACTTCTCCAAGGAGATTTTAGGGGAGAATGGTATTTAGAAACCAAGATCTGGGCACTAGGTGTGCTCATTGCTATGGATCTATTCCTGCACCGAGAGCCTTGTGGTAGACAGAGCTAGAAAATATATGCATGTGTAAATACATGCACATTTGTTTCTGTGTGTATTTTTATTGAAATCCTTGAGTTCACATCAATACCTTCAATTCCAGCCCAACACCACAGGGCTCATTCTAGTTTTCTCCATTTCCATATTCGTAACTCCTTTCTCTGACCATGAGAAACCTGGATCCCACTTTTCTAAGTATACTTACTTATTTGATCCATGTCCTGTATAGAATCGATCTCCATCACCACCCCCTTCCCCATGTGGACTCCCTTCTCTACTGGCTCTGAGCCCCCATCTGTGTTCATAACATACACAGAGGCCTAGGCTCTGAGTCCCCCCTCTGGGTCACCTCTCCTCACAGACACCTCCCTTGCTCTGTCACTCTTCGTGACTTAGGAAGGGACAGGAAACTAAGGGAAGGAGAAAGGGAGAAAGAGAAAGAAAAAGGGAAGGGAGGGGAAGAGGCATGTGAAGGAGAACAGGAAGGGCCATTTACAGTTTTTTAGCTTCCGTTTTCTTGGTTGCACCTTTGAAGTACCGTATTATCTATCATCACATCAGAATGCATGTTTACTTTGCACAGGTGTCCCTGGTTCAGCCACCTCTCGACTCCTCTCTCTACCTCCCCATCTGTATCCATCCATCCGGGTCTCAGCCACCTTGGGGTCAGCTCCAGAGTGTGCAGTTCTGGACCATCCGGTTTGTCAGCATCATTGAGGAACCAGTTGTCTGAAAAGAATGAAGCATTTTAGCTTCTCTCCACAGGAGCATGCAGAATATAAGTATGGGACATCTGATATCTCAGATGTAATTCCATGCAATTATGAGATCATATCTCTAAAAGGGAAAAGACAGATAAATATATCCTTTTAAGGTTTTGTCCACTTTTTAAAATGTGAATTAGCGCCACTGTTTTTTATTCAGATAGTTTTGTCATTTAAATAAGTATAGATATTTATTACCTCCGTATTATTCAATTCAACTTTCCTAAAGCTGATTAAGAATGTCAGAAAAATACAACTGGGTTAACACTAAGAATTATTAGACACTTTGAAAGTGTAAAGGTACCCCTTAACTTTAAGTGTAACATCTCAAAAGGAAGCTTGAACCAGTATTGTCTGGTTCCATTAAAATTAACTGGTAAACAAACAAAACCAAAAAACCCTCAGAACTATTGGAGCTATAACATACTTCAGATGAAAATTTAATTTTACTTTGCACTTACCTTGAGAAGTGGTACATCTTAGGGATTTTTAAAATAGAAGAAGGGGACTTCCCTGGTGGTCCAGTGGTTACGAATCCGCCTTCCAATTCAGGCGACGTGGGTTTGATCCCTGGTCAGGGAACTAAGATCCCACATGCCGCGGGGCAACTAAGCCCCCACACCGCAACTCCTAAGCTCTCTCATCACAACTAGAGAGCCCACGTGCCACAACTAGAGAGAAGCCTATGTGCCACAGCTACTGAGCCTGTGCGCTGCAATGAAAAATCCCACATGCTGCAATGAAGATCCCGTGTGCCGCAACCAAGACCCAGTGCAGCCAAATAAATAAATAAAATAGAAGTAAGACCAGGACAACCACAGAAATTTCTAATATAAACACCCAGCTCTTTGAGTGGATTATATGAGCACCTCAGAACTCAAACACCTCAAAGGTCAAAGTTACCTCATGTGGGTCATCTGGTGGCTCAGTCCCAGTAAGATGTGCTTTTGCCAGTATCATAGTAAAATGACAATACTGGTATTTTAGTGTTTACTTCAAGTAATATCAAAATGCCATTTTTAAAAAAATTTATTTTTGGCTGTGTTGGGTTTTCGTTGCTGCACATGGGCTTTCTCTAGTTGTGACGAGCGGGGGCTACTCTTCATTGCGGTGCGTGGGCTTCTTATTGCAGTGGCTTCTCTTGTTGCAGAGCACGGGCTCTAGGTGCATGGGCTTCAGTAGCTGTGGCATGCGGGCTCAGTAGTTGTGGCTCTCGGGCTCTAGAGCACAGGCTCAGTAGTTGTGATGTACGGGCTTAGCTGCTCCGCGGCACGTGGGATCTTCCCGGACCAGGGCTAGAGCCCATGTCCCCTGCATTGGCAGGTGGATTCTTAATCACTGAGCCACCAGGGAATCCCAAAATGCCATTTTTAATGACATCAGAATTCTATTTAAAAGTTTTCAAATTCATAAAATGGAGAAACTGGAGGTAAAACTGAACCTCCATAAATATTACGTCTCTTGGAGTCTGGCTTGTCCTTTGCTGCCTCCTTCACTTCCAGACCCCTCCCTAGGAGCCCTCGGAGCCCTGTGAGCTTGCAGACCCTATCCACTGCCCCTGAGTGGGGGGCTTTGTTTCAGGCTGGGGGCAAGCGGATTTGGTGGGGAGTTGCAGGAGGTAAGTGGTGTTGAGGGTTGGGAGAGCTTGGAGTGCGGGTGCCCGAATTGGGTGAACGTTGGGAGGGGTACAGAGGAAAAAGGGATTGAAGAGCCAGAAAGCTAAGCAAATTGCCCACAAAAGTTTAAAATAATGTTGTTACACCCACAAACATACTTCTATTTTGGTACCTAAAAATACTAAGGCATAGGACTTCCCCGGTGGCTCAGTGGTTAAGAATCCGCCTGCCAATGCAGGGGACATGGGTTCAAGCCCTGGTCCAGGAAGATCCCACCTGCCGCAGAGCAACTAAGCCCGTGCACCACAACTACTGAGCCCTTGAGCCACAGCTACTGAAGCCCAAGCTCCTAGAGCCCGTGCTCCACAACAAGAGAAGCCACCACAGTGAGAAGCCTGCACACCGCAACAAAGAGTAGCCCTCACTTGCCACAACTAGAGAAAGCCCACGCGCAGCAACGGAAACCCAACGCAGCCAAAAATTAATTAATTAATTAATTAATTAATATAAAAAGATACTAAGGTATCAAAAGGGCGTGAGGAAACTTTTGGAGAGTAATGGCACTGTTCGCTGTCTTGATTAGGATGATGGTTTCATGGGTGTATGCATATGTCAAAGCTTATCTAATTGTACACTTTTTAACATACAGTTTATGTCTTTTATTTTATGTCCTTTTTTAAAATAAATTTATTTATTTATTTACTTATTTTTGGCTGTGTTGGGTCTTCGTTGCTGTGCGTGGGCTTTCTTTAGTTGCAGTGAGCAGGGGCTACTCTTTGTTGCGGTGCGCTTTGTTGCAGTGCGCAGGCTTCTCATTGTGGTGGCTTCTCTTGTTGCGGAGCTCAGGCTCTAGGCACATGGGCTTCAGTAGTTGTGGCTCACGGGCTCTAGAGCACAGGCTCAGTAATTGTGGCACACAGGCTTTATTGCTCCGTGGCATGTGGGATCTTCCTGGACCAGGGCTCGAACCCGTGTCCCCTGCATTAGCAGGCTGATTCTCAACCACTGTGCCACCAGGGAAGTCCCTATTTTATGTCTTAATAAAGCTCTTTTTAAAAAAATATGTGGTACACAATAATGGTAAAACCAGTACTACCATTACTGGCTGTGTCAAAATCTGAACAGGTCAACCTGATATTGGGCTTTCTGTTTGGACCTGGGAAGGGTCTGGGCCAGTAATTTATTTTAGAAATAAATTCTTTTGTCAGGTCACGGTGACCTCACGATCCTAACTACCTTCAATGAGTTGTTTTCATGGGGGCTGGTAATTAACCAGAGGGCTCCGTTTTGTGTTTTAATTGTAGTTAGTCCTTGCTTGCAGGTGTTGGGGGAAGAAAACTGTTTCCTCCACCCTCTTGGGTTCTGCCCAGAGGGCCTTCAAATTAAACGAAAAAAGACAGTTTAAGAGCAGAAAAATACGCAATTTTTAAAAACATTTACGTACATGAGAGTTCACAGGGAAAAAGTGGAACTCAAAGAAGCAGTAGATTTGGGGGCTTAGATATCATTTTAACAAAGGAAAGGGGGTTTGGGCTTCAAGAAGTGATAAATCATGGGGACGTAACTAGAAAATACATGGGGGAAGTAATGGAAGATAAGGGTTCGTACAGTCAGGTCTGTTGATGCAAACTTGTCTTGGCGTCATTGTTCGCCTCAGTCACGAGTTCTCTCCTCTTCCGGTACGGGGTGGGGTGGGAGGGTGGGACCTGTGGAGTGGGGGTGGGGACAAAGCACCCCTTCACAGCTGGAAATTTGTGCCCTGCTCTTAGGCAGTTACGGGCAGGGCAGAGAGCTCTTCCTGCATTTGCTGATTCTCAATTGCTTTCAACTCAAAATAATCCTTACACCAAAGAGGCATATTCTGGCGAGGTGAATTCTGATCCGCTTCCCAGGGAAAACCACCAGGAACCGAACCTTTTCGAAGACTTGGTGCCTTCGTCCTCAACCGTTTTATTGTCACTTGATCGTGGGACAAGGAGGTACAGGAGCCTCATGCCAGTCTCAAGGACTGAGCGGACGCCTCCTCTGGGGTTGACATTTTGCATCTTGAATATCTCCCTGTCTCTGTCTCTGAGTCCGCATCTGCTCCCTCCCTCTTGCCTTGGGCACCCCCTCGTATCTAACTTTCCCCTTCCTCCCTCTCCGCTCTTGCATCCTGAGCTGAGGCACAGGAATGGCTTTTATCGCTTTAAAAACATCGTGCACTCTTTTTCCTCTTGACTTTGTTTCTATCGGATTCATGCTGTGTCTGAATTCACTGATTTTACACACTCTATGAACACTGATGGTTTATTTTTCCAAGACAAAATCTTTTCTTCTGTTTAATATTGTTCATATAGCGTCCTCTTAAATAATACCCACCCCCCTGTTTTTTTTTTTTTAAAGAAGGCTCAAAAACCTCAAAAGCTGTGGCCACCAGCTGAGATCCTAAAATGACCCAGAAGTGGAGCTGGGTCGGAGTGAAACAAAATAAACCCCTTTCCAAGAAGTTTAGCCTTGGAGAAGAACTTTCGTGAACAAAACCCACGGGCCCCTTGCCATCCTCCGCCCTTCTGTTTTGGTTGGCTCCAGTCCTGTGCTGTCATGTTCCCTCCTAACCAGAACAATTCCTGAGATAATGCAGATTTTTACATTTTTCCTAAAAAAAAATTCTATGTCTCAAATATCTAAAAATTCAATTTAGAAGGTACCTTTTAAAAAGTACATACTTACGTCTGAAACCCTGTCCTCCAAACATCATTTAAAAAAGATTCAACAGCTTACACACATCTCAGAATTCCAAGGTCACAGATCTCTTTAGCCTTGTTTGTAAGAACAGCAAGACCAGCTCGCACATGTTGAACTGTATTAAGGTTGAAAGTAATAGTAAGACTTAATTGGTTTTCTTTCTTCTTCTGGGGTGTGAGTGTGTTCGTCAGATTCCTGCCGCCCCCAGTGTTTTCCTCCTTTTTAATCCTCAAGAAGAATCAAAGAATTTGCCAGCTCTCCCCCCACCCTGCCCACCACCCCATCTTACACTTTGGTAATCTGAGGAGAGGATCTTCAGGGTGTCTTCAGGGTCTTTTCCATTTCCTTAACTAACCAAGCCCCCCTGCTTCTTGTCATGAGGCTTTTCAAACATACAAGGTACACAGGGTGAATAGAGCAACGCTCACCATCCAGCTTTAATAATCATCACCGTTTCTCAATGCTGTTTCATCATCTTCCAGACAAGACGTAATTTTACCCATCAATACTTCAGCATGTGCCTGGGACAGATGAAACCTTTTTCTTTTTGCTAAGCTAAGTGCAACACCATTATCAACCTAACACAATTAACAAAACCCCTTAATAGTAACTGCTTGGGTCAAAGTGGACCACAGCCAAGCATCTGGGGCTGGGTTCAGGGCCGTTGTTGGCTGGCTGAGTTGATGGTCCGGGAGAAGTGTTGGGTGGGGACAGAGGAGGAGGAGGACAAGCTGGAATCCACGGATCCCTGTGTGTCTGTCTGTCCTGCCTCATCGAAACCTTGGAGACTAACACCTGCTTCCTTCCACCTCCCGCGTCTCGTGAGAATTCCTCTCTTGGCCTCTTCTAACCCAGAACTACTTCGAGAAAAGGATTTGGGGTAATCTAGCTCCAGCTTAGCCAAGATGACACAGTACAAACCGCCACAATCATCTGATGTCCAGTCCACGTTCAAATTTCCCCCAGGGCCTCAATAACAGGATTTGACCGTTAATTTGTTCAAATTGGGGTCCAAACAAGATCCACACATGGCATTTGGCTGTTAGGTGTCTTATGTCTCTTTTAATCTGGAATAGTCCCCTCCTCCTTTTTTCTCCATGACGTTTATTTGTTGGAGAACCTGGGTTGCAAGTCCCGTAGAAATTCCCCACATATTGAATGTGACCAATTCTGTCCCCCTGGTGTAATGGTAGTGAGCTCTAGAAGTCTGTTAAGGTTCAGTCTTTTGTTGTTGTTCTGTTTGGGCAAGAATACCCAAGGTTCCTTAGGTTTTTGACTCCCTTTGGGATCCAGAGCTGTCCCACATCTCAGGCTGATATGGTTGGGAGAAGCCAGGAAGCAGTCTGTGGGCTACCGAGCCCTAGGTCCGCTTCCTTTGAGTCATCACTGAGCATGAATGGTCTCATTTAGGGAACTGGATAAATTCCATGGGTGTAAGTCCTTCAACCACCCCTGGCCTCTCACCATGGGCTCGTTTGTCTTCATCTTGACAATAGTTAGTTCATTGTTTCTTCTTTCAACTTGCTGAATATTGTAAGCATGATGATGCCAATTTCATTTTTGACGGCAGCTACTGTATGCCTGTTGGATTAACGTCTAGCGGGAAGAGCCCACACGTACCCCTTCACTATAAGATTAGGTTAAAGTCCCAATGTTTTGAACCAAGGCTACTGAAGCTTATAGGAAATAGGGTGCCCCCTCCTGCACCAGGGTGGAAGCAGATGTATTCTGAGATACATCTCAGAGTAGCTTTCCAGGGACCAAAATGGACACCCCTATGGGTTCAAAAGGGCCCATCAATGCTGTCTGTGGTTTTTGCTGTGCCCTTGAACTTTTATACTCTGGGCTTATTATCCTCATAATCATGCTTGTGTTCAAGAGAGTGCTTATCAATACTGGACTCTCCTGTTTCTTGAACCAAACTCAGTTTCAGGTCACTTCCTCTCTGAGGAAGAGAAATTGGAATTGGTGCCTGGGTTTCCCTGAACTCCAGCTCTGCTTCCAGATTCCCGACGTTCTGGAAAGTTTGTTTCCCAGCAGTTGTTGACCTTAGGACTCTGGATTAATGCTCCTTAAGATGAATGTTTGATACAGAGTTTGGTGTGAGGCCCATAATCCCACAGTAAGAAGATTGTATTAATCCTTTGAAGATTTTCACAGAAAAGAAAACAATTAAAATACTTTGGTAAAGAACTGTGACTCAGTCAGGATGCATCTCTGAGCCAGAGTTCCAGGAAGTTTGAGAAAGTCTCATCAACATCTAATAGGTCCACATGTGTTTTTTTGTTTGTTTGTTTTAAATAATTAATTTATTTATTTTGTCTGTGTTGGCTCTTCGTTTCTGTGCGAGGGCTTTCTCTAGTTGTGGCAAGCGGGGTCCACTCTTCATCGCGGTGCACGGGCCTCTCACTATCGCGGCCTCTCTTGTTGTGGAGCACAGGCTCCAGACGCGCAGGCTCAGTAGTTGTGGCTCAGGGGCCTAGTTGCTCCGCGGCATGTGGGATCCTCCCAGACCAGGGCTCAAACCCGTGTCCCCTGCATTAGCAGGCAGATTCTCAACCACTGCACCACCAGGGAAGCCCGGCAGGAGGATTCTTAACCACTGTACCACCAGGGAAGTCCCCACATGTGTTTTTGAAAGAAGAATATATATTTGAGCTAAAACTAAGTTCTGCCCAGGGAGCTGATTGGAGCAGATATGGATGGGCTCCTGTGGTTCACACTGGGATCACCGGTTATCTAGTTTAAGCAAAAGGGAATGAATCAGAAGGGCCCCAGGGACTCTTAGAAGGGATGTGCGGTTGAGGCTCTGGGTTGGGAAATGGAAATGATGCAGTTCCGTTTCCGGTTCTGGAGAGCTGGAAACACGTCCCTTCCACATCCTCAGGGGGATGCACATACTGGGGTTTCCAGTCCCATCAGATTGCCCTAAAGGGGAAGAGGCAATTCTGTAAAAGGAAATTCAGGTGCCATTAGGATGGGAGGATGGTTACAGGGCACTAAAACCCAGAACAGTTCCCTTTCCCTTCCCGTAAAGCAAGAGGACCACAACCAGCTTCCTATTATGAAAAAAATTTAGTTTCTGGGCTTAAGAAAAAAAGGAAAAAGGCCTAAAACCTCGAACCTAAAGGAATGCATTTTCTAAAATCTAGCTCCATAAACAATACCATGAAAGGCCAGAAGGAAGACTATCAGATTAGGGTATTTGTGTTGAATTTCTCAATTTACCGCATTCCAAGAGCAGGATTTATAATCATTGGTGGGGAATGTTTCCAAGGACACCCGGGGTCAGGGAAATGTGGTCATTTGCATTTTGAAACACAGAACTGTATGTTTTTACAGCTGCTGTCTTACCAGCTCTCTGGGGACAGCAGGCTTAGTTCATCTTGGCCGAGGGACAGCACGGCTGGATGGTTCTCTCTGGTCACAGAAATTACAGGACATCTGACCAGAATTAGACGAAGGAACAATCAGTCAGCTGAAAAGATGGTCCCTCAGCTTGGGGATCTGAGATGTTAGTAAGAGATTTGGGAGGAAATGAAGTTTGTCATGGTGGACCCAAAGGTTTATATCCTTAAAGACAGAAAAGTGTATACTTCCATTTCTATTTTTAAAAAGTAAAACAATGACTAAACTTCTTTTAACCTTCAAAGTGGGATGGATGGTTTTGTCTGAGCCGTTAGTGGTATCAACACCCCAGGCCCTCAGTCTGGATCTTTAGCTGATACACACTGAAATCATTTTCATTTTAAATCTTTTTAAAAGATTTTATTTCCCTTTTTTTTTTTTTTTTTTGGCTGTGCCACATGGCATGCGGAATCTTAGTTCCCCGACCAGGGATCGAAACTGTGCCCCCTGCAGTGGAATCGCAGTGTCCTAAACGCTGGACTTCCAGGGAAGTCCCCATTTTTAAATTTCTACACATAACACATCTCAGATTAAAGAAAGCTTAAGGAACACTAATGGTGAAAATAAAGGCTAAAACAGAATAAAATTTCCACAAATTGGCAATAATAATAATACGGTTTCCCGGATTTCTTAGTTGTTTTCATCAGATCCAAATTAAAATTTTCCAAAATTAAAAGCTAAAAATATAAGGATGATGACATCCAATCTTGCTTGTCATTTGCTAGGAATAAAGATTACCCACACCCACGTTGTGATTTTTGCTGAGGGGTGCTTACAACTGGCAGTCTGGAACCTTCTATATCTGTCATTTAGAAGCAAAATAGTGAGATTTATCTATAAAAACCTCAGTCATTAAAACTCAGTATAAAAAATGCAAAAATTTCCAAACAATTCATAGAACCAGTTTTTATCTTTTTTTGATGCCCTAATACATACTTAACTTTGAATCTATATTTGAGTCTACATTTGTCATAAAATATATTACTTCAAAATTTGTTGATAAATCATACTTTTCCCCATGTAATTCATTTATAGTAAATTAAAGAGTATATGTCTTTCCTTAAAAGTGATAAAGTTGAAATAAATATTTTTATATAAGTTGGGATTTGGGGGTTGCAGTAGAAATTTACCATTAATCCCCCCACTACCCTCTGAGCAACCTAAATAAAAAGTAATCTGCAAATGCCGACATCTTGCTGTACAAATCCTGCCTGGCAGCATTTGCTGTGTCTCTTCACCTCACTCATCACTGGAATGCTGCCCCTCAGGCTATTTTTTTTTAATTAATTAATTAATTATTTTTGGCTGCGTTGGGTCTTTGTTGCTGTGCGTGTTTCTCTAACTGCGGTGAGCGCAGGCTTCTCATTGCAGTGGCTTCTCTTGTTGTGGAGCCCAGACTCTAGGTGCGTGGGCTTCAGTAGTTGTGGCACACGGGCTCAGTAGTTGTGTCTCGCGGGCTCTAGAGCACAGACTCAGTAGTTGTGGCACACGGGCTTAGTTGCTCCGCGGCATGTGGGATCTTCCTGGACCAGGGCTAGAACCCATGTCCCCTGCATTGGCAGGTGGGTTCTTAACCACTGGGCCACCAGGGAAGTCCCTGCCCCTCAGGCTCCTGATGTGGAAGATCTGGGGCTGCCACTCAAACCAACTCTGGCTGACGGAGGCACAAAAGAACAGGTGAGGTGGTCATGGGGAAACCCCCAGAAAGGGAGAAGAAGCTGAGTCCCCTGGTCTCAGAATAGCTCTGGGGACCTGGGTAGCCTAACGAACGGGCAGCCTCTTCAGAAGTGGAAGTTCCCATTTTCTCAAAGGTTTTGTTTTGTTTTGTTTTGTTTTTTAAGATTTATTTATTTATTTTATTTTTGGCTGCATAGGGTCTTAGTTGCAGCACACAGGATGTTCGTTGAGGCGTGTGGGATCTTTTGTTGTGGCAAGCGGGCTTCTCTCTAGTTGTGGTGCGTGGGCTTTCTCTCTCTAGCTGAGGCACGAGAGATCAGTAGTTGTGGTGCATGGGCTTAGTTGCCCCGTGGCATGTGAGATCTTAATTCCCTGACCAGGGATCTAACCCACGTCCCCTGCAGTTTAAGGCAGATTCTTTACCACTGGACCACCAGGGAAGCCCCGCAAAGCTTTTGATATGAGTTGCTGGGTTGCCTTCTAGAACAATTTTGGGAACCTTGTGCCTTGGTCCATGTGCCTCTTCCTTCTGTAGCGGCTCCAAGCTGGGCTCCCTGAAGGCCCCTTTTCTGTGGTCCCAGCCCTACCCCAGGTTCCATGTTTAAGTCCGTCAGAACTTTGACCTTCCTGTAGCATCTGGTGTGGACAGTCAACCAGGTGTGATTAGCAGGCTTCATGTGAACCATGAATCCTGGGACCAGGCGCCCCTAGGAGTCACTATTCTTGGCGCTTGTGTGTGGCAGACACTGCTACTTGCCTGCTTAATAACCATTGTCTCCTTTTCCCTAATTATCAGAAGCCCAATTTTGTTTAGGGTGGCACTGTACCCAGTTAAAATAACTACCTTTCCTGAGTTCTTTTCAACTAATAGGGTGGCCAGGTGACATGGTTCTGATTTGTGTGGGTAGTCTGCCAGGGATTTCTGGAAATATGTTGCTTTTGTGATATAGCATCACCTTATCCTCTTTCTCTTTGTCTTCACCTTCCTGCTTGGAATGGGGCCATGAAGCTGGAGCTGAAGCAGCCATCTTGAGACCATGAGGTAATAACACATGAAGCCAAAGGTCACATGTTAAGGCTGGTAGAGCACAAAGATAAAAGGAGTCAGGAGTGGTGTGTTGTGGGGAGTTGGCTTGCCCCAACCTATATGGAGTCTGGGCAAGAGCACAAACGAGACCCACATATACCCACATATCGTGTCCAGATTTAAAAATTATCAATCAAGTGAACAAACTGTTAAACAAAATATGTCCTATCCTCCTACCTTGACATGAAGTATACTTCATAATGATGAACTTTAAAAAATATGCATAAAGATATGGTTTTTATATGACTTAAAGTCAGCAAATTATCCAAGAAACCAGATCTTTTGGTGCCCTTTTCTGTCTTCTGGTACAAGTTTGTTTATCATGAATCATGATTCAGGATTTTGCTGGGCCTTGGAATCAGCATTCTGAGCATTAGGTATCGCCGTAGAGTGGTGTGGACATAAGGACATTGAATGATGCCTGCTGAATGAATCACCCAACTAACACCAGGACATAATCTGGAAGTTTTGTTGTTGTTTTTTAAAGCAGACTTGAATTTGGGCTTATTTCATGATGAGTTATGTCCTTTTTCAAGAAAAAAAAATTACAAACTCCTTTTATTCTTGTTAGTTTGGAAGATGTCTGATTTTAGAGCACTGCAATTTTTCTCTCTTTGTACATCTTGTACAGCATTCTGGAAGCTGAGCTAAGCTAAATAATTATGAAAGCAGTTTCATAAGATAAAGTTTAAAGAAGTTCTTTATAAAGACACATGATGGATGATAGCTTTCCCTTTTCTAAATGGCAGTTGCACAGGTCAAGCAGAAGGCAAACTTAATAGGTAGCTATTATGTCAAACCACAAAGAACTTTGAATTCCGTGGTGGCAGATCCTCTGACCTCACCGCCAACATGCAGAGACTTAAATCTTCTTGTGGTTTCAGATTCAGAAATGTAATATTTCCATTGCCCTTCTCCAATGAGTTATCAAAAGAAAATGCTTCCAGAGTCACTGGCGTGAAGACAGCTATGCTTCAGAATAGTGGTTGAATGCTTACAAGGGTTCAGACGATATCCAAAAGCATTAACGTGCAGAGAGCAGATATTGCGGCTTTCAGGAGACAGTTCATATTGATATCTCAGAGTCTGGAAAGCTCTACCAAGCCCAGGAGACCAGCTTGGCCTCAATCCATAGTTTTAATTCTGTGAATTCCAGTTTATTTCTACTTCTGGTCTAGACTAGACTCTTGCTGCAGTCCCAGAAATTCACCTTGTCTATCATTACTCATTCAGGCAGACAGAACCCACATGTGAGAGGAGGAACTGAATTGTGTCCCCCTGAATTCATGTGTTGAAGCTCTAAACTCCGATAAGACTGTATTTGGAGACAGGGCCTTTAAGGAAGTCAGGTTAAATGAGGTCATAAGGGTGGGGCCCTAATCCAACAGGACTGGTGTCCTTGTAAGAAAAGGAAGACACACCATAGCTCTCTCTCCATCATGTGAGCACACAGCCAGAAGGCGGCCATCTGCAGGACAGGAAGAGAGCTCTCTGACCATGTTGGACCTTGATCTTGGACCTTCAGCTTCCAGAACTGTGAGGAAATAAATTTCTGTTGCTGTCTGTGGTATTTTGTCATGGCAGCCTGAGCAGACTGCTACAGTGTAGTTTGCCCCCAGTTCATTTCACATTTAAATCTAGTGCATGCTTCTCTAAATTCTTCCTTCCCAGGATATTGTATAAGAATTTAGCTGCACCACTTGTTTAAAAATGTAGGGTATTTCATGTTTGGACTTACGTGTGTTTTTTCCCTTCTGCTGATAATTGTATTTGATTGTGAAAGTAGATTGAAACTTTTAATTTATTTATTTAGGCCATGCAGAGGGATTTGCTCTGCCTGCTTGCCTCAGAGGAAAAAGGATTTAGTGGACTGTAATGGTAACACGTCTGATTAACGCCTTCCAGCTCACCACACGTGACTGCGTCAGTGCCTCATATTAGCTCTTTGAGGCATGGAGTGCACATAACAGTCTATCTATTTCAGAGATGCTAAAAGCGAGTCTCAGAGAGGTTAATGCCTTGGCCAAGATCGTGTAGCTGCCGGTGAAGTCCAGAATCTGGACTCCCTGCTCAACGTGGAGAAGATGAATGGTTATGCTGTGCGGTGCTGAGTAAAGGGGCTACTGGGGGAAGTTGCCATAATAAACTGAACTATATCATGTAATTTATAGAGGCTCCATGAGGAGAGAGCGTCTGACCGACGTGTGCAGGTCCGGGTCCCACTTGCCTCCCTCACGTGTGTGTGAGCTGAAGGCCGTCCATTCTCGGCTCTGGTCGCTCATGACCCTTTGTCTGTAACTCCTTTTTGAAAACAAGAAATATTTTCAGAGAAATAGACCCATTTGTTATCTCTCCAGGTCATTTCTAAAAGGTGTCAGAAAAATGCTTGGTAAAAGAAGTCATTCAGTTTGGCTCCATAGTCTTTTTTTTTTTTTTTTTTTTTTTTTGTGGTACGTGGACCTCTCACTGTTGTGGCCTCTCCCGTTGCGGAGCACAGGCTCCAGACGCGCAGGCTCAGCAGCCATGGCTCACGGGCCCAGCCGCTCGGCGGCATGTGGGATCTTCCCGGACCAGGGCACGAACCCGTGTGCCCTGCATCGGCAGGCGGACTCTCAACCACTGCGCCAACAGGGAAGCCCCATAGTCTGTTTTTGAGATGGCAGAGAACACCTTTCTTCCCCTCCATCCACGCGTGGAAATCTCTCTCAAAACGAGAAGAAGAAGAAACTGAGACATAAGCTCAGTCCTAGATGTAACAGGAGAGAATCACACAACTGAGCCATCACTGGTGGTGGAGTGGGGACAAATGGAGGTGTGGAGCCCCAGGCCTGTGAAGTAGAGGGGAGCCTGGCCGAGGAGGGGCTGAAGACAGGAGCCCTTAGAAACTGCCTGCTCACTTCCTTTTTTTTTTTTTTTTTGCCGCACCGCAGGGCACACGGGATCTTATTTCCCCAACCAGTGATCGAACCCGTGCCCACTGCAGTGGAAGCGCAGCGGAGTATTAACCACTGGACCAACAGGGAAGAACCCCCCCCCCCCCCCGCTTTTTTTTTTTTCTTGTCTGCACCTGCTCACTTCTGCTTAAGCCAGAGGTTCTTGCCCTGGCTGCATCAATCACCTAAGGGGCTCTAAAAATGCTGATGTTCAGGCCGGCCCACGCCCCTCCACTCATGCCTCCTCTCCGGGGCTGTGACTTACATGGCTGGGGACACTGGGGAGAAGGACCTGGACTCCACCCTGCGCCCTTCCCCCTCCGCTCTTTGGGTTCTGCCGGCCTGCAGAGAGCAGGTGTCCCATCACTCTCGCCCACCTGGGGAGGTTGCCACTTTCCGGCACAGCTGAGTAGGTGCACTTAATTCTAGGGTGCCGAGGGAGGATGCGCCCTTGGCCGGCAGACCAGGAGCCACCTCCTCCAAACAGCCTCAGCAGTGAGAAAGCTGCTCTTTGGGTCCCCATCTCTCTAACTCCAGCACCTACCTCTCAGTTAGCTCTGTATACTTTCTCAGGAAGCCGCTGGACGATGTGGTCCATCAGGGGGAGGGAGTGACCCGAACAGCCAAGAGCAAAAGGAAGAGGAAATGCCAGGAAGGAAGGCTTCAAGGAGCAGAGGGAATTTCCAGGGTGATGGTGAGGGGAAGTCCAAGGGTAAATTTACGGCACCTGCTACGGGAACCAAGTTTAGCCAGAACCAGGGAGCGGGGCCCAGGAAGGAGTCTCCGAGAAACAAAAATGGAATCAACTGATTCTCAGATGGGAAGAGGGGATGTTAAGGGCTGCAGGGAGACAGCACAGACAGAAATAAAGTGAAGGAACTCCAAACCTAAGGCAACAGTTAACTCTGAGACGAACAACCAGTTGCAAAAGAAAGGAACGATAGTCATAGTTTAGTACTGGACTCAGCCGTGAACAATACTTCACATGGTCCTGAGAGTATAGATTTTGAATACGGATCTAACCAAAAGTAATACTGTAATTCTATTTGGATGCCAAGAGCACTAAATTCTCAGCTACCATGATGGGAAGACAGTAGAAGAAAGCAAGTGTAACCCAATTTATGCCCCATGAAGAACTTCTGCCCCCCTTTATTTCCTAAATTAATTAATTTATTTTTGGCTGTGTTGGGTCTTCGTTTCTGTGCGTGGGCTTTCTCTAGTTGCGGCGAGCGGGGGCCACTCTTCATCGCGGTGCGCGGGCCTCTCACTATCGCGGCCTCTCTTGTTGCGGAGCGCAAGCTCCAGACGCGCAGGCTCAGTAGTTGTGGCTCACGGGCCTAGTTGCTCCGTGGCATGTGGAATCTTCCCAGACCAGGGTTTGAACCCGTGTCCCCTGCATTGGCAGGCAGACTCTCAACCACTGCGCCACCAGGGAAGCCCCTGCCCCCTTTTTATCTCTGGCATATAACCAAGCTGTGCACACTCTAAGTGCACAATTAGAACATATTGTTAGGAATAAAAGCAATTAGCTACTTATTGAGAATTCTGGAGTGTCGTCAATAGCAGAAAGTGCTATACTGTCTGCTTATGTCTGATAAAAAGCAATTTTGTAAAAGTTTTATTTTATTGAAGTATAGTAGATGGTATCTATAATAGATTAATTAAGGCAGAGTTGTAAATCAAGTGTACTTCAATTAAAAAAAGACAGAGTTGTACTATACCTGTACTTAAAAATATGGAAGTAACTCTCAGAAGAATCTGCTAAGAGATGGCAGTATCCACACAAAACACTTAGATGTAGATATGATATCAAAAATAGTAATCGTGAGGGGAGGAGAGTACAAATGCAAGGTTTTTGAAAATGCTTTTGAAATTAAGAGATCAGCAACTGAAAACAATTACGTGTCTACAGAGACTGCTATCTACAACCTCATGGTAACCGCAAACCAAAAATCTACACACACACAAAAGACAAAGGAATCCAAACATAACATTAAAGAGAGTCATCAAATCACAAGAGAAGAAAACAAAAGAAGGAAGGAGAAAAAAAGACCTGCAAGAGTTAGAAGTATCCAGTGAAATTGAGTGGGGCAAGAGATCGCTCTTTTGTTTTGTTTCAGTTTTGTAATAAGCCTTTTAACACTACTTGGCAAAACAAGCCAAGAAACACCCAAAGGAACCAGACACACATGTTGCACCTTAATAAAAATTAAAAAACAGCTTGGGTTTTTATTCAGTTCTCAGCTCCTGCCCAGATCTCGCAGAAAGCAAGTGTAACCCAATTTATGCCCCATGAAGTACTTCTGCCCCATTTTTATCTCTGGCATATAACCAAGCTGTGCACACTCTAAGTGCACAATTAGAACGTATCGTTAGGAATAAAAACAATTAGCTACTTATTGAGAATTCCAGAGTGTCGTCAATAGCAGAAAGTGCTATACTGTCTGCTTATGTCTGATAAAAAGCAATTTTGTAAAAGTTTTATTTTATTGAAGTATAGTTGATTTTCAATGTTGTGTTCATTTCTGCTGTACAGCAAAGTGATTCAGTTATGCATATATATATACATTCTTTTTCATCTTCTTGTCTGTTAGAGTTTATTATAGCATATTGAATATAGTTCCTTGTGCTACACAGTAGGACCTTGTTGTTTATCCATTTTGTATATAATGCTTTGCATCTGCTAATCTCACACTCTCAATCCATCCCTCCACGAGAGCAACCACAATCTGTTCTCTACGTCTGTGAGTCTTTTTTTTTTTTTTTTTTTTTTTGCGGTACGCGGGCCTCTCACTGTTGTGGCCTCTTCCGTTGTGGAGCACAGGCTCCGGACGTGCAGGCTCAGCGGCCATGGCTCACGGGCTCAGCCGCTCTGCGGCATGTGGGATCTTCCCGGAACGGGGCACAAACCCATGTCCCCTGCATCAGCAGGCAGACTCTTAACCACTGCGGCACCAGGGAAGCCCGTCTGTGAGTCTCAATGAACACCAATTTGAGTTTGATTCCAGCTAGGAAGCAGGAAAATTTGCTATCTGTAATTTTTTTACATGTTGAGGTAAACCCCTGCTGAGTTCTTTACCTAACACAGCAATGCTTGGTGCACATGATATTTAGAAAGTGCAGGGGATGCACTGGGCTCCCAGAGCTATAGGTAATAGAGTCATCCCACATGTCAGTTCTGTTAGCTAGATCCGTGGTAAACCTGATTCTACTTGGCAGGGTTTTATTATTTTATTTTATTGATTTATTTTTTAATTTTTATTTTGAAATAATTATAGACACACAAGAAACTGCAAGAATCATAGAGGTCTGTGTACCCTTCCTCCCTCCAGCTTCCCACAATGACAATATCTTACATGACTATAATACAATATCAAAACCACAAAATTGACATTGGTACCATGCAATTAAGGACACTACAGGTTTATTCAGATTTCGCCTATTTTTACATACATAGATTTGTGGTATGTGTGTGTATGTATGTATGCAGTTCTATGCATTTTTTCAAAGGTATAGATTCATATAACTATGATAACAATCAACATTCAGAAAATCCCATCATGACAAAGAAGTTCCCTTTTACTACCCCATTATAGTCATATTCTTTGGCAGGGTTTTAAAAAGTGATGTTCTGTAGTGTGAACCATCTGTTAAGCATATTTCAATACTAATTTGTATTCCCATCTACTTCCAAAAGGGCTTGGAGGCCGCTTACAGTAAAATAATAGTAATCAGTAGAAATAAAAATAATAATGAAAATCAGTAGAAATTGTAGTTTTGGTCATAAGTGCCAAAAATTAGAAGCAATCAAGATGTTCTCTGGTAGGCTAATGGGTAAACAAATTGTGGCACATCCATACAATGGAATATTATTCAGTGATGAAAAGAAATGAGCTGGGATTTCCCTGGTGGCGCAGTGGTTAAGAATCCACCTGCCAATGCAGGGGACATGGGTTCGAGCCCTGGTCTGGGAAGGTCCTACATGCTGCGGAGCAGCTAAGCCCACGCGCCACAACTACTGAGCCTGCGCTCTAGAGCCCACGAGCCACAACTACTGAGCTCGTGTGCTGCAACTACTGAAGCCCCCGCACACCACAACTACTGAAGCCTGTGTGCCTAGAGACTGTGCTCTGCAGCAAGAGAAGCCACCGCAATGAGAAGCCTGTGCACCGCAACAAAGAGTAGCCCCTGCTCGCTGCAACTAGAGAAAGCTCGCGCACAGAAACAAAGACCCAATGCAGCCAAAAATAAATAAATACATATATACATTTATTAAAAAAGAGAAAGAAAAAGAAACGAGCTCTCTTGCCACAAAAGGACATGATGAAGCCTCAAACACGTATTACTAAGCGAAAGAAGCCAGTCTGAAAAGGCTACATATATCCTGTAGGATTCCAACTATATGACTTTCTGGAACAGGCAAAACTATGGAGACAGCAGAAAGATCAGGGTTGCCAGGGGTTATAGGGAAGGGAGGGATGAATGTGTGCAGCCAGAGGGTTTTTAGGGCAGTGAAACTATTCAGCGTGATACTGCAGTGGTGGATACACGATATTATGTGTTTATCAAAACCCTTAGAACCCAACACAGAGAGTGAACCCTAGTGTAACTCTAGGCTTTAGTTAATAACAATGTATCAATACCTTCTCATCAACTGTAGTAAGTGTACCACTAATGCAAGATGTTAATAATAGGGGAAACTGTATACAAGGAGGGGAAGGCGATATATGGGAATTCTCTGTACCATCTGTTCAGTTTTTCTGTAAACTGAAAAAACTGCTCAAATGAATGCATGAACTCATTAAAAAAGAATCAGGACCTCTGTGAAACCAAAAACCAGTAAAATAAGAGTCAAGTGACAGGTACGATTACAATGGAGAACTCAGGATAAGAAAAAGGACTCAGCTGAACACCGACCTTTATTCTGAATTCTCCAACAAGCAAGGGATGGATTACACAGTGTATTGTCTGCAGAGAGGAAATAGACCAGTTTGTCAGGTGAGACAGACGGATTCGGAGATGAATTTGCCCCACAATTTTTATTCCTAAGGGACAAACAACATAATGGGGGGTGACCTTGATTGGATTTTCACTAGACATTTCGTATCAACCCTCTTATTTTAAAAAAAATCCCAAAGTGTCTGATGTCACATTGTAGTTAATAAAGGCAGATCTGTGGGACAGAGTGGAAGAGAGGGTGAAAACATCCTTCTTCTGCATGAGTGCTCACCATGATCCAATTTTACGAATATTGACTTGCCCTCAGCTTCTAAGTTCCGTCAAGACTGGGCCAGATGTCTTTTGTATGCTTATACATTTCCTTATCTGCTCACGTTTTTTAAAGGGCTACTTTAAAAATCAACACACAAGTAGTGTTCTTGTTATGACTGGTTTAGGGTTTTAGGACATAATCCTCTTGTTCCTTTCCTTGCTTTGGCAAAGGAAATCATGACACCATAGATGTTAGAATAAAAGGGACTTTACCCATCAGGGACCCCCTCCCCTCATTTACAGATGAAGGGACCCAGAGAGTTGTAAGTGGTTTGCTCGTTGGCACATGGCTAGTTACCAGCAGAGCTGGTTCCAGGACCCAGGTTGATATCAGTTAAGTGATATGCCTGACACTTCCACTCACAGAAAATTACCGCCCTGGGTCAGGCCAAATTCTAGGGCATTCATCCTCATGTGTGTGGGGACACCACCCAGAAGGAGGAGGGCATGTGACTGCCTTCAAGCAGCCTGCCTGATTGCCACCTGCATGACCCGTGCTGTCCTACTCCAGCCAACTGCCCTCTCAAAGACGGGAGCTGTTTGGGCTGCAGGGCTCTGAGCAGCCACACAGAAAGCCCCATTTCACGCGACGGCCGCTGACCTAGGAGTGGAGAGGTGGGCGCCAGCTTACAGATCAGTCATGAACAGGGCTAGGAAACTCTGACCTCCTGACCCTCTCAACACCTTTCACCCCCAAGCCAAAACAGCAGCTTTCTATCATTCATCATGAAAGGAAAATCTTGTCACACATCCTGCTGGCCTAACTGCCGTGAGTGTGGATTGGGGAAGGCCACAGCTCCGTCAGCAGAACCCCAGCTGCTGTGATTTCGGTCTTAGTCATAGGTGGTTGCCGGTCCTGGGGGGTGTATTTATTTTGCCTGGTTGAGGAGAAACCCCACCCGAGGCACTTCTGGTGTGATGGCGGTTTGAAACTTTTTTTTTTTTTTTTTTGTAACTAAGGGGTGGTAAAGATGAAGCTATTTAAGTGAATCTTAAGGCTAATGACTCAAGCTGGATAAAGAGTGTTAATTCTCCATCACTAAGTTTCCTGCTATCGTATACAAAGATGGCAGACTCAGATGCAGATGGTAGCTCTAGGGTAAATGAAGCCTGGACTTTGTTCATCCCTTAAGAACAAAGAACTTGTTCAGGAGCACCTCTGGCCTCTGGCGGGCTGAGCTGCCAGGGTTGATGGATAAGAAGCATTTCTCTGCCCGCCGACCCCGTGGACTCTGCAGGAATTATTATCGGTGCAGCTGGCTCTATCTTAGGACAGACAGCCCAGGATAAAGCACGCCATACATACATACAAATGTCATTTTGTGAAGACTAAATCCACACTACATGTGAAATGACTCCGTGGTCAGAAGTGAGAAATATAAACTGCATTTTTCATCTAGAAAACAAAGATCCATGTGATTATGCTTTTGTTCTTTGAGATCTCCCATTTCTTTAGATGGGGAAGGAAGACATTTCTTTGGACTACATCTTGGATACGTTTTCTTGAATGGAAAGATGTAGGCTATGTGCCAGGTCAGACATTTTTTTAAATTACAGATTTATTGAAAAATAGAAATGTTTTTGAAATAATAGTAAAAAAAAAAAAAAAAAGGAAAACGGAGTAAAAAGAGGAAAAGAAGTAAAATGACATAATCCTTGATTATTAGAAAGGGAAGAACCAGCTCATCTGTCTGACGCTTGTCCTAGGAAGGCAAGGTTTAGAGACACTTGCATCCTAGGCACTGATAAGGATCAATGGGTCCTCATTCCATCTTTTACTTTTTATTTTTTTTTTAATAAATTTATTTATTTATGGCTGTTTTGGGTCTTCGTTGCTGTGCACGGGCTTTCTCTTTAGGGCGAGCGGGGGCTACTCTTCGTTGCGGTGCGCGGGCTTCTCATTGCGGTGGCTTCTCTTGTTGCGGAGCATGGGATCTAGGCACGCGGGCTTCAGTAGTTGTGGCACGTGGGCTCAGTAGTTGTGGCTCGCGGGCTCAGTAGTGTGGCGTGCGGACTTAGCTTCTCCGTGGCATGTGGGATCTTCCCAGACCAGAGATTGAACCTGTGTGCCCTGCATTGGCAGGTGGATTCTTTTTTTTTTTTTTTTGAACAACAATATTAAACACTTTTATTTAGTTGACATTTATAGAACACTACTTCCAACAACTGAAGAATTCATGTCCTTTTAAGAGTACACGTTAAACTCACTAAAATAGAGCATTCACTGGACCAGAAAACAATTATCAATAAACACAAAGTGACTAAAGTTTTACAAAGTATACTCTCTGACCTTAAGGCAGGTGGATTCTTAACCACTGTGCCACCAGGGAAGTCCCTCATTCCATCTTCTAAAAGAGCCCACCCTGGCATTCCCCAATGACATTTACTATGTTCAGGTGGTTTAACATTTTTTTAAAGCAATGTGGCTTTTGTGGTGAGATTTGCACGTAGTTAACTCACGAGTTGCTTCTTTTGTGTTCTGCTCTACATCTGTTCTGTTGGCCCAGCCAGGCCTTTGGTTTCTGGAAGACTTTGAAGGACCGGGAGAGGAAGGCAGTGGCCATGGTTCCTGAGTCCCGACAGAAACAACTGGCTTCAGCCTCCGCTTCTCTGAGGGTATGGTTGGTGGAGGAGAAGGGAAGGAGGGAGGAGGTCTCTGGAGCGCAGCGCTGCAATGCGGGCTAATCCTCCAAGGGCCAGAGAGCCTCTCCACGCTTCTCTTCCCAGTCTCCCTGCCACCAACCCGCAGCTTCAGGGCAGCTGCCTCTCCTGTTCCCCTTGGCTGGCCTGACTGGCCCTAATCCTTTATGCCTGGGCCTCCAGCCTCTACAGTTGATGTAGATTTATTTTGTTTTAAACACAGTCAACTGCGTTGTAAAGAAGCTCTGGGTGTTTAATGATGGAGGACTCTTATCTGGAGGTTGAGCTCATCTCTGGTGGAGGGAGGTTCCCTCTGCTACTTCCAGGTCAAAGATGTCCCTCTGTGAGTCTCAGACTTTTCTTATATGAACTGAGCAGTATCCGCTTGGATGACTGGGTTAGGTGTCACAGTTAGGAAGGGAGGTGCAGACTGGTTGACACAAATATTCAGTACACTCGGTGTGGTGCGGTGGGGAATAGATACTTGGTCTCTGTCTGCAGTACTTGGTGTACAGCTTCTAAAACCCTTGGCATCTCTGGAATGATGACTCTTTTGAATGCTAATGAGATGACTCTTGGCTGGGGGCCCCCAGATAGCTTCAGGATGGGGGCTGGTTTCCAGAAAGCTCAAGGCATGATTAGAGAGTTAAACACACACACACACACACACACACACACACACACACACACCAACTTCTAGAAAGGGAAGAGGGACTGGAGATTGAGTTAGTCATAAATGGCCAAAGATTTCGTAAGTCATTCCTCTGTAATGAAACCGCCATAAAACCCCTCAAAGTCAGGGTTTGGGAGGCTCGGGGTGGGTGAACACGTCCAGGTTCTGGGAGGGGTGACAAGACCGGAAAGGGCACGAAGCTCCCACCTTTCCAATATACCTTGCCCTGTGTGTCTCTTCCATTTGGCTGTTCCTGAGCTGTATCTTTTATAATAAAACAGTAACAGAAAGGAAAGCTCTTTCCTCAGTTCTTTGAGCTATTCTAGCAAATTATCAAACCTGAAGAGGTTTGGATAAATCAGGTGGGAACCCCTGGTTTATCTGTGACCTGGGGATATGAGATGGGCAACCAAAGTGAGGACAGTCACGTGGGACTGAGCCCTTAACTGTGGGTCTGACAGGTAAAGTCAGAATTGAATTGAATTCTTGGACACCCTGTTGGTGTTGGTGTGAGAAAAACCCCACACATTTGATGTCAAAGGTGGTGTGAATAAAAACAGTTTGCTTGGCAATTATATTCTGGTTTATATATATATATTTAATATTAATATATTATATTTATTATTTATAAGAAATCTATATTTATTCTGGTTTATTAATTTGTAATTTATTTTCCATATGTCATATTAACACAAATCAATCTGAAAAAAGAAGGGTTTTTTTTTAGAATTTTATTTTATAGTTTTAAATTTTATTTATTTATTTTAGGCCACGCCACATGGCTTGCGGGATCTTAGTATGCCAGCCCCCGGCAGTGACAGCTCAGAGTCCTAACCACTAGACCGCCAGGGAATTCCGTAGAAAAAGAGTTTCTGAGCCTGCATTGGCCACATCCCGGGCCCTTTGAATTTTCTAACAATGCTTGTATCATTACCTGAGCTATGTACACAGAGTGTGGTATTTTCAACCCTAAAAACACTTACCCCTGACCCTGTATCCTCCTGGCCCTAGAGAGTGGAAGCTTTGCCGAGAAGCTTCTGGAGCAATGGCCATGGAAGTTATCTGTGTAGACGGGCTCCAGGGCAGCCTTACAGAGACCTGCACACCCAGTGTGATTGGGGAGGACCAGATGGGAGGTCTGCACACCCAGAGAGGGACACAGAAGTGACTTCGAGGACAGGTGGACAAGAGGAAGCCTCAAATTTGGTCACCGAGAGCCAAGAGCATAAGATCTGACAATGAGAGGCCCCGACGGACCCTTAGGTATCATCACAGGGCCACAGGGATGGAGGGAAAGCCCAAGACCTGGTGGGACAGGTCAGTCTCAGGAGTGGCCAGGACGGAGCACCAGGGACCAGCCGTGCCCGTCTCTGTCTGCGACTCCCACATGCTGTGTAAACCTCCCCTGAATCCAGGTCCCACCTGGGATAAGGAAGGGAGAATACGGTGGGGTGGGGAGCATCCCAGGTGGACCAGATGGACGGTGCAATCTCGAGGCAGAATCCCTTCCTCTCCAGGAAACCTCAGTGTTTGCTCTTAAGGCTCCCACTCATTGGGTGAACCCTACCTCCATCAGCAGAAGTCCTTTCCTTTCCTTGAAGCCAAAGATTGCAGAGGTTGACGTGTCTACAAAATACTTCCACGGCAGTATCCCAACTGGTGTTTGATTAGACACCTGGGCACGACATCCTGGCCAAGCTGACACATTAAACCAACAATCACTGGGACTTTTTTTGCACATTCCAGTTTGTGATGCTGTTAAAATTCACACTCGAGACAAATGTAGTGTGTAATCATACTTTCTGACCTTCTAACTCTGGACTCCAGTGTGAGGTGAAGCTCCACTATGTCCCCTCCCTCTTCTGGGGGGCCCGGCTCCCCATTTTCTCTGTTTTCTCTTGGCAGGCGGGACAAGGGACAGGAGCTTCAGAACAGCCAGACCCGCATGCCCTCCTTCCCTCTCATCTTTGAGGCTTTCTACTTTGAAAAACACCTTCAGGGGCGTTACCTCCTCTGCCTAGGAGCAGGACGCAGCACATTCCCCTCTAACCAGCCGCCCTCCCTCCACCCCCATCACTGTATCTCCCCCCGACCGCCCCCCACCGCCCCACCCTCCTGTCCCTGCGCCCCTCTCACCCCCATCCCTGGGCTCCTTGCTCAGTCTCCTGCAGGCTGGCTTTATCCCCACAGGGATGTGTAAGTGCCTCTCCTAACAAAGCCCTCCTTTACGAATCTCTCTGCCCTCTCCTGGCTCCCTGGCCATTTCCACCTTCTCCTGCCCGGATCTCTTCCTTCCCTTTCCTTGCCCCTTACACGTGGATGCTCCCAAAGCTCCCATGTTTAGCCCTCTGAAATCCTGCTGCCGTGTGCTCTCTTCTCGAGATACCTGACCTCCACACGGACTGCTACCAAATCTGTATCTTTAGCCTGTCTCTCTTCCTTCTAGGCTGTAGACACAAATTTACCACCGCCTGGTACCCACACGCTCCACCTGGCTGTCCTGGGAGCCAGGCTGGGAGGAGATGTGCTCTCAGGGTCCTGCTGTCCCACTGGTGACCCTGGTGCTCCTCCTGGGTCCCAGGATGCAGGCATCAGTACGGGATCCGATTCCTCATCTAGAAACCACCGGCATCTCTGCCTGGTCTCTTTACCTACGCTTGTGACTAACCAGTCTCTAGTCTATTGATTCTTCCACCTGAACACATCTAGGGCCTTCCCATGTCTCTCTCTCCCCTGGTACCCAAGTCTACTCTCTCCTCAGCCCTCTTGCCATATTATGACAGCTGCCAGGTGGTCATCCTGCCTCCAGCCTTTCCTAAATATCTTTTTTTTTTTTTTTTTTTTTTTTTGCTGTACATGGGCCTCTCATGCTGTGGCCTCTCCCGTTGCGGAGCACAGGCTCCGGACGCACAGGCTCAGCGGCCATGGCTCACGGGCCCAGCCGCTCCACGGCATGTGGGATCTTCCTGGACCGGGGCACGAACCCGTGTCCCCTGCATCGGCAGGCATACTCTCAACCACTGTGCCACCAGGGAAGCCTTCCTAAACATCTTTGACCACATTCCTTCCACACCGATGCCTTGGATAGCTTCTCCCCATTTCCTGGAGGACCGAGCCCAGACCCCTGCCCATGGCCTCCAAGACTGGAGATCTCTGGGCACCTTTCTTCCTGCTGATCCCTGTCACGTCACAGACCCATGGCCCACAGTCTGTCAGGAAAAAACAAAACAAAACCATTAAAAAGAGAGAGAAGGGGTGATAATTCACAGACCATAGAATTCACAATTTTAAAGTGTATAATTCAGTGTCTTTTTATATATATATATATATATATATATATATATATATATTATTTATTTATTTATTTATTTTTGGCTGCATTGGGTCTTCACTGCTGTGCGCAGGCTTTAGTTGTGGTGAGCAGGGTCTACTCTTCATTGCGGTGCACGGGCTTCTCATTGCGTTGGCTTCTCCTGTTGCAGAGCGTGGGCTCTAGGCACACGGACTTCAGTAGTTGTGGCACACAGGCTCAGTATTTGTGGCGCGCGGGCTTAGTTGCTCCGCGGCATGTGGGATCTTCCTGGACCAGGGCTCGAACCCATGTCTCCTGCATTGGCAGGCGGATTCTTAACCACTGCACCACCAGGGAAGCCCCTTCAGTGGCTTTTAGTGTAGTCACAGAGCTGTGCAAATATCATCACTAGCTAATTTGGGAACATTTTCATCACCCCCCAAAGAAACCCTGTCCCCATTAACAGTCATTCCCTATTTCCCCCTTACCCCTTCAACCCAAGGGAACCACTAATCTACTTTCTGTCTCTGTGGATTTGCTTTCTCTGGACATTTTGAATAAATGAAATCATCCAGTAGGTGATTTCCTGTGTCTGCTTATTTAACTTTGCATGATGTTTTCCAAGTTCATCAATGTTGTAGCCTGTATCCAAATCTCATTCCTTCTTGTTGCTGAATACTATTTCATTGTACAGATATAGCACACGTTACTCATCCATTCACCCGCTGATGGACATTTGGGTTGTTTCTGCTTTTTGTCCATTATGAATAATGCTGCTAGGAACATTCATGTGCCAGTTTTTGTGTGGACATGTGTTTTCATTTCTCTCTGTGCCCACCTCGGAGTGGAACCACTGGGTCACACGGTAACTCTATATTTAACTTTTTGAGGAACTGCCAGACTGTTTTCCACCGCAGCTGCACCATTTTCATTCCCACCAGCAGGGTACGGGGCTCCAATTTCTCCACATCCTCACCAGCCCTTGTCATTCCATCTTTTTGATTATAGCCATCCTGTGGGTGTGCCTTAGCCGTTTGTGTTTTTGTATGGCCTGTAAGCTAAGAATAGTTTTTATATTTTTAAAGGGTTATAACACACACACAGAGGAAGAAAATGTGACAGAGTTGGTGTGTGACCCACAAAGCCTTCATTAAACTTTCACTGTCTGCCCTGTAACCTTGACCGTCCCTGCAGCCTTCTTCCTGGGAGGAAAAATGCTTATAACTCTATGTGTTTCTGCTCACCGATCTCCTGCGTATGAAGGCCGTGATTTTTCTTTTCTACTGGTGAGATGCCTTCTCTCTCTTTTTTTTTTTTTTTTTTTTTTTTTGTGGTATGCGGGCCTCTCACTGTTGTGGCCTCCCCCGTTGCGGAGCACAGGCTCCGGATGCGCAGGCCCAGCGGCCACGGCTCACGGGCCCAGCCGCTCCGCGGCATGTGGGATCCTCCCAGACCGGGGCACGAACCCGTATCCCCTGCATCGGCAGGCGGACTCTCAACCACTGCGCCACCAGGGAGGCCCCAAGAGATGCCTTCTCTCTTAGGCCTGGAGACAATCTCCTTTCCTTGGGGAAAATTTTCCTGGTCGTCTTCACATTCCCATTTGCCTTTCTGTGTGTTTTGCAAGCACTCACGCAGCACATCGTTTATGTTTTTTACTGTCTGAGACCCTTGAGGACAGAGATGGGGGTTGGTGGGTTGGTCTCATCTTTCTCTCCAAGTCGGCTGCTGAGTACAGCCTACGCTTGCGGAACAGATGGAGGCCCAGAAGGGCACGGCGAACCCCTTGCCCTCAGAAAGCTGAACATCTCATGGGGTGAGACACCTGTCATCGTGAGACCGCGGCGAGCTGCCATGTGGCTCATGCCTCCTGGGGTGTGGTTGAGCGCCTTCTCGTGCCCAGCCCCATGCAGGCAGCAGGGGCACAACCGTAGACGGGAAAGAAGCCTGGTGTCCCCGAGGAACTGAACACGCCCACTGCAACATCAGCCACGTGGCCACATGACCTGGGCTGGCCAGGTGGGCCTCCCCTTCCTCCAGCCGGGGGTCTCCCGGTGATGGCTAAGCAGGCACCGCATGTGATGATCTGGGTCCCGTGGAAGCCACTAGAGTTCTTTACCAGAACCTTGGGTCTCCTCTTTCTAGGCTCTCGGTGGGATGGCACCTCCCACTCCCTTTGCGGCTGGGATGGCTGTTTGACTCAATGAAACATGAGCAGAAGCGATGTGTGTCATTGGGGGGAGGGGGGAACCTCTAAGGACCAGTGGACGCTGTCCTTTTTCCTTCTCCATCCTGCACTGACCGTGGGAGCACACGGCGGATGGCAGCTCCTTCCACCTGGGTGACTCTGCAGATCAGAGTTTTCCAGACCAGGCTGGACACGTCTCGTAGGACTTGGAGGTCGCACAGGACCATGGCCTGACCCAACCCGTCCTAACCGATACAAACCCCACATCCCATGGGTGTTCGCCCAGGGGAGGGTCCGGAGTGGCTACTGTCGGAGGTGGGTTCAACCCAGGTCCTGCAGAACAGGTGGGGCAGGGGTGGGCAGAGGGCTGGGGAGTGAGAGCCAGGGGAGGCTTTAGGAGGGAATCTGCTGCCCCTGGAAAGTTGCAGCCGAGATCGCTGCTTGCAAAGACCTCATTCCCTCCGTTTTCCTCCCAGGTGTAGAGCTGCTTTGTCAGTCTCTCCCTAGGAAGAGATTCCATTACTGCACATTTTATTATCCTTCTTGGGTGAATACACTTCGAGCCTTCCTTCTGCACTTTATCTTACTTTGTAGCAGATCCATCAGTAAAATATTTCTGCTCTCTTTGGCTCACAAAATTATCCAATTCTGGCGAGCGGGTCAAAGAAAAGATGAAACAGCGGGAGTGTCTGCAGCCCAGCTCCAGTGTAACAAGGGTCAGGACCTCTCACAGAGAACTGTGCTCCGGTCCAAAGCGCCACCCCTGAGTCTGCGTGATGGTGGCTTACGGTCTGTTTTATTTCTAAAACCAAGGGTTTGCTGATGAAGCCAGGCTGGGAATTCTTAACCGAAGTTTGAAAAGAGTTCCGTGTCCCTTTCTCGCTGCGTGTCGCATGTCACTGTTTTCTGTCACTTTTATTAGTGACATTCAGAAATAATAACATGAATGGTTTCAGGGCTGGTACGAGTTAATTTACCAAAACAGTGTCAGCACAGAGGTGGTGACGGGATTTCAGGAAAACACTGATTAGCATCACTCTTTGCTCTTCCAGGAAAATCATCATTACTGCTTTACTCATGGGCTGCAAGATCTATCAGAGAAACACACATCCAGCAAGGGTCCCCTGTGGGCTGCCCGCTCCTGGAGCCTGATTGTTTACCTTCAGTGACAAAGGGAGGGGAGGAACAATGGTGCCCTTTACTCACAAGCGACTAAATAACAACCTTCTGGGCCAAGCAGCCCAGGTGCAGATGTTTTCTCTGCAGGGAGTGTGCGAGCTGGGTTTTATGGGCTGCAAACTCCTATCAGAAGTTGATAAGAGAAGTTCTGGGCCATTGGTTCTCCGCTGATTGGAGACAGATTTCCTAAGCCTCAAGTGTGAAATAGCTGAGGATGACTCACCCCCATGGGCCATGTTCTGTACACAAAAAATCTATCTATTGGTGTAAACACACACACATGCACACCTTCAACCTGGTAATCAGGCCCCCCCCCAAGGAAGTGGTGAAATCAGACAGATAGTGTGTGCCCCCTCCCATGCCTCCCTGCCCCAAGTCACAAGCAGAAAGTGAAATCTGATAGAAGGGAGGGAGCAGGATAGCCACGAGGGACTCCTCATAAGGAACCAAGACACAGCGGGGATGTGATAGGAACCATGGCTGGCAGATAGTTGCTGAGACCCCGTGTGTGAGTGTGTGTGTGTGTGTGTGTGGCTTTTAAGTGCCAGTGGGGTGAGCCACCTCTGGGTACCCTACCCATAGCCTCCCCGGTGCTCCAGTCTCCTGGTCCCTTTAGAGGTGCACTCCCAGGACAAACTCCCTTACCTGGATGGCGTGTCACCTGATCACACAGTGTCACACAGCGACCAAGCCGTGGCTTTTCAGAATTAGGCTACAAAGGTGTGTGTCTGAGGATGGGCATTCCAACACTTTGGAGCTGCTGAAGTTCTGAATGTTTTATAAGTAATATTTCACAGCCATACATTTTTTTTTAGCATCTTTGTTGGAGTATAATTGCTCTACAATGGTGTGTTAGTTTCTGCTTTAAAGCAAAGTGAATCAGGTATTCATATACATATATCTCCATATCCCCTCCCTCTTGTGTCTCCCTCCCACTCTCCCTATCCCACCCCTCTAGGTGGTCACAAAGCACCGAGCTGATCTCCCGGTGCTATGCGGCTGCTTCCCACTAGCTATCTATTTTACATTTGGTAGTGTATATATGTCCATGCCACTCTCTCACTTCGTCCCAGCTTACCCTTCCCCCTCCCCGTGTCCTCAAGTCCCTTCTCTATGTCTGCATCTTTATTCCTGTCCTGCCCCTAGGTTCTTCAGAACTTTTTTTTTTTTTTTAGATTCCATATATATGTGTTAGCATACGGTATTTGTTTTTCTCTTTCTGACTTACTTCACTCTGTATGACAGACTCTAAGGTCCATCCACCTCACTACAAATAACTCAATTTCGTTTCTTTTCTTTTATGGCTGAGTACTATTCCATTGTATATATGTGCCACATCTTCTTTATCCATTCATCTGTCAATGGACACTTAGGTTGCTTCCATGTCCTGGCTATTGTAAATAGAGCTGCAATGAACATTGTGGTACATGACTCTATTTTTTTTTCTTGGTGGTACGCGGGCCTCTCACTGTTGTGGCCTCTCCCGTTGTAGAGCACAGGTTCCGGAAGCGCAGGCTCAGTGGCCATGGCTCACGGGCTTAGTTGCTCCGCGGCATGTGGGATCTTCCTGGACCGGGGCACGAACCCGTGTCCCCTGAATCGGCAGGCGGACTCTCAACCACTGCACCACCAGGGAAGCCCAAGTACATGACTCTTTTTAACCCTCTTGCACTGTTGGTGGGAATGTAAATTGATACAGCCACTATGGAGAACAGTATGGAGGTTCCTTAAAAAACTAAAAAATAGAACTACCGTATGACCCAGCAATCCCACTCCTGGGCATATACCCTGAGAAAACTATAATTCAGAAAAGCCTTCCTTTTCTTGTCACAGGAATACGAGGTTCTTCAAGGTCAGCATCCGAGACTCACTCCTTGCTGGGTTCCCCGCCCCACCTGTGAGCTACATGTGGAGCGTCCTGTCTCTGTGTCTCTGTCTCTCGGATGGAATTTCCACCAGATGGTCAGAATCTGTGCCTCCGTGACTTTTCCTTTCTGAGGCCCAGTCTTCACTGAAATGAATAGAATTTAAAGCTCTTTAAAATACCCAGGATACAACGCTCTTCAGGGACTTGATCTAATTACCGTGGGCGATGAGTCAGTCATCACAAACGTTGCAGGTAAAGGTGAGTCATCAGCGCTCGCTGGTGAGGTTAGAGGGGCCCTCCAGCCTCAGCTTCTACTACCCCGGGGGTCCCAGCTGATTTCTCTGCAACCTCTGAGCCTTAGGCAGGTGCTACTGCCTTGGAATGCCCCCTGTGGGCTTTCCCCCCTCCACCTTCTCTGGTCTCCGCTGGCACCGTCCAGAAGTCAGGCTAAAAGACTGCAATGGAAATGGGGTGGTTTGGTGCATGAGCACTAACATCAATGCTGCCAACAAGTTTGGGGTCAGTGAGCAATCTTAAAATGGGTGAGAGAAAGAGAGAGAGAGAGAGGAGGGCAGGGAGGGAGGGAGGGAGGGAGGGAGGAAGAGAGAAAGAAAAAAGAAAAGGAAAGGAGAGAAGGAAGGAAGGAAGGAAAGAGGAAGAAAGAAAGAAAGAAAAAGAAAGAAAGAAAGAAAAGAGAGAAAGAAAGAAAGAGAGAAAGAAAGAAAGAGAGAAAGAAAGAAAGAAAGAAAGAGATTGTCTGGCACTCGTCCCAAGCATTTCACCCACAAACTGGTTTAGGCTGGTGAGACAGGATGTTCTGCAGAGCAAAGATCATGTGATCACACAGTGTGAACAAACAGATGGTGTATCATTAACAAAATACAAGGCTGAGTTTCACCGTCTCTGCAGAGTGTCAGTGACCCAGGCAATTTAATTAAAAATATAAAAAAATAAAAAGTGACAAAGACCAAAGTTTTACACTATTCAAACTCAACCTCATCAACCACGTGGAGGGGCTGCCTGAAACGCAGGCCCTCATGTCTGCCCAGCTTGAAGGATGACAGATTTACGGTGTCCCGCCAGCATCACCCAATCCTTGGTTCAACAGCACAAAGCAGAGGGAGTCAGCTCCAGGACAGGGACTGTCCCCTCCCGTCCTGCTCATGGGGAGGAAAGGCAAGCTGCAGGGAGGACCAGGCCGCACACACGGCGCACACGGTGCCTGAGTACACAAAAGGCAGGTGGCCGATGTCATCTTGGTTCTGAGAAGCAGACTCCAGGTGGGCCAGGAGGGCTCAACCAAGAGTTGTTACCCAATGTCCCGCTCTGTTGTCAGCAGCCTAAGGCAATGGTCAGGGCTGTGTACCTGGGGCTCCATCATCCCCCAGTGGTGGGCACCTTACCGAAGTGAGCCTCCATGTTCTCACCTGTAGAATCATGGCAGGGTTTTCCTCTTGGGGGAATCCATGGGAAGAGCAGATAAAGGCCCAGGACGGTTGCCATCCTCAATCTAGCTCCTTGCACAGAGGCTGCCTTAACCACCAGGGCTGTGCTGGTCCAGCATGCAACGGCCTTGCAGGGGAGGGGATAGGGCACTGCAGGTGGCATCAGAAAAGAAAGGGAAGGGACAGACAGGGGCAGGGAGGGAGAAGAGAGCAGCAATGAGTCCCCTGGAGTTGAGGCCAGTGGTGGTACAGCTTGCAAAGGTGCCAGCTTGCCCAGAACTGTGTGGCTCCGGGACTTTATCTACAGGCAGAAGTGCTGCTGGAGCTCTTCTTAGGGGAACTGATTTGACAGATGCATGTTTTCAAAGGCTCCTTTGCAGTCATGGGGAACTAGTGCCCGGTGGTGGCGGACCATGGCAGCTGAAATGGCCTGAGGCCTGCACAAAGGCAAGAAAGCCTCCAGGCAGAGACGGGGAGGTTGAAGGGAGCTGGGGACAGTGCAGGAATCTGTGAGGAAGGATACAGAGGTCTTTAGAAGTGTATATAACCTTGGGCTTCTGAGAATGCAAATGGAAGAGTTGCAATTAATCTAGGTGCAGATCCTAAGAATGTGGAGGGCTTGTCTGTAGGTCAGCATCTATGGAGAGCAGTAGATTTCTAGATTTCAGAAATTCTCAATAAAATGTAATGTGGATAAACCTTGATCTTAACCCAGAGATACATCTAAAAGAAGCACAAATCTGACGTCAAAATGCTTTCAAGAGAAGTACACACCTGTTACACTCAAGCTCTTTTTGAGCAGCTGGCAGAGAGCGTCATACAATGCAACCTACCCAATGAACCATTCTGAAACAGCTTCCCCACCTCTCCCCTCGGATTTGTCCATCATTTACTGTTACTGAGCACCTGTTATGTGCTCTGCTCTTGATGCTCTGCTGGTGAACAGGACCCTGAGGGCCTCCGCCCCATGAGGGTCTAGTGGGGGAAAGGCAGACAGACAAATGGCTAGGTTGTGTCAGGTTTAGTTACTTGACATTAGGCAGGTGGGAAGGACTCTGGGTCGTTTAAACTGTGATCTGGGGGCTTCCCTGGTGGTCCAGTGGTTAAGAATACACCCTCCAATGCAGGGGATGCGTGTTTGATCCCTGGTCAGGGAACTAAGATCCCACATGCCGCGGGGCAGCTAAGGCCCCACGCCCCAGCTACTGAGCCCGCGTGCACCACAACTAGAGGGCCTGCATGTTGCAACTACTGAGCCCACGTGCTCTGGAGCCCATATGCTGTAACAAAAGATCCCTCATGCCACAACTAAGACCTGACCCAGCCAATAAATGAATGAATGAATGAATGAATAAATAAATGATAAATAAATAAATAAATAAACAACCAAAAAACCCCGTGATCTGAATGACAAGAAGAATCCAGCCGTACAAAGAGCTGAGGGGGAGCCTTTTAGGCAGAGGGAACAGCTTGTGCAAAGGCCCTGACGTGGAAATGAGCCTGCTGTGTTTTTGGAAAAAAAGTCAATGCAGCTGGAGATGGGGGAGCAGGAATACCAGCACCAGATGTGAAGGACATGGGGAGATTGGCGGCGCCGGGGCACGGAGGGCCTTTAGAGCCAGAGAGAGGCTCTGACTTTCACTGCTGGTACGTGGGATACCCATCAGAAGGGGGTTTGAGCAGGGAGTGGTGGGATCCCATTTGCGCCTTGAGCATCCTGGGTGCTGGTGGAGGCTGGGGTCCGGGTGCTGGTGGAGGCTGGGGTCCGGGTGCTGGTGGAGGCTGGGGTCTGGGTGCTGGTGGTGGGAGTGACAGAGCAGGGAGGAGGTTACTGCAGCACCCTGGCTCCCGCGCGGGCGCAGGCAAGGAGATCCACGGACATGGGCGACTTGGGACATGCTTTGGACTCACAGGACCCTGTCAAGGATTGGAAGTTGGAAATGAAAGAAAGGATCATTTCTGTCCTTGCAATGTGAGTGTGAATTGAGAGTGTGGTACATGGGAAGGTCATGATTCCTGCGGTGGGAATGAAGCCAAAATCTCAGCCTCTGTGTACCAGTGCCAAGTCAAATCTCAGAGACAGAGTTTTGGGTGAGGTAGAAAAGGAGAGCTTTATTACTTTGCCAGGCAGAGGGGGACACAGCGGGTCCCTGCCCTGAAAACCTATGTCCCAACCCCAGAGGATTTGATGAGTGGTTTTATAACAACAGTCCAAGGGTGGTGTCTCTGACAAGATTAGGATGTGAGCAGGGCTTGCACTTCCTTAACCTCATCCCAGGTGGTCATCTGCTCATCTTGATGAGCTTCCCTTATCCCTTTAGTCTCGCCTCAGGTGGTTTCTTGGCTGCTCCTCCCTTGATTAGCAACTTCTTGAATCTGCCCTTTGCAACTCAGGGAAGGTCATGGAGGCTGGAGTCTTGCCTACAAGAAATGGGAGCCAAAAAAGGTCTTCGTGCCCTGGAGCCCCACAGGGTCCCACTCGGGTTCAGGAAGTTCATTTACTTTTCTGGTTTTTAAAATTTTTTTTAACTTTTGGCTACATTGGGTCTTCATGGCTGCACACAGGCTTTCTCTAGTTGCGGTGAGCAGGGGTCCCTCTTCATTGCAGTGCGCGGGCTTCTCATTGCAGTGGCTTCTCTTGTTGCGGAGCACGGGCTCTAGGTGCGCGGGCTTCAGTAGTTGTGGCTCGCGGGCTCAGTAGTTGTGGCGCACGGGCTTAGTTGCTCCGCGGCATGTGGGATCTTCCTGGACCAGGGCTCGAACCTCATTGTCTTCCTCGTTGGCAGGTGGATTCTTAACCACTGCGCCACCAGGGAAGTCCCTTCTGTTTTTTTAGTGAAGGCTGAGGAGGGATGTTCTGCTGAAAGGAAGGGAAGGTTCAGAGCAGAGAACCATGGTTCTCAAACGTTGGCATGAGTCAGAATCACTGGGAAGATTGTGTTAAAATACATAGCGGCACCCCCCCCCCGCCCCCTGCCCCAAGTTCCTGATTCAGCAGGTCTGATGTGGCACCTAAGCATTTGTGTTTCTAGCATGCTCCCAGGTGATGCTGGAGCTGCTGTCCTGGGCTCCCACTCGGAGAGGGAATGGTGTACACGATTAAGGAGAGTGTGTGGGGGGGCATGTCTTGAAGATTGAGAAGGCAGACACAGGGATGTTTCCAGGGAGGGTGTGTGCCCATCAGAGCTGTGTGGCCACTGTAACCCGTAGACCATACAGCACTAAGGGTCCGTGCAAAACCCAACTGAACTCCAGTGAGCAGATCCATGTGCAGAGAGAAAGCTTGGTTTGGCCCCACATCCCAAGAATGTTGGATGAATCTACACTCACTCACACGCTTTAAGTTACAATAAGAAATGTTTAAAACAGAAGTCCCTTGGCATTATCTACAATAAACTTTATGCTTAATTTCGGGACTGTAGAACTATTCCAGTTTGGAAAACAATTTAGTGGTTATCTTAAGATTGAAAAAATATATATCCTAAAACCCACGCACAACAGTAGTCATTGCTTCTTAATATTCTTCAAAAGATCAGCTCAGTGTGATAGGTTCATATGATAGAGTACAATGCATCTGGAGGAGAACAAATCAAATCTGTTCTCTTCCTCCTTAAGGTAGAAATTGGACTTTTATCAAATGCCTTTATGCATGTTGGAACAGTTTTATACTCTTTCACTTATTTTAAATTCTGTTAATCTATTACTGAGGTGAATTATATGAATTCATTTCTTTTTTTTTTTTTTTTTTTTTGCGGTACGCGGGCCTCTCACTGTTGTGGTCTCTCCCGTTGCAGAGCACAGGCTCCGGACGCGCAGGCTCAGTGGCCATGGATCACGGGCCTAGCCGCTCCATGGCATGTGGGATCTTCCCAGACCGGAGCACGAACCCGTGTCCCCTGCATCGGCAGGCAGACTCTCAACCACTGCGCCACCAGGGAAGCCCTATGAATTCATTTCTAACGGGAAATAATTCTTTCATACATGAATGAGTTCAGCTTGGTCATGAAACCCCAATACAAACAAACCTCTAATTCAAAAAACAAAACAAAATGTTCAGGGTTTGTATATTTTACTTTTGGGATTGCTTGCTGTAACCCAAATTTTCAATTATTCAACCAATGTCAGGTCCTAATGGCTTTGGATCTTAGGACTTCTCCGGTTCTCAAATATGTTGTAGCAAATCACAGAAACGTTCAATAATTCCATGTGCTTATCAAAAATGGTAGTATTCTTTGAGCCAAACCATGTAAACGTTCTCATCATACACACACACACATACACACACACACGCGTGTGCACGCACAACTGAAAAATTTACCTCAACTTGCCATATAAATTTAATTCAATAGTAACCAGAGAAAGAAAGTGAACATAATTTTTGTGTTCTGTGTAACCCATTGTGGAATCTGGTCAGGTGCAGCCTACACTTATTAACCAACCACTGTATAAATGTTTGGTTCCTTGAGAGATGCTAAAAATAGTATTTTAGGGGACTTCCCTGGTGGCATAGTGGTTAAGAATCCTCCTGTCAATGCAGGGGACACGGGTTCAAGCCCTGGTCTGGGAAGATTCCACACGCTGCAAAACAACTAAGCCCGTGCGCCACAACTACTGAGCCTGCGCGCTAGAGCCTGCAAGCTACAGCTACTGAAGCCTGTGTGCCTAGAGCCCATGATCCGCAACAAGAGAAGCCACCACAATGAGAAGCCCGCGCACCACAACAAAGAGTAGCCCCCGCTCACAGCAACTAGAGAAAGCATGTGTGCAGCAATGAAGACCTGACGCAGCCAAAATATATATATATATATATATATATATATATATAGTATTTTACCTCTTCCAGATGTTCAACAAACTTCATCTTGTTGGTGACATAAGATCTGCATACTAGAAGCAAGAACAATGTAAAATAGATTAAAATCAAGCACTTCAGTTCAAAAAAGCCCTGCTTTGTCTTACCTCTCTGGGTTTGCTGAAATTGGCATTCTATCTACAGTTTCTATCGCTGACCCTCTCCGTCTGCAAAAATCATCCTTCTCCTTCAAATACTACTTCTTATATGAATCTTCAAAAATTTTTCCCATCTCAGCGTGATCATTTGCTTTCAATATCTTTAAAAATATATTATTTGATATTTGCAAAATATTGAATGTAACACATTGTGTTCACTAAAGTATAATAATATAATGAATACTTGGACCCAGCCCCCAAACTAAGAACTAGAGTATCACCAGTGACTTGTATCTACCTACATGATACTTCCCTATACCCTCCTAGGTAATTAGAATCTGAAATTTTGTGTTTATCAAGCCTTTGTTTTTTTTGTTTTTGTTTTTTTAGGTTATATGACTTTCCCCCATATATTCTTTTTTTTAATTGAAGTATAGTTTACATTCGAAAAATGCACAGATTTTAAGTGTATAGTCTGATGAGGTTTGGAAAACCTTTACACCCATGGAAACACTTTCCCATTTAAAAAATATATTTCCGTTTCCCCAGAAAGTTCTTTGCATCCTCTTCCATCCAATCCTCTCTCCCCTGGCAGAGGCTGCCTCTATTCTTTTTTTCTCTCTCCATAAATTAGTTTTACCTGTTTGAGAATTCCATATAAATGGTATCATACAATATTTATTCTTTTGTGCCCAGTTTTTTAAAAAAATATTGTTCATCATAATGTTTTTGAGTTTCATCCATGTTATTGAGAGTATCCACAGTTATTTGTTTTTCTTGTGGAGTATTTTATCATATGAATATACGACACCGTGGTTACCCATTTATTTGTTGATGAATATTCAGGCTGCTTCCAGTTTGAGACTGTTACCAATAATACTATGATGGATATTCTTTTTTGTGTACCTCATTGTTTTTTAAATATATAGACATTTGTCTCCAATGTGTGTATGCTGGTTTATTATTTAGTTTTGCTGGGTTTTGAGCTCTCTAGAAATGGAATCATGTTACAATAAGTCTTCTGGGACTTTTTTTTCCCCCTAACATTTTGTCTCCAGGGTTAATCTATGTTATGATATGCAACGGATTTTTTAACATAGCTCTTACAGGCAGCCATCATGTTAAATTATCTTACTTTTTTTTTTTTTTTTTTTTTTTTTTGCGGTATGCGGGCCTCTCACTGTTGTGGTCTCTCCCATTGCGGAGCACAGGCTCCGGATGCTCAGGCTCAGCGGCCATGGCTCACGGGCCCAGCCGCTCCGCGGCATGCGGGATCTTCCTGGACCAGGGCACGAACCCGCGTCCCCTGCATCGACAGGCGGATTCTCAACCACTGTGCCACCAGGGAAGCCCTATCTTACTATTTTGAAGTAGATATTTATCTATCTTTGGGGTTTTATATATAGAAAATCATATAATCTGCAAATAATAACTGTCCTGTTTCTTGCTTTCTACTCCTTATACCTTAAATTTATTTTTCTTGTTATTACATGCTCTAGAATGTCAGTAAATTTGGAGAAAAAGCAGTGATAGTGACATTTGTGACTTACTGATTTTTAAAAAAATACTTTGAATATTTTGATGTTTATAGTGTTTGTTTATATTCTCTTTATCAGGCTAAGGAAGTTTTATCCTAATCCTAGTTTACTGAAGTTTTTTGTTTTTTAATCAAAATAATTAGAAAATTTTACCAATACTTTTTCTGCATCCATTGAGATAGATTACCCAATGTTTTTTTCTCATTCATTTGACTACCTACCCAGAGTTAGCCAAACTCAAGGTGAAGGGTACGGTCCTCCAGACTACCAAGTCTTCTCAAGACTTCTGACACCAGTCTCAAGTTCAGGGGTTCCCAAGGCCACCTCCGCTTAGACCAGCTGGCTACAAATTCAGGGGTCTGGACTCTTAGGATCACTAGAACAACTTTCAGGACTTAGGAAAGTGCTATGCGTAACTATTACAAGCTTTTTTAAAAAATTAATTAATTTATTTATCAGTATTTATGTATTTATTTTTGGCTGTGTTGGGTCTTCATTGCGGTGCGCGGGCTTCTCGTTGCAGTGGCTTCTCTTGTTGTGGAGCACAGGCTCTATATAGTTTTATTATAGCAAAAGGATACAAAACAGAACCAGCTAAGGGAAGAGATACAGAAGGCAGAATATAGAACTAGGATGGTTTCAGACACAAAGCTTCTGTGTCCTCAGGGATGCACTGCCCTCCCAGCATCAGTGTATGGCAATATGCTGAGTGTTGTGAACCCAGGAAGCTCCCCTAAGTTTGCTGTCCATATTTTTCATTGAGTCTTCGTTATATAGGTCTGGCTGATTAAATTATTGTCTACGTGGTTGACTTCAATTTCCAGCCAGTCTCCCCCCATCCTCAGGTCAGGCTGGATTCAAGTGGCCCAAAGCCTCAAGTCTCTAATCACCTAGTTGGTCTTTCTGGCATGGCCAGTCTCCATCCTGAGTCATTTTATTAGCATAAACTCTCAGGCATGGCCCGAGGGGCCCACCATGCATAACAAAGACACTCTTATTACTCAGAAAATTTCTTGAGTTTAAAGGTTACCTCCCAGGATCTGGGACAAAGGCCAGATCTGTCTTTGGGTAAAGTTAATTCTTCACTACACAATGACATTCATACATTTCCTCATGTCAATCCAACCTTGCATTCCTGGAATAATATAACACTATCTGTTTTAAACATTGCTGGATACATTTTGCTAATTTTTAAAAGAATTTTGCACCAGTGTTTACGAATGAGATTAACATACTTTTCCTTTCTCTTACTAACCTTGCCTGATTTTTAAAATTAAGATTATAGTGAGCTCATAGAATGAGCTGGAGAGTACGTTCTCTTTCTTTCTGTGTGCTAAAAGAATTTTTGTTAGGTTGGAATGACAGGTCCTCTGAAATTTTGAAGAACTCACCTCATTCTGAGCCTGGTGTTTTGCTGTGGAAGGAATTTTAATACTGTTTCAATTTTTTAAAATATTGATAGGACTCTTCAAGCTTTCTATTTCTTCTTTAGTCATGATTTAATAAATAACATTTTTCTAGAAATTTGTCTATTTCATCTAATCGTCAAATATATCAGCATAAAACTGTTTATTGTATTCATTTATGTTTTTCCTCTCTGCTGTATTTGTAGTTAAATATATTCGGCTGTGTTTGTGATTAAATATTTCTGTCTTTTCTTTTTTTCTTGATCACTATCACCAGAGACTGGTCTATTTTATTAGTGTTTCCAAAGGACCAGTCTTAGGCTTTGTCGATTCCTTCTACTATATGATATTCCGCCCCCCCCCCCCATTCATTGATGCCTGCTCTTTTCTTTATTATCTTCTCCTTTCTCTTTCTTTAGATATATGTTGTGATTTTTTTACCTAACATTTTTAGTTGGAGTTAGCTCATTAATTTTCAGCCCTTATTCTTTGCAAATATAAGTATTTAAGGCCATGCAATTCCCTCTGAGTGCAGTTTTCACTATAATACACAAGTTCTATGTGTTTTTATTATTTTTCCAAGTATTTCTAAATTTTCATTCTAATTTCTTTTTTGTCATGAATTATTTAGAATTCTGCTTTTTAAATTCCAGAATTTAAAATGCCTTATCTTTTTGTTATTGACTCTACTTAATTACACTGTGTTCAACGAATGTGATGGATATGATATTTATTTTTTGAAATTTGTTGAGATGTGCTTTATGACCTAGGATCTGATTAATTTTTGTATCTGTTTCATGTGTGCTTAAGAAAAACGGGTGTTCTCTAATGGTTGTATTCAGGATTTTACATATGTTCATTAGATCAAGGTGGTTAATCAAATAGTCCAAATATATTTATTATGTTTTGCTGCTTGACTTATCAATAATTGAGAGAGAAATGTGGGTGGATTTGTCAATTTCTCCCTGTACTCCTATCATTTCTTATTTATATGGTGGGATTTTTATCAAGTGCATATCCATTTAGAATTCTTATGTCTTCCTGGTAAGTTGAAAATTTTTCCATGATTTAGTAACACTTTTTGTCTTAGAGTTCATTTTTTTGTGATATTGATGAAGGTATGCCGATTCTTCTTTGGTTACTATTTTCCTGGTTTACCTTTTTCCATCCTTTTACTCTCAAACTTTCCATGTCCTTTTGCTTTAGTTGTCTCCCAAACAGGACTTCTCCCAGTATGATAATGTCTGACTTTTAACTTATGGGTTTAATCCCTTTATATTTGGTAAGATTATGACTATTGTGACATATAAATTTCCACCATCTTAATTCAAGTGCAGTGGAGAATGAGTATCCCAAAGTCATATATCTTTGCCAGTCATCAAAGCAAGTGATCTGACAACTTAGACATGTTGATTGCCTTTGACTCTTCCTCAATAGGGTTTTTATTAAGTTTTGCATCTTGAGAAAATGTTACTTTCTGATTAGGTATAGGGATGGAACCAAATCTTCGGGAAATTAATGCATCCACATAATTTCTCAAAGTATTTCTCAGGGAAATCTGAGAGGTAACAGAATGTTGAGGAGAAAGCATGGGTTTCAGTGCTGGGCAAAACTGGCTGCTAATCTTTTCTTGGCCCCTTTCTAGCCGTGTGATTGAGGGTACATTCCTCAATCTCTCTGAGTCTCTTTCTTCATCTGGAAATCAAGAATCATCATACCTGCTGGGACTTCCCTGGAGGTCCAGCGGTTAAGACTCTGCAATTCCACTGCAGGGGGCACGGGTTCCATCCCTGGGCAGGGAACTAAGATCCTGTGTACCGCATGGTGTGGCCAAAAAAAAAAAAAAAGAAAAAAAAGGAATCATCACATCTGCCTCCCTGAGACTCTGCCCCTGTGGATGGGATTGCCTGGCATAGAGCGGGTGCTCAGAGAATGTTCTCACTCTCTCTGTTTCTCCTTCCTCTTTCCAAGGGCACGGCCTTGATGATGTCAAGACCATTTTGTAAATATTACAAATAAGATATGTCACTGTGATTATTACTTATTAAAATCACTTTGCTTCCTGACTCAGGTGATTCATCTCAACCAAAATAAAGATTTGAACAAAACAATAACTGCCTCATTTCAGCAGCCTGTTCTGTGTTGGTCATGATGTCAGTCTACACTGGCATCAATTTCAGGTAATTACTGAGTTTTCTGAAGCTTTTTGTTTGCATATTTGTCTTAGGGCAGTTAAAGTGTGACTTAGGTAATATGATTGTATTCTCAGGAATTCGCAGAGATCAAAACACAGGTCTGAAAAGGTGCCAGAAGGAATAAGAAGTTCCCAATGTGTAAGAATAGAAAAGCACAAGAAAGTAAAAACAAAGTCGGCATCTTGTATAAATAAGGAACTTAGAAAGCCTCTCTTTTCGGGGCTCTTTTGACCCATCAGATGCTAATGAAACAGGGTGTTAATAATCTGTCACAGATTTTGTCTTGCTCCTTTTTTTCCACATTTTTATCATCATCAAATATTTTTAGTGTCCGTAGGTGTTAAATAGTTTTGATGTGATTGTCATTTGGCCAGAAGGTATTTGAGTATCACTCTGTGCTCAGCTTTTTGTTGTTGTTGTTGTTCATGCTCTCCAGCAGTTTGGAATCTAGTATGGAATCTCACAGGGAAGATGACACAGAGCAAGTGTGAGAATGCACGCAGAAACTACACTACGCATTTATTTGTGTTTTTCATGCATGCCATGGTTTGACTAAGGTGGAAACATGGGATGATCAGAAAAGGTTTACTAGAGAGGATGCTGGTGCACAGAATCTTGTCCCGATGATGATGGCCACTTTCTGACTCTGTGATCTTGGGCAAGCTGCTTTACTTCCCTGTGCCTCAGTTTCTTCAACCCTGAATAGTGATTGGTGATGCCTTCTTTAGAGGGTATTTGTAAGGATTAAATGAGTCAGTGTCCGTAAAGCACTTGCTGTGGTCCAGAGCTTCCCAACCTGTACGCAGAGTATACAGACTTCAAATGGTTGAGAGACCTATTGGTCCAGGCACCTGGCTATGAGCTTCCCCATCTGTTTCCCCAGTGTGCCTAAAACATTGCATTTTCTATGATGGCCACGAGACAACAAAGCCTGAGGGCACTGTTAGGTCAGGTTCTCTGCCCCTGAGGATGTGGGTGTCCTGGCAGATGAATGCATTGGTGCAGCAAGACAAGGCCACCATTAACAGTCTGTACTTGGTCTATTGACATCAGAGGTTTTTGAACTTTTATTTGATCTGTTGGGAGCAAAAGTATTTGATGCTTGGGAGCACAGCCAAGAACTGAAACAACTGAAGTGATTTGTGCCTCTTCTATTACCAGAGTTGGAATGTGTTTTGAATTGAAAATGTGAAAAATGATTCTTGAGCATAAACATTTGTACTAGAGGCTAGATTCCTACCCCTTCCTTCCATTTCTCAGATAAATTAAAAGCTGTCACTCCTTAGGAAGTGTGATTTTGTGGAACAGCTGACTCCCTGCTGCCCTGACTGTCACGTGACCAGTGGTGCTAGGGATGTAGGGCTTTGGATTGGATGAACTCAGTTAAACAAGAAGATAGCCTGGTGCTCCATGTGGAAGGTGGGTCTGGGCACGTATGTTTCCTCAGACTAATCTTGCTGCCTTTGTGAATGTTTGACAATTTCCATAATTAAAAGTTTTAAACATTTGCTCAGATAAATAAAAGACCTTTATCTAGCATAAAGAATGATATGGAATTATGATTAACTGTGTTATTTATAATCTTAAGAAATTTTCTAAACAAACAGGAAGTCTCTGTTTCTTGTTGTCTGATTTCTCTCCTTTCTGTCATTTTGAGAATAGAGTTCATGAAAAGCAATAGATCATAAGTTAAGGTTCATTGGTACCAATTAATAATTGATAATAATTATAATAATAACAGCAGCAGTGAACACATATACTTACACTTACGATAAGATGGGCATGTTTTTAACCACTTGGCATGTATTATAGAGTTCTCACCATAACCCAACGAGGCAGGTATTTTAGTATCCCCATTTTATGGATGAGGAGACTGAGGCACAGAGAGTAACTTGCTCAGGGTCACTCAGCCTGTACATGGCAGAACCAGGATTCAAACCCAGGTCATCTGGCCCCATAGTTCATGCTCTTTGACTATATAGGGTTGCACCAAAATTTAGCTTTGGCCTCAGTATTTGGCCAAAATCTTCCTTTGACTTTGGTTGTGGAAGGGGAGCCAAATGCCCACCTCAACACTGTTTCTGGCATCCTGGACCTTGTGTGTGTGATTGCAAGGGCTGCCACCATAACTAATCAGCTTAATGTCAGGATTATAAATAAGAAGATAATCAGGATATTGCCTTAATATTGATAAATTCCCTTTCAAAATATAGTTAAGTATTTTAGATGCTCCTTGGAGTAAATATCTCCTATGTGATCTTTATTTCAAAATTCTGTCAGTCAGCTGAAGAATAAATGCATAATTATTATCGCCAAAAAATGCTACAGTAATTGGTGATTTTGAGAGATGTTCATTTTATGTGTAAAAACAATTATTAAGAATATTCAACATGGGACTTGCCTGGTGGCACAGTGGTTAAGAATCCACTTGCCAGTACAGGAGACACGGATTCAAGCCCTCGTCTGGGAAGATCCCACAGGGCGCGACAACTAAGCCCGTGAGCCACAACTACTAAACCTGCGCTCTAGAGCCCACGTGCCACAACTACTGAGCCCACGTGCCACAACTACTGAAGCCCGCATGCCTAGAGCCCGTGCTCTGCAGCAAGAGAAGTCATTGCAATAAGAGGCCTGTGCACTGCAATTAAAAGTAGCTGCTGCTCACCACAACTAGAGAAAGCCCACGCACAGCAATGAAGACCCAACACAGCCAAAAATAAATTAATTAAAAAAATTTTTTTTAATTAAAAAAATTTAAAAATGGTACAAATGACAGATGTAAAAAAAAAACTTATTAAATAAAAAAGAATATTAAACCCAGTAATTCCACTCCTGGGTATATATTCGAAAAAAAGCAAAAACACTAATTTGAAGATACTTGCACCCTAATGTTCATAACAGCATTATCTACAATTACCAAACATGTAAACAACCTAAGTGTCCATCAACAGATGAATGGATAGAGAAGCTGTGGTATATATATATATATATATATATATATATATATACAATGAAACACTACTCAGCCGTAAAAAAGAATGGAATTTTGCCATTTGCAGCAACATGGATGGACCTGGAGGGTATTATGCTAAGTGAAATAAGTCAGAGAGAAAGACAAATACTGTATGATATCACTTATACTTGGAATCTAAAAAGTCAACAAAGTAGTAACTATAACATAAAAGAAGCAAACTCACAGATATAGAGAATAAACTAGTGGTTACCAGTGGGGAGGGGGAGGAGCAATAAAAAGGTGGGAGAGTGGGAGGTACAAGCTATTAGGTGTAAGATGGGCTCAAGGATGTATTGTATAACATGGGGAATAGAGCCAATATTTTGTAATAACTGTAAATGGAAAGTAACTTTAAAAATTGTATAAAAATTTGGGCTTCCCTGGTGGCGCAGTGGTTGAGAGTCCGCCTGCCGATGCAGGGGACACGGGTTTGTGTACTGGTCCAGGAAGATCCCACATGCCGCGGAGTGGCTGGGCCCATGAGCCATGGCCGCTGAGCCTGCGCGTCCGGAGCCTGTGCTCCACAACGGGAGAGGCCACAACAGTAAGAGGCCCACGTACCTCAAAAAAATAATAATAATAAAAACAAATAAATAAATAAAGATTTTAAAGAATATTCAAAAAGATTAATAAATAGCAAAATAGGTTGACATTTAATAAGAATAGTGAGAGTGTGTTTGCTGGATAACTTTAAAAAGACCGTTGTGCCAACAAAGGTTTATAGAAATGTAAATAATTGTATAAGGCAGAGTAAGAGAGGTTTGATTATATCATAATTCTAATGGTTGTGGAATTACTTAGTGACTTGCATTCATAACATTAAGCAAAACATTCAAGGGCTCTATTGAATGTATAGCTTAATCCATTTAGGTGATGGGTCTTTTGAGAAAAGCCTCATTTGGAAAGTTTTCATGTTTTGTAGGATAAATTAGAAGCAGAACATCAAAGTTTCACAATGAAAAAGTCTCCAGACTCATGTATAATATATTAATGATAATTGATCATCTATCTGGACATAGTACAGAATATAAAAAGTGTGAATAAGTGGAGAAGATGTTAGAGAAAAGTTTACTCTTCCATTGTTAGATGAAAATGCACACCTATTTCATATTTTAACTGTGCCTACAGGAGAGATATAGCTCACAGAGCTGAGAACATTTTTCCATAGTAGAATGTTAAACCTTTAAAATTTAACAATCCAATTTTAAAAGTTCTAAGTCTTGAAGAGTTAAAATAAAATTTCAGGTATTCTATTATATCATAGAAGTTTATTTTATAATTATTTATCTTAGGTCAAACATTGGCCTTAATAGTTGAACATTCAATAGATGGCCCAACTCTGCGTTCACTGAACCTCTAGTAGCCAAAGTTCTATAAAATAGGAATGAAATTAAGTGTTATCTTTAAAATGATAAAATCCAGCAGAAAATTACAAGACAGTAGTTATAGAAGAAAAAGTAGTCATTCAAATATGGGATAGGGAAGAAGTTAACTAGATCCAAGAAAGAAAGTTAAAGAGCATGGGATCAGGGGTGACCTCAAGCTGAGTGACAGTTGGCATTAAAAACAAATTTGTTCTCTCCGAACCTTGTAAATCAACTATACTTCAATCAAATTAAAAACAACAACAGCAACAGCCACTGCACTGGTATGATTTGGAGGGTAAATCCTTCTCTGTGTTTTATATCTGTCAAACATTTATGAAATGTTATACCCACAAGAGCTGACATGACATGTCAGACCCTATACAGGATAGACCCTAAACAGGGTGTAGAATTAATCATAAAAATAAGTTTTTTAGTGATGAGTTAAATATGCTGGAATTGTTTCATCAATAAAACAGTTGATCAAGAGGCATCTTGATTATTTTTTCAGGAATGTGAAGGGTTTTTAATGAAAGGATGCAAATATATGTTCTCCATGTCTACGGCTGTCTGAAAAAGAGGAAAGACTTTTAAATAAAATCACACTTCTTAAGGAAGATTTGAAAGATGTGAAGCCTCCATAAACTTATCAACCCAAAGACAGTTAGTGAGGTCAGATTATTTGTCAGGCATTGTATTAGGCGCTGGGGGCAAATGGACATAAACCCTGACGACAAGATGGGGAGGACCCTGCCTAGGCCTGGGGCTCAGGCCTCTGTGCTTATCTCAAGCATATTGAAATACTGGGGGCCTGAAAAATTGTACTGACTACTAAATATAGGAGAAAAAACCCTGAAAGAGAGTAATGTTTAAATGTCTCTGAAATGTAACACGATGTCAACCTTGTTGGTTTATAATTCATAAACATCTTGTCACATTAAAAAGCTATCTGTAGACTACATATCTTCCCTGTTGCACAAATGTCCAAGTTTGCATGAGATTGCTGAGGAAGTCACAGCTAATCATAAATTAGTTGTTTGGAGCATAATAATTTCAAAAGCAAAATTACAAAATTGTTTCAAATATTTCATGGACAGAAGCCCAGTTAACACAGGGCTCAGGTGCTCTTTACTATGTCTGAGACAAGGTGGGGTAGGGTCCCCACCTATAAGAGTCCCTAGGTCTAAGTCTTGGAACGGACAAGAGACTTGTTTTGTTTCTCTGATTACAGAAGTGCACACTCTTTGCATACTTCAAAAGATCCTAGAAGGTACGCAATTGGAAATTTCAGATAATACCCCACTTAGAGACAACCCTTATAACATTTTGATTCAAAATACCTTCCAATTTTTTCTATGCCTCAATACACATAAATAGATTTTTAAACAGCTTGATTGAGATATAATTCACATGTCATTTAATTCACCCATTAAAAGTATACAATTCAGTGGTTTCTAGTATATTCAGCAAGTAGTGCAACCATCACCACAACCAATTTTAGACTATTTTTATCATCCCCCAAAGAAACCCTGTACCCATTAACAGTCACACAACTTTCACTCCAAACCACTCCCAGCCTAGCCCTAGGCAACCACTAATCTACTTTCTATTTCTATGGATTTGCCTGTTCTGGACATTTCATATAAATGGAATTAGACAACGTGTGCCTGGCTTCTGTGCCTGGCTTCTTTCATGAAGCATAATGCTTTCAAGTTTCATCCATGTTGTAGCATGTATCACTACTTCATTCTTTTTATGGTAAATAATATTCCATTGCATCTGGATAGACTGTATTTTATTTATCCATTCATCAGTTGATGGACGTTTGGGTTGTTTTCACTTTTTGGATCTTATGAATAATGCTTCTGTGAAATTTGTATACAAGTTTTTTTTTTTTTTTTTTTTTTTTTTTCTTTTTGCGGTATGTGGGCCTCTCACTGTTGTGGCCTCTCCCGTTGCGGAGCACAGGCTCCGGATGCGCAGGCCCAGCGGCCATGGCTCACGGGCCCAGCCGTTCCGCGGCATATGGGATCCTCCCAGACCGGGGCACGAACCCGTATCCCCTGCATCGGCAGGCGGACTCTCAACCACTGCGCCACCAGGGAGGCCCTGTATACAAGTTTTTGTGTGGACAAACATTTTTATTTTTCTTGGGTGTATACCTAGGAATGGATTTACTGGGTCAGATAGTGACTCTATGTTTAATCTTTTGAGGAAATGCCAACCCATTTTTCAAAGCAACTGCACGATTTTACACTCCCACCAGCAGAGTCTGAGGATTCCAATTTCTGCACGTCCTCACCTCACCAACACTTATTATTATTATTATTATTATTATTATTATTATTTTATTTATTTATTTTTTTGCGGTAGGCGGGCCTCTCACTGTTGTGGCCTCTCCCGTTGTGGAGCACAGGCTCTGGACGTGCTCATGGGCCCAGCCGCTCTGCGGCATGTGGGATCTTCCCGGACCAGGGCACAAACTCATGTCCCCTGCATCGGCAGGTGGACTCTCAACAACCGCGCCACCAGGGAAGCCCAACACTTATTATTTTTGATCACAGCCATCCTAGTGGGTGAGAAGTGGTACATAAGTAGGTTTGTAAGAAGGAAGAGGAGGAAGAGAAAAGAGACGAGATCATTTAATATGCATTTTTGTTACTTTTTAAAGTAACATTTAATGGTAGATATCACTCCAAGTCAATAAATAAAATAACTTTAAATACCTGCATGGTATGCCATTGAAAGGTAGTCCAATAACTTAATGCAGGGGCCCCCAAGCCCCAGTCCAGGCCTGTTAGGAACCGGGCTGCACAGCAGGAGGTGAGCAGCAGGCAAGCGAGGGCCGTTCCCCATAGTTCGCATTACTGCCTGAACCATCCCCCCCAACTCCACCCCCGCCCCTGTGTGTGGAAAAATTGTCTTCCAAGAAACCAGTCCCTGGTGCCAAAAAGGTTGGGGACCGCTGACTTAATTAGCCCCTCTTGTTGGACATTGTACTTGCTTTCACTTTTTGCTATTATACACAGCCCTGCAGTGGCTAACCTTACACTTCTGTGTGTGTCTTTGTACATTTGTCCTTTTATGGCTCCTTAGGTTAAAACACTGACCTTTCTAAGATCTTTGATAGGTGTTGGCAAATATCTTTCCAGAAAGATTCCACCAACATATCCCCCACACATATCTTTATCCATAATGGTTGCTATATTAAATTTAAAAATATATAATTGTATAAAAAATCTCATTTTAATTCAAATATCTTTTGTAGTCCATCAGTCATAAAAATAATTGTCTAGTCATAGTCTATTTTTCTATTGGAGAATTTATCTTTTTTTGTTGATTTGTAAGACCTCTTCATATAATTTAACCTGTGGTGTATTTTTTTTTTTTTTTGCAGAAAATATGTTTGTCATCAGTCTTTTAACCTTGATTATGGTATTTTTGCATTCAGAAATACAAATATTACGTATTAAAATCTCAGGATTTTGAAAATTATGGTTTCTTGCTCTGGTACAGAATGTTCTCCCTCATCCCTACAGTACAACAATATTCACTTATGCTTTCATCAAATATTTTAATATATTTTTTCAACATTAACGTTTTAACCCATTTAAAAATTTATTTTTGTATAAGATGTGAGGTAGGGATCTAGCTTTCTTTTTTCTTTTTCCCAAATCATAAGTCAGTTGTCCCCAAACTGTTAAATAATCTTTTTAAGATGATTTAATATGCCATCTTTTGCCATAGACTCAATCCCACATTGACTTGGGTCTGTTTCTAAATTTACTTTTCTCTTGTCTACATTTACTTGTCACTTGCTATTTTAGTGACTATAGCTTAATAATGGGTTTAAAATTTTTTAGAGCAAATTGCCCTTCAATACCACTTTTCCAAAAAAAAAAAAAAAAGTTTTGGCTATTCTTCATACAACTGTCCCAAACAAATTTAATAATCATTTAGTTGAGTTGACTTGTGTTACGTTTATAGTTTAACTTGGGGAAGAACTGATCGTGGTATTAGTCCAGGTCTCTGCAGGAAACAAGTGGCTCACTCAAATTGGGTAATTTTAGCAAATGTATTTACAAAGTCCTGGGATATTTATGGAGGCGAGGAACTGAGACAGGGGTGAGATGTAGGGACCAGGAGCACCCTGAGAAAGGGCGGCTATATGGGAAAGTCATCTGGCAGGAGCTGTGGCCTTTGGTCACTGACTGCTGCTGGAGCCCCCGACTGACCAAACCCAGACGAAGCCAGAGGATCTGAGAGCAGGATGGGGAAGGATGGGGAGTAGGCCTAAGGGGCAAGGGCGAGATGACCAGCAGAGCATTCTTGCCATGTCAGGTCATTTGTACTCAAAGTTGAGATGGGAAAGTTAAACACACACACACACACACACACACACACACAAGACTTAGTCATGGTAAGGGAGATTCCACTCCCAGGGACCCCCCTCCCCAAATTTTACTAAAAGTTCCCAGTTTTTGTTGGGCGGGGGGCCCTTCCTGTGTGAGATCCCTTTTCTCTCCCTAATCATGCCTACCTTCCTCACTCAGGGTTGCCAGATTTTGCAAATAAAAATACAGGACACCCAATTAAGTGTGAACTCAGATAAACTACGTGTCATTTTTTAGGACAAGCATGTCCTTTGCAACCTCTTATGTGGCAGCCCTCCCCCTCCCGGACGGGGCTCACAAGAGCAGGTATCGCGTCCCAGACCTAGAACAGAATCCAGCTCCCACGGGGCCCTCAGGTGATCAGAATCACTAACAAAGTTTGAAAGCTGTTCTTGTGGTCACATTTATTTAGAAAGCAGGGTGAGGGAGTATTTTAAATTTATTTTAATGCTGTCTTTAAATTTGTCTTTGGTAGTCCAGGGAGAAGATGGTGTGGGAGGTGGTGTGCGGATGGAAACAATCTCTCCAGGAAGCCTGAAGCCACCTGGGACCTCGCCCCGCTTCCCACAGCCAAGGTGACATCCGCCCGGCTGAGCCCCTGCCCGGCTCCCTGCAGCGGCCTTTCTCACGCAGCTTCCATCCCAGAGGCTTCTGCAGCTAAGTGAGGGTTCACAGTGGCCTGGAATTGTCCCAGTTACATTTGCTGAGTTGTTTCAGCAAAAAATCAGGAGGAGGAGAGAGTCAAATGTGTGGATAACTCTGGATGTGCCTCTCCCTCGTGTTCTTTAAAGACCATAACTGTGGATGATTTTGGTTTCCACTGAAGCCCATGCAGGAAAAGCCTGGATCAAAGAATTCCTGAGAGTTCTTCCTCCTCTGTGATGGTGGAGTCTGTGAAGGGCTCACTAAGCCAGGAGTTTTGAGCGTAATGTCTGATGAGCCTCAGTCCAGCCTTCCATGGCCAAGACAATTTTCTTTCCTCTGGATCCGTGAATAGCCAGCATGTGTCTTCATTTCAAAAGGGAACAGAGAAGAACTTGGGAATTAAGGAGAAAAAGGCATTACACCTGGACAAACAACTCAAAGCAGATGGTCCATATAACAAAGATCGGTCATGCTATGTTCCTAGAGAAACGCTCACACATTGCTCAGAGACTTATGATGAACTGTTTACCATCTCCCCCGGGAACTGGATGAGAGGAAATTGGTTCAAAATGCAGCAGGAAGTTTACATTATAGTAGAAAAAAAAATACACCCACAGTAAGTGGTCCTTGGTAATATTATTGTGTCTCTAGGGAGATATAGGTGTTCTGGTACTTGTTCGCAGTACCAGAACAATGATATAGAGATTCTCGCACATACATCTTGTGTGGGCTCAAATCCCAGTGCTTTGAAATTTAGATAGATCAAAACCTCGCTGAAACCTGCGTATAAACTAGCCTCTCAGATGAAAACTTAAATGATGACAGATGTCTGAATGTCTGCCTGAGCAAATAGGGCTTCGGCATTCCGCCCATGTTTGGTGTCACTTCTTGAAAAGGCTCCTTCAGCATTTATTACATATGACATCACTTTCTTTTTTATGAGCTGAAATGATGAAATATCAAGAGAAGGAAATAAAGATATGGGACTGGGGGCGGGGAGACTTTTAGCTACGAGGACCTTCCTTACGACAATGACATAAAGAGGCTGAGCCACTCAGCCCTTTGCCTTGTTTGGACAGTGACAGTGAAGCAACTAGAAATAGAATCAGTTTCTGTTTGCTGTGATATCAAAAACATATGTCTTGGGCTGGGAAAAGAGAGAACGAGGAAGTAGCAAATGATTCGGGAGTATGTTTTAATCTATGTTGAGCTTTGGACTATTTACAGAAATAAATATATATTCTAAAAACAGAAATAAATATATATTCTAAAAACAGAAATAAATATATATTCTAAAAACAATGTCATCCTTTTAAAAATCCTTTCTATGAGAAACATGAAAATACAAAGCCACCCAAAATGGGCCTTTCAGCAGAGCCTCGTAAGTGATCATAAGGGCTGACATCAGGGTGCACCCAACGAGGGACCCCAAACAGCCCTAGGGTCCTGATCTTGTCCTTTTAATCTCACCTATTGTCACTCCAAACATGTGAGGTGAGCACAAGAAGTTCTTTTGTTGTAACTGAACAACCTAGAGATGAGGAAAAACCAATTAATTGATTAGGTATCTATTAGTATGTTCCTGCTGCTGTGCATCCAGACATGGGACAGGGTCAGTGCTTGCTCTCAAGGAAATGTGATAAAGCTGGAAGCTAAAACAAATATCCGTGAAAAACATCAGACCCTTCACTTTGTTATAAAGCAGAAACTAACACACCATTGTAAAGCAATTAAACTCCAATAAAGATGTTAAAAGAAAAAATCAGACCCAAGAGAGCATTCTTTTTTTTTTTTTTTTGCGGTACGCGGGCCTCTCACTGTTGTGGCCTCTCCCGTTGCGGAGCACAGGCTCTGGACGCACAGGCTCTGGACGTGCAGGCTCAGCGGCCAGGGCACGAACCCGTGTCTCCTGAATTGGCAGGCGGACTCTCAACCACTGCGCCACCAGGGAAGCCCGAGAACATTCTTGAGTTACAGGAAAGTGGGGCTGCAAATGTCGCTGAATGGAAGGCCCACAGCCTGGGGGCAGTGAGCCCAGACAGGAGGCCCCTGCAGTAATCCTCAGAGAGGTTATGGGAGCTAGAGCCGCCGAAGGAGAAGAGAAACAGGAAAGGAAGAAAGAATAAGACGTGGTGACAACTTGGACCAAAGGAGGAAGGTGAGAGAGGAGCTGGAGCCCGGAGCCAATGGCCTTGGGCGAAATAGGGTTGGCTGCGGGGGAGGAGAGCTTTGCAGTTGGGGGTATCCACGAGGTGTCCTGGGCCAAGCAATTGTAACTACAGGATTGGCCAGTTGACCAAGCTGGAGATAAGGATTTAGGAGTCATCGTCCTGGAGATGCAAAGTTGAAGTCCGGAGAACGGAGGGGCGCAGTCAAGGAGCGAGAACGTAAAGGAACCCCCGGATTTCCTCCCCTCCCCCCTTCTCTGTTCTCCTCTTTCTTTCTTTCTTTCTTGTCTGGCCCCTTCCCAATTTTTTTTTATTCCTTTACCTCTCCCTTTCCCACTTGCATCCCTCTCCCTCCCCCTCTTACATATTTCATGGGTGTTATTTGCTTTTTATAAGATCTTGCTATTTGTGTACTGCTATTTCAGTGCATGAATTTCCAGTAACTTTTTATTTTGGAATAATTTAAAATTTCCTGAAAATCTGCAGGAATAGTACAAGGAAATCCTGTATACCCTTTGCCCAGGTTCACTCATTGTTCACACCTTGCTCCGTAGGCTGTGTCATTTTCTCTCTCCCTCCACACACACACACGCACACAAACACACACACACCCTTAGATGCATATTTTTTCTGAACCATTTGAGAGTAAGGAGGAGGCACTGCCTCTACACACTTCGGTGTGTTTCCCAACCACGAAGACGTCCTCGTACAGCACCACACCCCAGTGACCAAAATCAGGGCATTTAACATAAAGAGAGAGCCAGGATGCGATCCACACCCCATAATCGAATTCCATCGGCTGTCCCAGTATTTTCCCTGTAGCTCCTCTCCCGGGTCTGGGGAGCGTTAGTCATCCCTTCTCTTCTGCCCACACCTTGTGCACCTGGGCCTCTTATCTCCCAGGTCTTGGTGAAGAGTCACCCTCGGATGCTTCTCCTGAAGCGGGTCCTGAGCCCTTCCCATGGCACCGTACTCTGTGGCTTCATCAGATTATCTCTTGGTCCACATCCTCCTTTATCCTCTCTCCCCTCCGTTACTGAGGGATGCAGCCTAGGGGACAGGAGGGCTGGTCTCTTTGGGTGGCCTCCTGGGACCGCGTGACCTCAGGCAGCTTAGCCCCAGCTCGTCCATTTGTGAAACAAGGATGATGACTGCACCCATTTCCCTGGGGTTTCTGGGGAACAGACAGGTCCATTATGAGAATTAAGTGAGTCCACATATGTGACGGTGCCTGGCATACAGTAAGTGCTCAGGAAATAGGAGCCGTTCTCCTCCTCCGCCTTCATTATCACCATCCTTGTCACTGTTTAGGAGAGCGCCCGGCACAAAGCAGGTACCCAATAACATACTTGTTGGACAACTGGGTTTAGGCAGAGGTGGCTGGAGGGCAGGGTGCAGAAGAGAGGAGGATGCCAAGAGAGCCTGTGGAGCTGGACCCATCATCTCATCAAGCCCCTAAGTTCTGCAAATCTCACCATTGGGAGGTGCGTGGGCATCAGTAGCGGAAGAATCAATTAAACACGAGGAGGTGGCATGCACTTGAAGTGGGCTTTGTGTGTATAAAGGTGTTAGGGTGCAGGCCCTGTAGCGGGACTGGTGGAGCAGGGCTGTGTGTCCAAGGGAGCACCTTCTGGGTAGAACCACAGATTATTAGGGACAGATCCGTCCTTATCATCATCATCACAGCTTCGTGAATTGAGCACTAACTAGCTGATGGGAAGGTAGGATTATCCCCACTTTGCAGATAAGCAGAGATGAGTAATAGATGGGAGACCTACGATTCAGCCAAGGGTCTGGGAAGGTGAGGGCAGAGTTTGTAGGGAGGGGAAGTGAGAAACATCTTCCCCTCAAACTGGGAGCAAAAAGACAGGGAGAAGCAGCAATCCACTGGGATTACTGGGGCATGACTGGGAGACCCCGCTGTGTGGGTTCAAGTGCCCTGTCCTATTTGAGTTTTCTGAGATGATGGGGAGGGGTACTGGGGCCGAATAAAAAGCCCCACCCTCCCATTGTAGGAGCTGGGAGGATTTTGCTAGAAAGAAAATTAGAGGTGACTTGAAGGATTGACCTGGTGGGACGTTAGGCTCTGTGTCTCCCAAGGGCTTTCTGTGACTTGGGAGCAGGCGGAGGGGGCGTGAGGAGGAGCTCAGTGAATAGCAGGGCTCCCTGGTGTTGAGGGGCCAGGTGCACAGGGAGGTGTTGGAGCCCAGGCTTCCGGGTGGAGAGAGGGTCCAGGTGCCCAGGATGGCCTCCCATGTGCTGAGTCAGCGCCCCTTGTTGATTCAGGAGGGAGTTCATGCCCTCGGTAAACTAGGAGTGGTCATGACCTAGGAGGGAGTGGGGAGGGAGGTCCAAGGCCAGAACCTTTAGACATGTCCACGTGCAGGAGGGAGGGAGGAGAAACGCAGCCAAGTGAAAGCCCAGGGAAGATGGGCCCGAGAAGCAGGAGGTGAACCAGAGGCTGCTGTGCTCAGAGCCCCCGAGGGGAGGGGGTCATCTCCAGGGGGTGATACCGGGAGGTGGTGGGAGGGGAGGTCAGGGGGCCCTTAGGGACTCCAGGTGTTTTGTTTACCCATCTGTTGTCAAGGGATGAAGACCTGACCTGGAGGGAGGAGGTGGTCGGCACTAGTTAACGTGTAAAACAAGGGAAAGGCAAGCTGTGTCTGAATCACACCCAGATATTTCTCTTTTTTTGTTTTTTTTTACATCTTTATTGGAGTACAATTGCTTTACAATGGTGTGTTAGTTTCTGCTTTATAACAAAGTGCATCAGTTATACATATACATATGTTCCCATATCTCTTCCCTCTTGCGTCTCCCTCCCTCCCACCCACCCTATCCCACCCCTCTAGGTGGTCACAAAGCACCGAGCTGATCTCCCTGTGCTATGCGGCTGCTTCCCACTAGCTATCTATTTTACGTTTGGTACTGTATATATGTTCATGCCTCTCTCTCACTTTGTCACAGCTTACCCTTCCCCCTCCTCATATCCTCAAGTCCATTCTCTAGTAGGTCTGAGTCTTTATTCCTGTCTCACCCCTAGGTTCTTCATGACATTTTTCTTTTTCTTAGACTCCACATATATGTGTTAGCATACGGTATTTGTCTTTCTCTTTCTGACTTACTTCACTCTGTATGACAGACTCTAGGTCCATCCACCTCACTACAAATAACTCAATTTCGTTTCTTTATATGGCTGAGTAATACAGATTTTTCTCTTGAGCCCTCGCCTGCCAGTCACCAGCCCTCACCTCTCACCTGATGGCAGAGGAATGGGCTCCTGGATGAGGCTGCTCCCACCCCAGGCCTGACTTCACGGGGTGTTGCTGGATTCCGCAGACCTTCCCTCCTAGAAGTTACACTCTGGGTAATCGTGAATGTCACTGGGGCCCCGGAGATGGAATCATCACGTGGACTTCTGAGACTTGACAGTTTTAGCTGATCTGATGTGGGTGAGGGTGAGGAAAAGCCCACACCCACGTCTTCTTCCTTTAGCGGGTGTTTGTTTTGATCCCGCCCTGGCAGAGACACGGGGAAATGCAGCCTATTTCCTTCTAGCATCCCTTTTTGATTTTGAAATGTCTTAGCTCCTTTCAGCGCCCACTGGAGATGGGGAGCTAAAAGGCGTTTTATTTTTATTTAAAATGTATTTATTTTTATTTATTTATTTTTGGCTGCATTGGGTCTTTGTTGCTGTGCGTGGGCTTTCTCTAGTTGCAGTGAGTGGGGGCCACTCCTGCTGCGGCGCACGGGCCCCTCACCGTGGTGGCCTCTCTCGCTGCTGAGCATGGGCTCCAGAGTGCAGGCTCGGTAGTTGTGGTGCACAGGCCCAGTTGCTCCGCAGCATGTGGGATCTTCCCGGACCAGGGCTCGAACCCATGTCCCCTGTATTGGCAGGCGGACTCCCAACCACTGCGCCACCCGGGAAGCCCTAAAGGGCTTTTAAAATTCAGACCCTTGGGGCTTCCCGGGTGGCACAGTGGTTGAGAGTCCGCCTGCCGATGCAGGGGAAAAGGGTTTGTGCCCCGGTCCGGGAGGATCGCGGCTGGGCCCCTGAGCCATGGCCTCTGAGCCTGCGCGTCTGGAGCCTGTGCTCCGCGACGGGAGAGACCACAACAGTGAGAGGGCCGCGAACCGCAAAAAAAAAAAAAAAAAAATTCAGGCCCTTGGAAGGAGATTAATTGGATTGTCCCCTGATGGGGGGGCAGGGCTCACCCGAGGTGACAGAGGGCAATTTGACAGAAAGCTTCTGTGTGCCCCGGGAGGGAACTGGGAGGACAGAGGGTGCCCTAGCTGCATACAGCACCTCTGTTGGGAAGGGTGTGGCTGCACTTGACCTTGGGGGGGACTGGAGGATCTCTGGGGCCAAGTGCTTGGAGAGCTCGCAAGAGCTGGGGTCCGCAGGGCCTGGGAGATGACAGCGATGCTCAGCCAGAGAAGGCGGGGAGAAGGGGCCCCTTCGTTCTGTCTCGGATTCTTGGATGAGTATTGGGAGGAATAAAAGTGCCCGAGAGTGACTGGGATCGCTGCCTACCTTGCCCCGTAGAGCAGAATGTGGCAGCTTTGGTACCAAATTCACTCCTGCCCTGCCCCAGAGCCCCTGAGAGGAGTCAACAAGGGCACCCCAAGTTTTAACTGATTTAGACTTGTAATGTATAAAAGAATTATTTTATTATGAAAAATTGCAAACGTACGCAAGAATAGACCAGTACTCACCCAACTCAAGGATGATGTTGTTTCAGCTGTAGCCCCCTTTACTTCCTCCTCCTCCTCCGTGATTTTTTTTAAAATAAATTTATTTATTTTATTTTATTTTTGGCTGTGTTGGGTCTTTGTTGCTGCGCGCGGGCTTTCTCTAGTTGCGGCGAGCGGGGGCTACTCTTTGTTGCGGTGTGCGGGATTCTCATTGCGGTGGCTTCTCTTGTTGTGGAGCATGGGCTCTAGGCGCACGGGCTTCAGTAGTTGTGGCATGCGGGCTCAGTAGTTGTGGCCCACGGGCTTCGCTGCTCCACGGCATGTGGGATATTCCCGGACCAGGGATCGAACCCGTGTCCCCTGCATTGGCAGGCAGATTCCCAACCACTGCGCCACCAGAGAAGTCCCATATGATTATTTTTTAATATATAAACTTTTTAACGAAGTCTAATGTTAAAGAAAAGTGCACAAATCATACGTCTACAGCTCGATGAACTTTTGCATCCTCTCTCATCACTTCCAAGCCACTTTGTCGTATTATTTCATCTACCTATTTCATCTAGTTTAAAGACTTTTTATTGTGGGAAAAAGCTCTACCCTGAGATTTACCATCATAATCATTTTTAAGTCGACAGTTCAGTAGTGTGAAGCCTATTTGTACCACGCGCAACAGAGCTCAGAGAACTTTTTCACCTTGCAACACTGAAACTCTATTTCAAATCCTTTTTAACAAGCGTCATGGGAGAGCCAAGCTGTCTAATCTGTCTGAAAAAAACATGTGTGCATTCTTCTTATGTCACAGTACCTGCCAAGGAAGGCAGGGAAGGGACTCACGGGTTGTGATTTTATATACCTGACACCAGCAAGCCTCTGTAAACAGGAGGCCAGGCACGTGCGCTGCCCTGGCGAGCATGCTCCCTGGATGCACAATGATTACGGGCTGGACGGCACGTATGAAGTGAGATGAGGTCAAGGCTCTGCAGCCTGGTGACCGTCACCTTTGCTCCTGGGGGGAGTGACTTGGGACTTGGTCTCACGGCAGTCAGCAGCATGCTACGGTCTGCAAAGAATGGAGGGAGAAGTTGATTAATGTGTTTCTAAAGGAAGCAGAGGAGAGCTCAGAGCTTCAGCCGTTTTCCCACTGAACTGAAGGGGCTTTGACTCCCACCCCCCAACCTCATCTGGGCTTAGCGGTGGGAACCGCTGCAGCAAGGCAGACTGTAATTCCTCAACCTAATTCTATCATATGCTTATTTACATTCTATGTCCCCTCTTTCAAGAATATTTTTTTGACATTTGCCTTCTGGCAAAGCTGGGACCAGTGCGTGGGAGTTGCGGGGAGGTGGACTTGGCTGAAAGCAAGGAAGAGCTTTCTTAGAGCCGTCCAAAAGCGGAACGGCCTGACTCAGAAGGCAGCATGCCCTCAGCCTGGATGAGGTCCCGAAGAAGTCCCTTCAGGAGAGGGCTCCCTCTGCTGTGACAGTCATGTGCAGAAATCAAGGACAACCACCCCTTTCTGAGCACCTACAACATGCCCGGTGCTGCTCTCAGCACGTTTGTGTGCACTTCCTCGTGTCACCAGCAAATGGCCCTATGAGTCTCCCCATTGTACAGATGGGGAAACTGAGGCACACAGAGGCTTAGTGACCTGCCCAAGCTGGCGCAGCTGCTAAGTGAGGGAGGCGGGATCAAGAGCCAGGTGGTCTGACCCCACCACCACTCCCGCTTGTAACTCTGTGAACCGTGACCTGGATCTGTTCCTCGGGTGTCCTGGGGGTGAGGGTCCCAGGCCCCAGCTGGGTGACCAGCTGTTGTCTGCTAAAAGGAGCTGGGACAGCAGTTGACTCAGCATGCAACGTCCGGTTAGAAGTCCAAAGGGCTGCCGCATTCCAGACTCCACAAGTGGCAGGGGCTGGGTTTGCTCAGGACAGTGGGTAAGTGACAGGTGGACTCCAGGGCCCAGGCCTCCTAGTCCGGCCGTCCAGTTAGCAATGACCTCCTGGACCCCCAAGTCTGTGAGCTAGCTTCTTGCCCCATTGCTTCAAGTTTATCCTCTGGTTTCAGGAATCCATCCCAGACTTTCCCCACCCCCAGGCGAGTCCTTGCCTTGGTCATCTGCCCAGGACATGATTTCTCTGATAAAGCCTCAGGGGGAGTGGCAAAAAGGCCAGCCTTGGAATCTGGGCATGAAGCCCGATTCCCACCCCCGGGGGTAGCTGCTTACACTTCTAACCCGCATCTTCCTCGGGTGGGAATAAGATGCCTGTTTCATAAGATCAGTGGTGAAGATCACAGTGTACTCACTCAGGAAGTGGCCGAGAATGTGGCAGCCTCTGTGGACGATGGTCGTCTTCACCTTTTCCCTCTACCGACTGAGGGTCCCGTCCTGAGCGCAGCCCTTGGCACTCGGCCCCTAAGGGTGGCTTCTCCAAAAGACACAGGTCCATAAAGTCTGAGGAAGAAGACTCCGGTGTGAGTGTGCCCTGTCGTGGGTGTAGGGAGCCGGGTTGAGCTGAATGGTTCCTTTGAACAATACTTAGAGTCAGAAAACTCGGTGCCTCTTAGCTCCAGGGCCCGCTGCTTGTAAAGTGAGAAATAACTAGAATATCCCTAAAACTCCTTCTAGCTGTAAAATGTTCTGATTCATGACCAAGGGAAGGAGGAAAATGTGTATGTGATAAAGTAAAAATGCTTTCTGCAGTGGGCCAAGAAAGAGGACAGAAGTATCTAGCCTCCCAATTCAGCCCCATGCTATTGAAAATTCAGGCTCCTGCGCGATGCACCCCCTGGTTTCCTTCTGCTCTGATTTCACTACGGTCCCCCAATGGGACATTTCCTAACGCCCTGACAACAGATTCTGATCAGGTGAATTGGCTGTTACTTTACACCCTGCAGGCTTCCCGGGGGCCTGGCAATCTTAAGCATGTATGAGACAATTAACTACAAGTGAATACGTCTCAAGCATCATCCATGGTTGTGTTTTCCCTGCAGTACTGTAAAGGGGGTTAAGATAATTCTGATTTTGCACTTGGGACAACTGAGGTACAGGAAGGTTTAGTCATTTTTCCAGAATGTGTCAATAGGGAGAGAAACTTTGGTCCTGGAATTGGCTAGATCCTTGCTAGCTTGCAAGCTTTGGGATCTTTACCAATCACATATTTGAAGAGAATAGAGTTTCTTCTTGCTTTCCCTCGAATATTTGCCCCAAACTGCTGCACCGGCTGTACAATGGAAAAGATTTCCGAGATCTGAAGTTAAAAGCTCTGTCTTCTCTCTGCCTTTCAAGACATCTCAGACCTGCAGCCAAACCTTCATGCAGAATAAAGGAAGAATTTCCTTCATTGCTAATTTCATTATCTTAGGAAATAGTTTGGGCCAGAAGGAATAACAGTATGAGTGTATTTAACCATTTTAAGCATCTGTTGTAATGACACAATCTTTAAAGCCTTTGTTAAATTTTCTGATAACTATCTCCCCCTTACATTCTTTCCCACGTGTCTGGTCCTTTTCCTGGGCCAGCCCGACAATCCAAAATAACAGAATTTCTGAAATCCCAACCATTCACTATCCCAAAAGACAATGAGTTTTAGAACACTGGGCTCTGGTGTGGAAACCGACAAAGAGCTGCGGCACACTTACCATGAAGGACAATTCATCAAGGAAGGACACCAGATAGAAAGGTTGGCACCGCAATTTCACCCAAACCCTTTCCCAACAATACAAATCAATGCAGCCTTGAGTGTAGGAAATACTTGCTACGAGAGAGAAATCTCACAAGCAAACATTGCAGTTCCCCCTGTGTTTGCTAACTTTCCCAAATTTTAAAACTTACCAACACATTTAATGAGGTGATAATACTGTTTCTTAAAATCTATGTCCCACTCGAGGGATAAGTAAAAGTAATTTTAGGGAATTTCAAATTTGAGTCCCTTTTGGGTGGAAAACTGTCACAGATTTGGGCAGAAAAAAGGGACTTGGCTGTCAGATGTGGGTTCTCCACATCTGTTTGGATGAACTAAGCAGCCCAGGAAATCCACTGCCTGGATGCAGTAGGATTGCAGTGTTCTGAAGATCTCCTTGCTGGGAAATTTGACAGTATCTAGGACATGGAGTATGGTGGGTATTTTCTAGGTTACTTTGGACTTATGTGATGATCTGGAAGGGGAGACTTCAGCCACCAATCTGGAACTTTCTTATATCTTTTCTAAGCCTATTTCCGTGGTCTTTTGGAGAATGTTAACCATGCAGGCTCCCGTGTGCACAAACCTCACACGACTCTCTATCAGTAGCCCATGGTGGGCCCTGGGGTCCACACCATGTTGGCTAATTTAGGATACGATGCTAAATTAAGCCTCATGTTTTTAATCCATTTCCCAATAATACAAAAATGTTTTAAATTTTATTTTTTTATTAAAGTATAGTTGATTTACAATGTTGTGTTTGCTTCAGGTATACAGCAAAGTGATTCAGTTGTATGGATGTATATACATATATATATATATATATATATATATATATATATATATAATTTTTTCAGATTATTTTCCCTTATAGGTTATTACAAGATAGTAAATATAGTTCCCTGTGCTCTACAGTAGGTCTTTGTTGGTTATCTGTTTTATACATGGTAGTGTGTACCTGTTAATCCCAAACTCCTAATTTATCCCTCCCTGCCCTTTCCCCTTTAGTAACCACAAGTTTGTTTTCTATGTCTGTGGGTCTCTTTCTGTCTCAGTAATACACAATTTTTCAAGAGCAAAAATTATGGCACATCGTCACAGAGAGGATTTCAGTCATTTCGTACATGGCCTTCCTTTTTCTACCCTGCCCAACAGCAGAAGGGATGTTTACTAACCTCTCCTTTCACTGTCCACCAAGCCCAGAATCCGAGGTGCTGTGCAGTTTCTCACGCGGTACGTCTGGATCTTAGAACAGCCCTTCAAACATGGATCCCGTTCATGCATCCCAACGGAAAACGTGGTTTTCTGTTGCCAATACTTGTAAAACCATTTTTGTTGCCAGGAAACCAGAGGATTCTGTACCTCCCACTCTGGGTTTTCAGAGCAGAAAAGGGGCCTTGTCGTGTGCTTGGAACCATGAGATGCCTTTAGATCTAGAAAAGATCTTGAAGATGGTGTTGCCTAATCCCTTTTCACAGGTGGGAAGTCAGGCTTGGGGCAGGGGACATTGGGCCTCTGGCTGTGGTGGCTGAGCCCACAGGCCTACATAGACCCTGGCACGTGGGACAAGTGAGTCAGCTGACCCCAGCACCCCATGCGGCTCTGGATGAGAGGGAGCCCTCTGCCTTATAACACACAAAACACACAAAACTCTGAAATACGGGAACCTGACTGCATCGGCCAGGCCAACCCTTCTAGCCGAGGTGAGAGGACACTGGTGGCGGGGACTTACAGCCTGAGGTGGGGCCGCTGCACCCTTTGTGGGGTCCCGGGGCAGAGTGACAGTGCAGGACCCCTTGCTCAGAAAGCCAGAGAAGGGCCTCCCTGGTGGCGCAGTGGTGGGGAGTCCGCCTGCCGATGCAGGGCACGCGGGTTCGTGCCCCGGTCTGGGAGGATCCCATATGCCGCAGAGCGGCTGGGCCCGCGAGCCGTGGCCGCTGGGCCTGCGCGTCCGGAGCCTGTGCTCCGCAACGGGAGAGGCCACAACAGTGAGAGGCCCGCGTACCGCAAAAAAAAAAAAAAAAAAAAAAAAAAGCCAGAGAAAAGCTTTGTCCTTTTTCCCATGGAGCCTCTCTTGACCTCTCGTGCTGTTTTTCATCTGCTATGCGATGGGGTACCTCCTCGGGTCGGGGGTCAGCACAGACCTCTCTGGGCATACAGACCACCTACCCACCAGGTGCCTGGGAACCCTGTGACTCCGAGTGGGTGTGCATGCCCCCAACCCTGACTCTTCTCTTGCCTGGGGCCAGGCCCCTCTGGGGGCAGAGGGTATCATCAGTGGTCACCGGACAGGGGCAGAGAAGGGGACCTGTGTCCCCTAGGACACCAGGGAATAGGGCCGCAGGCAGCCAAGGACCCACAGCAAGTGGACCGTACGATCGTGCACACGGCTGCAAGCCCCAAACACATGCTCTCTCATCCCACTGTACTTCACTTACAAACCACAAGGTCAGGGATAAAATTATTAAGTTCAAGACTGAGATTGCAGAGCGTGAAACCCCAAGCGCGGGTCTCCTTTGAGCACAGGATCCCATGTGCCTGCACCGCCACGTACCCAGGAAGCAGAGTCTGGTCAGAGGTGAGCAGGCTGGGACCTCTGCAGTGGCCCTGGGGTGACAGAGGCCCAGGTCGTGCAGGGGTGCAAGCTTGAGCCTTTCTTATCTGTGGCCTTTACCTACCACCTTTCCTGGGAGGGCAGGGGGTGGGGCTCCAGTTCCCGACCAGCATGACACCGGAGGTGGAAGAGTTGGGGGTGGACTCTATCTCAGCTGGTGTCTGAAAGAATTCTCAGGTTAGCAGGAGAATAATACAGTTTTTCAAAGCCCATTTCACCCTGAGAAGGAGCATCCTTCTGCAAGGTACAGAAATGGGGCTGCCGAGGACCCCTTCCCTATTCATCCGAATCCTTCATTTGAGAAAGACGAGTTTTGCCAATTAAGGTGGCATCTTCTGGTGGCACAGAGCTTCCCTTCTGAGGCTTACTTGATTCTGACCTCCCTGCTCTTTGCTGGGCTCAGCTGGTGTTAACACTCATTTCATGGAGCCATGGGATTTAACCCTCAGAGACCCCGAGGGGCAAGACTCAGGCCCTAGGATGGGGAGCCCCACATCTAAAGGCCATCCCTGCCACTAAACGCTCCCCAGGAAGGAATCTTGTGTTTATTCATTCATCAAGCATTGTGGAGTGCCAGACACTGTTGTAGGTACTTTATAAAACTAGGGAGTTATTTTGCCCTGATTATAACCCTGTTATAATTCCTGGTCTTTGGACCCAGAGAGAGAGGCTCAGTGTTGCCCAAAGATGTTAAACAGAGAGTTCAGCGACTGGGGAGCCGGGAGCCAGCCCCACGCTGTCCAGCAGCCCCACGCTGTCCAGCTCCAGACCCTCAGCCCCTGGCCTCCACTCCACTGCCTGGTATTCACGTCCGGGGGGCTCCAGACCCTCACCACGGAGGCAGGTGGTGCAGGCAGGGCTGTCTCTTTATCACCTTGGTTGCCACATGGACAACAGGCCGCGGGTCACGGAGCACAGCCAGTTGCAGTGATGATGAGTTTAGGAGATGCTGAGGTACCCCGGCTGCAGGAGGAGGAGGGCTACGGTGCCCACCCGCCGCCTTCCGGGCTTCTCGTGGCAAACTGATGTTTGTTTGGTGAGCATCTCAGGGATCCTTCAGAGCCTGTGTTGCACCCCCTGGCCTTCGGTGGGTGTGAGGTTCTTACTGGTGACCTTGAGGAATCTGAGCTTCTCTCTTCCGGGTAAGTAACTATGACTTTGTAAATAACACCTGGGGGGTGTCCACCACTCAGCGTCGCTTTGGGCTATGGGCCTTGGAACGGCGACTGCCCTAGGCTGGCAGAGGGGATCCTGCCTAAGGATGGAGCAGGGGGGCTGGGGGTGAGAGGAACCTTCTGGAAACCTCTGCCCAGTGAGGCAGGCTGATCTCATCTCACCACTCACGAGCCCCATGGCCAGGTGCCCAGAGGTGGGTGGAAGGAACAGGTGGCTCCTCTCTGGAACATCAAAAAAACCCTGCAAACCATGTGCTTCGTGTTCAGGGACAATTGCCAAATTCTTGCCCTTGAAATAATTTTCCAGGTCTTTCTACTAGAAAAAGTTTTAATTTGGAGATTGAGGGAGGAAGGGAACAAGAAGACCAGGAAGGAATTGCCAAGTTAGAATAAAGCTCCAAGGTCTCTGAAAATCAGAGAGGAACTTTGTTACAGGCGCCTGTTCTAAGGACAGAGGCCCCCATTTCCGCAAAAGGAATAATCAGAACCCCAGCTGAATCCACGGAGTTTGGTCTGGCACGTCTGGACAGCTGAGCACTGACACGTGTGCCCTGCGGACCCCTCTCTCCAGCTCTGAGAAAACGGCCTTGTGTTTATGTGGTTGTTCTCCGCACGCCCAGTACCAGGACAGCCCCCAGACGTGGGGGACATGCTGACTTGGCACCAAACAGGGGCTGCGCTCTCCGCCAACCTGTCCTCTTTAGCTCTGCTCAGGCTCAGTGGCCAAGGGAACTCTGAGTCACATCCACCTTCTCAACCACAACATATTTCTGGGAACGTGAAGGGCGCTCAGCGACATGACATTCCTTAGCTTGTAGTAGGAAGGCAACTCCCCACTTCCTTTCTCATTGTTGCATCATCTTTCCCAACAGGACCGAACAGATTCATCTGAAACTTACTTGAAACTTACATGCCTTTAGGAAAGAGGGCAGGAGTCCACATCCGAGCCCCACCCTTCTCTTTATAGTACAACCTGGTTATCCTGCCCTAGAGGGAGAGTGGGCAAGCGTCATGAGCAACTGTTCTCTTGCCTCTCCAGGGATAAGAAAGACATACGTGTTGTACATTCTGTGCTCATCTCATCATCATGAAAACACAGTACCGTGACAGTCAAGGCACACGTACACGGCATCCATGACGCATCAGTTCGGGTGACGGGTATCGCAGTTTTTAAAAACTCTATGCACTTGTCATCTCAGAAGAAGTCATGCGAAAGGTACATGATCTCTGTGAACCTTTGGCCTGTGAAATCTCAGGAGAATGTTATTTATTAACAGTGCGGTTAACAAACAAACATTGGGGGTTTGTGGAGGGGAGCTGGGGCGGAGGTGGTGGACGCAGAGATGACAAGAAGGGTATCTGCTTCCTGAATGGGCACTCCAGGTCACGCAGTGGAGGACAGTGGGAGGTGCACCAAGGGTGGGGCTCAGGGGAGGAGGCCTTGAATGTCCTGGGGGAGGGCTGAGAGGACCAGCTGCAGGAGGGATGTTTGAGCCAGGCTGGGAGACTGCTGGGTTACTGGTGTCCATCCAGGTGGTGGGACCATCACAAACAAGGGTGGGAAAGTGCAGGGGAGACAGACAGGAGGTCAACGCAGAGATGGAGAGGCAGAAACCAGGGTGGGTGGGTGGGTAGGTGCAGGAGCGACCCGGCTGGAAACAGACACGGGCCATGAGAACTGTGCAAGGACAATTCGGGTTTTAGTTTGTAGGTGGTCGTGAGCCATTGAGTGTCTTGAGTAGATGACAAGCTCCAGGCACGCCATGGGAAGACCATGTGGGCAGCACAGTGAAATGTGGCCTGGGAAAGGCTGAAGGTGGGAGGCCGTGTTTGTGCCATAGGTGGGCTGGACTGCGCTTGACGGATAAGCAAAGGCCAGAGAGCGTGAGACACAACAATAACCGTTAACAGGGCCCATCGAAGCTCGCCCCTTGGAGACGCTCAACACTTAGTGTCTCCCTTTACCATCAGAACTATGGCCCTAAGTGGTAGGTCTGCTATTCCCCCATCTTACAGATGAAGAAACAGAGGCTCAGAGAAGAGAGGCAACTACTCCTGGGCATGCAGCGTGTAAACAGCAGGGCCAGCATTTCCACTGAGGTCGGTCTGACTCCAGCCATGCCCCGTGTTGTGGAATGACACAATTGCTTGGAACCAGTTAACTGTGGGAGGGGGAGGGAGGTGTTCCGGTGACTCCTGCCTGGGTGCCTCTGAGGACAGATGACAGTGGGTAAGATGGGGCAGGCAGATGGGGAGGAGGAACTTGTAACTAGTCTGACTGGGACCAAAAGGAAACTTGATACCAGCAAAATATCATGGTTGCTATTAACAGTCTGGGATCAGGGCTATAGACCCGGGGCTCAGGTAAAAGATGAGACCAGAGGTGTCCACTTGATACAAGGGACGATGTTTGTTTTTATCACCGGGGTAGGAAAGCAAAGTGCAAGCAGAATTAAAGAAGCACGGCTTGAGAGCTTGTAAGGTGCCAGGCACTGAGCTACACGTTGCCATGCATCCTGACAACCTGTGCCATCCTGTTATTGTCACCTTCAGTTACAGGTGAGAAAACAGAAGCTTGGAGATACTAAGTAATCACCTGCGGCCACCCTGTCAGTAATGGTAAACCTGGCTCTCAAGCCAAAGTCTAACTCCCAAGGGCATCCACCTAGACAAATATGGGACAAAGTCACCTAACAGGGGTTATCAAGTAGCAAACTGGAATCATAGGCTCCCCACATTTTCTGTATTTGCTTATCTGCATTCTGTCTATAGTTAATATGCACTATTTTTGTAATAGGAAAAAAAGAGTTTTATAAAAGCAAAACGGTGGATGTGTAATTGGAAGGCTTTTTGGAAGACAATTTTCCAACCTCCATCAAAAGCTGAAAATTTGGCATATTCATTGACCTAACAATTCTATTCTTAGAAGATAACCAAACGAGCAAGTAGAGATGATGTATGTATAAAGCTGTAGATTGGAAACAACTTGGAAATACCTTAAATATCCCCTTTTTAAATTTTATTTTATTTTCATTATTTACTTCTGGCTACGTTAGGTCTTTGTTGCTGTGTGCAGGCTTTCTCTAGTTGCCGCAAGCTGGGGCTACTCTTCGTTGCGGTGCGGGGGCTTCTCATTGCGGTGGCTTCTTTTGTTGCAGAGCATAGGCTCTAGGCACGCGGGCTTCAGTAGTTGTGGCACATGGGCTCAGTAGCTCTGTGGCATATGGGATATTCCCGGACCAGGGCTCGAACCCCTATTCCCTGCTTTGGCAGGAGGATTCTTAACCACTGTGCCACCAGGCAAGTCCCTACCTTAAATATCCTAATAAAGGGTTGAGAAATTTTGGCTCAGCCATACAGCTGAATTCAACACTAGGTAGCATCAGAAAGGATCACATAGATTGAGATGGGTGTGTAAAGGTTATCCATGATATATTATCACACGAAGAAAATACACTAAAAAACATTATCTACCAATTGGTTTTATTTTGGTAAAAAATAACATTATATGAATACATTCATTAAACAATTCAGCTTTTTAGAAAAGTAGCGCTGCAAATAATTATTTAGTTCCACCTTTGATAAACGTTCATCAGAAGAGGCTGCACTGAGTGTGTGTGATGGGGAGGAAACCCAGCCAGGTTAGCAGGTAGCCCCTGAAAAGTGAGTAAGGGTTGTAAGGATATACATTAAAATGCTTTGTGACTTTAATTTTTCTTTTTCTTTTAATTGTTCTTTTAGATTGGAGTGGAGTTGATTCACAATGTTGTGTTAGTTTCAGGCGTCCAGCAAAGTGATCCAGTTATACATCCACACATAGCTATTCTTTTTCACATTCTTTTCCCATATGGGCTATTACAGAATATTGAGTTAATTTTTCTTTTTAATCATCTGTATTTTCTAGTTTTTCTTCCCTACAGTAGAAAAATGGATTCCTTGGGGAGCAATATTTACATTTAAATAATTTTTAAAATGGGAAGGAAAGAAACAGAGGTAGAAGAAGAGATGAAGGATGCGTGGCTTCAGGGACTGAAGGAAGAGACACCTTCCAGAAGGTGGTCGGCAGTAGCAGCTGCCTCGGAAAGGTCCAAGGGGATGAAGCCCAAGAGGAGGAAAGGAGGGAGCCACGCATGACCTCCCCCATCTTACGGAAAACGTATATTTATTGGTATTTATCTCCAGCCACCTTCCTCTCTCAGCCCAGACCTACATTTTCCATTGCCTCCTTATTCCATAGGTGATTCAAACTTAGCATCAGAACTGCCTACTCCTTCCATCCAGCCCCCAGACAATCAGACAGGCAGAGAGACAGACCCCAGACTCACTCACTTGCACTCTCCTTCTTGGGCTCACCACCATCCACCCAAACGGTCCTTCTAGATTCCTCCCTCCCTCTCCCTGCACATTTAAATGATCCTCTAAATATCTCTTTGACTAAGCTCTCCTCTCTAACCTTGAGGGTGCAGCCTTAGTCAAACCTTCCTCATCTCTTGTCTACACTGATTCACCTACCCCTTAATCCATCCTCCTCACCTTCATCAATTCTAAGTGCCATCAGACCCTCTGACTCATACCTGATGCCCTACTCCCATTCTTGCCAGAATAAATCTAACTTCTTTAAAATATTGCAGATAATGAAGCAATAGCCATCTGTGTGCATACAACTCGGGTTTTTTCATTCAAATTATTTCCTTGGGATAAATCCCCAGGGTTGAAGGGTTTGGGTTGTCATTATGTATCAACACATCTACCCTTCTGAAATTAAGCACTAATGCTCCCCACCCCCCACGTTTTTCTCCAACAAAAATGATTTTAGGGTTTGTAGAAAAAAATCTTAATTTTTGTGCCCTGACTCTGCATATATTTTTTTTCTCTGTTAAGTCAGGTGTTATCTTTTAATCAAGAAAAAATTATTTGCATTTTAAAGCAAGATGTATGTAAGCACCTTCCTCCCCTCCAGTTTTTTTGTTGATTTTGATTTTGCTTTTATACCCATATTGCTTCAGGTTATAGAAAGTTTTCTCTAACTGGCAGGCATTTCACAAGTTTTGCAATGTGGCAATTTCTCCCCAGTGAACTCTTTTTAAAAAGTAGGGCAGAGGTGGAGGGGAGGCTGGGCTTACTTTCTTCAAGGTGCACCAAGTTAATAGTCTAAAAAAAAATTGGGGGGGGTCATCTGTATTCTAGTGGGTAACTGCTTCTCACTAGCTTAGTGGGCTGTTTTCGCTTTTTGATAAAGGAAAATGTAGTAAGTGTGGTCCCTGGATCAGGAGACATGGAAGATCTCCTTTGATTTGACTGTAGCCTTTTCTGGCAAACTTTAAACTGCTTGGGATTGTCACCAGGATAAAATGACAATTGAATGAGTGACTGGGCCATTCTTCCTCTCCCTCTGTGGAACTATCCAGGAATCCTAAGCAAAGATGTCAGGGCCATGGGTGCTTATACATGCTGGACTGGTTTAAATGATTGCTTTGGGGCTAGTGGACAGATTTCAGAACTTGGATCATCAATATAAACTATCTAATAAAACTTACCATCTCTAGGTCAAATATACATTTTTGGTGACATAGCTTTTCTTCAAATCAGGAATAGCCTGTGAAATGCTGTTTTAAAAATGTCTTTATCACAGAAACAGACTCACAGACACGGTTACCAAGGGGGAAAGGAAGGGGTATACATTAGGAGTATAGGATTAACAGGTACACACCACTATCTATACAATTGATAAACAACAAGGACCCACTGTATAGCACAGGGAACTATATTCACTGTCTTGCAATAACCTGTAATGGAAAAGAATCTGAAAAAGAATCTATATCTATCTATGTATAGATATAGGTATATCTGAATCACTTTGCTGTACACCTGAAACTAACACAATATTGTAAATCAACTATAGTTCAATTAAAAAATAAATACCTTTATCAAACCGTCTCTGCTCTCCAAGCCACTGACCTGCTTTCTCATGCTCACAGACAACCCAGACATCACAGAGGAATGCCTCTCTCTCCTGTGGCAAACAAACCTACCCACGCTTGGACCCATCCTACCTTCCTTGCTCTCTGCTCGATAAAAGGTTCCTGCCCCAGAGCCTTTGCACAAGCTATGGACTCTGCCCACATGTTCTCCACCCTCAGCACACCCCTTCCTTCCGGTGTCAGCTCCTGTGGTGCTTCCTCAAAGCCTCCCTTGACAGCTCTTGGTGAGTCAAAGCACCTCTTGTATGTCCTCCTGGCACTGTGTTACACCTCTCCTCCTAGGTGGCATTTTTAGTGTATTTGTACCTTTATTTGTTCATTGTCTGTCTTTCTAATGGGCTTGAGCCTGAGGGAGACAGGACTAATGTCCATGATCATCTCCCAAAGGGGGAAAAGGCCAAGTTGACTAGCCCAGCCACAAGTGTGATCCACCAAGTCAAAGACGAGATGCAGCCTCAGAGCTCCCGGGAAGGGCGACATCACACTGATCGCCATCAAGACCCTGTGCCGTGGGCCCTTTATTCCAGAGGAGGTAGTGAATAAGTATCAACCCCATAGGAGGTGAGGACAGGGAAGCTCCCTAGGGAGAAGCCTTTTCAGCAAGACCCATGGGCTACCTACAAAGCAGATCCATCGCTTCCTGCCTCCACTGCTGTCACCCTGGCCAAAGCCTCCATCACGTGCTTTGGGGACCACTCAAGCATCATCCCCCCGTGTGACCTGCCTCCACTCCGGCTCTACAAAATCCACATTCCACACAGCAGCTGGGATAACTGTCCAACAATCTAGATAGAATTGTATCACTGGCCTGCTCGTAGCTGGACGTTCCTTGTAGTCCCATTAGAACAGGTCCCAACCCCCGGTCTGTGCATCTCTGTGCCACCTGGTGCTGACCTGGTTCTCCTGTCTCTCTCTCCTCACCCGCTCTGCTCTGGCCACTCTGGCTGCTTTGGGGAACCTCAGATACCCCACCCGAGAGCTTGTTCTCTCTGCTGGGAAAGCCCCCCATGGCTGCCCTTCTCTCTTCCAGGTCTCCATTTAATTGTCATCTCCTCGGAGAGGTCTTCCCTGCCCTCAGGCACACAGTTCTCCTCTTGTCCTATTTTATTTTCTTCCCAGCTCTTATCTCTGTCTGAGTTACTGTTGTGTATTTTCTTGTTGATGTGTCTTTTCCTCCTAGCCTCCCCAGTATCCGGAGAGGATCTGGGACCAGGAGGCACTCAGCATAGAGTGGGAGAATGAACACCCTCTGAATTGTCACCAACGAAAAAGTCATAGTTAAGGTGGAGGGGGAACACAGCATGCTAGGACGGGGAAGGGTCCTGGAGAGCACCCCTGAGGTAGGCATCCAGGCTCTGCCTGACCTCCTGCAGGGACCAAGAGCTCATTCTCATTCAGGGGACAAAGGGGGATAAACAAAAATAGCCAATGAGATGACGCATTACATAATTTCCACGAGTTTATTTACTAATCTCACTCTGATTCACCACTTAGCATAACATTTATTAAGCACATACTCAGTGGGGGAGGCAAACATGTAAAAAAATAACCTAAGCTGGTGCCCCAAGTGAGAAGACTTCAGTAGAGCAGGTCTCAGGAGGTCTTTCCTAGCTATCTCAGTGCAGGTAAAGTACTGTGAAGATGAAAAGATAATGGGAGTGGGGTGGGGTGGGATGAACTGGGAGATTGGGATTGACATATACACACTATTATGTATAAAATAGGTAACTAATGAGAACCTGCTGTACAGCACAGGGAACTCTACTCAGTGCTCTGTGGTGACCTAAATGGAAAGGAAATCCAAAAAAGAGGGGAGATATGTATACATATGGCTGATTCACTTTGCTGTGCAGTAGAAACTAACACAACATTGTAAAGCAACTGTACTCCAATTAAAAAAAAAAAGATTAAAAGATAATGTAGGGGCCCTGGTGGCACAGTGGTTGAGAGTCCGCCTGCCGATGCAGGGGACATGGGTTCGTGCCCCGGTCCAGGAAGATCCCACATGCCGCGGAGCGGCTGGGCCCGTGAGCCATGGCCGCTGAGCCTGCGCGTCCGGAACCTGTCCTCCGCAACGGGAGAAGCCACAGCAGTGAGAGGCCCGCGTATGGCAAAAAAAAAAACAAAAACAAAACAAAAAAACAATGTGATGAAATGTATAAGCCTTTTCCCAGAAAATGCTCTCCCCCACCCCAACATTTGAATACCTTTTCAGGGACCCAAGAGTCTGCTTTTTGGAACCCCATGGGAAAACCTCGGGGGCAGTGATTTCAATCAAGAGAGACCTTGGATTGCATCAAGGCAGCTTCCATAGTGGCATAGAGATGAAGGGTGGGCGAGGGGCCCCAGGTGGGAAGCCCAGCCAGCAGGCAAGTGAGGATGGAGGTCTGACCCAGGTGCAGGTCACAGGAACAGAGGAGGTGGATGAGAGAAAGTCAGAATGAGGAGGCCAGGGCGTGTGACCAAGAACTGGGCAAGAGGCTGGAGGGGCCAGAATTCAGAGGGAGGTTTCCCCTTGGAGAGTCCTGCAGAGAGGGGCATGGGGGGGTGCGGGGACCATGACCCAGTTCTTCGGCATGTCCAGTTTTACAACAAATAGAAGGACTTCGAGGGATCAGGTAGTGGTTTCTGGAAAGCAGTGGACATTCAGGTAGAAGTTTAGAAGGGGGCCCGGGCTAAGATTCAGTGCTCGCTGAGGATGGGTGACAGCTGATGCTGTGAGAGTCCACGGCCTCCTCCAGGGAGAGGCTGTCAAATGAGACAGGAGGCAAGACCCTGGAGAGACCCACCCATGAGGGCAGGGAGGACAGGAGCCCAGGAAAGGGGAGAATCAGAGGAGGGAGAGACAGAGACAGACAGAGAGAACAGGGGCAGAAGTGTCAAGCGAATGAGCCCTGCCAGGCCATTGGACTGGGCAGCTCAGAGTTCACTGGGCAGTATTTGGAGATAAGGAGACATGCTGTCTGCAATTTACCTGCAAGTGATTTAGGAAAAACATACACACACATAGAAAGAGAGGGAATGATAAAGCGAAAGTGGCAAAATGTTCCCAAATGCAAAAGCTGGGCGAAGGTTTGGGGGAGTTTTTTTGTGATGTTCTTGCAACTTTGTTTGAAATAAAATCCCCTTGTTTTAAAAAGAATACTTTGCGGAGAGTGCAAGACGCTAGCCGGACCGTGGTGGGTTAGCCCGCGCAGACTAAGCTTTGGAGAAGTTTGAGGCTGAAGAAAAGGAAAAGGAGGGCGCTGATCATTTGAAGGGCGGCATTTTTAAACGATGGGGATCTGGGAGGAGGAAAAGGTGCTCGAGAATATTTTAGGGCTGAAACTACAGTCTCAAGAGGAGGGAGAGGGGAAGGAGGGGGAGGGGGACACAGGAATGAGGGGGAGGGGCTGAACCGGGTTGAAAAATGTGGGATCGAGCCAGGGTCAGCCTTGGAGTGGAAGTGGGGGCCCTTTGGAAATTGGGGCCATTTACCCCCGTGGGAGTGAGGTGGGCCCCCCTCAAGTCGGCCACCGGAAGCGATTGCCCTTTTAAGGCGCGGGAAGCCAGAGGTGAGTCACGCGGGCCCGCCCCGTGGGCGTGCGCCGCCCGCGCCGCCCCGCCCCCGCCGCCCGCGCGCCCCGCCCCCGCTCCCTCCGCCCCCCGCCCCGCCCCCACGCCAAAGGGGCCCCGGGGGTCTCGGCGCAGGAAATGGGCTCTCGGCGCCGCTTCATTCCTTTCCCCTGAGCCAGGCGTCTTCGCGCCTTTATCAAAGTTATTTTTACGCGTTGAGAAATTTTCAAGTGAGCACTTGTGCGGTGGCACCTTCTCCTTGTCGCGCTTGGGCCTTGAAGAAATTCCGCGGCTTATTTATAGCCCGTGTTTATTTTTACTCAAGTCCTGAACTTGAGCCTCTAGAAGTAGTCTGAGCGGCGGCAGATCGGGAGGGAATCCTGGCTTTGCGACCACGGATCCAGTAACTGGGTTTGTTCTGTGACCTGGGGGAGCCCCCGCGGGGCCGAGAAGAGGGACAGACCCAAGTTCAGTGCTGGGCTAGGGGCGCTGCCGGAGACCCCGTGCAGGCAAAAAGCGACCTTGGCCATCCAGCCCCTCCCGCAGTGCACTTTCATCTTAACCCCCACCTCCAGGTGCAAAATCAGACCGCCCTCGTCCGCCCTTACTGGTTGTTCCCTTCTGAGATCGGATCAGTGGCATCAGACTTTTGAGGAAAGTGATGATTTAGGTTTTGCTTGACCCTGAAGCTCAGACTTAACGCATCCTCTTAGTCTCTTGGGGGCTCCACGCGGTGACGTGGAGCCCTTCACAGAAACAGGTAAGTTTCCTAAGTGGTAGGGAGTTACCCCTAGCAGGGTGGGGTGGGGTCCTTGAGGAGCTGTTCCCTCTCTACCCTCATATTTGCTGGGCCTGCTCTCAGACAAGGAAAGAGCCACTTTAGGAATGGAAACAAGTCGAGGTGTGACATAAAGAATGGGTTCCAAAGCCGCCACACGCGGGCCCCCTCGCACGTATTAACACAGTGAAATTTCCCAGAGGTTGTCCAGAGAGGGTGTGGATTTACAGTCCTGGAAGACAATTTTGACAAAAACTCCGGATTTGGCCTTGAACTTTCGGATTCCCTATTAACTGGCTTGCTCGAGCCTGATGGAGCCCGCCTTTCAGGGTAATCTTTGGCGCTCATAATTCAGCGCTGAATAGACCCCATCCTGGTTCTTTTACATTTGCCTGGAGCAGTTAGACTTTCCATTATCTCTCATGAGTCAGGGCCTGTTGAATTTATTTTACATTTATTTTAATACAGCCCGGAGTTGGCTGAGGTCATCCTCATTCAGCTCCAGACTGTAAAACGCCATTAGTCTAGCAGTTCAATGTAAAAGAAAGGAACAGAGTATAGTGCTCTTTTGTTTGATTTTGCTTTTACTCTTCCCAGAAAATGGGTCTGTGGGTGGGAGCCCAGGGATAACAGACCCCTGGTCTGAGGCAGAGATTCTGCAGCTCCTAGTGACTGCTGGGGGCCCCAGCTTCCGTACCAGCAGCCTGGGGGCTGCCTGCCTGTGTTTTGTTTGCAGGTAGATGGATGGATGTGCAGAGGGCAGGAGAACCATTAAAAGAGAGGGTTGAAGAAGAAGACTTTCTGCCTAAACTGGCCTCCTGGTGGGAGAGCTCCCGCTAAGACCACCCTCAGCCTGGATGCGTTTAAACCCTCATGGTTCTGAAGCTTCGTAGCCGCCGCTGGCATGTTGTTAGTATTAGGCGTTTCATCTTTTAATTTCTACCCTGTAGGAGGGGAATGCCTACTTCAGTCAGCTGGATGCTGACCAAAAGCGTCCACCCTGTCCGGGCACTTGGTCCTGACCTAAGGTGCTGACCCATCCTAAAGCAGGTAGACAAACACCCGTTCTAAAATCTGATTTGAACTTTGGGTTATTGAAAACAGTGCTTTCTTCTCTTGACTTTATTCCTTTATGCTTCATTAGTTTAAAGAGTTGTTTATTGAAAAGTTAGGAAAATTATGAAGCTCCTAAGAGCAAAAGACAAAAAGTATTTTGAATGTTGCAGTAGGTATAACTCTCTACTTTAGCTATCGAGTTTTCTGTGATTTCGGCCTAATTTGCTTATGTATGTACAGGCATACATTTTATTGCCTTGCATGTTATTGTGATTAGCAGGTACTGCAGTTTTTACAAACTGAAGGTTGTGTCCTGTATCAAGGCAGCCCTGTGTCAAGCAAGTCTGTCAGCACCATTTTTCTAACAGCATTTGCTCACCTCATGTCTCTGTGTCACATTTTGGTAGTTCTCTCAGTATTTCAAACTTTTTCACTATTATTATATTCATTATGATGGTCTGTGATCAGTGATCTTTGATGTTACTTATGCAAAAAGATTATAACTCCCTGAAGTCTCAGATGATGGTTAGCATTTTTTTAACAAGAAAGTAATCAAGGTATATACATTGTTTTTTTAGACCTCATGCTATTGCACACTTAATAGATGACAGTAGACATAACTTTATATGCACTGGGAAGCCAAAAACTTTGTGTGACTTGCTTTATTGGGATTTCACTTTATTGCAGTGGTCTAGAATGAAACCCACAATATCTCTGAGATATGCTTGTGATGAAATTAATTTCATTTTCCTATTTTTATGCTTCAGGAGATGGGAAGAGTATGTTTAATGTGATTTCAGAAACATTGGGCTTTTTGAAGGAAACATTCTAAATAAGCATTGCTCATCGTCTTCCTAGACATGAACGAACGCCAGTCTCAGCATCCATTAAAATTCATCAACGGGCCTCCCTGGTGGCGCAAGTGGTTGAGAGTCCGCCTGCCGATGCAGGGGATACGGGTTCGTGCCCCGGTCTGGGAGGATCCCATATGCCGCGGAGCAGCTGGGCCCGTGAGCCATGGCCGCTGAGCCTGCGCGTCCGGAGCCTGCGCGTCCGGAGCCTGTGCTCCGCAACGGGGGAGGCCACAACAGTGAGAGGCCCGCATATCGCAAAAAAAAAAAAAAAAAAAAAAAAAAAAATTCATCAACAACGGGACTGCAGAAGGTGGCCGGATCTGGGGTTGATGCTTTCTGTCCAGAACAGACAAGACTGTGACTGGCTGTGCAGAGGTGTCATGGGGTGAAGGCACCTGGAATGTCCCCTCTATTCACGGGGGTTCTAAAACCGAGCTTCTCAGGAAACCTAGAAATAAGATATTTTTTTCCTCCTAAATGATTTTTAATAATGGCAGTCACAGCAACCATAATTTATTTCAACCTCACTAGTTGGAAGTATGTAATAATTTACATACCTGTTGTAAAGGAAGTTTTGCTGAGTAAGAAAGATCAGAGGGAAAACATCTAATTTATGTAAGAGAAAAACATGTTTGTCTTGATTTTAGAAGCCCTCATTTGTATAGTATTAATTTAATGTTGATTTAAACGATCCTTCTCTGTTCCCTAAATAAATCTGCCAGTGTCTTCAGGGGGCAAGATTCTATTTTCTCTCACTTTGGGTTTCTATAGTTTTGAGGGTAATATAACTAAATTTCTTTTAAAATATTGAAGGGGATGAAAATATGCCATCCAAAAGCACACCACTTTGGCATCAGGATTATTTTGAGCTGAAGGTAATTGAGAAAAAGCAGACACAGGAAGGGCAATCTGCCATCCCCCTATCTGCCTAAAAGTAGGTCATAAATTTCTCTGGTGAAGATGTTCTCCCCTCTCTCATACCAGGAAGGGAAGAGCAACCTTTATCACTGGAGATGGAGATGTCACCAGGATGAGTCTGCATAAATAAACCCCTGCTTTATCTTACATTCGTTTCTCCGATATATTTACCTTCCCATGATTTACCACTCCTAGAAACCAAAACCCTTGTCCTCTGTCTTTTCACGTCTCAAAAATTTTTTGCCTTTTGTTTAAATGGTATATAAGCCCCCTGAGTTTAACCACTTCATTTCTTTTCTATGAAGTCCTCCATGTATGTTAAAATTAAAATATTAACCCATGCACATAAAAATTAAAAATATTAACATCAAATAAAATTTGTATAAAATAAAATCTGGCCTTTGTCTGTCTAATTTGCAGATCCCAGCTACAGAACCTAAGAGGGAAGAGGAAAGAGGAAAGAGTGTTTTCTTCCCCAGCAGTATTCTCTAATTAGACTAATTAAAATAGGTGGTCCTATAATTCAATCTGATCTGTATGATTTTATGATATGGATAACTAGTTTTGAGGAAGAAACATCCAATTTATCACCATAACATGGAACCATTTGAAAATTCTTTCCAGATTTATTTGTGTCCTCCCCAGACACCCCAAGAATATCCATTTCCTGAGTCTGGAGACAAAGCAGATAAGACATCCTGAATGCAGAGATTTGAAATTTAAAACAACATAAATGTGAATCCGCTCTTCTTCCATTTGCCAGGCAATTCACCACCTGGCTGCTCTCACTGGCTGTGCTAATTGTTCATGAGAAGGAAGTGGCTAATGGCTTCCTTGGAATGAGTGTGGGCGTGCTGGTGATGACCCAGAGCATGAGAAATAAATGCAGTTCAGCTTAGCAGTAAGCCGGGGAGAGTGCTCACTGCCACCTTCGTCATCACCATCACCTCTGTCATCCTCCTTCTCCCCATCATCGTCATACAGTCATCATACCTGCCCCTGTACACAGTGCCCAGCGCCAAAGCAGGCGCTTCACAAGCATCATCTCACAGTCACGGAGGATCCGAATCTTTCTTGGGATTCCATTCCTATCCAAAACATCATGATGACAGTTCCAGGGACAGACAGCGAGCAGTGTGCGTCTTCCTGTCTTGAGCAGAGCAGCAAATGCAAGCTGGTTACTGGGTCCAAAGAGAAGACAAACCAGTTCAGGACCAGGTTTAGCTTCTTAGAGAGAGAGAAGAGTTCCCAGGAATAACTGAATCATTCATTCCACAGAGATCTGGAGTGCCTGTAAAGAGCAGGGACTGTGCTAGGTGCTGGGCTTACAGGGATGAACCAGGCAGAGATGGTCCTGACCTCAGTCTTGCATTTCTAAACAGAACCAGTAGGAACAGAAGAAGCAGGCAGTCAAAGATTCTGATCCTCTCAAACCCAGGACAAGATCAAAGAGAGCGGAGGACTGTGACGTCGAAGAGAGAAGAAAGCCTAGCTGCTCCCTGAGACGGGAGAAACCACATCTTCTGGAGAAGCAGGGCCCAGGAAGGTCTTTGGGAGAGAGATGAGTCACGGGGGTGGGGTACTCCCAGCCAGTGGGAGCGGCCAGGCCGACTGAACCTGGAGATGTTCTGTCTCCCCAGAGCGACCACCCGTCCACATGCCCACCTGCTGCAGTGTCCACCCAGGGGCCACTGGTCCGGGTGGCACCTTCAGGAGACTGTGGGGTCCTGGGCCCAACGCTGGAGGAAGCAGAGGAGGGTTTCCCCAGTTTCCTCCTGCTGACATGAGAACAGTTGAAAGAGAAGATGAGGGAGATGAGTAGTTACTCGGGTTTTGACTTCCTGGATCTTGCTCATCTTAAGACACCAGTAAAAAGAGGCTCTTAGCTAGAAGTGAGCACATGGGACAGGGTCAAGAATGTTTGCCTGAGGACTGGCATCCTGAGCAAGCTTGGAGCTGAATATTTCGGAGGAGGGAGAAAAACTCCAAGGCATCAATGACTTGGGTTGCTGTGGAGGACAGTGGGGTGATGTAGAAAGAACTGGAGGCACATATATACAATGGAATATTACTCGGCCATGAAAAGAGACGAAATTGAGTTATTTGTAGTGAGGTGGATGGACCTAGAGTCTGTCATACAGTGTGAAGTAAGTCAGAAAGAGAAAAACAAATACCGTATGCTAACACATATATATGGAATCTAAAAAAAAAAAAAAAAAGGTTCTGAAGAACCTAGGGGCAGGACAGGAATAAAGGCGCAGACATAGAGAATGGACTTGAGGACACGGGGAGGGGGAAGGGTAAGCTGGGACGAAGTGAGAGAGTGGCATGGACATATATACACTACCAAATGTAAAATAGATAGCTAGTGGGAAGCAGCCGCATAGCACCGGGAGATCAGCTCTGTGCTTTGTGACCACCTAAAGGGGCGGGATACGGAGGGTGGGAGGGAGACGCAAGAGGGAGGAGATATGGGGATATATGTATATGTATGGCTGATTCACTTTGTTTTAAAGCAGAAACTAACACACTATTGTAGAGCAATTATACTCCAATAAAGATGTTAAAAAAAAAATAAAAGGAACTGGAGGGCAGAAAGTGCCCTGTGATTCACCTGGGGAACAGTTAGGACAGGCAGAAATAATACTCGTGGCCCAGAAGTAGGATCTCACAGAAGTAGGCTGTGCAAGAGTGCACCCCATCCTAAAGGGTGAGACCTGGCCGTAAGTCTGAGGGATGCGGGGTGAAGAGAGAGGGAAGGTAAGAGAAAGCCAGAAGGTAGCTGTTGTCATAGCATGTTGTGGGCCACCTGGACCCAGGAGAAATCCCATCCTGGTTCAGACAGAACTCCCCGTGGGCAGAGAGCAGTGTCTAGGAGTGACATCTGAAGGAAGCCTCTTTGTGTAAATCAGTTTCCTTTTTTTAATTTAATTTTTATTTTATATTGGAGTATAGTTGATTTAAAATGTTGTGTTAGTTTCAGGTGTACAGCAAAGTGATTCAGTTATACATATACTTATATCCATTCTTTTTCAGATTCTTTTCCCATATAGGTTATTACAGAATATTGAGCAGAGTTCTCTGTGCTATAGAGTAGGTCCTTGTTGGTGATCTATTTTATATATAGTAGTGTGTATATGTTAATCCCAAACTCCTAATTTATCCCTCCCCCTGCCCCATGCTTCCCCTTTGGTAACCATAAGTTTGTTTTTGAAGTCGGTGAGTCGTAGATCAGATTCTTTCACAAACCAAAGTTTGTTGAGTATCAGCCATTAGCCAGGTACTGGACAGGCACTTGTTCACAGAGTGGTGAACAAGACAGATATCAGAGTCCCTGCCCTCCTGGACCTGACCTCTCAATGGCAGGAAGCAAGCAAAAACCAAAACCAAACCCAACAAATAAACAGACTAGTAAATACAATAATTGCAACTCTGAAGAAACAAGAGCTAAGATGGAGAGTAACTAAGGGGGACCTATAGAGGGAAGGGTAATCAGAGGAAGCCTCCTGGAGGATGTGAAATTCAACCTGAGACCTATAGGAAGAGAAGAAGCTAGCTAAGCAAAGAGGAGATGAAATAGCAGGTGCAAAGGTCCTGGGGCAGGAAAGAGTTGGATATATTCAAAGGCTGGAAAGAACAGGGTAGGAGTAGTATTGGATGAGCTTGGTGAGAAGGGAAAGGGGGCTATGGGGATTGTAGTAAAAATGGATTGTGGGGCCTTCTGACAAACTCTTGACTTGCCTTATTAACAATTTCATGTCTTAAAGCAACCACCCCCAGGAATGGAGGGGATGTTAGACAAGCAGAAATGATAGAAACCTGGAAGTAAGCAACCGTGTGACCTTAGGGTTCATGATATTTGAGAAGGATAATGTAGTCAGGTGTGTGTGCTGATCTTTAACGTGGGAGATGTCAAGAGGCTTTGAGGAACCTTATGATTCTAACACGTGCATCTCAAGAGGGGAGATCAGAAAAGCTGGAAACTCCAGCCGTGTAATTACAAATGACTTTCTTAATAATGAGGGAGAAATTGGCGTAAGTGTAGACGTCATTCCACAGCAGAGCTGAGATTTTTAAGGGACAGGTACCTAAGAATGGAAGGTTACCTAATGATGGACAAATACAAGAGACTGATATGGACCTCTAAGAAAAATCTCAGGAATCCAAGCACAATAGAAAGGGAAACTTAAAAACAATGAGGGCAGCCATTTGCAGCAATATGGATGGACCTAGAGATGATCATACTAAGTGAAGTGAATCAGAAAGAGAAAGACAAATACCATATGATATCACTTAAATGTGGAATCTAAAATATGACACAAATGAACCTATCTACAAAACAGAAACAGACACACAGACATAGAGAACAGACTCGTGGTTGCCAAGGGGAGAAGGGGTGGGAAAGGGATGGAGTGAGAGTTTGGGGTCAGCAGATGCAAACTATTACATATAGAATGGAAAACAACAAGGTCCTACTGTATAGCACAGGGAACTATATTCAATATCCTGTGATAAACCATAAGGGAAAAGAATATTTAAAATGTATGTAGATGTATAACTGAATCACTTTGTTGTACAGCAGAAATTAACACAACATTGCAAATCAACTACACTTCAATAAAATAAATAAATAAATAAATAAAAACGATGAGGGCAAGACTCCTGGGGGATACAGCTGACAAAGGTGCAACATGTCTGGGAGCCGCAGGGAAGTGGAATTCCTCACCTCCTATATTGTTTCTGCATCTATGTCAAGGGGATATCTTCAGCCCAAGAAAGAGGAAAACTGCCAGGTGAGGAGGACAGCCAGGATGGAATTCTGGGAGGGCAGGGTTCCTGCTTGCTTTGCCATCTGCGGTATCCCCTGCAGAGCTGGCTGCAGGTAGGCACCGTTCTTTTGTTGAGTGAATGAATGAATGCATGCAGGCAGGCAGGCATGAATGAATGACAATGCAGGTGTTATGGTGCTGCAGTGGTCAAGACATGCAAACTATCCAGGTTGGGGCTCACAGGCTCTCCCCGAAGAGGACTTTGCCCCTTTCTTTGACTTCCCAACACCTATTTGACCACCCCTGCGTTGGTGGAGGCCCCTGTATAGGCAAGTGAGGGGATGAGACCTCCTCTCTGGTGCTGGGGCACGTATCTGAGATCTGCGCTTGACCGATCTCACGCTCTCGTGGAAGCAGGGACTGTTGAGACATGTGGCCAGCGGAGGTTCTGTAGGCCGCGGCATCATTTGCACACAGTACCTATGGGTGGGCATGGCGTGGGCTCTCTTCCCTGCGGCCAGAGCCCCTACCCTATCCTTGCCTGGTTTGTCTTTCTTTCAAACTTTTTGCTTTGAGATAAGTATAGATCCACAGCAAGTTACATGATTTTAGAAAGGTCCTGGGTCTGCTTCTCGAGCTGTGGTTACACCTCCCATCATGATAGCAGGACACCGGGACCCCGAAATTGGCCTGGTACAGAGTGTGCATAGCCCTGCCTGTTTTTGTTTGTTTGTTTGTTTTTGTGGTACGTGGGCCTCTCACTGTTGTGGCCTCTCCCGTTGAGGAGCACAGGCTCTGGATGCGCAGGCTCAGTGGCCATGGCTCACAGGCCCAGCCGCTCCGCGGCATGTGGGATCCTCCCAGACTGGGGCACGAACCCGTGTCCCCTGCATCAGCAGGCGGACTCTCAACCACTTGCGCCACCAGGGAAACCCCCTGGCTGTTTTTTTTTTTTTTTTTTTTTTTTTTTTTGCGGTACACGGGCCTCTCACTGCTGTGGCCCCTCCCGCCGCGGAGCACAGGCTCCGGACGCGCAGGCCCAGCGGCCATGGCTCACGGGCCCAGCCGCTCCGCGGCACGTGGGATCCCCCCGGACCGGGGCACGAACCCGCGTCCCCCGCATCGGCAGGCGGACCCTCAACCACTGCGCCACCAGGGAAGCCCCCCCCTGGCTGTTTTAAAGTCTGGTTCTAAGCCTTCTTACTGGTTGCTGCTCCATCCTGTATCCTTTCAATATGTTGTCTTTCTGTCAGTTAAATTAACCAGTCAGTTTTGCCATCTGTAGCTAAGAATCTGACTGGTCCACTACCTCTGAAAGGTTAACACAAGAGTGGTAATCTGGAGACCGCAAAGCCCATTGAAGAAAGGAAAGGAGGCTGTGTATCTAGACCCAGGATGCTTGATGGGGCGTCGGGGAGGCTAAGCCAGACGAGGAACTGGAAAAGGAGCTGGGGAGGAGCACGTCTGGACTCTTTTGGGAGTAGTGGGAGCCGTCAGAGGTTTCCGAGATGGGGGGATGACAAGATCAAAGGGACCTCTGGCTGCAGAGTGGGGGAGGGGAGGGCTTGGAAGGAGTGGAATTGTGAACTGATAACAGATGGTCCAGAGAAGTCAAGGGGGCGGGGCAGTGGGAGGAGGAGACTTTAAGAACCATTCGGAAGTGGATCTGGCAGGTCTGGGATTTGGTTGGGAAGAGAAGGAAAAGGAGGGTGGAGGAGAGAGAAACCCATCAGAAGATGACCAAGCTTTGAGTCACAGCCTAAAGCTTTTGCCTTCACTGCAGATTAAGTGAATTGCACAGCTTCAAGGACGGGGGAGCAGCTCCCTCGGGGCCTTCTGGCTCCCGGCTCTGGCTCTGGCTCAGCAGCATCGTGCTGGTTTTGGAGGGGTCCTGGTGTGGCCTGCAGCATGACATGGTGGCTTGCTGATGAAACATAGTTTTCCCTCCCATGTGACTGTAAAACTTTGCTTTGGATGAGTACCTCCACTGGCTCTGTGTGTGTGTGTCCCTGGGGCCGGGGGTTTGGTGGGGACTGTTGGAGTTTCCCAGGGCTGATAATCAACTCCTTTCCCTTCATCTGAGTTCACCGTAAGAGCGGTGGTGAGAGCTAACATTTCTGCAGAACTTCTCCTGTGCCAGACACTCTTACAAGTGCTTCACACCTTTTAGCTTAATAATGTTCCCTATTCTAGGAGGCAAGCACTGGGATGGTTCCCATTTTTCAGTGTGATTGAGAAATAGGGGAGTCAGGTGATGGGGACCACAGTGTCATTTTATTACTGAAAAGGGGACATCAGAACACGGCTAGGCCTTGCTGGGTTTCCTGGCCTAGTGGACTTGCCAATTCTCCCCTGAGTTAGAAAGTCGCTAGTACCAAGGAGCAGAACTCGGCTGGCATGGAGAGGGGCCTCGTCCCTTCTTCCAAACACACTAGTCAGGGAAGCCACCCCTCTCTTGAGGAGCGGCAAGTGGGGCAGAGAGAGGTCCAGGATCCTCACATGGAGATGCCTCCCCAACCACTTGCCAACACGTCACAGACATGTTGCTGGAAGGCGGGTGTCCCAGGGTCAGAAGCTACAAAGACAACAGGCCTGAGGGTCAAACAAAACCTTCAGGGCAGTTAAGGTGGAGAGTTGGGGACAGAAATGCCAGTTGTTAAAGAAGCCAAATGGATAAGACTTGGTTTGGCTCCTGAGATGTGGGGGCGATGGTGGCCCCTGGGGTCGTGAGGTTGTTTCACTGAGATCCAGGTTATACAAGGAGACACAGACTGGGGAGAGAGGTCATGAGATCAGTTTTGAATAATTAGAGATGTCTGGTCCCGTCAGCCACCAGGGGAGAGACACTGGCTGGAAATACACATTTGAATCATCAGCATGTTCATTCAGTCAATATTTATCAAGCACCTAATGTGTGCCACAAGCTTTCCTAGGTGCTGGGAATGTCATGGGAGAAAGATAACCAGATTCCTCCCTCATGGAGTTTGGAATGGGTTGGGATGGGGGGAGGGAGGACACAGACATATAACAGAAATGTGTGTAAGTAAATATGTGGTGACAGATTATTTTAGGTGCTATGAGGCAGCAACTGGGGACTCCGGGCAGTGTCTAGTGGAGAAGCAGGAGAAAACCGTGCTGAGAGGAGGGGAAGAACACTCCAGGCAGAGGAGAGGCTCAGACAGCATATGCAAAGGTCCTGTGGCAGAGAGAAGTTGGTCTGCCCAGGGAGCCACAATAAGACCAGAGTGGCAGACAGTTGTGATCACAGAGAAGAGACACAGCAGAGGGTGTTGAAAAGGCAGGGAAGGCAGATCACGTTTGGATTTTATTCTGTGTCCCGTGGGAAGTCATCAGAAAGTTTTAGGCAAGGAAGGAAAGGAGATTCCTGAAATAGCCCAGGTGAAAAAGCCCGGTGTCTTGTACTGGAATGATGAGAGGCATCTGAGAAATCTTTTGGAGATCAAATCGATAAGCTTTGGTGCTGAGTTGGATCGGGGGTGGGGGGCGAGGGAGAAGGAAGGAAGCAGCAGGACCCCCAGGTTTCTGTCTGAGCAGCTGGGGCAGGGGTGCTGCTCACTGAGAGAGGGGAAGGTGGGAGCAGTGGAGTTTGGGAGGTGGTGGGACATCGAGGGGAGAGGTCAAAGGGCTGATTGGAGATGTGGGTGGACCAGATGTCAGGACCATTGGTATAAGTCTGGAAAACATTAGCTTACTGACCGTAGTTAAGGTTGCGGGGATGAGGAGAACAAGAGAACTTTTAGGGTGATTAGAGGAGAGAGCCCAGGACCCAGCCCTGGGGATGCCACGATTTTAGAGAGTAGGTGGAGGGGTCTTTGGTCAAGGGCAGCAGGGGTAGTTGAAACAATGAGAGTCTGAGGATGAGGGCTGGGTGTAGCTGTGGTGGTGGTGATTGTCCTGGAGAAACGGGTAGGATGCTTCTAAATATTTGAGGAGCGACCACGTGTAAGGGTGTAGACGCATCTTGTCTACACTTGCAGTATGGTCTTTGGCTTAACATAAGGGAAAATTGCCCAAATCCAAAGCTGTGCAGAGATGGCCAAAATGATCTAGAGGGAATCATCTTCAGATGGACAATTGGAGATGATCTTCCAATCTGAATTTTATTATTCTAGTTCTAGGGGAACTAGAAGGGGAAAAAGAACAATTTGCTTTTTTCAAAGTTAGTCTTTTTATTAAAACGTTAAGTCACTAAATCAGTCATTTGACACATATTTGGTGAGCTCCTGCAGTGTGCTGGGCACTGGGACACTGTGGTCAATGCCCCAGGCAGAACTGCCCCACCCTCGGGGAGTTTGAGGATGGACACCCTTAGTTCCTTGTATATGCGCATATTTACCTTTTACCCAGAAAGTGCAAGTCAGTGATCATGTCCACATTTTCCTGTTGGTCATTGGAAGGTAGCAAAAGATCATCCTTGAAAAGAGGAATGAATCCATTTTATAACTGATTTAACAACTCTTGACACATTAAGTCAACAGGTGAAACATAGGGTCTCCAGCATTTAGAAAATTATTAGAAAGTTGAGTTGATGTGTAACTGTTCCAGGACCTCATCAGTAGAACTTCCCTTTTCATCAAAAGAAAAAACATTCCATAGATTTGCCGCTGATATAACCCACAATGGCGAAGGTGGTTAGATCGGACCTTTCAGTACTGAGTCGTTTACTGTACAGATGCTTCATTCTTTCCTCGCAGGTGCCTCTTGGAAGCCACATCTATGCCAAAGGAAGCAGCATAAACAAAACCAAAGGTATATGATGCAAGTAATAGTTCATGTTGTTTGTACCTTTCTCGAAAGGCCTCACTCCTATTCCCTCTTTATGACTTTTCACCCTTAGAAAGTGCCACACGTTAGTTCTCAGCCTTTGTTATTCCTTCAAATATTTACAGAGGGCTTTGGATGAATGAGGTGTGGGAGAGGGGCTGGAGGAGGGGGACCTCAGATGGTGGAAAGGGTCAGGCAGGAACAGAAAACCAGCCAGCTAAGTTGATGAGAGAGGGAGGTTGGGGGAAGGATAAGGGAAAATCACAAATCGGAAGGAAAAGCTGAACAGGCACAGGTGGTAGAGAATGGAGGGGGGTGGGCAGGCAGGGGTATAGGCTGCCAAAAGAGCAGCAGCTAAAGGATATTCTCTTCAGGGCCCCACCTTTGAAATAGATCTGCTCCAATTGGTTTGTTGTTGTAAATTCTAAGGCCACAAGGGTCAAGGGTCAAATTCCAGAGTTGGGGGGAGTCTGATTGGCTGAGCTTTTGCCACACCCTCTGGGAAGGTGGGGCAGGTTGGTGGACACCATACTATGGAGGACAGGTAATCCTTCCAAAGAAAATCAGTTACATTCTAGTGGGGGAGATGTGGTGCATTAACGGTAAAGAAAGAAGAGAGGAGCCGTGATAAAGGATAACACCTGCTTTTAATGGGGAGGTGAGACGTTGGGGACGAAGCTGAGCTTGCAGAGAGATGGGGGAGGGTGTGTCCAGCAGAGAAGGCAGCAAATTCAAAGCCGTGAACTGAGATAGAGCAGACCTGAGGGAGGTGGTGGTTGAGCTTCTTTTTATTTCAGTGCATTGTGAAATCATAAAAGAATCTTTAAAAAGAAAGTAACATGATCTGATTTTCACTTGAAAAGAGTGCCCTGGCTGGAGGGTAGAGAATATATTGGAGCATTAGGCATTCTTTGTAGGTGTTCAGTCATCACTGCGTTGTGGATTAGAGTGGGGCATGGAACATGCAGGGAAGGGAAAACTTGTCCTCTACCCTCTTAGGTTCTACAACTAGAGTATGTGAATTAAACTGACAAAAGACAGAATCATAGGAAAAAAATTGAAAACCCAAAGGAGTGGCTAGACTTGGGGGCTTATGTACCATTTTAACAAAGGATGTTATATTGTGGAGAAGTGCCAAGACAAAGGAACCCCCGTTCTTTCTAGGGGCAGAAAGTTGTGGGGAGGTAAGTCTATGGGGGGAACTAGTGGTAGATAAAGGTTATTTAGGAAGGTTTGTTTGTGCAGACTCACTTCAGTATACTGTCCTCATCTCTGGTGATAAGTGTTGGCCTAGCATGGGAGAAGGGTGGGGGACACCTTGGCAAGGGGAGTTTATGCCCTGCTTTTAGGCAGATAGTGGGGGCACAGAGAACCGTCCCTGTGGCTGCTTTTTCTCAGTTGGCTTCAGCCCCAAATAAACCGTATGCCAGGGTATCTGTTTTGGGGTGGCATATTTTGATCCCCTTTAAAGGTATGGGGCTAGGATCAAAGAGGCTGAGGGGTAGGAGGAGATCCGTTATTATAGGAAGGAGGAAACAAATATTACAGATTCAGGAGGAACAGAGCGGGAGTCTAAGAGTCCTTTGGCGAAAGGAAGAACAAGCAGGTACCATGGAGCTAAGTCCAAGACCCAGGGTGTCCTTGAAGGTGGGGAGGACCCCATAGGTACCAGGCACCCAAGTAGGCAGGCCATGGAGGAGGAAGGAACAGAAGGCACTGTGAATCTAGATAAACAACCAGGTCCAAAGTCTGCAGAGGCTAAAACAGACCAAGAAGAACCAATGGGTCCATGGGAAAAGTGCCAGAAGGCTGGCTGTCTGCCCTCTGTGCCTCTGGTTTGTCTTCTTGCCCAGGAGAGAAGTAGATGCAAAGAGCCATGTGTCCTGGAGGGTCTTGATTGAAGCAAATACAGTCTTCCTAGGTCTCCTTCAGTGAAGGGCAGCGTGATTCAGGGAAAGGGTTTTGGGGATTAGACAATGGAGTTCACAGCTAGAACTTTTCCTATTTATCCTACAGGTGTACCTGCACAAAGGCACAAAGATGTATGTGCAAGGATGTTCATTAAGGCATTATTTGTAATAGTAAACAGACAAATAAACAAATAAGGAAACAGCCTAAATGTATATCAATAGGAAATTGGTTAAATAAATCATGGGTATCCATACAACTGAATACTGGGCAGCCATTACAAAGAATGAAGGCCGTCTATGTGTACTGATAAAGAATAATGTCCAAGATATTTTATTTGAAGAAAGCAACTGTAGAACAGTATGTACAATATAATCTATTTGTGTGAAAACACAGAGGCACAGGAATATTTTTGGAAGGAAAGACAAAATCTTAACAATGGTTGTGTCTGAAGAAAAAGGCTAGGGCTGAGAATAGCCATTTCTACTTTTCACCTATTTACTTTCTGTTTCTACGGGTATATCTTACTTCTATAATAAAAATAGTAATTAATAAACACTATTTTTAAAAACTGAGGTAAAGACTCACAGTTCATTGGAAATACAAGGAATCTTCCATAATTGGATTGGGAGTGGGGGGTCTTTGTTGAGAACCTATAGCAATTATTACACAGATTAAATGAGAAACAATGTCAGGCATGAGTCAGCAATGCCCACTGTTACCACCTTCATTCAACCATATGGTGGATCCAGGTCCTAACCTGTGCACTAAGAACAGAAAAAGAAGTGCAAGGTGGAAGGTGGAAAGAAAAAAAACAAAATTGTCAAAATTCAGAGATAATCTGATCATCTGCATAGAAATCCAAGAGAATTTTGGAGCTAATACGTTGTTTGGAATGAAGAGAGTTTATCTTGATTGCTGGATGTCAGATTAATATATAAAACCCAAGTGTATTCCTATTCACCAGCAACAACATAATTTTAAAACTACCATTTACAGGAGCAAGAAAAATTATATGATCAAGGAATAAATATAACAAAAGATGTGTAACACTCTTAAAAAGAAAATTATAAAATGTGAAATTTATAAACTATGCAATTTATAAAATTGTTTAAAATGTATGTATTGAAAGATATAAAAGGAAAGCTATATGCCATCTTCATGGATAGAAATATTCAATACCTCATAAAGATGTGAGTATACCATATTAATATATAAATCCAATACAATACCAGTGAAGCACCAAAAGGATTTTTGAGAAATTGACAAGCTTATCCTGGAGTTTAGATGGAAGAACAAATAGCCAAAATTATTTAAGATCATTCTGAAGAAACAAGGCAAGGTGGGAATTTTGTGGGTTTGCCCTTCTAAATGTCAGGACTTATTATAAATTTACAGGAATTAAGATGTGAGGTATTGGCCCAGAAAGAAACAAGCAGACCAAAGGGACAGAGCTCAAAAATAAACCCACAGGCAAATGGGTATTGTTCATGTGATGAGAGATAACATTGTTGTGACAGGGTCCAGGACATGCTACTCCAAGATACAGCACCTTGGCATACCGAATATTTTTAAATGAAGGGATTTGAGAAATGACAGGAACACAAAGGACCCTGACCTTCTCCTGAAGCAGGTCATAAGACCCTCATGTGAGAGGTGCCCTCCCATGCCTGGAGGAAAGGAGCATCTTCAGCTTCAAAGATGGAGGAATGCTGAGAGGAATCTGAAAGAATACGCTTTGCTAAGTTCCCCTCAGTTCACTACCCTGAGCTCATACCCTGTTGCCCTATCATATTTTCCCACAACTTTCCACTGTTCATCAAACCTAGTATAAAAACACTGAGGTTTAACTGTTTCTTCAGGTCTTCCTTTCCTTATGAAGTCTCCTGTGTCTCATGAAACTTGTATTACATAAATTTTGTATGCTTTTCTCCTGTTAAGCTTTTGTTACAGAGCCCCAGTTGAGAACACAGAAGGATAGAAGGAAAAAGATACTCTTCCTCCCCTACAGTAGATTAGCAATAAAATATTTGATTGTGAATGAAAACAACATTCACAGATAGACAAAATGAAAAGACAGAGGACTAGGTCTTAGGAGGAAGGAACAAGATAAAACCCCAGAAAAATAACTAAATGAAGTGGAGATAGGCAACCTTCCAGAAAAAGAATTCAGAGCAATGATACTGAAGATGATTCAGAACCTTGGAAAAAGAATGGAGGCAAAGATCGAGAATATGCAAGAAATGTTTAACAAAGACCTAGAAGAATTAAAGAACAAAGAAACAGAGATGAACAATAAAATAACTGAAATAAAAACTACACTAGAAGGAATCAATAGCAGAATAACTGAGGCAGAAGAACGGATAAGTGACCTGGAAGACAGAATGGTGGAAATCACTGCTGTGGAACAGAATAAAGAAAAAAGAATGAAAATAAATGAAGACAGCCTAAGAGACCTCTGGGACAACATTAAACGCAACAACATTCTCATTATAGGGGTCCCAGAGGGAGAAGAGAGAGAAAAAGGACCGGAGAAAATATTTGAAGAGATTATAGTTGAAAATTTCCCTAACATGGGAAAGGAAATAGCCACCCAAGTCCAGGAAGCACAGATAATCCCAGGCAGGAGAAACATGCTGAGACACATAGTAATCAAACTGACAAAAATTAAAGACAAAGAAAAATTATTAAAAGCAACAAGGGAAAAATGACAAATAATACACAAGGGAACTCCCATAACGTTAACAGCTGATTTCTCAGAAGAAACCTACAAGCCAGAAGGGAGTGGCATGATATATTTAAAGTGATGAAAGGGAAGAACCTACAACCAAGATTACTCTACCCAGCAAGGATCTCATTCAGATTCGATGGAGAAATCAAAAGCTGTACAGACAAGCAAAAGTTAAGAAAATTCAGCACCACCAAACCAGCTCTACAACAAATGCTAAAGGAACTTTCTAAGAGGGAAACACAAGAGAAGAAAAGGACCTACAAAAACAAACCCAAAGCAATTAAGAAAATGGTCATAGGAACATACATATCAATAATTATCTTAGATGTGAATGGACTAAATGCTCCAACCAAAAGACATAGGCTGGCTGAATGGATGCAAAAACAAGACCCATATATATGCCATCTACAAGAGATCCACTTCAGACATAGGGACACATACAGACCGAAAGTGAGGGAATGGAAAAAATCCATGCAAATGGAAATCAAAAGAAAGTTGGAGTAGCAATACTCATATCAGATAAAATAGACTTTAAAATAAAGAATGTTGGGCTTCCCTGGTGGCACAGTGGTTGAGAGTCTGCCTGCCAATGCAGGGGACACGGGTTTGTGCCCCGGTCCAGGAGGATCCCACATGCCACGGAGCGGCTGCGCCCGTGAGCCATGGCTGCTGAGCCTGCACGTCCAGAGCTTGTGCTCTGCAACGGGAGAGGTCACAACAGTGAGAGGCCCACGTACTGCAAAAATAAATAAATAAATAAAATAAAATAAAGAATGTTACAAGAGATGAGGAAGACAATACATAATGATTAAGGGATCAATCCAAGAAGAAGATATAACAATTATAAATATATATGCACCCAACATAGGAGCACCTCAATACATAAGGCAACTGCTAACATCTATAAAAGAGGAAATCAACAGTAGCAAAATAATAGTGGGGGACTTTAACACCTCACTTACACTAATGAACAGGTCATCCAGAGAGAAAATTAATAAGAAACAAAAGCTTTAAATGACACTATAGACCAGATAGATTTAACTGATATGTATAGGACATTCCATCCCAAAACAGCAGATTACACTTTCTTCTCAAGTGCACACAAAACATTCTCCAGGATAGATCACATCTTGGGTCACAAATCAAGCCTCTGTAAATTTAAGAAAATTGAAATCATATCAAGCATCTTTTCTGACCACAAAGCTATGAGATTAGAAATAAATTACAGGGGAAAAAATGTAGAAAACAGAAACACATGGAGGCTAAATAATACATTACTAAATAACCAAGAGACCACTGAAGAAATCAAAGAGGAAATCAAAAAATACCTAGAGAAAAATGACAATGAAAACATGATGATCCAAAACCTAAGGGATGCAGCAAAAGCAGTTCTAAGAAGGAGGTTTATAGCAATATAAGCCTACCTCAAGAAACAAGAAAAATCTCAAATAAACAATCTAACCTTACACCTAAAGGAACTAGAGAAAGAAGAACAAACAAAACCCAAAGTTAGCAGAAGAAAAGAAATCATAAAGATCAGAGCAGAAATAAATGAAATAGAAACAAAGAAAACAATAGCAAAGATGAATAAAACTAAAAGCTGGTTCTTTGAGAAGATAAACAAAATTGATAAACCATTAGCCAGACTCATCAAGAAAAAGAGGGAGAGGACTCAAATCAATAAGATTAGAAATGAAAAAGGAGAAGTTACAAGAGACACCGCAGAAATACAAAGCATCCTAAGAGACTACTACAAGCAACTCTATGCCAATAAAGTGGACAACCTGGAAGAAATGGACAAATTCATAGAAAGGTATAACCTTCCAAGACAGAACCAGGAAGAAATGAAAATATGAACAAACCAATCACAAGTAATCAAATTGAAACTGTGATTAAAAATCTCCCAACAGGGACTTCTCTGGTGGTGCAGTGGTTAAGAATCCACCTGCCAATGCAGGGGACACATATTCGAACCCTGGTCCAGGAGGATCCCACAAGCCGTGGAGCAACTAAGCCCATGTGCCACAACTACTGAAGCCCACATGCCTAGAGCCCATGCTCCGCAACAAGAGAAGCCACTGAAATGAGAAGCCCGCCCACTGCAATGAAGAGTAACCCCAACTCGCTGCAACTAGAGAAAGCCCGCGTATAGCAAAAAAGACCCAGTGCAGCCAAAAATAAATAAGTAAATGAATTTATTTTAAAAAAAAATCTTCCAACAAACAGAAGTCCAGGACCAGATGGCTTCACAGGTGAATTCTATCAAACATTTAGAGAAGAGCTAACACCCATCCTTCTCAAACTCTTTCAAAAAATTGCAGAGGAAAGAACACTCCCAAACTCATTCTATGAGGCCACCATCACCCTGATACCAAAACCAGACAAAGATACTACAAAAAAAGAAAATTACAGACCAATATCACTGATGAATATAGATGCAAAAATCCTCAACAAAACAGAATCCAACAACACATTAAATCCTAGCAAACAATCCAATCCTAGCAAACAGAATCCAACAACACATTAAAAGGATCATACACCAAGATCAAGTGGGATTTATCCCAGAGATGCAAGGATTCTTCAATATATGCAAATCAATCAATGTGATGCACCATATTAACAGATGGAAGACTAAAAACCATATGATCATCTCAATAGATGCAGAAAAAGCTTGTGACAAAATTCAACATGTGTTTATCATAAAAACCCTACAGAAAGTGGGCATAGAGGGAACTTGCCTCAACATAATAAAGGCCATATATGACAAACCCACAGCCAACATAGTTCTCAATGGTGAAAAACTGAAAACATTTCCACTACGATCAGGAACAGGACAAGGATGTCCACTCATTACTATTATTCAACATAGTTTTGGAAGTCCTAGCCATGGCAATCAGAGAAGAAAAAGAAATAAAAGGAATAAAAAATGGAAAAGAAGAAGTAAAACTGTCACTGTTAGCAGATTACATGATACTATACATAGATAATCCTAAAGATGCCACCAGAAAACTGCTAGAGCTAATCAATGAATTTGGTAAAGTAGCAGGATACAAAACTAATGAACAGAAATCTCTTGCATTCCTATACACTAACAATGAAAGATCAGAAAGAGAAATTAAGGAAACAATCCCATTCACCATTGCAAAAAAAAAGAATAAAATACCTAGGAATAAACCTACCTAAGGAGGTAAAAACCTGTACTCAGAAAACTATAAGACACTGATGAAAGAAATCAAAGATGACACAGACAGATGGAGAGATATACCATGTTCTTGAATTGGAAGAATCAATATTGTGAAAATGACTATACAACCCAAAGCAATCTACAGAGTCAGTGCAATCCCTAGCAAATTACCAATGGCATTTTTTACAGAACTAGAACAAAAAAATCTTAAAATTTGTATAGAGACACAAAAGACCCTGAATAGCCAAAGCAATCTTGAGGGAGAAAAACGGAGCTGGAGGAATCAGACTCCCTGACTTCAGACTACACTACAAAGCTAAAGTAATCAAGACAATATAGTACTGGTACAGAAACAGAAATATAGATCAATGGAACAGGGAAGAAAGCCCAGAGATAAACCCATGCACCTATGGTCAACTAATCTATGACAAAGCAGGCAAGGATATACAATGGAGAAAAAGACAGTCTCTTCAATAAGTGGTGTTGGGAAAACTGGACAGCTACATGTAAAAGAATGAAATTAGAACACTCCCTAACACCATACACAAAAATAAACTCAAAATGGATTAGAGACCTAAATGTAAGACTGGACACTATAAAACTCTTAGAGGAAAACATAGGAAGAACACTCTTTGATATAACTTACAGCAAGATCTTTTTTGACCCACCTCCTAGAGTAATGGAAATAAAAACAAAAATAAACAAATGGAACCTCATGAAACTTAAAAGGTTTTGAACAGCAAAGGAAACTATAAACAAGACGAAAAGACAACCCTCAGAATGGGAGAAAATATTTGCAAACGAATCAATGGACAAAGGATTAATCTCCAAAATATATATACGGCTTATGAAGCTCAATATTAAAAAAACAAACAACCCAATCAGGAAATTGGCAGAAGACCTAAATAGACATTTCTCCAAAGAAGACATACAGATGGCCAAGAGGCACATGAAAAGATGCTCAGCATCACTAATTCTTTGAGAAATGTAAATCAAAACTACAATGAGGTATCACTTCACCCGGTTAGAATGGGCATCATCAGAAAATCTACAAACAACAAATGCTGGAGAGGGTGTGGAGAAAAGGGAACCCTCTTGCACTGTTGGTGGGAATGTAAATTGATACAGCCACTATGGAGAACAGTATGAAGGTTCCTTAAAAACTAAAAATAGAATTACCATATGACCCAGCAATCCCACTACTGGGCATATACCCAGAGGAAACCATAATTCAAAAAGACACATGCAGGGGCTTCCCTGGTGGCGCAGTGGTTGAGGGTCTGCCTGCCGATGCAGGGGACACGGGTTCATGCCCCGGTCCGGGAGGATCCCACGTGCCGTGGAGCGGCTGGGCCCGTGAGCCATGGCCGCTGAGCCTGCACATCCGGAGCCTGTGCTCCGCAACGGGAGAGGCCACAACAGCGAGAGGACCACGTACAGAAAAAAAAAAAAAAAAAAAAAAAAAAGACACATGCGGGCTTCCCTCGTGGCTCAGTGGTTAAGAATCTGCCTGCCAATGCAGGGGACATGGGTTCAAGCCCTGGTCTGGGAAAATCCCACATGCCGTGGAGCAACTAAGCCCGTGCACCACAACTACTGAGCCTATGCTCTAGACCCTGTGAGCCACAACTTCTGAGCCCATGTGCCACAACTACTGAAGCCCACCTGCCTAGAGCCCATGCTCCACAACAAGAGAAGCTACCATGGTGAGAAGCCCGCACACCACAATGAAGAGTAGCCACCACTCGCCGCAACTAGAGAAAGCCCGTGTGCATCAATGAAGACCCAATGCAGTCAAAAACAAACAAACAAAAAAGACACATACACCCCAGTGTTCATTACAGCACTATTTACAATAGCCAGGTCATGGAAGCAACCTAAATGCCCATCAGCAGATGAATGGATAAAGAAGATGTGGTGCATATATACAATGGAATATTACTCAACCATAAAAAGGAATGAAACTGGGTGATTTGTAGAGATGTGAATGGACCTAGAGATGGTCATACAGAGTGAAGTAAGTTAGAAAGAGAAAAACAAATATTGTGTATTAACGCATATATGTGGAATCTAGAAAAATGGTACAGATGAACCAGTTTGCAAGGCAGAAATAGAGACACAGATGTAGAAAACAAATGTCTGGACATCAAGAGGAGAAAGTGGTGGGAGTGGGGGGTGGGATGAATTAAGAGATTGGGATTGACATATATACACTAATTGTATAAAATTGATAACCGATAAGAGCCTGCTGCATAAAAAAATTAAAAAATGTATTTGATTGTATCAATTGTCCATTATTGGAGCTGAACAACTGATTGTGCATACGGAAAAAGTAAATCAGACCCCCAATTCAAACCAAACACAAAAGTAAATTCCATATGAATTAAATATAAAAAGCAAAATTTGGGACTTCCCTGGTGGTGCAATGGTTAAGACTCCAAGCTCCCAATGCTGGGGGCCCAGGTTCTACCCCTAGTCATGGAACATGCATGCTGCAACTAAGAGTTTTCATGCCACAACTAAGGAGCTGGTGAGCTGCAACTAAGGAGCTGGCGAGCCTCAACAAAGGAGACTGCTGGCCACAACTAAGGAGCCCACTGGCTGCAACTAAGGAGCACATGTGCCACAATTAAGGAGCTGGTGAGCTGCAATTAAGGAGCCCGCCTGCCACAACTAAGATCTGGCATGACCAAAAAAATAAATAAATAATTTTTAAAAAGCAAAATTTGAAACACAAGATTAGGAAAATAATTACATTAAGAAAGGATTACTTGGGCTTCCCTGGTGGCGCAGTGGTTAAGAATCCGCCTGCCAATGCAGGGGACACGGGTTCGAGCCCTGGTCTGGGAAGGTCCCACAGAGCAACTAAGCCCGTGTGCCACAACTGCTGAGCCTGTGCTCTAAAGCCTGCGAGCCACGACTACTGAAGCCCGTGCGCCTAGAGCCCATGCTCTGCAACAAGAGAAGCCACCACGATGAGAAGCTGGCACACCACAACAAAGAGTAGCCCCCACTCACCGCAACTAGAGAAAGCCCATGTGCAGCAACTAAGACCCAGCACAGCCAAAAATAAATAAATTAATTAATTTTAAAGAAATAAAGGATTTCTTAACCAAGACTCAGAAAGTACAAACTATAAATTAAAAGATTGATAGTTCATTAAAATTAGAAACTCCTTCCCATCAAACAACAACAGAAAGAAATGGGCAATACAAACCCCAGAACAGGAAAAGATAAATGTAGTCTGTAATCAACAGATGATTACCCTTTGGGATTTACAAAGAACTCCTACAAGTAACGAGGTAAAATAGAACCCAGAAGAGACATGGGTAAAGGCTATGAATAGGGCATTCACAAAGTGGAAACCTAAATGACCAATAAATTTAAAAAAGTGCTCAACTTCAAAATAATAGAGAAATGCAGATTAAAGCCATACTGAGGTATCATTTTATACCCATCAGATGGGAGAAATGAAAAGGTCTGACAATAATTGATATGGAAAGGCCACAAACAATCTGGACTTCGTAAGTGTGAACTCCATAAACAACTACTTCGGAGAAACAGTTGGCAATACACAGTCAAGTGGAAGATGTGCATTCCCTTTAAAAGAGCAGTTCTATGTTCTGGAGAGCCTCTCCTGCATGTGCATAAGGAAGATAGCACAACAATATTCAATCCAGCTGCATTTGTATTACCAAGCTTGAAATAATCTAAATCTGCAGCAAATCAGACCATGGACAATATCTGGTCTGTTGCCTGTTCTTGTAAATAAAGATTTATTAGAACACAGCTATGCCACCTTGAACAAGTCACCTCCTCTTTCTAGGTCTTTCTAGGGCCCTTTTCTCCTTTTTAAAATTGAGGGGTGGGGCTTCCCCGGTGGCGCAGTGGTTGAGAGTCCGCCTGCCGATGCAGGGGACACGGGTTCGTGCCCCGGTCTGGGAGGATCCCACATGACGCGGAGCGGCTGGGCCCGTGAGCCATGGCCGCTGAGCCTGCGTGTCCGGAGCCTGTGCTCCACAACCGGAGAGGCCACAACAGTGAGAGGCCCACGTACTGCAAAAAAAAAAAAAAAAAAAAAAAAATTGAGGGGTGCCTTAGAGGGTCTTCCATGTGCCTTCCAGTTCTAAAATTCAATGACTCATCAACTGATGAACAGATAAACCAATGTGGTTTACCCACACCATGGAATATTATTTGGCAATAAAAGGAATGAAGTGCTGACACATGTTACAACGTGGATGAACCTTGAAAACATTTTGCTAAGTGAAAGAGGCCAGAAACAAAGGACAACATACTGTATGATTCAATTTCTATGAAATGTGCAGAATAGGCAAATCCATAAAGACAGAAAGTAGATGAACGGTTGCCAAGGGCGGGGGGAGGGGGAGGATCGGAAGGTGATGGCTAAAACATTCAGGTTTCTCTTCAGGGTGATGAAAACCTTCTAAAAGTGATTGTGGTGATGGTTGCACAGCTCTGTGAATACACTAAAAGCCATAGAATTGTACACTTTAAATAGGTGAAGTATATGGTATGTGAGTTACATCTCAATAAATCTGTAAAAATAAAAAAATAGGGCTTCCCTGGTGGCGCAGTTGTTGAGAGTCCGCCTGCCGATGCAGGGGACACGGGTTCATGCCCCAGTCCAGGAAGATCCCACATGCCGCGGAGCGGCTGGGCCCATGAGCCATGGCCGCTGAGCCTGCGCGTCTGGAGCCTGTGGTCTGCAACGGGAGAGGCCACAACAGTGAGAGGCCCGCGTACCGCAAAATAAATAAATAAAAGGTTCCATTTTCCAAAAATCCATCCTCTGAATATCCACTTTGCAGCTGCAGTGAACCTCTAACCAATGTAATACCAACACTAATTTCCAAGCTGAGTTAGCTTTTTAGAAAAGTTAGGGGCAGCCTATTAATAAACTTGGGTGTTGCTGATAAACTTCTGCTACAGCTGAGACAAGCTTTTCAGTTGCACAGATTTGGATATTGGGGGGAGAAGTGGGATTCCAATGTCCCTGGGGCAAATGTGATTAGGGGAACGAGGAAGTGGAGGGTCCTACGAGTGGAGTCCAAGTGCACGTCAGCAGCCCTTGACCACCGAAGGTAGAGGAAATAAAACTCTGACTCTGCTGGCTGACATCGCCACCCCAAAAATAAATAAAATGAAAACCCCAGGAGCAATTTGGGTGTTGAGATTTCTCATGGTTTCCATCTAGTCCTCGCACGAGGATACAGTAGCTTTGGTTGTTTCATAACCAAAGTGAGTGAGTTTGTTTCCAACTGTAAAAATGATTTGGTGCCGGATATCAATTTTATGGCCTTTCCCTGGGTGTAAAAACTGGAAAATGCCTGAAGAAAATCTCTGTCTGAAATAGAAGTACTTCCCACACACCTTCCTGCCTCCAGGGGTGAGAGCTGGTGGAGAGCTAGCAAATAACTACATTATTTCTGCAATAAAGCCTGATACATCCATAATAAAAGTTAATGATTATGCACATACTTTCTGACGTTTCCAAAGAGTCTAGACTAAAAACACTAAAAGAAATCTTTGTATGTTCACTCTTGCGAATTCCACGGGAGTAGGAGTTTGAATTAGCTTCAATAACAGCCTAAGGCTACTCTAGTATATATATATTTTCTTTTGTCATCCAAACAGCCCCGCTTAGGAAAGCTCTGTTAGGACTCTCAGAATAGGTCTAGGCTGTAAATGGTGTTTCAAAACGTTAAAAAGCTATAGTATTGAAACATAAACGCCAAAGGCAAAACACCTTAAACTGAGAAAAGAACTTTTTTTACCTTTGCAGGGTTGGAAGCTTTCATCTCTTTCTCTAAACACTATACGTGCATCCTTTTTTATTCCTTCCCCAGTGGGAGGGGAATGAAACAGAAAGTTGGTGGTAAGTAGTTATATTCTGATATAATTGTAGAACTTTAGAATTAGGAAGGCACTCAGGAATTCTCTAGTTTAACTTTTATTTCATAGAGGAGGAAACAAAAGGACAGACTTGGCCAAGTCATCGGCTTCAGGACCCTGGAGAGTTTAATACATCAAGGCTGATGGATGGCTTTCTGCATTTCAGATTGTGCACTCTCGTAGTTAGAAGATCACTCTGATACATGTGTATTCCTCCAACAAGCACTTACTGAGCACCTACTATGTGCCAGACAGGGGCCTGTAACATGATCCCAGTTCTAACAACAGCTGCCCTCCTAGAGCTGACCTCTTGTGGGGAGAGTCAGGCAGATGGGCCATGGGCGAGCAAGACCACGGAATAAAGAAGATGCCATGCGGGTTCTAAGAAAGGGAGAGACGGACAGAGGAGCAGAATGGAGAGCAGAGGGAAGGCGGAGGAGGGGAGCAGACCAGGAGATCAGGAGGTTTCTGCAGGCATCCAGGTGAACCAACAGTGGTCCAGGTGAGGGTGGTCACGGTGTGGATGGAGAGCATAGCCCGGATTCAGGCCTCCTCGTGCTCTGTCAGGCTTCTCTGAGCAGCAACCAAAGGAGGAGGTATATTTGACATCAGGACCGGACGACAGAACAGAAACCAGTATTTTACTAAAGTAGTCTTATAGAAGTGCTAGATTCCAGTATTTTCTATTCTGTTCTATCTTGCTTTTTATTTTTATTTATTTATTTATTGGGGGGGGGGGTTTGCCTTGCTCCATAACATGCAGAATCTTAGTTCCTCAACCAGGGATTGAACCCACGCCCTCAGTAGTGAAAGCGAGGGAGTCCTAACCATTGGACCACCAGGGAATTCTCTTGGTTTTTAAAATGCAGGTAGCAGTCCACTAAATTGGTATAATGGCCCACTGTTGGGACACAACTGACAGCTAGAAAAATATTGCCCTCGGCAAATCCATTCAAAGCCCCCAAGCCTCCCTCCCTGCCCGTCAGGCTGCAGAGGACCTGTGGGGCCCCAGACCAACAGAGGCCCTTGCTACTTGTGTCTAGATATTTAAATGCTGTAAATCAATGAACTACAGTAAAGGAAGTAAAGCACGTAGACCTACCCTGGACTTTTGCGGGGCCAGGAAATACAAATGGAGTCTCTGGCCCTGGCCCAGCTCTCTGTGCAGCCTGCCTTGGGCTGCACCCCACACCACCTGAGGCTTCTGGGACCATATGTTCTCTGATGCAACTACTCAGGTCTGCAGCTGTAGACAGTAAATAATGACAGGGAGCAACTATGCTCCAATAAAACTGTATCTACAAATGCAGTCTGCAGGCCGGCTTTGGCCTGCAAGCTGTAGTTATCAATCCTGAGCTGGTGCTTTGGTTTCCCTCAGAGAAAAAGTGGGAAGAATATCACTGATCTTATAGGCTGTTCTGAGGACTAGTCACTGAAGCAAATACAACACCTGACCAGTAAGCATTAGGTCCTGTGAACTACTATTACCTTTACAAATATGTTATTTATTTTAGAAAGTTGCGGTAAAATAGACATAACAAAAGTTACCACTTTAACCATTTTTAAGTGTGCAGTTTAGTAGCCTTAAGTACATTCACATTGTCGTGCAGCCATCACCACGGTGTGGACACCCAGTTTTCCTAGTACCATTTGTTGGAAAGACTGTCTTTTCGTTCACGGTCTGGCCTTGGCACCCCGTTGAAAATCATTGGACTGTATATGTGAGGGTTTATTTCTGAACAATCTGTTCTATTCCATTGGTCTATATGTCTTGTCTTTATGACAGTACCATACTATTTTGATTCCTGTAGCTTTGTAGGAAGTTTTGAAATGAGGAAAGTGTGAGGCCTCCAACTTTGTTCTTCTTTCTTGAGATTGTTTTGGCTATTCTGAGTCCACTGAGGTTCCATATGAATTTTAAGATGAATTTTCTATTACTGCAAAAAACATTGTTAGGATTTTGATAGAGCTTGCATTGAATCTGTAGATGTTACTATTACTTTTTAAAAAGTTTGCCAAGTGGGCATATTGAAATGGTATTTTGTTATATTTTAATATGCATTTCTTTTATTGCAAATAAAACTGGCCATTTGTATCTCTCCTTACTGAATTGCCAGCTATCCTTTGCCCACTTTTTCTATTAGAGTTTTACTATCATGTATATAGAGGGTATTAAGAATATCAGCACTTCTTTTGTTACATAAAATCATCGAATACTCATTGGGCACCCCTTTAGATGAGGCCCTGTGTTGGATATTGGCCTACGTGGTGAGGTGGGAAAAAAGGCCACAATCCCTGCACCTGTGGGGCAGGAAGGTAAACAGACAGTAGTGAAAGAATTACCCAAATACATAGTTACAAATTGGGATAAGGACCAGAGTGCTATGAAGGGGATCTGATCTAATCTAGGGTTCAGGGAAGTCTTTTCTCAGGAAGTGACATTGTAACTGCAATTCAAAAGATGAGTAGGAAATAGCTAAAGATGGTGCGTGGAGTTGGAGAGTGTTCCTGGCAAAGATATTAGCATTTGCAAAGGCCCTGAAGCCAAAGGAGCTGGTGTGTACAAGGACATGAGAGAAGGTGGTTTGAGCTGAAATGTGAAGGACGAGACATAAAGGGAAATGGGAGTCTGGCCTGAAGACTAGACAGATCCCGGTTAAGGCAAGGCATCGTGACAATTGGTCAGAAACAGTTTCCCCTTTCTAGACCCTGGGTTTATAGCTATGAATGACAGCTACCTGAGGCGTAGGCTCTCAGCTTATGGTTTTCTTCTCCTAAGTTCTGCCATTTTCTTGGATGAATTCACCTTCCATCACCCTGGTGGTTTCCTTGATTGGTTCATCCATTCATCCATTCATTTATTCCACAAATATTCACTGAGGACCTGTGATGTGCAGACTAATAAATAAGCCAATCTCAGATACTGATAAATTCTTAGAGGTGAATTAAGAGGGAAGAAAGTGGAGAGTCAACTGGGCAGCCCCTGTGGTGCAGCTGGTGTGGCTGGAGCTCTGGGCAGGCACCATAGGACTGGAAAGAGGGGAGGTGCTGCAGAGCCCCCAAGGTGGAGATGGGAACTTTTTCTTCATTTTCCAGGGCAAAGGGAAGTCACAGATGATTTTCAGCCAGGAAGTGGTTCCATCAGGTTTATGGTTGGGAAAGTTCCCTGGCTTGGCTGGAGACGATGGAGCCAGGGCAGCAGAGTGGACCCCAGAGGTGCTGAGAGGCCACTTCTGTGGTCCAGAGGGTAGATGAGCATGTCCTGAGAAAGAGCGGAGGCAGTGAACACGGAGTGACGTGGATGGATGGCTCCAACGTGTTCAGGAAGGTCGATCCACAGGAGCTGGTGAAGGGTGGGTCAGGGGATGGGGTCGGGGGTTGGTGGGGAGCCCAGGATGTAGTCCCAGGTCCTGGAGGGTAGATCTGGAGAGGATGCTACTAAATGAGAAATGGAACCCCAGAATGTCCCCGCTGGCAGGGAGGACCTTGCGTTTGGTCTTGGTGAGTTAGTGCTTGGAGGCTCCTTTGCAAATAGCAAGGTGGAGAAGGTGGAGAAGGGGCGGTATGTGGATTGGAGATATTTCCAGCAGGGGAAACAATAAGGTCTTTGGATCCATTGAACACTGGGAGTCAGGGAGGCAGAAGTGACAAGGATGGGCCGGGGTCTCCAGCTTTACCACCTGGAAAGACGGTGGTGGCATTTGTGGCAAATATCTTTCCTCATTTACCTTTGGCTTTTTACTTTTGTTTGGGGCGGGGTTAATTTAGCTCACCATAGGAGAGTGGTTTGCCTGTACATTTTATGAACGTTAAAGTGAAACGCATGTAGGTCACAGAAATTTGGGGCCACGCTAAACTGATATCCTAAAAATAAAGCCCTCAGTACCTCCGAGAAATAATGCAAATCCGTGCATTAACCTAAGTTAGCTCTTCTTACATCAGGAGAACGTGAGTTTGCTTATGATAAACTCCCAGACCAACATCTCCCGAAAATCGTTGAATTCCAGGAGCGATTAAGGAAAGTCTCAGGTTGTAAATTGACACTGTTACCTGAAAGCTGCACACACCTGCTGAATCATTTTTTAAACGTTCACAAAAACAACAGTTTTTCTTGTTCCCAGTACAGCTGGGAGCCACAAAAATTAATTACATCACCTGCAAAATTAGTCCTGTGTTTTGCAGCCAAAGGTCAATGTTCAGACTGAGAAATGGTTTAGTGCTTTCAAACACAGGGCTCAGCACATAAATATTTATCACAGGAGGACAGGAACTCGTTGTACACACGTATTTACCTTATCAGGAAGTTACCTGGGGCAACGAGTTGTCTGTCTGCTTCCTGTCCCACTTTCTTTTGCCCAAGACCTTGGGCAATTGTTTATTTGACAGAGCGTTCTCTCCCATTCCCTTTCTTCTGGGAATAAAGGCACAGGATGCTAAACAAATACACCTCCTGGTCCACCAATACCTGACTTCTGGAGAGAAGAGGGTTCTAGGTGTTTGCTAGAAAGATCCAACAGCAGTTATGAAAGAGAAAACCGTGGTTACACCCAGCAGAGAATAGAAAGCATGCATTTCCCCATCCCTGACTTGCTTGTTTTGGTTAGTGTTTCCAATGCTTTCCATGGACTTTATGAAATGTTCAAGCTTTTTGTTTGTTTGTTTGTTTGTTTGTTTTGCGGTACATGGGCCTCTCACTGTTGTGGCCCCTCCCGTTGTGGAGCACAGGCTCCGGACGCACAGGCTCAGTGGCCATGGCTCACAGGCCTAGCCGCTCCGCGGCATGTGGGATCTTCCCGGACCGGGACACGAACCCGTGTCCCCTGCATCGGCAGGTGGACTCTCAACCACTGTGCCACCAGGGAAGCCCATGTTCAAGCTTTTGATAGTGAAGATGATGTAACAGAGATACGGGCAAGCAACAGCCACGGACGTGATCTGTGGCAAAAGCACAGTCTTCTATTTTATTACTGTTTTCTGTGTTTATAAGATGAGAATGTTAGAGAAACATTGGCCAAGTTGGCTTGAATCTGGCCACATATTTTTTTTGGCCACTCTGAGCTTTCATTTCACAAGTTCTCATACTAACTAGCCCAGGCCATTGTTACTTAAGAAAGCCCAGCTGGGCCGGGTGCCAACAAGTCAACTCAGCATTTTTCCACATCCTCTCGGTGGTCCCGAAGAATGGATTTGTGAACCTTCGGACTTAGACTAAAAAAACTCATCTGCAGGGAACCTCTGACAACAAGCTATTTTCCAAGTGTTGATTTTCATAGCCTCCAATACTCTGGTTCTCACTAATCAATCATTAGACACTTGGTGTGGATTTATCAGAATCTATTTCCAGTCTATTAGTCTCTTCTACCTGCTGAGCTACTAACTCTGAAGGTTTTCTAGCAAATCTGCATTGTTATGTTTTAATTTGCATTTAATTTTGCATATATATTAATTTGCATTTAATTCAACTGGCCACTTGTCTCTCTCCTTTCTGAATTGCCTGTGGTCCTTTGCCTTTTTCTGTTGGAGTTTTTAATATTACCTACATAAAGGATATTAAGCATATCAACACTTCTTTGTTATATAAAATTACTAACTATCCACTGGGCACTTCTCTGGTCCTGGGCGTGTTGCATGGATTCTTCTATTTGTTCTAAATGTATCCCTTCCAAGCTTCATGAGCTAATCCGTCCAACTAATTTCCCCAAATTTGGTAAATAAACTCTGTTAATATTTAATGACCGCATGAGGACAGGGATTGATCTATCTTGTGCATTTTGAATTCTAGCACCTAGATGTGCCTGGACCAAGTAGGCATTTGATAAATATTTGCCTAATGGATAGAAAATCCATGGAGAAATTAGTCTTCCCCGAACCATCCTCTTATTAGGCAAAACAAAACAAAACAAAACAAAAAACCAAAAAACTAACCTTTTTATTCTACCCTCAACATCATCCTCTCCTTCTTGTGATTATTTTAATGGTTCTTCTTCAAGATATTTTCTTGACATACAATAGTTAAAGTTCATATGGCATCCTAGGTGGTACACAAAAGTATGGACATATTTTCAGCTTTGCTCTAAAATCCTGTCTAATGTATTTTATAGGCTTTTGGCCACAGCAATCTATTGGCCAATGTCTTCAATGGAATAGTCCACTGTAACTCCCTGAAAACTGATATAATGGAGCTTATTATCCTATGATTATCATTTGTGTTATGATGCCAAGTTTCCCTGATTCATTAACTTGTACTTGTCCTCCCTGAAATGAGTTTTCAGGGTTACGCAAACCCTAAGGCATAGGCAATGCATCACAACTGTGGAATGAACTGAGGGATTCCGGGAGGATCCCTCTTGCTCCGGAACCTCTCCCACATCCGGGTTCAACCGTCCCCGAGTTCCACCCGTGCTCATCCATTTCCTATTTATTGGGCGCTGACTCTGTGTCAGATATCATGTGAAGCACCGGCAGCAGAGATTTGTGCCTGGGGCTAATGATTTCTGGTCATTCTCTTTTAAAAAGTAGGTTTGACTGGGATAGACATCATATTAAGCATGGATGCCTTGGTGTGAACTGATTTATGAGATCCCTCAAGTTCACCAAGCCCGGAAGGGGTGGAGTTGAGGTTCCCACCCAGGCAGTCTGGCTCCATGTATTCCAGAAGTGTCACCCAACCACGTCATCATTTGGGGAGGATACACATTAACTACAACGATCCAGTCATTCCCCAAACATGTTTGGAATTAACCTCTTGGAATCTGATGAGAAACTGAAAGACTCAGGGGACTTCCCTGGCCGTCCAGTGGTTAAGACTCTGTGCTTCCAGTGCAGGGGGCTCAGGTTCAATCCCTGGTTGGGGAACGAAGATCCTGTGTGCTGTGCAGTGAGGCCAAAAAAGAAAGAAAGAAATTGAGAATCTAATTCCAGCTCTAATAGTAAGCAGCTATTATAATTGAATCACTTCAATTCTCCAATCCCTGTTTTCTCATTAGTAAAATGAGGAGATCAGACCTTCCAGCTCTAACAATCTGTGGTCCTATCTCAACCACAGCATCTCCTTTTGTTATGAGCTTGACTTCAGTGCTCTTCTCTGTAAAATGGGGAGATGTAGACTTCCTTGGCCTATCTTGCTGGGTCGTTGGGCAGATGACATGAGATAAAAGCTGTGAAGTCACTGAAAATGATAAAGCATGAACAGGATGTAGGTTACAGTCTTGTGACCATATATCCTCCAATTTTCAGGCCACTGCAGCTTTCTCTAGCCTGCAACTCACTTTGAAGTTCAATGAATAAAAATGTACGGAGCATCAACGCTGGGCCTACACTGTTCCAGGCTCTGGAAAAGGAGCAGGCACATGGATCCAGCGCTCAAGGCACTTAACTTACATTGAAGTGAGAGGTGGACACAAAGACGAGACAACGGAATACACACGTTCATCTAAGATGAGAGAAGCACTGCCAAGGAAGTCGGCTAAAGGCTAAGCCGAAGATGAAAAGCTCACCCTGGACAGCTTGATCCTTTGGAGGAAGGGCTGTCTAGTCTGAGATCTGAAAGCTGCTACTAGAGGTAGAATCGTAACTGCCCCGCAAGATGTGTCAAAGGCCTAACCCCTAGTACCCGTGAATGTGACCTTCTTTGGAAATAGGGTTGTGGCAGAAACAGTTAAGATGAGGTCATGCTGGAGTAGGGTGGGCCCTCACACGGTATGACCGGTGTCCTTAGAAAAAGAGACAAACGCAAAGAAAAATGCCATTTGGAGATGGAGGCAGAGGCCGGAGTGATGCAGCTAACAGCCAAGGAATGCTGGCAACACCAGAAGCTGCAACAGACAAGGAAGGAAGCTTCTCTTCAGGTTCCTAAAGGAATTCAACTCTATCAACATCTTGATTTGGGACGTCTTGCTTCCAGAACTCCAAGAGAAGAAATTGCTGTTTGAAGTCACTCAGTTTTCAGGCATTTGTTATAGCAGCCCTAGGAAACAAATGCCAATGCAAAGGAGCCAGGCACACAGAGAATGCGGGAAGAGGGTCCCAGGGCTGAGGAAACAGCATTTGTAATGGCTCTAACGAGGCAAAAACCTTGGTAAACGCAAGGAACCAAGACAAAGCTTACTAGGTCCAGCCCCACCAGGAACAAGTTCTACCGGGGAACTTGTCTGAGCGTTTGTGATGGTGATGGGAACTGGTGGAGGATGCTCAGCTGCAGAATGGCAGAACCTGCCTGGTCAAAAGGGATGGAGGGAGTGGAAGCCTGGGGCTGCGTCAGGAGGTGGTGACCCTGCCCGGGGATGGGGGCAGTGAGAGGATGGCAAGGTGAGGTTCTGGAGTAAATGTCAGAGAAAAAGCCAAGTAGACTGGGAGTGCATCAGGTGTGGGTGCACTGATAGGAGAGGAAACACAAATATGTTTACATTCTAGATAAATGCTTTAATGAAGTTAGGCTTTGGGCTGGGGGTGGTGATGCTCTTCATGAGAAGGTGAGCACTGGGGAGGAAAAGGTTTGGGTGAGGTGGGGACACAGCAAGCTTGCTGAGCTGGTGACTTGCCTCAGTCTTTCCTCTTACTCATCAAACTTGGCTTCAAATGACTTGGCCAATTCCAAAATTCAAGCCCCCTCGTCCTCCTCAAAAGATTTGTAAGGGGGGCTTCCCTGGTGGCGCAGTGGTTGAGAGTCCACCTGCCGATGCAGGGGACGCGGGTTCGTGCCCCGGTCCGGGAAGATCCCACATGCCGCGGAGCAGCTAGGCCCGTGACCCATGGCCACTGAGCCTGCGCGTCAGGAGTCTGTGCTCCGCAGCAGGAGAGGCCACAACAGTGAGAGGCCCGCGTACCACAAAAAAAAAAAAAAAAAAAAAAAAGAATCCATCTGCCAATTCAGGAGACACGGGTTCGAGCCCTGGTCCGGGAAGATCCCACATGCCACGGAGCAACTAAGCCCGTGCGCCACAACTACTGAGCCCACGAGCCACAACTACTGAAGCCCAAGCACCTGGAGTCCGTGCTCCGCAATAAGAGAAGCCACCACAATAAGCCCGCAACGAAGAGTAGCCTTCACTCACCACAACTAGAGAAAAGCCCGCGTGCAGCAACGAAGACCCAATGCAGCCAAAATTAATTAATTAATTAATCAATTAATTAATTAAAGAGTTGTAGGAACCCCTGCAGTACATAATCAGGAGAGCCTCTCACCCCTAAAAGGAGTTTCAATGATGTCCTTTCAAAGGGTGTGATCATTTGACTAATCCTACTGCTTTGAAGAGGAAAACACCCTTGGAATACATAAGTTCTGGTGTGTTTGTAAAAACGGTCAATCTCATTTCTTCGTAGCTAGACCTTGTGAGCCCAGATTTAGAAAAGATCGTGTCAGCACATGTCGTAAAGATGCCTCACTTCATTATCAAAGGCTGTTTGCTTATAAATAAATAAGAAATGTATTTTCCCATTCCCATTTAATGAGGAACTTTATAAGCTAACCGTGAGCTAAGAGTCTCATGATTGAAACAACCTGTAGCTGGAAATTCATAATCGAGGTGCAGATGGCTGTTTCAGCTCGTGACTCAGTTTTTCTCAGACTTGGGATAATGTTTGTGATCATAGAAAGAGGGACTAGTTTTTGTGGCAGCTATTTTTTTTTTTTTTTTTTTTTTGCAGTACGCGGGCCTCTCACCACTGTGGCCTCTACCGCCGCGGAGCACAGGCTCCGGACGCGCAGGCTCAGCGGCCGTGGCTCACAGGCCCAGCCGCTCCGCGGCACGTGGGATCCTCCCAGACCGGTGCACGAACCTGCGTCCCCTGCATCGGCAGGCGGACTCTCAACCACTGCGCCACCGGGGAAGCCCGCAGCTATTTTTATAAGAAATGCTTTGTAAGGTAAGGCTGGGGAAAATGATTACAAATACAGTGCTTGGGATGGCAATAAAAAGGTAGAGGAAACACAACATTGTAAATCAACTATACTTCAATAAAAAAATTAAAATAAAGTAAAATAGACAACAAGGACCTACTGCATAGCACAGAGAACTATACTCAATATTTTGTAATAATCTATAAGGGAAAAGAATCTGAAAAAGAATATATATATACACGTATATATGTATATGTGTATATATATATATATATATATATAAAGCTGAATCACTTTGCTGTACACCTGAAACTAACACAACATTGTAAATCAACTATACTTTCATTAAAAAAATTAAAAAAAAAAAGAAGGTAGGGCTTCCCTGGTGGCGCAGTGGTTGAGAGTCCACCTGCTGATGCAGGGGACACGGGTTCGTGCCCCGGTTCGGGAGGATCCCGCATGCCGCGGAGCAGCTGGGCCCGTGAGCCATGGCCGCTGAGCCTGCGCGTCCGGAGCTTGTGCTCCGCAGTGGGAGAGGCCACAACAGTGAGAGGCCCGCGTACTGCAAAAAAAAAAAAAAAAAAAAAAAGGTAGAGGCAGCCAGTTCAAACATATAACTTTTTCTTTCTTTCTTTTTTTTTTTAAAGAAGATGTTGGGGGTAGGACTTTATTAATTAATTTATTTTTGCTGTGTTGGGTCTTCATTTCTGTGCAAGGGCTTTCTCTAGTTGTGGCAAGCGGGGGGCCACTCTTCATCGCGGTGCGAGGGCCTCTCACTATCGGGGCCTCTCTGTGGAGCACAGGCTCCAGACGTGCAGGCTCAGTAGCTGTGGCTCATGGGCCCAGTTGTTCCGCGGCATGTGGGATCTTCCCAGACCAGGGCTCGAACCCGTGTCCCCTGCATTAGCAGGCAGATTCTCAACCACTGCGCCACCAGGGAAGCCCCAGAACTTTTTCTTTTTGTCCACGCTGCGCAGTTTCTGGGATTTCAGTTCCCTGACCAGGGATTGAACACAGGCCACAGCAGTGAAAACCTGGAATCCTAACCACTAGGCCACCAGGGAAATCCCAATGCATTTTAAAACCACACAAACAATCATGTCTGCCCCAGGTCCCCTTTTCTTCTGGCTTTCCTGGGGTGATGTCATCAGCCCTGGGGCTTTACTTATTATCCACATAGCCTGATGACCCCTCAGCTGTGTGGTCAGAGCTTGGTCCTGCTCAGGAGCTTCAGGCTGGGTCCCCCCACTTCCTGTTAGTTCCCTGCAAGTCAAGGCTCCGGAATCAGACATGTCCCCACAGAACTCTCAGCTTCCCACGCACACCTGCTCTTCCCGAGTTCCTCCTGAGCAGAAGTGGCACCACCTCCCCACCAGGGCAGCATCAAGCTGCAGTGGCTCTGGTCCTGATCTTCTCGCACACGCCCCGTCCCCGTTCCCATCGCCATACCCATCCTCCTCTCCATCGCCCAGGCTGCCATCATCTGTCACCTGCCTCGTTGCCAAGTCTCCTGCCTTCCAATCCACTGTCCACACCACAGCCAGGATCATCTTTCAAGAATGCAGATCTATTTATATCACATCCCTTAAAAGAAAGAAAACAGGCCTTTGATGTCTCCCCATTTATTACCCCAAAGCTGAAGCCCTTAAATTGACACTCTGGTCTAAGTGAAGGGCCCTCCTCGCCCTTCAGGGATACTTCCTCCTCCAGTCCTCCCTGACATGGGGGCTGAGTTGAGTGGATGTGGTGCCAGGTGACTCTTCTGTAGGAGCACATGTTTTATAATGCATGGAGATTGCTGATTTACGACGTGAAGTATACCCGCGCACACAGGTGCACAGAAACGTCCATTTCCCTATTCCCTTTCAATCAAAGTCAACTCCAAGCCTCTGTCCTGCCAGGCAAGCGGGAAAGTCCATGTTGGTCATTCTTGGAGCTCCTGCCCCTCTCTCCGTCCCAGCCTGGTGCCCTAGCCAGATGAAACACTGGCAGCAGTCTCTCCCATCCAAGGGCCACACTTGGTAACTCAGGACACCCTCGCCCAGCCCACTCTGCTCCTGGCCATTCCTGGACATGGGCATCGTTTTCCAGACAGGTGCCCTGGTGCCCAAGCTGCCCCCAGGAGTAGGGCACAGGGCCACTCTCCTCATGGAGTTGATCTCCATCCACTTACCAGTCTCAGCGACTCTCCCCAACCAGAGGCAGCCAACTCTGTCTCCCCAAGGAGTTTAGGTTTTTCCAGAACACAAGGAGGGGGTGGCTTCCAGATAATGTGTACTCACCTGTCCCGCCCCCCACCCCGGGAGGACTCTTGGGAAGGGAGAGGGGTGAATACAGTGAACCCAACACAAATCGGTACCCAGTGATCATCCTGGACTCCATCTCTTCGCTCAGCAGTGGCTCTAAGATGGGCCATGTCCCTCTCATTGAATTGCCTCCCCCAGTGCCTGGTAATCAGAGGAAGACCAGGGATAAAGTGTCAATCCATACCTACCAGATGTGCAAAAATCAAGAATTCTGATGGGGCCAAGTGTAAGCGAGGACATGGAGAATGAGGAGTGCTGAGACACTGCAGCGGGTTTGTAAATGGGGCAACCACTTCGGGGAACAGATCAGAAACATCTAGTAAAGTTAAAAAGCCCATTCCAGCCATCATCAAAAAGTCTACAAACAATAAATGCTGGAGAGGATGTGGAGAGAAAGGAACCCTCCTACACTGTTGTTGGGAATGTAAATTGGTGCAGCCACTATGGAAAACAGTATGGAGTTTCCTTAAAAAAACTAAAAATAGAGCTGCCATATGATCCATGCAATCCCACTCCTGGGCATATAACCAGAAAAGACAAAAACTCTAACTTGAAAGGATACATGCACCCCAATGTTCATAACAGCACTATTTACAATAGCCAAGACATGGAAGCAACCTAAGTGTCCATCGACAGATGAATGGATAAAGAAGATGTGGTCTATATATATACAATGAGATATTACTCAGCCATAAAAAAAGAATGAAATAATGCCATTTGCAGCAACACGGATGGACTTAGAGATGATCATACTAAGTGAAGTAAGTCAGACAGAGAAATACAAATATTATATGATAATAGCACTTACATGTCGAATCTAAAAAATGATACAAATGAACTTATACACAAAACAGAAATAGACCCACAGACATAGAAAACAAACTTATGTTTACCAAAGGGGAAAGGAGGTGGAGAGGGCTAAATTAGGAGTTTGGGATTGGCAGATACAAACTACTATATATAAAATAGATAAACAACAAGGACCCACTGTATAGCACAGGGGACTCCACTCAGTATCTTGCAATAACCTATAAGGGAAAAGAATCTGAAAAAGAATAGATATATATGCATATATATGTAAAACTGAATCACTGTGCTGTACACCTGAAACTAACACAACATTGCAAATCACTCTACTACAAACAAAAAATTTTTAAACAAAAAACAAAACTGCCTATTCTGTTCACCAGTCAATTCCACGTACGTGCGAGTGAAACCTAAACTTTTGTGCGTGAGATGTGCACACACAGATATTCCTGGTATCATTTTTCGTGACAGTGGAAAGCTGGAAATAACCCACAAGTCCTTCAACAGGTAAAAAGGTAAAAAAATTATAAAATAGCCTTATGTAGAATAGAATACAGCTGTGGGCTTCCATGTCTGCTCATATAATCCCTTAATGGGATTTCATTAAACTCTGCTCTCCTCATATATTTTTAATTTGACATCTAAAATATCTCAAGTTTAAAAAGGGTGCTATAGGGCTTCCCTGGTGGCGCAGTGGTTGGGAGTCCGCCTGCCGATGCAGGGGACACGGGTTCGTGCCCCGGTCTGGGAGGATCCCACATGCTGTGGAGCGGCTGGGCCCGTGAGCCATGGCTGCTGAGCCTGTGCGTCCGGAGCCTGTGCTCCACAACGGGAGAGGCCACAGCGGTGAGAGGCCCGCGTACCGCAAAAAAAAAAAATAAATAAATAAATAAATAAAAATAAAAAGGGTGCTATAAATATAATTTATTTTATCTATTTTGCTATAATATTTTAAAAATTTTTGTTATTGAAATGTATTTGATTTACAATGTTGTATTAGTTTCAGGTGTACAGCAAAGTAGTTCAGTCATACCTATGTATATAAACATATATATTCTTTTTATTTTTACATTCTCTTCCATTATGGGTTATTACAAAATATTGAGTATAGTTCTCTGTGCTATACAGTGGGTCCTTGTTGTTTATCTATTTTATATATAATAGTTTGTATCTGCTAATCCCAAACTCCTGATTTATACCTCCCCACTTCCTTTCCCCTTCGGTAACAATAAGTTTGTTTTCTATGTCTATGAGTTTATTTCTGTTTTGTGTATAAGTTCATTTGTATCATTTTTTTAGATTCCACATGTAAGTGGTATCATATGATATTTGTCTTTGTCTGACTTACTTTACTTAGTATGGTAATCTCTAGGTACATCCATGTTGCTGCAAATGGCTTTATTTCATTCTTTAGGGTGCTATAAATACACTTTAAATTTATTTATTTATTTATTTATTTATTTATTTATTTGTGGCTGTGTTGGGTCTTCGTTGCTGCACGTGGGCTTTCTCTAGTTGCAGCGAGCGGGGGCTACTCTTTGTTGCGGTGCGTGGGCTTCTCATTGTGGTGGCTTCTCTTGTTGGGAGCAATGGCTCTAGGTGCGAGGACTCAGTAGTTGTGGCATCCTGGCTTAGTTGCTCTGTGACATGTGGGATCTTCCCAGACCAGGGATCTAACCCGTGTCCCCTGCATTGGCAGGTGGATTCTTAACCACTGCTCCACCAAGGAAGCCCCTATAAATACACTTTAAAGCACATCTGGGGACTTCCCTGCAGTTCAGTGGTTAAGACTCTGCACTTCCACTGCAGGGGGCCCGGGTTTGATCCCTGGTCTGGGAACAAAGATCCCACATGCTGTGCTGCGTGGCCACAAAAAAAAAAAAAAAAAGTAAGGAAACTAATGACAGTAAAACACACCTCTTCATTTGAATATATCTAATGGAATCTAAATGGATTGATTAGATACAGTAAACAATCCACTATAAAAATATATATGAAGAAACTTGTTTAACAGTCAGAAGTTTTTCAGTTACTTGGGGTCAATACAATGAAAGATGCCCACCAAGTCATCACTTTAAATCTCTTCTACCACGTACGTAGTGACTTTCGAAAAGAATCAAATGCTATATCTGAAAAGCTAGGGACAGAAATAATGAAAATGGGAAAGACCATTGGATCTACTAGAGCTGCAAAAGCAATTTGGATATGGTAACAAACCTTGAATGTTAATCTTTATCAACTGAGAAATGGAAGTAAAACAATTTGGAAAATGAAAAATTATTTAGATGTTTGACTTTAATGAATGATACCATGAAAGAGACCTCAATTCTTTCCCAGCTTTATAAAAAAGAAATGCTTCAGTTAGTGGAGCTGACGTTAATGCAATGAATGATAAAGTCATTGAACTCATAAAATGAAAATAAACAATCTATGAAAGAGAAGAGAGAGATATTACAGGAACAAGAAAGTGATATATAACCATTTGAAAAAAGCTTAACAATTTCAAGATTAGGACTATTAACCCTTTATTTTTTATTTATTTTTTAAAAGTTTTTTTTGTGGACCATTTTTTTTTAAGTCTTTATTGAATTTGTTACAATATTGCTACTCCCCGACCAGGGATTGAACCCACACCCCCTGCATTGGAAGGCAAAGTCTTAACCACTGAACCACCAATTTATTTATTAGCCTTTTAAATAAATTGTATGAAAATGTCTTTGTTATTTGAGGACAAAATATGAAAACATTTTCAAACTTTTAAGTTATTCCAAGTTATCAAATCCTGAAAATTGGCCAAATGAGGTTTCCAGAGTTTGTGGACTGAAGATAATGAAAAAAAATTAATTAATTAAGCCAATTAATTAAATATAAAGGTGTCAATAAACAATGTTTATGACTTACTTGATAATAAAGATGTTGAATTTTTTAAAAATCTCAGGCAGTATAAAAACAACTAGAAACAAAATTAATGTAATTACTGTTTTGTTCAGTAGAAACTGAGAGAAGATTCAGCATCTTGACCAATATCACTGATGTTAAGAGAAAAATCTCTAGTTATAGAGATGATAGATAACCTAACAGGTATCCATATAATGGAGAGGGCCTTGGAAGAATTTGATGTTGTTAAAAAATACTAAAAATCATCTTGTGCTTCCCTGGTGGCGCAGTGGTTGAGAGTCCGCCTGCCGATGCAGGGAACACGGGTTCGTGCCCCGGTTCGGGAAGATCCCACATGCCCCGGAGTGGCTGGGCCCGTGAGCCATGGCCGCTGAGCCCGCGCGTCCGGAGCCTGTGCTCCAACGGGAGAGGCCACAACAGTGAGAGGCCCAGGTACCGGTTAAAAAAAAAAAAATTATCTTAAATACTAAATCATCTGTATGAACAGATAATAGATAAACACATGTCAAAAATTTTACTTAACTCATTAATTGAGGAAGGAGCCAGTAGGACATTACAATCAGCTCAAAGGAAAATTCAGAGAACACTCACTGTATAGACACTCAGGAATGCTGAAATAAATAGATGTGCAGATTGACACAAAGCAGGTCAATATCCCCAGGGCAACAGTTTATTGTATCTCCATTGAGCAGTATTTGTTTGCATTTCTATGGACAAAGAACAATTGTGTTACTATTGGTCTCTATAACTTACACAGCTGTGAACTAGCTCAAAAACAAAGGTGCATCTAAGCCAGGAGTGGGAACATCCACCACTTTTTTTTTTTTTTTTTGCCCATTTGAAAATTTCTCACAATTTTTCTTGACAATGTCATTCCCTAATGTCATTCCCACAGCTCAGACGTGCTGGTAGTGATATATAGCTAGTGACACCCATACCCAAAAAAACCCCAAAATTATACCCACAATGTCTAAAGATCAACAAATAATTTAGACATTATTAGATCCATTTGATGAATGACATGCTACAACATATCACTTTATAATCAATTTTATAAAAATATGTAATTTCATTTATTTAGAAATTTTAAATGCATATGTAAAATTCTTATATAGTATGTATATTTACATATTTTATAAAATGTCTTATTTGTTTTATATTATAATTCTATTTATTTCTATGACTAAGACATTATCAAATATTTTAAATATTACTCCTGCCTACACACACACACGGATACGCACATTCACACATGTGAGAACTGAATACAGTGCAGAGAAGTGCTGATGAAATCCTCCAGGGATAAGGAACAAATCCATCAAAAAAAAACCATCCATTCTATTTTCAAAACATATTCATCTCCCTTCCCTTCTCTCCATCTCTGCTCACTACCCACATGCAGCATTTCTCTCCTGGGCAGCCTTCCTTGCTTTCTCCACTACAGTCCATTCCCTGCACTGCAGCCGGGATGATCTTTAACAAAGCAAATCGGATGTCATAGTTCCCCTGCGTATATCATTCAGTGGTTCCCTTTACACCTAGGATAGAGTCTAAACGCCCTCCCTTAGCCAATAAAACTGTACAAACAGTAGGTTGCCTCTGATTTTACATCCATTTAAAATTATAGGGCTTCCCTGGTGGCGCAGTGGTTGAGAGTCCGCCTGCCGATGCAGGGGACACGGGTTCGTGACCCGGTCCGGGAAGATCCCACATGCCGCGGAGCGGCTGGGCCCATGAGCCATGGCCGCTGGGCCTGTGTGTCCAGAGCCTGTGCTCCACAACGGGAGAGGCCACAACGGGAGAGGCCTCAACAGTGAGAGGCCCGCGTACCGCAAAAAAAAAAAAATAATAATAATAATAAAATAAAATGATAAACCTTCTCCCCACCCCCGCACTCCACACTACATGCGCTTTATTCTTTCCATCCCATGTATCGCATCATATACTATATTATGCTACATAATATAAGATTTGATCTCTCTATTATTTAAGTAGTTAATTACTTGTCTCTCTTTTTTTTTTTTGGCTGCACCGCGCAGCTTGCAGAATGTTAGTTCCCCGACCAGGGATTGAACCCAGGCCCAGGGCAGTGAAGGTGCCAAGTCCTAACTACTGGACCACCAAGGAATTCCCTTATTTGACTTCCTTTGCCATAAAGTTTCATGAGATCAGGGATGTTTGTCCATTTTATTCAATGCTGTGTGTCCCAAGGCAAAGCCTGGCACATGGTTGGAGAACAATAAATATGTGTGAGTGAATGAATGAATGAAGTCCCCTCACTCACCAGAACTGTGAAGGGTTTGAGACGTTAAGCCTGCCACAGTTTCACAGATGCTGGCAGAGGACACGAGACATGCAGGTCAGAGACAAGGGACTTTGTCGCTCACAGCACAGCAGGCAGCAGAGTTTCATGTTTGCCTTGGTCTCTGTTGCGCCTCAAGTCCCAGGCAGATGACACGGAGCCGTCCAGGTGGACATCGCCTGATCAGCACCCTGACTTTAGGGAACCCAGATCTGTTATAATGGGCACAAACACACCTGCTCTATCTCTACCCCGGGGGTGACATTATCTTTATCATGTTAGACAATAAACAACCCTGCCCTTTGCCCCGAAGGGACACACTATCTCTGTCTTCCAAGGGTGTTGACTAAACAAACAATCCAGGGCAAAGGCTACCCCTGTTCCCAAGACATGCAGAAATGCAGGACATCTATGGAAATGGTCTCCCAACCTCACTCATGTCATTCTCTGTCACATAATCCTGGTTGGGCTTTTCTTTTTTGAGGGGGGGCGGGGCGGTCTTTGCAGCACTTGTCACTCTTTACAAAGATCTTGTTCATTTATGTATTTGTTTATTGCCAATCTACTGCACCAACTCCCCACTAGAGCATAAATTCCTTGAGCGCAGTGACCTGTGTGTTGCACAGGGCTGGCCCCCTGGCCCCCTGGCCCCCTGGGAAAGGGCTTGTGGAGTGGGGAAACAGACAACACATATATATATGAGATAATCTACAAGGGAAAAAACAAACAAAGTACTTTCAGGTCAAGATGGCGAGAACTATGACAAAGGGTGTCTGGTGTGGATGGGGGTGAGGATGTTGACAGAAGTGGGTGGTCTGAAAGGAGGGGAGGAGAATGTGGAGAACAGGCTTGCTGAGAAAAGACGGAAGCACAGACATCAGTTAGGAGGCTATTGTAATAGACAGAGCAAGGAAGAAGGGAGAGATGAACAGAAGATGAATTTCCAGTGTTGGCAGCTGAGAAAGCCAGAGGAACCAGGTCAGGAGGAAAGACGCGGACTTGGAAAGTCTTACAGAAAGTAAAGGCAGGATTCCCTGGTGGTCCAGTGGTTAGGACCCCATGCTTTCACTGCTGAGGGCGCGGGTTCGATCCCTGCCTGGTCGGGGAACTAAGATTCCACAAGCCGCAAGGCGCGACCAAATAAATAAATTTTTTAAAACCCAGCAAAACAGACAAAAAAAGAAAGTAAATGCACCCACAGGAAAAGGTAAGGAGTGAGATAGATGCCTGGCCACACCCAGGCAGGCAGGCCCAGCCCCTTAGAGGGCCTCACACTTCAACTGGTTAGTACTGGGTACGTTACATGCACTAACTCATCCCTTGAGGGAATGAGGAAACTGAGGCTAAGTAGCTTCTCCAGGGCCCCATGCGGTGGATCCAGTGAACTTCCACCATCTGGCCTGGAGCCTACACTCTTCACCCAGCACATAACACCACAAGTTACGGTGAAGTTCTCCGGACTGGGAATTTACAAGTCCAAACCATAATCTAATAGAACTTGGACAAGGGTATTCAGCTTGTTTCCAAGAAAACACCTGGCCTCTTCTCCTGCCTGTCAGGAGGTCGTTTACTGCTTCCAGGGCCATCATTCCAGGATGAGGTTCTGCATGCCACACCTGTGAAGAAGGAGAACAGGGCTCTGGCCAGCTAAGCAGGTGCAAGACACTGGTGGCTTCTGGAATTCCAGTGTCCAAAGTCAAGTGTTCCGAGGAAGTAGCCACTGCTGTGCATGGTGCCCTGTTCCAGCCAAGCTCTCCATCATCACTGTGAGCTGGTGCCACTGGGGAACAAGACAGGCAGGTGCCACGTAGCTCCCTGAAAGGTGATAGAGCACAGGGCACTGGGTCCATGCTGGTGTATCTGATCCCCGTTCCTGGAAAGAGGGGGCATCATCTCTGCCCTTGCCCAAGAAGCGGCAGCCAGGAGTCAGTATTGACCACTACTCCCCTTTGATCGGGAGAGACCTAGGGCCCTGAGCAACTCAGCTAAAGCCACCTTCTGTGCCACCTCCAAGCCCAAGAGCCATGTCACCTCTCCCCCACTCACCCAGGAATCCAGGCAGAGAAGTGGGCTCCTGTTCGCTCTGTGTAGAGGGTTTTTATACAAGCAACCCCTATTCCCCAATCCATGCCCCTCCAAAAACCGACTCATTTTTAAGAGGCCAAATGCCATGTATGCACCTTACTGGAATATCCTGCTTCCATTGGCCAAATATGAGCTCTGATGATACAGGGAATTCTTATTAGTTTGTGGGGGGGGGGTTGATAATGAGTGTTGTTTTTTTTTTAAGAATCTTTATCTTTTAGAGATACATACTGAAAATTTTACTGATGAACTCCTATCTGCAATTTGCTTCACAGTAATTATGGGGGATGCGGGAGTATTGTCGAAGCTGCAAGATGGGTATATGGGTTCATGACGCTCTTATTTTTATATGTGTTTGTCGTTTTTCGTAATAAAAAATTTTAAATCATGTCAACAGATTTTAAAACAAATTTACAATGCAGTTTCCCCGTGTTCGCCCATAATTTCTATCAGTTTCTCTCGCTGAGCTTGGTCAGAGTGTTTCCCTTCCACGTTCGCCCTTCCAAGGATGGTTTTGGGGGAGTCCGTTGCTATGATCGGCCTTTGCATGCAGCTGTTAACCTGCCAGGAGCTTTTCTTCTTCAGTAAGAATAGTGTTCTCAAATTGCCCCCAACTAATCAGAGAAAAGACAGCGATTTTCCTTTCTGGCCTTCACTCTTTTTCCAACATGAGAAAGAAGCCAAAAATGAGAAGAATTATAGTGTGTCACCACACAAAATAAGGAAGGTCTGTGTGCTGGCTTTTCTATTCAGAAGGGAGGGATTTCCTCCTCTATTCTTAAAAAGGAAACAGCACGTCTGTCTTCTAACAAATATTATCTGCTGCTGGGTACTGCTTGCTATTTACACCCATTGCAGGCACTCTGCTGTTTCCCCTAGAAACTACCTATTATCTCAGATATAAACAAGATTAGAAATCAGAGTCCACTGGACCTCTAAAGAACCATGGATCCTTCTAGCAAAAACCTTTTTTAAAGATTTAAGTAGAAAACTTAGAGTTATTGGCTTTATTAAAATCTCTAAAAAGATACTCATCACAAAAATTAACGTCTTAAAACACTTCCATGACAACTGTTGTAAAATCAGGAACCAAACGTGACAGTCGCCACTGCCTCAGACAAATGTGGATAAGGATCCTGTGGATGACATTTATGTTTCTCTGGGGATGGGGAGCCGTGTGGTGTTACGATAATGGCTTCAACATGGATATGAAATTGTGTTTCCCATTCTCCCTTGAGAAACTTTTTTGTTTGTTTCACAGTTTATGAATAGTCTCATTGTGGAGATTAGGAAATGTTTAACATATGATCAGTCATGAAGACTTTGATTATTTCAAGAAGGGGGAAATATTTATAAACTCATAGATTAAACAGTAGAAATTGAAAAATGCAAAGCGTATTGACTGCCAGAATCACATAATAGGAGTGAATGTTCCCAAACTCCTAACTGCAAAACCCAGACGAAGTACTCAATGCAGTAGAAACTCTTCTCTTCTGGGGCTATTATTCTTTGCATTCTGATGAAATTCGTTTTCTGGAGGACAACTGGAATGGGAATAAATCTGTCCCTGTCCCTTTTCTCTCATTGAATCTTGCTTCCGGTGGAGTCCGCCTGCTTTCACCGCGTTCCCCAGCTCCTCACAGAAGGGGATGGGTTGAGAGCTTCATAAGCTCGGATCAATGCACCATGGGGACAGCCTGCCATAAAAGTGTCTTCTCTCATTTTCAAGGTAAACAAATGTTATTCCCACCAGGAAGTAGACCACATGAAAAGAATTGTCAGGAACCTGCAAGAGCCTCCCAGGCAGTAACTCTTTTCAGTTTCCAAGGTCATTACCCTTGTTAACCCAACTCAGTGGGACAGGACGAAAAGCTTCTCAAAAGCCCCATAAACAGGAGGCAAATGTATTTCAAATCTGTGACTATAAAGTCATGAAGCTGATTTTTCTTCCTGCTCACAATGCATTTCAGTTTTTCTCTTCTGATCAGTTTGCCTTGTAATCGAATCTTTGTATCCTGTGTTACAAAGTACTCTTTATCTTGAACTCATTCATGGTTTGGGGGATGGATGAACAGCCGTAACCCCCAATTCCCCAGTTTAGACAGTAACTGTAGAAGGTAGCAGGTGTCACAGATAACTTGGTGAGAAACATGAGTGTCTGATGGTGGAAGATGAAGTCCTGTGAAGGTGCCAGGGTCTGTGAAATTTCTGGGGGTCTGGGGGTCTGGAGTGTGCCAGGACTTGCCCTCCAAAGTGAAGGTGTTACCTAGTCCAAGCTAGTACTGCTTGTTGCACAGCAGGCCAATAAATCTAGAGACAAGGCGTTGGGGCAAGGAATGGTGACTTTATTTGGAAAGCCATCAGACTGAGAAGACAGTGGACTCGTGTCCCAAAGAACAATCTTCCCTGAGTTAGAATTCAGGCTTCTACTAAAAGGGGAGGGGGGAAAGTCAAACATTTCCAGGTTCTGGTCAGACTCTGGAGGGGATGTGTTAATTTCTTCCTTCCTGGAGCCATTCACAGGTTGGCCTGGTCAGGATGTTCCTGTGAGCTAAACAAATGTATTTTAGCTTAATGCCCATTACATAGGAGGCAGGATTCTCAGAGATGGACCATTATGTATAATTTAAGCTTATAAGCAACATCCATTTAGTGATTAACTTGTAGCAAAAGCAATAGAAGAAAAAGGTTAAAGTAAAATAAACAGATCCAATATGGAGTCAGATTTGTTCTTCCCTATTACAAAGGGACATCAAGTGAGAAATAGGCACATGTTTTGAAGATCACTGGGTTGTAGAGACCATGTACGGCACATTTAGGCAGCCTGTTCTTGTCAGTTTACTGAATGATCCAAAAGGCCATCAGTTTGGAGAGGGCCAAAGAGCCAGAGAAGGCACTTCAGTTGGGGCAGGCTACGGTGTGGTGGCTCTGACCCTCAGTGCCTATGGCCCAGCCTCACACCATCGGGAGTTGCTGGTCTTACCATGTACACCAGCACCCAAAGCACTGGCTTTATAGGATGCCGTGATGGTTAATATTGTGTCAACTTAACTGGGCCACAAGGTGCACAGATGTTTGGTCAAACACTAGTCTGGATATGGCCATGGGGGTGTTTCTAGATGAGATTAACATTGGAATCTGTAGACTGAATAAAGCAGATTGCTCTCCCCCATGTGGTGGGCCCATCCAATCAGGTGAAGACCTGAATAGAGCAAAAAGGCTGACTCTCTTATGAGTAAGGAGGGACTCCTCCTGCCTGGCTGCCTCGATCTGGGACATCAGTCTTTCTCCTGCCTTTGGACTCAAACTGAAACATTGGCTCTTTCTGGGTCTCAAGCCTGCTAGCATTCAAACAAACTATGCCATCAACTCTCTTGTGGTTTCCAGCATCCTGACTGTAGATCTAGGGACTTATCAGCCTCCATAATCATGTGACTCAATCCCTTATAATAAATCTCTATGTACATATATATACATATACATTCTACTGGTTCTGTTTCTGTGCAGAATACTGACTAATACAGATCCTGAAATGACCCTCCGAAAGCTCAATTACGGCGTCGGGTGGGAGTCAGGAGCTTGTGAAGGTGAGAGCTGTCCAGGAGGCAGGATGTCAGGCCTCCGCCCAGAGGTCCATGCTTGGTGCCCTTCTCCCTGTGGCAGAAATGCATATGTCTGGGGACCCAGGGGTGGAGGTGAGAGTGATTCAACCCCTCTATTTCTTTCTTTACTTCATGGTTGCATATAACATATGTTTGTGGTGGCTGGATTTACTTTTTAGCCTATAGTTTGCATCATATCCACATGGAATTAACCAGAGGAAGAATAGGCTTTCCTCCAGATTCTGAACTTGAAGCCAGATGCATTTGTGTACGAGTTATTGGGTGTTGGATCATAAAGAGGCTCATTTTCATTTGCATATATAATAGTTGTGTTTTATTTCAGGCTGTTCTGGAATTATTTGCAGATAAAGCATCATGCACTGTTGTTGGGCAGAGAGGGGTAGATTGGGATGACTGTCTTGTTACTTTCGCTTGCCTGGCACTCTTACACAAATGTTTCAAACAGCCGGAGCTGGGTTATCCCAGAGGGGACAGCCTGATGAAATTGTTACTTTGTTCCTGTTCCCCTAATCCCTGTTCTTGTTCTTTCTTTCTTTTTTTTTTTTTTTTTTTTTTTGTGGTACACGGGCCTCTCACTGTTGTGGCCTCTCCCGTTGCGGAGCACAGGCTCCGGACGCACAGGCCCAGCGGCCATGGGTCACGGGCCCAGCCTCTCCGCGGCATGTGGGATCCTCCCAGACCGGGGCACGAACCCGTGTCCCCTGCATCGGCAGGCGGACTCTCAACCACTGCGCCACCAGGGAAGCCCTGTTCTTGTTCTTTCTAAGCCTGGTTCTTCACTTTTACTTTGATCCTTTGAGCTACTCCATCTCCTTCCCATCAATTCCATTCTCGCTTAAACTTGCCAGAGCTGTTGTCTTTGCTGGTTGAGCAGAAGGCAGCCTACAGAGTGACCCTGGGAGGGTGTATGGTGAGAAGGGAAAAGAGGACTGGAGGAAGGTGGAGAGTCCGTGAGACGGAGGCCAAGGGAGAGATGACGACCAGCGGGAGACTCTGGGGGGACAGTCAGAACCTGAAGGAGGGCCAAGGATGGATAAGTGCCCACTGGGTGTGCTGATGGTTTCACTGTGACCTTGATGAGAACTCTTTCAGCCTAGTGGTGGGGAAGCTTGGTTGCAGTGGGTTGAGGAGTGAGCAGAAGTGAAGTGGAGGGTAGACAGTGAGCACAGACAATATCTTTTTTTTTTTTTTTGAGAATTAAGTTTTAAGAATTAGGTTCTTTCTTTCTTTATTTTTTGAAGTACAGTTGATTTACAATGCTGTGTTAGTTTCAGGTGTACAGCAAAAGCAGGGTGATTCAGTTATACATATATATATGAATATGTATATTCTTTTTCAGATTCATTTCCTTTATAGGTTATTACAAAATATTGAGTATAGTTCACTATGCTATAGGTCCTTCTTAGTTATCTATTTTATATGTAGCAGTGTGTATATAAGTTAATTCCAAACCCCTAATTTAACTGTCCCCCCCTTTCCCTGTTGGTAACCATGAGTTTGTCTTCTATGTCTGTGGGTCTATTTCTGTATTATATATAAGTTCATTTGTATCATTTTTTTTAGATTCCACATCTAAGTGACATCATATGATATCTCTCTTTGTCTGGCTTATTTCACTTAGTATGATAATCTCTAGGTCCATCCGTGTTACTGCAAATGGCATTATTTCATTCTTTTTTTATGGCTATGCAATAGTCCATTTTGTGTGTGTGTGTGTGTACCACATCTTCTTTATCCATTCATCTGTCAATGGACAGTTAGGTGGCTTCCATGTCTTGGTGACAATATCTTAGCTAAGACAGAGGTTGGTCTGCTTTCACAAAGATGACAGCCACTCAGACAGGACGGGAGGTTTATTTCTCATGTCAAAGCCCAGGACCCATCAGATGGGAGGCTCCGTTCCACAAAGTCATGCAGTGGCTCCTCCTACAGCCGGCTCTGTCCCCCCACCACCCTGGCTGTCGTCTGGGTCCATCTGATCAAAGGCAGCTCACACCCTCAGGCCCACGGCCCAGTCCTCAGGGAGGGGAATGAGGAGGAAAGAGCAAGCCATTCCTGAGACACACAGCAGAGCCGCCCATTCCACCACGTGCAGACCCCAGGCTGGAGCTCAGCAGCGTGGGCACCCCTGCTGGCGAGAGAGGCTGGCCACCTCGACAGCAGCGTGTGGTCAGCCAAAGCCAAGGGGGATTATTTCCAAATGGAAAAGGGGGACTGGATGACAGGGAGCCAGTAGCGGTCACTGCCCCAGCCAAGTGTGCTGCGTGGTTGAGCTGTGAGGGAAGGAGATGGGAAAGTAGCTGGAGGAGTGCTGGGTCCCAGGGCCAGGAGATGTGGAAGACACAAGTAGAGATGGCAATAGAGGGAGGTCTTGGAGAGGAAGGGGCTGTAGATCAGTGCACAGATGAAGAGCTTGGCCTTGGAGAGGATAAGGGACGGAGGAAAGAGTGGAGGAATACAAGGAGGTTGGTGGGCTTGGTGGCTGGCAGCCCAGGGCATCTGCTGGCTGCCATTTTCTGCATAAAATAGGAGCCCAAGTCTCCTGCTAAAAATCTAGAGGGAAGGAGAGTGGCTTGGTGTTTGACAGAGGGGAGACAGAAAAGGTCCTTGTGGGAGGACTGATTAGGCGAGCACAACGAGATCATCGGCAGGACTCAGAGTGTGGGTGAGGTTGACGACCCACCATAACCCTAGTCTTGGCGACTGGGAGATTTCACCAAGGGTGCAAAGCAACTAGGCACAGTTTCTGAGAAAGCAGGTAGTTGGGTTCCTCCAGTCAAAGTCCATATGAGGAAAGAAATGGGGATGACTTTCTTGAATGATGACACAACACACTGATGACACAACTTCGGTGTGTCTCCCAGAACAAGGTACAGGCAAAAAAAATTTTTTAAGCTTTATTTTCTTTTTTAAAATAAATTTATTTATTTATTTATTTATTTATTTTTGGCTGTGTTGGGTCTTTGTTGCTGCATGCGGGCTTTCTCTAGTTGCGGTGAGCGGGGGCCATTCCTTGTTGCAGTACGCGGGCTTCTTATTGCGGTGGCTTCTCTTGTTGCGGAGCATGGGCTCTAGGTGCACGAGCTCAGTAGTTGTGGCACATGGGCTCAGTAGTTGTGGCTCTCGGGCCCTAGAGCACAGGCTCGGTAGTTGTGGCACATGGGCTTAGTTGCTCCACGGCACGTGGGATCTTCCTGGACCAGGGCTCGAACCCCTGTCCCCTGCATTGGCAGGCAGATTCTTAACCACTGCGCCATGAGGGAAGTCCCTAAGCTTTACTTTCTATGTCAAACTGGAGTTTGTCAGGCAGAGGAGAGAGGAAGGGATTTTCTAACAGAGAGAAAATGTGTGTAAGCCTCTGATCAAGAGAGAGCCAGCCTTAAAAGTCTTAAGCAGGCATTTCACAAAATAATATATTCAAATGACCAATAAACATGTCATTCCTATAAGGCACACAAGCAGACATAACTAATTTATACTGTTAGAAGTCAGAATAGTGTCACCTGTGGGACAGTATCATAAAGGTCCTAAAGGGGGCTCTGAAGTGTTCGTTATGTTCTGTTTCTTGATCTGGATACTGGTTATGAGGGTGTGTTGATTTTGTGAAAAATTCATTAAGCTGTACACTTACAATATATTGCACTGTCTTATACTTGAAAAAAAAGGTTTATTTTCTTTGTTTTTTCTAACATAGGTCTGGGGAAGAGTACTGGTGAGAATCATTACTTCCACAAAGTCAAACTTCTATTTTTTTATTACTTATTTCTTTTTTATTACTTTTATTTATTTTTTTATTGAAGTATAGTTGAGTTACAATGTTATGTTCATTTTGGCTGTACAGCAAAGTGACTCTGTTATACATATATATATTCTTTTTCATCTTCTTTTCCATGATGGTTTATCACAGGTTATTGAATACAGTTCCCTGTGCTGTACAGTAGGGCCTTGCTGTTGACTCATCCTATAGATTACTAGTTTGCATCTGCTAATCCCACACACCCAATCCCTCCCTCCCCCCCCTCCTCCCCGCCTTGGCAGCCACAAGTCTGTTCTCCATGTACTTAGACCTTTTAAACAAATGTATGCACTTCCCTGAATAACAGGCATCATTCATTAATGCTTGACAGGAAGAAGTTCTTTGTTACCTTGAGAAAGATGTTGGGGCGTGAGCAATGACCCCCTGCCTGGGGGAGATGGGGAAGGCTGGCTGCCCCGCTGTCTGGGGCAGCACAGGAAGGATGTGTCGCTGTCCTGGGTCATCAGTAATTGGTGAGTGTCATGGGTAAAGAGTTTTATGGTACGTAATAGTTTTCTGTAAATGAAAAGTGCTCCTCCTCACTGGGCAATTTAGATACATCTGAGTTAATCCAGGAAAGTCTTATTCATATGAACTACGACACATATGAGTCAAGGGCTAAGTGGCACCTAGAAACTTAACAAGGCTCTGTTATCCTTTCAGTCCTGGGACAGCCACCCCCAGGGCTGTGTTGAAGTTGGTCATGCTCTGTGTTGGCCATTTCTGGATGAAGCTTTTAGGGTCACTGGTGGTAGGACAGCGGAGGGCGGGGGACTTCCATAGGCTTTTCTCCTCCCAGATTTAACCACATTTATCACCTACATGTCAAGTACAGCCAGAAGGCTTTATGAACATCTTGTTTACTCGTTGGGTTTCCATGAGGAACCAGCTTCCTGAGAAGTGATGTTACAATAATCGCAACAACAACGACGATGACGACATTTTTCCTCTAAGTGACACCCCCAGTTAGGTCTTCTGCAATTTTCCACAAGGTGACTAGTAAGGGAGAAGAAAACCTTTCTCCTGCTTTTAAATGGATTCTGGAGTCTGCATATGTTCATGAATTTAAGCATGTATTTTCTAGCTTTTTCCCTGAAAGGCTCAGAGCTGCAAAAAATGTTATCTTGTGATAACACGGTAGAACATAAATTGTTCAAGGTTAAACCTCATGGGAGAATGATTCTCTGTTGGTCCCAGGGGCAACAGATGCTGCTGGGCGTCCCCAAGAGACTTACACAGGCAGTGTCTTTGCTGATTTGAAGTTTGCTGATACTTAGAGCACCTTGCATTTATAGAGCAACTTCACATTTCAACACAGGGCCACCACACCGTGGGATATTTGTGTCAGGGGAAGAAAATAACTTTCGCCATTTTATTGTGGATGAAATGACTCCCAGCCATTTTTTTCCTGGGGAGAATTAGGCAGATTGCACCAAGTCTCTGAGTAGAGAACAGAAAATGTGTGTTAATATAATGTGGCATAAGCTGTTTATTTATTTCACTGCCTGCATTAATGGTACAAATGAATCATAAATACTATCGAGATATGTGTAGGTTTTTAAACATTAACCTAGAATCTGAAAGTGAGAATAACCAGGAGTTTAGGATAAACTTATAGGGTAAGAGGTTCTATTTTATTTTATTTTATTTTTACATAAAAAATGAAAATTTTATTAGCTGAAAAATACTTTTAAAAGTTAATTACAGGGCTTCCCTGGTGGCGCAGTGGTTAAGAATCTGCCTGCCAATGCAGGGGACACAGGTTCGAGCCCTGGTCTGGGAGGATCCCATATGCTGCAGAGCAACTAAGCCCGTGGGCCACAACTACTGAGCCTGCACTCTAGAGCCTTCGAACCACAGCTACTGAAGCCTGCAAGCCTAGAGCCCATGCTCTGCAACAAGAGAAGCCACCACAATAAGAGAAGTCACCGCAATGAGAAGCCCGTGCACTGCAACAAAGAGTGGCCCCCGATCTCTGCAACGAGAGGAAGTCCGTGCACAGCAACGAAGACCCAATGCAGCCAAAAATAAATAAATTTATTAAATTTATTTTTTTAAAGTTAATTACATATGTTTACATATTCAAGAGATAATACTATGTGAAACAAATCAAAGGGTAAGTGAAGTAAGCCAAGGTGGCCAGTTTAGGGTTGCTCACCACCCCTGGATTCCAGGAAGAAGCAAGGAGGAAATTGAACATTCGTTTCTGGCAGATTTGGAACATGATCTCATTAGAAATGTGAAATGTGTTCCTTTTTTTTTTTTTTTTACCATCTTTATTGGAGAATAATTGCTTTCCAATAGTGTTAGTTTCTGCTCTATAACAAAGTGAATCAGCTATACATATACATATATCCCCATATCTCTTCCCGCTTGCGTCTCCCTCCCTCCCACCCTCCCTATCCCACCCCTCTAGGTGGTCACAAAGCACCAAGCTGATCTCCCTGTGCCATGCAGCTGCTTCCCACTAGCTATCAGTTTTACATCTGGTAGTGTATATATGTCCATGCCACTAAGAGGTTCTATTTTAAATGTGTATAAATGTCACTGAGTCCTCTGTTTAGGTGGGTCTCTAATTATTGGTAAAAGGATAAACTCGTTTAGGAGGAAAATAGTATGCTAATAAAAACATAGATCCCATGTTTCAAGAGAAGTTCTCTGTCAAGATAGATTTTCATCCTTTCATTTTATCCTTCCTTCATTTATATCAGGTCTTTGCTGGTAGTCTGACTGTCTCAACCCTGATAGATACACACACAGAAGCAAATACCTACAAGAACAGAGAAAACTGAATTAAATATGCCTTATTCCCTGGTCATAATGAAATTCTCAGATCCTCACCCATTATGATAATGGGCCATTCCTATCAAAATAAGGATCCATAACTTTCACTAGATCCATTATTTTGAAGATTTGCACCAAAATACATGTTTAAAAGTATCTACTTGCATCAGACACTTCTGGCCCCCACTTCAAATCCTCTTTTCCTCCCCTCTTACTCTAGTTAGTTCTGAGCAGACTTCTATCCACTTTGCCCAGGGCAGGGGGTAGGGGTCGGGGGGAGGACCACACTTGTCTCAAGCCCAGGTGGGACCCCTCTGGTAACAGGTGTTGCAGGGGGACCAGTCACCATTGACTCCTGCCCAGCCCAGAGGTGTAGGGAGATAGAGCCTGGGGTCTACCCTTAACCAATGGTGGACAGGAGCTGGTGGATATATTCTTCCCCCATCTTCCCTCGGGAGGCCAGTCCTGAGAGTGGTTTCATAAGGCTCCTGAGAGGGTCCCACCAAGTGGAACCACCTGGACAACTCAGTAAAGCATCCTTGAACTGGCTTTCCTCCCTTTTGTGTCTGCCTCTCTGACCCTCACTTCTGCTTCCTGGGCTTACACTCCCAGGTAAACTACCTTCACACAAACCTTTCTCAGAACCCAGCTTAAGAGCGACTTGAGTTTATTTCAAGAAAAATCCCCCATTTAATTATTACTTCTATCTACATTTAAATTTCCTACCCTCAGAAATTAAATGTTAATATTTCATGACAGTTTTATCATTGAAGCTTTACTGTCTCATAATGACACCTGCTGGAATTGTGTTGGTGATGATTAAATGGTGTGTCTACCTATGAACCTTAGGGGCAGGGTAGGACAGTGGAAGGGAAATGGACTTTGAGTTTCCAGTCAAGCCCCACCTCTTGCTAAATGTGTGTCCTTGGGCAAATCACTTAACCTCTCTGAGCCTCATTTGTGAAATGACATTACCAAACAACTAGAAATGAATGACAAATAAAAAATGAAAAGACCTTTCACCTAGAAATTTTAAAACTTCTGATATCTCAAGTCAACGAAGAAATGTAAAATGAAATTGCAGAATGCCTTGAAATAACAATGGTGAAAACATATCAAAATATCTATGATAGAGAGCTAAAACTGTAACATTTAAAACCTGTATCAGTAAAAATAAAGAGATGAAAATGAATGAGTTAAACACCCAACACAGAATAGAAGACAGACATATAAGAGAGGACAAAAGTTTATCTTTTGAAAATTCAAAGAAAATTGACAGCGCTCTGGAAAGCTTGCAAATTCCTAGAAAAAAATATAACTTGTCAAAACTGATTGGAGAAGAAATAGAAAACCCAATCTTCCCTAAATTAGTTTATAGCACACTCGCTATGAGAATATTATCATGTTTTTTCCTAGGACTGGACATGTTAATTATAAAGGTCATTTGGAAGAATAAACAAGCAAAATAGCCAGGAAAATCTGCCCCCCCTCCCCCAAAAGAAGTACAATGATGAAGGGTTTGCTAGCACAAGCAAATATGAAAACACATTCTAAATCTTCTATAATTAAAACATTGTGGTATCACTGCATATATAGACAGACAAACCAATAGAAAATCCAGAAATAAACCCAACTGAGTATAGAAATTTTATATAGATTAAGGTGACATCACAAATCAGTAGAAAAACTTAAATATGTGATATTGAGATATCCAGAAGGCATATGAAAAAATATTAAATTGAGCCCATTCTTATACCATATGCCAGAATATATTCCAAATGGATCACAGATTTAGATGCAAAATGAAGAAAACGGGCTTCCCTGGTGGCACAGTGGTTGAGAGTCTGCCTGCCGATGCAGGGGATGCGGGTTCGTGCCCCAGTCCGGGAAGATCCCACATGCCGCGGAGCGGCTGGGCCCCTGAGCCATGGCCGCTGAGACTGAGAGTCCGGAACCTGTGCTCCGCAACGGGAGAGGCCACAACAGTGAGAGGCCCATGTACCGCAAAAAAAAAAGAAGAAAACATGGGGAAATTCTTTCATAAGCTTGGAGTTATAACCAAGAAACTTTCCTTACTATGACAGAAATCCCAGAAGCAGTAAGGAAAAGGACTGACTAATGTGTTTACATAAAAATATAAAATTTGCATAGCCCAGTGCACCATAAAGTAAGTAAAAACACAAACAACAAAGTGGGGGAAACATTTACAATTTTTACTGCATAAAAGAGGATTAATATATTAGGTTAAACCATCCGAAATTGCTGGTATTAGACCATTTTTGACCTAACAAAATAGCAATTTCATATGGTTCAACTTAATAACTAATATATAAAGAATTTCTTAAAAAAAGAAAATGGGCAATACCTCCATAGAATAATAAACCAGAGATATGAACGCACAATTTGATAAATAAAAAAATGCAAATGACTTTTAGCCATATGAGAAGGTGGTAAATCACATCAGAAGAATCTATCCCAAAGATACACTGCAAAAATGCCCAAAAGATATGTGCAAAGGCAATTTAGTTCAGCTCTATGTGTGATAGCAGAAGACTGGAAACAACCCAAATCTCTTGATATTGAAAGAATAAGTTCTCCAACTTTTATTTTCCAGGATTATCTTGGATATTCTTTGATCTTTGCATTTCTATATACATTTTTGAATCTGTTTTTCAATACACACACACACACACACACAAGTCCTGCTGAGATCTGTGTTGGGATTACATTGAATCTGCAGGTCAGTTTGGCAGAATTGACATCTTTATTGCATACTTAATCCGTGAACATTTAGTTAGATCTTTTAAAATTAATCTCAGTAGTGTTTTATAGTTTTCTGTGTAGAGATCACGAACACCTTTTGTTAGATTTATTTCTGTGCTTTTGATGTTCTTGGAAACAATTATCAGTATATTTAAAATTCTTTTCTACCCAACGAATCATGAGGTCTGTGAATATGATATTCTACTTCCTGCTTTTGAATCTTCATATCATTTTTTTTTTTCGATTTACTGAACTGGCTAGGACCTACAATATTTGCTATAAGCTTTTTTACATATCATTTATAATATTAAAGATGTTTCCTCCTATTACTAATTTGATGAAAATGTTCATTATGAATGGGTATTAAATTTTATCAAATGATTTTTCTGCATATATTGAGATGATCGTATAAATTTTCTTATTCTGATAAGGTAGTAAACCTGAATAGCAAGCTAACCCTGCAATTCTGAAATAAGCCCAATCTGATCATGATATACTAATCTTTATATGTAATCACTGAAATTGGTTTTAGTTTAGGATCGTCACTTGGCATTTTATAAAAAATAGTCACAAGAGAGATTTTTCTTTCTTTTAATGCCTTTGTCAAGTTTCAGCACTGAGTTTATGTTGACCTCACAGTGAGTTGGGAAATGTTTCTTCTGTTTCTGTTGGTGTTTTATCTTCCCTAAATATTCGAAAGAATTCACTGATAAGCCATCTGGGCCTGGAGTTTTTTGTGGAAAGATTTAAGATTATGGATCCTATTTCTTTTTTTTTTTTTTTTTTTTTTTGCGGTATGCGGGCCTCTCACTGTTGTGGCCTCCCCCATCGCGGAGCACAGGCTCCGGACGCGCAGGCTCCGGACGCGCAGGCTCAGCGGCCATGGCTCACGGGCCCAGCCGCTCCGCGGCATATGGGATCCTCCCAGACCGGGGCACGAACCCGCATCCCCTGCATCGGCAGGCGGACTCTCAACCACTTGCGCCACCAGGGAGGCCCGGATCCTATTTCTTTAATAGCCATAGGACTAAATATATTTAAGGTATGTTGCATTTTTCTAGGAATTTTTATCTTAATTTTCAAGTTTATTGGCATAAAGTTATATATTTGATTCATCTTTTTAACTTCTGTAGGAACTGCAGTGATGTTCTGTGCTTCCTTTCTGACATTGGTTACTTTCTCTCTTTTTTCTCCGTAACTCTTCCCAGGTTCATCTTCTCAAAGAATCAGGTTGAGCTTTGCAGATACTTTCGTTTTCTAGTTCCTTCATGTTTGCCCTTGTATTTATTATTTCTGTCCTTTTACTTTCTTTGGGCTCAATTTTCCATTCTTTTTCTAATTTTTTTAGTTGAATATTCAGCTCATTGATTTCCAGCCTGTCTTCTTTGTGTTTCATATGAGTGGAGGACCTCTTTGGCATCTCATAAGTTTGGATAGATGGAATTTCCATTTTCATTCAATTCAAAATATTTTCTGTTTTGCTTCTAAAAAGTTTTTCTTCTTTGACTCTATTTAGAAGCATATTATTTAATTTCCAACTTTTGGGAGGAATTTTCTATTTATCTTTTGCTATTAATTTTTAGCTTAATTCCACTATTTGCAGAGACCATCCTCTGTACAATTGAATTCTCTGAAATGGGTTGACTTGGCTTAAGGTCCAGCATTTGGTCCATTTTTGTCAGTGCTCCATGTGCACTTAAAAGAGACGTGGATTCTGCAGTGGGAGACAGTCCTAAAAATACCGATTAAATCAAATTTGTTAATTATGTTAATAAAATCTATATCCCTAATGATTGTTTTATCTTCTTGTCTATTAGTTATTGAGACAGGTATGTTAAAATCTCCCACTGTAAAAGTGGATTTATTTATTTCTCCTTGTAATTCTGTCAATTTTTGCCCTATTTTGAGACTGTGGTATTACGCATTTTTAGATATAGCGTTCTTTTATCTTCCTGACAGAATGACCTTTTTTTCATTATGAGATGTTCCTCTGTATCTGTAACAATTCTCCTTGACATAAAGTCTACCCTGCCTATTATTAAGATTGGGATATCAGCTTTCTTTGGTTTGTTTTTTTCATGGTATATGTTTTTCCATCCATTTTACTTTCAACTTTTCTATAACATTATATGTAAGGTGTGTCTCTTGTTAGCAGCATATCGTTGAGTTTTTTCATCCAGTTTGATAATCTTTTAATTAATGATATTCTCTTAATTGGTATATCCAGTGTCTTTACATTTGACTTGGTTACTAATATAGTTGGGCTTAATTTTTTCCCCTTCTGTTTCCTTCTTTTGGATTAGATATTTTTTATTATTTCATTTCCTTCCCCATGGGGTTGGTTATACATTCTTTTATTGTTCTTTTTTTGGTTACCCTAGTGATTACATCCTGTGGCCTTGATTTATTAAAGTCTAGTATAAATTGTAACTTTATCCCTTCTCAGGGGAAAGACTGTCCCCCTTACCCTCCTGGGTTTGATAACTGAGTCTATGAAATAAAATGACAACAGGAGAAAAGGTACATACATTTATTGTTTTTTAATATTACCTAATATGATTAGGTATACTCATGTACTAATTTTAATTAACAATTAATTTTATATTAATTCAATACAGTAAATTAATGTCATACCCAAACTGAGGTGAGATTTGAGAGCTTACATACCATCTAAATAGGGGAAAGGGAGGGGGGAGGTAGGCCTCTCAGGGGAGAATGACTGTTTTTCAGGAAAGATGATGGGGCCCTTAGAAGAACAGATGGGAGGAAGGATAGTCGGTGACAAACTTTGTCTGGGTGTGGTGTCAATTTCTAGCTTCCTCTCCTGTGATAAGAGTCCATCTTCCTGGTTCATGAAACTCCCAGGGAGGGAAAGGGGGTTTAAGACAATTGAGTTCCTGGGACTTCCCTGGTGGCTCAGTGGTTAAGAATCCACCTGCCAGTGCAGGGGACACGGGTTCGAGCCCTGGTCTGGGAAGATCTCACATGCCACAGAACATGTAAGCCCATGTGCTACAACTACTGAAGCCCATGCACCTAAAGCCCATGCTCTGCAACAAGAGAAGCCACCGCAATGAGAAGCCCGCACACCACAACAAAGAGTAGCCCCCTGCTAGCCACAGCTAGAGAAAGCCTGTGCACAGCAACGAAGACCGAATGCAGCCAAAAATAAGTAAATAAATAAATAAATAAATTGATTAATTAAAATAAAAGGAGAGTAGGGACTTCCTGGTTGTCCAGTGGTTAAGATTCTGCGCTCCCAATGCAGGGTGTCTAGGTTCAATCCCTGGTTAGAGAATTAGATCCCGCACGCCTGCCACAACCGAAGATCCTGCACCCAATGAAGATCCAGTATGCCGCAACTAAGACCCAGTGCAGCCAAATAAATAAGTAAATAAATAAATATTGTTTTTTAAAAAAAGACAATTGAGTTCCTTTCAGACGTCTGTCTTTAGACAGATAAGGGGAGTTCAGAGAAGACCTCTCCCTGTTATTTACTGTTTTTTAAATGCTTTCAGCTCAAAATAATCAAGATACCAAAGTGGCATATTTGGGGGTGGCATGTCCTGGACTCCTTAACTAAATGATGTACTAGATGGAATTTAACAGAAATTATTATTTTGCATCTAATTTCTTATTCTGAGTTTCTGGAAGGCAGGAGATGGGAGAGATGCTGTGCTGAGGAACCTTCATTTTCTCTTACGATGCTCATTTGTTTGGAGGATCTGTTACTTCATGGTGCCCCAGAGCTGTCCTCTTCTGTGTCTACGTGTCTCCCCAGATGTCTCCTGCTGTCCCAGGGGAGCCTGTCCCCATGTGGCTCCATTACATCTATCCACGCAGGCCTGGCATCTTAGCCACATTACATCTGGCAAATTTCATCAGAAGTGTCGTTTTATTTGGAATTTTTATAAACTTGTTTTGTTCATAGCTTCCGACTCACCATGTATTCCATCCTCCTCCACAGGACAAATGGAAATGAAACCTTTTATGAAGTTTCCCTTTTTTAAAACTGGAAACTTGGCAGCAAATGTGGCTTAGGAGTGAGTCGGAAAGTCTGTCAGGCTGGCAATGTGACCCTTTGGAAGATGAGGGACGTTTACGAGTTTGTTTATAGAAAACGTCAGGGTCAGGGTTGCGTTTACTTGACTCTGCATTGGAATTCTGACCCTTTGATGAGATAAAATCTCATCACAGACCATTCTCACTGGTTTTCCTGCAAGGAACAGCACTCAGATGGGAAGGTGTGAAGCTCCATGAGACAAGCCAGCAATCCGGGGGCAAGTGAATGGAATCTCATCATGATTTGGTTACCTTCCTTTCCTCATAACACTTTACCTCCAAAGCAAATGTTCCCCCGAATGGTCCCTTTCCAGAAAGATCCAGGAATATTGGAAGATCACAATATTCCTAGGGAGTTTGGGGACAGCTGACAAAGTAGGTAGGATGGATTTGACTCATCTAAGTCCCACACGGTGAAAGTGGAGAGACAGGGACCGTAAAAGTTGGCCAGAGTGCAGCAAGGATGGAGGGAAAACCCTTTCCTTACTTAGAGCTGGTTTCTTGGAGCCAGAGCAAAAGAGTAAGGGCATTACACGAGTTCAAGCCCGGCTCGTTTGCTCAGTCTATGTCAGGCACAGTTCTGGATCTGGGGACATAGAGGTGCTCGTGGTCCCCTTCTTAAGTTCAAGGGGATCCTGGCTCAGGAAGACGGACAGGGCATGGGAGACCAGCTCTGTGGGGCTGAATAACTGGGCAGAGGGTGGGACCGAAGAGAGGTTCTAAGGGTGAAGGCTGAGCTGAGCAGGGGAAGGGCTCCAGGGAGGGGAGAGAGGGCACCTACAAAGACCTACAAACATCAGTAGTGACCATGGCGTGGGGGGGTGGTTCTCAAACTGTGTCAAGTGATGCCACGATTTTAATTGTCTATACTTTACAAAGAGGCAAGAATATCTATAATGCCACTTTAAATTTTTGTTTTTATTTTTATGTTTTGGCTGCATTGGGTCTTCGCTGCTGTGCGAGGGCTTTCTTTAGTTGCAGCGAGCAGGGCTACTGTTCATTATGGTCCGCGGGCTACTCACTGCGGCGGCTTCTCTTGCTGCAGAGCATGGGCTCTAGGCGCGCGGGCTTCCGTAGTTGCAGCACGTGGGCTCAGTAGTTGCAGCTTGCGGGCTCTAGAGCACAGGCTCAGTAGCTGTGGCGCACGGGCTTAGTTGCTCCGCGGCATGTGGGATCTTCTCGGACCAGGGATCGAACCCCTGTCCCCTGCATTGGCAGGCGGATTCTTAACCACTGCGCCACCAGGGAAATCCCTATGATGCCACTTTCTGAATGGATGACGGAGTTCAAAGGTGAGGTGTCCTCCCAAGTATGGTCAGGCATAGTCTCTGATGGTCACAGGCCATGCTGCTCTCAGGGAGCTGAGACTGACGGGCATTCTGGCCAGGCTGGAAGCAGGAATGGTCTCCTGCTTGCCTCCTTCACTCACATACCCTGGGCATCCACCCTGCATGGTCTGGGTTCTGGAACTTTCCTCATAACAACAGCTGGTGGGGTTAGTTTTCTGAATGGGGTGGGGTGGGGCCGTGCTACAATCTCTCCAGCAGAGGCAGTCCAGGGCTCAGCAGGGCCAGCAGGAGACAAAGGGCAGGACGCACTTGGACCTCATTTCCTTCACTTTTTTTTTGCGGTACGCGGGCCTCTCACTGTTGTGGCCTCTCCCGTTGCGGAGCACAGGCTCCGGACACGCAGGCTCAGCGGCCGTGGCTCACGGGCCCAGCTGCTCCGCGACATGTGGGATCTTCCCGGACCGGGGCACGAACCCGCATCCCCTGCATCGGCAGGCGGACTCTCAACCACTGCGCCACCAGGGAAGCCCTCCTTCACGTTTTTTACCTCATAGAGCAAGACAGTGTGATTTTTCAAGTCCTTTGGACTTTAGCTTGCAAGGGAAATTACCCTTGCACTTCAATGACTCCCCAGAAATGTGACAATGGGAAAGGGGTTGGTATTCAGATGTGGAGCCTCTCTATTTTGCTGGCTTGGACCTTTATGTTGCCATTTAATCTCATGCAGGCATTCTGATCAGCCATATTGAAGACATTGCTGGAAATAATTAAGATGGAGAGATAGAAGAAGATGTGTTTTCTCAGCCAAGGATTCAAAGTGCTCTTGGCATTAGCTTCAAATACTCTTTTTACCCATTTCAGCATCTGCAGAGGCCAAATTGACCAGAGTAGATCTTAGGACTCTGTAGCAGTCCTGAGGCCCCCCCAACAAGAGCAAAGAATGGTATTTGGGTGTGGGGAGTGGTGTTGTAGGACAGCCCTGCAGGCCAAGGAGCGAGTTGTCTGATGAGTACATTTGGAGAAGGAACAGACGTGGTCAGCTGAGCCCTGCTTTCTCTGAAGTGATGTGTAACAAATAGCTGATTATTCACATAGTGATCAAAAACTACCAACATGGCGGAAAGCAAGTTCTCCTAAATGTCTTCATGACTTGAAGTGTGGTAGAGCTCTGACTCTCTCTTCCCCCTAATGCCCTTTCAGATTTGAAATGAACACTGTGAGCTGGCTAACGGTGGGGACTCAGTACCTACTTACTGATTGAGTCACAAGGAGATCTCTGAACCTTCCAAGAAATGTATCCTAACCGTCCAAATCAATGAGATGGTTCCAAGAGTAGTTGTTCTCATTGGTTATTGATGACTAGATTGATGACAGCCCGGAAGGAGGTCTCTAGTGACATAACGCAACACTCAGACATCTAAGGTCCCTTTAACCCCTCCAAAAAATGTATTCTCTTAAAACTGTGTTATGTTAGGGCTTCCCTGGTGGCGCAGTGGTTGAGAGTCCGCCTGCCGAGGCAGGGGACACGGGTTCGTGCCTCGGTTTGGGAAGATCCCACATGCCGCGGAGCGGCTGGTCCTGTGAGCCATGGCCGCTGAGCCTGCGCGTCTGGAGCCTGTGCTCCACAACGGGAGAGGCCGCCACAGTGAGAGGCCCGCGTACCGCCAAAAAAAAAAAAAAAGTTAAAAAAAAGTGTGTTATGTTAGGTTTGATAGTCGATAGGTCACAAATAACCCCAAAGCTCAGGGGTCAAACACGACTATGAAAAAATCCAGTGAAGGTGGCTCTCCTACAATCCTCCACTAGTAACTCAGGGATCTTGTCTGTTCCCATCTCCCATCTCTGCCATCTAGAAGTTCTTTGTTAATAGCCCCTGAGAATGAGAGAGAAAGGGTGCAGGGAGCTCACACCTGCTCTTAAATGCTTTGAACTGATAGTAACCAATAGCTTCCACTCACATCCCATTGGCCAGGACTCAGTCACATGACTCCACCCTACCACAAGGGATGCTGGGAAATATAGTCTTTCTGGGTCCCCAGTAAGAAGAAATGGCGTGGTGAATGTTTTCTAACATTCTCTAGTTCCTGTGTACATTGAAAACAATTGTCTTCATTGTATTTAATTGTATTAAGACCTATCAGGAGACATACAAAACTCCGTAAAATCAACTCACTTTTGACTAAGACAAATAACTTTGTTCAAGGTGAAACCTGGATCTTCTGTGGATGAAAGTTTTCCTCTAGCCAGTTCTCTACTTTTACAATTGCTTATTTCTAAGTCTGACCCAAAACAAGAAGCTTGGTCCTGAGCAGGTAGAGGCCAATGACTCAAGACTGTCTTTAGATGACCACAAGCAACAAATGGGGCCACTATGATTTGTACATTTGCATGTGTGAACGTCTTGGTGGCTAAAGGATGGGGAACACATGTTTCCAAGGAGTTCTCCAGCACCTGAAAGAAGCAGAATGCTTGCAATAATTAACTGCCTTATAAAAGTTGAAAGCTGTATAAAGCAAAAAAATTAAAGTTCTTTCAATTTTAATACTTATTTTAAAAGTCTAAACAAGTACCCAGCAATTAAAAAACCCCACGCTTAATAAAAACACACCTCTGCAGGAGAAGCATTTGTTCCTTGGCAGGATTATGCTGATAACAGTCATAAACTCAGCCCCAGAGAGTGGTTTGCTTCCCTGAGCCCTGGTGCTGCCTGGAGTTGAAGCTGAAGAAGACCAATGATGAAAACCGGGTTGACATAGTAAACAGAGCCCATGCGGGCCTTTAAGAGACGCCTGAGTGTAAGACGTGAATATTCTTTTAAAATTGTTCAGTATGAGCAATGGTGAGATTTCACTGCTCTGCAGACTCATGTGACTCATGCTAAAGGGTAGTCACATTTATGAGATCAGGAAGCTATCATTTTATCTCCAAGCACAGTTCACAGAAGAAAATAGCCAGTGGCAAATGGAGCAAGAGATTTGTGTAAACCAGTAGAAAGATTGTGTAGCAAAATATTTTTCGTAACATATAAAAAGCCAGGAGCTGCAGGTACCCACGCAGGAGAAAATGAGGTTGGAGGTATGACCTGGCCACACCAGAATGGGTGGATGTCATCCTGAGCTCAGAATGCAGAAGTCAATCCATTGGGATGGTAAGTCTGGTTCTTGAGATTATGCAGATAGAGACCCATCCAGTTTCAGGAGAGGAACCCAGCGGGTGTGGTACCTTGCGGCACTCTCAGGGGATGCCTGGCACCTCGTGAGAACTCTTTAGGACAATGGTACACAGAGGAGGTAGGCATTGCAGGCACCAAGTGGTATAAATTTGCACAGTTAATTGGGAGAAAACTTTTAAGCAGAGAAGCAGCAAAGCATAGAATCCTCTGAGCTCTGGCTATGCCCTGGAGAGGTGAGGCTTAGGGCAGGTATAATAGGACTGGGAGCCTCATGGAAGGGGCTCCGAGACAGGGACCCTGTCCCATTGACACCCAGATATTCACAGGGAATGGGGCAGGGAAATGTCTAGGAGATTTTGTGACAATGGACCTTTCTGGTTGAAGAAATGGCCTTGTAGGGAATTCCCTGGCAGTCCAGTGGTTAGGACTCTGTGCTTAAAGTGCCATGGCCCAGGGTTCAATCTCTGGTCGGGGAACTAGGGTCTTACAAGACACACGGTGTGGGAAAAAAAAAAAAAGATCTGTTTTATTCCTTCTCTATATTATAATTAGGCCATTATGCTGACTGATTGAAATTAGTTACTTTACCTGTGAATGTCATCAGGAGAATGAAGGGGCATGGGGTCTGTTTGGGCTGAGAATTTGAGAATCACTGGTGTCAAGGAACAAACAAGGAGCTCTAGAGAGAGAAGATAATTAAGAGATCTTTTGCTGGGCTTGCTATCTAAAAACCTAGTGATCTTGGGCAAGTTACTTCTTCTCTCCAGACCTGGGTTCCTAGTTTTTGATGTGCTGAGGCTGTACAACATCATGTTGTAGAAACTTCCCATTTGGGACTTTGTGATACACAAGTGGAGTTGTCTGCAAGCCCCAAAGCCATTGGTTGTGATTGAAATACAATTAAAAATAGATCTGGAAGTAACTTTTAAAAGCAATTTAAAATGTTAAATATGATATACAAGACCTCTTGAAACATATGACTGAAAACTTTACATTCTCAGTTTTTCAAAAAACACCTTGAATGCTGTTTTCCAAGAGAGAATTCTTATAACAAATAAGCAGAGTGTCTGAAGACTGATTACATCTCTAGGATTCCCTGGAGATGCCAATTCCAGTTGTTTCCAAAACAAAGAATCCTCTCTGCTCTCCTGCCCTGAAAGATGACTTCACCCCAGTTCCTCAGAGTGGTTAGCAAAAGTCCTTATGACCTTCAGAAGCCCCTCTCACCAGCCTCTGGAATTTTCTGTGTGGAAAGGAGTCAGCAAATTGCTTTATGAACTTCTCCAGTGAGGCTTCTTAGAGGAAGCAACCGGACGTGGCCCAGTTTCACTGGTGAGACTGAAGCAGGAGATAGATGGGCCCCAGGCTGAGCAGCTGGAGTTTGTCCCTTGTGGACAGATCCACCAAGATAAAGACAATAGCAGGAGAGAGGAGAAGCTGAGCCCTGCCCAGATAAGAGACAAAGAGACCACATAGTCCTCATTCTCGAAGTCAGGGAGCCCTTCCCGACTACACATGCGCAGAAGGGCTCCTTGGAGGTCAAAAGGGAGGGGGAACCGGACCACAGTAGGTGATGTCAACCTACCCATAGCCTCTTTGCTAGAGTCCATCTTGGCTAAGAGATGCGTGCACACACAGGGGAGGACCCTGAGATAAACCAAATACAGACTCAGAACCAGGCAAAGCAAGATGATCTGTCAAAGGAAGAAATGCCCCATATAAGTGATTCAAACTACCACGAGGGCTCGACTCTCTCTCTAAGCCCACCCCTGTGTCTATCCACACGGACCCTTTTTCCTCCTAATAAATACTTTACTTGTTTCATTACTTTCTGTCTCTTTGTTGGAATTCATTTCTACAAAGCTGACAGGCCAGGGGTCTTATCACTAGCCAGTGTCCCTGGTGGTCTAGTGGCCAGGATTCAGCGCACTCACTGCCGCGGCCTGACTTCAGTCTCTGGCCGGGGAACTGAAATGCTGCTTCAAGGCCACTCGAGATCAAGACCGGCAGCAGATACGGTCTTGGCTAGTTTGGGGCTCGAGCTGTGTCCCAAGCCGAGCGGGCTCATCCCCGATCTCTAGCTGCCCAGAGGCAGACCTCAAGGTTACTGAATTGGCTGCTTCCAAAATGTCAGCCGTCGAGTAAAGAATCTAATCTTATTCGAACGAGACAACTGCTGCTGGTCAGGTGCCTCCTGAATGGGTAAGGCTGACCCTCTGAGCCTCATGAAAAAACAAGTTTAATGGCGTAAAAAAAAATCTCTTCAAGAACAAGAACAACGTGGGCTGTGTTGAGGCCAGAAGCGGAATTTCGCTCAGCGGGAGCAACCGTTTTCACCAGAGAAAGGATGATGGGGCTCTTGAGGGCGGTTTCCAAGAAACAGAAAAAGAGTCCCAATGCAAGTTGGATAACTAATGAGGTGTCTGTCTGTTGGCAGCTGAAATGTTGGGCCCAAGTGTAGCTGTAAAGATGGGAGGGATGAATGCGCTGTAAGAGGCAGATTCACTGAAGGGGAAAGCCAAGCATTTTAATTGATACCAAGTGACTCACAAACAGGGGGATGATCGTGATGGGAGGGCGGGGTGGAGATTTGTGGAGGTGGGAGGGTCCCAGTGCACCCCGGTTGGTCAAATTTAAAGGAAGACAAAGCCCTTTGCATCCAAACCCTGATGGCGGATACAATGCTACAGCGAGTGATGCTCGAAGAGTTGTAACTTCTGTTCCGCTGAGGTTCGAAAGCACCTGACTGATGTTGTTTGGGAATATGAGAAGTCGGGAGACAATACTTTAAACTGTGAAAAAAACAACGAAGAGCCCAAAGTTATCCAGAAATCTTTCAGTTCTACTGCCCTATAAATTATTGAGGGAAACTATTTAATAGGACCCTTCCAAGTTCGTAATTACTTCAAAGATCTTTCTTTAGTCACAAGACGTTTTGGGACTTGGTTCTAAATCACAGCTCAATGTTAAAACGTCCCAGTGATGCGTGAACACAGTAATGCAAGGGAGAAGACACTGTGCTTCACTCCTCTCCGTCACACAGAAAGAACACTGAGTACTTGCGCTGGATGTTTTGTTTTAAAGGACTGTGCTGGGTTTTTTGCTCTGGAAACTTATTTTTATTACAAAAGGAGCACATGCGCAGTGTAAAACAACCCCACAAAGAGTACTGAAGTGGCTGAATTCAAAGGTTAATGTTGCCTGTCCCACCCACCCCAATACGACTGCCCAAGGGTAGACAGAGAGTATTGTAGTTCAGTGTAGATCATTCCAGACCCTTTCTTTGCATATACAAACTACGTGAACATGTACCTCTTTTTCCTCTAAGTTTCTGGATAGAAAATTAAGAGCAGCATTTAAGCATTCCTTTCTCTTGAGCTGTTTTTGACAGCTAAGTGATAGTTTGAACCATGATCTAAACCAGAAGGCTTTCTCTCAGGAAATCATCCTGCTAAATGCCAGGTGTTAGAGTCAGAGCCACATTTTTTTACCTTTTGGGGGAAGTCTAAAAGGAAATATGGAGGAGCAATATCGCTTAAAACTAGAAGGACAAAAGGGACGAACCCTAACCCTAACCATCCAAAACTCACAGGAGCTTGGCTTCTCAATGTATGGTCACAGTTCCATCTGCCCAGAAGCACCAGGATGCTTGTTAAACGTGCCAACCCAGATGTACTGAATCAGAATCTCTGGGGGAATAGTAACAAGCATTTTTAAAAAGCATGCCAATTGGACCCGAGTCACACCAAAGGGTGAAAACTGTTGTCCAGGAGAGCAGAAGAAAGAAGAAGAAAAAATTCCTGTCTCTGTTCCCTGGGGCTTATTTCAGGCCACCCAGTGGCAAAGAAAACATCAAGGCCCAAAGATGGGAACAGGGACCCAAGGGGTCTCATAGCCTTGGCCAGCCAACGTGCAGGCTGAAATCAAATGCAAGGGTGAGGCCTCTTATGCAGAGGAGTTGAGGGTTTCCAGTGCTAGACTAAGTACTTTTTGATGTTCTAAATCAATCCCTATCAGTTCACAAGTGGGGAGTATTGAGAAGCGAAAATGTGCTAAGTATCACGGGGGGCCAACAGACTTATTTAGGGACAAAAGACAAACATAAGTGACACAATATTGAACAGTGTAAGCCACTGTACAATTAGGAGCTAAATAATGTGACCTGGACAAGCAAGCTCAGAGGAGACAGATGAAGGTTAGAGAAGTAAGACAAAACTTCACGAATTGGTAGGATTTGAATACATCACTGGGAAAGGCAGTGAACCAGGAAAGAGCAGCATATATTCACAGACAAGTGTGGTTCCGGGGTTATGGGATCAGATCACACCAGCTGAAGAGGGCAATGAATCTGAGTGGACAGTGGGAAGGTGATGGAGGACCCAGAAAATTAGGCAGAAAGTTTAGGTTCCATGATGGGAGAAATGGCCATAGATACTTTCATTAGATATTTAGGAAGTGTTAGTCCATCTGTGCTGCAAGGACAGATCATCTTGCCCTGATGCACACCCCTGTAGAAGCAACTAATACTTACCTCCCAAATCTCTGTGGGTTCCTAAGTGTGATCGAAGTTTTCCTTGGTGATTCACCAAGCAAGGAGCTGGAGAAAAAATCAAGGATTTTGGTTTTGGACTTGATAAGTCTGAGGTACCTATTAGATATCTAAGTGGAGAATTCAAGTGAGCAGTTGGATATAAATGTCTAAAGAATGGGGAGATATCACAAGGGGAGAAGATAGGGTAGAGACAGTATTTAGCTGGTGATTAGTGCATCAGGGACCCTCTCAGTTTGCCCTGCTCCACTTCCACTGGTTAGCAGCAGAATGCTACCTGAAAGTATATCTGTTCCCTTGTTCAAACCATCTCCAAATACCAAAATCCAAATCTCTGAACATGGCTAAGCCCCAGGTCCCTGTCACTAACTCTCAGCCATATGTGTTTACTTAGTTGTCTTGCCAAAATGTTTAACTCAATGACAATGAAAATACTACATGTCAAAATTCGTGGGATGGGCTTCCCTGGTGGCGCAGTGGTTGAGAGTCCGCCTGCCGATGCAGGGGACACACGTTCGTGCCCTGGTCCGGGAGGAACCCACATGCCGCGGAGCGGCTGGGCCCGTGAGCCATGGTCGCTGGACCTGCACGTCTGGAGCCTGTGCTCCACAGCGGGAGAGGCCACAACAGTGAGAGGCCCGCGTACGGCAAAAAAAAAAAAAAAAAAAAAAATTCGTGGGATACATCTGAAGTCATGCTTAGAGAAATGCTTATATTAGGAGAGGAACAGCCAAAACAGCAACAACCTAATTATTAATGTCAAGAAGTTAGCAAACAAATAGCAAATTAAACCCAAAGAAAGTTGAAGGGAGGACATAATATAGATAAAAGCAAAAATTAATGAATTAGAAAGTAAGCATAGGGACTTCCCTGGTGGTCCAGTGGATAAGACTCTGCACTCCCAATGCAGGGGGCCTGGATTCAATCCCTCCTCAGGGAACTAGATCCCACATGCATGCCACAACTAAGAGTTTGCTTGCCACAGCTAAGGAGCCCTCGTGCTGCAACTAAGGAGCCATTGAACTGCAACTAAGGAGCCTGCCTCCCACAACTAAGACCCAGTGCAGCCAAATAAATAAATATTAAAACAAAAAAAGAAAGTAAGCCTAGAGAGGATCAATAAAATGGGTTATTTGAAGAGACTAATTGATAAACCCCTGGCAAGACTGATTAAGAAAAAAGAAAGACTGAATAATTTATATCAGGAATGAAAAATGGGACTGTATTAGTCTGCTGGGGCTGTCACAATGTAGTACCACTGACAAGGTGGCTTAAACAACAGAAATTTATTTTCTCAGTTATGGAGGCTAGAAGTCCAAGATCAAGGTGTCAGCAGGGTTGGTTCCAGGGCAAGATCTATTCCAGGCCTCTCCCCTTGGCATGTAGATGGCCATATTCTCCCTGTGTCTTCACATGGTCTTCCTTCTGTGGTGTCTCTGTTCTAATCTTTTCTTCTTATAAGGACACCAGTCATATTGGATCAAGGACCACCCATATGACCTCATTTTACCTTAATTACCTCTTTTAAAGGCCCTATCTCTAGAGACAGTCACATTCTAAGGTATTAGGGGTTAAGACTTCAATATATGAACTTGGGGAGGGAGGAGGAGACACAATTCAGCCCATAATAGGGACATTACTACAGACCTTACAGACATCAAAAAGGTCATAATAGGATATTATAAACAAACTTGTGCCAAAAAAATATTTTAATTAAGATGAAGTGGACAATTTCCTTGGAAAACACATATTCCCAAACAATCACAAAAAGAAATGGAAAATCCAAATAGCCTACAATTATTAAGAAATTGAATTAAGAATTTTAAATTTTTCCACAAAGAAAATTCCAGGCCCAGCTGTCTCACTGGTGAGTTCATCTAAACAGTTAACAAGAATATAATGCCAATATTACCCAAATTCTTCTTGGAAATAGAAAAAAAAAGAGGAGAGAGAAGCACCCTTTAATCCATTTTACGAGGTCAGCATGACATTGAAAGCAAAACCTGATAAGACATTTTTAAAAGGGAAACTTACAGATTAATCCCTCTTAAGCAAAATATTAGCAAGGCAGGGACTTCCCTGGTGGTCTAGTGGTAAAGAATCCACCTTCCAATGCAAGGTACATGGGTTCGATCCCTGGTAGGGAAACTAAGATCCCACATGCCGTGGGGCAGCTAAGCCCACATGCCACAACTAGAGCCCGTGTGCCACAACTACAGAGCCCACACGCTCTGGAGCCCATGCACCACAACTAGAAAGAAGCCCATGCACCACAACGAAGAGCCCGCATGCTGCAACTAAGACCTGACGCAGACAAAAATAATAAATAAATAAATAAATATTTTGAAAAAGATCTGTAAGTCCTGTATATCATGAAACATTAATGAGAGAAATTTTAAAAGACCTAAATAAATGGATATATATGTATATGTGTGTATATATATAGGTATATAAAATGTTCATATATTGGTTATTGCAAATATTTCAATCCTTCCAGATCAATCTATCATTTTAAAATCCCAAAGTTTAAAAATCCCAGTTTTTAAAATAAATATATATTATGGATATTGAAAGACTGATTCTTAAACATGCACAATAAATGTCCATGAACAGTCAGAAAAATTTTAAGGAAGCACAAAGTTGGAGAACTTACTCTACCAGATGTAGACTTACAATAAAGCTATGTGCACATATAGGCTAATGGACCAATTGAACAGAATACAGTCCAGGAACAGACCCCACATATGGCATTTTATTTGTGCCAAAGATGGCACTGTAGAATAGTAAGGAAAGGACATTCTCAATAAATGGTGTTCAGTCAAGCAGATATTCATATGAAAAAAATTAAGCTTGGCACTTACCTTATACTAAAAGTGAAGTCAATTCTTGATAAATTGTAGGCCTATACACAGAAGATCAAAAATAAAATTTCTAGAAGATAACATAGGAGAATATATTTATAACCTTAGGTAAAGAAAGATTTCTTAAGTTTTGGAAGTCTTAGCCATGGCAATCAGAGAAGAAAAGGAAATAAAAGGAACCCAAATTGGAAAAGAAGAAGTAAAACTGTCACTGTTTGCAGATGACATGATACTATACATAGAATATCCTAAAGATACCACCAGAAAACTACTAGATCTAATCAATGAATTTAGTAAAGTTGCGGGGTAGAAATTAATACACAGAAATCCCTTGCATTCCTATACACTAACAACAAAGGATTGGAAAGAGAAATTAAGGAAACAATCCCATTTACCATTGCAACAAAGAATAAAATACCTCAGAATAAACCTACCTATGGAGGCAAAAGACCTGTATGCAGAAAACTATAAGATACTGATGAAAGAAATCAAAGACGACACAAACAGATGGAGAGATATACCATGTTCTTGGATTGGAAGAATCAATATTGTGAAAATGACTATACTACCCAAAACAATCTATAGATTCAATGCAATCCCTATCAAATTACCAATGGCATTTTTCACAGAACTAGAACAAAAAATTGCACAATTTGTATGGAAACACAAAAGACCCCGAATAGCCAAAACAATCTTGAGAAAGAAAAACGGAGCTGGAGGAATCCAGCTCCCTGAGCTCAGACTATATGACAAAGCTACAGTAATCAAGACAGTATGGTACTGGCACAAAAACAGAAATATAGATCAATGGAACAGGATAAAGTCCAGAGATAAACCCACACACCTATGGTCACCTAATCTATGACAAAGGAGGCAAGAATATACAATGGAGAAAAGAGAGTCTCTTCAATAAGTGGTGCTGAGGAAACTGGAGAGCTACATGTAAAAGAATGAAATTAGAACACTCTCTAACACCATACACAAAAATAAACTCAAAATGGATTAAAGACCTAAGTGTAAGGCCAGACACTATAAAACTCTTAGAGGCAAACATAGGCAGAACACTCTTTGACATAAATCGCAGCAAGATCTTTTTTGACTAACATCCTAGAGTAATGAAAACAAAAATAAACAAATGGTACCTAATGAAACTTAAAAGCTTTTGCACAGCAAAGGAAACCATAAACAAGATGAAAAGACAACCCTCAGAATGGGAGAACATATTTGCAAATGAAACAACTGACAAAGGATTAATCTCCAAAATATACAAACAGCTCATGCAGTGCAAATAACCCAATCAGAAAATGGGCAGAAGACCTAAATAGACATTTCTCCAAAGAAGACATACAGATGGGCAAGAGGCACATGAAAAGATGCTCTACATCACTAATTATTAGAGAATTGTGAATCAAAATAATACAATGAGGTATCACCTCACACTGGTCAGAATGGCCATCATCAAAAAATCTTCAAACAATAAATGCTGGAGAGGGTATGGAGAAAAGGGAACCCTCTTGCACTGTAGGTGGGAATGTAAATTGATACAGCCACTATGGAGAACAGTATGTAGGTTCCTTAATAAACTAAAAATAGAACTACCATATGACCAGTAATACCACTACTGGGCATATACCCAAAGAAAACCATAATTTAAAAAGACACATACTCCCCAATATTCACTGCAGCCCTATTTACAATAGCCAGGACATGGAAGCAACCTAAGTGTCCATCAACAGAGGAATGGATAAAGAAGAAGTGGTACATATATACAATGGAATATTATTCAGCCATAAAAAGGAATGAAACTGGGACATTTGTAGAGACGTGGATGGACCTAGAGACTGTCATACAGAGTGAAGTAAGTCAGAAAGAGAAAAACAAATATTGTATATTAACGCATATATGTGGAATCTAGAAAAATGGTATAGATGATCTTATTTGCAAAACAGAAATAGAGACACAGACTTAGAGAACAAAAAACATATGGATAACAAGGGGGAAAGGGGGGATGGGATGAACTGGGAGATTGGGATTGACATATACACACTACTATGTATAAAATAGATAACTAATGAGAACCTACAGTATAGCACAGGAAGCTCTACTCAGTGCTCTGTGGTGACCTAAATGGGAAGGAAATCCAAAAAGAGGGGACATATGTATACGTTTAGCTGATTCACTTTGATGTACAGTGGAAACTGTACAGTAGAAACACAACATGATAAAGCAACTATACTCCAATAAAAATTAATTTAAAAATAAAATAAAAAATAAAATTTCTAGAAGATAACATAGGAGAATATGTTCATAACCTTAGGTAAGGAAAGATTTCTTACATAGGACACCAAAAAAAAAAGAAAAAAAAAAAAAAAGAAAGAAAGAAATTGGTGATTTGAACATCTTACAGGAAAAACCCAAACGAAATTTTTGGCCAACCCAACACATTAAAATTAAGAATTTGCAAAAGGTTTAAATATAAATACAAAACAAATTCTTATAAATCAGCTTATAACCCAATAGAAATATCGGGAAAATATTTGATCAGGTACTTTACAGAGGAGATACTGAGATGACTAATGAACATATGAAGAGATGCTCAGCCTCATTAGTCACAGGGAAATGTAAATTAAAACCACCACTGTACACCAGACAGCTGAAAGTAAAAGACAAACAATACCAAATTGTGCTAAGTATGTAAGCAATACACACTGCCGTTAGGAGTGCACATTTGTACACCTTTTGGAAAACTGTTGAGATTATCTACTAAAGGTCAACATATATTTGCCCTGAAGTGCCATTTCTGAATATATACCGAAAAGAAATGCGTGCATACGTATACCAAAAACATGTATTACTGTGTCCAAGTAGCATTATTATAATAACCCTAAAATAGAAACAGCCCACATGTCTGTCAACAGAAGGATGGATTGATACCTTAGGATAGATATATCCACACATTACAACGCTGAAAATGAACCAGAGCCACGTGGGCGACTTTCAAAATCAAAATGATCAACAACAACAAAAACCCAGACACAAAAGAACACATACTTCTGATCTTATTTACACAAAGTTTTTTTGTTTTGTTTTGTTTTGTTTTGCGGTACGCGGGCCTCTCACTGCTGTGGCCTCTCCCGTTGCGGAGCACAGGCTCCGGACGTGCAGGCTCAGCGGCCATGGCTCACGGGCCCAGCTGCTCCGCGGCATGTGGGATCTTCCTGGACCGGTGCACGAACCCGCGTACCCTGCACCGGCAGTCGGACTCTCAACCACTGTGCCACCAGGGAAGCCCCCACAAAGTTTTTTTTAAAAGGGTGAACTAGGGAATTCCCTGGCGGTCTAGTGGTTAGGACTCTGTGCTCTCATTGCTGGAGCCCCAGGTTCTATCCCGCTTCTGAGAACTAAGATCCCGCAAGCTGAGCATCTCAGCCAAAACCAGAAGAAAGAAGAAAAGGCTGAACTAAACCCTAGAATTTAAGGATGCACGCTGCTGTACAGACGGACTCGGGCTTGCCAGGCTGTAAACAGCGTCCTACCCAGCAGGGAAGAAGGAGTTTGCACCAGAGTGTCACTAAACCCACTACTTAGTTCAGCTGCCTTTTTCCTTTCTTTTGTAGTAAGACTTTCCACGTGAAGGAAACAGTGCATTGATTTAAATCCTGGTACAAGCCCTGCATCTTGCTGCATACCGTCACTCTGAGTAGCACAGCTGTGTGTGTCCTAGGTTCACCTGGGTTCGCTTGTAGCTGCAGTAGACGGTTCCCACCATGCTGACAGTTTCCCACCTCAAGCTGCTGAGATTTCTCCAGCACCTTGAGAGTCTGCACCTCCTCCAAAAGGTGCAGCTACAGTGCAGGGTAACTAAGGCCCTCAGGGGCACCCCTCCACCAGAAGGGACTGGAAGATGGTACATAAATGCCTCAGCGATCCATCCTACAGCAGGACAATGATAAAGCTTATTCCATTTGGCTTCTCAGGGCACCCCAATACGACTGAGCCCCAGTTGCCCACACGGGTGACCTGGTCATTCATGTGTTTGTTATTAGCTTTTCTCCCTTCCCCATCTTATTCTCCTGCTTCCTGGAATTACCCCCTACCAGCTTGGGCAGGAGAGGGGGGAGCAAACTAAGACATGGGCATGTCTATTACACCTATTTTTTTAAAAGCCTGAAAGCAATGAACATAAAAGTCAGGAAAGTGACTTGGTCATAGCGACAGCACGAGATGGATTTCCAGGGAGTTGGCAAATCTTCTGTCTAGACCTGACTGTGGTTCCACGTGTGTGATAAATCAGTGAGCTGCTCGTTTTGTTTTTTGCACTTTTCTGTGTTATATTTTGTAATACAGAAGTTTAATAATTCATGGGCATGAAGATAAAAGATTAAAATCATTTGAAAACTTAATAGGTCTTAAATGTATTAGTTGTATAAATAATGGTTAAGTGTTAGAAAGTCCCGTTTAGTAGATTCAGAATTTTGACATATTGAACACATAGGTAAAGCACAAAAGCCACCGGAAACTTTCAAGATCCCAGTGAGCATAATCCAGGAGTTTCCACTCTCAAGACCTGTCCAAAGGTTGGCTTGCACTTCTCATGAATGTTGGGTGTTCACTGCTCTCTCAGGGGGACAGCAAATCAAAGCTGAGCTTGGCAGGCACTGGCCAGCAGCCCAAGCCTGGGGTTCCTGATCACCTGGCCGCTTCGAGAAAGAGGGTCTCAGGCGCCCCCGGGGAGGCTTCTTTCGCCAGGGTCCAGGAGCTGTCTCAATAGGGCTGCCAGATGGAGCACATCAAAATACAGGATGCCAGATATTGCCTGGAACGTACTGATACATAAGAATTATTTGATATTTAACTGAAATTTGAATTTAACTGGGCGTCCTGCATTTTCGCAGGTGACCCTGTGTCCCCGTGAGGCTGTATCCCAGCCCACGGATGAGGAGTCCACAGCCATCCTGGGTGCCACCACCTTGATTCTAGAACCTGAGTCCAACATCCTTCAGCTCTAGCACAGCCTGACATCCAGACACTGGGTTCTTGCTCTGGCTCAGCTCAGATTCTGGCCACAACCCCTTCGTGCCAGCCTTTGGGTGGCCCAGAGTCCAGGGTTTGGTGCTATAGGCTCCCTCTAAGGAGGGCATATGCTGGGAAATAGTCTGACAGAGTTCCCAGGCCCGTCCATAACATTTCGTTTTAACCCATAACATACCTGTGCAGACGCAAGAGTAACCACACAACTTCTACTGATCCCATCCTGTGTAGATCAAATAAATATGTTTGAGTGTCTACCATGTGTTTGGCCCTCTGCCCGCCAAGTTCTGCAGGAGGGTGCAAAAGGGGTTGGATTATCCTGCCCTCCTGGAATTTGCAATGCAGACTCTGTGCATGAGTGTGTGTGTGTGTGTGTGTGTGAGTGTGTGTAGGGCACATCAGATCCACAGAAGCTTCCCTGAAGAGTGAAAAGCAGTGCTGACTGAAGGACACCAGGAATCCGTTAACTGCATAAATGAAGGGAAGGCACCTTTCTCTACAACACACGTGGAAGCACACGCTTTCGCCAGCACGCATGTGTGTGTGCGCGCGCGCGCGCACACACACACACACACACACACACACACACACACTCCTGCAGCCCTGGTACTGCCCAGTCCTCCTGAACGGGTAGCCAAAAGGCAGCCTTACGGGCAAACCGTTGATGGACAGGCAGGGGCGGCTGGAGGAGACAGAGGCGCAGAGAGGCTGAGGAGGGAGGGTGGAGCCCAGGCTGTGAGGTCTGTGCTGGTTCCTGTGATGCCGCCCCCCCTCGCTCCTAGCCTGACCTGTGGAAAGCAGGCGCTCCATAAACACTCGCTGGGTGAACCTATGAATGACCCCAAGCCTAACTGCGAACACTGCAGCCCTCATGTGCTGCCGGAGGCTTGGGCCCCAGGGTCACTCAGTCCTGGGTTTGAGTCCCAGTTCAAGTCCAGCTCCAACCGTGAGTGCCAAGTGACGCTCACCAAGCCTCAGGCTTCCGGATCCAAAAAACATGGTAGGGGTATTGCCCACTTCCTAAAGGTAGGATGATTAAATGAGGTTTAAAGTACATAAAAGCCTGAACACAAGGCCTGGCACAAGATCTGTTATTAAAAATGTTATTCATAAAATTTAAAAAAAACACGCAACTGTGTGCTTTGCAGAAAAAGTGTGTTTACAAAGTTAAAAAAAAAAAAAAAGAATTCAGCCGTAGAACCATGAATCCTTGCAAGGGCGGAAAATGCTTTAAAAGCACCATCTCTCCTTCCCTTTGTGCCAGAGAAATACTAAACTTGCCTCTGGCTCCCCCGCCGGCCCTCCCAGGCGCGGGCCGAGAAGGTGGGGCTCTCCCACCACCTTGTGGACGCCCCGGAATGGCAGGTGACCGCCGCTGCTGTGGGGACCCACCTGGGGTCACCTCCCACCCTCCCCCTCCCCTTCCCTCTCTAGGATTGGAGTCCCAGCCTTTGGCTGAGCTGTTCCCACCACACCCAGTGGTGCAAAGGAACCGGCGTCCAGTTATTTATCTGTGGCTGATCTGGGCTTTCTCATGAACCAACACCAACCGCGGGCGTGGAGGGCATGACGGGTAGGCACAAACTTTGATCAAACCTGATATAAAATTGAGTTCAGTTGGATCCTTTGAACTGTCCCTTTGGGTCTGACTTGGTCTCTTTAAGGTAACGGCCTCTGGGGCTTTGGTCCTCCTGTCCCTCTAGGGTGCGGCTGGGGGCAGGGCGGGGCTCATGTGACTTCCTGGCCACAGGCTGGTCACCGTATGCACTGCGGGGGCCAAGGGGGTTTGGTGGACCCCTGATTTCCAGGTTCTGCTGTGAAGTGGGTGGGGCCCTGTAGAGCCCCCAGCATCTCTCCGCTGGCCCCCAGCCGCCCCCTGTCCTCACTGTCCTTCCCCACTGAGGTGGAGTATCGCCCCCTTCAGGTCATCCCCCCCCCAAGGGGCCATTGCAGCTTTCAGTCCTGAGTAGGACCCACTCCTGCTCTCCCCCAACAGACTCCTCCCAGGGTTGGGGGAGGGCTGAGCCTTTACCCCCAGGGGTCCTCTCCACGCAGCTCCCCATCGGCTTGGCCCCCTCCCAGCCTACTACCTCTGCCTTCCCTCCACAGTGCCCAGGGACGGGCGGTGGGCTTCGCCTGTGTTCCCTGCATGCCCTGTCGCCCTCTTTCCACTCTGGACTCCTGTCTAGACCCACTGATAAGACGGGGAATCTCGTCCACAGAGGGGGAGAAACCCCGGGGTCCAGTCTGACCTTGGAGGGTTAAGAAAGGAAGCTTCTGACCTTGTAAGGTTAAAAGAGGTCAAAGGAATTTTTTAAGTCCTTTCTTTCTCAACAACACCTAGATTCCAAGTCTTTTCCCGGGCTGCAGAATCCTATTTTGAATATCAGAAAGGAGGTATTAACTTTTGTTTCCTTAGCATCCCCAGCTGTCCCCTCCCTCCCCTCTCCTCCCCTCCTCCAAGCTGATAAACGCTAAACAGGCAGCTGATACAGTACCCCTCACACCCACTTCCTCCAGGCCCTTCAGCCTCCCTTGCGGTTGGGTGTGACTGTGTCACTGAGTCCAGGCCAATGGAATGAGTGGGATGTGGGCCTCTTGCTAGCCTGGCTCAGGCAGAGGCCAGATGGAAGGAGCCTGGGTCCCTGAATGACCGTCTGGAGGTCCCCTGTGCATCAGAAACACCCATTTGGACTTCACATGAGCCAAAAAAAAGCATCCATTGTGTTCAGCTCTTGGGATGTTGAGGTTTATAAGTTACAGCTGTGAGCTCTGAGCTAACAAAATAGCACGTCATTGTGTGTAAAGGCAAAATAGAACAACACAATGGTATTTTTTTCAAACTGTTACTCCTGTCTAGAGATATGATAAGATGGAGCCAGTCCTCTGATGGCTCATCCTCCCCCACCTGACCAGTGAGCGACGAGGCTTCATTCCTCAGTGCTACATCTCTCCCTGATGATGTCATTGTCCACAGTTGGGCTTCCTGTGTGCAAGTAATTCTCGAAAGACCGTCTCTGATCTCCAGACCCATCTCTAGGGGCCTCCGTGCCTCAAAGGTCCCTCGAACTCATTCTGTATCAAAGCTACCCTGCAACTCGCCCCACCAGCCCAAACGCTCTCCTCTCCTTTGCCCGGGTGCTCAAGCTGGACACCTCCCTCCCTCCTCCCCACACCCCCCACCTTCAACCTGTCACCAAGCCCTGTTGGTTTTACCCGCAAATGCCTAGGCAATCCACCACCTCTGTCTCTCCACCATCACTCACATCCTCTCCCGCCTGGGCAGTTCTCTAAGATCCTCCCTGGTGTGCCCACCTGGGCCCCCTGAGCCCTTCCAATCCACTTTTCCACTCTGAGCTACAAGTGGAAAATATTGCAAAATATGAATATGATTTAGGTCACCCACTCCGCTGCACTGGACCCGTCTAAGCTTCTCCTTGTTCTTAGAAAATGACACAGTCCACGAGGCCCACAGCCTGAGCCCAAGCTGCCTCTCCAGCCCACCCCCAACTCACCTCGGCATCCCAGCCCCACTGGCTCTGTGCTCACCCTGCCCCCTCCTGTCACAGGAGCTCTGCACATGCTGCCCCCTCTACTCAGCGTTAGCACACCTGTCCAGTGTCATTTCCTCAGGGACCCCCGGCCCTCCCATCAAAGTCACCTCCCCTTATTATAAACTTTCCTAGAGCCACACGTCTTCCCCCAGTAGCACTTTGTGCTTTGTAATTTCACTACAGACTGTACTGTATAATTTCTTGCTCTGTCATTGATTCAATCCAGCTCCTACCCCAGGACCTTTGCACTTGCTCGTCCCTCTGCCTGGCATGACCTTCCCCCAGACATCAGCACAGCTAACGCCCTCACCTCGTCCAAGTCTTTCTTCAAATGTCACCTTCTGGGTGGGGACTCATCGACAACCCTATTTAAACTGCAGTGCCCCTCCCCCAACCCCCAGCCCCACACTCCCTAAGCCCCTTCTCTGGGGATGACTGTCTTCTGACTTACCATTTATTTATGTTATTTGTCTTGTTCAATGGGTCTCTCCCTCTCTACAATGTCATGCCACAGGGCCAGGAACTTTTGCCTGTTTGTTCACTGTTGTATCCCCAGTCCCTAGGGTAGAGGTGGGAGAGAGTAGCACCTGATACATCGGTTAAGGGAATAAGTGAATGCAGTATAATATTTCTAGGCAGGGCCAACTTATTCTGTACAGTGGGCAGTGTCCAGAGCACACAATGCTTTTAGGGATCCTCAAATATGGGTTCATTTCTTTTAAAATCAGAAGGGGAAAAAAAAAAAGAACTCTTAGGCCAAGGGAAATGTTTTAATATACAGTATTAATATATTAATATATTCATCTTTAAACCAACACAGCTATAAAATAAAATTATATATATACTAATATAAAATTATTATATATAATTATAATATATAATATACAATTATAATGTATATTATATATATTTAATATATATAATTATATATATATGTATATATTTTTTTATGGAGAAAGGGGCCCACCAAGGCCAGAACGCCTCAGCCCGCGGAAGTCATAGCGGGTCTGTTTCTGGAGCTTTCCCTGCAGACTCTGCCGGCCTTTAAACTTCGGGAGGATGAGCGGCTGGCGAGGGGTGGGGGCCCTGCGCGGGGTCCAGCGCCTCCGCGGCGGACTGCAGGGCGGTGCCGCTTTAAGGATGCTCTGCGGGTACCGGCGGTAGGCGGCGAGGATGAAGCCTGGCGAGGATGCAGCCGTGACGTCACGGCCCCGCCCCGCGGGGTGATGCTGCAGGAGCAGCGGCGGGCAGGGGGCGGCCGGGCCGGGACCCGAGCTGCAAACGCGGCAGGCAGGACCCCGGCCTCGGAAAGGGATGCCTCCTGGCTGGACCCACAGGTACCTCCACTTCCTCCTGTGCCCTCCGCACAGCTTTCCCGGCTCTGTGCTGGGAGAGTCGCGGCTTAGGCCCCAGGGTAATCAGAGTGCCAGGATTGGGACTGGAGGTTGGCGCCGAGACCTTCGTTCCTCTTGGATGTCTAAGTAATTGAACTGTCGGTGGAGCCCACGAACTCTCGCGCCCTGAGAAGGGTAGCCGTTGGGTGACAGATTTATTTCACATTTGCAAGGAAAGAGATCAAACACTGGAATTTGCCCCAGGCTTAAGCTCTGCTTATTGGTGCCGGAGGCCTGTTCCCGGGTCACCTGGGCAGGTATCATCAGCTTCCGGTTCACCTCCCGCCAGAGGCTTAATGAAAGCTCTGGATGGCTGGGGCCCTGGTATAATCTGTCTCAGCATCCCAGGATTAAGTTTTTGAGGAGCACCAAGGATTTCTGCTTTCTTGTCAAGGGTAACATGTGCTGAGGCTGAAGCGGGAGGGTTACAGCGGTTCGGTTCACTCTGTCCTTGACAAGTTGTTTGTGGGGTTATCATAATGCTTTTGTTTTTCAGCCTTTATAGGGAAGTAGAACCAGGTGCTGATGAAAGTTCAGTGTGTGCCTCACCAGGGGTTTGGGGATCAGTTGGCTGTCAGGTAGGGGCCAGATTGCCACAGATCAAAAGTGAGAAGTGGGCGGCATACAGTTGAGCAACTAGCTGATTAAATACATCCCCTGAAGTCCACAGAGCCCTTTGCTGGTCTGGGAAGATTTCCTTGAAGTATTAAGTTTAAGAATTGGTAGAAGGAAGAGCGGGGAAGGGCTGTGGCCCCCCGTCACCCCACAGTTGGAAGCCCGGTTTCACGTAGAGAAGTGAGGAAATGAGTTGAGGTCAGAGTGGGGTAATTTTAAGCATTCGAATTACATGGACATTGTTTATTTTTATTAATCAATTGCTGCTTAGTCATCCCATAACACAATTTGAGGGGTTCATTCCTTGAAACATCCTCTGTATTCTAGAAGCACAGTGGACCCAGCATATAACCTGGGGGGTCCAGGAATATGTGCACATTTTGGGGGTGCTGAGTGAATGGTAATACAGTGTGGTCGAGATGGTCTGATGAACATTTGTATTAGTGTATTAAAATTCTATTTTACTAGTATACATTTTACTTTCTTTTTTTTTATAACATCCAAAAGTGAATTTTAAATAGTTCTTAGAATAAGCTTCCGTGGACAGCTTTTAATATATGTATTTTTAAATAAAAGTGGTAATCCTGGGCTTCCGTGGTGGCGCAGTGGTTGAGAGTCCACCTGCTGATGCAGGGGACACGGGTTCGTGCCCTGGTTCGGGAAGATCCCACATGCCACGGAGCGGCTGGGCCCATGAGCCATGGCCGCTGAGCCTGCGCGTCCGGAGCCTGTGCTCTCCAAACTTGAAGGGGAAGCCTTAGTGAAGACTCTGCTCAAGCTCAGGTTTAATTCCAGTTTAGATGTGTGTTGGGGGTGGTGGTGTAGGATGGGGGCGGTGAGGGTCTCACTTTTGCTAGTTCAGGCTGCAGGCTGTGTTTTAAAGCTGGAGGTGGTGGGCAGGTGATGGTGAAATTGTCACATCACAGGTAGAGACATGGACTATTTACATAGTTCATTTTAAGTGGGTCAAAAATCCTCCCTTTTCAAAAATATACTTCCGCCTTATGCTGTGTAAGGCTAAAATTCTTCCAAACGGGGCCCATGGTTCTTCATTCTAAAATGAAAGGGAAGGTTTCTAACGCGTGTTCACTTAAGTTCACTTTATGGGGGTAAAATGCCAATAGGAAAGAGAGGCGTCGTGTGCCTGAAGGGGCAGGTAGATGGGGCAGAGAGGGAGTTAGCCACCGAGGCAGGTGCGGGGCTGTGACCAGACAGGTGAAGTCAGGTTCAGCTCTCTGACACACCTGGGCTAAGGTCTTCCTTCTGACTTCTAAGGAGACAGTCTTATTACATGGTGTTCCAGCGGGTCCTCTATTTCTATGATCTTAACGAATGAAGCTCCAGGGACAGCTAACAACCACCTGGGTTTTTGAAGGCAAGCCCAGCCAATATTTCTCGAGTATTTACTGTGTACAAGGGCCTGAGTGAGACCTGTGAGAAACATAAACAAGAGGCTTAGCTTACATTTTTTTTTAATTTTTTAAAATCTTGACTTACTCTTCATAAGTGGATTATGTTTTTAATGAAGTATTACTTGTCTGCATGCTTCTTAGGTACCTCTGCCCTTGTGGTAGAGGAGAGCATGGGATTTTTTTAAGGTCATAAGATAAACCTTTTCTAGAAGCGAGAGCAGACTGATTCACTGGTTATGTCATTCCCTGTCATCTTGGTGTGAAATCTACCTCTTAGCAAGTCTTCCTGGTCAACTAATCCCTTCTTGATGGGTTCATCTCTCACCACCACATCGCCACTGTGCCCAGCTGGTGTACAGAGCTCCTGTGCATGGGTGGTTCCCACTGCTTAGCATGTCTCTCCTCCACTGTTTCACCTAACTTGAGGACAAGAACTATGTCTTTCTTTTAGGTCTATAAATTCAGTGTCTTGGTGTTCAGTACTCAGCCAAATGGGAGGATGGGTGGGTAGGTGGGCAAGTGGAAGGATGGATGGATGGATGGATGGATGGATTTGTGGATGGATGGATATTTGAAAGAGTGGATGGGTAGATGGGTAGGTTGGGTAGATTAGAGGACGGGTGGTGGATATGTATATGGATGGGTGGATATGTGGATGTGGATGGATGGGTGGGTGGGTGGGGAGATGGGTAGATGGATGGATGGATGGATGATGGATGGATGGATTGGTGGATGGTTTGTTGCGTTAACATGATGTTCTGAATCCTGCCGGGACGTCTCTAGAATAAATCATTTCTACCACTGGCGTCTTCTGAAGAGAAGGAAGACAATCCCCGAGTGGGTGGGGCAGTGGGGGAGTTTGGGATGCACATCTGGAGTGATAAGGAATTTCAGAGCCATTCATAAAGAAGTTATCGACTAGCAAGAGTGTGATGGAGGGTGTACAGTAAGTTAAAGTCAGAAATGAGGGCCTCATTTCTAAAGCTTGAAAACTAATTTTGAAAGAAAGCCTCTACTATTTATCTTGGTAAATATCGAGTGTTCTTGTAAGGAAACCTATGAATGTTGGGAATGTCCTCTCAGGTTTAGGGCCTACTTCCCAGGAAGGACTCCAAAGGAAACTTAGGCGATTGCTTTTTTGTGATACAGATGGGGTGAGTTGTGTCAGAGAGGTCCAACCCAATGCAGAATGTCCCCCTCTCATGTTTTTATCTGTCTCTTTCCCTCTGATCTTAGTAGCTTTCCTCCCCCGTGCTTAGTAAAATTGACATTGGCTAAAACACACAAGTCAACATGCTAGAATCTATTCCTTTAATATTTACAATCTAGATTAGTTTCTAAGCAGTGAAAACAGTTGGATGCCCAAGGGCAGGTCTCCGAGTGGCACACATTGTAAACCCCAGGGAGGTGGGGGACAGAGGGAGCAGGAGTGTCTGTGAATTAGCCTACACGCCTGCTAATTCCCTACCCAGGGTGAGGGCCTTGCGAAAATTCCTCAAAAAAATAATTTGAGGATGGAGGAAAATCTATTTCTCACCCTCCCGGATTCTTTCTGTCCCTCCCCCACTTTTTTTTTTTTTTTTTTTTTTTGGTGTGTTGCCCTATAACAAGCAGGATTCAGGGGGTCGGTTTATTTCTTTAAAGAGAGCATTTCAAACACTATGAAAGTCTCAGTTCTCCTGACTCGACTGAAGATTCATTTGTCCAGCTGATGTAAAAGGAAAAAACTTGAACTCATTCGGCTGCTTTTAGGCTTGGGTCCTCCGGCTTAGGGTGGAGAGGAAACCCAGGTATTAGGGACGGTGTGACTCTCCATCCCGAGAAGGAAGGGCTGTCCCCTCACCACTTGCAAAGCGCTCAGGGTGCCCGTGAGTCCTGTCTCCCCCCACGGTGCCTGGTGTCCCCCTCTGCTCCCCTGGGGCCTGCAGGGAAGGGCAACATGAGCCCTGGAAATGGGCCACAGGTCCTAAAATAGCCCGGCAACCTTTGCGGCCTGAGGGCAGCCACGGGGCTCTTGGTGGCACCCACTCTTCGTGGTTCTTTGCTGGACCCTCCCAGTAGAGGCTGTCTGGGGAACCGTCCCTTTGAGTTTTAGTGCAGGGACCTGAAGGATTTAATCCTCTCTCTGGCTCTGGTCTCCCTGGGCAGGCGGGCTGCCCCAATGCGAAAGTGAGGCCCAGGGACACGGTCCATACAGCAGGCTCCACTCCGGGGGCTCGGTGTCGGCTCTAAGAGTCCCCCGAGTGAACTTACCTTTCCCACATGGACGGGTGAGCAGTGCCACGGGGGATGGAGGGACAGCGCCACCGGGACAAATGAGCTCGCGTGGTGGAGGCCCCGCAGGTGACGGCTGCCCCCAAACGGGCTTTCCCCACAGGAGCACCCACCGGCTCCCCCTACGATGACCCCCCCGGTGAGCAGCGCCCCTCCGGGAGAGGCCCTCTTCCCCTCCTTGACCCCTCAGGACTTCTGGAGGCCCCCGATCGCTGGCTACTCGGGGTCCATGACCCGGCACATCAGCCACCGGGCCAACAACTTCAAACGACACCCCAAGAGGAGGAAGTGCATCCGGCCGTCGCCACCCCCGCCCCCTAACACCCCATGTCCAATCGAGCTGGTGGACTTCGGGGACCTGCACCCCCAGAGGTCCTTCCGGGAGCTGCTCTTCAACGGCTGCGTCCTCTTCGGCGTCGAGTTCAGCTACGCCGTGGAGACGGCGTACGTGACCCCGGTGCTCCTGCAGATGGGCCTTCCCGACCAGCTCTACAGCCTCGTGTGGTTCGTCAGCCCCATCCTCGGTGAGGCCCCGCTCGGCCCGCTCGTGATGGCCTCCGAAACCTCCCCAGAGGCTTCCAGAAACCTCAGTGGAGGCAGCTTGAGGGTCCCCAGGGGACAAGGGAGGGGCCAGAGTAAGTCCCCCAGTTGTGTGGGGCTGTAGCAGAACACGGGTAGGGCCGGTCAGACCCCGGATCTTAAGTGACTTCATCTAAACCAGATAAAGGACCAGACTTCGGCGGACCCCAAGGATTCCACCATCCCATGCCAGGCGGTGTCATCAGAGCAGACAAGCAATACAGCTGGGGGTGGTTTGGGTCTGGGAGGTCCTGGTCTTTCTTGGATTCCCAAGAAGGTCATGGCTCCTTCGTGCCTTGTAGGGGCCTAAGTAGAAAATTTAAGGAGAAGCTGAGTGATTCCAAGAGTCTGTTTATCTTTTGTTTTCTAGCTCAGGGTTCTGTTGCTGACTCTGAGTTTCATCATCTTTTTCTTTTGATGCCCTGGGGACGTTTGAGTGCAGGTGTTTCAGGAACCTGATGAACCTGCTTCAGTGTTGGTCCCTATGTACCATGGGGATCTCAGCAGTGACCACTGACCTGCTCTGTTTCAGGATTCCTACTGCAGCCACTGTTGGGTGCTTGGAGTGACCGATGTACCTCAAGGTTTGGAAGGAGACGCCCTTTCATTCTTGTCCTGGCTATAGGTCTGTTGTTTTGGAATTGAAATACAATGGAAAAAAGAAAAAAGGCCCCAACTGCTTCCTCTTAGGAAAATCTAAAAGAGTGTTGACCAAAACAGTTATCCAGATCGTGTCACTGGTGTGGTGGCAGGGAGCACCCTGTAATCCAGTCTGGGTTAACTGTGAAAATATCTCATTTTGATCACTTTTTAAAAATGAGTTAAGAGGGGAGTTCCCTGGTGGCCTAGTGGTTAGGATTCCGGGCTTTCACTGCCATGGGCCTGGCTCAGTCCCTGGTTGGGGAGCTGAGATCCCGCAAGCTGCATAGTACGGCCAACAAAAAAAGAGTTAATAAAGTCTATATGATTCCTGCTATGCTTGATGAAATAAAAACCCAATCCAAGTGCTTAAGGTTTGATTAAAAAGGATTTCTTGGGGCCCTAAAGATTTCAGCCTGAAGTGGTGGCCGCCAGGGCCGGCCGGGCTGCGCTTCCCCGGTGACTTTGTTCTCCGTCCCCAGGCGCACTGCTGGGCCTCTCACTCTTGCTCAACGGCAGGGACATCGGGACGGCGCTGGCTGACACGGCCCACGACCACAAGTGGGGCATCCTCCTCACCGTGTGTGGCGTGGCGCTGATGGACTTCAGCGCGGACTCGGCCGATAGCCCCAGCCATGCGTACATGATGGATGTGTGCAGCCCCGCCGATCAGGACCGGGGCCTAAACATCCACGCCCTCCTGGCAGGTAAGGCTCTGTGCAAGGGGGACAAAATTCAAAGACATGGGCGAGCACGGAATTGCTTGAAAGTGCATCTCTCAAACGACATATGTCAACAGTACACATTTTTTTTTTTTTTTTTTTTTTTGCGGTACGCGGGCCTCTCACCGCTGTGGCCTCTCGCATTGCGGAGCACAGGCTCTGGACGTGCAGGCTCAGCAGCCATGGCTCACGGACCCAGCTGCTCCACGGCACATGGGATCTTCCCAGACCGGGGCACGAACCCATGTCCCCTGCATCGGCAGGCGGACTCTCAACCACCAGGGAAGCCAGGAATTGGTTTTTTATCTTATATAGACAGTCCCCAACTTATGATGGTTTGACTTACGATTTTTTTGCCTTGACAAAAGCTATACACATTCAGTGGAAACTGTACTTTGAATTTGAAGTTTGCCCTTTCCTGGGCTAGCGATATGTAGTCCGATCCTCTCTTGTGATGCTGGGCGGCGGCTCCTGTTCACCCCCGTGATCTCGAGGGTCAACAACCCTACGCTGACAGCCGTTCTGTTTTTCACTTTCAGGACAGTCATCAGTCAATTGCATGAGAGAGTCAACACTTTATTATAAAATAGGCTTTGTGTTAGATGCTTTGGCCCAGCTGTAGGTTGATGGAAGTGATCTGAGCGTGTGTAAGCTAGGCGGGGCTAAGCGGTGTTGTTCAGTAGGTTAGGTGTGTTCAGTGCATTTTCTTTTTTCCCCCTGTTTAAAAAATTGATGTATAGTTGAGTTACACTGTTGTGTTAGTTTCTGGTGTCCAGCAAAGTGACTCAGTTATACATATATTTATATATACATATATTCTTTTTCAGATTTTTTCCCTTATAGATTTTTACAAGATATTGAGTATAGTTCCCTGTGCTATACAGTAGGTCCCTGTTGGTTATCTATTTTATATATAGGAATGTGTATTCAATGCATTTTTTTTTTTTTTTGCGGTACACGGGCCTCTCACTGTTGTGGCCTCTCCCGTTGCGGAGCACAGGCTCCAGACACGCAGGCTCAGAGGCCATGGCTCACGGGTCCAGCTGCTCTGCGGCATGTGGGATCCTCCTGGACCGGGGCACGAACCCGTGTCCCCTGCATCGGCAGGCGGACTCCCAACACCAGGGAAGCCCTCAATGCATTTTCATCTTATGATATTTTCAACTTACAATGGGTTTATCAGGATGTAATTCTGTAGTAAGTACATGAAGATCTGTACTCTTCTGAATTGGGTTTTTTTTCCCTCTTTTAAAATTGTGTTAAAATACACATAACATAAAATTTACCATCTTAGCCATTTTTAAGTGTGCAGTTCTGCGATACTTTCACACTGTTGTGTAGCCATTACCGCCATCCATCCCCGAAACTCTATAACCATCAAATAATAACTCCCCAATCTCCCCTCCCCCAGCCCCTGGCAACCACCATTCTACTTTCTGTCTCTACAAATTGGACTGCTCTAAGGAATCGATGTGAGCGGAATCAAACAGTATTTGTCTCTGTGGCAGGCTTATTTCACTGAGTATAATCTCCTCAGGGCTCATCCATGTTGTAGTGTATGTTAGGATTCCTTACTCTTTTAAGACTGAATAATATTTCATTGCATTTATAGACCACACTGTGCTTATCCATTCATCCTTTGATGGACACTTGGGTTGCTTCCACATCTTAGCTATTCTGAATAACACTGCTGTGAACATGGGTGTACAAATATCTCTTCAAGACTCTGCTTTCAGTTCTTTTGGGGCCACTACCCAGAAGTGGAATTGCTGGGTAGTTCTGTTTTTAGTTTTTTTGGGGAGCCTCCTTCTTGTTTTCCACAGCAGCTGTACTATTTTACATCCCCACCAACACTGCACAAGGGTTCCAATTTCTCCACTTCCTTGCCAACTTACTGTTTTCTGGGTTTTTTTAAATTGTTCGATAGTAGCCATCCTAATGGATGTGAGGTTATATCTCACTGTGGCTCTGATTTGCATTTCCCTAATGATCAGTGATGTTGAGCATTATTCCATGTGCTTGTTGGCCATGAGTCTATCATTGGAGAAATGTTTCTTCAAGTCCTTTGCCCATGGTTTGAATCAGGTTGTTTGATTCTTTGTTGTTGAGTATAGTTCCTCAAATGTGCAAATGTATCGCTTCGATCATTTAAAAAAAAATAGGTCATAAAGTTCTCGCACATCTGACCTTGATTAAGCGTCACCAAACTGCAACTGTATCTTCAGAAGGAGTGGGGGAAGCTAATTAGGACCATGAATGTGGAAAGTTAAGAATAATAAAGCGGCGGGGGGGCAGCTGGATATGAGATTAAGAGGCCTGTAAGAAGAGTCTGGAACAAATGAAGTTCTACAGAAAGCCATTAAATAACCAGATTCAGGGTCATGTCCCACCATAGGGACATGTGGAAGGTTGGGCTGAATGTGTCTGAGTCCAGGCCTTTCCACAGGTGATTCTGTTGAAAAGGCCAACTTCTGGCATGGCTGGATCTCCCCAAGTGGCGGGGAGGGAGGGCCCATGCTGGTCGGATGCAGGTTCCCCTGCATCGCCAAGAGTAAACCAAGAGTTTTACTCATCCCAACCAGTAGCCTGGTCAGAATATAGCTGGACTCGAAATAGAAAAGCACCTAGGATGCGTGACGTGGCTGCAAAGGGGCTGGGCGGGTGGAGCCCTGGCGCCTGGTCTTGCTCTGCCATTGGGAGCCCAGAGCTGGGTGGGAGGAAATGGCACTTTCTGGAGATGAGAATGTCTTTTGCCACTGGCCGGGCACCATGTGGCATCACCTACATTTTCATGTTGTGCTGTGTGAACCACTGGCTGTTTGCTGGGTCCCTGAGGCCGTGGAATCAGTGAGCGGCATCAGAGGAAAGGACCAGATTTCTGCAGCCCTCCTGTTCCCTGATGGCTCCAGGGCCCGGAGAGCTGCCACCAGGGGTGACCCATGAGGGGTGACTTTCTTTCTTTCTTTTTTTTTAAAATAAATTTATTTATTTTATTTTATTTTTGGTTGCGTTGGGTCTTCGTTGCTGCACACGGGCTTTTCTCTAGTTGCGGCGAGCGGGGGCTACTCTTCATTGTGGTGCGCGGGCTTCTCATTGCGGTGGCTTCTCTTGTTGGGAGCACGGGCTCTAGGCACACGGACTTCAGTAGTTGTGGCTCACGGGCTTAGTAGTTGTGGCTCGCGGGCTGTAGAGCACAGGCTGAGTGGTTGTGGAGCACAGGCTCAGTAGTTGTGATGCACGGGCTTAGTTGCTCCGTGGCATGTGGGACCTTCCCGGACCAGGGCTCGAACCCATGTCTCCTGCATTGGCAGGCAGATTCTTAACCACTGCGCCACCAGGGAGGCCCGGGGTGACTTTCTTAATGGTGGTCAGGCCCAAGGACAATGTCGCCAGGTGAGCAAGACAGGGGTGGCCACGTGAATTCCCACGTGCCCACGTGCAGTGGTGTGTGTGCTGGGGACCAGGTCTCCCACGTTTACACAGCGCTGAAGCTGGGGGAGGGGCGGGACTCCAAGGGGACAGGTGACCCAGTGTCGACGCTCACTTTCGGTCTTCCTAAGACGCTGTGTGCAGAGGGGACCAGAGTGTGGGCAGGTGGTCATCATGCCCTGGCAGGCGGCCCTCAAGGGCAGGGGACCGGGTCCCCCAGGGTCCCCCTGGAAATCCCATTCTCTTCTCCTTTTCTTTGGGGTGTAGGTGGGACAGATGATACATCCGGGTCCTTGGGGTGGATTTTACAAGTCAAGTAAGGAAGCGAACACCTTCCTCGGGGGCTTTCTTCCCCGCTCCCCGCCCCGCTTCTCTCCCCAGGTCTCGGAGGAGGGTTCGGATATGTGGTCGGGGGGATCCACTGGGATAAAACCGGCTTCGGGAGAGCCCTGGGCGGGCAGCTGCGGGTCATTTACATCTTCACGGCCGTCATCCTGAGCATCACCACCGTCCTGACCCTGGTCAGCATCCCCGAGAGACCCCTGCGGCCCCCGGGTGAGAAGAGGCCGGCCATGAAGAGCCCCAGCCTCCCGCTGCCTCCCTCCCCTCCTGTCCCGGGTGAGGAGGGCGCCGGCCAGACAGTCCCCTGCCCGCCAGCCAGCAGCCTCCACACCAACTTCTCCAGCCCCATCTCGCCGCTGAGCCCCCTCACGCCCAAGTATGGCAGCTTCGTCAGCAGGGACAGTTCCCTGACGGGCATCAATGAGTTTGCCTCGTCCTTTGCCACGTCCAGCATAGACAGCGTCCTCATCGACTGCTTCACGGGTGGCCACGACAGCCACCTGGCCGTCCCCAGCGGCGCCCCAAGGCAGGCCATCAGTGTCAGCTTCCCCCGGGCCCCCGATGGCTTCTACCACCGGGACCGCGGCCTTGGGGACCGGAGGGACGTTGCCCTGGCCACCGGCCCCGACGGGGACGTGCTGAGGGTGGGCTCCTTGGACACCTCCAAGCCGCGGTCGGCTGGCATCCTAAAGAGACCCCAGACCCTGGCCATCCCGGACGCAGCCGGAGGAGGTGGCCCCGACACCAGCAGGAGAAGGAACGTGACCTTCAGTCAACAGGTAAAAGCAAACGTCCGGGGGCCGGGGGAGGGGGGAACCAAGGGTCATAGGGCACTGTGCGTGGTCCCCCCTCGTCAGATGATCTGGAAGGAAATTCCCGGCCCATCTGGGCATATCAGTCAGAAAGGACGGGTCTAATAGATGGGCCTCAGGGACATCCCCATCCTCACATCCTCCTCCTCTTCATCCTGTCAGTGCTGAGCTTCTGGGCCCGATGTGAGCCCACAGAGGCATTCAGGGTCTCTGCTAGGGGTCGCACTTTAAGACACTGGCCACAGCAAAGGGGTGGCTCTTTCAAACACCCTTACGTTTGCCCAGGGGTAATCCGGTGAGTTTCTTACAGCATCACGTGTACTGTGGTCCTTCTGAGTCTCTTCCCGCCGCGTCCAGCCCACGTCGGCCGTGGGCACCCAGTGCCAACTGAGTTAAGTTTGCTGAAGGACAGAAACAAAACATAAACACTGGCGGCTGTTTCTGGGGGCCTCCTTCCCTCCCCAGGTGGGCAACCTTAACCAACCAGCCCAGAGGCTGTCAATACTCTGGATCCCAAAGGGCGCAGGCATGTTCTGGGAAGGAGAGAACCTTCCAGAAGGCTGTCTCTGTTGTATGTAGGACTGGCTGGAAGGCCACGAACTGACATGTGGGATTTTAGCTGCTTTCAGAGTCCATGATCTTGGAAGAGGCTACTTTATATTAAAGAGAGTTATTCTCTCATTTAAAATAGACGTGAGGGCCTCCCTGCCCTCAGGGGCATCCAGAGGATGAAGTTTCCTGAGCAGAAAGCCTATGACCCTTGTTCAGCCTGCACAGGACCCCAGAGGGGCAGGTCTGAAGGCGGGTGACCTGTACATGCCCCTTGGACACGGCTGCCACGTGGCCGTGTCTCCCGTGAAGCAGGCCCCGCCCTGCTGGCCCGACCCTCCGTCAGACATCCCCACCCACACTCCCGTGCCTGGAAGACCCCCTGATTTCGTGGGAGGCTGACACTTGGAGGTGGCCACGCATGTTCGCTTTGTTGTTAAATTCTGAAGCTTAACCGCGCCTCCTTTGTGTTACCGCGAGCTGGTCTTAGGGTCACTTCTATCGTGTCTTAAACTCAATGTCATCCCATCTCGAGGAAGCGCTCTGTACAGGTGGGTGCCAATCCTGCAGGGAAGCATCCAGGTCCCCGTGGGCAGCATCCACAAGCTCAGATCTGGAAAGCGTTTGAAGAACTGAAAATCACCAGAAGAAATCCCATCCTTGGCAAAGGAAAGCCACTTCTCTAATGGCTCGAGTCAAGGGCATGTCATCCTCATTCCTAATGACAGCAGAGCACTTCATCAAGCCTTTTGTCAATACTGGGTCATCCTGTCCTGTTTCCCGAAATTCCACCTGGCTTCTAGATACAGTCCTTAAATTCTGGTTGAAAAATCTCTTCTTAATCCTTTTAAAACTTTCCGTTGTCAAATCAGTTTTGGAGGAAAGTAAAGTTCATGAGCTAAATATGAACACATCTGCGCTCAGCCGGGACATAGGTGTCAGTCGAAGTCTTCCTCCGGCAGCTGGGGGTGACAAGCTCTGTTGATGCAGCTGCCCTTGGAACCGGCATCGTGGGCTGTTCCCTTCCTTTTCATTCACCCAACCGGAACGTCCAGGTGCCGACCCAGCACAAGCTCCCGCGTGGACCCAGAGTAAGGCACCTTCTCCTCTCCTGAGATGTCTAGCTCCCAAAGGCATCCGTTCGCCTGGCTGCTGTCTGCACCCCCAGCCCAGGCGGGGCCACGGTGGGGCAGGGCCTTATCATTCCGGGAACAGGCGGCAAACTGAGCCAGTGAGCGTATTTGGCGATGGAGTTGCCTTGACAGATGCTGGTGACGTGGAGCTGCCTGGGTGCCCGGCTCCCTCCCTGCACGGGCTCTGTTGGCCACCCTAACCCCTGTGTAGGTAGGAGTCCACCTGTCCAGATGCCCTGTCACCTTGGAATCAGTCTCTTACATCCTCTCTTATAGAAAAGATGAGACTTCGTAATGTCTGAATTTCAACTGACCCGTATTTCTTTTCTTTCAAATGTATTCCACGTTTGGCAAGGTCTTAGCTTACTCTCTGTGGCCCAAAGGCAGGCACCGCGGAGGGAAATTCGATTCTCAGCCGCTCCCGTCTCTGAAGAGACACCTTAAAGTCATTTCTCTCTTTCGGGTGGCGTTTGGTGCCCAGTTCTCACCGTCCAGGAAGACAAACCCTCCCAGCCTCTGGGTTTGTGTTTCTGATTCACTTTCTCATCGAAGCAAAACACACGCTTCCGAGGGGTGCCTGGGGTTTGATGCTCTGAGGAGAAACTTTCGGGGGCTTCCCTTGCAGGTGGCCAATATTTTACTGAATGGCGTGAAATACGAGAGTGAGCTGACGGGCCCCAGGGAGCCGTCGGGGCAGCCGCCGTCCATGAGGCACCTCTGCTTCACCATCTGCAACATGCCCAAGGCCCTGCGGCACCTCTGCCTCAACCACTTCCTGGGTGAGCTCGCGGCGGAGCCTCCCGCGTGTCCTGCCCCCCTCGGGTGGCCCTGCGTGAGCGGCAAGGCTCTGGATGCCTGGAGGCCTCTCCCCTCCACTCGGCCTCCCCAGGCGTCGCCAGGGGCAGGACGTGGTGGGGACGGGCGGGGCAGGGGGCCCGCGGGGAGGGCTTTTCTCCAGGAAGAGCCGGGTCTCCACGGAGTCCAGAGCCTCAGGACCAAAAGCTCTTCGGGCGACTCACAATTAAGGGGGCATCACTTTCCCACTAGTGGGAGTTGTGTCTTAAGCCAGTTTGGACCCCTCACGCTTAGAGCTGAAACGTAAACACACACAGACACACACGTCTGGTGCTGGTCTCACGTTCACAGGCTCGGCTTTCGAATGACTACCGAGAAGCCCCAACTTGCGTTCCATGCCCTTCGGTGCCTCTTTGCTGTTGGGTTGTTGACCATCTGAGGATGATGAGGAATCTGAGATAATCTAGGCTCTCAAACATTGTGGGATGTAAATCAGAATGACCTTCTAGAAGGCAATTGGCAACAGGCAAGAATCTTAAAAATGCCCATCACCTTTATCCCAGAGATCCTACCTACTTGGTGTTCTTTGCAAGGATGTAGTCAGAGGTTTTATCACGAATACATGTGCGAGGTATTTATCACAGCACGACTCATGATAGCCAAAGACTGGGATGGGGGAAAGGGTAAATGTCCAACAATGGGAAGATGGATCCACACTGTGAAATATTTTGCTGCCATTAAGATGGGGCTGTTTAAGAATATTTAATGGCATAGGGAGCATGCGTGATAATTACTGGGGTTCAGGAGACCCCATAAATTCCACCTCCTTCCTCTATAAGAGAGAAAATGCACGTGGAAATCAGAGGAAGGAGCACTGTGGTTTTCTCGGTAACAGAGCCAATTAGATCTCTATCAACACTGGCCCTTCCTAATGGATTCCTCCCAGGTAAACGGGTGACCCCTGCCCCCGCACTGTGGCTGGAGCCCCACTGGCATTTTCTCGCCTCCCCTGCAGAGGAGGGGGAAACAGGAGGAGCTGAGGGTTAGCTTTCCTCCCGGCAATAACGTTCAGAGAAAGAACAGAATACAAAACCTTCACGCGACAGAGCCTGTGTTATAAGAATATATATTTTAAAAAGATGGGTAGGAAACCTACAAAATTTTAACAGCGGTAAAGTCATGTCTGCGTGGTGAAGCTATAGGTAATTCCTTCTTTAAGTTTTGAATTGACAAAACTCACGGGCTCCTTCAATCATCGGTCGAAGCCACCTGCTGGCGGAGGAGGGGCTACGGGCCAGCGCCTGCCCAGCGGTCACCAGCCTGTCTCCCCTCCCAGGGTGGCTCTCCTTCGAGGGGATGCTGCTCTTCTACACGGACTTCATGGGCGAGGTGGTATTTCAGGGGGACCCCAAGGCCCCGCCCACGTCGGAAGCGTATCAGAAATACAACAGCGGGGTCACCGTGGGCTGCTGGGGGATGTGCATCCATGCCTTCAGCGCTGCCTTCTACTCAGGTACCAGTGGGCTGGGCTCGGCGGGGCGGGGCCTCCGTGGGGGTGATATGGCCCTGGGCGGGGTGGCTGGTTGTGTCTTTACAGCTGCAGACACAGCATCCCAATGTGGGGGAGACAGCGCTGGGTTTTTCTCCGTTATCCAGTGACCCGTCGTCAGGGGTCAGCTGGGGACGCTGCCTGGTGCTGCGGGGCGGGGCAGGGCCAGGTGGGGACGGGTGTGTGTCCAGCCCTGAGTAAGCAGCTGGCCAGGAGGGGTCAGACCCGTAAGCGAGGGACACGTGGGGGCCCAGGGACAAACCACGAGGTCACTCCCGGGGGTGTGTGCCATCCACCTGCCACCCCTACCCCATCCTTCCCATGTCGATTCTCGTGGTGGCTGGTCCAGAGGGAGGGAGGGTGCGGGTTTGACCCGGGGGGCAGCTAGAGTGAGGCCGTGGAACACGTGGGATGGGTGCAGGGAGGCCGAGACGACCCTGAGGTTTGACTCTGGGTGCCCCACGGACCTAGGACGCTGTGCTGAGTGCCTGTGGGTTCCGGGGCGTCCCAGTGGTGGCCTAGCTGGTGGCGCACAGCCCCCAGACTTCATCTCAGGGGTCCGCCCACGTTGTCAGTAAAAGGCCAGAGAGTCTGGCCTCTTGGCCTTTCCGGCCACAGGCTCTGGTGGGGCGACCCGGCGCCGCCCTCGAGTCAGACGAGGCATGATGAGACACGGGGCCGAGTTCCAGTAAAACTTGGCTGATGTGCACGGGATTCGGATCCGCATGATTTTCATGCGCCACAAAAGATCTGTCCTCTTAGGACTTGTTTTAAACATTTAAAAATGTGAAAACCATTCTTAGCTCTGGGTGGTGCACAAACAGGCTGCAGCCCAGACTCAAGCTGACGGCTGCAGACTGTGGACCCCGTTCGCGAGCTCCAGCCCCACCGTCAGGACGGTGACTTTTGTAGGAGGTCGAGAGACCATATTAAGAAAGAACTTGGCTCTCGCGGGCGGACCCGGCGGGCCTGGGTGTTCGGTGGCACCAGGACCTGGGGAAGCGGCCCCGGGGTATTTGGCTCCAGAAAGGGGTGTCCTGCGGAACCCGAGCTGCCAGGCCCCTCAGGGTCCTTAGACACTGGCCGGCCGGGGTGGGGCTGTCGGTGTCCTCGTGTTAGGAAAGCGACAGAAGCACTACGATTTGTGCGAGAACTCGGGGCTCAGCCGCAAACCCTAAACTCTCGAGCTTCTTTGATCTTTCCCCCCAAAGACCCCTTCACTGGCTGCAGCACTTGGGGGCCTCCCCTGGGTGTGAAGGGGGCCACCTCAGGTCCTGCCGCCCAGCCGGACGACCCCATCAGTGGTCCCTTTGTTCCCTGGGGACCCCGATCGGGTCTCCCGGTCAGGGACAAGCTGCCTGCCGGCCTGGTGGGTGGCCTGGGGCCCCAGGCGGGGCGCTGCTCACCTTCCTCTCTGGGTCGCAGCTATTCTGGAGAAGCTGGAGGAGCACCTCAGCGTCCGCACGCTGTACTTCATCGCCTACCTGGCCTTCGGCCTGGGGACTGGGCTTGCCACCCTTTCCAGGAACCTCTACGTGGTTCTGTCGCTCTGCATCACCTACGGGATTTTGTTTTCCACCCTGTGCACCCTGCCCTACTCGTTGCTGTGCGATTACTACCAAAGCAAGCAGGTGAGTGCCGGCCTTCTTGCTTCGGGCCCCACGTCCAGGTGACTCTCCACCCGAGCAGGGTCCCGGGACCCGCTGCTCAGCTCAGGGCCCCGTTCAGATGGGAAGATATCAGGATAAACCCTGGCAGGAAGCTGCTCGCGTAGGGAATTGGGCGGTGTTGGGAGAGGTGCAAGGAGAGGGCTCTGCGGGGCTTTGGGGTCCGCTGGGAGCACGTGGGCACCAGAAACTCAGCGGTCGAGGTCAATAATTCGTGAATGTGGTTTTTGTGAAAATGAGCATCAATGCCAAAAATCCACACTGAGCGAGAGATCGAGGACTTAAAGACAGGATAAGGGACAGGGCTGAGCCGAGTCCTGGTGGCGTCTGAGCCTAAAGGAAAACTCAGGAAAACGGATCCCGTCTTTATGTCAAATTTTTGTATTTTGTTCAGGGTGGATTTTCCCTTAACAGCTTTATTGAGGCAGAAGTCACCACAATGCCACACAGTTCACCCATTTCCAGTGTACGATTCAGTGGCTTTTAGTGTATTCACGCCATCAATTCTAGAACATTTTCGTCACCCCCAAAAGAAGCCCCCTCCCCGTCGGCCATCACCCCTCCAGCCCTCCACTCCCCTGGACCTTTCCCGTCAACGGGATCACATGATAGGTGGCCTTGAGTCTGGCTTCTCCCAGCCTCACGTTTTCGAGGCTCATCCACCCTGGGTATGAGTGGGTCCCTACCGCCTTCCTTCTTGTGGCCGAATAACGCTCCCATGGTAGATTTTTGGCCGTGACTTTGAGGCTTTACAATACGGCACTGAAAGACCACCTTGACAGCTGCCTTTTCCACAGCCCCTTTAACTCCGGGCCCCCGGCGCCTCCCCCAGGCCTGGCCCCGGGGGCTGACTCTCCCCCTGGGCGGCGCTCAGCCTTGCACATGACCTGAGGGCACTGTCCCCCTTGTCACCTCCCGGAGCCCCCTTCACCAGGGTACGCGGATGTGCTGGTTCTCGGTGGAGGGCGGCCCTGTCCCGCGGGAGGGGACACTGGGCCTTGGGCCACTCGACCCCGCTGGAAGGCTCGGGCCTCTGCTGCCCGTCAAGTCGTCCGGACACGCGGTCTCCACTGGGCTCCCCTGCGACCTCCCCACGGCGGTGGCCCCCACGGGCTGGGCGGGTGTCCCCAGGACTCACGTGACACCAGTTCACGGATTGCCTTGCCGCTGCTGCGGGAACACAGCCTCGGCGGGGCAGGAGTTGTTTGGCCTCCCAGCGGGGAGCACAGCTGCATCTGAGAGGGGGCCAGGCCAGGCGGGACCCCGGGTAGCACCCAGCCCCGGTCTGCGGGGTGCAGGTGGCCTGTGCTGGGGGCAGAGTCACTCCCGCTGCCACTTGGCTGCTCTGCTCATAGACCACGTGTCACCTCCGTCCCCAGCGAGGTGCCGGCTGGGGGCGGAGGGAGCCTGACGTCCAAGGTGGAGGCCACAGGCCAGAGGAGCAGCGCTGTAGTCCCCGGCTCTCTGAGCGCGGCAGGCGTCGTAGCGACAAGGGTTCAGAGAGGGCGGAGCTGGAGCGGAGGGGCCGGGCCGGCCCTGCATCTCCTTTAGGGGTGGGAGACCCGGAAGAGCCCGTGCCAGCCCCCGCTGGCCGTGGGTTCCTTTTCTTGTCGTCATCTCAGAGCACAAATATTATTACAGTCTTGGCCAGGCTCCCTGTGCACGTGGGGCCTGGAGGACGTGAGCTGCTGGCATGGGTGCTGGGTCCCAGGGCCGCAGGGGGCCTGGTCCAGCTGACGCACATCTCTGGTCAGTTTGCAGGGTCCAGCGCCGACGGCACCCGGCGGGGCATGGGCGTGGACATCTCCCTGCTGAGCTGCCAGTACTTCCTGGCCCAGATCCTGGTGTCCCTGGTGCTAGGGCCTCTGACCTCGGCTGTGGGCAGCGCCAACGGGGTGATGTACTTCTCCAGCCTGGTGTCCTTCCTGGGCTGCCTGTACTCCTCCCTGTTTGTCGTCTACGAAATCCCTCCCGGTGACGCTGCCACCGCCGAGGAGCACCGGCCCCTCCTGCTGAATGTCTGACGTCCAGAGTTGTGGCTTCGGCCTCGAGCCTGGGCCTGGGTTGGGAGCAGGCCGGCCGGCGGAAACCCACAGGGCCCTGGTGGATGGAGGCGTGACAGGTTTCCTGATGGGATGTAAATATGTGGTAAATCAATAAACGGCAGCAGCAAAGCCTACGGTTTCCAGTGTGGCTCCCTGAGGGGTGAGAGGTCACCTGGGGATTGGGCCACTCGCCATGGGGACTTGGGCAGGGGGCTGTATCATTTATGCACATATATATATATATATATATATATATATTACCAGCAGCAGCTTTGCACCCTGCCTCCCACCCCTACCCCCTGCCCCGAAGACACCTGGCAACATCTGAAGATATTTTGGGTTGTCACAACTTTGCTGCTGCCTGGGAGGCTGTAAACACCCTACAGTGGGCAGGATGACCACACACAGTAAAGAATGATCTGGCCCCAAATGTCCACAGTGCTGGTGTGCAGAGAGCCTGTCTAACTGTACACTGCTTCCCAGAATAGAGTTAGAGCAGACAATGCTTTTGGGTCAGAAGACCTCACACCCATTCAGTCACTCATTTATTCATTCATTCATTCTCCCATCCATCCATCCATCCATCCATCCACCCTACAGATACTCATCCAGTGCCCTGGGAGTGGCAGGCAGTGGTAGGTGCTGGGGACCCAACTGTGAGCAACAAGCCTCTGCCCTCATGGAGCTGATGTGACAGGAGGAGAGACAGACAATACATTGATTTCTAGGCCTGAGAATGCTGCCAGGTGCTGGGAAGAATACGAGCAGGGTAGGAGGGTGGGTGACGGGGTCGGGAGAGAGCTGTTCCAGGGAGAATGGGGTTGGTGTGTTCAAGGGACCAAAAGCTCAGATTGTGAAATGCCCCGTAAGGTGGGAACTGCAGAAGGTGAAGCCGATGCCCCTGGTGAACGCCCATCCTGCCCTTGGACTTTACCCGCCCACCCGTGCCCACCATCTTCCAGTGCTTGTTTATGGACCTGGATGAGCCTCCGACTTCTTGCGGGTGTCGAGATCCTTCGCCACAGGGCTTCTCACCATCTCCCATCAGTAGACACTGCAAGCTGGCTGGGCCACTTCCTGATGCACCCGGGTGGGTCCTTTCCCCATACTGTACACGCCGAGCAGGGAGGGGTGTGCCCAGTCACCCTCGTACCCGCTGCACTGGGCCCTGATCACTCATACCCTCACTGCACAGTCCCGATGTTTGGGGGCCACACAGGACACACTGACCAGAAGGCCCAAACAAACAACAGGGGTCCTGGCCCCTTGCCAGCCCCTGAGGAGAGTCTGGTTTATGGGCAGCTAATGTGTCCCACCGTCTTGTCCTGACCAGTTAGGGAGAGTTGGGTGCAAAAACCACAACCCTCTGCAGGGGACTTTGGCCACCTCCCCACAGGGGCCACAGCTTTCTCACCTCGTCCACGCTTCCCCCAGACCCGCTTCAGCCACTGTCTGCTGCCCTCCTGGAGCTGAGGGGGCTCCCGTGGGGTCCCTGGGGTCCAGGCCCTTCCTCCCCACCCCCTCCCTGGTCCACGAGCCGGTCTCCAGTCTGCCCTCACCGTCCATCTTCCACCCTGTGCTGGGGGAGCTGTAAACAGGTCTGAGCCCCTCTCCTCCCTCTTAGCGCCTTCCATAGCTCCCCAGGGCCTAAGAAACCAGGTCTAAGCTACTCACGCCCAACCTGGGCCCCACCCATCTCCCCGAGGCCACCACCCTCTGTGCAGCTGCAGCCACCCAGCCCTCTTCAACCATAGACAGACTCTCTGTCTGAGCTCATGCTCTTCCCGTGGGTGAGGTCCTACCTCTTTCCTGCCCATCGATTTCCGATTCATCGACTAAGATCCGTCTAAAACTCCACCTCCTCTGAGCAGCCCACCCTGCTTGAGATCAGTGAGGCCTTTCCCCATGGACTCACTGGGTAAACATCATGTCATTTTACCCTTCGTGGTCACCAGGTAAGCGAGGCAGGTCTTGTCTCATCATCCCCGCCCTATGTGTAGGTGAAGCACAGAGAGGTTCGGCGACTTTTTATAAAATCACACAGCCCCTTCGGGCCTCCTTAAGTCCCATGCTTTCTCTGGGACCCCAGACTCATTCTCCCCACATTTATATTGCTTTAGAAGACCTTTGGATTTTCTAGAAAACGTGGTGTTGCATGGCTGTCCTTGGCCTGGGCTGTTTTTGCCTAGAATCATCCAATCTGCAAGAAAGATGAGCAATGGGAGGCTCCCTTCTCACTCTTGGCTTGCCGAACCCTGGGCACTCTTCCTAGAACTTTCTAAGTAAACGAAGAACCCTTTCTCACGAGGGAAGGGTTGTCGTCAGCCTCTCTTTCCTAAGAATCCACTCTGAGTCAGGCGCTGTTCGGGACCAGTGGGCTGAGCAGAGCATCAGGCCGGCTCCAAAAACCTGCCCTGACCTTCCGGTCTGTCTGCAGCAGGTGACCGTGGACACAACCCAGGATCCAAGCCAGGAGGCCGGGGACTCGCCAAGAGCCACAGCCGCTTGATTTCCACATCTCAGAGAACCACTCTCTTGACTTAAAACTCGAGCCGTGATGATGGTGATGAGAGGGACCACCGCTCGCCCATGGGGGGCTAAGTACATCTCCTCCCTCTGCTGGGAAGGAGGGCCTGGGCCCTGAGATGAGCACTAAGTGCTAGCCCAGCTCCCACAGGGTCAAGTGCCTGCCCCACAAGTCTGAGCCCCGACCTGCCTCTGAGCCCCCCGGGCCCTTCCCGTGGCCTTGGCTGCCCACCCTCCTGCCTGGCCGTGGCCTCCTGGGTCTTGCTCCCTGGACGTCCGCCCCGAGAGAGCACGGGGTTCCATCCGTGACAGAGGACAGGGAGGGAGACCTTTGCTCTGTGGTCCCGGGATGAGACTAAAACAAAGACCACTGAAAACAAGACAAGGACCATGCCACGCATCTTGAATCCACACCTGACCTTCCCTTCCGTGAACTTGAAGGTCAACCCTGTTCCTTGAGGCTCCTCTGGAGGGAGCACGCTGGCCCCTGAGCCACATTATCCATGGCACTGAGAACCCAGGGTGAAACCACAGCCATCATCGTGTTGATTTCTGGCTTCCGAGGCTGTGGACGAGCCCCGGACCATGGGCTGGGATATGGGGCCTGGGTGAGGAGGTGTCCCCACACCCATCACACCGGGCCACAGGTTTCTAGGGAACGGAGCTGGCTTCCCTGGGATCTGCCAGAACAGGCAGAAGCGCCCCGGCTTCTTCCTGCTCTCAGGTGTGTTTGTGTGCTGTGCCCTCTTCCTGGCTGGGAGGTCGAGAGCACTGAGAAGCCTCCTGCTGGAAGACTTGGAGGACAGGAGCAGGTGTCCTGCGTTGGGGGCACACTCGGGTCACCCAGGGCAGCAGTAGCTCAGGGGGACTTTTCAGGGCTGGGGGATCCTGGGGCCACGATGCTTGGAAATCATCCGGGCTGAGGGTGTGTCGTGGGTCCCCTTGAAGATTTACCAAGGGCCTGCTGTGTACGAGCTAGCACAGGGGCGAGAGCGCCTGTCCCTCACTGTGACATCCACGCCTGGGCTGTGCCCACCCAACCCCACCTGCAGCCCCCAGCCCCCTTCTCGGCCATCGCCCGCCCCTGCTCCAGCCATGACCTGTTCCAGTTGCCCTTTGCCCAGAACACCCCGCCCCTTCATCTCCAACCCACCCCCCGGCTCCCTGCCTCTAGGAAACATCAGTTCTTTTGCAAAATACACGCCTCTCCCCTGATCGTCTCAGCCGTGGGGTGGGGTCGGGGGCTGGGAGAACCCTGACTGTTCTCTGCAGCCTCAGCTGCAGACGTCGCGGGGTGGGGGTGTGGGGGGAGCGGGCTGGTGGACACAGAGGGATGGCGCCTGGGCTTTGGAGACACTGCCACCTGGTGGCCAGGACTGGATATGTCAGCGGGGACCGAGTTTCACATCTGCTCTGGGGCAGGACCTGCAGCAGAGCCCGTGCAACGAATAAGGGGAGTGGAGGGGACCTGGGAGTGACAAGCAGTGGTCAGGTACACAGAAGAAACTGGCCCTAAGACAGTCTGCCGGCCTCAGGGATCCTCCCTGGGCCAAAAGGGGCTACTAAGAAGTGCCTTTATTAAAGTGATTTTTTTTTCTTGGCTGCGGTGGGTCTTCGTTGCTGCACGCGGGCTTTTCTCTAGTTGCGTCGAGCGGGGTCTACTTTTCGTTGCGGAGCACGGGCTCTAGGGGCGTGGGCTTCAGCGGTTGCAGCACGCGGGCTCAGTAGTTGTGGTGCGCGGGCTTAGTTGCTCTGCGGCATGTGTCCCCTGCATCGGCAGGCGGATTCTTAACCACTGCACCACCAGGGACGTGCCCTAAAGTGCTATTTTTAATCTCATTCGCGGCACTGGCTGTCCACACCCAAGGGGTTCACCGGAGGTCACGGCCGTAAAGCGGCTGTCCCCTCCTCACCTAAAACTCTTTGCCCAGGACTGGAGCCAGAGGGGCTGTGAGATCCTGGAGCGGGCATAGCTGGGGACTGGGGGTGGGATAGGGCGCAGGACTAAGAAAATTGAAGGGGAGGGAGGGGTCACTCCAGGAGCCACAGCAGAGGAGCCTGATCCCCAGATGGGGCTAAAGGCACTTCTAGCTGCTCGTCCGTGCCTGTAACTCAGCAGCACACTTGGGACAGTGCACCAAGGCAACTTCCTCTGCGGGGCCTGTTAATTCATCCAGCAAACATGAAAGGAGCACACGCGTCCCGCCATGCTGGAACGTGGTCCAGGAACGAGGTGCCGGGGTAGGAGGGCAGCGGGGTGCCCGTGGAAGCAGAGAGCTGGGTCGGGGCGATGCAGGGGCAGCTTCTTCAGCCTGGGGGCCCCGAGAGACCAAGAAGAAACAATTACACACGGCGGGGAATCTTGCTGAAGCAGCTGAGAGCCCTGCGAAGACCCAGGGAAAGGACCCCTCGGATACTGAGCCCCCGAGGGCCCACAACGCAGGACAGAGAACCCAGTGAGGGCGGGCGAGTCCCAGGGGAAAGGCTGGGCTGCTCCGTCCACAACAACGGTAACTGTAGCCCCGCCAGGCCCAACCCTGAGCGCCAGGACTCCAGTGACGGACCACTGAGCCTGTAGCCGCAACGAGCACAGCTGGACGGCCACGTGCAGCGGCTGCCTACCCCGCAGGCTCATCTGGCTGACCCTCCCTGGGAGGGGGCAGGGAGGCCGAGGGCCCCCATCCCTCAGTGTCCCCACAGGCCCCTGGGAAGGACCTGCTCAGGGCTCCAGTGCAGGACAGACCCACACACTGGTCTTGGGGCCCCTTCGCTTGACCCCGGGTGTCTGGGTAACCGGTCCTGTTTTGGTTCCATAGATCTGACTTCAGGAACACGCCTGCAGCGACTGGGTTAGCCGGGAGAGGCTGAGGGTGGTATCGGGGGTCCGTGTTGGTGCCCTCCCACCTCCCTGGGTCTCGCCGTGTGGGCAGAGCAGGGATCGTAAGGCCTGAGGTTGGCAAAGGGCTCGCGGCTCGGATGCAGGGTGCCCGAGTGTGTCCAGGCAGAAGCACGCGGCCCTGGCCCTCCCTCAGCAGCTATTTGGTGTCCACGACTGCACAGCTGTGCACGCAGCCCTGGAATTTGATGTCTTCTCGGAAGGTCATTGCTGATCTCTCTGCTGTGTATCCTCGCCCTGCAGATAAGTGGCCTTGACTTACCCAGGTGGTGCCTAAGTGACGTGCCCCATTCACCTGAACTTACCACGGACAAGGACCCACATGGCAGCCGTGAACCCAGCCCTGCCAAGTGCCACTTTCTGAGTCCACGCTGCAGGGAACCAGAGGGGCTGAGCCACCGTGCCCAGGCCGAGGGTCCGTCCACCCACAGGGCCAAGGGGCACTCGGGGCCAGCTTGTCTGGGCAGCAACAGAGCCGAGACCCTGGCTGGGGGCACAGCTGTGAGACATCAGACCCTTCCTCTCGGGCTCACGAATCCGGCAGGTTCGTCCGTTGCAGCAGGCCCTCTGCCTCTGAATGGGTGCACGGCAGGGTGGGGACAATGGCCACAGGTGTCCACATCTGACAATCTACTACAACCTGTGCAGCTCTGATGAGGGTCTTTTCTGAGGCATAAATCTACGTCTCCATTTACAGACACTGATGTCTTATCATCCAACCTTTAAATTTCTACTTTGTAAATCTATACCTACTGAAAACTTCAGCTTCATAAAGAGCACGGTCTACATACAAGACAGCCCTATACACTACTGACACCATGTATAACACAGATAACTAATAAGGTCCTACTGTACAGCTCAGGGAACTCTATTCAGGGCTCTGTGGTGACCTAAATGTGAAGGAAATCCAAATAAGAGGGGAGATATGTATATGCACAGCAGATTCACTTTGCTGTACGGCAGAAACTAATACAACATCGTGAAGCAACTATATTCCACTAAAAATTTAAAAAAAGAAAAAAAGAGACCAGCAGAGGTGGCACCTGGATTCCACCCACTCACCCCGCTGCCCCATCCCACCTTCTCATCCGTGACCCGTGACGACAGTCACGTGTGCCGCCCATGGCGCCTGCAGGGCCCTCACTTTGTTCCCCCAGCTACCCAAACTGCCCAGCAGGGCTCCTGCTGTTGGAAGGCACGGAAGTGTCTCTAGGGCCATTGATGGGTATGCCACCTGGGCCCTTCTGGTTGGCAAAGCTTTCTCATGCCCTAAATTAGGTGGTGCCCAACACGTGCCGTTCCCGAGGCCTTCGCCACAAGGCGGTCGGACCCCGGCTGGTTTGAGGGCCGTTTACTAACAATGAGCACTCGGGGTTGCTCATGCTCCATCATCACAGCCAGATCCCAGATAGAGGCGGGCATATAAATTTCCAACGACAGTCTTGAAGCTTCAGGAAACGCCCCGAACCCAACCTGGTGACTGCTGCCCCCTCGTGGCCACACGCACACCCTGCAGGTGACCCGGTGCGCTGTCACTGGGCAAGATTCCCCCATGGGGCTTGGAGACATCCTCAACCTGGAGGGCACCTCCAGCTGCTGAAGGCGGGCTGGGGGTACCGGCAGGCCTCGGCGAGAGGCAGAGAGGGGACAGGCAGGAGGCACGGCCAGGGGCGGGAGGTCACTGTCCTGGCTGGTGGCTCAGACCTCTCCTCAGCAGAGAAGGAGCCACAGGCCCACGCACCTTGGAGGGTGCCCACAAATTAGAGGTGCGGGACGAACGACAGGGGTGAGGAGGGGGTGTTCTGGTCCCAACGCCATCACCCCCGCTGATGAATGCCCACTCATCCATGCCCACGGATGGGCACTGAATGCCCACTGCCTGGGGAGCCACTGCACATCCTGACTGTCCCGAGTCAGCAGGTTGAAGCCTCCCCCCGAGGGCGGTGTACCCGCCAGAGAGCCCCTTCCCCCCAGACAGTGCAGACGGGGCTCTCTGGAAGCTGTTTTGGAGGGTAAGCAGTGTGTTGGCAACGCAGAGAACCAAACCATCCCCCTGCCCCTCCGCACCCGGGGGGACCCAGGTCAGGACAACGGCCAATACGCCTCCCCCGCCCACCGCAGGGATGAGACGCAGTCCACCGGAGAACACACAGCCGCTGTAGTGTAGCTTGTTTTTATTTATGTCCACAAATATTTCAAAAAAATTACAAAATACTCAAATGGAGAGAACACAGAAGTCACAATTTCTGGGTGTCTACTCTGTTTACACTGTGTTATCTCATGGCAAACTACTCATATATACATTTAGCTTCAAGATATATATAAACGTAGCAAATCAGAATGTACACTCCGCTCTGCTGCTGCCGCAGCGAAGTGAAGCTCAAACCCGACGACAGTGAACAAGATACACATAAAACACGGAAAAGCAAAACAACTCCAAACGAACGGAGGAAACCCAAAAGGAGACCAAGGGGTCGGGCTTCAAAGACACCGTGAAGGTCTGGGGCCTCCGACACACGCTGCAGTTGACCAGGTGAGGGTTTCGGGTTGTGGGTTTTTAAATGGAAGAATCTCAGTGCTTCACCTGGGGACGTGGGGAGAAAACCAAAACCTAAGGAGAAAACGCCTTCAGACAGTTTTCAAGTACAGACTTCCAAGTACTTCAGCTCTCTCTCTTCTTTGGAAATGGACGAGAGAAAGAGAGAGAGAGAGAGAGAGAGAGAGGAGAAAAAGGAGGATAACTGAGCGGGAGGCGTCGCGTTCCACCCAAAGGGAGGAAAGCAGGCGGGGGCTTCCGTGCAGGAGCCGGGGCAGCAGGAGCGGCCCGAGTCCAGCAGGAAGGGGCCCGGCTCAGAGGCGCGGAGGCCGCAGAGCGGAGCCCGCCCTGATGGCACGTCACTAGCCCCGGGGACACAAACGCCCCTGGCCAACGCGGCCACTCAAGCGATGACAAAGTGTTCATCTGAGCTTGCCTCCCCCCAAGGAGCTAAAGTTAAGGCAGAAATGGAATGAGAGAAAACGAAAGAAAAAACCTACGAACATTTTCAACAGACAAAACCATCCTCTATCTGTCCCAACGGAAACCGAACGTGGCTTTAGTGGACACTGGAAATGCCCGAGGCAAGTGTGAATCCGGAACCTGAATCTGAGCTATCGCCTGCTGGTTTCTGGGTCAAAGCGCCAGCCTCTTGTCCCGCCCCCTCTGTGGCTCCGGTCCTGGACGCGCTCCACATCCACTGACCCCCAGGCGGGAACTCCGCGCACCACGGCAGAAAGAGCCCCCGAGAGGCTGAGAGAAGAGGAACAGAAAAGGTCACGTCCTGGCAGAAAGCGTGATCAACAGGTGCAGAAGGTCCTCCCAACTTCCCCACCCTCTGCTCTGGAGAAAGTGCAGCACGGGGCAACTCAGAAAGCCAAGGTGGGCTCTCTGGGCCACCTGCCCCCAGGTGGAGCTGCCTCTCACTCCACGTCCACGGCTGTGACCCCCGTCCTGCTTCCAGGAGGAAGAGCTGGACGCCAGGTATCTCCCTGTCCGACGTGGGTCCCTGTTCCTGGGGTAGCACACAGGCCACCACCCACAGCCGGACCAACTCCGGGATCTCCCTCACTCCAAAGTAGCCTCGGGCTGGGGCAAGGACAGCCTGGCCTCACCACAAGAAGATCCAAATGATGACACGCACGAAAAAGCAGATTTCTAACAGATCCCTTTGGCAAGCATATGTGCTGAGTGACTTACAGGGAATCGTTTCCTTGGATTTTCTAAAATGTTTTGTTTACGAAATTGTCCAAGTATTAAAAAAGGCAGTTCATTCAGAACAATCAAATGCGTGTGCAGAGAAATCTATAAGGAAATCTACAATCAGACACACAGAAACATGTGCTTTCGATCCCTCAGAGACAGAATGGGGGACATTTAACTCCTACGCTCCTGGTGCAAGATGAGAGGTTCAAGCTAACAGATGTCTGCACCGCTGGCAAAGCACAAGCTGGGAACAGACAGAAGTGAAAACCAAAGCAGCACAACAAAGAAACGGTTTGTAACACTGTCCCTGCAAACCCCTGGCTGCTCCCTGCTGTGCCCAAACCTAGTCCCAAGCTTTTGCCCGTTTGTAACTAGTAACGCCCATCTGTTCCCTTTAATTAAAGGGATAATTATATATAACTTTTTATTAAAAAATCAACTCTGTATTCTGTCAACAGCTGGTAGGAATTCACAATTAGTGACATGGCTGGAAAAAATAGATCAGAATAGTAGTTTGTGGAAGAAAAAAAAGGCTGTTCTAAAATTTATTTACAGACGTAAAAAGCCATGCGCAAAACTTCCTCAAATTATGAAGATTTCCTACAATGTATTAAAATAAAAGATTTTTTAAAAATTACAGCTCTTGGATTCCAAACTCATACGCTGCCTATCTGCAAACCTTGTGGGTTTTGGAACACACGCGGCTGAGTGTGTCTGCACGCACAGTGAAGGGTGTGAACTGGATTCTAGCACCTACTGAAGAAATCAAGGAAGGAAAAGAAAACTAAAGCCAAACCCCAAGATTGCAGGGGAGTTTTCTGAATGTTCAGTCCAGTCCAGGCCTCACTAAGTTTCTGGGGGACTGTCATGCAGGGAGACCCAAACCAGTCTCAAGGAATCCTCTCTACAAACGAACACTAGTATGCTGATACGTTTTTAGTTGTGGGGTTTTAAATATATAAAGAAATCTTTAGAAGATATTCTTTTTGCTTTTGCAGCTCCTATTGTATGTAAAAAGTCCTGTTTCTCCCCCAAGAATTGGGGTTTCCACAGCCAGCGTTAACAAATAAATAACTTATAACTGCTTGTCACCTTCCTTCTTCAGTCGACTGGAAAGAGGGGGTGGAAAAAAAAAAGGAAAAAGTTATCAGCGTCAGGCCTGGGTAGGCCTGCAGCTGGAGGGCCCAGATGCCCGGGGCAGCCTCCACACCGCTGACTCCCGCCCTGTCTCCCCTCCTCAAGACGGCTCCACAGCAGGCCCAAGAGGCCGGGCTGGGGGTGGGGGTGGGGCGAGGGGGAAGAGTCCGGCGCTTGTCGACACGGGGGGGTGGGGGGGTGGGGGGGTGGGCGGAGTGTGGGTGCAGCCGGGAGGGGCGGGAGGGGGTCGGGGACCCACAGGTCGGGGAGGTGGGAGCCTGGCCTCCCTCACAGCCCCTCCCACCTCACCTGTAATAATCTTCCTGACTTGGGAGGTGGCCACCATGCATGTGCGGGTGTCCGTGCAGCCACTGCTGCTCCATGGCCAGTCTCTGCAGCTCTGCCGACTGGGCGTGCATGGCCTGCAGCTGGTGGGCCGCCGACATGGGGGGTGGGATGGCCCCAGGCAGGTCTCGGGGGTAGGGGGTGCCTGCCAAACACAGAACAGCCTCTGAGACAGAAAGGCCAGGATGAGGCTGGCAAGGAGCTCGGGTCAGGAGGGAGCCTCCCAAGGGGACGGGCAAGAAGCCACCTCACCGGCAGGCAGCACCGGAGCAGAGCCCCCACCCACCCGCAAGAGAGAAGTGCAGCTCCCGGACCCCCTGGCCCTGGGCCCCGTCCTCCTCAGCCTACTGACTGGTCCTCACAGAGGCCTGCCCTCAGCCCTCCTCTGAGTTCGGCACTCCGCTATCTCTTCCCTGCCCACCATCGTCCCGGCTCCTGATATACGTTTACACCCCTGACCCCCGGCTCCCTGGGGACAGGAGTCTGCCTGCCTTGTTCCCAAGGAGCCTCCCAACACTCAAGAGGTATGTGCTGAATACACGAATACATGAACGAACGGGGACGCTGCGGCAGACCACCCCCCCCAGCTCTGCCCTGGACCCCACCCCTTCCCCAGGCGCGCTCTTACCAAAAACTGGATGGCGAAGCATCTCGTGCTCGTGGGGGGGCTGTCCAAGCAGAGGGCTGGGGAGGGTGCCAGGGGGGTAGGGAAAGCGAGCCAGGTGCGGGCCAGCGGTCAGGGGGTCAACCAGCGGGTGAACTGGGCCTGCTGAACCTAGGAAAAGGGGCAGAAGTGCACATGCAGGCGGCGCAGGGCTCTGGGGGGGCCTCTCGCCGTTTGCCCTCGTTGGCGGCAACTCCCAGGGACCTGCTCCTCTCCACGGCTGGCTTCTGGTCACCAGGGCCGCCAGCAACCCCGACCCAAAGTAGCTGTAGCCCTCCGCGGCCTCCCCGTCCCTACAGCGGAGCTCTGGAGGGCCGCAAAGTGAAGAGCTGGCCACGACTTTCCTCCCCCTCCCCCCCTCCTTCTCAGTGCGCCCGCAGGCAAAGCCTCCCCATCCTCGTTTCGCCCAGGACCCTGGATCAGCAGATCCCGCCTGGCCGACTGCCCCAGGCCCCCCTGTGCCTTCAGGTCCACAGGAACCCCAGGGCCGCTCCAGCCCTGCCCCAGCCAGCGTCCCCCCTCCCAGCTCGGCTGGACTGGCACCCTCCCCAGGGCTGCCTCCCGAGCCCTTCAGCCACAGGACCCGAAGGCAGCCAACAGAGCAGGCGCTGCCGGACGGGGGCTCACTAAGCCCCGCCCTCCACAGACCTCCCGGCCGCGCCCCCCGCATGTCCTCTGCCCTTGGCTCCCTGGAGTCCCCACCTTGGTGGAGGGGGTCCTGCTGGTGGAGGTGGAGGTGCGAGTGGATGTGGGAGTGCTGGTGGTGGTGCGGGGTCACGTTGAACATCTGCAGCCGCGCCAGGGGGTCGCTGGTCAGCGAGGCCATGCGCTCGGCGTGGATGCGCTCGGCCGCCAGTCTGTCCGGGTAGCTCATTTCGGGCCGCAGCTGGGGGCCCGCCAGGGCCAGTCTCTCCCTCTCCAAGGGGTTCAGGCCAGGGTGGAAAGACGCGAAAGGGTGGGGGCCGGCGGCGGGGGGGATGGTGAGGGCGCCGTGCCGGGCGAAGTGCTCCATGGGGTTGGCGGCCGGGTGCAGTGGGTCCAGCTCCGGGGGCTTCACCTCGAAGCCCGGCTTCATCCGCTCCCGCAGCTCGCGCTCCCGGATCTCGCGCTCCCGGATCTCGCGTTCCCGGAGCTCCCGCTCGCGGATGGTGGGGTCGACGTTGTAGAGGCCGGGCATGTGGTAGGCCAGCAGCGGGTCGGTGGGGTTGAGGGGCACGTAGAAGGGGTGGTTACGGTTGGTGGGCGACATGACGTGGGGCCGGGCGTACTCGCTCAGAGTCCGGAGGGCCGGCGTGTCGGGCCCGATGTACGGGGGCACGGCCGCGATGGTGGTGGGCGGGGGCTCGAAGGAGGGCCGCATGTGGCCGGGACCCCCGAGCTGGGGGTCGCCGAGGCGGCCTTCGTGCGCCGAGCTGGACGCCTTCTGCTAAAGAAAAAGAGGCCGTGAGGGCTGGGCGCGCCCAGCCGCCGGCCCAGCCAACTGGGTCCCCCCGTGCCCCAGACCCAGACCCGGACCCGGCCCAGCCGAGGTCCAGGCCCTGCAGTGGCGGGGCACCCAGGGCCCGGATGGGTCCGCGTATCTGGGACACAGAGGCAACGCGGGTGGCTGCCGAGAGGGCCCACCCGCGAAGCGAGCGCGGGGACCGGCCCTCGGGAGCCCTCCACGCAGGGCAGGCTGCCCGCCGACTCACGGCCGCTCGCTCCGCCTCCCGCTCCCGCTCGCGCTCCCGCTCGCGCTCCTTCTCTTTCTCCTTCTCCCGCTCCCGCTCCTCTCGCGCCTTCTGCTCGGCCTCCCGCTTGGCCTTCTCGATGGCCTCCTCCCTCTTCTTGGCCAGCTTGGACCCCGCCAGAGGCATGAAGTACAGGTCTGTCCGCGCACACGAGTTGTAACCCCGGTCCAGGTGTTTGTAGAACCTAAAAAAGCCCCGGGTCTCACTGGGGTCCCTGCCGAGGTCCCAGATGCCCAGCTGTCCCTGCCCCAGACGTGCCTGGTTCCCGGGGACCAATACCTGGCGGACTGGCTGGCGTGGCTGGGGGTATCCACCACAGTGGGCTCAGGGGACGGGCTCCGAGGCGGGGGAGGGGGGCTCTCGGGCTCCTCAGCTTCGTCCAGGGCCTCTTCCTTGACCTGGACGGTGGGCAGCGGGCAGGCTGCCCCCCCAGCTACGCTGCCTCCCGCAGCGACGGGGGCAGAGCAGGGCGGCTGGGCCGAGGGGCCAGGCCCCGCCGGGGGGGTGGAGGTGGAGGTGCAAGTCGGAGGGGTGATGGGAGGAGGGGCCGCAGGGGCAAAGGGGTGCTGGGCAAACGGGGGCTGGGGGGGGACCGGGTGGAGGCCCGTGGGGGGGTGGGAGGCAGGGGCCAGGCTCTGGCTCTGGGTCAGCACGGGGGGCTGGGCCGGGGAGGAGGGCAGAGGCTGGCTCTGGGGCATGAGCTGCAGGGGAGGGGGGTGGGCCGAGGGCGGGTGGTGCGTGGACAGGGAGCTCAGGGGCTTCAGGGCCGGAGGGGGCGGGAGGTTGGCGTTCATGGAGAAGGGCGAGGGCCCCGAGAGGTGAGGCGTGTGCTTGTGGGCCTGGGGCGCCGGCAACTGGGGGATGGGTGTGGTGGGCGGGGGCTTGATGTGGGGCATGGCCAAGGGCGCGGGTGGCAGGGGCTGCTCCCGAGGGGGCTGCGGGGGCTGCAACGCTGACTGAGAGGCGGGCGGCTGCAGGGAGGCATGAGGGTGGGCCGCCGCCTGGGAGGCCTGCGGAGGGAGGCCGAAGGGCTGCGGGGGGCCTGGGTGCTGCAGCAGCGGCCCAGCCTGGAGGCCGTGAGGGCCGGGCGGGCCCTGACCGTGCAGGGGGGGCTGGGGGTGGGGCGGGCCGGGGGTGGCACCGGCCGGCCCGGTCAGCGGCTGCAGCGGGGGGTGCGGTGAGGGCAGCCGCTGTGCGTGCAGGGCGGGCGCCTGCTGGACGTGGGCGTGGGGAGCGGGAGCCGAGGACGCCTGCGGCTGGGTGGGGGGCTGGGAGGTCGACGGGGAGCCCTGCGACGGGGTGGTGGCGGTGGGCGTGGGCCCTGGCGTGGGTGGCTGGGCAGTCCCTGCCGCGGCCGACGAGGGAGCTGGAGCGGCCCCACTGGGAGCCTGCAAGGCCGGGGGCTGGGCCTGCAGCATCTGCTGCTGGGCCGAGGAGTCGGAGTCGCTCTCGTTGTCCTGGGGGCTGGGGATGCTGGGGGATGTGCTACGATTGTCCTGGTCGATGTCTTTGGGGTCACTGCTGCCCTCATCATTGACGCTGCGGCTGTCCGAGCTCTCTCCCTCGCCTTCGGACGGCGAGTTGGGCCGACTGATCTCCTAGGGCCAGAGAGAGGAGGGCGGACGCTCTAGGGGGAGCTGGGGCGCCCTCTGCCCTGCCGCACGGTGAGGTTTGGCAGATGAGGCAGCACGCGCGGCTCCGGGGACCACGGGTCCTGCCTGGACCCGGCCAGTCTCGGGGGCCGCTCTCTAGGCCCCTCCCTGGGAGACGGGACACGACCTCCGCCCAGCGAGAATCCGGGCTGGGGCTTCTCAAGGGACATTAGCTTCCAGCTGTAGTCAGCGTGGCTCAGCCACAAATCTCACCTGGGTTTTTGTCTTCTTGGAGCTGGTCCTGTCGGCCTCATCCGTATCAGAGGCCACCTTCTCCCGCTGGCGCTTGGTGCTCTTGAGAGGGGACGAGGCTTCCTCCTTCACCTTCTGAGGCGGGAGAGCCCACAAAAGGAGACTCAGGCTGAGGGAGGATGGGCCGGCAGCCTCGGGGCGGGGGGGTTGGGGGGTGGGGTGCGGGTGTGTGTGTGTGTCAACTGCTTGCTGACACCTGGCCCCCTGCACGCCACGCGCCATCCCCCAAAACAAGTAAGCTCTGGAAGAGGCCAGTGGGCCCAGGAAGGAACAAGTATCTGGGGATGGGAAACTCAAGGCAGAGGTGGCCCCCAAAGGTCTGTGCTGGGAACTGCATGGACCCCCATTCTCCAGGCCCCAGGCCAAGGCACTGATGGTGCCCAGGAGGCTCCACGAGTGACTGAGGGACACGGAGAAGCTGAGCACCGACTCAAGCAGCCCGGGTTTCAAGGGGAGGGTGGGCCCAGCACCTCACCTTGGCCGACTTCTTCACCGTCTCTGCTTTACTGTCGTTGCTGGAGGTGCTGGCAGCGCTGGGGGAGTTCCGGCCGCTGGAGCGGATGTCTTCATTGATGGGCGAGGCGCGACCATCAGGGCTGGCTGGCTGCTTCTTCCGACCACTGCGCAGTGTAGACATCTGTCCACCCCAACCGGAGGCTGGTGAGACTGGGCCCCAGTTCCCACACCGGCCACCTGAGCCCCGCTCCCAGGCAGGAGCCTCCAGAGCAGGTCCACCAACAGCCTCGCGGCAAATCCCAGCCCCTGGCCAACCACGGGGACCCCTGGCTGTCCCTGGCTGCACAGGGGTCGCCACGGGGTGAAGAAAGGAGGGGGTGAACGGGCGGGTTTACATGGAAAAGAGGGCGATTCTCAGCTTACACCCGAAGCGCTCGTCTCCAGGGACTGTCCTGAATGAGGCGAGCCTGCCTGAGGGCAGAAGTCGGGAGGGCAGCCCTACTCCGCGAGTTCCCCGAGGGACAGTTACACCTGAAGTCACCTCACCCTTTCTGTTTGCTCCACGTTAACTGCCCGCCCCTCCCACCAGATCCAAACACACACACTTGCTGATTTCACCTGACAGGACGGAAGTGACCCAAAGAGATGAGCAGTCAAATAATGCAGCTCAGCTCCTAAAACCACCAGGCCTTCAGCATGTTTCTGCAAAGCCATGGGGGCTCAGAAGAGACAGGGGTACAGCAATTCACACTGGTCTACCAGCTCCCCAAGGAAGATGCAAGGGAGGGAGAGAACAGAGGGCTCTTCCCAGCCCCACAGGCAAAAAGCTAATTAATGCCTTCGGGCAAGTCATTTCACCTTCGGGGGGTCTGTTTCTCTACCCGAAATGAAACACACCTACCATCCTCCCTCTGATGGGCGCAAGCCCCCAGCCTGCTAGGAACCTGGAAAAGCGGTCTGGCTGCCTGGCCACGGGGACTCACCGAGCCACGACTCCGCCGTGTCCTCATGCTATGTTTCCCACTGGGCCCATCGTCTTCCTCTTTCACAGGTTTGAACATAAATGGTGGGGGGTCCACGGGCTTCTCGATGGGGGGTAGCTCGCCGTATTTCTTGAAGTGAATGCGGCAGTCTGTACAGAGCAGGATGTTCTCCCGGCCCCCGTGGTGCCAGTCTTTGGAGGCTGTGCGAGGGAAGAGGGGCGGGGGTGCCAACCTCAACAACCAGCGCCCCTGGGGACAGACATCGGAGCAGGGAGGCCCTTCCATGGGCTCAGCTGACCCCGGTGTCACGAGAACCATGTAGCGCTGAGCTTGGACAAACACGTGTCACCCAGACCACAGAGGTACTAGTGTCGCCCTGCTCTCCCCCTGGAAGGGAGAGGACTTCAGGACTACCCACCACCCACGCCTCATCTCAGGAGACCCCGGAAGAGCTGGCAGCAGGCTCCCAGGGAACACAGGCCCCGACCTCGAACAAGCCTGTCCTACCCACTGGGCGGCACTCCATCCTGAACGCTAACAGGAGAGTCAAGTAAAACAAAGATCTTCAACTTCCTAAGTAACCCTGAAGACAATGCGAATGTCAAGTCACTGACTGCCCAGACAGGCCTCCGATTCGATTCCCCAAACGTGCAGAACCGGAAGTGCCCGAGCCTGGCCGTTCCAGCGCAGGGCCCCCTGCCCACCACGCCCCACTTACTGGTGCTGAAGCAGTGGCGGCAGGCGTAGCCCTTCAGCTCCTGTTCGCTGTCCTCACTGTCGAAGTCATCCTCACTGGCTGAACTCAGGTCCACTGGGCATGATGCACACACAAGGGGGTGGGGGGAGACACCATCATGCTGGGCCAAGACCACCCGTCACCTCTGACCTGCCCCAGGCTCTGAGCCAACAGTCAGAGTGGCCCAGCAGGCTGGGTGGGGCACTGTTCACAAAGGACCACTCTGAATTTCTCAGGGCCAGTCGTCAGAACAAAGAACTTGTGTTATGAGGGGTGGTACCCGAGGGTCTGCCCTGCCACTCCGCGGGGGGACTGCTGTCACCCCTCAATCCCGGGGTGGCTGGCACTGATGCCCACAGCTGGTGGACATGAACAGGGCAAAGTGCACCTGCGACGCCCTCCCTGACATCCTGAGGAATTCCCTCTCCATCAAGCCCTAGCCCCTCCGGCCCTATGGGATTATTTCTTGTTTGCGTAAGCAACGTAAGCGGCCCTCAGGCTGAGTGCCCTGAGCCAGGGCAGAACCCCAGGGCACTACTCTAGTTTTCAGAGGTTAAGAAGGTGTGGGCTTCACTGTCATATCAGATTGCAAGTCACAGGGGACCAAGAGGAGAATCACAATAAAGTAGCAGGAAAAAGAAGAAAACGTTAATCTGACCGTACTGCACCCAATACAAGTGCAGTACACCATCGGCTAAGGGAAAACGTCCTCTGAAGTCATCAATAACGCCTCAGGCCAAGGCCAAGGCTTATATTTTTGTAAAAGATGATGTTGAGTTTAAGGAAAATCTAAATGTACGAATAGTTTGTAAAACTCTCCCTACCAAATCCCCCGAGTCAGTGAGACACTTAGGTCAGGCTTTGTACCTCCCCGCCCCACACACACGAGAGCTGTGCCAGGGATGCCTATGAAAGCAGGCCCACCCACAGCTGGGACATGTGGCTGCGTATGCAAAGCCCCCACTTACAGAATTCACTGGACGGGGGTCTGGAGGGCGTGTTGACGGGCGTGGATGCAGTGCGGGTCTTAATCCTCCTGAACACGGCCTGCCTGCGGTGCCTGCGGTGAGCTCGGGAGCTGGCTGCTTCCGGGGTTTTCTTCCAGTAGTAGTAGAAGGTGATCAGTTCTCCCTGCACGAAAGAAGGGCCGGCTGGGAGGGAAGCGCGCTCGTCCTAGCACTGCCTCTTGCACCGTGAGCAGAGGCTGGCTTTACGAAAGCTGTCCGGAGGCCTGCGCTCCCTCAAGACACACCTGCAGAGCTGCCGGGCCACTGGGGCCAGACCCTTGGAGCGTTAACTTCTAGACATCAGGAACCTTCATTTGCTCAACAGCTATCTGCTAGGTGCCTACTATGTGCAGATGCCGCCACTATTCTAAGCACTGGAGGTGCATCAATACATCACTGACAGAAAGGAAGATCCCTGCCCTCCAGCTGTGTGTGTGTGTGTGTGTGCATGGGTGCACAGACAGAGGATGATCTCTTCACAGCGTTTCAGTGAATCCACACAGGGGCGACACAGAAATACCCGGCCAGTTAGACCAATCCAGAAACCAAAGCAAACGACTGAGGTGGCAGGGACTGAGGCCAGGAGGGAGGTCAGGAAGAACAGACCCCAAACCCAGGCAAATGCTCTACAGCCGAATGCCCACCCCGGACCAGCTGGCACTGGGTGCTGAAGGCGAGACCGGGGCCTGGCGAGAAAGATTAAGAGTGGACACAGCACACAGTGGTGCTGGGTGGAGATGAAAGGCCACATGTCACGAGGTCAGTGTTTCAGGCCAAAGGAGCTCCTCGTTTCATGCATGGCCCAAAAGAAAGGGAGGCAAGACATCTTTCTAAACAAAACAGCAAGTGGACATGAGTCCAAGTGCAACTTGAAAAAAAAAAGTGTTTTTGGCACTCCCAGCCCCAAGGGGCTCAACGGGCACACCATACGTGTACACACACAGGGGGGTGGGGGTGGGGGACGGTCGTATGGTGTGTTCCACTAACCCTGGCTGACAAAAGACTGTTTTCTTAAAACAAACACCCCAAGATAAAGTGCCTCTACTTGGAATGTTTAAAAAACAGTTAAAACAGACTTCCCTGGTGGTGCAGTGGTTAAGAATCTGCCTGCCAATGCAGGGGACACGGGTTCCAGCCCTGGTCCGGGAAGATCCCACGTGCCGCAGACCAACTAAGCCTGTGCACCACAACTACTGAGCCTGCGCTCTAGAGCCCATGCTCCACAACAAGAGAAGCCAAGGCAATGAGAAGCCCGTGCACTGCAATGAAGAGTAGCCCCTGCTCACCACAACTAGAGAAAGCCTGCGTGCAGCAATGAAGACCCAATGCAGCCAAAAATAAATAAATTAAATAAATAAATTTATTTTTTAAAAAACCAGTTAAAACAGTAAGAGAGCCTCAATCACACTGATCTTCCCTAATTAAATCAATACTGTAGAAAGTCAGTTAACCTGACAGACGGTATCTTGGGACGTGTCCCTGGCAGGGGGGAGGCAGAAGGTGTGTGGTGGTGCGCCCCGCATCCGAAGGTGGGAGCTACTTGGCCAGAGCCCACCCTGCCTCACAGAAGGCTCTCTGCCTTGTGAATGGAGGGGCCACAAAAGAGAAGCGAAGATCCTGTCCTCCAGGGACCTGAGGTCTAGCTGGAAAGACCAGTGTTGACGAGACTGAAAGAGACAGAGAAGCACAGGTACCACACAATGAACTCCTGGGGCTGGTGGAGTGCCCAGTCAGATGAGGTTTCAATGAACACACCCCCAGAAGGAACGGCCTGGGAACCCAACGGCAAGTAAGCTGGGAGAGGAGTGGGCGGATCTGAGGTGGGGAAATGGCTTCCGCAAAGCAGGTGACGCACGTGTGCTGAGTACTCGCTACTGAGAGCTGGATTCTTTTCTTTTCTTTTTTTTTGAGGAAAAAAAGGTTAGACTTTATTTTATTGCCCAGATTCTATTTTTATCTCCAGAGAGCTGGATTCTTTCTGCATTTTTTTTCTTTTTGGCTGCATTGAGTCTTTGTTGCTGCGTGCGGGCTTTCTCTAGTTGCGCCGAGTGGAGGCTACTCTTCGTTGCGGTACACGGGCTTCTAATTGCGGTGGCTTCTCTTGTTGCAGAGCACGGGCTCTAGGCACGTGGGCTTCAGTAGTTGTGGCTTGTGGGCTCTAGAGCGCAGGCTCAGGAGTTGTGGCTCACGGGCTTAGCTGCTCGGCGGCACATGGGCTCTGCCTGGACCCGGGCTCGAACCCGTGTCCCCTGCATTGGCAGGCGGATTCTTAACCGATGCGCCACCCGGGAAGTCCCATCTCTGTGCATTTTCTAAGACACAGAACCACAGCTGTCATCAGACCCTTAAAGGATCTGTGATTCAGGGACTCCTGACCAGCTCCCACAAGGCTACAGCCTGTATCTCTTGGAGCTGTGGCTGTGCTTTAGTCTTTCCAAGCACCACTGAACGAAACGCTAGGGACTGCCAGTGTTTTAAGAGATGAAGCATGACCCCAGGCCAAGGAGGCCAGGAACCAGCCACCAAGGACACTTCCCACCCCCTGTTCAGTTCCATGAGATGGTAACTGAACAACAAGGGAAAATGTAGGAATTGCCCTTGGATTCCTACCTTGTCTATTACATGTCAGACCACAAATGCAGGCTGTACGATGGTCCCCATGGTGAGTGGAGTATCCTGAGCCCCTAAGGTCTCGATCTAAGAAACCTCCCGCTTCTGCCTCTTTACTTCCTACCTTCCTGACTTGGAAAGTCATTTATCTATACTGATCTTTTGCTGTTGGCAGGCTCAAACTCATAAATCCACTAGGGGATTAAGAGACCTGTGCTGACATAAAAGTGACCTGGCTCTGGTTTTCCTACGAGAAAACACAGAACAGAAGCCAAGGCAGGTCAGTGTCACCCTTCAAACACTGTGTCAGAGTGGCGCGCTTCATCAGTTCAAAAGGGCAGCTGGTGCAGTAAATCATGGCCCAATCCCAGGGCTGGAAAAAAGAATGAGGAAATCCAAAGTGGTTCCTGTTCCTCCCACCTCCACCTATAGCTGAAGCTGTTTTAGGGGTCAAGGGTGACAGAGGCCTCGGATGGTGGAAGGAAACAAAAATGGGCGAGAAACCTGGAGGGGAGGCACGACCACCAGCGTCTCTGTCACACCTCGGTCTGACGTGAAGGCTGTGAACAAGAGCCGCCCTGACGTTTCTGCTCAGCCCTGGTCCGTGTGCACTACTGACTCACACGGTTATGAGGGATCCTTTCTATGTCTCACACGTGAATGTTCTGAAGGAGTTTCAAATGGTATCAAAAGATGGCATGGGGACTTCCCTGGTGGCGCAGTGGTTAAGAATCTGCCTGCCAATGCAGGGGACACGGGTTCGAGCCCTGGTCCGGGAAGATCCCACATGCTGCAGAGCAACTAAGCCTGTGCGCCACAACTACTGAGCCTGCACGCCACAACTACTGAAGCCTGCGCTCCGCAACAAGAAAAGCCAGTGCAATGAGAAGCCCGTACACTGCAACGAAAAGTAGCCTCCGCTCGCCACAACTAGAGAAAGCCCGCGTACAGCAACGAAGACCCAACGCAGCCAGATATAAAATAAAATAAAGTAAAATAAAATAAAATAGAAACAGCTTTTAAACAAGGAGCCCAGAACAGATTCCACCATCTGAGTACCAAGGATCAAAATGACCGAGTCTGAAGGACTGTTGACATTAAAATGAAAGAATATAAATTTCAAAATTCAGGAAGATAGGGGAGTGACGAGAAATCTCATACACTGCTGGTGGAAATGTAAAATGGTCAAAGCACTTTGTAAAACCGTTTGGCAGTTCTTAGAAAGCCAAATAGGTACCATACGACCTAGCAAATGATTCGACTCCGAGGTGTTTACCCCAAAGGAATAAAAACATATGTGCACACGAAGACTTTTATACAAGTGTTCATTAAACTTTACTCTTCATAGCCAAAAACCGGAACAAGTCAAACAGCCCCTCAACGGGAAAACGGATAAACATATTATGGTACACCCACTCACAAGAATACCACTTGGCAGTAAAAAGGAACAAACTACTGAGGGATACAACCAATGGATGAATCTCAAAGACATCATGTTGAATGAAAGCAGCCAAACACCAAAGGGTGCATCCAGACTGTGTGATTCCATTCCAGAAAAGACAAATGAGTGGTCACCTGGAGTCTGGAGCATGAGGGGTAGGCAACGGAGATCTTCTGGGGTGATGGGGCTGGTTCTATACATCGACGGTGGTGGTGTTACATGGATGTATATTACATGGATGTATACAGCTGTCAACACTCACTGAACTTGTGCACTTCAAGTGGGTGCATTTTTATGATCTATATGGTAAGCACACCATACATCAATGAGTTGACTACAAAAGAAAAAGAAAAAAATCCAGACCAGGTTTTATCAGCTGCCTCTCAACCACTGTAATGTCTAGGAAGGGATTAAACATTGGAATGGAGCAAATCTAGGAGGATTAGAAACAGTATATTGGTGACTGCATGGGTGGCTAGGTCATGAGCACAAACAAAAGAATATGTCGGGGAAAGCTTTCGTTCTACAAATAGGGAGCGAAGCAGCTCGAGGCCTCACCAGGAATGAAGTCAATTGAACTTTAATCAAACATGCATAGCGTGTGCTGTGGAGACCCACTGCACATAAATTCAGGGAACAAAAGCTGTTGCAGAAATCAATAGCTTACTGAAACATTAACACAGGCAATCACTGATCAAAAGGCAGCTCCACAAAGGCAGCCTTGCAAATGAGCTCCTGCTTGCGTTGCAAGCGCACACAGAGGCATAAACGCTGTCGACACGAATGGCCTGTAACCATCATTTTGTCCCCAGTGCTCGAACCTCATCCCGCAACAAGGTCTCACAGTCAACACGCCTCGCGTCTCGGGGCAGAACTGCACAGGCTCAAGGAACTAAACTGGTTTAGTGCCTGGGCAAAGAAGCAAAGGAAGGGGCTGACGTCATCTCCCAGAGAAAGCCGGCGCGCAGCAACGAAGGCCCAACGCGGTCAAAAATAAACAAACAAACAAACAAAATATATATATTAAAATAAAGAATGGATAAACAACAAGGTCCTACTGTATAGCACAGGGGCTATATTCACTATCCTGTGGTGAAGCATAATGGAAAAGAATATTAAAAAAAAGAATGTCTGCATGTGTGTAACTGGGTCACTTTGCTGTCCAGCAGAGATGGGCACAACATTGTAAATCAACTCGACTTCAATTAAAAAAACAAGATAATTTCTTTCTCTGAAGTAAGATGAGCTACATGTCTTCTCTCTAAGGGACCTTGGGGAAATGAAAGCATAGAAGAGACTGTTGAAGAGGAAGGCGCTGTAGGCACTTCAAGTATCAAAGGTTCGTCGTCAGGGAGCACGTCTGTCCCCAGGACCATCACAGAGCAAGCTCCCCACGCCCCGGGTTCTCTCCCCGCAGCCCAGCACGAACTCCCCAGACACGGGCCCTCTGGGAGGCTAGTGCGGAGGCAGGAACAGGCAGTCGATTATTTTGATCCCATTACTGAAGCCTAAGGGTACAGCCAAGACTGAGTCCAATTTGCTGTAACTGTCACATAATTATTACTGCTATAACCATCACACAGAAGTCTCAACCCTCCAAGGTGGTGGAAGATGAGGTCCAGGGATCCCCGCCCACACACGGAGTCCAGGGTTGCCATCTATGATCAGGTCCTCTCTTTACAAGCCAAGGGAGGCCTCCGTCTTTTGTAAATAACCCTGTACACGCACACCTCGCTCTCCATTCAGGGTACACAACAGTGTTCCTTTCTCTTCCATTCTGACAACACGGTTCTGTGAACTGGCAGAAAACAACGATGCCCACTGGTCTTCGGTTAAGCTGTACTAAGCAAGGCCCTGGAAACCAGTCTCCTGCTTCCGGAACACGCAGGGAGGCAGGTGGGTACTGAACCCGGTCCCTGCACCGTACTCAGTGCCCAGCACCAGCCTCAGGAGGTACCCAGTGGGGGGCGCCCACAAGTGCCCTTTCTGCTGGTGAGGGGAAAGGGACTTCTCCTTTACCAAAGTTTCAACAGGCACCCTCCTCTCCTGGCCAAACACTGCCTACTAAGTGGGGGAGGGCTGGGGGGACAACAGAAGAGATGGGATGGAGCGGCAGGCCTGGAGCTGCTCATGATGATGGCATTATAAACACGGTTTCTTCTGAAGCTATTTTACAGGCACTTCAAGGCCACCTACCACAGTCAGCAGACAACGTGGTGGACAGGCCCTACGAAGTGGCAACTGACCTTCACACGCAACTGACACACCCCACTGCAGGGGTTAGAAAGTAGGCATTCAGAAGAAATTATCTTATTTCTCTAAGACGTATTATTAACTGTTCAGACGCTAAATAAGTATTTTAACTTGTGGAGCAAGCACCGCTAAGTGACCTCCACACAACGCCTGAAGTCAGCATGCCGATGGCCAATTAGCATCAGAGTGGTGTTCCTCTGCTAAAACTTCTGTTTGAAGAATGCCCTTCAGTCGCCATCTGGCTCCTTCTTTGGCGGTCCAGGTAAAACGGGTGAAGAAACCCACCACTATGGAGAGATCTAAAGCTTTAAAAAAAAAAAAAAAACACAAGTGTGTTTTTCCAGGGAGAAGGTCCAGGAAGCAATGAGTAGTTATGAAATAAGGCCCCAAACCCAGTGGGGCAGGAGGGAGAAGGAAACATGGCCCAGAGTTGCTTCGAGCTGCTTCATTCCCCAACCCAGGGCCCCCGGAAATGACACCGTGGCCACCAGAGCTGGTGCTAGGAAGCCTGCCTGGGACGTGTCTCCTGGGAAGAGCTGCTCTAACCAGAGCCGAGCTCAGGCCCTCTGATTTCCATGGCCACCTCTGCCTGGGAATTACAGCTGCATTGTTTCTTGGCAAAAACTACTAATTCAAGGGTAGTGAAGCAAGTCAGTTAAATTTCCTGGCACAGACTCCCAGGCAAGTCATTCTTTCCCTTCACTCCCTGAGGATTCAGGGGCTGAATCTGACAACTGTTTAGAACATCTGAGGTGAGAAGCCGGGCACTGGGTAGAACCGTCCACTGTCTTTAGGGGCAGCCACCTTTACAGATCTTTTTCCAGCAGGCAACTGGTTGTCTTCCAGCAACAACTCTGGTAATTAAAGCAATGCTGCCCTGGGCTCCTTCTTTTGTTAACCAACCGAATCCCCTAATCGCTAAAGGAGCCCCCAGCCAGCTGGCTCGGCTGCTAATCGTTAAATACCACCTCTGTGGTCTCGGAGTGCACTTGGGAGGACGATGACATGCTTGAAGGCGCGCAGCAGAAAACCACAGCCTCCTGACCTAGCGGGCCACGAGGGAGGAAGCCCCACGCGAGGGGGTATCCTGCTTCGGGGCAGGCTCCGGACGGACCCTCCTTACCCTCTTTACCCACATCCGGCTCCTTTCCTGGAGAGACAAAGGGAAGGGAGGAAAGGCAAGACCGTGGAAGTCCGGGAAGGCCTCCTGGGTGTAACTGGTTAAAACGACAAGGCCAGGTGAAGACACTCAGAGATATTCCTGAACCAGGCACTCTGCTGCCCCTGTTTAAAATCTCAATCGTGCAGGGGAAAGGAAAGAAAAAATGCTTTTCTTTTCTTTTCTTTTTAAACAATTACCACCACTACATGTGAACATTGTGAAGGAATGGGAATAGATCTGGGTTTTTTAAACTCAAAATTGTACTGAGATTTCCTAAGCTCTACACTTCTTTAGCTGCTGACCTCGGCCACCTGCAGATCCTACCTCTGGTCCCACACCTTCTCGCGGATGTCCAGACCTGCGGTCCTGGGCTGGCTTGTCCCCTCCCACACAGAGACTAGGTCAGTCCTCCCAAAGCACAGCTCTGACCGCGTCAACTTTCCTCTCTGAATCACTGAAGGCTCCTCGAAGCCTACAGAACAAATGCCCAGCTGCTTCGCCGCTTCCTCCAGGCCTTTCCCTCTGTCCCCAGAAGACCTTTTGACTGCATTCCTCACCTCTCATGGTCTCTGGCTGATGCCAAACACGACGGCCAGTTCACTGTTCCCCAGTGCTTTCCTGCTGCTGGCAGGACGCAGCCCCATGAACCGCTCACTACTCTGTCTCCTTGACGTCCGGTCCAAGCCCTCCTCACCACTCAGGGCTCCGGCCACCCCAGATGTCGTCTTCTCCTCGAAGCCCTCCTTCACCCGTCTCCCCAACCACGAAGCCATCGCAATGTCGTCTCACTCCTCCGTGCTGTACACACAGGCTCTCCCTCGACTGCAACCATGAATGAGCTTGTCCAGCTCCCCAAGTCGATGTCCACCTCATCTGTGGGACCCACCCCAGAGGTCTAGGGCAACATCTTGAATATAATGAGTATTCATTAAACATCTGACGGAATGAGTATTTCTTGAGAACTAAAATTCAACGGAAACAAACACTAAAAGGGTAAAACTTTTGAGAAATGGAAGCAAGATTGCCAACTTTTTATTTTGCCAAGTAAGGTCACTGAAAATAACTGCCTGATCTCACCATTATTTCAGAAAAGAAATAGACAATCTCCAAATAAGGGTTCCTTAATTTGATATTTAGTGTTACGCAAAATGACTACATTGTTCTTATTTTTCATTTCCCACAGGGTGGTGAAAACTGAATCCTTGCGCGTGCGTGGTCACTTGGAAGCAGCTGCTCTAAAGGTGGGCGTCAGGGCTGGCGGGAGGGTGGGCTTAGGAATCCAACACCACCACTTCCTCACCAGTAGCTTTATTTACAAACCAACAAACCACCTTTTACTGGGCTATAAAACCTATAATAACAATAGCTAAGCACTATAAATATGCACTTTCCATACTTTAATATATTTAATCTTCATAGTACCCTCATATCTTCATTACCCCTGCTTTACAAATGAAACAACCAAGCCACAGGGAGAAGAGGTCATAGCTTCAGCTGGCAGCCCTGGGGGTCTGGCTCCAGAGTCTTCTGTTCGTAACCACTCTGCTATGAAGTAAGGGGAAACAGCAAGTCAGAGGCTCAAATTCGGGTTATCTTTGATCTACAGAGTTCATTTCTATAGTATCTTAAACCCGCTAACTGGAGCCTGGATAGTGGTGGTTGAAGAGCACAGAAGAGCCCTGTGCATCCCTGATCACAACGGGCAGCTGGCCTTCCCACCTCAGGGAGAAACACACCCCTCCTCCACCACCCCACCTATGAATTACAGAACCGCACCCGCCCGAAGCAACTCTTGGGGGGACCAAGGTCACACACACATTTGGTAGGCACGAGTGCACAATGAGAATTATGCACAAGCCCAGAGAAACACGTCCTACTTCCCATACCAAGAACAGACACCAGGGACAAGACTGGACGGACTCTGGTGGCCCACTGCCATGGGCACCCTCCTGACCTGCTCGCCACGCCTCGGGCCGTCCAGGGGCTCCCGTTACAGAAGCCCTCTGCCCACTTCTCACTCTAGGCTACAAATGTCACAGACCTGTGCCGAGCAAAGGGCCTTCACACGCCTCTTCACCCCAAAGCAGTGACTCTTCCTTCCCCGAGGAAGCTTGATAATTTAGATCCTGTAGAGCCCCTCAAGAAAAGACTTCTGCACATGCTACAGGGCATCCTTCCAAACTACTTCGAGCTAGAGGCATCTAATTAAAGGAGCGACTTCCAACTGTGACTCATGGGCCGCTGCGGGGAGCTCCTGAGCCTCCACTCTTGCTGCCTCCTCCCCAGGAGGCTCCATTAAACCACCAGCTGAGCGCCCGCAGAAGGTTCTGCCACTTCACCAAAAACAACGACAGTAACAAAACGTAAGTAACAGATCTGGAAGTGACTCATTTGAAGATACAGATCAAGACCATCACGAATTGGTCTAAAGCCCAGCCGGAACTGAAGGGCTCCCAGCCACGTGCGGGGCCCACACCAGCCTCTGGCACAGCACGTGACCAACCGCCTTCGCTTAACACGGATCCCCGCAGAAGCGCCCACTGGGGGGGGGGGGGGCTTTATTTTTGGTTTTACTGGAGTGTTTGTTTAAATACAGACTGTTAACATTTTAAATATAGTAACGTCAACACCAGGAGTCTCGTTTTCTCTGTAGGGCCTCCCAAACCTCAAGAATTCATTCATTGAAATCAGTTTTCTTTCCCACAAGCTGAATACTTCATTATTTCCTGAATTCACTTTATTGGAGTTCAGCAACAGGGCAACTGGGATTTCACGGCCACTGGGTCCATCACCACATCACGCTTCTTAATGTTTTCTAGTTCCTGTAACAAAACCACAATTCTACCAGCAAAGGGGGAGAAGAGAGAGGGGAAAAAGAAAGCCATAAAACTGTTAAAACCGCCATTCTCTGTCTCGTAAACATTTTTCTATTTATCGGCCTTTCATTGTCCGTGCAATCTTATTATCCCTGCACAGTATCAAAGTGACATCCGCCAGGGTCACCCTATAAAATATACATTGGCAATGTAACATTTAATGACAGGAATGGGACAAAAGATGAAGGATGGGAGAGGGTGGCATGCTACAGGACGTTTTAAAGGGAGCATCAGTTATATCTGTGCATTTCCCGAGGTGATAACTGAATAACGGGGCTGGAGGGAAAGCCATTTTTGAGCTCAGAAAGGACAGTCAGGAGACAATGTATTTGTACTGGAAAACCTGTAATGACTGCCAGGGAACGAGAGCAGCTACTGCAGCAACACTGCTTCTTCTATTTTATGCTTTTTAGGGACACACAGCAAATTACCAAGTACAATCAATTTCTGCAAGTTGAATTTTGAAATAAAGGATAGACTTCCTCATTACAAAGAAAGGAGGGAAAGGGGTATTTAATTTTGTCATTCTATCACATTTGTTTAATAAAAGGAACAGAAGCAAAGATTGCTCTTCAAAGCACAAAAACACAGTTACAGTACAGCATCCCAGATGCGAAACGTGTCATGTCTTTCACTTGAATTTTGGATTTAACCTAAGGCAAAGATCTTCGAAAAATCCAGACAAGCTTGCAAACCAAACCTGTGCTTCTCTGTGCTCCCGTCTCTCACACGCGGCCAGCAGTTGCTTCACGGCAGCTTTTAGCACAAAAGAACATGAAGGAGGAGGCCGAGGGGTCAGCAGCTCTCTACACACAAGCTGCTCCGGCTGAGGTGTCCCCCCCAATTCCTGTGCCTGTTCCTTCATGGTGAGCTCCTAGGAGAGGAGGTGAGGGGACCTCAAACTCCTCCAGCTGTGAGAAGATCGCCAGCAGGGGAGGCGGAGGACATCAGAGTTTGCTTGGGGGGGGGGCGTGAAGAGAGTAGCAAAGAGGAGCAGCAGCGTGGGAAAGCGGTGAGATAACCGGCCACGCAGGCCCTACCAGTGGGGGCCACGTCTCCCAGCTGATCCTAGAAGCTCTGGGTGGCAGATTTCCACATGGGTTTCCTCATCACCGCCTTCACTACGACCCAGGAGAAGCAGCCCAAGTCTGGAACACCTCACAGATGCCTGGGGTGCAGGAGACTTAGCTCACCTGGGCGGACGAGGTGGGAAGAAAGGGGACCACAGGATGGACAGATGGCTGCCGGCAGAACATGAGGGAAGCACCCGCCCCCCCGAGGCCCCCCAGGAAACAGCCTGTGCCACCCCCCACGAGGCTGCCATCGGAGGAAGGAAAGGTCACTCAGTCTGCGCTCCCAGGACGAGCAGGTGTGCTGGGCACCGTGACCACAGCTGCTCCGGGTTCCAGGGGGTCTCCGAGCATCGTGCAGGTGACTCACACGAACGCGCTCGCTATAGCTCAGAACACACGCAATGCGACCCACCAGGGCTCTGGGCTGTAGTTTACGAAAAGAACTTGTGGATCCCTCGCCACAGCCCGTGGGATGTGGGCTCGGAGGGCTCCCCGCGCCGCCGGCCCACCCAGGTTCCTATCTAAGCCTCCTCAGGGCTCCCCGTTGGGGGCTGGGGGGCTGGCCCCCGCGGGAGGCCGCTGCGGGTGCAGAGCCTGTGAGGGCGCACGGGTGGGTCAGTCCTCTCAGGGGTCCCTTAGGTTCCCTTGGCAGCATCCCCAGCCCGAAGGGGCTCGGGAAGATCACGCTGCCACCGTGGGGCTGACGGCCCAGAGGGGAGCTGGAAGCTTCCTTGGCCATCTAACCCACGTCTTTAAAACGCTGGATGGAGCCAGATCTCTGAAATAAACTGTATGGTAGGGACGACTCTCTAGGGCTGACTGGGATCTCTTCCCTCTTGGGTGACATGGTGCAAACTTATAATCAGCACGCCTTATGTGTGCATCAAAATCCCACAATCTCATTCTGGAGACAAATCACCAATGTTGCCATCCTGGGTGGGTGCACTCACCCCACTCTAGCTACCCCCTCTCCCCTGGACTGATATGAGGTGTGGCAGGAAGAGGTGAGGGGTGCTCCCGGGGGGATACCTGGACCACTTCCCCCCCCTCTTTTTTTAGCCACGCCTCGCGGCATGTGGGATCTTAGTTCCCCGACCAGGGATCAGACCTGCGTCCCCTGCATTGGAAGCGTGGAATCTTATCCACTGGACCGCCAGGGAAGTCCCCCAAACCACTCCCGACTTTATGTTGAGACCGGCCCGAGACGTGAAGGTGTTCTTGGCCCACTCTTGGGAAATAATTTTTCCCTCGTGCCCCATGTGTTGTTAAAAGGTCACTCTTGGGCACTGGGCTTTTGTAACAAAAAGTGACACAAAGGGAGGACACTGACAGATGAGCTCTGCATTCTTATTACCTAAACCTGAGTCCCAGAAACGACACTAAAAAGTCAAGAAACTTTTCATTAATTCAAGAGCTTTAAAGTCTTAAAGAGTTTCCAGTTGCAGAAAGCCTCAGAAACGGCCTTTATCCAGTTCTGCTTCACTTCCCCAAAGAAGTCAAAACCCTTTGCAGTGAAGGAGAACAGAAAGGTAGACGTTTCTCTGTGAGGCGACTTCGGGCTTGAGCCCATGGCCACCGGGCCCTACTCCGCCGAGAAAGCAGCCAGAGCCGGGGCAGAGAGCAGGACTGCCAAAGAGACATCCCTCAGGCCCTGGTCCCCATTTTAAAAATGGAGAACAGCACCTCACTCATTGAACTGTGACATTAAGAAGAGTTGATGCATACGAAACACTTCGGACAGTGCTTGGCCTATTGTAAAAGATACTTAACTGTTGGTCATGACACTGAAACAAACCAAAAAGTCCCAGTGGTGGTAGCAGCTACAATGCCTATTCTTTTGCCTGACTGGAAAATAACTGTATCACAGTCACAAACGAAACACGAAGTCCTAAGAAAGAGAGAGCAAGCAAGCTCAGCATTTCTAGAAACAGCAAAAGCATTAAATATTTTTTAAAATTCTGACTCAGAAAAAAAAAAAAAAAAGCAGAATTGAGCTGCACTGGCTAAAGAGTACAATTGTATTCAAGAAGCAACAGGGGGCCTCCCTGGTGGCGCAAGTGGTTGAGAGTCCGCCTGCCGATGCAGGGGATACGGGTTCGTGCCCCGGTCTGGGAGGATCCCATATGCCGCGGAGCGGCTGGGCCCGTGGGCCGTGGCCGCTGAGCCTGCGCGTCCGGAGCCTGCGCGTCCGGAGCCTGTGCTCCGCAACGGGGGAGGCCACAACAGTGAGAGGCCCGCATACCGCAAAAAAAAAAAAAAAAAAAAAAAAAAAAAAGAAGCAACAGGGATCTGAATGGTTCAAATGCTTACACTGGCCTAAGAGATGAACTCGCTGTACTTGTGGGCTGGCCATGCCCATCCCTGGGAGCCACAGGCACACACTCGAGCCCTGGTAATGCCAGAAACCTCACCAGTGTGGCCAAACTAGAACCACATATCCCAGGTCACCACCTTCTGCCACAAATGACCACTTCTCGCCTGCACCCATTAACCTATGTTCAGCACAAACCGAAACAGTACAATGAGCCAGAATCTAACCTAGAAACCAGTAACGCAACACATGGGCTTTAGGAGCCAGCACCCTAGTGCCGAGTTCCTCCCAGTCCTCCAGGACTGGCTATGTGTCCACGGGAAGGCTAGTTAACCTCTCTGAAACTCTACTTCCTCATCTGTAAACTAGGGCTGGTTCAATGGCTCCCTCCTTTACAAGGCTGTGGTTAGGACTGAAATGCCTAAGAGGGGCCTGACACATATGCTTAATAATGACAGCCATGATGTTTATTCTCTTTCCATTTGGGAAAAGGACTAGAAACTTAAAACTAAGTTCAACTTAAAGGACTAGTTTAATTAACTGAATTAAAAAAACAATCTTCCAAAGAACGGTTTCTGTAACTGACTTCCTTTTTCTAATACGTTCCCCCCAAGACTAGACACTTTATATAGTCAGAGAATAAGAGAATGCTAGGCGTAGCGAATGATAATGGTGTTTTGGGCAAGTTCATGGTACGAAAGACAGCACAGGTCAAAGGTCAGCATTCTCCCCAAAGCTCCCAAATAGAACCACCAGAACATATACTTACCTAAAAGCCTCACTGAGGCAACTGAAAAAGTCCTGTATCTGCCTAGCAGAAGCTTCCATTCTTAGATAATCATCACGAGAATGAGAACATGTAGTATCACTACACATTTCGGCAGGAATGAACTAAGAGAATGGACCTGCTATTCTGCAGCAGACTACTCTGGGGTTTACCAGTTGTCCCTACACTTCAATGCAGAATTAGCTTTAACAGACAAGTTGGAAAGGTCCAGCTTGGGGGACTTGCAACACCCCATTATTTAACTTCATGACACTCTTAAAAGTGCCAAAGAACGTTAATTACAGTGAACTTTGTTAGTGAACTTTAAAAATACTCTCTTATGAAAATGTGGAATATAATAGTGCCCCAAACCCCAGAATGAAAACTGCTGGCTTAGATCACAAACTCTTTAAGCAGAAAGAAAGTTGAAAAGACTCTCCAAGAGTTAAAGCTAGAAAGAATCTATGTTTCTTTTCTTTTTTTCTGCCCTCCCCTCCGTCCCCAAGAATCTATGTTTCTGATGCTGAGCTGAGGATGGAAAAAATGTTGTACAACTCGCTGTATCACCCCACAGCATCCCTGGGCCCACTGACTTGGGGGGGTCCGGGCTCTACAATCTATTCCATGTTGTGGCTGTCTCTCTGCCACTCCGTGCTGTGTAATCAGGGAATGTGTGAGCTGGGATGTCTGTGAAGTTCAGCCTACTTCTGAGTTACGTGTGTCCTCTTCCCACTGTCCAACTTTTTCCCCTCGGGACACTAGGTCAATTCTACAATGCTCTCCCACTAAAGGGACTGTGCTGATATGTCCAGAAAATTAATGTGCTGTTCTAGATGCTTTGGGGGTACTAAAGCACCTACATCCTAACACAGTGCTAATAATTAAAAGTAGGGATCCTCCCCTGGGAACTCAAGCAATCATTTCAGCAGTGACTCACATATGGCAGCCAGTAAAGAAGCAAGTGTTAGCTACTGAAGACAACAGCAGAGACACAAGGCTATATACTAGCCCCAGATAAGAGGAAAACTGGCCTGATTTGCACCACTTAAAAATTCTCGTCACGTATGACCAGAAAAGCTCTGAGGTCACAACCAGATGCTCTGAAGACATTTCCGTTGGCTCCCTCTAGTGACAGGAAGCACAGTTCTGGATGCTTCTGCTCGACTGTTCCGAAAAGGCTGCTAATGAAGCGGTCCAGCTGTATGTTTTTAGTTCTATGACTTAATTTCTAGTAAACTCCAACTAAACTTTATGTCTCACTCCCCTGGGCAGGAGTGATAATGGAATGTGGCTATTGCTCCCAGGTAACAGAGGTTAACAACCGGCCATCAACAGGCCATGTCATTTCTCAACTGATGAAATGACCACAATCACTCCAACAACACTCTAAAAATGACCCCAAAGCAGCCTCCGCCAAGTCTCGCTTGCCCACATTCTCCTCCAGGGCCTGCCTGCCTGACAGCAGCTCCTCAGAGCTATTCCTGCCAGGCACCAGGATCGGGCCCACCACCTTCCATTCCTGGAATTGCCAGCCAGACTAGGTCAAGTGTGGCCTTGGGCCTCCGCTGCCCTTCAGAAGAAGCCGAGGGGGAAATGTAGCTCCCAAATGTTCTAACTTTATTTTAGGATTGAACACATTCATTGTCTGAAATCAAATCAAAAGCAATTACACACATAAATAGTTGAATGAATAATACCAATACCTGCCACTTATAATAACTGAGCTGACTCGTCATTAAATGACTTTAATGATGTCCATGGCCCCTCCTTTCAGAGTCTCTTCCTGCCTGCTTGCCCTCTGCCCAGACAGAGGGTCAGGTCTCCTCAGGAAGCCCCGGGAAAAGCACAGCCCCTGGGAAGTCAAAAAACGATACAAGGAACACCTAGACAAATTCCTAAAAATCGAATGCTAGTGGGACAGGTTACTGAGAAACATTAAACCTTGTTTCATGCTAATTCACAAAGGAGATACAGGAATTCCATGGGTGCCAAAAGGACCCTTAAGAATATCAGATTGCAAAAAAAAAAAAAAAAAAAGAACAATATCAGATAATGTTGTACTTCTAGCTCCTGGTGGCAAAACAACACAACAGAACACAAGACAACACAAACCCATGGACTGAGGAGGCCGGATCAGCTACCTGGTGAGCTTTTATCTCCAGAAGGGAAGATTTCTACCCCCAAAAAATCCTGGTTCAGAGGAGTCAAAAGAAATGCAAAGTAGCAGCAGTTTCCAAGCTTCTAAGCAGGTAAGCAAAGGAATTTTCATGAATTTAAGGTGCATTTCTGTCCCAACCGGTCAAAATATCAGCATATTTAAGAAAACATGTGATACTATAGTTAGCTAATCTCTCCTTAAAAATTATTCTTGAGTTAGAAAGACAATAGAAAAAAGTTTAAAAAAAAATTTGCTGTGCCCTGTATAAATGAAAATGGAACCAAGAAAACTTCCCAGGAACCTTTCTAATTACAAGCCAAGATCTACTTCCCACATGTGGGTTCACTACTAATAAGAGCGTTCCTGAGCTCCCCTTAGCTCGTGCAGCACTGTCCCATAAAAGACATTAAAGCCGCACAAGCAAGTCCTCCCCCCTCCACAACACTTGACTCTGAAACGCAGCCAAGGCAGAATTCCAAAGAGCCAGTTCCCTTTCTGGAGGCAGCAAATTGAGCAGTGGCCCCAAATTCTTAGGGCTAAATTTTCTAGCAAAGTTTACCTCAAGGGCGTAACGTAAAGGACAAAGGTTTTGAAATTATTCTCTGTCCTCTCAAGGGCAGCCTGCAACTTCGGATGCAGGAAAGTGTGAAGAAATATCTCATAATGTGACCAGAAGGGACCGTCAGGAAAGTAGGAAGGGGAGTAAGGAAAGCCCCAAGCACAAACGGATCTAGAGACCCAATTCGATGCAATTTCATTCAAAATGCCAACTGTTCAGGTTGTGGAGCACAACGAGCTGATTCCAAAAACTTTAAAGAGCAAAGGGCCAATAACCAAGATATTCCTGAAAAAGAAGGGCAAGGTGAGGGACTTGCCACACCATATGTCAACAATTCTTCTAAAGCCAGACAGTGAGGTGCTGGTACAGAAGTAAACAGACCAATGGAGCAAAACAGAGCCCAGAAACGGATTCACGCACTTCTAAAAATTTCATTTCTGACATAGCAGGTGATATAAATTAGTGGAGAAAGACTGGACTTCTCAACAGATGGTACTGGGACACCTGGTTGTACACATTAAAAAAAAATAAGGGACTTCCCTGGTGGTGAAGTGATTAAGAATTCACCTGCCAATGCAGAGGACACAGGTTCAATCCCTGGTCCAGGAAGATCCCACATGCCACAGAACAACTAAGACCATGCGCCACAACTACTGAGCCTGCACTCTAGAGCCTGCGAGCCACAACTACTGAGCCCACGTGCCTAGAGCCTGTGCTCTGCAACAAGAGAAGCCACCGCAATGAAAAGCCCACGCACTGCAATGAAGAGTAGCCCCCGCTCGCCACAACTAGAGAAAGCCCGCGCGCAGCAATGAAGACCCAATGCAGCCAGTAAATAAATAAACGTTGTCCCCTACCTCATACAATAACCAATTCCAGGGGATTAAAGACATATATAAACATAAAATTACAAAACTCTTAAAAGACAATAAATATAGGAGACTGCCTTTACAACCATGAAGAAAGATTCCTTAAATACTACCAATTCAAATCATAAAGACTGATACATTTAATTCCATAAAAATTAAAAACATACTAGTTCTCCCGCAAAGAACATAAAAAGATAAGCCACAAACTGGAAGTGCATTTGCAACACAGATTTTTTGTTTTTTAAATAAGGATCATCTAGAACTCTTACAAATCAAAAAGAAAAAAATTCAATTGAAAAATGAGCAAAAGATTTACACACAGGTCCTTCATGGAAGAGGAAACAAATGACTAATAAATGCATGACAAGATGCCCCATATCAGTAGTTATCAGGAAAATACAAGTTAAAACTACTCTGAGATGTTGCAAACTCACATTTTAATGCCTGACTCTATCAAAGTGTTGGCAAGGAAGTGAAATTACTGGAACTCATATGCAGCTGGCAATCACTGTCTTTAGTAAATGAGAAGATCGGCATACCAAAACCCAGACATTCTAGTCCTAGGTATCCCTAAAGAATTCCCCTTACACACATACCAGGAGACATGGACGGCAGAACCATATCCAAGAGCAAAAAAATCTGGAACAAACTGAAATGTCCGTCAACAGCAGAAAAGTAAAATGTGTTATATTCATACAATGCTGTGAAACCCTGTAGAACTACAAATGACCCAGTGGAATCCCAGGATAAAGGTGAATGAAAAGAGCAAGGTGCAGAAGCATATTCTTCCTCCACAATTCCATTTACATACAGTTCAAAAACATGCAAAACTAAACAATATAAGTGTACGGATAAATATCTGAGGCAAAACCATAAAGAAAAGGAAGGGGAGTAAAGCAAACTGTTCAGGAGAGTGGTCGCCTCTGAGTGGACAGGACGGGAACTGGACTGGGGAGGGAACACCCCCGCAACCGGCAGCTTGGTGGTACACGGGAATTCATCCGTTCTTATTTTTTTTTTTTCTTTTTTTTCTTTTTGCGGTATGCGGGCCTCTCACTGTTGTGGCCTCTCCCGTTGCGGAGCACAGGCTCCGGATGCGCAGGCCCAGCGGCCATGGCTCACGGGCCCAGCCGTTCCGCGGCATATGGGATCCTCCCAGACCGGGGCACGAACCCGTATCCCCTGCATCGGCAGGCGGGCTCCCAACCACTGCGCCACCAGGGAGGCCCCATCCGTTCTTATTTTTATACCAAACACATATTTCATAAAGATTCTTTTCTAACTCCTCAATATTAACCAGAACAAAAGCTACCCAGGGGCTTTCCTGGTGGTGCAGTGGTTGGGAGTCTGCCTGCCAATGCAGGGGACACAGGTTCGGGCCCTGGTCTGGGAGGATCCCGCATGCCACGGAGCGGCTGGGCCCGTGAGCCACAATTACTGAGCCTGAGCGTCTGGAGCCTGTGCTCCGCAACGGGAGAGGCTGCGATAGTGAGAGGCCCGCGCACCGCAATGAAGAGTGGCCCCCGCTTGCCACAGCTAGAGAAAGCCCTCGCACAGAAACGAAGACCCAACACAGCCATAAATAAATAAATAAATTAAAAAAAAAGCTACCCAGAAGACTGTCAATCATTCCAACTCCGCCAGGTTTCTCAACTCTACAGAGAGTTTGCAAGTCACACGCAAGTACCTCCTGTTCATCAGACAGCAGCGTAAGGGCTTACTCTGCCCCTGCTCAACCGCTTCTGCTCAGAGCTTTGCCTCCACCTGCTCCCACCTTCCTTCCCATCCCCGAGTGTCCGTCCACGCTAGGGGTGCCGCCCAAGCCCCCGCGGCATATCCACTGCTGGGCTGCTCATACTTTGATTTCCTGCATCCGCCTGTGTGCGAGCTCTTCAAAACCACAGGTGGGCCTCAAGTCTGAGACCTCTCCTTCTCTTATCCACCCCCTGGTGTGAGATCACTGTTTCCCTGAGTGCTGTAATATTTTACGGAAAGTGCAGTGCTTTTATAAAGTGACACTCCTTAGAAACCACGTGTATGCTGGGAAGGATGACATGAAGCCCCTCTCCCCCAGGTTAGTCTTTAAAATGATCCAAATCACCTTAAAATAAGCAGAGCTGTGCTTCTAGATAAGGCCCCAAATGACTACTCTAGAGATGTCAACAGTTTCCAAAATTAATCTACAGGACCAGTAGGCTCAAGTGGTGTGAAGAGTATGTCTGTGAACTCAAGTCAATCGACTCTTATGTTTGTGCAAAACCTGGAAAACTCAATATGTATGTGGAGAGACAAGGTTCTAAACCCTCCCCCACAACGCCTGCGGGGTGTGGCGTACGCTGTCTTGCTCTTCACCCCCAGCCCTTTGAGGAACCTCCTCCCCATCCCACCCATTTATTTAAAGTGTTGTTGTTGTTCTTTGGCTCAGTGGATACACCTACTTCAGTGAAGCCCAGTGGGGCAGACAAGCACGCAAGAGGCTAGGCTGCTGCCCGGTTTCTCTCTGTCCACACTCTTGATCTGCTACAACGCATTTTCCATCCTGCAGCTTGTAAGTAAGTAAGTAAGCAAATAAGTAAATAAATAAATAAATAGAAAAAAAAACCCCAAATCTAATGTCACTCCCCTGTTTGAAATTCTTTAATGGCTCATCATGTTTCTTAGTATAAAAACATAATGAAGTGTTCAAGAGCATGGATTCTGACGCCAGACTGCTTGAGATCAAATCTTGGCTACACCACTTTATAAACGTGGGCAAGTTACACGGTCTCTTGTCTATAAGGTCCATGAATCAATGCATGTAAAGGACCAAGGAGAGTGCCTGGCACATCAGAGGGCCTCAGGACACGCTATTACTACTGTCAGAGCCTGCAAGGTCATCGTGATCTGACCCCTCCCCGTCGCTTCTACTGCTCCCTTCACCGTTCTCCGTACTACCACTACATTTATTTTCTTTTAGCTCCACCTGAGTTCCAAGCTCATCCTATTCCAGGGCTTCTGTACAACTTGGTCCCTTGGCCTGAGGGGGCTCTTCTGATTCCATCCTTCCCTCTTCATCCCTGGGGTCCTAATTTAAATGAAACATCTTTAGATATATTTTCACTGAAGTTAGGTCCCTCTGTTATATTATACTTCTAGTACTTTTCCTTCATAGTACACATCAGGAGTTATAATTACATATTGATACTTAAAGGATTGTTCACTTAATATGTCTTCTTACAGATTTAAAATTCCATCAATCAGGGAACATATCGTTTTGTTGACTGCTATACTCCTAGCACCTAACACAATGTTCACCATTCTGTAGATCATCAATAAATATTTGCAAAATGAATGGGTATAAGAGAATCTAATACCAACTTGACTGATCTTTTTAGGAAATAACCTAAAAACAATTCATATGCTCAAGAAGTTACAAGTTAAGCATATTGCTTCATTTTTATTTTGAGATTAAAAAACTCAGAGTGCACTGTAAGAATAGTATTCAGCAAAATATCAAACATTTGAAAAATCAAAAAAGTCTAATCTAACCAATCCTTTATCTTTTTTTAGTCTGGTATTTTCCCTAACCTGGATACTGAATATATGTAACCAGCTGAGAAAGGACCATTTTTCCTCTCCCCTGGGTCTCATTTTTCATTTCTGGCCTTCTAAAAATCCAGCAAAGATAAAACATTGGTTCTTCCCTATCAACACTCAACACCCGCTCTGAAGACCGTCCACATCACCCCCATCTTTCCTCTTAGCACAGCAGCTTTAATTATGGACCCAGAGTATTCACAACTCACACCAGCAGTGGAGTCCATCTATAAGGGATGTGGAGACCCTAAGGAGTTAGGGGCAGCACTTGTCAAGCCAGTCTGCCAAGAGTAAGGCTGTGATGCAACGTTTTTATCAATTGGGCCATCCTGTCCGGAAGGTTTCAGCCATTCGTGAAGCGGCTGTCTGACCAATGCAAGTGACGTGCACAGACACGGCTGCAAGGAGTGCAACGTGCCATCTCAGTGATCATTTTAAAGGGCCTCTATTTCATAGAAAATAATATTAAGAATCCTAAACTATGTAGAGCTTGGTCAAAAACACAGTTTGATATCACCCAGTGAAGATGACGCTACCCACGACCCAGTGAAGGTGTACACTCATAAAAGGAATGACGTTTACCACGAGGTGGGAGAGGGAGCCTGTGGGTGGCCTGTTGTCCTAAGAAGGAAGGGGGAGACGCTCAGATTAGTCCCCGAAGTGACAACGCAGCCCGCCAAGATGATACTGTTTTGCCAGAAACTGTCCTACACTTTGCTCTACTTTATCTTACCTTTCCAGGCATTTCTGCGAACTTTTTAGTCTTAAGCCTTTTCCTTAATTCACCAACTGTTCTGGAAGGATCCAAATATAACAGTTCTTATCTCTATCCCCATTAAGGGAAAAAAATGCCAAGGAAGGTGCGGCGTCCTCTTTGGGGGGGCCTGAGTCACAGCATCTGCATCTTTTGGGCTTTTCCAGTCGGAGCCACAGCATGACAGCAAGCAGTGGCCTAGGGGACCTCCTTTCTCTTGCTGACTCAGCCTCAATACCTGCTACATGCTCTGGGTGAACACTCCTTCTTCATGTCTTATTTAATTCTACTTACGAAATGGGGCTGATTTCTGGCCCTAACAGGTCAAGATACTTTAACAGTAATACAAAATATTCTATATCATTGGCATATTGGGCCCCTCCCAACAAAGAGACTCAAGCACAAAGACTTTATTTCTGTTATTAACGTCAGCTGAACAGCACAGGTAAGATAAAACAGTAACGCTCAACTCTGGTGCATCCAGAGCCGAGCAACCAAATAAACCAGAGATGATTTCATCAATAAGAGTTTAATGGCATCAAATTAATTATGGATTTACTAGTGTCCTGGTAAAAATGGAAACCATATAAACTGAAGTTTAAAATATCTCAAGAAAACATATGAAGATATAAGACTATCTTCTTTAACTCCCTTCATTTTTGTTTGTAGTTTGAAGGGCTGTTGGAAGCTTCAGTCAACAGAAACCCAAGGCCCAGTCCTCCAACCTGAAGACTGATGCCCCCGTGTGCTCACCTGTGACTTACACGGCAGTGATCCTCTACAGCACAGCCCATGGGAAACCCTTGATTCCTCATTCTGAAATTCCACATTTCAATTTCTAATTCAAGCACAGTACTCTAACTGCACAGACAGGACAGAGCCCAGATTGAACACAAATTCACACAATTCATCTTGGGCACACAACACAGTTATATACAGAGCTTTTCCCATTACAAGTTGAGGAGTATAATAGAAATCTTGATTAAAAGTGAGCCGCCCCTCCCCGCCCCAGCAAAAAAAAAAAAAAAAAAAAGTGAGCCAAACATACTGTATACAATTTTGAATTGTACAATTTGAGTAACATTTTTTACTTTTCAGTCACACAAATTTTAGGTTTGACAACTAGTACAGGTAAGATCATTTTGACCATCAAATATGCAATTAATCCTCACAACTGTGCTAGGAGGTAAGTCGTATTATCTCCATTTTACAGATGAGAAAACTAAAACACAAAGTGATCAAGTAACTTGTGCAAGATCGGAGAGAGTGGAAAAAGAATCTACACACATTAGCCAGAAGTTTTACGTAAGAAGGAAGAAGAGGTTACAGCAGAGATGACAAACTCAACAGTTAAGCAATCTCACACCAGGAAGAGAAACGTTTACTACCACTTGAGAGGTGGAACAAGCAAGTAAAAAGTGATGACAAATCACAGGTCTGAGTGCCAACTCTGCCAGTTACCTAACTGCTTCAGGAGATGGTCATTAAGATGAAATAAGATAAAATATGTGAAACTGCCCTGAAAACCATAAAACCATAAAAACAAGTGTATTTATTATATCTCCATGTAGCAGTTATCACATGGAGCTACGCTTGTTTTTCTTAGCAGACTGAACATTTTAAGAGTAGAAGAAAATATGTTACCCATTTTTATACCCTCAGCATCTCTCTTAAAAAAGACTTCCAGACGGGAACTCAAATGTCTTTTGAGTGACTAGCTGACTGAATAAATAAACGTAAATAAAATTTAAAAGAAGAAAATACATTTTAAGAACCAGTCAGAAAGCATTCAATGTGCGAAGTCTGTTAACTTGGTAATAAACCTTTCGATAAGGTGTCCAGTATTTCCCTTAGTAAGATACTGTGTTTTACCCCCTCCTCCCTCCAAAATAAATCAAGTACTAGGAAACTAAAAATAAACTTAATAATACCAAAGAATGAGCAATTTCCTCTTTGGCCTTGTTTGCATTACTAGTTTAGGGGAAAAAAGGAGCCTCATTTCCTGCTCAGCTGTGCAGGCATCTGAGGACACACTTGGGGCTGAGGAAGAAAAGGTGGAGGGGGGTGCTTGATTTAGAAGAGCAGCATATTTGCTGAAGACCTTGAACAAGGTGTTTTGAGAAAACAATGTCAAACTTGCCTGGATCTTTCTGGAAACAGGTTAATTTCCGAAATTCTTTTGTGGGGATGTAAGACATCTGTGTTTCTAAACAGGGGGAAAAAAAAACCCCCAAAAAACCCAAACCCAACCTTCAAATGAATGCTTGCAATGCGAGTGCAGCAGGAAGGATTAGAGGTTCAGCTGGTCGAGTGAACGAGATGTTGGGATAGAATTAGACAGTGAAAAAGCCAAAGGAAAACAGGAACACAACAATGGAGAAGGCAGGCTCAAACTAGCATTTTAGCGCTTACTATTCTGCTCCCGGGGAAACTATCCCTCTCTCCATGCCTAAAGGATGACCATTCCATTAACTACCCACCTAGAGTGGATTCCAGAGAAAGATCTCCCTTCCAGGGATGTTATCAAAAGCCTCCAAGCCAGTGCTAAGGCCTTAATGATTCACGAGAAGGCACAAAACAACTGGGCCGAAGAAAGTCTCCTGGCAGCACATAATTTCTTATTCCTGTCCTCAGGGACACATTAACTCCCATCACAGTGTCTGCAGGGAGGCCCAGGGGACAGGGCTGCTGTGGGATCACTTGGGGTCCATTCTGTCCTGATGCCCTCTCTGTGTGGCATGAACTTGAAGCCCAGCTTCTAGACCTGAATTCAGCGTGAGGTTTGCTGCCCACGCCCACATTTAAAAGCCGATCAAATTGAAGAGTGTGACATGAATGTGACTTGAGGCATATGAAAACTCACATTAAAGAGCGTCTGCCCTCTTGGAATCAGTCCCCTATTATCAAATACCTCATACTCCTGGCTAGAGTGATGGAATCTAGAAGGAATGCAATAGAATTCTAAAGACTGTTCAGCTACAAGCAGGATTTTCCTGTCCTTTTCATCAGCCGTGGATAACAATGAAAGCAGCCAGCAGTCTAATAAATCTACCTTAATTCTAACAGTATAGAGTACTGCCCGTTACTCTTCTTTGCAATTATATATTTCCAAAGGTAAAATCAAACTCAAATTCACTTAAAAAAATTTTAAGGTGAGATTTGCTTAACATAAAATTAACTACTTTAAAGTATACAATTGCGAGGTATTTAGTACATTCACAATGTGTGCAGGCATCACCTCTACCAAGTTCCAAAACACTCTTATCACCCCCAAAGGAGACCCCGCGTCCCTCATGAAGTAGTCCAAATCAAGGTGAAGAAGAAGAAAAACCCTAATGATATCCATTGTGATTACAGCATTCCTTTCTTCACAAAGTGTCAGTTTATTCATTTTCAACAGCATCTTCTCACTTTAAAGGCATGGAGAAATCCAAAAGGTAGTGAGGACCAACACCTCGAACCACGCTTTCCAACACGTCTTGTGACTTCTTACCATGCCTGGTAAGACAGCTATGGCGTGTCCTCCCTGGGAGCAAATACCAGCGGCTTGACACTCACTGAATAGACAAACAGTGCAGCAGAAACAGCCTGACACAGTGGTAAGACTGGCACTCTGCAGCCACAATGTCCAAGTTCCAGCGCTGACTCAGTGTGAGCCATGTGGCAATCCGCCTCGACTTCCTCACAAGTCACATGATGACAGTACTAACTTCAAGAGTACGTAGGCCTCAGGAGTCGCTCTGGAGATTCATGGGTGTAAGTGCTGAGAACAGTGCCCGCGCAGAATGAGAGCTCAACTCGGGTCACCTGTAATCACTGCTGCCTTCTTTCTACTGCAGTCCTTGAGGGAGGTTCTAATTGTGCCCCCACTTTACTAGGGGGGACCCTAAATTTTCCAGTGTCTCAAAGACTTACCAAAAGCCCGTAGGGGATGAGTGGCAGAGCTGGGCTATGAACTGGAGCTTAAGGACTAGGCTTTCTACCACAGAACAAAACGCTCCCTGCCACATTTACCAAACTAAGCAAAAGCACGTGTGAGAATGAAAACGTAAAAAAATCAACACATCTGAAACTTTGTAAGCCAAAGGCAGCAAAACTAACCTCGCCCTTCTTCTGTTTACCGCTAGCTCCTCAGTTCTCTAAGCCATGGGGATTCGTGGTCCTTCGACGTTTATTGCCTCTCTCCCCAACGTGGTCAGTTCCTGGGTCTTCTGGTCTATTTCCATCTTCCCGGAGCGCTACCCACTGGCTTCAACACTCACGCCTCCAGCGCCCACAACATTCTGTAATTTGTCCTTTCTAATTTCAGGCTCTTTGTTCTCCAGTTCACACTGATCTTCAAAAAGACTGACTCAACCTTCAACTTTAAGGCAGTATTACAAATATTTCTCTGAGCAACTATGTGCAAGGCACTATGACAGAGACAAATACATATAAGCCAGACAGCTCCTGCCTTCAGGAGTTCAGTCCAAAAAAGGAGGCTTAAGATGTAACTCTGTAAGACCAAACAGAGCCAGACAAATGCCCTTAAGAGAGGCACAAAATTCTATGGGGGTTCAAAGGAGGGAGAGAACATAGGAATTACATCCCCTTTAGATCAGGAAAAAGACTGATGAAGGAAATTAAATTGGTAAACATACGGGGTTTTCTACATGGATCCGGGGAGGGTCAGGCATTCTACACAGGCAAGCCCAGGAAGAAACATAAGGATGGGAAGCCTGGTATTTGGTTAGGGCTTGAGATGCCATAAGCGGAAACAGCAAGAAAGGAGGCTGAGAAAGCCAATTTGGACCACAATATAATGGGCCTTGAATACCTAGCCAAAGAGTTAGTACTGAATTCGGCAGATGAATCTCCACACCTCCCCAAGGGCAGCTACAACCTGACCTCCACTGACCATGGATTCCACACAGGCCGGCCTTTGTCCTATGGGCGACACTGTCTTATTTACATCAATACTATACGGTCTTAGTCTAGCTTTACAAGTCTCATGAGGCAAAGCCTATCTCATTTATTCAGAATTTTCTTGCTATTTTTGAACCTTTATTCTCCCTTATAAATCAGTTTGCTAGTTCCATAAGAAACTCTGTTGACATTTTTATTGAAATCATACTGAATTTATAAAGTAATGAGAGTAAAGATATCTTTATAATATTGAGTGTTTTTATTGATCAACTCTGCCACTTCATCGTTCCATTTATTCAGGTCTTTTATTCGTGTGTTTTAACATGTCTTTTTTTTCTTCTTTTTAACAAAGGCCTCACACATCAACTGTTATATTTATTGCAAAGAGTCACAATTTCTGTTGCCACTGGGAACAGTATTTTTTTTCTTTCCCCTCTTTTTAAAGATTTTTATTTATTTTAATTGAAGTATAATTGATTTACAATGTTTCAGGTGCACAGCAAAATGATTCAGTTATACATATATATGTGTATATATATTCTTTTTCAGATTCTTTTCCATTATAGGTTATTACAAGATACTGAATATAGTTCCCTGTGCTATACAGTAGGTCCTTGTTATCTGTTTTATATATGGTAGTGTGTATCTTTTAATCCCAAATTCCTAATCTATCCGCCCCACCTTCCCCTTAGGTAACCACAAATTTGTTCTCTCTCGTCTGTGAGGCTGTTTCTGTTTTGTAAATAAGTTCATCTGTATCATTTTTTAAAATTCCACATATAAGTGACATCATAAGATATTTGTTTTTCTCTGTCTGACTTACTTCAGTTAGTATGATCATCTCTAGGTCCATCCATGTTCCTGTAAATGGCATTACTTCATTCTTTTTTATGGCTGAGTAATATTCCATTGCACATATATACACATCTTCTTTATCCATTCATCCTGATGGACATTTAGGTTGCTTCCATGTCTTGGCTGTTATAAATAGTGCTGCTATGAACACTGGGGTGCATGTATCTTTTCGAGTTACAGTTTTTGACTTTTAAGGAAATATGCCCAGGAGTGGGATTGCTGGATCATAAAGTAACTCTATTTTTAGTTTTTTAAGGAACCGCCATATTGTTTTCCATAGTGGCTGCACCAATTTACATTCCTACCAGCAGTGTACGAGAGTTTCCTTTTCTCCACACCCTCACCAGCTTTTACTACTTGTAGACTTTCTGATGATGGCCATTCTGACCAGTGTGAGGTGATACCTCATTGTAGAGTTCTGATTTGCATTTCTCTAATAATTCGCAATGTTAAGCATCTTTTCATGTGCCTGTTGGCCATCTGTAAGTCTTCTTTGGAGAAGTGTCTGTTGAGGTCTTCTGTCAATTTTTTGACTGGGTTGTTTTTGTTGTTGTTGCTGTTGCTTTTCATATTGAGCTTGTTATTTTGATACTGATATTGGTATTTTTAATCTATTACATTTTCTACTTGGCTATTGTTGGTTCACAGGAACATTGATGATTTTTGATCTTTCAACTATAGCAGTTTTCCTCTATTTTCATTTGTTCTATAATTAAGTCTAGTTTTTCTGCAAATCACAACTTCGTCTCTTCCATTCCATTCCTTGTTTCTTGTACGTTTTGTCTGATTACCATTATATAGAAATTTGAGTACACAGTTTAATCTCAGTGATGACAGTAACCATCTTTATTTTAAATTAAGTATTTCTAAAAGTTTCACTTTAAATATGATGCTTAATGTAGGTTTCTGATAGGTACTACTCCTTTTCAGATTAAGATTTCCTGTACAGTTGGATCCTTGAACAACATGGATTTGAAATGCATGGATCCACTTATATGTGGATTTTTTCACGGCAAATATTACAGTATGACACCACCTGAGGTTGGCTCAATCCGCAGATGTGGAGGAACCATGCACACGCTGGGCCAACTGTAGGTTATATTCAAATATTCAACTGTGCGGAGGGTTATTGGCCCTAACCCCCATGTTGTTCAAGGGTCAAATGTATTCCCAGTTAGCTACGAGTTGTTTGTTACTATGAGGAACATTACATTTTACTATGTGCTTTTTAGCTTCTCATGCAACTATTTAGTTGTACCTCCCATCCCACATACTCTTTTTTTTTTTAACATCTTTACTGGAGTATAATTGCTTTACAGTGTTGTTAGTTTCTGCCGTATAACAAAGTGAATCAGCTATATGCATACATATGTCCCTATATCTCTTCCTTCTTGCGTCTCCCTCCCTCTCTCCTTATCCCACCCCTCTAAGTGGTCCCAAAGCACGGAACTGATCTCCCTGTGCTATGGAGCTGCTTCCCACTAGCTATCTGTTTTACATTTAGTAGTGTATATATGTCAGTGCCACTCTCACTTCACCCCAGCTTACCCTTCCTTACACCCCGTGTCCTCAAGTCCATTCTCTACGTCTCTTTTTTCCTGTCCTGCCCCTAGGTTCATCAGAACCTTTTTTTTTAAGATTCATATATATGTGTTAGCATATGGTATTTGTTTTTCTCTTTCTGACTTACTTCACTCGGTATGACAGACTCTAGGTCCATCCACCTCACTACAAATAACTCAATTTCGTTTCTTTTTATGGCTGAGTAATATTCCATTGTATATATGTGCCATATCTTCTTTATCCATTCATCTGTCGATGGACACTTAGGTTGCTTCCATGTCCTGGCTATTGTAAACAGAGCTGCAGTGAACACTGTGGTACATGACTCTTTGAATTATGGATTTCTCGGGGTATATGCCCAGTAGTAGGATTGCTGGGTCATACGGTAGTTCTATTTTTAGTTTTTTAAGGGACCTCCATTCTGTTCTCCATAGTGGCTGTACCAATTTACATTCCCACCAACAGTGTAAGAGAGTTCCCTTTTCTCCACACCCTCTCCAGCCTTTATTGTTTGTAGATTTTTTGATGATGGCCACTCTGACCAGTGTGAGGTGATACCTCACTGTAGTTTTGATTTGCATTTCTCTAATGATTAGTGATGTTGAGCATCTTTTCATGTGTTAGTTGGCAATCTGTATATCTTCTTGGGAGAAATTTCTATTTAGGTCTTCAGCTCATTTTTGGATTGGGTTGTTTGTTTTTTTTGATATTAAGCTGCATGAGCTGCTTGTAAATTTTGGAGATTAATCCTCTGTCAGTTGCTTCATTTGCAAATAGTTTCTCCCATTCTGAGGGTTGTCTTTTCATCTTTTTTATGCTTTCCTTTGCTGTGCAAAAGCTTTTAAGTTTCATTAGGTCCCATTTGTTTATTTTGGTTTTTATTTCCATTCCTCTAGGAGGTGGGTCAAAAAGGACCTTGCTGTGATTTATGTCACAGAGTGTTCTGCCTATGTTTTCCTCTAAGAGTTTTATAGTGTCTGGCCCTACATTTAAGTCTTCTATCCATTTTGAGTTTATTTTTGTGTATGGTGTTAGGGAGTGTTCTAATTTCATTCTTTTACATGTAGCTGTCCAGTTTTCCCAGCACCACTTATTAAGGAGGCCGTCTTTTCTCCATTGTATGCTCTTGCCTCCTTAACCAAAGATAAGGTAACCATAGGTGCATGGGTTTATCTCTGGGCTTTCTGTCCTGCTCCACTGATCTATATTTCTGTTTTTGTGCCAGTACCATACTGTCTGGATTACTGTAGCTTTGTAGTAGAGTCTGAAGGCCAGGAACCTGATTCCTCCAGCTCCTTTTTTCTTTCTCAAGATTGTTTTGGCTATTCAGGGTCTTTTGTGTTTCCATACATATTGTGCAATTTTTTGTTCTAGTTCTGTGAAAAACGCCATTGGTAGTTTGATAGGGATTGCACTGAATCTGTAGATTGTTTTGGGTAGTATAGTCATTTTCACAATGTTGATTCTTCCAATCCAAGAACATGGTATATCTCTCCATCTGTTGGTATCATCTTTAATTTCTTTCATCAGTGCCTTATAGTTTTCTGCATACAGGACTTTTGTCTCCTTAGGTAGGTTTATTCCTAGGTATCTTATTCTTTTTGTTGCAGTGGTAAATGGGAGTGTTTCCTTAATTTCTCTTTCAGATTTTTTCATCATTAGTGTATAGGAATGCACGGGATTTCTGTGCATTAATTTTGTATCCTGCTACTCTACCAAATTCACTGATTAGCTCTTGTAGTTTTCTGGTAGCATCTTTAGGATTCTCTATGTATAGTAAGTATCATGTCATCTGCCAACAGTGACAGTTTTACTTCTTCTTTTCCGAATTGGATTCCTTTTATCTCTTTCTTCCCTGACTGCTGTGGCTAAAATTTCCAAAACTACATTGAATAATAAGGGTGAGAATGGGCAACCTTGTCTTGTTCCTGATCTTAGAGGAAACAGTTTCGGTTTTTCACCATTGAGAACGATGTTGACTGTGGGTTTGTCACATATGGCCTTTATTATATTGAGGTAGGTTCCATCTATGCCTACTTTCTGGAGACTTTTTACCATAAACGGGTGCTGAATTCTGTCAAAAGCTTTTTCTACATGTACTGAGATTATCATATGGTTTTTATCCTTCAATTTGTTAACAGGGTGATTGATTTGTGTATACTGAAGAATCCTTGCATTCCTGGGATAAACCCCACTTGATCATGGTGTATGATCCTTCCACCTACTCTTTTTTAATGTGACTTTGCCACTCCTCCATCAAAAGATAGTCTGATTTCCCTTTCTTTGAATCTGAGCTGGACTCAGTAACTTGTCTGTAACCAATACAATGTGGTAGAAATGATGACACGATGTCTAAAGCTATGTCAGAGAGGGCCATGTAGTTTCTGCCTAGCTTTCCTGAAGAGCCAGCCAGCATGTTGCGAGAAGCCCAAGCCAAATGTAGTGGCACAGGTACTCCCGCTGACAGTGCCCGCTGAGCCCAGCCTCAGAGACGACTCTGTCATCAGAGCCTGGAGCCAGATGTGTGAGTAAAGGAGATCACAGCTGTTGGTGTCACCCCTAGCCATTTGTGTCGTCCCAGCTGAAGGCTCAGAAACTGCAGAGCAAAGATACATCACCCTCGTGGGGCCCCATCCAGAACCGCTGAACCATGGGCTCCACGAACATAGTAAAATGGCTGTTTTATACCACCAAGTTTGGGGTGGTATGTCACGCAGCAGTAGATAACTGGAATACTGATGTGAAACTATCCTCACATTCCTGGGATAAGATCTGCTTGGTCACCATGTAGTGCTTTTTTTATGCTGCTCTGTTCCGATGGGTAATATTTCACTTAGAACATTTTCTGTTTCTGTTCGTGAAGTAAGAAACTCGCGTACAATTTCTCTTTCATTTTTTATTATTTATTTTTTGTTTTTTGACACGAAAGTTTACTCACAAATAAATAAATACATTTTTTTTTTTTTTTTTTTTTGGCGGTATGCGGGCCTCTCACTGTTGTGGCCTCCCCCGTTGCGGAGCACAGGCTCCGGACGCGCAGGCTCCGGACGCGCAGGCTCCGGACGCGCAGGCTCAGCGGCCATGGCTCACGGGCCCAGCCGCTCCGCGGCATATGGGATCCTCCCAGACCGGGGCACGAACCCGTATCCCCTGCATCGGCAGGCGGACTCTCAACCACTTGCGCCACCAGGGAGGCCCAATAAATACATTTTAAGCAGAGCCTCCTGCCTGCCTCAAAGTGTCTACCCTATGGGTCCTTCCATCGCAGGACGGGGAGGGAGGGGAGGGCCGTCAGGCTGGGGCACAGGCTCTCACTTTCAGCAATGCCCATGACAGTATAGCCAGTGCCCTCTTCCAGAAAGGGAGTCTGGAGAAGGACTGCTTCAAAGGCGCAGAGGCCAAAGAGACATCAGTGCTCACAGACAGGGCGCCAGTTGTCCGTCGTCACTTCAACTACTCAGGCCGGTGGCCAGTCCAGGGCGAGGGAGGCATCCAGGTCTCCAGCAGGACCAGTGTGTCATCAGGAAAGAGCGGAGGTGAGGGGCCTGGCTCCATCGCCTGCCCTCCTGGGCACCTCTAGGGGTGCGGGGGCAGGCGGGCAGGGACCACAATTTCCGTTTTTAGATTATCCTTATATGGTTTTGATATCAAGGGTAAACTGACCTTTTAAAATTAGTTGGAGAGTTTTCCTTCTTTTCCTAGTCTATGAAAAAGTTTATATAAGATTTATTTGTTAATTAAATACTTGGTACAATTCATCGGTACAACTGTCTAGGGCTGGTGCTGGGAGAGGGGTGCTTAAGCCACTGATTCCATTTCTTTAATGATTATTAATCTGTTCAAAGTTTCTATCTTGAGTCAGTTTTTTTTTTTTTTTTTTTTTTTTTTCTGTACGCGGGCCTCTCACTGCTGTGGCCTCTCCCGTTGCGGAGCACAGGCTCCGGACACACAGGCTCCGCGGCCATGGCTCGCGGGCCCAGCCGCTCCGCGGCATGTGGGATCCTCCGGGATCGGGGCACGAACCCGTGTCCCCTGCATCGGCAGGCGGACTCTCAACCACTGCGCCACCAGGGAGGCCCTTGAGTCAGTTTTGATAATTCTCTTTTGGTCTCCCTTCTAAAATTTCTTATCATAAAATTTTTACAGTAGTCCTGTTTTTTGTTGTTGTGTTTTAAAAATTCTATCTGGCTATCTGCACTGGCTGCTTTATCTAATATTGTTTACTTGTGCCTTCTCTCTTTTTTTCATGATCAGTCTTGCTTTGTCTATTTTATTGTTATTTTCAAAGATCATCTCATTTTTTTCTCATATTTCACTGGTATCTGCTGTTACCTTTGTTATTTAAAAAAAAAATCACTTTCTTTGGTTGTTGTTCGTTATCCACTTTCTTTAATAAAATACTCAGCCTCTCTATTTCTAATCTTTCTAGGTTGTTACTAGGATATAGTAAGTATTGTAGTAAAATTACTTTAAATACATGTATTTAACACTTTAAATCCATTTACCAGTCTTAATCTTTACATAATCATATTTCCATGAACAAGACAGGCCTTTAAACTCAGATTTAAGGAGATGAGAAAAATCAAAGCCTGACCCATTATGCAGAGAGTCCCAGAGATTCTGGCCTGAGATGACTAGTACTGAGCTCCCTCTCTCTACAGGAACTGTGGATTAGGCTACAGTTCACTAATCATGAAAACAAGCAACGCTTGATTAACAGGAGTGGGAGTGAGAAGAAAGGAGGAAGAGTCCACAGATAACCCAACATCACAGTTAAAACAAACCGGGGGTGGGGTGGGGGGTGGGGGTGAACTGGACGACAACTTCCCTGGTGGCGCAGTGGTTAAAAATTCGCCTGCCAATGCAGGGGACATGGGTTCGAGCCCTGGTCCGGGAAGAACCCACGTGCCGCAGAGAAACTAAGTCCATGTGCCACAACTACTGAGCCCGCACGTCACTACTGAAGCCCACATGCCCTAGAGCCCGTGCTCCATGAGAAGAGAAGCCACCAAAATGAGAAGCCCGTGCACCGCAACGAAGAGTAGCCCACGCTCGCTGCAACTAGAGAAAGACTGCGCGCAGCAATGCAGACGCAAGGCAGCCAAAAAACCCCAAAACAAAACAAAACAAAACAAAACAGGGTTAACAATTCACTCAGTTACTCAGGGCAAGTTGGGACGGCAACAGGCTGGTGCTGTGAGGTTGGGAGGAAGGGCTGCTCTAGCGGAGGCCACACGTCAGGTTCAGAGTGCTTGTCCCTAAGGCATGACCCTCACTCACCTCAAGGATGCCAATCAGCTCTAATCAGCCACCAAAATATTGCCAGTGCTGGGGAGAGGAGAGGCCCCAGGTCCCTGTACTGTTCATCTGCTTCTGGATAAATCTGCCACTGAGCACATGTCAGACTTTCGGTTTTGTTTTTATTTTTGTTTTGTTTCGGGGAAGGGTTGTTCCAAGTAGCATAAAGCTTTCCCAGAACAAGAAGACTTGTAAGATAAAACTGTGAAAAGAACAACAGCCGAGGGCCAAGCGCTTGTGGGAACCTGGCAGAAGTGTAATAAACTAATCCAATCTCTCTGGAGGACAATTTGGCACTATGTGTTAAAGACCTTAAAAATATAAATAGTATTTGAAATAAACAGCCTTTACACTTAAGATACACTAGGAATGTATTTTAAGGAGATTAAATGGACCAGATCCCAAAATAAAGCACCAAGGAAAAAAAACTGTTAACAGTGGGGGAAAATAAAGAAAAACAAAAAAGCTAGAAACTGGAAATAAATGTTCAAAATTAGAAATTGGTTAATAAAATTATGGTATCTTTAAAAAATACAACCATCAGGGAATTCCCTGGTGGTCCAGTGGTTAGGACTCTGCGCTTCCACTGCAGGGGGCACGAGTTTGATCCCTGGTTGGGGAACTAAGATCCGTGAGCTGCATGGTGTGGCAAAAAAAAAAATAATAAAATAAAATAAAATAAAATAAAATAAAAATACAACCGTCAAAATGAGGATATAGATATAAATCTAATGTAAAAGGTCACAGTTAAGTTTAAAAAGGTTACAGAACAGAATGAGGCTACTCTATTTAAAATATTTACTGATATGTTATGCCTAGAAACAGTCTGAAGAATACGGACTAAAACGTTAACTAGCAGTCATCTCTTGGTGATGAATTATCAGTGATTCTAATTTTCTCTTGTGTTTTCAGGGGAAAAAATTACTAAAAACACACTTACGAAGCATAAACTTACACGTACTAAGATTTTTACTGCAGCAGTCGGGTTCTGGCTGAGCCAACCAGGCAAGTATATTTTAAAGAGAAGCAGGCAGTAATATAGCTTTCACCAAATCCTGAGGGTGCCATAGGGCATTTTTCAGGGAGAAAGGGGCAACAGGTCTGCAACTTACCCTCCAACAGTTCAGGGGGGAAAAAAGAACCTACATAGGTTTTAAAAGGGAGAGTTGAAAGCAATGTAATAAAATGTTAACATTTGGGGAAATCTGGGTAAAGGATATGTGGGAATTTTTTATATTAGCCTTGCAACTTTTCTTTCTAAGTTTGAAATCAATTCAAACTAACAGGTTTTAAAAGAACTGTGCACAGAATAACCGAAACTTTTTAAAACTGCAGTATCACATATATAAATATGTTTGTGTGTCTGTATGTGTGTGTGAGAGAGAGAAGAGGAAGAGCTGGGAATAATTAGAACAGTTTGAGACTTCTATTCCACTCAGTCCAAATAGATTCTTTAAAAACCTAAGAGGTAGGGGCTTCCCTGGTGGCGCAGTGGTTGAGAATCTGCCTGCTAATGCAGGGGACACGGGTTCGAGCCCTGGCCTGGGAGGATCCCACATGCCGCGGAGCGACTAGGCCTGTGAGCCACAGCTACTGAGCCTGTGTGTCTGGAGCCCATGCTCCACAACAAGAGAGGCCACGATAGTGAGAGGCCCGCGCACCGTGATGAAGAGTGGCCCCCGCTTGCCACAACTAGAGAAAGCCCTCGCACAGAAACGAAGACTCAACACAGCCAAAATAAAGAAATAAATTAATAAACTCCTACCCCCAACATCTTAAAAAAAAAAAAATCTAAGAGGTATTGTTTACATTTGTAACATTAGGCCAGATTTTCAGCTCCAGCAAAAATGAGTTCACAGGAGCGTGTGGGAGGCGGAATGAAAAGAACCACAAATGCCCGACACAGCCCTCTAGCATCTCCAGAGAGATTTAAACCCAAAAACCGAAGCCTCACAAACTGACTTCATCAAAATGGGGCAAGAGCAACACTGGTCAGAACTGTTAAGTCAATGGAAAGTTCACGATCCTGAGGGTTCAAGTCTGGACAGTGCTGCCTGCAGTCTCGGGGAGACCAGAGTGAGCTCGGCACAGGCTCGCACTGCAGCCAGCTCTGTCCAGTGACGTGTACACGCTCAGCGCAGAACCTAGAAAAGACGAAGTTGGGCTGGCCGTGACAAAACTCATGACAGGCTCCCAGGACCTAACCCAGAAGGAAGCAGGACCACTTTTTCCCCAAGAGAAAGAGACTGGGCAGATTCTGGGGCAGCGATCAAAGAGCATTTCTATCGCGGCGCCCCGCGCCAGCGCACCCGAGAGGCCGGACACAAAGGGATCACACGGCCCCGTGCTTCATCACTACTGGTTGGCCAAGGAATCCTACTGTGAATAAAGCATCTCGATGATAATAAAATCTCCCTTTCCTCCTATAAAAAGCAAACGTGGCCCCAAAGGCAAGCACCCACACCACAGAGGCTCTGCCTGTGGCTCGAGCCCGCTCCCTGCCTGCGAGGCCCCCCCGGGGTTGGTGCCCCTCAGTTTCCTCCCTGTGCAACATCGCTGGCGTCCCCGCGGGCGTGGGGGAACCATGAAATAATGTCTGTAAAGCGTTCTCGTTTGTAAGGATGAAAAGAGCTATAAATCCAAAGTCACAGGAGTACTAAAGCTGCAACCACTTCTTTCTTTTGAAGTGGAGAAACACAGGGGGATCAAAGGAGTGTCACTGTTGACTGCTGCTCTGGGAGGCTCCTCCCTCCACCTGGCAGAAACCCCAAAGAGGGAGGTCTCCCATGATTTTCAGCTTAAAAAAATCCCAATACAAGTGGAACGATGGTTTCCTGGAACACCCTGAGTAGAAGAAACAGAGCTTGCTTACGTGAAAGCAGGCGTAAAAGGAGAAGGCAGTCTTGGGAGGAAGAAGTGCAAACATGGAGGGAAAAAGTTGTGTCCCCTTGTCTCTTTCTGCCACAAAAGCCTGGCATGGTGACACTAAGGCTGCAGCAGCTTGTGCAATAAAATGCTTAACCTTGGCTAAAGTTAACCTTCTTAGCCATAAAAAAAGGTAGGCGGGGGGGGGGAGGGACAAAATTAAGCTTACGGGAAGTAACCCTAATCAAAGCTGAGCCGTAACCAAGGGCTCCAGAAACATTTCTACTGTATCGCATCCCACAGGCTGGCCAAGAGCCCAGAATTTTCATTACAACCTTTCAAAGAGGGAGAGAAAGAGGAAAAAATATTTCACAAAAGCATTATCAAGGCCCCAACCCAGGATACCAGGCTGTAGAACCAAAATTTGTGAGAGGTCAGCCTTTCAGGGAGTCAAAAACCCAGCATGTGGAAACTGGCAGTCCTTTTATATAGTGGGAGGGGTTCTTAAACCAACTACTGTTTTGCACTGAAGTCTCAGAGCTTCACAGATCATTAAAGGTTTCTGAACCACAGAGAAAGGAGGGCAGAGTTAAGGAAATAAATCAAAAGTTCCTCTGGGATGTACGAATGCCTACTTGGAACAGGCCTTCAGCGCGAATATCCTCCACATTAAACAACACAGAGGACTTCAAAATAAAAGCAGAAAAGAGGTTTGTTCTGTTATAAGCAATGCACTTTCTTTCTGGCTTAAAGGTTAGGTGTGCTATAAGATGACTCCCGCTGCGAGTGCGGGGGGCTGGGCTGAGGGCAGGGGGCCAGTGAAAGAAAACAAGAAGTGAACAGAAAGTCGAACTGAGAAATGCTCGGTGGGCCTCCCTGGTGGCGCAAGTGGTTGAGAGTCCGCCTGCCGATGCAGGGGATACGGGTTCGTGCCCCGGTCTGGGAGGATCCCATATGCCGCGGAGCGGCTGGGCCCGTGAGCCATGGCCGCTGAGCCTGCGCGTCCGGAGCCTGCGCGTCCGGAGCCTGTGCTCCGCAACGGGGGAGGCCACAACAGTGAGAGGCCCGCATACCGCAAAAAAAAAAAAAAAAAAAAAAAAAGAAATGCTCGGTTTGGGGGCACCCCAAACAAGTTACACAGTCTGGTAATATTTTAGGGGTGGGAGGTGAGGTAGAGGAATTTCTATCACATCTATTCCTGGCCATCCCTGCCTAAGAACTGAAATAATTTTCCCACAGCCAGAGGGAGTTCTCTGGCCGAGAACAGAGTTTTCCCTGTGCGACATACACAGCTGAAGGCCTGGGGAAAGAGACCATGTCATCTTCAGCAAGGAGCCGCATAAATTTCTTAAAGAAGCATCACCAAACCAGCAGAGGGAGTACAGCATCTGAGAACAGGAAATGGTCAACCTGATACCTAAGGATCTGTGTTTATCTAAGACAGCGGCTGTGAAGCTGAGTGACAGACCTTGTGACCTTGCCCTCTTGTTATGCAGCACCGGTAAACAGAACGAAATGCTAGACTTCCTACTCAGACTGGATTAGTTTATTACAACAGGTGAGGCTGCCACCCTTTGGTCAGGGTGCACTCACCAGGAACCACACTGCTGGGGGGCTCTCCCTACCAACCTGGAAGGAGGAGGAAGGGGTCTGGGGACGAGAAAGGCTCAGTGAAAGGCAGCAAGTCCAACCTGGAGAATGGACAGCATGCACCAGAGCAATGGTTCACCTTAAAATCCAGTTTAATGCGTGAACAGCCCCTTTCCAGGCTTTTTTCCCTGGAGGGAGGGGAGGAGAACTCCAACCGCTGGCTGGAACAAAAGCAGCAGACAGATAAAGGCATTTGTCTGCTAAAGGACTGCTATCTGATCTCCAGCCGTAGTTTACCAAAACATGTAGGAGTGGGCTTGAGGGGCAGGTCTGGTGCCAAGATCAGCGCCAACAGGTTCCTGGGGACAGTCTGGGGCTGTGACTAAAGCTAATGGTCTTTCCCACAAGGGAGAAGCCTGCTGTTCCATGCATGATTATGCTGTGGTTTGTTACTGGAAATCTCTGCTCAGTAAGATTTAAGTGCTTAAGTCCACTCTGGGTGTTCAAATGGCCTCACTGATGGTTAGTCTGAGTAGGCACTGCTGTCCCAGGTAACATCCTTTACTAAATCCTAACGTTAACACCTTCTCATTGTGGGAAATGAGACCTGGGGTAAAGATGCTAACCTTAAGACGTGCTAAACTCGACAGAACAAACAAAGCCTGCGGTGTGACTTTGTTACTCTAGGAAGCCTGCCAAGCAATGAGCTCCTGTGCCTGCCTGAGGGGTGAAGGAGGGGTCCAGGGAGGAGAGGGAGTGGCCCGGGGGGTGGAGGGGGAGGGGCCGGGTGAAGAGGGGGCGGGGCTGGGGGAGGAGGGGGCAGCCCCTGTGCTCCCCAAGCTGACCCACCCACGGTGCGGGCGGACCTGTGCTTGCCCAGCCTGAAGCCGGAAGCCCAGGCAGGGAACGTGCCACCTACCCTGACCTATCTGAGAGCACTCTGAGAGGGAGGGTCGCAGCAACAATTCTCTCTACCAGGACGACCTACAGAAGGAGAAGTGATTCCAAGGCCGGCTCAGTAAAAGGAGGGCATTTCCAACAATGCAACTGTCCAAAACCACCAGGTCACATTGAATGGGTTCACTGTTACCAGGTTCTCAGAAGCGGCGGAGCACACTCTGTACGGATGCTGCAGAGGGACTCGGGTATTTCGAAAATTCCTCAGTAGACAAGGATACGTCAAGAACTTTCTCTGGCAAGACATTTCAAACAAGTTTTAACACTTAAAAAACCTATCCTTCAAACAGCTTCCAGCCCTGATCGCACATCTTCCAGGAGGCCCCACTCACAGTCCACACTGCACAGGTGAGCACTTGGGTTCACGCCAACCCACACTGCGGTAGCGGGAGCAACCCCCGAAGGAGCTGAGGCCCAACCCTCATCTTCTCCGGATACTCAGTGAACGGGCAGCGCGAAGAGTAAACCACAAACTGTTTACATTCTCGCTAGCTAGATATCAGAAGTCACTGATTTCCAAACAAATTTTATAACAATGTTGAGTATTCACAGACCCTTTAGCATTTGGCAAATGAGTGATTAGAGCAGAATATAGTACAAAAGAAAACAGTATGCTTTAGTCTGAGTCTAAGACATATATACTGGACAAATGGGTGCGTATTCTTAACTTTAAACCTGCACATTTTAATGTGAATACAAAATGACTATGTAAAAAAGCATTCTGTCCTTTCACTGTATTATCCTGCCTAAACATCTGGTAGACGTAATATGGTACAGAGAAACACATGGACTTTTCTCCTGAGTCACCTGATAGGGAACTAAGATCCCACAAGCCAAGCTGTGCGCCACCCACACCCCCTCCCCGCCAAAAAAAAGCTTTGTCTTGCTTTTTATCCCACTCTCTGCAGAATGTGCACAGTTTACCCAGTTCACTTGCTACTTGCTTTACTCTCTGCTAGCCATGTATACAGATTCACCGGGCCGATTTCCTTCTAAATTCAGTTATTCCACAAATCCAGATTTTCCCTCCAAAACTTAAACACCTCCCTTGACAACTTAAAGCCACAAAGCTCTGACTCATTCAATGTACCTCATTAACACATTTCCCAAGCAGAGCATTTGTGGGAAAATGAACCAGGTTCTGATCTTAGGAGGTGTGTGCCTAAATCAATAATCACCAAACCCCAGAGGCACTGGACCTATGCTGTTTCCAGCCCTCTAAAATAATCAAACACATGAAAGTCGCCATTTCTTGCCAAACTCAAGAAAAACCCAACTCCCGCACATGGGAACAAAACGACAACGGCTCAGCGGAAAACACGTAACCAAACATTATAGGAAAAACTTTAGCTTAATACTGTTCACAACATCCCCGGTGGTGTTTCACTCATACAGCAAAGACACAGAATAAAAATTCCAGACTGTTTTCAAGATAGTAAAATAGCATATGATGGTGACTCACTAACTGACTAAAAGGAAAAAAAATCCATAAAGAGTCACAGGAACCTTGCAAAGCTAGCAACACTGAACCTCCCCCACCTCACTTGGCTTTCACCTCCAGCAGACACACACACACACACACACACACACACACACATGCATGCACACTCTAGTGACCATTTTGAGGCTGCAATTGGCTAATGGCGTACTCTACTGCTTAAGACAATATTTTATTCTTGACTCACTCAATAAACCTGCTGAGAAAAATAAACAATGGGTTTCAATCTTATAAATAATCTAGAAAACAGAATTGCTGTGCAAACAGTAGAGCTGATTTACTGCCCACGATGAACAGAACCGGAAAGTCCAATGTGCACAGTGAACCCCGAGTCACAGTCTTACTACCTGGGGACACGAGTTAACAAGGATTTCTGCCCACTACATGGTGTAAGGCCTGGATGGCCAGGTTTCAACTGGTCCTTTAAAACGTTGAGTTTTAGTCTTTTAAGACACATATACACACACAATGTATTTCTATCCCATCATTCACACATGTGTGAACACACACACTTCATTTTTAACAAATATTATGTCAGGGCCTATTATAGGGCACTAAAGGTGAAATAAAGAGGTATTAAAATAAGGTTCCTGCCCAGAACCTCATATATGTATTCCATATACATACATAGATGCATGTAAATGTGCAGAACAGAAATGCATCAAAGAAAAAGGGAAGCAGAGTCCACAGTCCAAGACCAAAACAAAATATTAATTTTTAAAGGGCAGAACAAAACACAGTTCCGCTGAGAGAAGTTGGGCTCTTTGTGTAATGGCCACCAGTCCACAGAGAAAGAGGCTCGCATGGCTTTCACAGACGCGCACCCCAAGCAGGACCCCTACACCTGAGCTCAGGAGAGCCTCAGTGACTGCAACTCAGGCACCTTCCAGGGAAGAACACAAAGCCGCCGCCCCTTCCCCAGGCTGTGAGCTGCAGGAGGGCGAGCCCCCTTTCATGCACCCCAGGCGCCCCACAGAGCACAGGCCTTGGGTACCAAAGGTTCCCCAAAACAGTTCTCCCCAAACACTCCCAATTTTGCCCACTGCGAGGATGGTTTGGTCACCTCAAAGGCCAATTCCTGGGAATTATGATGCCACAATTTAGAGGATTCAGTAGAAGGATCTGAACAGAAGAATTATATCTCCAAAGGGGAAAAAATAACAAAGGCCGTTAACACTGAAAGTTAATTTAAAAATTAAACATCTCAAAAAGAAAACTGAGCTTAATGGAATTCTGGTGTCCCAAGACAGGTTTCTCTGGCTTGCCTTTCCTATTTCCATAATACAAAGAATGGCTTTCAAATTACACACAACAGAAAACATTTTTCATGGGGCGGGGTGTGTCCTTTCCACCATGGGTGAGCAGCTGTGAATGAGCCCGAGGTGAATGCTTTGCTTCATGTTTCAAAACAATACGATTATTTTTTATTCTTAATTTTTCCTAACTATTACTCAAGGGCATAAGTTCAAGTAAGATTAAAATGAATTAATTATTCAAGAATTATGACTTCAGATACATTTTAAAACTTATTTTTCATGTCAGTTTTTAACAGACTAGATTTATTTTTTTAAAACATCAGCAAACTGGATTTTCAAAGTTAGGATGGGTTCACAGATCTCATTAAGGCTAAAAAAAAAAAAATCTACTTACGATATAAAATGAGCTCCAAGTAGATAAACACACTGACTATAATCACAACTTTTAAGTCTTCTTAAAGACCATTTCAAACCTTCCATTTGCTTTTACTAGCTAATAAAATGAGTGAGTCTATTTAGGCTTAAAAGTCATAAATGTCTCCATCTTAAAAGTCACCAGGTAACGAAGATCCAGCCGAATCATGAGAAATATAGGTTAGCAAATGCCAACAGCAAATAAATAACTCATCCTTACAAGCAGCACTTGTAAACACTTACAAGCAGCAAGTCCAAGGTGTTTTTCACGTGAGTGCAGTTTCTACAAGTAAAACAGCGCATACAATCAAAGCACACTCATGCCATTCCTACCAGTCCTAATACGTAGGATAAGACCAAGGACAGGCCTAAGATGTGTACACTGAGAACAGCAAATATCCAAGGCCCTTGGTTTAAAAAGTCATCTAACTCTCTGGAAGTTTCAATATAATTTGCTTAACCTAATGCCACATAAAACTGATTCCAAAAAAGTTAAAAATAATTACTCTTTAAAAATAGATAAATAAAAGTTTAAAAGTCATCTAATTTTTAAAGACCTCCCCTTTCCCCCAACATCAGCAGCAAAAAAGTTTCTTACATGCAAATTTCTTAACTGCTTCACTTACACAAGGGAATCAGCCACTCTCTCTCTCAGATTACCCTAGTCACAACTGGACCACTGCCCAGTCAAACATCCAGAGTTTAGACTCTCAGAATGAAGAGAGTCAAAGCTCTGCTCCATGTTAATGGGAGGAACTATAGGACCACAGTACTTGCTGCCAAAATGCAGGGCCTGTTTCTGTGGGTAATCACTTCTGCCTTGAGTGGAAAATCCCAACTCTACCTGCACCTACCCCAGGACAAGTTATTAAGGGAAGAGGTATGGCACGTCAGTCTTTGTACCCACTTCTTGCCAACCTCTCAAAATATTTACATTTCTTCTTCATGTATAGGGGTTCCAGTGAAAGAAACACTTAAAAACACTGTAGTATTAAATATGCAAACTTCATATTAATAAGCGAAGTTCATCCTTCAAATAAAAAGGTTTCTGTTAGAAACTTCAGTAGGGTCTAGGCTAGCCTAACTCACATATTTTGGCTGCATGTCAAAAGATAAAGAGGAAAACAGTTTTTATATGAAGTGAGACATCAGGAATTCCCTGGCAGTCCAGTGGTTAGGCTTCCACGCTTTCACTGCCGTTGGCCCGGGTTCGATCCCTTGTCGGGGAACTAAGATCCCACAAGCTGCATGGTGCGGCCAAAAAAAAAATAAATAAAAGGAAATATGACATGAGTTACAATTGTGTTTCTAGGACAAAATGGAAGACGGGAAGAGGGAAGCCATATTGGGAAATTCTATTATTGATCATGAAAATAAGCCCAGATACTTTTTTATATGTTTGAAATACTCTGTAACCCTTTGAAAAGCAAAATCAAGCCCTATTTAACAGTGAAACAATTTACAGCTTTAACAGAATGAAAACCACATTATTTTAAGAATGAATGTGACATATAGGATTAAGAATCTGCAAGTCTTCATCCTTGTAAACAGCAGGGCTTCCTGAACTTTACTCTGCATTCCAATCACCTGGGGAGCTTATTAAAATGCAGAGTCTGCGTCAATAGGAATGGACAGGAGGCTGAGAGGCTGCAATTTTAACAAGCTCCAGGTGATGACGATAATGCTGGTCTGAGGACCACACTGAGAGCGGTGAGAACACACATCATTTGCAGTCGAGGTCTCTGGCTTAAAATCAAGTATGTTATGTGGCTGTAACAAATTTGTGTCCTCAATAGTATCAACCGGTTCAGGAAGTCCACATTTTGTTATGTAACATTAGATTAAGCATTAATGAGGCTAGAAAGTTTGTTTATCTAAGGTTATAACCTGAAGTTAAATAAAACGCTAGTATTAAATGCTAGAGTCATTTTTAACCTCTTAATATTAACAGAATCCCAATTACTCGGTCTCTTGTTTTTTTAAGTATCTTTTAAATTTTTATTTATTTTTATTTTTGACTGCCCAACACGGCAGGCCTGCAAATGGCTCATCTTCCCTGCTGCAATGCCAGCTCCCTGTGGGGCACGGGTGGCACCTCGCTTCTCTTTACAGACATGCCACCATTACAGCACTCAGTGGTACACAAAATTTTCTAAAATTGAACCATATGGCACGTTTAACTAGCTCTGAAAATGGGAATATTTATTTTATTATTCATTGGGTCTTCGTTGTCGCGCACGGGCTTTCTCTGGTTGCGGAGAGCGGGGGCTACTCTTAGTTGCAGTGCACGGGCTTCTTGTTGTGGTGGCTTCCCCTGTTGCAGAGCACGGGCTCTAGGCGCACGGGCTTCAGTAGTTGTGGCACGTGGGCTTCAGTAGTTGTGGCACGTGGGCTTCAGTAGTTGTGGCACGTGGGCTCAGTAGTTGTGGCTCGTGGGCTCTAGAGTGCAGGCTCAGTAGTTGTGGCACACGGGCTTAGTCGCTCTGCGGCATATGGGATCTTCCCGGCCCAGAGCTCGAACCCGTGTCCCCTGCATTGGCAGGCAATCGGATTCTTAACCACCACGCCACCAGGGAAGTCCCTGATTACTCGGTCTTAAAGCCCTTTCTCCATAGTGGTTATTCTTTGATGAGGGAACATGCTCTCTGCAAAAGATATTTTGCCTGAAGAAACAAACAACTAACATTCAGTAGTTATGCATATACTTAATAGAATTCGTTCCCAGAAATGTGGCTGAGAAAGATGGTTGATTTTCATGTTATTTCTCAAAATTTTAAATCTCCAATACTTTTCATCCTATCACCCAAGGTTAAAAAAGCTCAAAACATCAAAAACAGCTGCCCCTTGGTCTCATTAAAAAAAAACAAAAACAAACAAAAAAATAGTGACACGTTTTCAATAGAGAAAGTCAACATAAAAGACTTCCATTTCCACAAGTCACTTACGATTCCCCACTTCCTGTCCTACTACTAGACTGAATTATTAAGAACCTCCTCTCTGGTCCCCGTCTCGTTGGTGCTGCTCAAGAATGCTCACCTCCCATGCTCTCACCTCTCTTCTCAAAAGACTTCAATGGGTCCCCAAACGCACTCTTGGGAGAGAGTGCAAGGTCCCCCCAAGTCTACCTCCAAGTCATAAGCTTGGCCTAAATCCCACTGCATCAGCTCGTGCAGCCTTCTCTCCGACCACACTCATGGACTTGCCGGGCACGTTTTGCAATTTCCTCTCCCCATGCCTTTGCTCGTGATATTTCCAACAGCTGGAAAGTCGCTATTCTTCCACCCTCCCAACCATGGCCTATATCCTTCCTTCCTTCGAAGCTCAGTTCAAACACCACATCCTCCAATTAGCCTTCCAGAAACCCCCAGGCTCTGTGCTCACTCTGTGGGACCCAGACCTCTACCAGGGCCCTAAGCACAAACTGCCAAACACGGCAGGCCTGCAAATGGCTCATCTTCCTGCTGCAATGCCAGCTCCCTGTGGGGCACGGGTGGCACCTTGCTTCTCTTTATAGACATGCCACCATTACAGTGCTCAGTGGTATACAAAATTTTCTAAAATTGGACCATATGGCACGTTTAACTAGCTCTGAAAATGGGTGAAAATGGATTTCTGGCATAGTAAATATTAAGGCACCAGTAACTGGGTTTACAAATAACATGAGCTTCATCTCTGTTGGGCTAGATATTCAAAAATAAAACTAAGAGATGAGAAAGAGAGTCAAGAGTGTGTGCCTGTTCCCCTGCTCCATCCAGGGGCTAATAATCCTCTAGGGGCACCTCTTCTCCCTATCAAGCCGGGGTGGATCAAATTGTCTTCTCACTAAGGTTAGCTGCCGCTGAGACAGGTCACTAAGTGCGTGCTCCCTGTCTACGATGCAATGCTGGCTGAATCTGTCCAAGCGCCAGCAGACAGAGCTTTACACAAAGGCCAGCCAGGATTCAAGGGACAACCACCCCAGTGTCAGACACGGAAAAGTCTTTGGTTCAAACAACAAAGAGATGTTCTCAGCATGAAAGAAGATACTATATATGTCACTGTCACCTGAGTAATCATCTCATGTTTTTGAAGAAAACTACAATGTGTAAAAATCAAACGAAAAATTATTTTTGGAACACCTATGATTTTGTGTTATTTGTAACATGGATTCCCCTCCTGGTAATTAAGATTCAACACTATTAGGTCTCCTGTTTTTTCAGGCATTACCTTAGCATCAAAGGTCATGTGACTCATCAAGCCAAAGATTACACGGCAGTGCTTAAAGCAGAACCCAAGAAACCTCGTTCTCCATCATTTTCTCAGAAGCTCAGCTACGGGGCGCTCACTGTGATTTATACAAATGTACTAATACCCAAGATTCTGATGTGGTTTAGGTCAAAGAGTGTCTTGAGAGAGGAGAAGCATACAGCCAAGGGGAACCTGAGATGCTTAGCAAAAATTCTTTACCGTATTTTACTACTAATTATACATCTTATAAGCATTTGCGGGAGGCAAACAGTTCTAGAGGAAGGGAGAACAGGGAGAAAGATAATCAACTATAGGATATTTGCACGACTGTGATACTAAACTATCTGAGGTTAACATGTAATACCCACTCAACTAAACCTCTATAAACAGTTGGTTTTCCACAATCACAGCCACTATTCCCACTTCAGTGGGCAGCAGTGTTCAGAGAAAAGCCAGATTTAGCTCCTGAGTAATAAACACCAGAAACCAAAAGAGCTGGGAGAGCTCTCCGTGTCCGTGCCTACCAGGAAGCTCTGAATGTACATCGGCACCGAGTGGCCTGGTAAGCGTGGAAGTCTCCTCAACAAAGCTTCAACACAGAGGAATTCCATCTTTTAGACTAGGCAGTGCCCCCCACCCACTCTGTTTTTCAATTAAATGGGTTTTCTGCAAGACAGATTAATGAAAAACAGGTAATTTCTTTTTATATAGGTTCAATATGTTTACAAGCAGAATATAATTCTGTACTTTTCATAGCATTTAGCTACTTTACATATTATTCAAGGTAGATAAGAACAATCATTTTCCAGTGTTTTTATGCACTCTTTATATAGAGAGTATCTCATTTAAATTCTCAAAACAATTCTGGGCGGGGAGACCCAAGAGGGAGGGGATATGTGTATACATGTAGCTGATTCACTCTGTTCTACAACAGACACTAACACAACATTGTAAAGAATTATACTCCAATAAAAAATATTTAATTTAATTTAAAAATTAAAAAAAAATTCTAAGGGGTAGCAGGATCACCCCATTGTACAGACTCAGACATTAAAGGACAGGAGGCTGAATAATCCGCTTAAGGCCCTATGGCAGGTAAGTGGCAGAGGAGAGAAGAACCATCACTTTGGTCTCAGGCACAGCGACAACCAAAGATGTACAAACATTTTATAAAGATTCTAACACCAATAAAATTCTCATGCAAAGACACACCATTTTAGAGAAAATAATTTCCTAGACCGTGTCAGGATTTGACCTGAACTTCCCAATGAACAGCTCAAAGAAGACTGCCCAGTTAAAAGAGATCATCAAGTACTATAGTTACTGGTAAGGCCAAGAATAGAACACAGGTCTGCTGACCCTGTGCCCATGCCCAATCAGGCGTGTTCTTTTGGATGCTGACACCCTTCTGAAGTTTCAAGTTGGTTGAGAATAGCAAAGAAATGAGTTAATAATTCCGGTAAATAGAAGACAATATGGAAAGTATCTAGGTTAGTGGGATTTACTGTGTGTGTGTGTGTGTGTGTGTGTGTGTGTGTGTGTGTGTGTGTGTGTGTGTGTGTGTGTGTGTGTGTGTGTGTGTGTGTGTGTGTGTGTGTGTATATACACACATACACATACACACACACACACACATACATATATGTATTTTTAAAAGGCATGACCATATGAAGGTTTCTACCTAGGAAGTTTTGAACCAAGAACACTGGTACCTAGTGTTTTCTCATCTTCTGCAGCAAAAATGAAAAATAACCTTTGTCCTCCCCTCTGTATGACTTGTGAATGATTAGCCTGGCCATGTTGATAACTAAGGAAAATATGAGTGCTGCTCCCAGCTGACTAGAATACTTAAGATTTATCCTACTACCAACCTCCTCCAATTCCATGCAAAAGACAGCAGGACACTAGGAACAGTTAGCCAATGTTCAGCCCTAATAAATTCTCCAGTGCTGCAAACAACCCTCCCATCAGCTCCAATGACTGTGCCCTGAGGAAGAGGCTGGAAACAGGAAGACTGCTGGGTGCCACAGGAGATGGGAGGATTGGAGCCACACGGCTGGGAAACAGGGACTGCAGAGAAGTGATGGGGAAGCGTCTCAGGAAAGAGGCGCCTGGAAAAAACCAGAGAACCTGCTCAAAAGGTTGCTGTACTGAGAACTTCTGTGTGGCAAAAAAAAGAGGCTACTACTGAGTCAGACATCAAAAAGAATAAGCGACAACCAAGAGCACGAGGAAAAACAGATTAGAAGACCATTCCCTAGGTTAAAGGTTATTCAGATCCCTTTTCACAGGGGAGATAAAATGCAAAGTGTCTGGCATTTCCAAATGTTAGAGACCAGATTTTAGATTCAATGCTTAATCTTGCTATTAAGTTTACTTTTTAAAAGAAAAAGATAAAATAACTGTAGAGGGATATCTTGTATCAAATTCTTCATGTTTTGCAACTTTTAGCAGAGCATAGGGAGAGAGAAAATTGAGTTGAGAGGTTATAATCTGGCCCCTCACATCAGCTCAAATCTACTCAATAATCTCTCTCATTTTCACTCCAGTTGGGCCAAACCAAAATTCCTATACTTTACAGGGTAAAGCCTTTTTAGTTTTTACTTCAAATAACTGAAATCCTCAGAAAACGTAAAAAGCATTTCTTTCACTGCTCCACATTAAACACCTCTTACCACTCTGCTCTGGAAAGAGCAAAAAGTAACTTGATTATACAGACTGATAATATATTTTAGTTTAATGTCCATAAACAAGCTTTTTTTTTCAACTATCCTCAAAATGACCCATCTCAGCATATTTACATGTATAATAAATACTGAAATTTTAATCTAATTATGATTGATTAATGCAAACCACCAATTTATACGAGGCTATACTTGAAATCTCAGAATGCTTCTCCCCTATTATGAGGTCTGTTTATAAGGTGCTGTACAGAAAACGTGTCCAGAAACAGTAGGTTTAAAAAAAAAAACTGAATAAAAGAACCAAAATTGAATAAGAGGAAATCAGTAAACAGTACCCAATACCCAATTAGAAAACCAAAACCCAAACCAACCCACCAGCTTTTGTCATGGGTGTTCTTCATGGATATTCTCCTCCATCCACTCCCAAAAGCTGAGGTGGGGGAAGCAGCACTCAATGTCTAAATATTCACCTCCCATCCCCAAGTCCTGAAGTGAACTTCTGTAGTACTTGGGCCATAGGCACTGGGAAGTGGCTGGCCTACTCCACCCCCCTCCCCCCCCCCCCCCCCCCGTCTCCCCTATTCCTTGGCCTAGCTGCAAGGAGGACTCTCCCCACCCTCCTCCAATACCACCTGTAGGAAACCACAGGCACATTCAGGTAAGACTGAATGAATCTCCTGCTAGCATTCTCTTTACATAACTTCACTCCCAAGACTCTTTAGCAAACCCGCCTACCCCAAGTTTAACAAGAGCGCTCATCAGACCTGAGTCTCAGCTTTGTGAAATATCAAAGGAATTTTTAAAAGCCTCATTTCAAGCAACTTACAGGGATCCTTCTGTATCTGTCCAATAAAAAGTGCAAACTTTGGGCTTCCCTGGTGGCGCAGTGGTTGAGAGTCCGCCTGCCAATGCAGGGAACACGGGTTCGTGCCCCGGGTCCGGGAGGATCCCACATGCCGCGGAGCGGCTGGGCCCGTGAGCCATGGCCGCTGGGCCTGCGCGTCTGGAGCCTGTGCTCCACAACGGGAGAGGCCACAACAGTGAGAGGCCCGCGTAACGCCAAAAAAAAAAAAAAAAAAAGTGCAAACTTTTAGGGCTGGAAAATTAGGTACAACTACTCTTCAAAACATAGCAACATTAAAAAAAAAAAAACAGTCCCCAGAGAATTTAAAGTATATTGAGCTACAAATCTCTTAGCTCTATTGTTTGTTGATGACTTTTGTCAATAACCAAATCCAAACTAGCGATAAATGATATTTTCTATTTCAGCCACTGTATTTAAAATTAGATGTTAACTCCCCAACACCCCAGACTCCCCCCCGCAAAAAAAACGTCTGTTGCCAAAGACTCTTCTGTTCTGAAATCCACCTTCTTGGGGATATGCATAACCAGTCACTTCACCATCTAGAATCCTGAGCTAAAACTAAAAGTGAAGGAAGTAAAATGAATAGAATCCTCGAGGCCAGCACAACACAGGGTTAAAGGAAACCATTTCACAAGATCAAGTGCGGAGAAGCAGCAGGAGCGAAGAGGAAAAAATCAAGTTACATAAAGTCCAATTGTACTCACTGTTTCCTTATTGGGAAGCAGCTCCTTTCGAATTCTGAAGAAGTTCTTGCCGTACTGCCTGAGCCCCTTAACGAAGCGTTTCTGTGATAAAAAGAAACAACAAATGGGATGTAAAAGCCAAAAACAACACAGGATGTCAGCAAAGATCTCTGCAATCAGCAGAATAACAACCCCAAAGAAGTCCGAGCTAGGGAACGTCGACACGGCCGGGGGAATATTTCAGCAGCACGGCCGGGACCCGCGCCCAGACGGCCTCCGTCAGATCCCCAGTCCCGCAGTCGGACAGGCTGAGGAGGACGTCCCGTGTCTGAGGCAAGCAGCCGTCTGTGCCTTCGCTGCCTCCGGTCTCTGCATCGGTCCACGGAGGTATAAACAACACATACGCTCCGTGCTTCCATCAATAAAACAGCACAACTGGTCCCCACCTGAGAACGAAGCTTCCCAAAGTGCCGAGCTGAAGGGGGGAACGGGACCAAAGCTGGAGACTTTTCTCCAGAAGGGCACCCTGGAGGCTTCAAAGGCCTTTCGTTAGTCCGGGAAATTCACCAGGACGGCAGCAGCACCGCGGCAGCCCACCGGGCCCGAACCCCAGCCGGCCTGCCTGCCCCGCCACGCCGGCCGCAAGAGCCGCCCCGGGGCACCAGGCACCCAAACACCAGCACCCCTCTTCCTTCCCAGCTCCTCCCCGCCCCCGTTCCCTCGGCGGCCCGGGGACTTTCACTTTGTCCCACTCCTCCCAGGCAGCCCCTCCCCGCCGCAGCGGGGCCACAGCCGGAACCCCGGACCCCACCTCGGTCCGCGAAGCCGGGTCCCGCGCGGCCGATCGCCAGCAGCCACAGGTACGCGGGGCCGCCGCGGGCCGCACTCAGGGTCCGGGTGGCGGGAGGCCGCGCCTGTCACTCGGCTCGCGCTCGGGCTCCGGCTCCACAAAGCGCAGGGCGGAGGCGGCCGGGCGGCTCGGCGTGTGACCGCGGCGGGGCCGCGCGGCGCGGGGCGCGGGGCTGGGGCGGCCGCCGCCGCCGCCGCCGCCGCCGCCGCCGGGGGAGGAGGCCGGAGCGGCGCGCAGAGCCCAGCGCGGCCGCGGGCGGCTGCAAAAGGCGGCCTGGATCGCCGCGCCGCCCGCCGGCCCGGCTCCGGCCCCCGCCCCGAGGCTCCGCGCGGGACCCCGGCGCCGGTACCTCGGTTTCCTCCTTCCAAAAAGCGGGAGTCGACCCGGGCGGCGGAGCACGGAAACTTCCTCCCCGCCGCGGCGGGCGCGAGCAGAGGGCGCCCGCGGGGCTGGCTCCGGGCTGGGGCCCTCCCCGGGCTGCTCCGTCTCCGGGCCTACCCCCGGGCCTCCCCCCGGGCGGGCAGAGTCAGCAGCGCACGCCCGCCGCCCCCGGGCTGCGAAGCGTGGGGGCTGGCCCCGACGACCCCCGAGGTCCCTCCGGCCCGGGATTGTGGGCGGCCGCTCCCGCCCGGCCCAGGCCTCAGCCGGCACCTCGCAGGGCGCCGTTTCACAACTAAATCACCGCGGAAGCTTCCCAGCCAATAAATCACCTGCCCACCGGGAGGGGAGTCCCTCCCACTCCCCGCGGTTGAGACCAGCCGGGCGAATTCAGTGAAGAGCCAGACTTGGCCGGGAAGACCGATCTGCAACCTCCTACTCCATTCCTGGAGGCTCTGCATTTTCAGATTTCACCCCTTTCTAAGATATGACTCATCACTGTCAGTTTTCAACGTAATTCGTATAGTTCAAAAGGAAAAATCCGACAAGGCACCAGAAAGAAGCAAGCTCTGCTCTAGTCTGAAGCAGTGACCCTCGTTACCTGAAAAAAGTATCATTTATATGCTCAGCACGCATCCCGGGCTGCGTGCAGAGCATCTCCACATCTCCATCGGGATGTGGAGAGGAACGAGACGGCCCTGCCCTCAAGGAGCAGGCCTGGCAAACAGGTAAACAGATCAATCTCTGGGCCCCAACGAAAAGCAGCAGAGGAACAAAGGGCGGCAGGTGGGGTCAGGAGGAAGAAGCAACTTACTCTGCTGCCGTCGTAGGGGCGAGACAAGGGGGAGCATGAACTTGCCAGGTGGGCTCAGCAGGGCTCCAGGCAGAGGGGTCAGCCAGGAAGGGCACACAGATCACCCTGGGAACTGCGACGAGGACAGGGTGTGCGGAGTGGCGTCCCAGCAGGTAAGACTGAAGAGGGGGAGAGGGTCAGGTTGCAAAGAGCCTTCCAGGCCAGGCTGAGGAGTCCTGCTCCTAGCTGTAGGCCAGCGGAGCAGTGTAAGCAAGAGCGTTCCACGAAAAGACGGCACAGAGACTGCTCTGGTGGCCGTGTGGCCCTCGGCGTGCATTAGGGACAGACCGGCTGCAATGCAGTTAAAGAGGCTGGAGAGGGAGCCCAGGTGTGAGACGAGGATGACCGGAGCTCAACCTCGGCCTTCAGAGTTAATGCTTCTTAATCTACTCGTTACGAAGTTCAGTGCTGAGTGAGCACCTAACACTGGGAGGAATTTTTAAAATAACAACAACAAAAAAGGTAGCCATGGACCTTTATTAAAACGGATTCCTTTTTAGCAGGTAAGATAAATGTGTGTGAGGCGATTACAGAACCATCTGAGACTTAGGTCGGCCAAGCACGAAGCAGTGAAAGGCAGCTCACCAGTGCTGAAAGGGAGCCGAGAAGAGGGACGGGCTGTTGCTCAGAACGCCTTCACGGAGGCAGATCGCGGAAGAGCAGACAGCATTTGCAGGCGTGGAGGGGTGGGAAGGCCCTCCAGGAGAGACAGAGGCAGAGAACAGGAAGTGGTGATCAGACAGGGAGAGTCTACACAAAGCTGAGGTGGGCTCTGGCGTGAGTCAGATGGTGGAATGGCAGGGCCGTGCGTGTGTGCGGACACGCAACAGGTTCACCAGGAGAGGCCGGCCCAGTGAAGGAGCGTCTGAGAAAGGCTGAACCTGGAAGCGCAGGGTAATGTGGGAGAGTTCTGCAAACGTGAGTTCAGACCCTGATTCCTCCACTTGTTATAATCCTCTGAACAGCATCCACTCGACAGTTATTAAGTGCCTACTATACGTCAGGAGCCGCAAAGTCCTCACAACCTAGAAGGAAGTACTGCTCTTATCTCCATTTTACCGACAAGGAAGCTGAGGCACCGTGGGTTAACCAACCAGACCAAGGTCACCCACCTCCTCAGCGGTCAAGGCAGAATTCAAACCCGGGCTCCAAAAGCCATGCCCTGCAGCACTACTGCCACAGTTTCGGTGAAGTGGGCTAAGAGTCTACAGAGGTAAGCGATTTCAGTCATGGTCCCGTGGTCTGCCCTTTCCTGCTGGCCCACCAAATCAAATCAACTCTTCAGTGTTCTTCCTGAGAAAGGTCTTTCAGTGCCTTCCTTTCCCGCTCATTCCAGCAGCAGTCCCAGGCCAAACCCTTACCTCCTTTCCCGCTCATTCCAGCAGCAGTCCCAGGCCAAACCCTTACCTCCTTTCCTACTAGCTAGCCCACTAACCCATCTCTCCCATCCAGCCATTTACAAGCCTCTGCTGAGGAATTTTTCAAAACCACGGATTTCATCCTGAGTCCTACACCATCTTGCCCCCAGGCCCTACCTAAGAATAGCTCTTTGACCTCTTCAGGGTGGTGTTTAACCCTTAGCCCTGCATTCAAGGCGCACCAGGATCCTGTGCTGGCCTACCTTTCCAAACAGATGTCCAGTAATGCCAACTGGCCCATGCTACCACCTCTGTCTGAACTTCTGACACTGGGGTACCTTTAGTACTTCTCTCCACAGCCTACCTCCAGTTCACCTCAAACTCAAGCTCAAATCCCTCCCACTCCAAAATGAGACTTCCCTGACCGTCCCCATCCCCATTCACTTCGCATTTATTTATTTGTAAAAGGCCTCATGTACTCATAGTGTCTATGAGCTCTGAAAAGACAGGAATTGTATCTTTTTTTTTTTTTTTTTCTGTACGCGGGCCTCTCACTGTTGTGGCCTCTCCCGTTGCGGAGCACAAGCTCCGGACGCGCAGGCTCAGCGGCCATGGCTCACGGGCCCAGCCGCTCAGCGGCATGTGGGATCCTCCCGGACCGGGGCACAAACCCATGTCCCCTGCATCGGCAGGGGGACTCTCAACCACTGCGCCACCACGGAAGCCCAGGAATTGTATCTTATACCACCTTACCTCCCTATAGCATTAGGCAGCTGGAGCTCCCAAGTCTGTGATACACAGATGAAACAAACCATGAGATGACAAGAGCCTGGGCAAGGGTGGGCACGGTGGAAATAGACTGTTAAATGCCAAAGGGTCCATTTTGAACTTTGATAACAAAGTTGATCTTATTGGCTCCATGACACCAAACTTTGCTGATTTTTCTCATATCATCTGGTGGCTTAATTCTCTCCTCAACCTCTGAGTCTCCCCAAGGCTTTGTTCCAGGTTTTCTGCTCTGAGACTCCCTCCCAATATGACTTCCACCACTCCCATGGCTCTAAATCTATGGTCCAAGCCCACTGGGAGCACTTGTCTCATACACATTTCAAACTAACTACTTCCAGAAATATGGATTTGACATCTGATGGTGAACACAGACCACTGCTGTCGGTGTATATCAATGACTATGCTATCAAATACAAAGCACCACTGGCCCCACTTTTTTTAAAAAAAGGAAGTAAAAGCTTCATGTGGCCTGTACTGTTACTTCTCTATGGAAAGCCACAAGGCCTCAAAACTGGCAAAACATCTGCTTCTCAGAGACCAGCCTTTACCTTGTGGTTTACCAGAAATGTAGAGTAGCCTTTAAAATCGAAACAAAGCCAACCCACTCAGAGTGGTCAATGATTAGAATAGGTCAGTATGTTAAACAGCTTACTGAGGCTGTAGTCTCCGTTCCCTCTATTCATTCATCTCTCTGCAAATGAAGACCCTGACGTTTGTTTAAGACTTTAATTTCATAATTAACACTATCGACTCACAAACAGACAGGTACTGGAAGCTTCTAAACGAAAGTTCACAGACGCGGTCTGTTTCTTAATAGCATTCTAGCAGTTGAGTTGAAATTCAGCATTTCCAGTGCTGAGATTCAAGGCCTCATGAATTATGTCTCCGTCCATTAGCTGTTCTGTCCCTGACGGTGTATAGACGTTAGACTGCTAAGATGCCAAGGGTGCAGGAGAAAGAAGACTGCTCCTTCCCAAGGCGGGAGCTGTGGCTGGGCCGCTGCTCCAAGTGCAGGGCAGCCCCACTTCTTACGCTCCACAGGCTTGCCGTCCGGCCACTCTCAGACCCATGAGCTGAGGTTCTCCGGGTGTTGGCACTGGTTTCTCTGGTGCTCTTTGTTTTCAATCAACCTGTGTGTTTCTTGGGAGCACAAGACAAGTCCTTTTCTATTTCTCAATCCTCATAGCCAGATGAGACCCAAATATACATACAGATTTATTAACGGCAAGGAGACTGTTCTTTGATTTGTTTTACAACTTAGTTTGTGACTGCGCTCCAATTTTGATTTTATCTATTGAAATATATTTTGACGTACAACACTGTGTTACAAGATATACAACATGTTAATCTGATACGTTCATACACTGTAATATGATTGCCATTGTAGTGATAATCAGGTTTCGTAATTACTCCCCAGTTTTTAGACACATTGCTATAGTTTTCTATTGTTGAGCTGAAACTTCATATCACCATCAGAAGTTACCTACCTATAAGTTTCTGGTAGAGAACATTTAATTCTTGGCTTTAAAAAAAGTGAGTTACCTGAACACAGTGCTTGCTGTTAAATTTGGGTCTGAGTAGCATCGGGAGGGCTCTATTTCTCATTTTCGGTAGAATGGAAGGAATGTGAGATTCAAACTCAGAAGTCCTAGGATCTGGTCTGCTTCTCTGTTCCGCTGAGTAATTCTGACATGGCTGTTTAGACACAGCCACTTTTGAAATGGGAGATACGTAATAGGGATAAACATAATTGGGTCAAAGTGCGATAACATTCTCTCTTACGATAAAGTAACAAGTTCAAAAGTTCCGCTCATTATTGCTGAGCCTGCCCTAGCTCAGAGCCTCCCAAGCCCTGTGCCCAGGGGCGATGACGGCCTCACTGGCTGCCCAGACACTGACTGTCTCCCACCGGGGGTGGGGGGAAGGGGTGGACCAGGGTTGGCCTGGGGCAAAAGCAGCTTCACTGTTATGTGTCAGGATGAGAGAAAGGTAGGGAGACACCAGCTATTCAACATGAAAAGCAGCCAGCACTGAGTCGTGCTCCAATGGCAGGCACTCTCCTAAGGGCTCTACACGAACTGACTCACTGAAGCACCGCAATAACCTTTCGAGGCAGGGGCTACTAATGTCTCCATTTTACAGATGGGAAAACTAACCACGTGTCACCAAATCCTTGAACCAGGGTGCGAGGGTCAAGACTGACCAACGTAAACAGTCAGGGAACTTCAGGGATGGGGTGAAGGCTAAGAATGGAGTTGAGGAGAGTGTGTGGATCAGGGCTATGATGGGCAACTGCTGCCTGCGTTTGCATTTCAAGATTTTAAGTGTTTCCCAAAGGTCTACGAATGGACAAATAAAGGCTATATTCTCGAAACTTAATTTATTCTTGTCTCGGTTTGTTCATCTTTTAAACTGGCCATAAAATACCTGCCCTACGTATCTCAAAAAAAGATTACTCTTAATATCAAATTGGATTGCACACAGAGGAGTGCTGGGTCGATGAGGCCAAAGAATAAGGTGCGCTTATCTCCCTCGTGTGCACGTGCAACTCCCAACGCGGCTCATCTCAAGTGCTGGATCTGACCTGTGTCTACAGCAGAGGAGAGGAGCTGGGGAAAGGGGCAGTGCTGCAAAAATGGCTACAAGATAACTCTGCATTAACCCCTGGCTGAGAGCTTTCAAAATTAACTCCCTCTGGTGAATTTTAACTAGTGTATCCCAGTCAGAAACTCACCAGGACTTCTGAAAAGCGACTCTTACTCAGTCCTCTTACATAACTGTTTGGAAAACACTGCAGGTATTAAAGTGAGTCCCACTGTGAAAATGGCTCCTGCTCTACCCTGTTTTCCGCACAAAATTTTATGTTAATGACTTGCTGCTTCTCAGGGGACTGAAGAGCAGGCAGATCTGCAAGTAAGCAAACCACAGTTGCCCCCAGTGGAGAGACAAAAGTGTAAGCCCACAAGCCAGGCAGAGAGTAAGAGGAGTTGTCCACTGGCCTTCTGGAGGTGTAGAGAAGCAGCAGCAGCAGAAAACTGAAGACGTTTCCTCAATGTGGGCTTATGCTAATGAGGGGTAGGGAGGAAAAAGAGAAGACTGATGCCAAGCAGAAGAAATAAAAGCCTTTCCAACATCTGTATTCCAGGACGCCTACCTGTTCATTCAACAGTGGCTCTCTCTGAGCAACCACCAGATGAAAACCTATTGCATTTCATCCATATAATCCTGTTTGTTACAGACTCCCATCACCCCATATCGAAAACACGCTTCCGGCTGGAGGTACACTATTGATACTGCTTTGAAACGTATCATTTGGGTTTTGATTTAAAATATTTAACACATCAACGAAAGGGCGACCCAGGTAAAGCATGACGTTTTCAATAAACAGCAGCAGAAGCAGTGTGTCTGAGAGGAGACAGGCCAGCAAGCCATGGTGGGCATCTCCGAGATTTCTGGTATGTTGCTCCTAATTTCTTGTTGACTCTACTTTGTAAGTGCATGTTGAATTTACTAGCAGTATTCCAGAATAACTAGTTAATAGTTAAGTTCCATTCAACTAGTTATAGTTTAAAAATCACAAGGATCACAATCGAAAGTAATAACCACAGGGCTTCCCTGGTGGCACAGTGGTTAAGGGTCTGCCTGCCAATGCAGGGGACACGGGTTCGAGCCCTGGTCTGGGAGGATCCCACATGCCGCGGAGCAACTAGGTCCGTGAGCCACAACTACTGAGCCTGCGCGTCTGGACCCTGTGCTCCGCAACAGAAGAGGCCGCGGCAGTTTGAGGCCCGCGCACCACCATGAGGAGTGGCCCCCGCTCGCCGCAACTAGAGAATGCCCTCGCACAGAAACGAAGACCCAACACAGCCAAGAATGAATAAATAAATAAATTTTAAAAATAAAATAAAGTAAAATAATAACCACATTTTTACTGATAGTTCTCAAGTCTCTCCAAGACCTGACATTTTCCCTAGCTCAGACTTGTCCTATGCTTTCTATCCAGAGTAACATCTTCCATTGTCTCAGGACATCACAGTCTCAACATGGATACTGGTGGGTCCCAGACCACATCCTTCTCAAGGCTCCTCAATACACTCTCCAACGTAGGTGTCACTGGGTCCATGCTACAGGTGGAGAATCTGGAAGTTTAGGTTAATTAAATATTCTGCCCCAATCCATAGCTAATCAGGAAGGGTGGAGAAGTAGAGAGATGAGATTTCAAAATAGGATTAATTGCTTGGAATCTAGGTGCAGAAAACTTTCTCTTGCATCTATACATATCAGAGGAATTAAAGGGTATTATCTGTCTTTAAAAAACAAAACAGAAAACCTCTAAAGGAAATTTTAGGTATAAACATACACAACTTGCTCTTTGAAGCAAAAGTGCCACAGATTGTATGCTGTATGTCCATGTTAAAATTTTTCCCACAAACGCTTGGCTTGGAGTGCATGGCTCTGCCACTAAATAATGACACCCTTGTATAGGTCACTAGGCCTCCCCCGGGCTTCCGTGTGCGCGTGTGTTAAGAGGAGTGGCGGGGGCTTCCCTGGTGGCACAGTGGTTGAGAGTCCGCCTGCCGATGCAGGGGACACGGGTTCGTGCCCCGGTCCAGGAAGATCCCACATGCCGCGGAGCGGCTGGGCCCGTGAGCCATGGCCGCTGAGCCTGTGCTCCGCAACGGGAGAGGCCACAACAATGAGAGGCCCCCGTACTGCAAACAAACAAATAAGAGGAGTGGCGGGCTTTCTCTCATCTCTCTGCAAAGCCTCAACAGTGGATGCCTAGTTCTCCATCACTGGGAGCTGCAGCCAGGCAGGTGGCCTCTCTCCTACACAGAGACAGGAGGATGGCTAAACTCTCTCCAGAAAGAGACCCTGTTAATGCATGATATGTTTTATCAACTGTCTTACCTGGAAATGCAGAAGATCAGTCTAAGATACCTTTTAACATTAAATAAATCCTAGGTTTTGCAAAAAGGACCTGTTTCCCCGCCTCGTCCCAAAAGATTTGATGGTCCTCAGAACAGAAGCCCCAGTACAAGCCTGTCCATTTCTAAGAGAAGTCCTCTCTAGGGTCAAATACAGCAGGTTTCAAATATTCAGCTGTTGTGGAGGAAAAATAGCAAAGAGTTCTTTTTCCTGGTTCCTTTACTTTCCAATCTTCCAAAGGCCAAAGAGTAAGAGAACGAGAACTGGGGGAGGTAGGTCTAATATGATCCTGCCCTGATTCTTCTACCTTCCTCAGTTCACGAGCATTGTGACAACAGACAGCTCTCCTGGTCTCATCACCGTTTTATCCCCCCGCCTCTGCCCACCCCCACCGAAGATTAGCTACAGAAACACAAAGGGTGACTCAAGTGCCAGGTCCTAAGGTGTTTGAGGCCAGCAAGAAGAGTCCAGCAGTCATCCTACCGCCCCCCCAAGCTGGCTCTGCTGACGTGCTCCAGAAATGTCTACAAAAGCTAGGCAGTTGTCAGCTCAACACTCACTCCCTGCCACGTCTGTAATAATAGTAGAATCCGAGAATATCAGAGTCGGAAGGAAGCTTTAGAACATCTAAGCTGGTCAAAGCTCTCACTTTACAGGCAAGGATCATACATTATTTAAAACAAAACAAACAAACTCACATACCCACAAAAGCTTTGTATTTGTGACAGACTCTTATTTCCGTCCCATCCTACATGCTGCTCCTACAGTGTGATGAAGACACTCCACTGAGATGTGGGTCTCTGTTCCCTGCCCTGGAGCCTGGGGGGATCTTTGTAACTATCCTGACCAACAGGGCACAACTGGCACTGGGAGCCTGAGGCTGGGGCATGCATAACAGGTAACACAGCTTCTGCTTGGCTCTCCCTCTCTGGACATGTGTCTTTGGAGCCCTGAGCCACCACGTTAAGAAGCACGGTTATCCAGAAGTCACCATGCTGGGGAGACCACCTAGGGAGGCGGAGAGAGAGAGAGAGAAGCCTCAGAAGCTCCAGCTGTGCAGTCCCCGTCCCTGCTATTTGAGTTTTCCTAGCCTGGACTCACAAGTGAAGGAGCCTTCAAGATGACTCCAACCCCATCTACCATCTGACCGCAGCCTCATGAAAGCACCCCAAGTCAGAATGCACCGCTGAGCCATTTCTAAATTCTTGTCCTGCAGAAACAGGATAATAAACGATCGTCCTTGTTTTAAGTTGAGGTGATTTTTATTGTTGGGAGTAATCTATCTGCTATGCGGCAATAGGAAACCAATACAAGCTTCATCACTAAAACCTTTAACCTCAATGTTAGTCAACTATTAATTATATCAACCAGTGAACCATCTTCCGATTAGACTTCCTCAGACAATCCGCAGGCCTATCACTCTCTATAACCTTCCTCTGCTCTATGTTAACACTGAGCTCTTGTTGCCCTGACGTGACATGACATGCTACGTATGACACTGAGTACATGAGGGAATCCCCAGCACCTAGAACAGTCCCTGACACACAGAGCAGGTGACCACTATCACTGGCTGAATGAAAAAATGAATGTATCTGGGAGGTGAACTGGCTTGGCCTTCTTACAATGCTGTTTATTTCCCAGCCAATGGCCCTGCAGCTTGACTCAAGGTCTCCTGACCTATGCTCAGCGCTAAGTCTCTGACTCTCTAATTACTACCTACAGAATGATTCAATACCACCTTTCCTGTCCGTTCAAACATACAAGTCTCACTAGAGACACCACGCTAGTCCACTCCCCGATGCCGGCTCACCACCCAGAGTGAAGCCCACAACTTCCTTTTTCAACACACCTGTGCGCAAAACCCTTCCCAGGTGGTCGCAAATATAAAAAAAAAAGTCACTCCATTTTTCAAAGACCACATGCCCAACAGGAAAATGACCTTATGTTGGATGGTTTACACAGCAACTCTGCCCACTAGCAAAGGCCACTGAGCCATCCTATACATCTCTGTCTATGTGACCCTCTGAGTCTAGATGATTATGCTGAGTAGCTGAAGTCCTTTCATTACTGCAGGCCTAACACAGCATTGCCACGGGGTGAATATCGGAGCAGCACGCTTCAATGCACTTTCAAGTCAAATGAGAACTGGCTAGTTAAGCAGCAGCATTAACAGATGTAGAAATACCGCCAGCTAAATACCTCTTGCCAATTATGGCTGCCCAGCTACACCCAAATTAAAAATAACCCAACACTAATAATGAACCCAAACGGACATGAGAGGCGCCTTCTCTCCCTGCGATAGCACTGCAGTCCCCATGTAAATGTTCTTGGTCAAGTGGCTCATAATTAAGTCACTAAAAAGTTCACCTTCTTTAACAAAGTAGATCTTGGCACAGAAGGAACAGGGAATAAACTGAAAAAGAAATGTGGCTTGCCTATAAGTTACAAGAGAACAAAGAAGTAGAACTCTTTAGTGGGAGGCCCTTTGCAAAAATTATAATGCAAGGCGTTTAGATCAATGGCTGCCCAATAAAAACTGAATGTGAGCCACAGATGTGAGCCAAGTACATAACTTTCATTTTCTAGGAGCCGTATTTTAAAAAGAGGTAAAATGAACATTAATAGCACATTAATATATCCAAAATATTATCATTGCAATGTGTAATCAATATAAAAATGATTAATGAAATATTTTACATTCCCTTTTACCTACTCAGTCTGTGAAATTCAGGGTCTGTTTTACGCTAACAGCACATCTCCACTCGGGCTAGCACACTTCAGGTGCTCAATGGCCACGTGTGGCCAGCGGTTACCACAGCGGATAGCACAGGTTTAGGATGATCCCTGCTCCTTTTTGATAAAACATTAAAACATCTAAATCACTAGAAGTTTTCTAGTAGGGAAGTAAAATAAATACATTGTTAGAATATTGGACAATGATATCATACAGTCCTAAATGAAATAAAATCATATAGGCCTGTTATTTCAAATTAAGTGAAACGTGTCTTCCAGAAGAACTCAGTCTAGAAGTTGTTATGATCCACTCCTGCCCCACTTCTTTTTTTTTCTTTTTTTTTTTTTTGCGGTATGCGGGCCTCTCACTGTTGTGGCCACTCCCGTTGCAGAGCACAGGCTCCGTATGCGCAGGCTCAGCGGCCATGGCTCACGGGCCCAGCCGCTCCGCGGCATGTGGGATTTTCCCGGACCGGGGCACGAACCCGTATCCCCTGCATCGGCAGGCGGACTCTCAACCACTGCGCCACCAGGGAAGCCCCTGCCCCACTTCTTAAACAGGGGAAACTGAGGCCCTGTCCAGCTCCAGGGCCATAGAAGCGGCTCCTGGACTGTTTCCCTTTCATGACAACATGACAAGGGCTAGGGCTCCTTATTTAACTTTGGTCACTTTAAATGCTCTCCAAAATGAGAGGAAAATCAAGTATCCCTTTAGGAAACGCAGGGGGCTGGAGGGGGAAGAGGAGTGTATTTCAATTACAAAAGGCAAAACTGGGTCACAAGGCAGATCCCGGTCTAACTGGCAGTCACTATTTTCTTTCTATGACAGGCACCCTTCTGGTCGCATACTACCTCCACGCAGGATGTCTATCACAAGAGAGTCGTCTGTCAAGGGAGGGTCCCACATCAGGGGCTGGTAATGGGCCCCACCTCAAGGCTGCTCTGCTGGCTTCTGTTTGGAACAACAGTGCTCCCATGATACCTCACTCTTGCGGAAAATACTGGTATTAAGGGAGCGTGAACACAGCTGTGTGTAAATTACACACAAACTGATTCGATCTGTATATTTATGTATATTTATATGGAATACAAACATACTAATAGTGCATTTACATACACAGTTGGATACATTGGGCTGCAAGCAGAGTGGAGTTTGAGTTCCAAAGTATTTACTTAAAATCTTACAAAAAGAAATGCTTAGGGAATGCTTAACCTGCTGAGTCAGGCTGAGGCTCTTCTGTGCCCTCCCCCCATGCAGACTGCCCTCACCACACCACACCGCCTCCCCCCCACCCCCCCAAATAGTCCTCATTTGCAATACTGGAGGAAGTATTTGAGACTCTATGAAGGAGAACCCTCAAAAAGAGCTTTAAAACTCACTTCTACAGCAAAAATTAATCAATGAGATAATTTTCACAGTTAAAAAGTTATAATTATAAATGAGGGGGAGGGGGCAAAGAAGGCAGAAGCATAGGGACTTCCCTGGTGGCGCAGTGGTTAAGACTCCGCACTCCCAATGCAGGGGGCCCGGGTTCCATCCTTGGTCAGGGAACTAGATCCCACGTGCATGCCTCGCATGCCACAGCTAAGGAGCCTGCAAGCCACAACTAAGGAGCACACCTGCTGCAACTAAGACCCAGCACAACCAAATAAATAAATTAATTAATTATTTTTTAAAAAAGAAAAAAAAGAAGGCAGAAGTGGGAAGAATCTGAAAGTTCAGAATTGACTTGTCCTACAATGACAGCTTTCCCTTGCCCACACTAATTCCACACACATATGAAGAGGAAGACCTACTTAAGCATCTGTTAACAGAGCAGACAGTAATGCAGGGTCTTTGGAGTTTTCAGCTGATTTTGAAAAATAAGAAGAGCAATCAGCATTTTATGCTTACTGCACTAAATCCAGAATATAGACACAGGCATTAGGAAAGCTGGGCTCTGGTTCTACGCCTGATTCTATCAAGGCTTCACAAATGACCCCGGGGGCAAGCTATGAACATTCCCTGGGCTGAGTTTCTCATGGTAAGATGACATCCCAAGTATCCTAATTTACCCAAAAAAGCACTAACTTTTAAAATGTTGGGTGTTGCAGTAAAATAAAAGGAAGAAAAGGGTAATAACGCAACAAAATAAAAATATTCTATACACATGTTGATAGACACAGAATAACAAGCTTACTCTAGGCCTTAATTTTATTCTTTAAAAGTTTTACAACAAAACCCTCCAACTGATACCCTTTCTTTTATTTTTTCTTGATGTGGTTTCTATAAACTCCTAGAGAAAGAAAGAAAGAAAGAAAAGAAAGAAAGAAAGGGAAAGGGAAAGGGAAGGAAAGGAAAGGAAGAAAGAAAGAAAAAAAAAGGTCCATTTCTGAGGCTTGGGTTTACCATGCTTACAGTTCCACCAATAAATCATCTCCCAATCTGGGCTTGGAAAAGCACTGGCCACGGTTTGATTGCTCCAGCCCCAGGTTGCCAAGCAACCAAAACAAGGGGGAAGTCTGAGAACTGCTGACAGATAGCCAAGTGGCTGAAACAACAGACTTCTCTCTGTCAAAAATGTGTTTCAGAGGGCCACTTCCCCACCTCTGCTCTCTGCTAAACACTACACGATTGTAAAATCAAAATCAAAAGGCCACTGTAATAAAAACACACTTCCTGCTCAATTACTAATTGTTAAAAAGCTGTGGGGAGGCCCAGATCACACAGTGTATGGCAACAGAAATGTGATACTGTAAATGAGATAAAGTCAGCAGCATGCGAGAAACCTGATCTAAATGCAGCTCTGCAGCTTCAAGTCAGGGGACCTGGTGCGTGGAGCAAATAAGCTGCCGAAGAAAGCATAAGGAAGAAAATATTGCATGTTGAGATGTTAAAGAAACAAAGCAAACAATAACTAAGAAGTCACGGGTTCACGTTACTTAATAATAAAACCAAGAACATTCTCAATTGTTGTGAAACACAATCTGGAGATCATGAAAGTTTTCTCCCTCACATGGATTTCTTAGAGCAGAATAGGGGCAAGGAAGGCCTATGACGCTCGAGAACCGTGTGTGTGTGTGTGTGTGTGTGTGTGTGTGCGCGCGCGCGCGCACGTGTGTGTGTGCGTGCGTGCGTGTGTTTCCCTGATGGGCGACTGTAAGCTCCTTCAGATAGTGCCTGATTCCAAGAGGACTGGTTCCTGGACCCTCCAGGATACCAAAATCCAAGGATGCTCAAGTCCCTTACATGAAACGGTGCAGTATTTGCACATAACCTACACGTATCCTCCCCTGTATTTTAAATCATCTCCAGATTACTTATAATACCTAATACAATGTATCAATAATTGCTATGTAAATAGTTGCTGATGTGCAGCAAATTCAAATTTTGCTTTTTGGAACTTTTTGGAATTCTTCCCCTCAATTTTTTTTTTTTTTTTTTTTGCGGTATGCGGGCCTCTCACTGTTGTGGCCTCCCCCGTTGCGGAGCACAGGCTCCGGACGCGCAGGCCCAGCGGCCATGGCTCACGGGCCCAGCCGCTCCGCGGCATATGGGATCCTCCCAGACCGGGGCACGAACCCGTATCCCCTGCATCGGCAGGCGGACTCTCAACCACTGCGCCACCAGGGAGGCCCCCCCTCAATATTTTTTATCTACAGTTGGTTGAATCCACTGTTGCAGAACCTGAAGATGTGGAAAGCTGACTGTACCAGGTCCAAGTCTGACAGTCTAATGTAACATGGGAAACATCTATGGGGCATGCCCAAGCCAGTAACATCACACCACAGTCCTACCGAAAGCTCTATGAGGCGTCCTTCCATGAAACCGTTTTATTGAAATTGTCATCTAGGACTTTTTGGAAACTGACTAACTGTGGTATTTGGAAGAGGCCAGCACTCAGAACACAGTTCTTCATCTTTTTTGTGCCATGGAACTTTTTGGCAGTCTAGTAAAGCCTAACCTCTTCTAAAAATGGGTTTTAAATGCCGAAAATAAAGTGAGATTACAAAGGAAACCAGTTATATTGAAATCCAGTCATCAAAACATCAAAAAATGCAAATAAACGTACCTTATTTAATAACATATGAAACAAGCTCTCGTAGAAGATTTTGATTTTTGTCAGATTTTTGGGGGGTGGGGCGTTGTTTTGTTTTGTTTTTAATATGAGCTCAGATTATAAACTCCTGGAGGGCAAGGACAGTAATTTATTCATCACTAAGTCACCAAAGCAATGTGTGGCCTCGTTCCCTGCCCAAGGCTGACCATCTGAAGGCTCCCAGGCTAGCCCTCTCCACAAGGCCGGTCCAGATCCTACGGGGGCCTTTCCCTGCGCTTTCCCAGCGCCCGGAAGTGGGCCTGACAAGCAAGGTTTGTAGGCAGGTCCACAGTCTGCAAAGCAGAGTGTGCAGACACTTAAGACTTTCTTAAGGGTACACGGACTCAAGTAATTTTAAGGGAAATCGTTTCCAAACCTTCCACTTTCATATATTTTCTTTCCTAAAATTCATCTGCCTGAGAACACACTCCTGTGAGGCAGGTGCAGTCCTCCTCTTCCACCTCCCCTTCTGCAATCTTCCTCCCCTCACTTCACACACAAAGGCATCCCTCTCTCCCATCTGGAATGCTACTAGCACTGCCCTATGCAGAAACTCCAGCCACCAAACAAAGGGTCAATTCAAGACACCCATGTTCCTGTAGACGCAGGGACCAACTCCAAGGTCACAGTCGGAAGCCTCATGCAAGTCTCGGGCACTTTCCAGTTCTTTACTTTCAACGAAATTGAAGGAGGATCTTGTGGAGGTGTCATCTGATAGACTACTGAAAATCAAGTCTGAAGATAAATTATATTTCTTGATTATGGAAGGAATTCAATAACTGAGTGACAAAGCTATCTATCATTCCTATCTATTGATGTAAAAAAGATTTCTGAGCACTTACATCTACAAATAAGTGAAGAGTAAGAATAAAATTGATGCAGAATATGGCCTCACTCTAACAATAAGTAATATTCATCCAAGAACTAATGTGTTTAAAAAACGGAATCATCTAATTTCCAATAAATATTAAACAAAAAGTAAAATTTTATCAACTTTTATAATATCTCATTGTTTTGATCAACTGTGCACTAATAATTATTATGATAACAGGGGCTTCCCTGGTGGCGCAGTGGTTCAGAATCCGCCTGCCAATGCGGGGGACACGGGCTCGAGCCCTGGTCCGGGAAGATACCACATGCCACGGAGCAACTAAGCCCGTGCGCCACAACTACTGAGCCTACGATCTAGAGCCCACGAGCCACAACTACTGAGCCCACATGCCACAACTACTGAAGCCCACACACCACAATGAAGAGTAGCCCCCGCTCGCCACAACTAGAGAAAGCCTGTGCAGCAGCGAAGACCCAACGCAGCCAAAAAAAAAAAAAAAAAAAAAGAATTTATTCTGCTAACATAATCAGAGATTTTCTTTTAACACTTAGACCTTTATTGCTAAAGGAAACGACAACACACACACATATTTGAAACGCACGCTTCTGTCGTAGGGAGTATGAAAGCGTGATCTGACAATAGACTCTCAAGCACAAAATGCTTTACATCAGGAATAAAGTCTACAGGGAAGTAGACTGGAAAATTACTAGTTACATGTTAGGGGGGGAAAAGATAAATTGTAAAAATTTACTGCTAAAAAGGAGCCCATTCATGTATTTTTAAAACGGACGATAATGGGTATAAATGACCATGGCAGCCAAAATGCAGTGGGTGTATTTAAAAAAGCGACGGGACACTTTTATTTTCAAATGTCAATATTTATGATACATGAGAAATTACATCCTTATGATGAAAAAAGTGTACGCCAATGTAAACTTGGGAGGGAGTATATGGCTTTTTAAGCAAAGCTGTTTCAGGGGCTCGATGAGGAACATCTTTAACTTTGTACCTAAAAGGAAGACAGGAACTCCTGGGGGAGCCGAGCACGCTCCACATCTCGGCTAGGTTTATTAGACTCTGGTTTTACCTAACAGAACCAAACTAGAGTTATTAAAAACACTTTCTAGAACCCAGACAGATGGCACCACTGAAGACACTACACTGTGTTAACTGTCATTCCACTGAGGTAAAAGCCATTCTTTGAATTCCAAAACTGATTATGGCACTTCTCTGTTGAAGAAGAGTAAAGAGTTCAGACCCTGCAGTGTGCAACTAAAGTGCTCAGTGATCTCCGCTCTATCACTCCAGCCTCAGCTCCCACCAGACACAACCATCTGGATTAGAGGTTGTGTTAAAATGAATTGAGGCTTCAGCTCAGCTCAGCGGGAGACAGTGCCGTGTTAAACAACGTCTGTGAGAAATGCAAGAAGGAGGAAGGGGGTAGCACCTGGCCTGCACGGCTACCCCGGCTGCCCTAGATTCAACGGAAGCCAGCCCCCTGCTCTTGCCTGAACATGGCCCGCAGTCTCCCACCTCTGCATCTCCTGCCCTGATGTTTTTGGGTTTTTTTAAAAATTTTATTCTACATAATTAATTTATTATTTTCTTTATTATTTGCCTTTGTCGGGTCTTAGTTGTGGCACACAAGGGATCTTCGTTGAGGCACGCGGTCTCTTCGTTGCAGTGCTCGGTCTTCTCCCTAGTTGAGGTGCGTGGGGCTTAGTTGCCCCGCGGCATGTGGGATCTTAGTTACTTGACCAGGGATCGAACCCACGCCCCCTGCATGGGAAGGCGGATTCTTCACCACTGGACCTCCAGGGAAGTCCGCTGCCATGATGTCCTGTCTGGGGATCCTGTGCAACATCGCTACGGAGCCACTCTTGGGCTGGACTATCTCGCTTGGTTTCCTGGGTGTCCTCACGTACGACTGGTGTGACTCTGAACAAGTACATTCACTGTCTCGTGTCCACGTTCTGTCACCCTCCTCCGTGCCTCCATTGTTCTGCGACCCCACCATGGAACTTCCCACAATCTGCCTGGTACCAGGCTCTGGGCACCCAAGCCCATCACCATCATTTCTCTCTGTGAGTGAGGGAGGTCCTGTCTGGGGCCATCTGGCAGAGTCCTTTGCACATACAAGACAGGCGTTTAAGGAATGTTCTTCAATGACAAATCCTATTATCAGAACCTGGGCCTTTCAGGGCCAGAAGGAGCCTAATTATTTAGTTAATACTCAATTTTTTAAAAGAAGATCAATGAATGGCCAAGCTATGAAAACTGGTCTCAACCAGAAACAGGTTTACCCACACTTTTGTTTTTTACCATCAAACCTTAATGACGTTACAAGTGGGTGGTTTTCTACAGACAGATGGGGAGTTATCTGAGAATAGTAAAAGTGAAGGGAGGGGGTAGAAAAAAAATAAGGAGGAGAAACCAGAATTTCTTGATTTTGATCAAATCGTGAACCAAAAGAAGAACGGGACACAATGGCAGCGAAAACATGCAGAGGAAATCTCGCCCACCAGCAGTACGTTTCTTTCCCCCAGTTAATTTGAGGAGAGCTCTGAGACCTCTCCCAGGCTCCAGAAGACCCGGCTGCTCTGACCGCAGGCCGGCAGGCAGGCAGGATTGGTGGGACCTTCTCAACACTGTCTAGGATGGTGAACAGTGGGAAAAAATTCTTGTGGCCTAATAAAGGATGAAAGAAATGTTCTCCATAATGAGGAAATGAATGTTTTACTTATCAAGCTCCTTCATGCCTTTTTTTTTTTTTTTTCTTTTAAGGCCTGTTTGATAAAACCCATCACACTGAGGAGCCATCAAAGAAAATGAAACCATAGTGACATCTAAAGGGAACTCCAGGGCTAGACAGAGCCGCCTTTGGGGTTTAGCCACAACTTCACAACTTCTCCCCATTCTCCCTCCTGGCCATAGAGAACATTCATCCAAAGCGACCAGAAGATTATCAGCAAAAGTTTTAACAAGAACCAGACCCTCATCTTCTGGTCTTTCCCCCGATCCAAAAAGTCATGAAAACGGCTTACAGAATCTTTTTGGCATTTAAAAATATTATGTTTTGCATCCCCCATACTGGAAAACGCACGCCTATGCCTGGATTTCACGTGAAAGACAGCAACATGATTTTACTTCCATAACAAAGTTCCCACTTCACCTTTCAGCCAAATTCAGCCTGTTCTAAGCTCACCAAAAGCTCCTGGGTCCTGAAGGCATTTATCTGGTCTGACAAGGAACAGTTTACAGGCAATTAAGACATGACCCCATAGATCACCAGACGGGGGTCAAGTAACCTGAATTATTAGAAAGACATCTATCGCTCCTCCTAAACTGACTTGAACTATCAGAGGTATGGGCTGCCCAGACTTGCTCAGCAGAAGGTGCTTTGGAATGAGAAGCACTGTTCCCCTAAGAAGGCAGCCCCACCCTGCTCAGAGCCCGGGTGCAGCTCATTTATCCTCTTCATGGAATCTACCCGAATTACCTTATTTGTGTTCATTTATTTGTCTTTGTTCCCCAACAGAATGCGGGCACCATTAGAACTGGGTGTCCACCGTTATTTCTATCTCTAGAGCTTAGACGGTGCCTAGTTACACAGCTAAATGCCTAATACTTGTTGAGTGACTGAGGAAACAAATAGCACAATATATTCTGGAGCCAACACTCCAACCTGCGATCTCAAATTCTAAATACTGTTCTATTCACAAAATCCTCCCTCGTCACCACTTGCCTCCATCTTCAACCTCTACATATCACCTCAACTCAGTTTACCACTGACCGAGCCCCACGGGGAAGGAAGGCGCTCTGAGACATGCACTGGCCCTCAAGAAGCACATCATCCAGCAGGGCAGCACCCAGGGGCCAGTCCTCAGCTCTCCTAGAACGATCAGCCACAGCACAAACTTCCTTCGCGCCCCTTCCCCATTATTCTCCTCCCAATCCCTACTTCTGACTCTGGACGTCTCACCCTCGCAACCCCAACTGGATCCTTATACCCTAGAGACCTACTGTCTTCTCCCCGCCCCCTTTTCTCCAAATGCCCTCATACCCGAGGCCCCCCTCCGTCAGCATCCTCACAGAAGACACACACGACATCCCTCTCCTCTCAAGCCCTCCAATGACAGGGCCAGCAGCCTCGTTCTGGGCGCATTCCTTCCTGTCCGACCACATCACCTCCCACCTCTAGCCACTTTCCTCGTCGTAACATCAACCAGCCAAGCCAGCCTCCCCCCTGCGTCAGTGATCGGACACCGCACTAAAAGGCCCTTTCTCTACCCTACTTTCTGACAGCACTCTCAGGAACATGAACAGTCTTGCCCAGAGCCCCTCAGATATTGTGTTCGCAGCCACAGTTCCTGGTGCCCTCCCTTTATCCCAACCTAGCCATCCACTTATGGCTGGAACTCTGTGGAAACACCTAAGATGTAAAACTAGAAACTTCCTTTTATTTACCACGATGAAACGCACACCATCTCTCCTTCTTGACTGTGATCTCCAACCCCTCAGCTCCCCTGCCATCTCCGTCCTGTTTCCCCAAGTTCCAGGTACGGCCTGGACTATCAGTTATTTCGGCAATGCCGTCAGCACTGGCAGACGTGCCTCAGCATCCTGGCCTTGGACCAATCTTTCAATTAAGTGATGTGAAGGACAGCCCCAGTCCTATCACTGCCCACATTAAAAGCTATGTACCCATTCCTCATTTCCTATTAAGTTAAACATGATGTTTAACAAATTAAACAAACCCTTCTCCTGCCTTCTGAGCTATTCTTTTTCCGACTTCGTGCCGAGTGGCTTCATCACGTTGTCCATCCTTCTGCCCCGCAACGTGAAGATTCCCTATGAGTCTCTCCTCCCGCTGCACTGTTACCCCTGGCAACCTCATCCGATCCTTGCCCTGCCACTGACCAGTTCTGTGGTCCTCAGTGAGCTAATTAACCTCTTCAAGTCCAGTTTTCTCAACTGTGAACCCTCTCTGCAAACGAGAAAGCGCTCCTATCTTTAGACCTTCATGTCTAACTGCTACACCCACCTGTATCTTCTACAATCATCTCAAATTCAACATAAGCTCTCCTCTCCTCCCCTAAAGCAAGTACTCCTGATTTCACAATTTTATTAATAGTACCAACAGCCTCCTCCCTTGTACCAAAACACAAAATGTGAACGGCATCTCTCCACTTTTTCCCTGTTTCCCACCTCCAATCAGCCAGGCTTCTCCAGAGGGGCCATGCAGTGTAGTAGGTTAAGAGCGGGGCTCTGGAACCACGAGGCCGGGCTGGAAAGCAGGCTCTACCAATCGTTCTGTGACCTCGGGAAAGTTCTCCCTCCCGTCTGTGACCCAGCTTCTTCTTCTGCAGAATGTTAACCAATGAGTCAACTCATGTCAAGTGCTCAGCACAGCACCTTGGCACATAACGAGGGTCTTACTGTAACTCCACAAGCCTCTTCATTTTAATCCCTCCTCTTGATTCTCACGGCCTCTACCTCCATTCTTCTCAACCTTGCCTGTACGCAGAACCCCAGCACCCTGGCTCTATCCCAGGTGAATTAACTCCGTCTCTGGGGTGGGACCCAAGCCTCCATTGTGTGTGTGTTAGCTAACATTTCTCATGGGGTTCCAGTGCACAACCGAGGTTGAGAACCACTGCTACAAACTTGGTGCTCTCCACATCTCTCACTAGAGCCAGAGTCCTTATCCCAGGCTGTGGTTGTCCCTGGAATATGGGCGCCCGAGTCCCACCTCAGAGGTTCTGATTCAGGGCGCAGTCTGGGTACTAGGGCATTTTAAAGTTCTCCAGGTGATTCTAACGTGCAGCCGAGTTTCAGAACCGTGACCCCCTTCTCCACCCACTTCCATCCATCATCCTGTCACTGCCAGACTCATCTCCGATGACGGTCCCAGTCCTATCATTCCCCACATTCAAACGTATGTAATTAGCCCTTATTTCCTATTAAATTAAAGATAAACTTCTCTTCCCATGAAGAGTGGTTGGCTTTAAATAAGCCATCTCAAACACTCTTCCACCCACAGCTTCCTTCAAACTGGGTCATCGGCTACTAACCAGCTACCCACATCCTTTTATGCCTTTGTTCTTCCATTAACCTCTGTCAACTCTGCCGGTTAAATTCCTATCCATCCTTCAAGGTTCCTCTCAAATAACACCTCCTCCTCAGCGCCCTTCCCGATCTTCCTACTGGAGAACACAAAGCAGCAGGTCCACCCCTGTGTCTCCCGTGGACCCCAGCACACTGTCAGGCGTAGAGGAGGCCCTCGAAGCGGGTCTGCACTTGTGCGGCTGCTATCCGCTCTCTAGGCGGCCTGTGGCAACAGCCTCCAACTCAAGCGCTCATACACACCCCCAGGCAAAAGCAGTCAAGGGTGCCACACTGCCAGGCAATTATCAAGGTGATGGTGGCTCCTGCGGAGATCTTAGCAGTTAAAGAACAGATGACGTTTATTTGTCTAAAGTCACCAAGAAGTTCCTTTCGAATACAATATTGTCTTTAAATTTTTTCTAAATACAGAACATATCACTTGAATAACAGAAGAATGAGCAACAACGGGAATGGAAGATTCAAGCAGAGGAAGAATGACGACAGTGAACAGTGGATAAAGGGGTCTCACAACACCCAGCAGAGCCTCACACAGAGTGGGCATGAAAAGTCAGTGGAATTCAATTTGATGTAAGGCAAAAACGAAGCCCCTCCTCTCTCTATTCCCTGTATAATATTATCTAAGGCACATCTAAAGTTGGTTACCCAGAAACTGACAATGACATTTGGTTTTGCGCTCTAAGAATCCCTTTTGTCCAGATATTCATCTGAAGGAGAGGGCCTCTCCTAGACATGCATATCCTCCTAACAGTGGAATTCTCCACGCCCTAAAATTATTTCAAAGCAGCAGAGGACAATGTGGTGTGATGCTTACTGACTCTAAATGTGTGGGCAACTGAATGATTCCTCTGAAAGTTTGCCTAAAAGTAAGATAATCTAAACGGATCCTTGGAATGTTTGCAAGATAATCTAAATGGATCCTTGGAATGTTTGACAGGGGTTTTAAAGAAAGGGGGTGGGGAGGGGACAGGAGGAGGGAGGAAGGAAAAATGTGAGCTGATTATAAAGTTAGGGGGTTCTAATGAGGAAAACAAACTACCAAGGTCAGACTCTTCTGGGATGAAAAACTTGGGAAGCTGACTAAAGTTGGGCTGTCCCAAAGGACAATCTGAAAATAATTTTCTAACTTTAGTTATTGCTAAAAGATTGGAGAATGTCATTTCTGTGGACTTGACTGAGAGGGAAGATTCCAAGTATTCAGGGTCCATCCCACTCTTTAAGCTGCTTCAGGAGCTTGGAACAGCCTTGTCTGATGCAATCGAGAGTCCCAAGTGGTGTTCTGCTGGGGACACAGGAACGGGAACCACAGACATCCAGAGCCCAGTGTTTTCCACAAGCAAAGCTATTTTAGATTTAGATTAATGTTACCTGGGTTTTGGGTCCTGGTCAACTAGTTCCCTTACTAAGACCTTGTTAAATTCCTTTTCTAACACTTTCCTTTCAAAAATGGATCACCAAGCCTGTTTCATACTGTTACCCTAAAAAAAACCCTAGATAGAAAAGAAAATGACTAATTTAGGCTGACAGTGCCTGTTTGGAAAAGCAGCTTATTAGCAAATGTGACACCTCCACAGACTTCAACAACAGAGGCTCCCAGAGAAGATTCAGGGCTGTTAAGAGGAGGAAAGAGATTGAAGTAACATAAAGCAGAGCCCCTGATGATGGGTCATCCTTTCCTCCCACTCTGCCATAATACATAATACTCGTTAACGTGCATCTCTGTAGTCTAGAAGATTCTGTTTTATTACTGCTGACGGGAAAGATGAGGCAAACAAATACATTTATAATCAAAACTTACAAACTGCCTGCAAGAGAAAACCAACAGCCCTTAGCTAGTACTAAAAGGACTCATGAGTGTGCAGGTGTCCATGTTTTCAAATTTCTTAACCAGAGATGATTCCATTAGCTTTAGGCAAAACATCTGCCATTGTTTCACCTGGGAAGTAAAGGGGGGGGGGGCAGCAGGCCAAGGTGCATCCGGTCCAGATTCGACACACACCTGGCAGGCACCGCAAAGCTCGTCCCTTCCCCCTCCTCCTCCTCTTCTTATTCCTCAGACCCAAGGAGGGGACCCAGTTTCCAGAGAGCAGAGGGGAGCGTAACACCCTGACCTCGCCCTCCTCCAGAGCCCAGGGTCTGCACTTCAGTCGTGCCCTCGGTGCCCTCGGAGAACGCGGGGCAACGGCAATAAAGCAACAGTGACTCCACCGTGTCCCGGGCATTCTCCTACTTCCAGAATAGAGGCCTTCCTGGTGCTGTCAGGGGTCGTGATTTCTGATCATTTAATAAAATGATCCAGAATGACATAGTATACACTTAAAAAAAATAATAAAACAGGCTCTAGACACATTAGACTCTTTATCCCTCAGGCCACATGATGTAACTTCAGTCAGTCTGCCCAATTCTCTTACTTTGTGATTCTTTTTTACTTGCAGCTTTCCCTGCCTCCTTCTTTTTTAGTTCTTTGGTATGTTTATTTGATACTTCTTCTGTTTCGTACTGCTCGGATTAACTACATGGAATCTAGCCCTTTGCAAGGGAAGAAAACATTCCAAAAGTGACCAAATAGTGGGAGCACACTAGAGGTTTAGAGGAAACCTGACAGGAAAAGTACATTATGCACATCTCACAGTCACAAAAAAGGCTGCCCAAGACAACCGGCCAACCATAAGAAAGAGATGAGAAAACAGGTCATTCTCTTTTGAAAGAGTGATGATGGATTTCGAGGGAAGGTGGGTTGGTCAGGGTAGGCAGTCTCACACTGGGCCATCTGCTGAGGCTTCTTCCCTCTCACCCTCACGGCGGAACACTGCAACCCTACGCATCAGTAAGTATCAAGTGATGCTGGCAAGGAATGGGCTTTTTATAATTGGAGTCTAGAAAAGAAAACCACAGACAACTGGAAGGGGTTGGTTGCTCCTTCCAAGGGAAGCTACCAAGAAGAAAAGAACAGAGAATGTCCAGTTAATTCTGCTGGAGTTAGAGCGTGCACTGGCCCCGTGCAGGTTGAAGGAGAAGCTCTCCTTGATTGTATCAGTGCCGGGGCTCAGCCACATGGGCCAACTCCACTGACGTGATCTGAGGATCTGGGGGGTTGAGAGTAGAGGTGGGGCAGGGAGAACAGCCTCTGCTAGGTTTCCCTTCTATTCAACCCAGTCAAACAGTATTTTCTGATGATCAACTTTGCCCCAGGCCCTGGCCTATGTTCTGGGGATACAAGACTCTAGCACTTAGCTACTAACACACTAGGTTTATGTCACTTTGTGATCTTGTTTTTATCTGTCTTCCTCACTAGAATGTCAGCTCCAGGAGGATAAGGATTTCTGTTTGTTCTGTTCACTGCTGTATCACCAGCACATAAAATGGTGCCTGGCAGAGTGTTGGTGCTCCACAGACGTTTATGAAATAAATGAATGACTTTCAACCAGTAATCTAAAATCAGAACTAAGTATCCTGGTAAACAACATGAAGGGGTCATCCCATCTTCACGCTCACTTGCCATCTGCCAAGCCCCAACACCAAACTCAACAAATGCAAAGCTGGAGACACAGACCTGGGCCTGAACACTAAGTGGTGAGCAAACTGCAGAGACTGTCTTTCTCCTTTGTGACCACCAAACATATTCTGCTTCCTAGCACCTCAGTACTATGCTGTATAGGTGTGGAAAATGCACTGGAATTTACCCATATAAACATACTTTGGGAAAATGTCCTAAAGCAAGTGCTGAAACATAGTATCACTTAGCAGCATGCAGCGTATTAGGAGAGGAAGAATGAAACGCTACCAGGAAATATAAAAAAACAGGCCAGCACTCTCGTGAACAAAGCAGTTAGGGGGCTACCAAGGCCATTACTACTTCTACCTAAGAGAGACTTTAGATTTAAGACGTAAGTGTGCCAGGAGAGAGGAGACAGTGCTAAAGGAGTTACTTCCTCTCCATGTAGGGTTCCCTTTTTTTTTTAACCTCCTGTTTCCTTCCCCCAACCCTGAATTCTAGTTACCAGGCTAATATGGTATGTTTCACCTGTGAAAATATAAGGCTCCAATGTCATTATCCAGAGAGCGTTCCATGCATACACATTAAAATTGACTCTAGTTCTGTTGCTAAGGAACCGCAGAAGGAAAGGGTTTTCCATCCTCTTCATTTATAAAATACCCACTTTGTCTGTGGGAGAACAAATGCAATCTCTCAAGTCCCCTTGTGCCCTGTTCTCATTTTAAAAATGAACAGAGAAAGATGATGGAGAGTGGCTGAAAGTGTATGCCATCTCCATTTTTTTTACACGTCCCTGAAAAGGAGATGGAAATCACGGCTTCAGTAACCCGCCACTCTAGGATTTACTAAGCTTCCAAGCTGAAGCTTCTCCCAGCACTCCCCCGCTTCAAGCAAAAATGAAAACTGTCCCATAAAAATTACTCTTTGACTTTAAAAGATTATCCTGAGCGGTGAGAAATAATATAGGCTACGCATATTCAACGTGGGGTTACTTCCCAGGTCTCTGTTCCGTCTGCATCACCCCAAGGCCTGAACACATAAACTTGCACGAACGTACAAACAGACACATACACACACACAGAACCCAAAAGCATGGCACAATTTGTTAGCCTTCTTTAAAAACAGAAACAAAAAACTAAAATTAGGGCTTGGGATAAGGAACTTAAAAACGTATTGGTTAAAGAAAATGGAAAAACAATGACCTTGTCGAAAAAGAAAAACATACATACTAACTTTGAGCATAGTATAAAGAGGAAGCCTAGAAAGCAATAAAGCCAAATATGTGAAAGGCAAGGTCGCAGCTGAATTTGTAGATTGAACCCAGAGGCAACTTCTACTGACAAGAAATGCTGAAATAAATTTTTGAAATATCTCTTCCCTTCTAATGCTTGGCCTATTTCATTTACTAAAGGATTCTAAAGTACATTTCTCTTTACAGCTTGTTACACAGTAGAATCTTTCTGCAAACTAAGTGACAAAATTGACTGCCTTACACCAACTTTTCTGCACATATAATTGATTTTTTAAAATAAATTTATTTATTTTATTTATTTATTTTTGGCTGCATTGTGTCTTTGTTGCTGCCTGCGGGCTTTCTCTAGTTATGGTGAGCGGGGGCTACTCTTTGCTGTGGTGCGCGGGCTCCAGGCACGCGGGCTCCAGGCGCACGGGCTCAGCAGTTGTGGCGCACGGGCTTAGTTGCTCTGCGGCATGTGGGATCTTCCTGGACCAGGGCTCGAACCCGTGTCCCCTGCATTAGGAGGCGGATTCCTTTTTTATAAATTTACTTATTTATTTGTTTGTTTTTATTTTTGGCTGTTTGGTCTTCGTTGCTGCGCGTGGGCTTTCTCTAGTTGCAGCGAGCAGGGGCTACTCTTCATTGTGGTGCGTGGGCTTCTCATTGCAATAGCTTCTCTTGTTGCGGAGCACGGGCTCTAGGCACGCAGGCTTCAGTAGTTGTAGCACGTGGGCTCAGCAGTTGTGGCTCGCAGGCTCTTGAGCACAGTCTCAGTAGTTGTGGCGCACAGCCTCAGTAGTTGTGGCACACAGGCTTAGGTGCTCCGCGGCATGTGGGATCTTCCCAGACCAGGGCTCGAACCCGTGTCCCCTGCATCGGCAGGTAGATTCTTAACCGCTGCGCCACCAGGGAAGCCCCTTGATTTTTAATTTGGTGTCTCATTTCTAGAAGGACTTGACAATAAACTTCACTCTATCCACACTATCAACTTCTTTAAACAAGAGTTTAATTCAAAGGCTGATGGGGTCAATTACAGAAAAAATAGTTCAGTTTCATTAATACTTGAAACATTAGGCAAACTTCACCTGAATCTACATTTTTCTTTTCTTTTTTTTTTTCTTTTCTTTTTTTTTTTTTGCGGTACGCAGGCCTCTCTCCCGTTGCGGAGCACAGGCTCCGGATGCGCAGGCTCAGCAGCCATGGCTCACGGGTCCAGCTGCTCCGCGACATGTGGGATCTTCCCAGACTGGGGCACGAACCCGTGTCCCCTGCATCGGCAGGCGGACTCTCAACCACTGCGTCACCAGGGAAGCCCAACATTTTTCTTTTTTAATATTAAGGGACTGATTTTTACCATGGACCATAGTAAGAATACATGAGTGAGTAAAATAGATACATTATGTATAAGAAATATGTCAACATTTATAATTTTTCTTATTTTTTTCTACTCTCATATCTAAGAATTAAGCTGTTCATAAGAAACAGTAACCAATTTAGTTTAAAATTAGAGGAAGGGTAATCAGTAGAGAGAAAAAGCTACTTTGATTCAATTTAAAAATTACTAAGTGCCTATTATGCGCTGCACTAAATACAACATGTCTATATTTTGGGTTCTAAGCAAACTGTAAAAATTTTCAGATTAAGATGACTTTAGAAAGTGAAAACTTTAATGTTATGATTCAGTTTATGTAAGTTTATAATTACATAAAATGACGTATGTATGTGAAACAAAGTGCTTTGAAGAGAGTATGAAACCAGGAGACTGTGGTGAGGTTTCAACTCCCCTTTAATGTTTTTACAATAATGTTCTAACCAGAGGGAACATTCACATAAAATTTACAAAAGAAGAAAATGAGTGGATTCATACTAGATGACCTCCTGTCATCAACATTTTTTGAACAACTTTATAAAATGTTTAACACTTCTGGAAAGTGGACCATTCCCCAAATAAATATAATACAATTAAGCCTTCCTCTATATTGAATATATAACATTTAAAACTAAACACCAAGATGACGGACCTCTTAAAGCTCACGTGCAGATCGGTAACTGTGGGCTGTGGGAAGTTCTCTCCCCCTTGTCACTGTCCCCCTCTCTCTGCTTTCACCTCCACTACCTCCTGCTGCTATAGGACCTTCACTCTGGGTTTCCTGTGAATTCCATTTTCTACAGCTGCTACACAAACAGTAAATAAAATTCCTTGTATATTTGCCCCACTAAGCAGCTCTGTCTTCTGGCACATCCAGATGTCTGGCTTGAAAAGAGTGAACAATGAAAACAATGTTTTCTCGAGCAGACATTCCAAAAAGGGCATAACAAAGGCATCTGAAGATGCTGCTGGGGAAAGACACCATGGAAATAGCTGTGTGTATTCTGTGTAATTCCTTGACCAGCCACACGGGTTCATTGGATTACAGATATTCAGAAAATTAGTTTGCCGTGTCATGTCAATTTTGAAAGAAGGATTTCCATTTATATTTATGATAAACTGAGCTTTAAATTGAAGGATGGTTCAGATGTTTTAAAATTTACGAATTTGCAAATCCATGTACATGGCCAATTAAGGTTTATCGCCACCACAGATTAACTATCTTTGGATAAAAATTTCAGAGGCTATTTGTATCTAGGCTGTTCACCTCAATGTATTATGTCAAGATTGGTATGAAATAGTTAAAGGGAAGCATATTTCAAGATAAAAGTTAGTTACCCAAGATGAAATGGAAACACTCCGTAGGGACATCCTAAGCAACAAAACCTCTCCCTTATGTAACACCTGGAATTTTGCGGAAAGCTAATTCAACAGGAAAATAATTTCCAAAACACGGCCAAGTGGATGGAAAGCAAAGGGTGAAATGCACAGCTCAGTGAAGCACCCAATCTTACAACCTTGCAAGTCAGGCCAAACTCCACAAGGAAAATGCAGGCCCTGAATTTCAAAAAGAATTCAATTAGCATCCCCAGTATTTCCATAATCAACAGCTGAATGCTAATTAAGAGCACAGCATCAAGCAGCAATGGAATCCCAGTGCAATAAGCAACAACACAACAGCGCAAATGCTACCTTCAGCTTGCATGCATAAATAAACAGAATTAATAACTATCCAAGCATGGAAGGGTGACTTAATGTGTTTCGATTAGGCACAGTTCAGCCTGGGGCCTTTGTGTTATATTTAAATGTGCTCATCATGTTTAATTAAAAACCTAATAATCTAGGGTTTGGGGTTTTTTTTTTTGTTTTTTTTTTTTAAAGTTCTGATCTGTACTTTCCTTCTCTTTCTCTTCTCAAGTTCTACTGATCTGGATGGCTTCCTGAAAAGGAACAATATTTTTAGCATAATGTAAGTGAAACTGGCTAAGCATCTGTGTCACTCTCCAGTGCAGCAAGCAGCAAGCCATTTGCTTTGGCTCCATCTTTGCCCATACCATGGTGTTCAATAAGCTTCATGAATTAAAGCAAAAATGTTTCTCCGATCTGACCTGGTTTATTTAGCCTGAAACGCCGTCACGAGCTAGCTACCAAGGTGTTTCTCACAGTCTCTCCTCTAAAACAGAGTTCATTGGGCCTCCCTGGTGGCGCAGTGGTTGAGAGTCCGCCTGCCGATGCAGGGGATACGGGTTCGTGCCCCGGTCCGGGAGGATCCCGTATGCCGCGGAGCGGCTGGGCCCGTGAGCCATGGCCGCTGAGCCTGCGCGTCCGGAGCCTGTGCTCCGCAACGGGAGAGGCCACAACAGTGAGAGGCCCGCGTACCGCAAAAAAAAAAAAAAAAAAAACAGAGTTCATTTGTCACTATCTGGCGTAGAATTTGATAGAAATTGGCACAAATCTGGCTTCAGTTCAACCAAATTTAAAGTATCTCAGCCCCAAGGCAACTTCAATAAGAAATACCATATCTGTAAACACACAAAGTGTCCAAGGAATTACTGAGAGAAAAGTGTGAAATGAAAGGCCTCCTACTGTATAATTCTGAGGCCTAAGATGTCAAGGATTAATGATTATCTGAAAGACCTGGGAAGAAGAGGTCAGGTGATATTATTAATCATAATTTGGGAACTTTTCCCGAAAGTAAAGCTTTTAAGGTTAGCACTGGATGCATATAAAAGTTTTTCTCCTTGATGCTGATGTGTCATTATTAACAATTACAAGTTTTAAAATGCTGGCTTGAGGACAGTGTCACTTAGAGAGAAGAATCTTTAAAAACAATCATCTTGAATAAAGAGCTGTCAGTACTCCTCAAGCGCCTCAAAGGCAGGGACCTCATTCTCACTGTTAGAAAGTCCTCACTCTTAATATGTCTACAGACTAGAAGGACAGTCAACTCAGAAATAAGGACCATGAGGAACAAAACTGGTGATGGCGGCACAAAGCCTACACGAGGCGGCAAAGGATGAACCACCAGTGAAGGATGCGGACAGGAGACACGGCTCAGCAGAGGGGGCGCTCGCCACGGGATGGGCTGGGGAACATGCCAGGCCTCGAAGGCGGCTAGGGTCCGGGCCTGGGTGGGCAAGGGAGGAGTCTGTCCTCAGAGCAGAGGACCCAGGAGGTGCCCAGGCTGTCCGCTCCCAGCACAGCCAGGGGTTCCCATGGGTAGGTGCTCACTGCACCAACCCTCTCACACAGAGAGTCTTGATTCAGGTCAGTGAAAGGAAAGCGAGTTCATCGACACTGGCGTCAGGTCAGATGTTGGGTAGTTGGGTCAGATTCATATACTGGAGGTGATGAAGTTTAAAAATAACTAGAATGTCCAAGTATATAGAACATTGAGAGGGGGAAAAAAAAAGAGGCAGGCTCACGTATTTATTTGAGTTGGGGCCCATTTATTTTGCTTATCCTTGTGATTCCTGGGGTGAGAAAATGTGGGAAATTCAGCAGAAGGGGCCACGTGCACAGAGCAGGCGTTCACTCACAGCCAACACCAGGCTAAGGGTAAGAGTCGTGTTGGTGTACGTGCCCTGCTGCTACATAAACTGATTCAAAGAAGTGCTGTGGACACGTTCATCTGAAGCTTCCCTCGGCCTATCAATTATTCAATCACTCTCTCTCATTCACTTTTGAGGTTTCAGAAAGTGGAGCTTAACTTCCTATGAATAAGGGAACCGTTTGATCCCTAGGCTCTGCAAGGGCTGGACGACTGCCAAAACATTTCTCAAAACTTACACTAAAACAATAAGCAAACACGATAAAAATGAGTCCAGACTGACAAGGATTTACGCAGTTAAAGACCATTATCCGGGACTCGGAGTGGGCAGCGCTCTGGAGTCGTGGTTCATTTTTCAGAATTAAGCTGGGCTTTTCCCCATATGTCAGATCCCGCCCGCCCCCCTTCATCCTACTGTCTGCGAAAAGTCCCAAAGAGGCAGCCGTGGGGACACGGCCCACACTGTGCCCGATATAAGCAAGGGCTGCCGGAAAAGGAAGCCAGATTTCTTTCAAGCAGGAAGAGCTTTCTTTTAAGCTGGAATCTGAAAATTCCAGAGGGAATGAAAGGTCAAGGGAAGAAGGAATGGAGGGGGAGAGAGTCATGGCGAGTGAGGAGATGGAGAGGCAGCAGTGAAAGGGGAGGGACGACGGGGCGGAAGAAGAGGGGGGACCAAGAGGAACCGCACACCAGGTGAAGGAGCGCGAGTCTGAAGCAGCCACCGCAGCTCGTCAGTACTGACCAGGACCTAGGGTGGGTCACACGGGCCACATGCGTCCCATCCCCTTATGTCTGTCCTCCACAAAGGCTTTTTGTAGAATTTAAAATTTTTATCCATCAAATCTCTTACCTCCTTCTCACAGAAATAGGTCTACAGTGGAAAACAACATCCATATGACTTTTTTAAAAAGCTGAAGTATAGTTGATGTACAATGTTGTGTCAATTTCTGTTATACAGCAAAGTGATTTGGTTATACCTATATAAATATTTTTTCCATATTCTTTTCCATTATGATTTATTACAGGATATTGAACATAGTTCCCTGTGCTACACAGCAGGGCCTTGTTGTTTATCTATTTTATATATAGTAGTTTATATCTATTAATCCCCAAATCCTAATTAATCCCTCCCCCACCCCCTTTCCCCTTTGGTAACCATGAGTTTGTTTTCTATGTCTGTTTCTGTTCTGTAAATAAGTTCATCTGTGTCGTATTTTAGATTCCACATATAAGCAATATCGTATGGTATTTCTTTCTCTTTCTGACTTACTTCACTTAGAATGATAATCACTAGGCCCATCCATGTTCCTGCAAATGGCATTATTTCATTCTTCTTTTATAGCTGAGTAATATTTCATGTTATACACATACACCCCCCCCACATCTTCTTTATCCATTCATCTGTCAACGGACATTTAGGTTGCTTCCATGTCTTGGCTATCGTAAACAGTGCTGCTATGAACACTGGGGTGCAGGTATCTTTTCAAATTAGAGTTTTCTCTAGATACATGTCCAGGAGTGGGACTGCTGGATCATATGGCAACTCTATTTTTAGTTTTTTAATATATGACTTTTCAAAACAACTGAGTTTAACATTTTCACTTCGGCCACTATCTGAATAACAAATATTTAAGATGTTTCCATCTCTCTACTAATCATGTAAGTTTTAACCTTTTAAATTTCAAAACAGCAACCGCAGCTTCATCATCAGTCTCATGCTGTGAGGAGTGCAGAGGGACTGCTGAAAAGGCCCTCTATTCCTGAGCCTTCAAGGGCCACTTCAGTCCCCCGTGCTGCCTCCCAGTCCTCTCCCATTCCAGTCCTCTCAACCCCAGCCACCAGCATCTGGCACCCATCCGGCACCCGTAGCCATTCCGTGAACACGCCCCCTTGGCTCTCCACTCAGCAGACATCCAGGCTGTGCTACTCCATCCCCAGTCTCAGGCCTGGACTCTCACAACAGCCCCCAAAGCCCATGCTTGACTCAGCAGCCAGAGGGCCCATCGGCAGATCGAGTCCCTCTGCTCAGAAGCTGCTCAAGCTGCTCGTGCAGAGCAAACGGCAAGGCCCTGAACATGGGTCCACAGGCCACCCTGACCGGCACCCCCACCTCTGCTACCACTCTCCCCTCAGACACATTCCTGCCTATTTCTCAAACATGCCATGCCAGGCGTGCTTTCACCTTAGGGCCCCCGACATCCAAAAGGCTTGCCTCCTCACTTCTCTAAGGTCTCTACTCAAATGGTGCTAAATGGTGCTCACCAGGCGTTTCCTGAGCCTCCTTACAGAAGACAGCCCCCTACCCAGTTCATCTTCATCCTCATCCTCGCTGCCCTACTGTTTTCCTCAGCCCATGTCTCACCCCTTGACATACACTGATTTACAGATGGTCTCCCCTCGTGAGGCGGGGCCTTGTGTTCCCCTTGATGGCTCCTAACACAGCACCTGGCACATAATAAGCCTTTGACAGATACTGCTGAAAAAATAAAAGAGCAGGATCAGGAAAGCCATACAGTTTCTAAACAGTCTTCCTTAGAGTTTCTAAACAGTCTTCCTTAGTGTAGTTTTAAATACAGGCAAGGAGTTTACAATCAATCGATATGTGTATCAGTGCCAGCCCTCATCTTAATCTCGTTCAACCTAAATGGCAAAGGTCAAGCGGTGACATTCCTACTGAAGACTCTATTTGCAAAAGCACAAGAAATCTCTCAGTCTTTTATAGCAATTCCTTTCCAAAGTCACGAGATGGGGGATGTAGCTTCATGAGAACTCTTTCTGCTGGGATAAAATCCATGGGTTTGAAAAATCTGTATTTGTGGATACATTTCTATCTCCCCACCGTCTTTAATGGGCCACACTAACAGAATGAATATGAAAGATCCACTGTATTTATTTAATCGAGTCCCCGCTTCCCGCTCTTGACTACTGTCCTTCAGCAGGTTAGGGACCCTGTCAGCCTACACAATAAAACCGGGGTAGCAGCCCTACTCTAGGTTGGGTACCAACTGGTTTTAAAATGATTGTGTCTTAATACCGGGAGGTATCAAAAGCTAGCTTGCACCCAAAACAAACCAACCGACCCAAACTAATTTTTTTAAAGAACAACTATTAATTTTTCTCCCTCTTTCCATGACACCTGGGAAAATCTTTCCCATTATCTACAGAACCAATGCTTACTAAAATCAAGTCTTTCCATACAGTTATGAGGCTTCAAGGCTCCCTCCCTTGACTGACAGATGCCATGGACAGCCTGCATCCACGACTGGACCTTGGGAGAACAGCGAGAGGCAAGCCCCCGACAACCTGGACCCAAGGCAGACCCCGCCCCTTGCCCCACCCCCCGCCACGGCCCCGCCAAGACCCGAGGTAAAGCATCCCTCACCCACCACCCCCGCAAGCTCACCACTTCGTCCTCGGTCCAGCTCTTCTCAATCAGCTTGGGCACAGGCTTCTTTACCAGGCGCTGCAGGGCTTTGCCAGCATCGTAACCGCTTTCATGGAGCTAAAACAATAACAACAACTTTAGTCTGCTAACTGCACCAAATAACAGAACTGAGAGCAAATCAATAAAGGCGGGACCCTGCATTTACTCTACCAGAAGAGTCGTGAGACGAGCATACAAGACTCAGAGCCATTTTAGCCAGCATGATAATTCATTCTTATCCAACACCCCCCGCCCCCAAATTCAGCTGTTCTGCAAAAGGGAAACAGGTAAGGCAGAGAATATTCTGGCAGTAATAGAAACAGGATTAAGAGTAACAATGACATTTATTGAACATCTGGCCTGGGCTATTGCTAAGTACATTCCATTAACTCATTACCATTCTTAATCCTATGAGGAAGGTCTTCTCTCACTTAATCTTACGGGGTAGGAACTATCGTCACCCATTTTACGTATGAGAAGACTGGGGCATGGAAAGGTCAAGTAAAGGTGCTCACCACACTAAGCCAGCAGGTGGTGGAGCAAGACTCAAACCCAGCCAATGTGACCTCTACTCTTGTCCCATTTTCCCCAAAGTGACCCAAAGACATGCTAGATCATGTTCTATCCCATTAGTATTTCTTATCTTTCAACTGTAGTAATTTCGATAAGAAAAATGTCAAGTACCTAAATATAAAAGCTTTAAGTCTAATTATCTAACAGTATACTAACTTTTCAGTACCTATACATGAAGACGCTGGTTTATCTACATGGTCCTTTTAGGAACAGACTTCTCTCTGGTCAAAGCTACTGAACTTATTTTTCACTCTATATCCTTTTCAACCCTGGGCAGTGCCTGGCACCCCTGAACCCTCTCTATCTTGCAAAGATATGCTTGCCTTGGCTCCTGTGACCCTCTCCACTTCTGGTTCCTAAGTCTCAACTTGCAGACAATGCAGAGAAGTAGCAGGTAGAAAAATCCACTGGCTCAGTCGACCTCCCCAAACTATGGCTGTCCCTCCAAATTTCTCACTGGAAATCTGCCGTTCCTTTACAGATCTATTTCTCTGACACAAGCATCTGTTTTGGCTAAGACCTGTATCTCCAGTACCTAACACAGTCTGTAGCATAAGGTGATACACAGAAATACTTCTTAAGTTAATAAAGGCCTTCAACTATTGTCCTTAGGTGGACTCAACCCAAATCTAAATCTCAGTGTCTTCAAATTCATTAAGCCTGATGTTGGCTGAGTACCTATTATGCTCCAGGCCACACAGCAGACCCTGGGGATACAGCAGTGAGCAAAAATGCCCTCATGCAATGGACATTCTGATCTTTTCACCAGTGCTTCAATCCCTTATTTGAACAATTCACCAGCTTTTGCTGAATCCCCAGTACAAATACAGTACAAACCTTTTTAACTGGTAAGTCACAGCTTTTATTTGCAGAGACTCACAAACTAGTGGGGATGTGCTGTGGGGATACAACACATACAAGATAAAAAGTTCTAGCAGGTTATAGCAATTACTATCACCTAGGTGTAGGCCAGGAGCTACAGACGCAACCGAAGGAGAGAGCCCTGTGTTCCCCTCCTTAACAGAAGACTTCCAAGGAGACCCTACAGATTGCCTTCCTGGCAACTGCTGTAGCCCCAGGGCTGGGCATATAGTAAGCCTGTGATAAATATTTGTTTGTTTGTATGGATGAATAAACAAATAAATAAAAGTTTGAGACATACACATCAAGTCTCTCTTCTAATCGTTTAACTGCTATTGGAAGGGATTATCACAAATACCCATTTTCATTGCTTGTTCAGCAGAACAAAAAGTTATTAAAAATTAAAATTTCCCGAGTTAGTCTCCCACTTTACAGGGCCCCAGTTTAAGTCCAGACTATCCAAGGAAGTACAGGCTACAAGTTAATTATTAAGTCAACTACCTTAAAACAAAACGAAACACCTATAACAATGATCAATGCTGAATCCTGCTTTTGGTGGTGGTAGAGTTTGGGTGTGGGTGAGTTGTTATTTGTGTGGGGTGTATGTAATGCATATGAATGCTAGATACTAACTTACATATTTTTATGACATTCATCATTAGACTATTTTAAAAATAAAATAGTGCATATAAATATTATACTAAATAAACAAAATACTATACTAAAATACTAGAATGTGCAAATGTTTGAAAACCGTCCAATCTGGCCTCCTTTCAGAAGTACATAAAATAAAAATAAAGTCAGCATTTCATACTTCGCCTGATACCCAGAACAAGCAGGTATTTGCCAAGTTCTATAATATAATGAGGATCTGTAATGAGAGCTTATTAACAGCATGGATCAGAACTAAATAAAAGGAAAAATTATATGGCTAATTTTTTTAAAAAGCACACGATAGTGACACTTTGAAATCAATTCAAGTTGATCAAATCATAAATTCTTAATAAAAAGCTCATGGCAAATTAACGACATTTTATAAGAGGTCATTATAGTAAATGGGGTAATTATAAGGAGAGTGATGAAAAACTATGGACTTTGGAGCCAGATTATCTGGATTTGAATTCTAGCTCTACTACTTACTAGGTGTGTGACCTTGGGCAAATTACTTATCCTCTTTGGTCCTCAATTTTGTCATCTTTTAAAATGAGTATAATAATAACATCTACCTCTTAGGGCTATTGTGAGGACAACATTAGAAAATGCATGTAAAATTGCTTAGAACGGTACCTGGCACATAGTATGCTAAATGAGTGTTAGCTGTTTATTTTTAAAAGGAAAGAGAAAAAAAATGAAGGAAGCAGTCTCTACTCAATTTTCATTAATTCTCTAGATTAGACAGTAGCCTTTTCAGAGACAGAAAAAAAAATTGTGAAACTATAAACAAACGCACTTATGTTTCACATAATTACTCACGTTAATAATTAATGAAATTTGATTAAAACTCTGGTACAGGACACAGAAAAAAAATTTAAATCTTATACGGCTGAAAACAGGAAATTACTCACAAGAACATAAGGCGCATTCTAAAAGTGAACAAGTGAATGAAGTGAAGTCATGAATCCCTATGACATTCCTGCCTTTTGGTGAACCAAGGAGAGCTTTAAATGAGCTGGAAGAAATGTTTTGAGTGACTTGCTGAACTTGTGGTCGTTTGGTTTACTGGAGAGGCTAGCTCCTGCTTGCACGATGCCCCCAGTCAAATTTCTAGGGAGGTGCTTAGTAGAGAAAGACATTTCCCCAAAACATATCCCAGCATTCACGCTTCCTTCACAAACCTTTATTTCAGATCATACTTTACCCTGAAAAAGCTGTTGCGACATATGGGGCAACCTAAATAACGGGTAATTCCCTCCTCTCATTTGATCCACTGTCAGCCTGTCCTCTTAAAATATTCCTCTTCCTGACCTTTCCATGCTATGAACTCCATAAATATCCAGAGTGTCTACCTCTCTCACCCCTATACAGAAACACATTTGAAAAGTAAAAGGTGTGGGATTATTTGCGAACAGTGACAAATACTGACTGAACAAACCAAGTTAGGGTGTTACTGTGCTGTTATCGATAATTCGTAAAGGCCAGTACAAAGTTCTGCTCTGGCACACCCCCTTCCCAGGAAACCCAAAGGAACCTTTCTAAACAGTTGCCTTCTTAATGGTACAAACACTCCCACTTTCCAGGAATCTTGTCTGAGAAATTCTAAGAGCTTTACATCTTTAAAGAAATACTTCAATTATATTTACTGAAGATATATTTTCTAACATATTAATAGTTGTTACAGCCCATGTTGCTTCTTTTGTTGATTATCTTTCGAGCACTTTGGGAAAACTACTGGGAGTTCAGGATATCCTTCATTCCTTCCACAAATATTTACTGAGAGCTAAACTGTGCCAGACACTATTCGGGGTGCTAGGGATGAATAGAGCTGGGAGTAACACAGGTGACATACCTCAGAAACGTTGGCCTGAGAATCAGTTTCAAGTACTGTTCTAGTGTGACACATCTATCTAAATGTCGCATCCAAACTCTAGGGTCCTAAAATGGGTTGAGTTGTTGGGTTCCACCTCCTTCCTTAACATATATCATGCACAAGAAAGCACTTCTTAAAAAGAGTCTGTTTTCTAGATGATTATGAAGATTTTCTTTCTTCAGACTGGGGCCAAAATAATGTTTGAGCTAGAGCTTAACTGGTTGTTTCAACTGTATTCCTCATGTAAACTAGAGTTGGTAAGTTTAACCAAAACACTGGCTATCTCAAATCTCTAAAAATTGTCATTGAAAATATTCCCCTCTAATACCATGTCAAGCTCTGAAGAATTGGGATGATCTCAACCAGTGAAAAACATGTGAGTTTCAAATTTTAAACACCTGATCACAATCACACAGATACATCAATATAGGAAATTCAGTGCAGGCTTCCCAATATTGCTAAGGTAAAAGGTTCTTCATTGTGAATAAGATTTTCTACCCTTACCCTAGAGAAGATTTTTCAAAGGAATTGCAATGAAGACCCTCAAATGTCTTACAGCTTCACTTTGTAGTCTTAGAAGAGCAATTAAAGCAAGATAAGTAAACCTTTCTGTCCATTTTGCAGCCAAGCTCGGCTGGGAAAATCTGGGATTAAATGCAATTTTAATGTATAGAGAAATGTACCATTTTTGAGCTACTGGGTAAAGATCACTGCAAAAAGCAGGGACCAAGATATAGCATCTTTACTCAATCAGCTTCCAATCTTCACAAGCTACTGGTAAGAGAACTTAGATCTTACACTATCGCCACTACCTGCCAGCCACTAAAGCAGGAAGTCATTCCACAGAAACCACCGTTTTCAAATTCATCATCACAGGGCCTGTGTGTGCATGTGCGTGCGTGCGTGCATGTGTGTGTGTTTAATCCGATGATCAGGGAAGCATGCACTTGTAAATCTGCTGCTTCCACATCACCGAACTGCAAGTCTGCACTTATGCACAAGTAAAAGCCATCTTCCTCTAAACCACAGGTCACTATCTGGGGGATCTGATAACAAAATGGCGATTTTTTACCAATCCACTAGCCCTTTAAGTGACTCCATCGTGGAACCACCCTGCTTTGCTGTCTTCCAGCAGCCCGTCACCTGGTTCCCCACACTTACTCCACAGAATCCTCAGGTTGCGCTCTTCCCTTCGATTTGGGTTTGTTCATTGTGAAGGAGTCCAGGGTGGCTGTTCCCCCTTAGGTGTCCACCCTCCTCGGCCACGCCTTCTGGTGCCCTGAGACCCAGTGGGACGTCCCAGCCCTGGAGGCAGGCAGCTCCCACCACATTCTCTGCCTTCCTTCCAGTCATTCCACAAAGAGTTCCTGAGCAACTCCGAATGCTACACACGGTTCCGCCTAAGACGGCCCAAGTATACCAGCAGGGTGGACCTGGTTGGGGGGGCCGAGGGGGGTGGTTCTGAAAACAATGGCAGCGTCTGTGTAACAAACTCCTAGTCTGGTTCTGCTCAACAAAGGAACTGCAACACTGAATCACACAGAGCCAAAGACACCGCGCCCTCTGTAACTGGACACAGCTGGCTGTTGCATAAAAATCTCAATGACTCAAAGATTCCAGGTGCTCAGCAGCCCCCTCTGCACGAACCGCTCCATGGTCAAGGCCTTCTGTAGCCTCGAGAACACAGCTCAGAGCCTGCGCCGGGGGACAGATTCCTATTAAGCAGCTTCGTCACAAACCAGCTGAGTTGAGGTTTTCGTCTGTCAAATGGGCCTGACGACACCAGCCCTCAGCTGTGTCAAAGGACCATGAAAAGCCAGAAATGAGACACTGTGACAAGATAACCCGAAATGCCAAACAACCATAAACTGTCCAGCGGTATCATCACGGGGAGTAATGTTTTAGGGACACGGCCCTTCCCCGAGACTCTTCAAACACCCGGACGTTCAAGGTGCCCGCCGTGCTGGGGACTATGTAGCCTCAAGTGTCCTGTGACAGCCCCTGGCCTCTCTGTGATTAGCAGGAAGAAAGGGTCAGGCCACAAGAAGAAAAACACATTTCTGCAAAACTGCCCAAGTTAAACCTGCTACTCTCCACTCAGCCTGACAAATCATCCCCTGCTTATTACTTTCTGTAATTTAATATATGTAAGTGCTTTATTGGCAAGCTTCTCGAAAGAATAAATAATACTTAATGACTGCATACAGTTTAATTAACTCATGACTGAACTTCTCATGGACTCTGCTATAAACATTAAATTATATCCTTCCTCAAAGCGGCCATGAATGGAATTCTTGTTTCAAGCTTTAACTCTCCTGCCTAAACAATTCTGGAATTTCAGCAAATCTGTATATTGGACAGGGAGGTGAGAGAATCAACCTTAAGGCCTGGTTATAAAGTGTGTTATTTTACAGAGCAAGGACGAGGTCTTAATTTAAATAAGATTGAAAATGTGCACATGTCCTAACACCTCATTTATATTACAGCAATCATTAAACATCGCTGGATCTGGGGCAGTCTGATTAGCATAAACTCCACGTATTACCACAAGGTTTCAAGTTTCTACTCAGGCTTTTCATCTGAGCTGCCATTTTCTGTCTGCGTGATGTTGCAAATAAATTTTCCTCTTGGCACGGCTCAGCTGTCAGGCACCTCTGTTCTATAATGAACCCATGAATTACATCTCCCGCTCTGTCATCCCTGGTCTCACACATCAAAATATTGTTCTTCAACTGTAATTTATAACTTAATTTAAATGTCCCTTTTACTGTGACCTTTTTAGATCAAATGGCATTGCATCTGGCAGCTTCTGCTACACTAAAGTATCCTTTTGCAATTACAGCCGTTATAATAACTGCAGAAAAAGCCTACCTGAGTTAGATTGCATTCACGCTAAATATTAAATAATTGCAGTCCATTAAGGATAATATTAGATTTCAAAGTCTTTTGCTCTGCAAAATGCACTATTTACAATAAACTGCCAAAATAACTTAGGGGAAAAAAAGTGGAATTTGGAAAAGTTCTTAAAATCCTTCATGTAGCTTTAATTATTTCAATTATTTGTCACTAACATGAGAGAAATCTTGCTGAAATCTAAGACACAACTTAAAAAGTTTTTTCTCATAATCTGTAATTCACAAATGCCTATATATTTTCAATCATTCCTCCATCACCAATGACCTAGTACCAAGTTCAAAATATGACACATGTATACATGTAAAAACGAGAGTTAAGACTAAAAGCACAATGTTTATTTTTGTTTGGCTACTGTCACTCCAAATAATGCTATTTAAGCACTGGAGAGGATACATTTCTCTAAATACTCCTATGGGCACACATTTTAGAGACGATGGCAAAGACAGAATTTAACTGCTGAGAGTAAGGGCTGAGGGAAAGATTCAGTTAATTTTCAGAAGGAAATACATTGTCGCTGGACCAACCCTCCCCCTCCAACACTCTCTGAATAAGTACAATGTTCCAGGAATTATGCCAGACCCTGGGGTCACAAAGGAGAAGGGAGGGGGGAACCAACATTTCTTGAGTATTGCATGTACTAGGAACTTACTAGGTCATTATGATTCCATCATCCCTCACACCACTCTTTTGTGGCAAGAGTACTAAAAATGAGGAAACAAAACTGAGGGGAGTTCAGTATCTTGCTCAGGGCCACTTCTCTAGAAAGCAGCATAGCGAGGATTCTAACATAAGCCCAATTTCTAGGAAGGCTGAGACTCAGCCCCTGCCCCAAACATCTACACTGGAGCAGCTTAGAACCGGCGATCTGGTGGGAGCAGTGGGCTCGGGGGCTCCTCCAGCCACAAGGAGACAGCAAGCTCAAGGTCTTTTCTTAACCTGGGGCGGGGTGGGTAGGCAGGAGGAGGAAACGAGCAGCTCAGAGAAGAGGAAACACACGCACATAAACAAAATAATGAAATAAATGTATGACAAAAACACAAAAGTGTCAGTGACTGTGGTGATATCTGCTCTGCTGAAAAACCAACATGACTCCACAGAGCAGATGTGAAAAATCAACAGAGTAATATGATTAACCTTGCCTACACTTAATGAAGAGCAACAACCAAATAAAAACACTACTCCAGGAGCAAGTAAAAGTAGGCAGTATTATGTCTAGATAAGACTGCACTTTTAACCGAGTTTCCCATGGCTGATACAGCATTGTATCATTTCTCATTCACAGTTAATTCCCACACAATATTGTATCCAGAAATTAACAGGTCACCATCTCCTGGCTATAGTGTTTTTGAAGGTATTTTAAACACACAGAACAGGAGCCTCAACCACAAGGTAATTAGAAAGTAAACACCAAATGCTGGCACTTCAGCTGAGGGCAGTATGTTTTTAAAATACACAACAAACCAAACTCTGACTGTCTTGGCCATTTCTGACCATCTGCCTACTGTCTTTACGAACACAAACACCTGGAAAGGAGAAGCTGAAGAGTTCCTGGGCCAAAGACACAGGTTTGGGAGTTTCGCAGAGGTGAAATCTCAACAGGACAGGGTTCCTGGCTTTGATTCAAACACTTGTTCTGCCACCAGCTATGTGACAGAAACCAAGTTAAATATTTTTCTAACCCTCAGTTTTCTTAGCTGCAGAAAGGAAGAATACAGAACCTATTTTGAAGGACTGTTTAGGATGAAATAAGGTACGTTGGTAATCACTGAGCATGACTCCTGGAGAAGGAAATGTTCCATTAAGGAGAGCCAACCAAAAAGGGATGGGACGGGATGACCGTCACGGGAAACAGCACTGGTGATAAGGAAAGTGAACCAGCTTTAGAGCGCCACAGGAATTAACTTTATTCTACAGTACTTACAAGACAGGATGACAGACAGGATTCAGAAGGGAAACAACAGAGAACCTGGTGACTTGTTAAGAATCTCAGGAGCAAGTTACCAGGCTGCACTGGAGGAGCAGCAGCCTGGGCAAAGGAGCCTGGAGGTCGCTGCTCTGTGCAGCACTGTGGCCCCTGGATTCTTCATCTGTAACAGAGGGGCTGAAGAAGGTCTTTTTTTGGAACTTCCCAGTTTTTAACATTCTTTCTCTTTATAGATGTTTCTTAAAGCTGAAATTCTAAAGAATAGTCTTAAAAAACAAATAAATGGAAAGAATATTATACACTCCTTTAGAAAAATAAACAAACAATATAGCCACTGAACAATACAGCCAAACTGCCCAGGCCAAACACTGACTAGCTGCTGCAGAGGCTTCACTTACACCTTAGGGATTAAGGTTAGTGTTAATTTTCAGGCCTCTGTGAAAGCTGCAATAGTTTATGCCACAGGTCTTTAAATGAAATTATGCATAGTTAATCATCTACACAGTTAACATGCATGAAACCTCGCTTCTCAGAAACAAAATCTTTCCTCCTGCTTTTTGTGTGTGAGTCCAGGCACCGGACGTAAAGAACCCTAGGCTGCCGTGGGTCTAAGCTGCCAGCCCAGTGTATCTAAAGGGAGGTTGACTCCTTAGGACTCAGCAGACAAATCCACTAATGACAAGATTCAGCTTAATGATACAGAATGAGTGTAACTCTGGCCACAGTGAGAAAACTACTGGCAGATTCAGGAATCATAATTATTTGTCAGTTTAGAAAGACCTGTTTCAGCTCACAAGTAGAAACTGTTCAGGGCCACAGGGGAAATTAAAACTCTTTTTTTCACTTACTTCTAGAATCTTCACAGCCTTGAAAACAGAAAAACAATAAGGCTCTAACCTAGAAGGTGACAGAAAAAACACTATTCTATCCCTCTCACGTAGGTGTTAGCAAACCCATTCATAACTGCTAAACTGAACTAGAAAGTACATGTGAAAGGTCAGCTATGGGTCAATTTTAACCAGATTCCTTCAAACAGTTCATTTTTTAAAAAATAAATAAACAAAAACAACCTCAAGATCAGTTCCATCAGTATTAAAGGAAAGACATTTACAGAAAGTGCTTTAATACCTACCCAGCAGAATTTAGGCGCAGAAATGACTGCTTCCAATCCACGGGGCTCAACAACCCTAACCTTGGTGAGGGCTTCTCACTGCTGTGGCCTCTCCCGTTGCGGAGCACAGGCTCCGGACACGCAGGCTCAGCGGCCATGGCTCACGGGCCCAGCCACTCGGCAGCATGTGGGATCTTCCCGGACCAGGGCACGAACCCGTGTCCCCTGCATCGGCAGGCAGACTCTCAACCACTGCACCACCAGGGAAGCCCAACCTTGGTGATTTTTGAAGAGTAATTTTAAGGCTGTGTAAACAATAGTACACATATGCTTTTTTGGTTGCAAGGATAAAGTAATGGAACAAAGAAAATCAAAGAGGCATACACCAAAGCATGTGAGATTACTGAGTTGGGAAAATTTCTGAGTGACTGCTCTTTTATCTAGAAACCTCAAAGAACAAAGCTAGTGACTAAAAAATAAGCAAAAAGGCTCTGGGCAACCACAGTATTGCCCCTCCAGCAATGGCTCTGGAGAACCTCGAAGCCCTCACCCTGAACCTTAGCTGTCTGGCTTCCTCACAGTTCTGGATTTCCCAGTCAAACAACAGGTCTGAAAGGACAAATGAGAGAGACTGTGTGATTTTTAACACAGAGCAGTGGCGCAAGAGAGCCTCACTGTAGAAGACTCCAAAACCCGGCAAACTATTGGGTTGGCCAAAAAGTGCCTTTGGTTTTTAAGTACACATAAAAGACACATTTTTCATTTTCACCAAGAACTTTATTGAACAACGTATTCACCCTTCTGTTCCACTACCTTCTGCCATTTTTCAGGCAACTTCTTAATTCCATCTTCCCAATACGTTTTATCTTTTTGAGCAAAGAACTGTTCCAGGTGCCTTTTACAGTCTTCCAGGGAACTGAAATTTTTTGTAAAGACCGGAATAAGTGGAAATCCGAAGGTGCAATGTCCAGTGAATACGGCGGATGAATCAGAACTTCCCAGCCAAGGTGTAACAGTTTTTGCCTGGTCATCAAAGAAACACAAGGTCTTGTGTTATCCTGATGCAAGATTATGTGTTTTCTGTTGACTAATTCTGGAAGCTTTCGTCAAGTGCTGCTTTCAGTTGGTCTAATTGGGAGCAAGACTTGTTGGAATTAATCGTTTGGTTTTCCAGAAGGAGCTCATAATAGAGGACTCCCTTCCAATCCCACCATATACACAACATCACCTCTTTGGATGAAGACCGGCCTTTGGTGTGGTTGTTGGTGGTGGTTCATTTCACTTGCCCCACGATCTCTTCCATTCCACATTATTGCACAGTATCCACTTTTCATTGCCCGTCACAACTTGTTTTAAAAACAGAACATGTTCATTACATTTAGGTAGAGAATGGCATGTGGAAATATGGTCAAGAAAGTTTTTCTCGCTTAACTTAACTTACGTGGAACCCAAACATCAAAGTGATTAACATAATCAAGCTGGTGCAAATGACGTTCAACGCTTGATTTTGAGTATGTCGGCTATCTCCCACGCTGTATAACATTGATTCTTCTCAATTAACGTCTTGATTTGATCACTATCAACTTCAACTGGTCTACCTGACCACGGGGTATCGTCCAGCAAGAAATCTCCAGCACGAAACTTTGCAAACCACTTTTGACACGTTCGATCAGGCACAGCACCTTCTCCATACACTGCACAAATCATTTTTTTGCGTTTGGGTTGCGTTTTTTACCTTTCTTGAAATAATAAAGAATAATATGCCAAAAATGTTGCTTTTTTTTCCTTCCATCTTCAATATTAAAATGGCTACACAAAAATTCACCAATTTTGATAAGTCTTTCTTTAAATGCACACTAATATGACAGCCATCACATACGATCTAATGAAATTGTTTTGAATGAAGTTAAAGACAACTAAATGCTACTACAGTCATCTTATGGAAAAAACCAAACGAACCTTTTGGCCAACCCAACATTACGCAAACCAAAGATCTGAAACTCCCCACAGCCACACACAATTTTGTGTGATGGCCACCAATAATGATGACTCGGAGGCATCAACTAAAGGTAGACTTGATCTGAGACACATGAAAACTTACACCTCATTCGTGACATGGGGCGGGGGAGGGGGGCGGAATGGAGGAAAGTTAAGAGCCAACCTTCCCAAAAATCCCTGAGTAAGTAGTACTCCAAAGTACTCGAGTAAGCAGGAATACACGACCCAACCAATAGTTTGGGCAGGGAGAAGGCGGGCCAACCAACAGGCAGGGCAGCAAGAAGGGCAAGGGTGGGCAGTCGGTGTAGTTATTTAAGAAGCCCAGAAAGTGACCGGCTATGGGGGAATAATCCGTCTCCTGGAGAAGAGAGCTGGTCGGGGCAGCGCTGCAGGACAGGAAATGGGACAGACGGCAGAAACTTAAAAGAGCAATAGCTTCAAAGGTAGCCAGGGCTGACCCCAGGCCACCTCAGAGATCGGCCTACAAGCAGCACGAGACCTTGCCCCCGAGGGGCCCTGAGGGGCAGGTGCCCTCTGACTCGACTGGGGCAGGCTGGGTCCACCTAGGGCGGAGCCAAGGAAGAAATACTCAGCAACCTGACAGGTCAGAAAAAATCAGTCAATATGGTGGTTACACATGACAATTCTGTTATTTAAATAAATGTTCTTTGTACCAAGAAAGCCAGATACACTATACTTTATGCCAACACAAATATGACAGTATTTTATAAGTCAAATGTCCTCAGATGTTACAGAAATATCACAGTCACTACTAGAATATTTTAATACTCTCAATATTATAAAGTCCACAATCTAAATAAACTGTAACTGATAGAAAAGGAAAGGAAGTAAAAATAAACTATTACAAAAAATTAAAAATAAGAACTATAATTTATTTTAGTAACATTTTGTGTAACAGTAAAATCCAACTGTGGCAGGCTAAAAAATGACCACCATTTTTGATATCTGCATCAAATCCCTGGAACATGTGATTGTGACCTTATTTGAAAAAAGGGTCTTTACAGACGTGCTGGTGATTAAGTTAAGGATTTTAAGATGAGCAGACAATTCTAGATGACCCAGGCAGGCCCTATACCCAGTGACCAGCATCCTTATGAAAGAGAGGCAGTGGGAAACACGGAACAGAGAAGACACAGACACACAGAGAACATGGCAATGGGAAGACAAGCAGAGAAAGATGGGGCCGTAAAGGAGGAGAGCTAGGAGCTACTCAGTGCTGGGAGAGGCAAAGAGTGATTCTCCCCCTGTGGAGATGGAGGGAACATGGCCCCACTGACATGTTGGTTTCCAACTTCTGGCCTCCAGAACTAGGAAAGAATAAAATCTGTTGTTTTAAGTCGCCAAGTTTGTGGTAATTTGTTACAGTAGCCACAGGAAACTAATACACCGACCTTCAAACTTCGGGGGTAAAAAAATTTATCTAGGAGAGCTATGAAAAAAAAAGTATTCTGAAGTATACTTCAAACTAGTATAAGAAACACACATACTAGGACAAATATACATTTTAATATTCTACAGTACATTTTAGAAGTTATGTTCATATGTGAGCCTTTTCAACACTCATGGGCCCACGCTGTTCTAAGATTTAAACACTTACTTAGATTTCAACACTTTCAGCAAATGCTCTCCCATTAGGGTTTTGCAAAGAGCAGGGACTCCATCACGTTTATTACTGAACAAATAAATGAATGAATGATTTTATTAAAGTCTCTTCTTCGATGTAAAAAGGCTAAGGGCTTTTATCCTGACTTGCTAAATACTTATTATGTTAATATTAATGCTTAAAAGATTCACAGATGTTAAAATTCCAACTGATTGATGTTAAGTAGACAGTTTTCAAAACACCATGTAAACCTCAAAATATTTTACCAGTATTTAGCTTGGAAAAAAATCTTATGAGAAAGAAATTTCTTAAATTAGCAAAGGAACTTTCTAACTTTTGCCAAACAAAAGTAAAAGCTGAATCACACTCATCCGTCCCTGCTGAGAGCCTAGGAGGAAGGATGGAGATACACAGCCAGGCTGCAGCATGAAGGGTTTTTAACTTGATGAATGGCAAATCCCCCAAACTGCAGATTCAATGGACATTTCAAGAGGACTGTTGTAAGGCACTGGCCTCAATTCTAGATTACCCTCAAGTTTAAATTATTATGTGTATATAAATATGACAGAGTGAGGCTATTAATCTGCAGGTGATAACCGTACTTTTCTCACAGAACTGTTATAAAGATGAAATAAATTCATTCATAAAAAGCACTTAAACTTTTGCCTAACATATAAGCACTCAACCAACAAATACATTTTAATTTTGTTACGATTATTAATATTGTTGCTGTTATTAATGACATCAGGCAACTGACCAATAGTTGATACCTAATAAAATGAAAATAACAGTGATAAATTTAAAGTCCCCTGCCTGGCTGAAAATTCAGTCAAAAAGCTGAGAGCGGGAGATAAATGGCTTAGGAAAGGCAAAAATGCAAAGAAAAATGAAACAAAACAGGACAAAGATAAAACACAAGAAAACAATGAATGTGATGTGCACATTCATGAAGGCTTGGACTGCACCGAGGTGAGCTTTTGGGACAACTGAGGTTAACTCCTTGACACCATATGCTGATCAAATCTGACAAGCGTTGCTTTAGTGCAGGTGTCGCCTTTTAAGACATACAGACAGACAAAGCTGACCAGGAAGAGAAATAAAATGGTTAGACATAGGGCCTCCCTGGTGGCGCAAGTGGTTGAGAGTCCGCCTGCCGATGCAGGGGATACGGGTTCGTGCCCCGGTCTGGGAGGATCCCATATGCCGCGGAGCGGCTGGGCCCGTGAGCCATGGCCGCTGAGCCTGCGCGTCCGGAGCCTGCGCGTCCGGAGCCTGTGCTCCGCAACGGGGAGGCCACAGCAGTGAGAGGCCCGCATACCACAAAAAAAAAAAAAAAAAAAAAAAAATGGTTAGACATAAAAATGGTTACACACACACACACACATATAAAAACTACACCATGGATGAAAATTGGAAACATTACCTTCAGTGAAAGAAACCAGTTACAAAAGACCACATATTGCACAATTCCACTTAAATGAAATGTTCACAACAGGGGAATCCATAGACATGGAAAGCAGAATATAATAATAATATAATAAAGGCTGCCTGGATGGGGTGAGGAGAGATGGGAGATGGCGAGTGACTAATGAGCACAGGTTTCCTTGGGGGGTGAAAATGTCCTAAAATTGATCGTGGTGGTAGTTAACACAAATCTGAATATACTGAAAGCCATTAAATTGTACACTTTAAATATGTGAAATATATAGTACATGAATTATATTTCAATAAAACTATTATATTAAAAAGAGATAAAAGAAAGAAATGGCTAAAGAAACTTGTGAGTGGTTCACACTGAAAAGCAAAGTGGGGCCACAACTGTGATGAGCTGAATCAGGAACACAACAGAGCAAAAGAACTTACAGCCAGACTTCCGTGTTAAAAAAATTATCAAAAATAAAATCACTACTACAATAAGTAATGAAGATGCCGTTCCCAGAGGCTGATAATGTAAGTGGCCTATTATCTCCTCACCCACCCCTGAGAACCTTTGATAACGCTCTCTGTTATATTTAGGGGAAAGAACAGAGGCCATCAAGTCAACTTTAAGTAAAAGCTACAGATTCTCTAAAAAGCAACAAAATATGAAAGTTTTAAATTTAAAAAGTCATCTTCAAACAAGACAAAATGAATTAAGTCATATAATTTGTGTGAGAAGTGTTGCTTCGTGTAACTTTTGAACACAAGTGAATGTCTGAAGTTCTCAGCCCAAAGGGAACCATATTGGTAAATTTCTAAAACAAAAAATTTTCACAACAGAAGTTCAAAATATTTCTAATTGGTCAAAGCACAATAAATAAAAACTCAAATTTGTATATCATTATGCTGATAATCAGTTGAAAAGGTCATGGTTACACCAGAAAACTTCACTACATGGTCTCTTTCAGCAATTTCACTTTTACTATCATTAACAATATAATACAAGGTAGAGTCCAATATCCTGTTACAACATAAATAAAACCCTAGCAAAGGTGCTTGTCAAGACTGATTTAAATAAGGTGTTCTTGTAATTACTGGATTTCCATAAAAAGAAATCATATAGCATTATCAACTATTATTACTCTTTTCAACCAAAATCCTGAGACAAAAAAACCACCACCTTACAACCAATTAACGGGGACTAATCTAATGGAGAAATAGTAAAAAGAGAAGAATTTAAGCAAAGGGTGTGAGTGTGGAATGAATTTCAGAAGAATCCTGATCATACACCTTAGGCAAAGTATAAAACAAGGGCCTCCTGGCAATGTCTTATTTGGGAGCTGGAACAGACTCAACATTCACTGAAGTCCGAAGCACTGCAAAGCTAATCCAGGGCCAGATGCTTTAGTGAAGTCCATTTACAAGGAACAAACAGAAGATCTCTGACAGAAATTCTACAGACTTAATTTTTTACAATGAAAGAGAGGAAGATGAAAATGATTCTTAGAGTAGGCTTATCTGCATACTCTGCTATGCCAGCTTTACAACAACAAGTTCTGGGTGATCAAATGTGATTTGGACTTGGACCTGATTTACTTATTCCATCATTCAACAAATATTTAGTGCCTCTCTACCCTGTACCAGGCATGGGGTATAGCGCAGAAAACAAAGATGATTAATACTCAATGGTTAACAAATAGTGATATTTATAGATCAGAGATAAAAACTAACGATTAAGCTACTGGAGGCCTTTCATCCTTTGTTGAAGGAGATGTGGGTGTGCATAAATCAGTAAGCAAACACATATACACTCTCTTGAATATGTAAAAAGCTTAATCCAAACGTCCAACAGCCATCCATATTTCAGGGAATAAAACTGTCCAGGCAAAGTTGAAATCTTTGCTGCATGATTATAAATTTTACTTATACATAGTGAAGATATATATGTTTAGTGTTAGCAAGAGAAGGTAAACATAAGCATGCAAATAAGTTTCTGAGAAAGAGAAGTCAAAGAATTTGAACTTTATTTAGAAAATGGGAAAGATACCTGAGCTCAAATAATAAAATCCAGTATCAATTTAGGAAAAATAAGTCAGCATGATATTTTCCAGAAAACCCTAGTCTCAAACTAAAGGGCTCTGGGGCAGTTTCCAAGCATAAATATAAAGGTCTATTTTATAAAAGGCCAAATAAATGTACACCTTTAAAGCTAGCTGAATTAATTCCATTAGAATAATATGGGCCATTTATGTTATATAGCAATTATGCTTAAAATTTACATATATGCTAAACATGTACAATAAGCCTAATTAAAATTTCATTTGGAGAAACATATACCTGGTACAGCACACACAGAAACATTTCTATGTAAGACATTCCAGAGGTAGCACTATTGCTTTGTCATATTTTAATATGCTATTTAATATATATATAACAAATTTATGAATAAAACAATTTTGCATTCACAGGTATTCACAATTTAAAATAGTAAAATATAATAAAACCTATCTTTGCTGACGCACATTAAGGAGTATGCCTGTGGGTACTAAGAATACCCTCCTCTTGCAATAAGAGAGGCCAACACATTTATTACATCTTCTTCCTCTCTATCAGTATAAAACTGTTTTTTATGTAAGAAGTAAAAAGATAAGAAATACATTTTAACATGAATGAGCACACAAAGAACTGTTTACCTAACTAGTCTGCAAGTTCACTGCTGAATCAAAAGTATCATCATGTGGCCATGAAAGTAAGATATTTATATATTAACTACTTCTGTGATTCTCCAATGACAGCTCTGCTATTAAAACTGTATGTGGCTCAAGTTTTATACAACCTGAGAATCATCTGCACTACATTAAAATGGACTAAACACTCCAAACAAAAGGTAGAGCTTGCCAGACTGGATAAAAAAGCAAGAAACAACTGAAAAGCTTAAAGTACACAAGAGAGGTACTTTAAATAAAAGAAAAAATCAGGATTCAAAGTAAGAAGCTGGAAGAAGATATACCACATGCAGACAACAGGCATAAGAAAGCCAGAGTAGCTGTACTAATTTTAGACAAAACTGAGTTCATGACAAAAGAGTACTACTAGACACAAAAAGGGTGACACCAAAAATGTTAAAGGGTCACTACACGGAGAAAGATAAACATTATAAACTTCATGCACCTCATGATACAATTTCCATACATATGAAGCAAAAACTAACAGAACTAAAAGGAGAAATAACCAAATTCACAAGACTTTAATACACCTCTCTGAGTAACTGACAATACAACTAGACAGTAGGACAGAGAAGATCTGAATGATAATATAAACCACCTCAAAGAAACTGACAATTATAAAACAGCACACCTAACAACTGCAGAACATAAGTTCATTACAAGTGTACACGGAACATTCACCAAGGTAAATCACATGCTGAGCCAAGAAACAAGTCTCAGATTTCAAAAGACCGAAATCTTACTGGGTACTCTTTGACCACAGCAGAACTAAATTAGAAATCAATAACATTCCAAAGGCGGGGGGAGAGGGTGGGGAGAGAAGGAGGGCAGGGAGAGAGGAGTGGCAGGGAGGGGGGGTGGGGAGAGAGAAATCCCAAGTCCCTGGTGATTAACAATTTAATTCCAAACAATCCATGGGTAAAAGAAGAAATCACACATAAAATTCTTAAAAAACTTTTTAACAAAATGGTAACAGAATGTTCCATTCTAATTACAAATTAGAATTTGTGATAAAATCAGTTATCTAAGATCCCATTTTAGGAAGCTAGGGGGAAAAGTAATCAAATTAACCCAAAATAAGTAGAAAAGAAATAATAAAAATAAGATTGGGAGATCAATGAAATAGAAAGCAGACAGAGAAAAATCAATGAAACCAAATGTTACCTATCTGAAAAGATCAATAATATTGATAACCTTCTATTTAGTATGATTAAGAGGAAACAAATTAGCAACATTAAGAATGAAAAGTCAAAATTACAGATCCCTATAGACATTAAAAAGATACTACAGGGCTTCCCTGGTGGCGCAGTGGTTGAGAGTCCACCTGCCGATGCAGGGGACACGGGTTCGTGCCCCGGTCCGGGGAGATCCCACATGCCGCGGAGCGGCTGGCCCGTGAGCCATGGCCGCTGAGCCTGCGCGTCCGGAGCCTGTGCTCCGCAAGGGGAGAGGCCACAACAGTGAGAGGCCGGCGTACCGCAAAAAAAAAAAAAAAAAAGATACTACAGAAATAATTCGTAATTTTTACCAACAAATTTGATATCCCAGATGAAATAAACAAAACATTTAGAGATCAACAGATTACTAGTGACACATAACAAAATATAAAATCTGAAAAGGCCTATGTCTATCTGTACTTTTGTAACAGAGAAGAACAAACCTGACCCCATATCAGACCTATACCTTTAGCTCTAACACTTGGGCCCTGTTAACCTGTGCTGAGTCATGCTGGCTCTTCACCTTTGTAAAAGAATGTTGCCTACAGCCTGAAATATATATGATAGCCCATTCTCAAGGCTCTGACCTTTAATGGTATAACATTTTCCCATTCATATAGAGGTAAAAAGTTGCAGAACAGAAAATGACAACTGTATTGTTGGAGGCTTATAAGAACATTGTGAGGAGATCTATGTGGGACAGCTGCAAGAACAAAGGATTCTGGCACCAGGAAATCTGCAACAAGCAGCCACCCCACCCCACTTTGGGTATAAAAGAAGCCTGAGTTCTAACTCAGGTGAGGCGGTTCTCTGGGACAGGAGTCCGCATCTTCTTGGTCTGCCAGCTTCCGGAATAAAGTCACTATTCCTCTCTCGATTTATTGGCCTGTTGTGTGGTGAGCAGTACAAACCTGGTTTCACTAACACTCGTTAAGTTTCCATTAAAAAAATTTAGTCCCAGACTGCTTCACTGTCAATTCTATCAAACATTTAACAAAGAAAAAAGATCAATCCTTTACAAACTCTTTAAGAGAAAAACAGAGTAGGAGGAAATATTTCCCAACTAATTTCTGAAATCAGTATTACTCTGATATCAAAACCAGACAAAGATATTACAAAGAAAGAAGACTACAGCTCACTATCCCTCATGAATACAAATGTAAAAGTTTTTAACAAAATAATAGCAAATTGAATCCAGTAGTACAGAATGCCCAAGCAGGATTTAATCTAGGCATGCACGGTTGGTTTAACATTTGAAATGAATCAATATAATTCACCATACTAACAAATAAAGTATATAACAACCATATGATCATTTCATTAGATACAAAAGAAAAAAACCAGCATCTGACAAAATTCAATGGCCATTTATGGTAAAAACCTCAACAAACTTAGAAATAAAAGGGAACATTCTCGGCTTGATTAAACGACAACAAAAATCCTACATTGTACTTAACACTGAACGACTGAATGTTTTTTCCTTAAGATGAGAAAGAAAGCAAAGATGTCCAATCTCATCATTTCTATTCAGTACTATACTGGAGGTTCAAGCAAGTGCAAGAAAGCACAGAAGAGAAATAAAACACATAAATCAGAAAGAGGGAAAGCTATCTTTATTTGCAGATGACATGACCGTGCACACAGAAAATCCTAAGGAACCAACCAGAAAGCTACTAGTGTTGACCGTGTATTCTTTGTATAAAATAATACAAGGTAAACTCATAGAAGCTGATTGTACGTCTATCTTATCAATGAACATGTAGACAATGAAATTTAAAATACTATTTTATTAACAATAGAATCTTCAAACAATAATTACTTAAGGGATACATTTTACAAAATATGTACAAAACTTGTACAGTGAAAACTGAAAAGTCTTACTCAAAAAAATTAAAGAAACCTTTTTTAAAAAGGGAGAGATACTATATCATGTTCATGGATTCGAAGAATCAAATTATTAAGATGTCAAGTCTTCCTAAACAGATCCACAGATTCAATGCAATCTCAATCAAAATTCCATCAAAGCCTTTTTTAAAATAGAAACTGACAAGCTGATTCTGAAATTTATATGGAAATGCAAATAACCTAAAAGAGCCAAAGCAACCTTGAAAACAAGTACAAAATAGAAAGACTTATACCACCTGAGTTCCTATAAAGCTATAGTATTCAAAATACTGAAGTACTGGTAAAAAAAAATAGATATAATATTAGATCAGTTAAACATAATAGAATATTAAAAAGAAAAAAACCAAACATATACAATCAGTGCTTGTTCAATAAAGGCATCAAGGCAATTCAATGAGAAAAGACTATTTTCAACAAATGTGGCTCCAACAACTGGCATCTGTGTGGGAAAGAAAGAACTTTCACCTCTACCTCGCATCACATGCAAAATTAATTTGAAATGAACAACAGGTCTAAATGTAAGAACTAAAACTTCAAGAAGAAAATATAGAAACAATCTTGTAATCATGGGATGATCAAAGAAACTTTCATAAAAGGAAAAAGATACATCAGACTTCAGCAAAATTAAGTATTTTACTCGTAGAAACACACCATTATATTAAAAAAATGTCATAGTATGGGAGAATATATTTACAACACATGTATCAAAGCACTTGTATTTGCAATATAAATTCTTACAAATAAATCATACTAAAGGCCAAATAATTCAATTTTTTTAAATTAGGCAAAAGATACTTCACAAAAGAAGATATACAAATGGGCTTTAAGACATGAAAAGATGCTCAGCATCACCAACAGTCAGGAAATTTAAATGAAAACCTCAATGACATATCACTCCACATCCATGAGAATGGCTAAAAATTTTGAAGACTGAAAACATCAAGTCTCATGGAGGATGTTGAAGAACTGAAATTCTATCACACTACTGATGGGAATGTAAAATGGTACAGCCACTGTGGAAACCTGTTTGACAGTTTCTTAAAAAGCTACCTGCACATATACATTCCTGCAACTTCACTGCTAGGTATTTACTCAAGAGAAATGAAAATATATGTTCTACAGAAAGGCTTGCATAACAAGGTTCATAATGGCCAAAAGCTTGGGAAAAAAATGTCCATCACCAGGTGAATGGATAAAATATTATGAATATCCATACACTGGAATACTACTCAGCAATAAAAAGGAATGCGCTATTGATAATGCAACAACATAAATCTACTGTAATGTTACTATGCTGAAAGAATCCAGACCCCAAGTATTACATACAATATTATTCTATTCATGCAACATTCTAGAAAATGCAACTAATCTATAATGAGAGAAAACATATCAGTGTTTATCTGAGACTGGAAACAGCAAAGGATTGTAAAAGGGCACGAGGCAACTTTTGGAGATGCTGGAAATGATTTCTATCTTGAACACTGTAGTAGTTCCATTGGCACACACATCTACAAAAGCTCATCAAATTGTATACTTTAAACCAGAGCAATTTATTATACAGAAATTACACCCCAATAACTTTTTTTAAATATACACTAAAACTCTCATTTGCGAATAATGAAGAAAAAAGTCAAAACAAGTAATCCTGAAGACCTTATATTTTAAAACAGGCACATATAGTTGTCAAAAAGAACTAATAGTTTAAAAATGTCTTATTAGTGACTACAGTTTTAAACATTAAACTATTTATTTTAATGCATTTTAATTCAAATAGTCCTACCGGGATATTAAACATACTCTAATGTAGCCGTACTGCAGATTCCGTATACTTTAAATTTCTACATTGTCCTGGGAAATAGAATAAACCTGTGTCTATTTCCTAAGCTGATAAATGCCTAACCTTGTTTTGACTCTATGCTACACTCTAAGAAACAACAAATACTTCTCACATGACAATGCATTCATCTTTTTATTACTTAACATAGCTCAAAACCCCCTTACTCCAAGGAAGTCAAAATAAACATTAACTTCTCTCAAGATTTTTCCAATCACTCCACTTCTCGTTAAAGAAAGTGCCTACAGTTTCTGTGAGCCAGTACAACAATGAAGTTTAAAAATTAGAACAGCCACTAAAAGTTTCTTTTCATCACAAAATGAGCACACAACTCGGTCTTTTGATGGCTAAATGCACTTGTACTGGATAACCCGACACCTGAGCCATCTTGGGCTCACCTAGGCAGGAAGATTTTCAAATGATGAGAAGGTACCTTCTCAGAAACAAAAACTCATAAAACCAAAACCCTCTGGCAATGCTTAAGAAAACTTCAGAAAGAACTTGCTACAAAGGATCACAGGCAAAAATAACCCGAATTATTTCTGTACAGAAGTATGTTCTACAGAATCCTTAGAGGGGTTGGAATAAGAGAGAGAATAAATTAGATAAATTCAGGAAAGTACCAAAAACAGACATTTAATTAAATATGGCAACATCTTTGTTACTCAAAATTCAACTGATCAGCAGAGTCATGAAAGGAGAATTTTTTTCATAAAGCTTTTAGACAAAAACCCAACAGAAAACAAACTCATATCAAAGAGTTACTTTAAATATACACGTATTTTTTAGGGTATTCTGAATTCATAGACATACACCTGCCATAGCCACTGTTTGCAGTATCATCAATCTCTGTGTCTCAGTTTTCTCATCTGTAAAAATAATCTCAAAGGCCCCTTCTGCCTCTATCACTATATGTTCAGAATAAGGATTCCTTATAACAACAAAAATTCAAAGTATCAAATAGGTGAGAAAGTAAATGGCAATATGAAAAATCATTCACTTATTTAGAACATGGCAGCAAGATGAATCAACCTCCAACATATGAGACTATTATAACGTTATGTGATACTCAAGAAACACAACTGGACCAGGAATAAAAATCAACTATGTCGTTCAGATATCTACATGTTTCCTCGAAAGCAAGAAAGATCCCTAAATTGGGATCTGTTATCAACTTTTTGCACTGCTGGCATTCAAACAAGTCATGTGGTCTTTCTACGCCTCGGATTCTTACCTATTTAGAGATGGGAACAGATGATTTTGAAAGTCCCTTCCAACTACAGTGACCTCTCAAGAAAAAGACAAACCAAAAGGGCGCTCACATGATACTTAGTGAATCATCAGAAGAGCTGCTCAGCCTCATGCTCAATCCTATGTAAGTATACATAACCCTGCAGACTATTAACAGATCAGAAGTCCATAAAAATTCATTATTACTTCAGATCTGATGATTTCACATTAGTAAACACCCAGAAGAAGAATTATTTCAAGGAACTTTAAGATACATTAATTTTCCTGTACAGCCCTGTAGGATATACTCCAAGGTCAAAAAAGAGTGTCCAAAAAAAAAAAAAAGTGAACAGGTTTCAGAAATCCTACTGTTTGTAGCCATTCGAGTTTTGTTATTCTGAGCTGCTATGGAGTCACAGGATTAAAGCAGATGAGTGTCGGTGCAGGACGTCACGCAACCAACTCAGCACCATTACGCGCGTGTACTATGTTTTACTTTAGATTTTTTTAAGGATTGTTATTTTTTTAACTTAATTTTGTTTTATAATCATGTGAAATATTTACATGGTTCCAAAGCCAAATCTATAAAAACCAAATTTGTTCAAAGAAGTCAAGCTTTTTCTCTATTCCCTCCATGCCCTTCCGAATACATTAAGGGGAAAAGCGTGGCCTCTGGATTCACATCTTGAGTGTATGACCTTGGATCGTGACTGAACTGCTCTCAACTTATTTCCTGTGTCCACATGGTGGTAATAACAGGGCCTCCTTCAGAGCGGTGTTGGCAGGATTCAGTAAGATCACTGTGCCTAGTCCTCGGCTTGGTGAGATCTCAGTGAAGATTAACCACTAGCATGAGGCTCTCAGCAGAGGCTCGCCACAATCCTGAAGCACAGATGCAGATCAGGTGAATCTGGAGGTGCCGCATCGCTGGCCAAGGTCATGGAGCCCTACCACCAGGACCACGACTCAAATCTTTCAATCCCAGCAGCAGACCACAGTACTTACTCCTCAGATGCCAGGCCCCTTCATGTTCCATGATCATCACATATTCCCTATGCCAGCACAGGAGAAAAACGAACTTTCTTCCCACCCAGGGCAACTTCAAAGGACTCACTGTGTTCAGTGCGTTGAGGGTGGTGTCATCCCGCGAGGCCGCAACGCAGCCGTCTTCCGTGGAGCCTCCGTCACACATCCCTGCAAAGGCCGCCATGCTCCTGGGAAGACAGGAAGGGAAAACGGCAGTACAGACATTTCAACCCTCAGTTTCCAGAGCACATCTTCAGCCCAGACCAAATTCCACTACTACATGCATGAGTCCTCAGCCTTGCTTCTGCTCTTGTTTAAAAAAAAAAAAAAAATTTAAGTTCCTCTGCAGTTCACCCTTCACTCACTGAGAAAAAGGAACATTATTTTTGTTCAGCTCCATTTGTCATTGCTTCCCATGCCTTATCAGTGCTCAGATTTTAGTCTTGGGGGCATGAGTGATCTAAAGCTATCTGCCACAGCAGTCGGCTGGGTTACAATGTTTTGAAAGAAAAGTCTCCAGAAAATATCTAAAATTAAATCCGCTGAAACTTTACTTCATTCCTTTCATACTATACATCAACTACTTCTAAGCAAATTGAAAGTGGAAAAGAGGTGAAAAGAACTTTTAGTAGTCACCCCTCCCCCGAAGCCTCCATCCCTTCGGCAGCCTCCAAGCTGCACTGCTGACCACAGAACAGCCAGAGCTAATACTCCATCACCACCCTGTTTCAGCGTTTCTGTTGCATCGTGTTGATACTACAGTGAGTGAGTCCCAGAAACCCCTGCAGACAAAGGAAGGCTCTGCCTGCACTATGGTGTGTCTGGCACAGACTTCAACTTCTCATTTTGCAGTCTCGGCATTTTCAGGTTAGCAAGTACTCATATAGGTAAGCCCCCAAAACATAAAGTTTAGGTTAGGTACCAATGAACAGCCACAGAGTAAAGAAACCTGTAAAGGGATTTTAAGGTAAGCTGAATGAGCCAATTACTCAGCTGTATTAAGAGGTGTTGATAATTGCATGCATGGCTTAAGATGTTTTCCTTCTGAAGACTTCTAAAATCGAATGTGGGGCAAACATCAAGGAGAAAAAAGTGATTTTACCATAGTAAGCTATGTTTCTCTGGTAACAAGGATCAGGGCTCTGATTACAGAGAGTATAACAAAACATAAAGTCAGAATGCCCAATATATAAATAGAATTTCAGGGGAAAGGAGAAAGTGTGTTGCCCACTAATCAATTCACAAAGCAGAATGGTGTGGATTCCTTTTACCTTGCTGCCCTCAAGTACATAAGGAGGTCACAGTCATTAACTCCAGGCATCCAGACCAGTTCCTCATGTTGGGTCACAGTGTCACCATCGGGAGAAGGGAATGGTTGCAAATCGGGAAGTTTGGCCTGTAAGACAGGGACGAAGAAGTTGCAATCAAGGCACACTTAAAGAGCTGCCTGTGTAGGCAGGCCTTGGGGACAGATGCAGTAGCTTACTAAGCCTCTTTCTTTTGGCAGTGCTGAAATAACAGGAAAATCATGAGTCACTGAAGCTGGCCTATCACACATTTCAGGATCATTTCACCACAGAAGATTTCACAATGGACTGCTCGATCTCTTCTTAAGGAGAAGCAAACAGTGTCAAATTAAACCAGTGCCAGTACGGTCCTCAGAGGGAGACAGAAATGGGCACGTGTGAATAAAAGAAATGATAAAACAAAAAATGTTTCGGGAAATAAGAGCTGCTTGATAAAGAAGGGAGAACCACACACATTTCCAATATAATAATATGTTTACAAAGAGATATATACAAATAGTGGAACCTCACCTAAGGACAGGTGCTAAAAAACGAACTGAACTACCCTACTTAACTAATGCTGCTTTCCAGAGAGTCAGTATCGATGAGTCAGGGTGAACATCCAAAAGAGCCATCACGGTAACATTAAAAACACAGCTAAAGGGACTTCCCAGGAGGTGCAGTGGTTAAGAATCTGCCTGTCAATGCAGGGGACACGGGTTCGAGCCCTGGTCCGGGAAGATCCCACATGCTGCAGAGCAACTAAGCCCGTGCGCCACAACTACTGAAGCCCACGTGCCCTAGAGCCCATGCTCTGCAACAAGAGAAGCCACCGCAATGAGAAGCCTGCACACAGCTATGAAGAGTAGCCCCCGCTCGTGTAGTCCCCACAACTAGAGAAAGCCCGCGCACAGCAATGAAGACCCAACGCAGCCATATATTAATTAATTAATTAATTAATTTACTTATTAAAAAACATAGCTGAACTAAAATGATGGTGATGGAAATTAGATAAGCAGTGGTTTCATGAGGAAAGGACTTCTTGAGAAGGGCAGGAAGGAACTTTCTGGGACGACACATATTCTGTGCCTTGCTATGAACTGTCACAGCACACTGAACAGTATACACAAGATATCAACAGGTCACTGTACATAAATACACCTCAATTAACAATTTTTTTTGAAAGATCTGAACAACAGTGCTCAACAACCAAGATTCTAAGTCAATTCTGCTAGAGATTCAAACACCTCCAGCATTTTCTCATCCTCCACTGCTGGGGCAGAGCCAGTGTGAATGGGTACTATGACTACTCAGAGGCCTAAGAAAAGTCAACCCTCTGCAAAACACACGTTCTTATTTTCTCAAATTACGAACAAGGTCACATTAGTCTAATGTTTTAAATTAAAAGCTCCAGTGTCCACAGAACCTGGGCAAAAACTGTAAATGAATGAAGCAGGCGGAGTGTACAGCCAATGGAAATAAAACGAGGGCCTCATGTTCCACTTTACATGTTCTACTGTCCACAGTAAACAGAACACTACATTCCAATTCAGACTAGCCACATTTCAAGTGCTCAAAGCCACGTGTGACAGCAGCTCCCAAACTGGGCGTGCAGGCATTAGGTACCAAGAAGGAAGGGAATCAGGGTGAAAGGAAGAGCGTGCCCCCCGACCTAGGCAACGCTGCTGTGCAGGAACGAGAACCTCTGTTCGTACATCCTCCAGTTTTTTTCCAAAGTCCAGAAATCTTGACTTCAATGTGAAAGCTCGTGGTTTTAAATGCTGGCTGTTCAAGTTTTAAAAACAATTGTGTGGCAAAACACAGTATTAGTAGGCCACGCGGCTGGCAGGCTGTGGGTTTGCAATTTCCGCTTCCCAGGCTATCTGAGGCCTCTTGCTGTGTATCAAGTGCTGACCTCCGCCAAACAACGAGGCTCTTCCCTAATTCAATATTGACGTGTTTAACATTTAAGTGGGGCCACAATTAGTTCTGCTTAATATACAGTGATGGCATGGGAATAAAATTAAAACACAATAGCTATTCATATCAAAAGGTCTTTGACATTTGTACTGAGCTGTTTCCCCGGCACCAAGTATATATAGTAGCTGGTGTAGCAGTTCTCCAATAGTTCTTTGTAAGTTAATTAAAAAATACTATTGCTGGGGCTTCCCTGGTGGTGCAGTGGGGTTAAGAATCCGCCTGCCAATGCAGGGGACACGGGTTCGAGCCCTGGTCAGGGAAGATCCCACATGCCGTGGAGCAACTAAGCCCATGCACCACAACTTCTGCGCCTGCGCTCTAGAGCCCGCGAGCCACAACTACTGAGCCCGTGCTCCACAACTACTGAAGCCTGCGCGCCTAGAGCCCATGCTCTACAACGAGAAGCCACTGCAATGAGAAGCCTGCGCACTGCAACGAAGAGCAGCGCCCGCTCGCCACAACTAGAGAAAGCCCGCGCGCAGCAACAAAAACCCAACACAGCCAGCCAGCCAGAAATACATACATACATACATACATACATTTATTTATTTAAATACTATTGCTGTGGGGAAGGACCAATCCCCTAGAGAAAAATGGACTAGAAATACAATTAGTTTACAGAAAAGGAAATGAGAATGGCTCTTACTCATAGGAAAAGATGGTCAACTTTGCTGATAAGAGACATGCCAATTAATGACAGTGAGATACCATTTCTGATCTATCAGACTAACATAAATGCCAAAGTGTGACAATACACAAGTCTGCATATTTGCACTCATGTAAGTCACTAGTACGAGAAAGCAAAATGGTACAATCTCTAGGGAGGGGAACTCTGTAATATCCTAAGAATTACATGTGCCCTCTAAGCCAGCCATCGCCCTTCTGGGGATAATATAATATCCCAAAGATAAGCTGGCAAAATAAAAATCTTTATGCATAAGCTATTCATCGCATTATTACTTGTAACAGCAAATGACTGGAAACAGTGCAAACGCCCACCAATGGGGGCTGGAAGAATAAACTGCTCCACCCACGCAGCGGGGTCCCAGGAAGTGGCAGAAGACAATGAGAAGGAGCTCTACCGATTGCTCTGGAGGGAACAGCAGGAGATACTGTCAGAAGGTAAAAGAAAGGTAGTGGGGGCTTCCCTGGTGGTGCAGTGGTTGAGAATCTGCCTGCCAGTGCGGGGGACACGGGTTCGAGCCCTGGTCTGGGAGGATCCCACATGCCGTGGAGCAACTAGGCCCGTGAGCCACAACTGCTGAGCCTGCGTGTCTGGAGCCTGTGCTCTGCAACAGGAGAGGCCGCGATAGTGAGTGGCCCCTGCTTGCCGTAACTAGAGAAAGCCCTCGCACAGAAACGAAGACCCAACACAGCCATAAATAAATAAATAAAATTAAAAAAAAATAATAAAAAGAAAGGTAGTGAAGGTGTTTTTATTATGCTACCACTTATCTAAGAACATGGGGCTGGGGGAATAAAAATAAGAATGATAGATCAAAACCTTCAATTAAAAACACTAAACAGTTATCCATCAGGGAGGGAGGGAACACGTGGAAGGGACAGGGAAAGACGGTGAACTTTTTGAACATACTTCATTTGCATGTTTGATTTGGAGCCTTGTATTTTACATAATTATAAAAACAAAATTAAGTTTAAAGAACAACAATTCCTTAAAAACTCTAAAGCAAAATCAAATAAATCCACCTAGCTATGTTTTGTGTTTGTTCCTCTCTAGGAATCATTTCAGGTAACTTTAAAACATACTAATTTTCCTATACAGACTTAGTGGGATATATTCTAAGGCCAAAAAAAAAAATCTATAAAGCTGTTTCCCATAATCATATTGTTCGTAGCAGTGCAAGTACTATTATTCAGAACTGCTATATATGTATTATGGGATTGAAGCAAATGAGTAATTATTTCGGTGTCATTTAAAAATTGGTTTTGAGACATGGGGAAAAGATACAGATACGGATGAAAGAAAATTTCATCTATAGGATTAAATATAAGGCCTGTTCTGAATTTGAATTAGAAGCATCAGAAAGAAACCACGATATGTTTTATCATTAAAAAAAAGAAAAGGCAGGAAAAAGCATATTTCCTAATCTGTTCCCTGAAAAGGCCTGGAAACAGTAACTAACCCAGTAATAATGACTGGGCAGCAGCCACTCAAAAGATGTCACTTTCCTCTAAAACAATGAGGACTCATTAGAAAAGTTTAGTTCTAGACCTAGGGCAGGGAACGTACATAATGAGACGTTAAAATCATGTCACACTAGATAAAATACCGAAGACCCCATGGGTTGAGATAAAAGGACACAGAAGACAGCAGGAAGAGGCACCTACTAGCCCACGAATGGATAATTTAATCATCAGTAAGAGTAACAGCAATTGGTTAGCAGATAAGTAATTTTTTAAGGGAGTTTTTTTTTCTTTAATAAATTTATTTATGTATTTATGGTTGCGTTGGGTCTTTGTTGCTGCGTGCAGGCTTTTCTCTAGTTGCGGTGAGTGGGGGCTACTCTTTGTCGCGGTGTGCAGGCTTCTCATTGCTTCTCTTGTTGTGAAGCATGGGCTCTAGGCGCACGGGCTTCAGTAGTTGTGGCACGCAGGCTCAGTAGTTGTGGCTCGTGGGCTCTAGAGCGCAGGCTCAGCAGTTGTGGCGCACTGGCTTACTTGCTCTGCGGCATGTGGGATCTTCCCGGACCAGGGCTCGAACCCGTGTCCCCTGCACTGGCAGGCAGATTCTTAACCACCGTGCCACCAGGGAAGCCCAGATAAGTAATTTTAAATCCACTGATGACTACTGGAAGATGCTGGGGAACCAACTGGTAAAAAGAGGGAAAGATTCAAGCATTTATCCTGCCTTTCCTATGTGTTTCAGGGAAACAAAAGTTGACAAGGAGACAGTTGATCAGCTAATAAAAGAAGGAATGATAGGATTAGAGTATCAGCATTTTAAAGGGTAGATCTAAGTAACAGGTCCAATTAGACAGTGAATCTAAGTAACAAGCAATGGCTGCAAACCATCATTAAGAGACACACATGTGCCTGATAGACTATATAGCACCACCCCAAAGTATTCTTGCCAGGGGCAGGGTACCAAACTAGAATGTGATTAAATCTCTAGATTTAATTCTGGGTCGGGGAAACGGACGGAGGGAGGGAGGGAGGGAGGGAGACAGACACTTAGGGAAATCTGGATATAGTAGACACCTGAATATTAAGAAATTGCTGGGCTTCCCTGGTGGCGCAGTGGTTGAGAGTCTGCCTGCCAACGCAGGGGACACGGATTCATGCCCCGGTCCGGGAAGATCCCACATGCCATGGGGCGGCTGGGCCCGTGAGCCATGGCCGCTGAGCCTGCGCGTCCGGCGCTTGTGCTCCGCAACGGGAGAGGCCACAACAGTGAGAGGCCCACGTATCGCCAAAAAAAAAAAAAGTTAAAATGAAAGTAGGCATTGACCAAATGTTCATCGAGAGCTGAACAGACATACATACAATGAATAATTCAGCCTTAAAAGGAAATTAAATTCTGATATGTGCTACAATATGGAGCACCTTGAAGACTTTATGGTAAGAAAATAAGCCAGACACAAAAGGGCAAATATTGGGTCATTCCACTGAGTTGTCAAATTCATGGATACAGAAAGTAGAAGGGAGGCTGCCAGGGAATGAGGGGAGGGGAGAATGAGGAGTGACTGTTTAATGGACGCCACGTTACAGACTGGGAAGGTTAAAAGGTTCTGCAGGTGGATGCTAGTGATGGTTGCACAACAATATGAATGTACTTAAGGGCACTGAACTGTTCACTTAAAAATGGTCAGAATGGTTCATTTTATATTACATATATATATATATATATATATATATATATATATTTTTTTTTTTTTTTTTTTTTTTGGCAGTACGCAGGCCTCTCACTGTTGTGGCCTCTCCCATTGCGGAGCACAGGCTCCGGATGCACAGGCTCAGCGGCCATGGCTCACGGGCCCAGCCGCTCCGCAGCATGTGGGAATCCTCCCAGACCGGGGCACAAACCCGTGTCCCCTGCATTGGCAGGCAGACTCTCAACCACTGCGCCACCAGGGAAGCCCCTATATTACATATATTTTACCACAATTTTTTAAATGTATGTGGTGATCTTAAAAAAATAAATCTCTGCACTTATATGAAATTCCAAACAGCATAACAACAGTTCTAAGATGCTGCTCAACAGAATAAAGGGCCAGTTGAATAATAAGAAATAAAATCCTATTAAAGAAGCTACTAAAGTTTGCTTTACCTGATGGCTAGGACCAACACGAATTTCTCCCTGGGTACTGTTCAGCCTCCTGTCATGAAAAGAGCAGATCAGGTTAGCATAATACAGTTTTGACATGAACATGCACACGTTCTTCAAGGAAAACAACTCACTTGAAGTAAGTGAGGGATAACTCAGGAAGAATGAGCTTCCCCACCGTTTCTAACGCTGCCTGTACACGTACGCTCCCCTAACCCCACACGCATCTCTAAAACCGTTTCTTCTAAAAACCCCTTGACTGTAACTTCCTGTCTTGAGTATGCAGACCACCGTTCTTTCACCCTGCAGAAAGACGAACATTCCTACAGTACAATCCCAATACATGTTTCTTCTTTTCAAAATATTTCAGGGTGCCCTACGATAAACCTTATTAAAATATAGACAAGATAGCTTATGATTCCTAGCACACACACTGGGTCATGCATTCATTCATTCAACAAATATTTATTAAGTACCAACTGCAATCCAGGAACTGCCCAAGGTGCTGGGGATAAAGCAATGAAAAAAAAAAAACAAAACAACCAATATTCCTGCCTTACTGGAACTTTTATTCTAATTTGGGTAAAAAAAAAAAAAAAGAAACAAATAATAGGTCAGATGATGAAAAGGGTCAAGGAATTAAAGGGGTGGTAAATGATGAACTTTTACAGTTCTTTACACAGGATAGTCAGAAAAGGCCTTATTAATAAAGTGAAATTGAGAAGAGATGTAAAGCATGTGGGGACAGGAGCCCAGCAGGTCTAGGAGGTGAAAGACCCATCTCATTTCTGTGTCTTTCTTATTGCACTTGCTATGCTCACTCTCCCTCGCTCCAAATCCAAACCATCCAGGGTCCTTCTAAAAACCACCATTTCACTGAAACCTTTCTTGATTTCCTCCCCATGTCACCTCACACACCCCCCAAAAGTGTGGGGTATCTTCTCCCTTTCACTCCTTCAGGAAACATTCACCGAAGGTCTTTGCATCCCGGGACTCGCACAGGGCATGTGGTGGGTACACAGTGGTGGACAAAGAAACGCAGACCTCGGCCTCCCAGAGCTCAGTGCCCAGAGCTCCCTGTTACCCCCGATGACCATCATGACCATCTGTCGACCCTCTTAGGAAAACGTTTTCCGTGCCCAGTGACGAGGCCTTACTGTGCTGTACAATCACCTGTGAATTTTCACTAGCGCTGAAGAGTAGGCTTTTCCATGGTGAGAGCTGCTCTATGATTACCTGTCGACCTGGACTGAGCTGAAGAGCATAATAAGGCAGCAAAGACCAAAGAGGAAGCACAGACTCTTATTTTTCTCCCATGGATCTGATACCCCCCACCATTAGCTTTGAAGCTGTTAAAATGAATTCTGGAAAACTATTATTTCCTTTAGGTCCAGCACTTTCTTCTTTTAACTCGACAGTTTTTCTCGTGAAGAGTCTTATTTTGGCAAAGTGGGCAGCAGATATGACAAAGGAAGAGAGAAGACTAACAAAAAGAAAATGGTCTAAGCCTTAAGGAACTTACAGTCCATCTACCAGGGGAGGTAGCAGCCGTGTCCCAAACACCAGAACTGGTCCAATCGCTCCACTCATAAGCCCAATACATTTCAGGAGAAACAGAGTAAAAATGCTAAGGGAGGTGATCAAAATTAGGCGGGCTTCAAGAGGAGACAGTCCATGAAGAGGTTAAGTTCCAAAGAGACCCCTGAAGGACATGAGGGGCACAACAGCAGGCAAGAGAGGGCTTCCCAAGTGGGACCAGAACCCCACCAAGGCGGGAAACTGAAAAAGAGGGGCTGTGGTGGGAGACAAGCTCCTGTGAGGAGCTACCTTTAACTCACAAGCCACCCTGGTCTCGTGCGTAGGGAAATGGGTGTTGAAACGCAGAGCTGACATTGCCGAGAGTTATGCAGGGATTAGGAGAAGCTGTTTTTGGAGGTATGCAGAGGAGTCACACAGGCCAGGAGGCTATTTTCAACTGAGCACTTCTTTAAAAAAAACAAGCAGTCAGTGTTACCCACTATTTCCCTTCCAGCTCATCCCGTTCTGTTTCGTAACCAGCTATGAGCAACACACAGCTGCCAAGCCTAGCTCTCTCCTTCATTTCTAAACACTCCCCAAATGCTTGCCTGCCTACAAGGAGGTCTGGCCAAAATGCATCATCTCAGAAAGCTTCAGCCACAGCCCGTCCGGCAACGTGTGCCCACAGCTCAACTTTCAGGTTCTTCTAGAAGGTCTTCAAGTGGTTGGTTATGGAAGCATCTCCCCATCACTGCTACACACACTGCAAAGTCCTTGCTAATTCCAGGACAAACATTCCTGGTTCATTTTTATTTTAATTTTTTTTATTTTTTATTTTTTGCGTGCGTTTTTGTTTTTTTTCTTTTAGTATTTTAATAAACCAGTATTATCATATTTAGGTCAAAACTGTACCACAATAAACCCCCCAAACACCTTATTGAATAGAACTGCTTATATACCACTTATTTGTATAAAAACAGGATACTAGTAATTATTAATACTGCTAATAATGATACAAGTAAGACTAAAAAACGTGCTGGAGTATCTTAACAGCCAAAATTAGAAATCTGTTTCTCTCTTTTATGTCAATGAAGGGTATTTATTAATGAGTAGACTGAAAAGCACAAAATAAAACAAAGAACCTTTTAAAATTAAAAATCAATTTTGACAACAAAAGTATTTATCATATGCAATTTTTAAATATTAGGGTTTCCCAGCAAGAGATACAACGAAGTTAGTTTTGAGCAGGATTAAGATCCAAGGTAAGCAGACAATGGCATTAGCCTACCATATGAAGGAACTCCCAAATATAGAATAAATGGCAGAAATATTTTTTAGGTCTAAGAGAAAAAGAGGTAGATAGCAATATACACCCTATTAGAGAAAACTGGATGCATCTGACAGAAAAACTGTCAGTATATGAACTAAAGATGAAAAGAAAAAGTAGCCTTCTTCCTGGGAAGGTGCCAGTATCCAGCTGTATCTGGAATCCAAGGAACAATATCAGCCCTCCCTTCTTCTGACAGCAGCCAAACTCTACATTCAAGGGTCCTCACCTGCCGCTTCCCTGCCCGAGTGCTCCTTCTGTGGTTCCCACCTTATGGTAGCCGGTGGCACTCTGCTATGACTAATTTGGACATCTACCTCCACCCACTCTGGGACTGGAGAGTACAGAAACAGAGATTTAATTCACTTTTTATATCCCCCAGAATCTAATACAGTACCTGTCTGGCATTATTACTCATTCAGGACAAGTGGAAAATTCCTTGGTTACATGAATATTTCTAGACTGCTAGGATGCAAAACTTGATAAAAATCACCAAGTGGGCCTCCCTGGTGGCGCAAGTGGTTGAGAGTCCGCCTGCCGATGCAGGGGATACGGGTTCGTGCCCCGGTCTGGGAGGATCCCATATGCCGCGGAGCGGCTGGGCCCGTGAGCCATGGCCGCTGAGCCTGCGCGTCCGGAGCCTGCGCGTCCGGAGCCTGTGCTCCGCAGCGGGGGAGGCCACAGCAGTGAGAGGCCCGCATACCGCAAAAAAAAAAAAAAAAAAAAAAAAAAAAAAAAAAAAAAAATCACCAAGTATTCTTTAAATGCAGTATCAACAGCTTGTAGAAAACACTCTTAATAATGATACGCTGACTACTACATTTTTCCTTTTACTTAACACAGCAAATCTCAAACTTTTTGGTCTAACACCTTTACACTCTATTAAGTATCTCAAGGAAATTGTATTTTTGAGAGATTTCAAAATGTTTACTTATTTATTTATTTTAAAATAACAATAGGCTCATGACATAATTAAATATACTCTTATGAAAAATAATTGTATTTACACAAAAAACAGTGAAAACAGAGGCAAGGTTTTACATTTTTGCAAATCTCCTTAGGATCAGACTTCGTAGAAGACAGCTGGATTCTCACATCTGCTTCTCTACACTCAATCTGTTACAGTACGTTCTTTTGGTTAAAGTATATGAAAAAAAATCGAACCTCACACAGAGATATAACTGGGAAAGGAAAGATTATGTGAATAGTCTTTTTGATAACTATGGATATGCTTTTTGATAGTACACCAAAACTCAACATGTGATTGTTTCTTAAAGGTCTTTTGCACAATGTTAATCTAAAATCTTATCAATGATCTTTTGGACTCTTGTACATTAAAATCTGTTGGTCTGTCTTGGCCTTTTTTTTTTTTTTTAAGATTTTTATTTTATTTTATTTTTTTTTATTTATTTATGGCTGTGTTGGGTCTTCGTTTCTGTGCGAGGGCTTTCTCCAGTTGTGGCAAGTGGGGGCCACTCCTCATTGCGGTGCGCGGGCCTCTCACTATCGCGGCCTCCCCCGTTGCGGAGCACAGGCTCCAGACGCACAGGCTCAGTAATTGTGGCTCACGGGGCCAGCTGCTCCCTGGCATGTGGGATCCTCCCAGACCAGGGCTCGAACCCGTGTGTCCTGCATTGGCAGGCGGATTCTCAACCACTGCGCCACCAGGGAAGCCCCTGTCTTGGCCTTTGAATGGATCTTCCACCCATGATTTTGTCATGCATTGGTCAGATGGAAAATATTCACTCACTAAGTTTTGCAGATCTTCCAAATATTAACACAGTTAACTATACAATTAAAAAAAAGAATCACATTCATTAATATCACCACACATCTCATAACAAGAGCCTGTGTATGTACAGAAGCTGTCAAACTCAGAGTGGTGGGTACAAGTTTTTCAAAATTCTAATTATTTACTTGAAAGCTCCAATCTTGCATTGGCAAAATACTATCAGCTGGTTTGCCTTGAAATGGCAGGCTCACTGCGTTCGTTCATTTTCAAGAAAATGTCCACCGATTACCCAAGTGAGTGAACACAGTTTATCAGTTATTCTCTCAAATAAAAATGGTGTTCCATGAAAGAAGCAGCTAGTTAAACTAACTCCAACAAACAATGCATGTCCTTTGGTGTGCACCAGAAGTCTTCCATGGTGCTTCCCATTTCAACATAATGAATACTGCAAAGACAGGAACTCAAGGGTCGGGATCTGATAAAATTAATAATGGGGCCCACAAACCAGCTGTGAGAAGCACTGATTATTATACATTATGAACTTCAGAAAATACTGGAGGCTAACTAACTAGGACGATTGACTGGTTTCCTGTTTTGTAATACCTGCTCCCCTGTTCGTTTACATTCACTTCTTCCTCACTCCAGCCCATCAATGTGAAATATTATATTTGTGTTGAAGAAACGAGACATTTATGCACGTAACCTGCTTAAGAACTATGATGCTGTTACACAGAGAAGTTCACAAGAAGAGAATGGATGCTGATTGCATCCATAGTAATGGGAAAACAAAGTAAAGTCTGGAGCCACTTTCTGAAGTCATGGAGACTGGGATTAACTTGGGGGTCACTGTCCAATAAACGGTCACTGGAATAAATTCTAAAAAATATACTGGAGGCTCAAATTCAAAAGGTCCCTAATCTAGAAAATGCCAGGTTAACCCTTCAATTAGTAACAATAGCTAACATGTTAAGTACTTTCTATCTGTTCTGGGTGCTCTTACAGTATTATCTCATTTCTATGTATTAATTCATTTAATTCATATTTTGATATTAATCAGAACACTAGTAGTGTTATTCACAGAAATTCAGACCTTATTCTATCTTGTGTTTAAAACATAGTTACTAAGAAGGTTTCTGTTGATGTATAGCATTGCCTAATTAACACAGCAGGTCTGGGCAAAACCAGGGTAGCCTTCAATTAAAGAAGGAAAATCAAGACCAAGGACAGTGTACATCCCAGCAAGGTCAGATAAAGGATACTACACATGCAATAAGAAACCAAAGACGGAAGTCATAATCCCAGGATAATGCAAGACACATCTATGCACACCTTTATCCTTGCCTCAGGGTTTTTACCTATATTATCTTAAATTTAGGTATCACATACTTGTATGACAAACAGAAGCAAAATAATACTAGCTATCACTTATCAAGCGCTCTCTATACATTCTTTCATGATATTCCATGACAACTCGATGAGGCAACAGCTCCACTTAACAGATAATAATAACAGAAGTAATTGCAACATTAATAAAGAAGCTAACATGTACGCTGAACATTAACTCTGTAGCAGGCATTTCAAGCGAAGCAAACTCCATACACTGTCTTATCTAACCTTAAGGATGACCCTGTAAAGTAGGTGCTATTATTACCTGTACAGGTAAGGAAACTGAAGCTAAGAGAGTTTATGAAATTACCCAAGATTACACAGCTAATAGGTTGGAAAAACCAGGATTCAAACTCAAGTTTAGTTAACTCCGAAGTCAGAGCTCCCAGCCACACTCCATATGGCAGAGTGATTTTACTGAACCAAAATTACACAACTAATTATAAACAGAGCCACTATGAGAAGCCATATCCTTTTCCTTAATTCACTTCTTTGTTCATTTCAAGCATCAAAAGTAAGACAAAATAATCAAAAAGTTTTTTTTTAAGTTTGAAAATCATGTTAAAAGAGAAAACCCATCAAAGTTAAAGGTCAACTTACATAACATGGTCAAAATGGCAAAATTATAAAGATGGTTGCCAGGTATTAGGAATGGTGGGGGGAGAAGGGCGGGAGTAGAATCTTTGTGATGATGGAATAGATCTGCAAAGCTACACATGCAATAAAATGTCACAGAGCTATTCACACACTATACTAATGTTCCAAGTCTGGATTCTGGTGCTACACTGGAGTTCTATACCATACCTCCTAGGAGTAGGTGAGTCAGTGAAAGGTACATGGGAACACTCTGTAGGATCTTGCAACTTCCTATGAATCTAAAAAATTACAAGTTGCTTAAAGTCAAAGGAAGAGGTTAATTGAGTGATGTATTACAGATAGACTAGGGGTAAGAAAGAAAACCAGACATGAGAAAAGTTGAATAAATAACAAATAGGTTCCCTCAAAATACACAGTAGACAGGTGAATAAGTAGCTGAAGGAAGAATGCCACAGTTAGTAGGCTACGAAATTCAATGAATTAACTCAAGTCACACATTCCTTTTTTTCTCTGTATTTACTAGGGATCTCTGGAGTGGGATCATCCTTTCTGAGACATCCTTAGCTGTGACGCTTACTACCAAAAAACAACAAAAAAAAGTCATCATCCTCACAAGCAAGAAGGAAGAATTTCTCTGTGCCCCTAATGTAAATAATATACATATTTCGAAACAGCTGAGTTTAATCCCCATTATTCTACAAATCTTTGCTTTGGAATACGAAAAAATAATCCCAGAAGCCAAATTACAACAATAATGGTAAGCCACTGTGTTTATTCCTTGAGTTAAAAAAAAAATAGAAAGAAATTCATTGTATATGAAATTGAATACAAAAGAAACCAATGTAACAAAGCAGTATCCATGGCAACTACAACTTAATATTTCAGTCCTCTTCAGCTGCAGTGGATTAAATAAAATGACAAGATGTTCCCTTTGAAAAGTAACCCATTACCATGGAGACGTTTTAGTCTAAGAAGTAAACAGGGAATGGACAGAAAGGAGCAGGGAGCCTGCAAGTGAATATCAGAAAGGGAGCAGCATCTATGCAAAGAAGATGAGGCGGCAGCTGGCCAGACGAGGAAGCTTCTGGAGAAGAGCGAGCCGGCTGGAGAGAGGGGCCGCCCGGCAGAACCACTCCTTCCCCCCTAAGAGAGGGGGCGGTGTGAGGAAGGCACGGGTCTGTGAATGTTTGCTTAAGACCGCCAAGTATCTTTATGTGATAACGGTGACTGCTTACGACAAGAACCTGCGTCTACAGGGAAAGAAGAGGGACAAGGACACGCGGTCCTGGGAGACACACAAGCTGGCAGAACAGAGGACTTGTACAGGCAGCCGGCGTGGCTACTTCCCATCACGATCCACACCCAGAACGTAATGGCAGGGTGGCCTCTGGCCCATTCTCCAAAGGCTGGGACCAGTAAGTCTCGAGTCAGACCCTGCCCCTGTGGCTGCTGCCATGGATGAATGAAATCACATGCAATCTCTCTTCACCTGTCCTTCAGATCGCAAGGCTCGACGGCAGATCATTCTTATCTTTTCCATAGGGTGGCAAGTTGAGCAGGAAGACTGATAGAAATCAACAGAAAGAAGATTCTAGAATCTCTGTTTACTAGCTCATTCAGAAGTGACCACAGAAATAACAGACTGAGGGGTCCAGAATGAAATACACCAAATTTTAGGAAAATCAAAAGGCAATTTACCAGAATCACTTCTTTTTACAAGGGTGGTGGGCAGGAGTGAAAGTCAGACCGATAACAAGGAAGCCCAGAACGGCAGGCTGGGTTTCTCAGATTTCTCCAGCGTGGACAGGTATTTCTAAAACAGTCTTTTCAGTAAGTCTGAAATTTCCTTGACGTCTGACATAGCTTCTTAAAAATCCAAGTAAATTTTGTATTCTACTCCATAACGTGTTCCCATTCATTTTAAGGTAGAAAAACATTTCCCTAAATCTGAGTAAAATCACTGTGCTCTGCCTATCCTCAGGATGTCCCACGATTTGGGCACCCCGCTGCCGCCGGGAGCGAGAACCTGATATACACACCTGAGTCTAGATGCTCAGGTGCCTGGGGGAGAGCACAGACTTCAGAGTCAAAGGAACCTGGATTAAAAGTTCTGTCAGCCCTAAGTGTGATCTTGAGGACTCAACTCAACCTCTCTGAGCCCATCGATGAAATCAGGTTCATAATGGCTACTTTGCAAGACGGCTATAAAAATAAAAGATGATCTATGGAAAGCAAGGCGCAGTGCCTGTCACACAGCAGTCATCACTATTATTAGCTCCAAGCACTGGCAGGGGTGAGAACAGGAAGTAACTCCTCTGTTATGAGTTCCCAGAACACCACCTACCTCTCCTTCAGCCTCTTGTCACAGGCATGATTTTATATTTAATTTGTGTCATTATTTCTTTCCATGGCTATCCTGACCGAAAGCACCCTGTGGGCAGGAACCAAGTCTGATGTTAGCTCACCACTACTTCCCAGAGCCCCCTGGCACTCACTAAAGATATTTTAAATGAATAAATGACTCCAATATTTTAACTCATCTACCACTTTGCCATAAATAACAACTAAGTGCTTTATTGAAAAGTCAAGTCACCTGTGACAGAAGGCTACCCGCCCCCACCCCCCAACCCCCGCAAAGCAAATTCATCTGAAACAGGATTGATAAACTGCCCAGAAGGAACAAAACTCAGGATTCATTCAAAGTAAAGGAAAAAGATAATCAGCCAACATTTGGAAGAGTTAACGTTCCAAATTCATACACAAATGCAAAGGTCAGGACAGGAACTCATTAAAATCCAGAATCATAATATTCTAAATTTTCTCTGATGGAAGGTTCCTTAGAGGCCATCTGATCCCAGCCTTCTAGCTTAATAGAAGAAACCAAGGCAGAGGAGATAAAGGTGCTCTTTCAAGGGGTCACAGTGAGTTAGTTATAAAGGATTTCAAGCCTCTCTCCTTTCAGTAGAGTCCCCCTAAATATAATTCAGAGTCCAGAACCAAGAATTTAGGCACTGGCTAAGGAATAAGAAAAATTTCCAGGCTGACACTAGGAGTCAGTAAATATGGCCTCTATACAATAATATGCAGCATCAGAAAAAAAACTGGTAAAAAAATTTTTTTAAATAATACATGGGAAAGAATCTAGTTTCAAAGCACTACAATGACCTCGTTCCACTGCCTGAAGTTCTTCTTTGCCTGATCTCCCCCACCCCCATTATGCAGTAACACGCAGCACAAGTGCCCACGGCACACAACTCCATCCCACCTCAGGCTACTCAAGGGCTTTACTGTCATCACCTGCTGCAAAGAAGAAAATAGTTGTAAGGACCATACCCAACACACACACACACGCACGCACGCACACACGCACGCGCGTGCGTGTGCGCAACAGTTCAGGAAACAAATTTATTTTTAAAATCCCACCTCAGTTTACAAAGCAGCAGTATTCACAGGTTAAGCCAATTTCCCGACCAAAAATGTTGCTGGCTTTCCATACATGGATATCAAACTTCATCATACACAGGAATGGAGTGTCCCCAGAAAAACAGGGGCTTTGGATCAAGCAAGTATGTCTATGATGCACATCTAAATGTCTCTTTGTTCCCACTGGAAAGTCTCTGGGAAATGCTATTTTTAAAAAAAGGACCATCACAACAGGATAGAAAGCCCAGAGATAAACCCACCTATGGGTTTATTACCACCTATAGGACCATTAGCACCTATGGTCAACTAATCTAGGACAAAGGAGGCAAGGATATACAATGGAGAAAAGACAGTCTCTTCAATAAGTGGTGCTGGGAAAGCTGGACAGCTACATGTAAAAGAATGAAATTAGAACACTCCCTAACACCACACACAAGAATAAACTCAAAATGGATTAAAGACCTAAATGTAAGGCCAGACACTATAAAACTTTTAGAGGAAAACACAGGCAGAACACCCTATGACATAAATCGCAGCAAGATCCTTTTTGACCCACCTCCTAGAGAAATGGAAATAAACCCAAAAAATAAACAAGTGGGACCTAATGAAACTTAAAAGCTTTTGCATAGCAAAGGAAACCATAAACAAGATGAAAAGACAACCCTCAGAATGGGAGAAAATATTTGCAAACAAAGCAACTGACAAAGGATTAATCTCCAAAATATGCAAGCAGCTCCTGCAGCTCAATATCAAAAAAACAAACAACCCAATCCCAAAATGGGCAGAAGACCTAAACAGACATTTCTCCAAAGAAGATATACAGATTGCCAACAAACACATGAAAGGATGCTCAACATCTCTAATCATTAGAGAAATGCAAATCAAAACTATAATGCGATATCATCTCACACTGGTCAGAATGGCCATCATTAAAAAATCTAGAAACAATAAATGCTGGAGAGGGTGTGGAGAAAAGGGAACCCTCTTGCACTGTTGGTGAGAATGTGAACTGATACAGCCACTATGGAGAACAGTATGGAGGTTCCTTAAAAAACTAAAAATAGAATTACCATATGACCCAGCAATCCTACTTCTAGGCATATACCCAGAGAAAACCATAATTCAAAAAGACACATGCACCCCAATGTTCATTGCAGCACTATTTGCAATAGCCAGGTCATGGAAGCAACCTAAATGCCCATCGACAGACGAAGGGATAAAGCGGATGTGGTACATATATACAACGGAATATTATTCAGCCATAAAAAGGAACGAAATTGGGTCATTTGTAGAGACGTGGATGGATGTAGAGACTGTCATACAGAGTGAAGTAAGTCAGAAAGAGAAAAACCAATATCGTATATTAACGCATATATGTGGCACCTAGAAAAACGGTACAGATGAACCGGTTTGCAGGGCAGAAATTGAGACACAGATGTAGAGAACAAACGTATAGACACCAAGGGAGGAAAGTGGCGGGGGTGTGATGAATTGGGAGATTGGGATTGAGATGTATACACTAATATGTATAAAATGGATAACTAATAAGAACCTGCTGTTTAAATAAGTAAATAAAATTAAATTTAAAAAAAAGGGGCCATCACCTTATTCCTATTCACTGTAGTGGTGTGAATATGGGGAGGGGGAGGGGGAGGAGGCAGCAACGGTGGGGGCAGCTGTGGTAGCAACACAAGCGTACAACATACAACATACAACACAACATACACATACTCATCCCACTGTATTAGAGAGACTGGCAAGAAAAGAACAACATTTAATGGTGCACACACCAAATGTTACACGAAATAGAAGTAAAGCTTTTTAAAAAACTTTAAGAAGTGTAAAGAAAAATATAAACACCCAAAAAGCATAAGAAGAATGCTGGCCAAACATATTGGTCACTAATTTAATTACCGTAATTCCTAACACAGTTCCTAAGATTGTCTTAGATGAACAGGTTGACCCAAAAATACAGATGTTGTTAAGATAACTACACCTACATAAGACTGTAGACTTGGACTTTGAATTCATAACAGTAATACACTGATAAACTATGTGCCAGGCACTTTCATATCGTTCTCTTCCAATCTTTCTAACAACTGTGAGAAATATTCACCCCCATATGACCCAGGAGAAAACAGAGGTTCAGAGAAAGGAAGGAACTTATCCAACACCACAGCTTGTCCAATGTCACTTATTAAGTAGAATTTGAACCATATCATCTAGCTCCAAATCTAGTTTCCTCTCTTACCACAGATGCCACTCATTTAATTCAACATTTATGCCAGAGGCCCATTGGTCAGACACTCTCCTGGGAACTGAGGACATGCTCTGTGCTCCAGAAGCTTAAAGTCCAATAAGGAAGACAATCAATCAAATCGTCACAAATAAATGCACAGTTCAAAGAACTCTGATAGAAGGTCTAATTATCCCAACTAAATTAAAATGAACTACTGTTTTAGCTTAGATCCAAAGTATCACAGAGCATACATATAAGAGACAGATTCGTTTTCTTTCAGATTTGCTTTAAAGAAATGTTCAACAACCTGTCACCTACCCTGTCAGAAACTGCTCTCAATACAGATGACGGTCAGCTTGGGAGGAGATGCACAAATGCACAAATAATTTCAAATCTCCCTTTACCCCGTACTTTATATTTTCTCTCTCATTTTGTCAGACAGTTGTTTCACAGTGTTAGGATGAACGTCTTTCTGGTGGAAGGACGACTTAGTTCAGTAATGACCAAAAAATAAAACAAAAAGCGAAAAACGAATTCAGAAGGAAAAAGGATCGGGACCAATGAACAACCAAAAAATCACAGACATGGCGAACATCAGGTTGTAGGTGTATCAGTGTGTTTCAATTAATTCTTAAGCTAACACACCAGACAAGAGTCTAGGAAGTGGTCAAAAGCAGGGGTACGTTATGAGTGGATTGCCAGACTCTGCAAAATTTATGTTGACAGAGGAACACTTTAAATGTAAGGATCAACCTCAGATTCTGATTCAAGAGGCTGATGTAATGACAAGAAAAGCTAGTAACAGGATAATATCTGGGGGAGCTTTTACTTTTACATCCTTTTGGAAACACACACAGCCTCTCTTCACCAGCATTTCCTGATACTCTGAAGCCCAGCAGGAGGGGAACAAGAAGCCACAATGAAGCTAATCATCCTCTTTCCAATGTCCATGCCACCCGGGCCCTAGACAACATCCCCAAACAAGGGAACAACTTCCCGTGCACTGCGCCTTTACCTCTACCACCACCAGACAAGCCTGGAAGCCCCAGAGCGGAAGGCGGCTGGTCAGCAAATAACCTTCCAAAAATATTTTCCTAAAAAGGGAAAGTGTAGTACAAATGCATGGCACGTAAGATAAAGCTCTAGTGACTCACTTTAGTGGATCTGAAACATAGGAACTCGGCTCTTAACAACAAAGGGTCCCCACAGATCCCGGTGGCAACCACAAGTCCTCGCCGTCGAATCGGGTGGCTGCACATGAGCTCCACAGACCACCAGCCAGCCGAGCGGGAGGACCCGGCCAGAGTTGATTCAGCTACCGGTATAGCCTCCTGTTCACATCTGATTTGCCAAATGTAAAAAAAGTTTAAGAAGAATTAAGGATTCTACAACAGAAAGGCAGTTCCACAACTGTTTTCCTAACAAGTATTCCCGACTCAAACGGTGGGCTTCTGAAACGAGGCAGAAACTTGAGTCCTGCAGGGCTCCCATCAAGGGCTGCGGTGTCCAGCTCCTCCAGGCTAGAGAAAGGGTGACTTCACACTCACAGGAGAGGAGACGGAAGGAAGAGTAAAGGTGCTTCTAAGTGAAGTGAAAGATGGCAAGTTCCAGCAGCAATGCTCCGTGGCATGGGGAAAAGTAAAAGTGGTTATCCGCCCCAAACTCCCAAAGGCAATGTTCAAATAAATGTGATCAAAAGGGGAGGACAGCCCTCACAGAAATGGAAAAGAGAATTAAAAATCGTAGGTAGGGCCTCCCTGGTGGCGCAGTGGTTGAGAGTCCGCCTGCCGATGCAGGGGATACGGGTTCGTGCCCCGGTCTGGGAGGATCCCATATGCCGCGGAGCGGCTGGGCCCGTGAGCCATGGCCGCTGAGCCTGCGCATCCGGAGCCTGTGCTCCGCAACGGGAGAGGCCACAACAGTGAGAGGCCCGCATACCGCAAAAAGAAAAAAAAAAAAAAAAAAAAAAAATCGTAGGTAATAAGTGCAATAAACCTAAATTATCCCTGTATAATTCACCTCCTTAATCACAATCCCCAAATTGAACCTGCCAGAAGCCAGATTATACTTCAGTAACATTTTCGGTGGCTATAATTCATCATTAGCCTTGCTAAACTTTCCGTCAAAATCAGGGGCCTCCTCGGACAGGAGTTAACCATGCCCAGCTCCGTATTCATATACAAAGAAGGGCTCACATGAAGAATTTCTCCCTCTATCATCAGTGTACAGTCAATTTCTTCCCTATCCTCTGAGAGCTTCTCACTTGCACATTCTTCTATATTGTATGCTTCCTTTCATCCTCACAGAGACACAAAACAAGTGTCACTTCAAAAATTTTTCCAACTTCTATCAGAAGAAAAAAGGGGAGAGGAAACAAAAAGCGACAATTAATATAATTCAAAAACTTCACTTAATATCTACTTGGGGAAGAATTCAACTTGTCCTGAATCTGCATATTATGATTGGCTCCCTAAGTCAGCTATGTTGAGAGCCATCTGTCTGAGCCCAGTCTGCAAACAGGACATGCAAAAAGCATAACTGCCCCTCACAGAAAAGACTGGTGTCCGGTCCCATCAAGCAGTGGGCACAAAACCTGGTCTTGTAGACACCTCCACCTTCTCAGGCATCAACTCCTCCTGTCACTCCTCTCCTACAGAACTCGCAAGTCACACAACAAAATACACATACACAACAAATGGCACCTTTTGCTAAAACAAACAGAACGAACAAAAAACCCTGAAACCTCAACTTCTAACACAAATGTCACGGCAAACAATTTTTCTTTTTTAATTGCCAAGAAATTTTCCATAAGCTCCAAAAGATAGGATGGACTTGGAAGCAATAGAAAATGATGTGACATAACCTTTCATTTCTTAAAAAATCCATTTTAAGGTGATATTGTTGCAACCAGAATCCATAACTGTTCCCTGCATAGGTCAAAACTATTTCAGGCTTCAGAAAAAGATCACAAGAATTATAATTTGCTCTGGCAAACAGGCTCTCAATCAAAACAAGTTCCACCCACCTTCAAAGCAACCAATAGCTGCCCAACTACCACCCTTCCTAAATCGTCCAAACAGAGCCGCTCGGGGGCCCAGGCGGCCCGACCAGCCCCACGCAGCCCGGCAGCCTACAGGTTTGCTCTGCAGGTGTCTGAAGGCAAACAGCCTCGGCACCCGGCACCCAGAAAGACTCGGGTTGAAGCTGCACCCGGAGAGGAAGAGGTGAGGGAAAGGGGAAGAGGACAGGGACCAGAGGGACCACGACGCTCTGCGTTTGCTTAATGCATCTCTGAGGAGACCCCGTTCCATTCTCAGCTCTGATCTCCCGCTTTGCACCACCACCTACACGGCCAGCCAGGGCTGGATTCAAGGCTCGCAGGAACATGCACTATGAATGATGAAATGATTCATGAACATCCTCAGAAGTGAGAGAGCGCAGCAAAACCATCACACTCTTTCAGTGAGGCCGGAGGAAGACAGCCTACCTGCAGGGGCTGAATGCATGGTCCATGCCTAACAGAGGCCCTGGTGAGTGTAGCTGCGACCTGCGCCTCCGCTTTCTGTGCAAACTCTGCCCTTTCTACTCTAGCAACTCAAAATGGAGGCACATGCGGTCTGAGAGACCTCGCAGAGCTCGCACTGAGCTTGTGCTGTGACCTAAGCCTTCACGCAGGACGCAGAAACTCCCCCTCACACTGACAGGACTGAGCATGTGCTGTGACCCTCCCTCATCCATACACTGTCTCTCAACGCAATCAATCTCAACCCTGCTGTTTCCGTAAATAAAGCCCAGCCAACAGACGAGGCAGCTTCTCCCCGCATACCAAGCTAGTGTGCAGGGAAGTGGGGCTGCAGAAAGGGGATCCCAGACGGCCAACACCAGGGAACTCGCAGGCCGAGCCACCGAGAGGCTGCAGACAAATGCCCTGCTCTGTCAAGACAACAGCAAGTTCTGTTTTGTCTTTTTAAAAAATAAATAAATAAATTATGGTTTTAAACAGAGAGATCATCAAGAAGGAACAGAATGAAAAAACACAGATATGAATGACTATACACAGGACTGGCGAACAGAAATACTGCAGTCTATTTAAAAACATAGCAGTAGCTACCTAAGGGAAGCAACCCCGCAAATTTCTTTTTGAAAACTTTAAACATTCAGAAAAAGGTCACATGAACAATCCTGGCAAAGTTATGGAGTACTGGGTATCACTGCAGCCACAAACACAGTGTGGATGGTATAGCAAGCAGAGTATCTAAAGAATACTGGATTTTATGCAAAGAGCTTAATCTCCCTTAGATAAGAAGTTCTAAAATCGCTTAAATAATAAATAAAAACATCTCCTAGAGAGATACGAACCCAATCAGAGGTGTATAGCATAAGGAATGTACTCCTAACAATAAAAAGGGCATGAAAGTTCAAATCAAGAGGCCAAAGAACAAGCACCCTGCCAACAAATACCCAAGCACCTAAAAAAAAATCTCAGTTTAGGCCTCTTGATTCAGAACTCTAGGCAATTCTCTGTAACACTGTCCATGAAGCTAAATTCATTTAAAAATTTAATCGGAAGCAATTTCTAAAGCCACATTAGCAAGACCACACCATCCTAGTCATACTAAGCACTACAAACTGTTCATACTGCCCAAGCACCAGCCAACAGATTTTCTGTTAAAATCCCTAAAAACACGTTTTATGCTCTCTCCCCCAACCTCCACCTCCAACAAAAGGCAAGCTGGTCTGTCAGCCATATAAGAAATCCTAGTTCTGGATGTGTATGTGGGCTTAGTTTCCATTTGCAAACCAAGAAATGATTCTGTATAGTTATAATTTAAAAAGAAAAGAAAGACCATGAGACTCCCCCAATTTACAAAGGACAAGAGAGGGTAGGAAAGAACAGTGCCAATTCTGTTTCCCACAAATGTAACGGAATGAGAAGAAATTAAAACCTGCTTAAAAGGATACTCAGCGTCCTCAAGATTCCTAAAGTAAATGCAGGACCCATTCCACTTCCTTGGAACCCGGTTATGCTTTCAGATCAACTAAATTGAGACTATGATTAAATAAAAAACTCTTATCATGCTAAAAAATGTAATTTACACAAGAAATGCCAAATACACTTAAACAAGTTTCACCTTTGACCCAGCACATAAAGCAAGCATCCACAGGTTGGAATATCATCTTCCCGGCTGGTACGTAAGACAACATGTCCCCAGAAGTGTGTGACCAGAAACAGCCCAGAGAAAAAGACTTTCTAAAAACAAGAGCAACTGAACTAGAACCTAGCAGCAAATAGCATGAATATGACCACCAAACTGTTTCCTTCAAAAGTGCATTAAAAAAAAAAACCACCAGAAGCGAGATGACGAAGGGAGCATCATCGTTTGGAAAGTGTTGGAATGAGATGCACACGTGTGCCGCCGCTGTGGCTCTAAGGCCTACCACCTTCAGAAGTCCACCTGTGGCAAATGTGGCTCCCCTGCCACGCGAAAGAGAAAGTGTAACGGGAGTGCTAAAGCTGGAAGACAAAATACCACCGGGACTGGTCGAATGAGGCACCTAAAAACTGTATACCGCAGACTCAGGCATGGATTCCGTGAAGGAACAACACCTAAACCCAAGAGGGCAGCTGTTGCAACACCCAGCTCCTCTTAAGGATTTCAACAATTAGTCACGCAATAAATGTTCTGGTTTAAAAAAACAAAACAAAACCAAACCACCAAGCCCTTTCACATGTAAATAGCTTACTTGGAGAACTCAGCATAAAATAATAATTTAATAAATTCATCTTTACTCTGAAAAACCACAGTAACTGTTCCATGGAGCACAGCATAAAACCGGTTATTGGGATAGCAAGTCAACAAATGGGGACTATAATCTCAGTCCCACAAAATGCCCTGAGTGACACTAAGGGCAAGTTACCAACAGCCTATGGCCTGTTCTCTGTGATACTGGATCCCAGTTGTGACCCCGGCCTCCTGCAACACGCTCTTCCTTGTCTTTGCTGACACTGTCTCCTCACAGCCGTCCCTTACACACCACTTGGACAGACACCCCTTCTCCCGTGGCCCCTCAGCGGCAGCACACCCCGGAGCTCCCTCCCAAGACCTCTTCTCTTCCGCGTGGAGAACGCATCCCCTCGAGCACAGCTCCAGCCAGCCCCTCCCTGGAGACGCCTCTTTCCTAGGAGCAGCTTGGACACTTCAGACAACTCTGCTGTCCTCCTGCTGCACCTCGGCTCACCGCACCCTTCTCTGCGGTGCCGCAACTCTCTTAAGAGATGTTAAGTTAAGCTCTTTAGGGTCAAGGAGGTTATCAAAATCACCTTTACTGGAACCCCCCAACTCTCTTGTTTTGTACTTCAAAAAAAAAATCTGATGCACCAAGAAGAGCATAATATCACTTACACATAATTTATACATAAAAGAATTACATAAGCTAAATCTAATCATGAGGAAACATCAAACCAAACTGAATTATATTTGAAAATATACTCTTCAAAAATGTCAATATCATGGGGAAAAAAAACAAAAAAAGGTTAGGAAACATATTATGAAAACAAAGAGAGGCAAAGGATATTAAAGCGATACAACAACTAAACACCAATGCATGATCATAAGCGGGGAATTACTATGAAGGTCAGTATTAGAAAAACTGGCAAAATGTGAGTGTGGACTGTATTAGACTATACGGTATTATATCGATGTTAACACTCCTGATTTTGATAACCATACTATGGTTATGCAAGAGAATGTCCTTGTTCTTAGACATTTAAATATTTAGGAGAAAAGAAGCTTGATATCTGCAATTCATTCCTAAATTGTCCAGGAAAGGAAAATACTATAGAGAGGATAATTAAGCAAAGATGGCAAACACAGAAAATAATGGGCAAAAACAGAGATAATAAAGCAAATCTTTAATAAGGTTTAAAAAATAATTAAATAATACTACATAAACTAAGATCAATGCAAATAAAATAATAAAGCAAATATGTCAAAATGTTAACAACTGGTGAAATGGATGAAAGATACACGAGAGTTCTATGTACTAACCTTATAACTCTTTCTTAAGTTATGTACAAGAAATTCCAAACTAAAAATTTTTCAATATATAAAACAAAAAATATTTATACTAGCCTTCAATCATCAATCTTCATGGAATCTGGAGACCAGACACACCAGTGGCAATGAGTGACCTGCCTGCCCACCTGCTTCCATAGTGCTCTAATCCCCAAACTGAATCCACTTCAGACCCAGCTAGCTCTAAATTCAGTCCAACCTCAGAATATGGGATCAGCTCTCCTCCTCATCAGAGAAAATCAAGGAGCCCTAAAACCTGAAAATTAAGTGAGCCAGTGTGCCACTTTTTTTTTTCGCAGTACATGGGCCTCTCACTGTTGTGGCCTCTCCCGTTGCGGAGCACAGGCTCAGGCCCAGCGGCCATGGCTCACGGGCCCAGCCGCTCCGCGGCATGTGGGATCTTCCCAGACCGGGGCACGAACCCGTGTTCCCTGCATCGGCAGGCGGACCCTCAACCACTGCACCACCGGGGAAGCCCCAGTGTGCCACTTTTAACCATACATTTCAATTCTAGAAACGGGCTCTGTTTCCCCTGACCAATCCTTGTCTTGAGCTGAGGACACCTTGGAACTTTACTCAGTACTTACAGGCCTCCAAGACCAGGACATATTTTTTCCACTGGTTGTCTTGAACACTAGATGCTTCCTTACTGAACAACCTGCCTGGAGCTCATTCCTGCCACTATGTTGCCCTAACTTGCCATCTGGCTGCCGGCAGGGATATGCACGCAACTTGCACGTGGGTGGCCCTAGTGCTTCCTTCTGAGGCCTACTGCTCGGTCTCCCCAGGAGTGCGGTGATCCTGGCACATCTACATTTGCCTCTGGACCCTAGACCTCCCTCTCTCCTCCAGTTAATCCTTAGTGAACAACAAGTGAAGGATTAAAACTTCTAAATACATTAAAGGGGAGCTGGGCAGGTGAAATGCATATATTATACTAATAGATCCTTTCTAAAATTATAAAGGTTTATTATATAAAAACCAACTGAATAATCACTCTGTCATTATAATACTTAATGTTTAGTGAGCAGAAAATTTATGTTTATCAAAGGTAAAGTAAGAGCTGCAACACGGGAATTTCCTGGATTTAATTTTGAAGTGTTTTCTACACTCCAGAAATAGAAAAACGTTTTATTTACTAACAAGAAGTTATAACGGGGCTTCCCTGGTGGCGCAGTGGTTAAGAATCCGTCTGCCAATGCAGGGGACACAGGTTCGAGTCCTGGTCCGGGAAGATCCCACGTGCCACGGAGCAACTAAGCCCATGCACCACAACTACTGAGCCTGCACTCTAGAGCCCCCGAGCCACAACTACTGAAGCATGCGTGCCTAGAGCCCATGCTCTGCAACAAGAGAAGCCACTGCAATAAAAAGCCCGCGCACCGCAATGAAGAGTAGCCCCCGCTCACCACAACTAGAGAAAGCCCGCGTGCAGCAATGAAGACCCAACGCAGCCAAAAATAAATAAATAAAATAAATAATTTAAAAAAAAAGAAGTTATAAAACAAAATTAGCAATGAAATGTTAACATTCAGGAAACTCTAGAGAAAAACACTCACTGGAAAAAAGATATTCTATTTGACTTTTAATTAGTATTAACTTCCCTTCAAGAGAAAAGATTTCAGAAACAGCTTGTTTAAATTTTACTTTGAAATTGTCCCTGGTGTGTGCAAATGGAACTGAGCTTTATATTTATCTTACATCCAGCAAGCATGCTGATTTATCTTACCAGTTCTAACCATTTGTTCACATATTTTCTCAGATTTTCTATGGTAAAAATTATTGCACCATCTTTAATAAAGGTTCATTTCTTCATTCCTGATCCTCATATATTTTCATGTCTTAATGGTCATGGGAATCTTTCTATTATCTCTGATTTTACAGAGGGTATTTCCAACACTCTGCCTTTAAGTACGGTGTTTGCTGCAGGTTTTCAGTAAGTATTCGTCAGAATAAGGAAGCTGCACTCTACAGTTAACTTGCTAAGAACCCCCCACCCTGTAAGTACTGAATGGGTGTTGAATTTTATCAAGTGCTTTTTCTACATCAAAATGACTGTATATACTTTCTTCTTCAATATGTTAAAAAATGGTAAAATGTTAACAGATAAATTGCTATTAAACCATTCATGTATTCTATAAACCCAACTTGAACAAGTATATTTTTAATGCCTTGTCAGATTTCATTTCCCAATATTTTACTTAAACATTTCACATGCATGTTCATAAGTAAAACTGACCTATAAATCTTACTTTTCAATCTGGTTTTGGAATAAAGGTTTTACTTGCCTCATAAGATAACTTGGGGAACCTATACCTTCTTTCTCTGTTTTCTAGAACGGTGGTAGAATTCACCTGTAAAGCGTGAGTCTAGTTTTTTCCTTTTTGTTCTAATGAGAACAAAAGGAAATGTCCTGTACAAATTATGAAAACTGCCTTTAAAGGGAGAAGGCATGCTTTTTTTACCCACTTCCTTTCTTCCAGCCTTCAATCTGGATGTTATGGCTACCATTCCATCACCTCCTTGAGCACAAGGTCACGGCTGAAGTTAAGGGTACAGAGGTGGCCCCTGGTATCTGCAGAGCCCAATACCAGCCTAGGATTGCTTCCTTTGAAACTTTGCTTATATGAGAGAGAAATGAAAGTTCTGTTTTGTTCAAGCCTATTATATCGTCTCTTTCTGATAGTTCTAGCACTGAAGTTCTTAAATGTGTATCTTACCATTTATTTTATCTGATTCAAGTTGAAGACACACAGTTTCCTCCAACATTTTGTAATTTTTGACAGTGAGCTCCGCATTCAAAGATATTTTATCTGTATATACCCTACAGGTTCTTGAATGAGGGTGTGTCCTTCCTCCAAAATTGTACATGTTTCTGTCAGGTGTCCAGGGCAGCTCACTGGCACGAGACCACTTTTTATATTATCTTCTCATCCTGGAGTTCTTGTATTTTTCTTTTTTTATATGTAATGAATTTATTTATTTGTTTGTTTGCTTGTTTTTGACAGCATCGGGTCTTCGCTGCTGCGCGCGGGCTTTCTCTAATTGCGGTGAGCGGGGGCTACTCTTCATTGCGGTGCTCGGGCTTCTCACTGCGGTGGCTTCTCCTGTTGTGGAGCACGGGCTCTAGGCACATGGGCTTCGGTAGTTGTGGCACGCAGGCTCAGTACTTGTGGCTCGCAGGCTCTAGAGCGCAGGCTCAGTAGTTGTGGCGCAGGAGCTTGGCTGCTCCGCGGCATGTGGGATCTTCCCGGACCAGGGCTCGAACCCGTGTCCCCTGCATTGGCAGGCGGATTCTTAACCACTGCGCCACCAGGGAAGTCCCTCTCGTATTTTTCAAGAGTGCAAATTCAAGCCCCAATTGTCTTGGGGGCAAGGCCCAAAGTTATGAGTTATAAGGGGGGTTCTCCTTCTATTCCTCCTCTTCCTTTTTTGGTCTGGAGTACCAAACCCAGACAGGTTTCCCTGTCATTTTCTTCTAGTTCCAGATATGTTACCTAGTTCACCCTTCCACCAAAAGAACAGGCCTTCGAGGATCCTAGCTTTATACAGGCTCTCAGCTCCAGCTCCCGAAGCCCTTGAGATCAGGACCCCAACTCCTGTACCTGGTGCATGTTAAAACCAAAGACGCCGTGTGAAGAAGACGAGCAAATGGCCCGACCCCTCTCACCGCAGGCTGCTGAACTTTTCAGTTTGTCTTAATTCTTGCAAGCTCAGCTCTGCATTTAAAAGATCTGTTGTGTTTTATTCAGTATTTGTGTATGTTTACTGGCAAACGGTTTTTGGAATGATCAAATCTCACTTTGGGTCCTATTTTACTAAAGTTCTTTCATCTTCAGTCAGCTGTGTTTCCAAATATACACGTACTCTCATCTCAACTGTCTCCAAGACTTGCCATCACAGGTAAATGTTCTGAGAGTGCAAATGTGATGACAGAGGAAAAGTGAACAAGAAAATGTTCGTATCCAGCTCTAGCTTCTCGCCCCCAAAAGCTATACAAAGACAATGAGCTGTGATGAGTAGAAAAGTTGACTTCACTAAAACAGAAGTGAATTTTGAAATGTCTCAAATCCAAATTAACTGAAATAAGGGAGATCTAGATTGTCACTTTGCAGCTGAAGTATAAATATCTATGTTGAAAAAAGATGGCCACAGTGTTATTTGACCAGGTTATTTAAATAATGGAAAACCCATAGATGTTCAATAGTATGAGAACAGGTAAATTATGGGACATCCATATGATGGTGTATACAGGGTGCTCATTACCAATGTCTGCAAAACGTTCAATGACATGGTACTAGGTTCAAAACAGAAGAAGATGAACGAAGAGAGGAATGCGTGATGATTTGTACATTATGTATAAACAATATTTTAATTATAACCTTAAAACATACACATATACCTATACAGGTGCACAAAGATGTATATTCAAGGAAAAACACAAATATAGGTTATAGAATATTATAACAGTTTGCTTCTTTAATTTTTGAATTTGTCAAGTTATTTTCTGGTAAGCACGTGTTTTTTTCTTCATTAGAAAGACTAAAAGTTATTTTCTAACACAGCCAGAAGAAAATATGTTGTATATGAACCAATGTACGATGAAATCATAGAAGTTAAGAGCACAAGGTTTCGAGTCAAACAGGGTTGGGATTTCCTGTTTACTAACCTTAGGCAGCTATTTAATATAATATCGATTTTCCTTTTCCTCATTTATAAAATAAAGACAATACCAACTTCAATGAGCTTTTATGGGAATTAAAAAATTAAACAATCTAGGACAGAGTGAGCATTCACTTCCTGGTGGTAGTAGTTGTTATCGCATAGGTCTTGAACAGATGATGTTACAAATTTGATTCCTTGAGGTGGCACTAAGGAATATCAACAGATAAACCTACTAAAAATACAGCTTAAGATGTCAAAACCCATCCATGTGTGGGAGAGAGCAGAGTCTGAGGTAGGAAATTGGAAGTAAAGATATTAAGGACAATGTCATGAGGTTTTCTACTGTTAAAGGTGAGAATTACAAATAAGGGAAAAGGGAAAAAAACTTGCAGGAACCTTGTATTATTGGATTAGAGTTGGAAAATTTGGTATGAACTCATGGATACACATACACACAGATATGGAAGTAGATGTAAAAGTGTGCACTACCTCCCTTCCCTTCAGCCCCCAAGCTCTGTTCCTGCAGAAGGCCTGAGAACAGTGATACAAAGTAATGAGCACACTGAGCACCAGATCTGGGTTCCTAAGAATCATTCTCCAAAATTTGGCACCATCTGACCTCAAAATGGTAGTAACAGATTATAAACAACTGGATAAAACAGGCAGCCATTAGTCCACCCTGCCATAGATACATGAATAATTCGAAATTTGATGAGGAAGAAGGCATCTACAGGGTCTCAAAGCAACCGCCTACAGAATGGTCATTAAGGGACGTGTGGACATGGGTGGGGGTGGGACGATGAACTGGGAGACTGGGAGAGGCGTGTGTGCACGACCAGGTGTAAAACGGACAGCTGGTGGGAACCTGCCGTATAGCACGGGGAGCTTAGCTCGGTGCTCTGTGGTGACCCAGATGGGGTATATATACCTACATGTATATATATAGCTTATTCACTCTGTTGTACAGCAGAGACTAACACAGCATTGTAAAGCAACTATAACCCAATTTTTTAAAAAAAAATTATAAAAGGAAAAAGAGAAATTGTACAATTGCAAAGCCTGGCAGATGCCACCCTATTCCATGTATCACAGTTAACATTACGAGCAGTAGGACAAACTAGAATTGTGTAGCACCTAACAGATGTAGGAAAAAGAACACAAGACTTTTGTACTGTACCTGTCAAAGATATACGATATAAATGCAATGATAAGGAAACATCATAAATGCAAACTGAGGGACAGTCTACAAAATAATTAGCCTATATAATATTCTGAAGTACCAATGTCATGAAGTGAAGGAAAGACTGAGAAACTTCTTCAGATTGAAGGAGACTCAACACACATATGACAACCAAATACATAACGCTGAACTGGATTCCTTTTGCTATAGCCTTTTGTTATAAAAGTGGGGTCTGAGAATTCCAGGACAATAATATTTACTTGGTAATTTCCTGATTTTGAAGGCTATATTGTGGTTATGCAAGAAAAATGCCCTTGTTCACAGGAAACACACAAAGTATTAGAGTGTGATATAGCCTCATGGTGACAACTTATTTTCAAATGGTTCAGTTAAGCAAAGATCTTCCAGTGTACTTGCAACTGTTCTGTATGGTCAAGACTGTTTCAAAACAAAGTAAAAAAAGATGAATCATACAAGTAAAACAGCACAGTGCCAGGTGCACAGTGCTCACTAACTACAGCTATTATTAGTAACATTATTGTCACTGTCATGGGGGAGATTATATATATAAATTCTTGCAAGTGCCTCAGTTTACCTTTACTTCTAAATATAAGGATAATAATACTTAAGCCTGAATATTGCTTTAAAAAAAAAAACCTGGGCCTCCCTGGTGGCGCAAGTGGTTGAGAGTCCGCCTGCCGATGCAGGGGATACGGGTTCGTGCCCCGGTCTGGGAGGATCCCATATGCCGCGGAGCGGCTGGGCCCGTGAGCCATGGCCGCTGAGACTGCGCGTCCGGAGCCTGCGCGTCCGGAGCCTGTGCTCCGCAACGGGGGAGGCCACAACAGTGAGAGGCCCGCATACCGCAAAAAAAATAAATAAAAAAATAAATTAAAAAAACAAAACAAACAAAAAAAAAACCTGCTTCCTGGAAGAAGAAAAGCGGAGAGGGCACAGGTGAATGCAGGTGATCAGGGACATTCTCTGCTAGGTAAGATAGAAGATCAGATCTGAGCCCTCAACTTGTTTTCCACCTGATTAAACAAGAGAAGGCTCATGCTCAAGAAGCAAAGAACCAAGAATATAATCAGATTTTTCATGCTGCAGACCAAGCCTCTGATGAGACCACTGACGCTTATATAAAACTAGTATTAGAGCACGGGATTGCTCCGTGACCACCTATACACAAAATACTACATTTTATTTTATTTTTTTGGCCACTCTGGGTCGTTGCTGCATGCAGGCTTCAGTAGTTACTCTTCATTGGGAATTACTCTTCATTGCAGTGTGCAGGCTTCTCATTGCAGTGGCTTCTCTTGTTGTGGAGCACGGGCTCTAGGCACGCAGGCTTCAGTAGTTGTGGCTCGCGGGCTCAGTAGTTGTGGCCCACGGGCTTAGCTGCTCCGCAGCATGTGGGATCTTCCCGGACCAGGGCTCGAGCCCGTGTCCCCCTGCCTTGGCAGGCGGATTCTTAACCACTGCGCCCATTAGGGACCCAAGGAACTCTTATTTAGCAAGGGGAAACAAAGGGACTAGTTCCTGGTAAAATTCACTTTTAATAATTTAAAAATAAAGGCACCTCCTCTCAAATAGCCACTCTGCAAACTTGTTCTTACTGGGACTCCATTCACTATTACCTCCTTCCCCTCCTAACTCACTGGCCTGAGGCAGAAAGGTAAGGAGAACTTTTCTAAGAAATGAAAGGTATAGACTCAGAAAAGGTCAAAGCACAATAAAAAAGGCACTGGCTAATAGGTCGAACCTGCGGAGGTGGAGGGATGGGAAGATGAGGGAAAGGACAACCAAAAACTCAATAAACCCTCCACGCTACAAAGAGGACAGGCTTGTTTGCTATAAGAGGCCCAAACCTCTTTCTCAATACAATATTTTTTTCAATTTTGGTTCTCAAATTTTCAGTAAAATATTCTGACAGTAGAAATGTATTATTTCCCATCAACACTACTCACGTATTTATTTTAATTGTTGTGTCAGTTTCATCATGGTCAATGAAGAAATATACTCCACATTTTTAGCAACTGTATATATTCAAAGAATTTTATAATTAATATTCCAAGCAGAGGCAAGAATCCCCAGTGCTCAGACTTCCACATGTCAGCAAAATCAACCAGATGGTTAATGATCTACCTGGTAGAATCAAGACATCTTGGGAAGTAGTTAGTGTTTTGCTTTTGGATTTAACATTTTACGGAGTTGAAAAAACAAACAAACAAAAAAAGATACTTCTCAATCTCTTCTTCAAAAGAAAATTTATAATTATTTTTGCAATTCCCAAAAAGCAACAAAAAAACATGACAGCTTACAAAAGCTACCCTGTTTTTGTTTTCCCCATTTTTAGTAAAGAGGAAAACACAGTCCAGGAAGTACAACCTTTACCCATGGACACAAAGATGAAGTGGGAGCACAGAATCAGAACCCAGGCTGTCTGGGTCCAAAAGGGGAGATCTTTCCACACTGTTGGTCTTAACAAAAGGATCAAGCAGTCAGATTAAATGGCCATGAGGTACTAAGACAAATAAAAAAGCAACAAGGAGAATAAAAGGATGGATGTAACCGGTCTCTATACCCAGCTCTTTTTATAAGCTAGAACCAACCTACTTTATTTATTTATTTATTGTTTTGAACCAACCTACTTTAGTTCAACCAAGGATGCTGGTGTTTTGGTCAAGTTCATGTATAAGGACTACTGGCTTTATGTACTAAGACCTCTGAGCTGAAATTTATTGACTTTATTTAAAGTTTCTCACTAGATTTTGGATCATACCCTTCAAAGAAAATGAGAACATGATGACATTATGTTCAGAGTATGCTGACTGCATAAGTAAATTTGGAGTGAATCTTATTTATTGAGCAACAGTGAACACTCCCTGAGTGCAGAAACGTCAAAAAAAATTCCAAAAGCAAAGCCCAATTACCAAAGGTTCAAGCCCTCTCTCACCTGCCAGCCCCTCTGGCCTGAATTCTACCTGAAGCTAGAAACATCTGCCCCCACATTTTTTGCCCAAGTTTTGTTCCTTAAATGTCATGGGTAGCAGGAACACAGCATCACAACCCCTAAGCTAAGATCCTTAGGACCAGAAGATTTTCAGAATTCAGAAATTTTTGGATTTAGAAGGTACTACAGGGAATATACCAGGTAATGCCACAGCAGTGTCTAAGCAATAATCCCTATTCTATCACATCGGTACCCTTGTAGTAAAAGCTGTGCAAATCCACACAAAGTGAACTGAATAAAGAATATAAAAAGTCTCACATCAGTTCAGGTCAAGTTTAACCTCAGGGTCAAATGAATTTCAGCACCCAACTTAGCATAAAAATTTTTTGATCCTCAGAGCTTTCAGATTTCAGAATTGAAAATAAGAGATTATGAACCTGTATTATTGTGGATGCTTTACTTATAGTAATGATCAGTACTCTGAGTAGAAAAAAACAACTAATGAAATATAAATTTATACCTAATAACACCGAAGTAATTCTATGCCGACTACAAGAAATCCACCCTCTCCAAATTTTAAAGGCAATGGACCAAAGAGTTCATAAAGTCTGTTCCCCACTAGCACACAAGGTAACACCATCAAAACCAAAAAGTTCTAGACAATCAGGTCCCTGATAAGGCACGATATTCAGAAAGATAATAAACAAGTAGGTGGGGGGGGGTAGCCAGATATTCGGGTTTTAAAAGGATCTGTGATAAATGTGAGAGGAAAAAAAACCCCAATCATTCAGTCCCAGCTAAGATGCTAAAAAAATTATGGAAAATTACATAAGTCAACTTTTAACTACTATCAGAAAATTTGCTATGAGAAATAACTCCATCTTAAACTTTAGTTTTAATTGCTCACTTAGAGTTCACACGTTATTTAAGGGGAGGGGGACAGTCATCAAAGTCTGGAGTCACAGAATCACCATTCTTTAACTTCCAGTGGTCTTACTGATCAACGTGCCATCTCACGGGATTATGAGAACGGTCTGACATTCCTCCCCAGGTGACTCAGGGCACAAGAGTCAGCACACAGCACCACACAGCCACAGTTACATGCTAGTCCCACTCATCCAAAATGAGGGAGCCCAGCTCATCACACTGCCCCATCCCTCACAGACCTGAAACAAAGACAGAAACAGAGGTAAGCTCTGCAAGGGCAGGCATCCCAAGCACTCGAAGGACTGGGCTGTGCATAAGCCAGGTGGAGAAAACACCAACAGTTTTCTGTACTCTGTTAAAGCACATACACAGTTTTGATCATTTGGGCAGCTATGGGAAGTGTGCACCAAACCCCAAACTTCAGAGGTAGAAAGTAGTGCTCATGGTGAAGCCAGTGAGCTTGGGCCACACCAGCTTTATCACTGCAAATTTTCACGCTCACTTTGTGAGAAGTTTGAGACCTGCCACAAACTTATCACTAATAAGTAGACATTCAAATATTTGTTCACTTCAATTCATCCAACAACCCCCAAGCACTTCCACTATGCCAAGCACAAGCTGGACACGGGGAACAGAGCCACAGAAATGAACAAATGGGACTAAGGTCAAAGCACTAAAGAAGTGCTTCAGGATGCAGATCCTGTAAACACGCTGCTACAGGCATGTCTCTGTGTTGCTTTTTCAGGTGAGATAAATAATAATATATTCCTCTATCGCATGCCTAACCCACAGTTTAAAACAAAACTGATGGGAAGTATCACTCCGAATGACTACCAGTAACATATAATAAAAAATGAGACAAGAACCTTTGTGAGTCTCCAGCTTACACAGGTAAGTTACATATCACTTTAAATGAACATTCAGCAAAAACAGGTGTATAACCAAAACTAGTGAAAAGTAAATCTGCTTGGCGATTATGAGCCCAAGAGCTAAACATTTAAAACTCAAAAGCTATTTGGTCAATTCCCTGAAACAATCCAACTGGTGCAATATGACAGCCATCTATCAAATAGTTAAATAAATATGGCATCACTGAAATAACAGACGACTGTGTATCCAGACAGAAATCCAACTCTGGGTGTCCAACACTTCACTTGGGCAACAGGAAGACATGACCAGGCAGTTAATAAATGCATATGTAATATAAAGATTTTACAATATAAGATGCTTTTGAAATATTACCATTGATCAGCTTCTTTGCCATTGGAATAGGGCATACTTTTGAAAATGAAATCAAAAGCTCAAATTCACTGTTTTTTAAAGAAAAAAAGGCAAGCAAAAAAGGTGAGCATAGTTGTTGTCTAGTATATATATGGAGAGAGACACATATATATGTCCCAACAGAGCTTTATGCAGCCTCTTACAACCACAATAAAGAATATGTTGCCTTTTATTGACCCTAGTTTGACGGTCTGAACAGCAACATTCTAAATTTTACATATAATTAATTTCTCAGCATCCTCCATGAAGAGGTTTTCACTCAAGCGGTACCCATCTGGCAATTATACTTAATGTACTTCTTTCTACTAACTTCCTTGAGCCAAGCATCTTTTCTTTCTTTCTCAGTCCTTATAGTTTTAGATTATGTCCTGACTGTCCTGAGCACAGACTACTTGATCGCCTAATAACCTTCTCTGTTTTTTCAAAGCCTTAATAAAACAGTCACATGATTGATACAAGATAAATATGAACACATATACTCTTACAGAAGTTCTTCCATGGGCTGAGTTAAAACTACAGCCTATCAGAGACATAAACAAAGAATTCTTTCTGTTAAATTATTTTGACTCTATTGCTTTTCATTTAAAAAATAATAATTCTACCTATGATATAGATCTTACCAAGAGAGTTGAGAACTGGATGTGTCCATCTCATACCAGCAGCCTTACTAGAGATATTTCAGTGAGTGTTCCTGGGGTTTTATTAAGTGAACAAATTACTAATCAATGAACTCTCCAGAATGTCCTAGGTGTTTTCAATAAGGTATGGAAGGCTTGACTGAATGGGCATGAGGGTACAATTCATAATAAGTTCAAAACACACACCAACTGAACACCTGTCTTTATCTTGCCCTCTCCAAACCCAAATTGTCTTACTTTTCCTTTTCCTAACAACAACAAAAAAAAGAGCAAATAGTAAGCTGCTAAAGACATTAAGTACAACTCCTCCCAAAGAGGTTTACTACAGGACTTTGTGTCTTTTTTTCATCTTATCAGTATATGCCCAGAAGTGTACACAGACGCGCGCACGCACACACACACACTCACACGTGAGAAAAGCCAACGTTCTCACGGAGTGGGACCCAGTGACTCACTTACCTCGTCTCAGGGTTGTAGCCTAATATGTAGAAAAATGAATCCACTCGGGCTTTAAACTCTCTAGCAGCAAATATGTCAGAAAAATGGGAGATGTTACACTTCCCTCTGGAAATAAACGAACAAAAAAATGTTAGCTTTGCAAACCATACTGCTACTAGAAAAGCAGAGGTGGGGGAAGATATAACTAAATCCACAGTATTCTAAGAACATGTAGTATATGGCCACAAACTCTTTAATTATATGTTCAGAAAAATGGGAGTTCCCCGCCCCAAAATAAGAAAATGTCCAATATTATACTTTTTTTGTTTCATGACTGCTTTAACCTACAACTTTACAACTTAACTGCTTTTATCTCAGCCTTTTAGTCTTAGAATAAAATTAATTAAACCACAAAGACAAATTGAGGGCAGGATTGTGATGAAAGGATATTAAACTAGAAATTACGGGGAAAAGTTTAAACCACAGTTACATTACTTTACAAAAAAAAAATCCATCTAAAGTCTCTGTAGATCATCAAAGCAAAATGGGTCTTTTCTTCCTGCTACCTTACGAAAAGGAGAATGTGTAACTGTTAAATATTTTTCTTCTCCCTGAGTGTGGAAGAAATAAACTGTCTTGGAAATTAAAACCTAGAGAAATTTTAATTTTAAATATATAGATGGGTTCTAATATACAAACACACACTTCCCAAATTTTCAGGTAACATTAACTAAGTTGGAAAACGCTTTCCCATGGAAATACTAGAGCAGTAAGGTTTCCAGGTTCATCTACTAAACAAAAGTTAAACCACAATATAGCTGAAAACTCTACAGTACTACACAACTCCTTAAGCAGCATTTCCACGCACCAAATATAAATGTCATTTACATTATACCATGCAGTAGGACCCACCACCCCACTACACACACCTACATACATACAGGAGTACTGAGAGAAATTTCAGGGTTCCAAAGAAGGCAGGGAGGTTTTCAGAATTTCAACTCCCTCAGCAGTTACAGGAAGCAACTTAAACATCAACTGGAAGCCAAAGGCTATGATTAGAGTAGATGGAATTAGAGGATCGAAGGCACATCAACAGAACCTGCAAGATGCTTCCAGAGATGTGACCTCCCACTGCGTGAGCAGGCATTCCATTCCCAGAAGGACTCCATGAGTTGGCACATCAACAACACACACATGTGCTAGTCGCCAAGGTGTTAGTGAAAGAAACTGAGGGATATCAACAGGGGGATGGACATTCATTCACTTCCTACCAAATTAAAAAGCAATTAAAAATCCTCCTTTCCCACAGGGCTTAAGTAATCTGTGACCAAAGCCTCAGTACTGGGCAGAAGATAAGATGAGCTGAGACAATCTCTGTTTTAAAAATTAAACAAAAATACTACTGATTTCTTTAAGTTCCTTTGGATACTACTGATTAGAAGATAATGTAGGGTTCTTGAGCACTTAAAATATGGCTGGTATAAGTGAAGAGAAATGAATTTTAAATTTTATTTAATCTCAATTAATGTATATTTAAATAGCCACATGTAGCTAGTGGCTACCATCTCCAACAGCACAGATTTATATAACATTTCCATCATCGTGGCAAGTTCTGTTGGAAGCACTGATTTGTAGGTAACAAGATACAATTAAACGAAAAAATGGACTAGGTATCAACTCTCCAGGCCCAGGACCTATCCCTCTAGTATTTAACCAGAACTAAAATGAGCTTCTGGAAAAGGATAGGCAGGTAAGACAACTTTTTAGATGAACAACGCACTCGCTCTGCAACTAATCACCCATCTATCAGAAATGATTCATCCCTGAAGCCTAGAAGAAATAGGTAAGTCCCTTTATCAGTTAACCAGAGATAAGTACATCTATTATACCTATCTCATAAAAATATTAAGAAGATCAAATGAGAAGTCTATGAAACTTTGTACACTGTTCCGTGCTATGCAAAATAAATTATTGCATCATTGTCCATTACTAAAGGAAAGCGATTCTTTTACCATTCTTGGTTATTACTCAAATTTAAGTTTATCCTTAAACTTGAATAATTAATTAATTAAACATATAGAAACTCCTCTAACCCACAATTCTAAACACAAGCATTAGAAATCAGTTATGTTTAAGACAAGGTTTCCCAGTCTCAGCACTACGGCATTTTAGACAGCAATCCTTTGTTGTTGGCAGCTATCCTGTATTTAGCAGCATCCCTGGCCTCTACTGCATAGCACCCACACACATCATTGTGACCATCAAAAACACTGCCAAAATGTTCCCAGGGAAGGGCAACACAGCTGGTTTAGGGAAAATCCAAAGCAGTAGGAAGAGAAGGCTATCGTATGATAAATGACTCTGAAGCTGTAATAAACGGGATTTTATCTAGCACTGTGTCCTCTATTTGCTTCCCGTTTGATTATATAAAGGGTATTGATCTTTGTATGTTACTTTTATATCCTGCTACTCAACAAAATTTTTTAGCATTTGACAGAGCTTAATCACTGATTCTCTGAGGTCTTCCCAATATGCTAACTTTATCTGCAAATACACAGAGTTTCACTTTTTCTTTACCCTTTCTTAAGCCTCTAAGTTGTACCTCTAATACAATGAAAATGTGAAAAGTAGTGGAAATAGAGGACATCCTCACCTTCTTCCTGACTTTAGTGGAAAAGCCTTCCAGGTGTTCCCATTAAATAGCTTTAGAATAACCGCATCATAATCATCACTTTGGAGACAGGTTTCTTCCTTAGACTTATTACCATGGTATTAGATGTTAACAGAGTCTTGAATAGTAAACCTACCTTGCATGCCTGGAATAAATCCCAGTTGGCCATAATGTATTTTTTAATAAAATACTAGAATTTCTTAAAGCATTTGATTAATTAGATCTAATGTTTTTCCTCATTAATTTCTGCTTTTATCATTATTATTTCCTTCACTGTGCTTTCGTTGCTGTTCATAACAGCTTTATTCATACTAGCCTAGATACAAGCCAAATGTCCATCAACAAAGCAATGGGTAAACAAAGTATTGTATAATTTACAATGAGATTACTACACAACAACATATAGAAAAGAGCTACTGATACATAGCCCATCATGAAAAATCTCAAAAATTAAATGTTGAGTAAAAGAAGCCAGACACAAAAAAAAACTACATACTGTATGATTCCATTTATATGAAGTTCTAGAACAGCAAAAAGGAATTTATGGTAGGAGAAATCAGAAGAGTGGTTGTTTCTGGGTGGGAAGTTTAGAGAGAACAGGAGCTGAAGGGAACTTTCTGGGATGATGAAAATATCCCATGCCTTGTTTAGTGTCAAACAAATGTGCCAAAATTTATGAAAATGTAAACTTAAGATCTGAATTTTTCTGTATATTAAAAAAAAAAAAAGGATTGGGAGAAAATAAAACAACAGTCACTAGCCTATAGCTGGGGACCTTGGAAGTGTCTGTCCCTGCCGGGTAAGGGGCCCGCAGCAGCAAAGCAGAGTGGAAGACAGGGTGGACAGGGGCCGGGAGGCTGGCCGAGGTTGGTGCTGATGGGCTGCCATCCATTCTGAAATATTTTTCATATCGCCTCCTGCTGAAGAGTAGTGCTTACATTGTAAAGTAAAAGTGTGTACAGGTGCACCATTTTAAGCCCTCAATATTTTTTCTCCAGGGCTCTCTTTTCACCATGCTCTTGCTCAAAACAGTATATTATTTGACAGTCTTTGTGAAATGGAGGCAGAGAGACTGTTAAGAGAAAACTGCCATCATGCCCACCTGGCTGAAACAGCTGCTTTCCCAGCTTCCTCAGGTTCTGCATTCCCCATTATCTTCACTGTTAACAGAAATAAGGCTAAAGACAGGGAAGCACCATGTCTTAGGGTCCTTTTATTCAGCAGTAACAAGGGCTTCCTGGAAAAGACTTGTTCCAAGTAGTGCTTTGTTGTGACGCCCCCCCAGTTACGCCCTGGGCACTGCACCATCTAGAGAGTCCTGTGCCTGGTGGGAGAAGGCCATCGGAAGGGGATGAAAAGGAGGAGAGAACCTCCTCAGGCAAGCAGAGAAATACAAATGGAAACTGTGGCCCAGAAATTCATTCCCTTAAACTGTATCCATACTGGAGCGAGTCTTCGTACATCCCCAGACATATGCAAACCTCACAGAAGCTCGTGAAGAGGTACACAAGCTCACAGAGACTGCTTACAGCATCATGTTTGTTTACAGCTATTACTGTCACTCTTACCCGGAAATAAGGGGAAACAAGATTTTGAGACAGAGTCGGCATCGTGTCTATTGTAAGCCATTTGATCAATGACAGGCATAGCATCTCTTCTTTTTTAAGTTTCTTTTCTATTTCTAGTTCTTCTGTTTCCCTTGCCCTCCTGTGGGTTATCTGAACATTTTTTTAGGATTTCATTTTGATTTATTTATAGTGTTCTGAGTGTCATCACTCCACATAGTTTTCTAGCGATTGCTCTAAGTATCACCACATACAACATTACTTCCAATGAAGCCCCTCTGCCTCTCCACGTTTTAAATTTAATTTTCTTAAATGTTTGAGGAAAATTCTTTTTTTTTACCAATCAACTAATTTTATTTTTATTTTATTTTTTTTGTTTGTTTTTAATTATTTTATTTTATTTTTTTGCTTTATAACAAATTTAATCAGTTATACATATACATATGTTCCCATATCCCCTCCCTTTTGCGTCTCCCTCCCACCCTCCCTATCCCACCCCTCCAGGCGGTCACAAAGCACCGAGCTGATCTCCCTGTGCTATGCGGCTGCTTCCCACTAGCTATCTACCTTACGTTTGGTAGTGTATGTATGTCTATGCCGCTCTTTGAGGAAAATTCTTAAACACTCCTCAAAGACAAAAAGGTAAATACAAACAAATGGGAAAACACCCCCTATTCTTGGATAGGAAAACTCAACATGGCATTTCTCCAAACTTGATCTATAAATTCAAAGCAATCCTAATACAAACACCAGCTAGCTATTTTATGGAATAAGACAAGTTCTACTAATATTCATATGGAAAAATCAAATAACTAAAAAGGGGGGGAGCTAGCCCTATCAGACATTAAAACGTACTATAAAGCCTCTATAATTAAGAGTGTAGTGCAAGCACATATATAGACAATAGGAAACAGAATATCAAGTCCAGAATACATATGGAAAATAATATATGACAAAGGTGGCATCTCAAACCACTGAGGTAAAGACAGTAAATGGTACTGGGGCAGCTGGGTAGAATTTATCTTTAAAAAGTGGTGTAGGGCAAGGCTCTCTAACTATGACTCAAAGTCCTGAGGGGAATACTTGCAACAGGCATATTAAGAACTTTTAAAAACTGAGAGACAAAAAGACAACAACCCAACAGAAAAGACATGAACAGACAATTCACAAAAATATAGACAAAAATATGCTCAAACTCACTCACTGTTAGCAAAATAAAGTAAAACAACACTGAGACACTATTTCTCATCTACCAATCAGATGGACAAACTTTTTTAAAAAATAACACATTCTGCTGGGGAAACAGAAAGTCTCAGACATTGTTGGAGGAAATGCAAATTGGTATATGCATTCAGAAGAGAAATCACATATACATAAACTTTTCAATTCAGCAACCCCTCTCCTATAAATCCACCCTGAAGATACACATCCAACAATAGGGAAATACATATGTACAAGGATATTGATTGCAGCATCATTTACAATTGAAACATCTTGGAAACAACCTACATGCATATACACAAGACAGCAGGTGAATAAACCACAGTACGCCCACAAAACAGAGTACTATACAGCTATGAAGGAGAATGAGCTCTATGAGTTAACGCGGAGCAATTTCCAGAACATACCACTAAGTGAAAAAAGGCAAAGCACAAAAGACTATCTATAGTATGCTACCCCTCACATAAGAAAGAAGAAGTTATAAGTAAATAGACATGTATTTGCTCATTTGTGAAAAGAAAATGCAAGAAGGATAAATTAAGAAGTAAAAGGATCAGTCATCTATAGCAGGTAGGGGGGCTGAAGACTGTATCTTCTTACAGCTCTGACCCTGAGAGCCACAGCAATAGTTCACAAACCCTTCCTTACCCAGAAAATAAGCACACAGTCCAAATCAACCAAGAGGAACCAAAAATAGAATGCAAAGTCTAACAAACGAATCCAGCTATATAACAAATGAATAACACAACCACACCTAAGGAGCTACGAAAAACAGAACTGACCTGAGCAACTTTAGAAAACAGGCTCTTGCCTGCATACTACACGTTAAGACTAAAGACAAAAATGTAGTCAGTAAACGTGCTTTTCACAGGCACATGGGTTACAAATTCTGAAACTAAGTTATGTGTACCGTAGAATTGGGTAAAAATAAGCAAATGAAAATATATTTTAAACAATAAGAACTGAGTTTTTCACTGCTGAATAAAGAAGTTACCAGTAAAGAAAAGGGGAGGGGTACAATGAATCTCGTGGTTCTGCTCTGGGCCACGTGAGGACACAGGGAGAAGCCAGCGGCCTGCACACCAGAAGGGGGCCCTCACCAGAACTCTGGCATCCTGGTCTCGGACTTCTAGCCTCCAGAACTCTGAGAAAGAAATTTCTGTTGTTTATAAGCCACCCAGGCTATGGTCTTTTGCTTCCAGCAGCTGTAACAAAGTAAGGCATCCGTGAAATTCAGATAGGGTCTTTAGTTCAATGGTATTGTTCTAATGCTATTTCTTGTTCCTGACAACTGTACTGAAGTTACATAAGATGCTCACTCAAATGAAGACTTGGAGATGGATACGTGGAAACTCGGTACTTACAACTTTTCTATGTGTCCAAAAGTAGCTCCGAACAAAAGCATTTTTAAAAGACTATGACGTATTCAAGGGCAGAGAGAGCGTGTTACTCAGTTAGGTGTTCCCAGCACCTACATCCCAGCACCTACACGGCCCTTCCCCTATGATGAGCAGCTCAGTAATGTGTTAAATGATGAATGAATAAAGAAATAAGGGACTGACAAGTTATGGTGTCTAATGAAGTACTAAGCATGTATAGACAAAATGATAAAAATGCCATAGGTCAGAGTTATTTCACATATAAAAAGAACTGTAGACTAAAGCCAGGAAATGAATCTTAAGCTGCAAAACTAAGAGCTCTGAGACTTCATGAAATCTCTTAGGGAACTTGCAGAAACTAAAGGAACTTTGTAAGTTCTAAGAAATGGTTGGGGAATTGTACCAAGACATAATTAACCTGTTTCAATCACTACACATATGTGACGCTAGCTGCCCATAACAAAGGAAGGAGATAAATTGATTTGGGATGGAAAAAGGGCAATTAGAAGCCCTAAAGACCTAGTTTAGGATTTCTTGGCCCTGGGTTTCTGGAAAATTCACTCTAGAACATACTCCTATTAATATGAATTCCTAGGTAAAATGATACCTTGTAACCTGTAACCTACCTTGGATATTTTTTTTTTCCAATAGGAAGCAGATAATTAGAAGGCTGGAAAATAGCCCTCAAGCCGATGAAAGAGTTAAGATCTCCTGTCTGCCCTCCACAGTCAGTACTTGAGAATTCACTGTTACAAGTGCACAGTAAACCCGAAAATGCTGTCCAGGTCACATGTTCAGAGTCCAATCACAAAGCAATCGCTCTTGATCCTTTGATCATCAATAAAGTATTATCCTTAGGGTAAAAATACTATCATAGCAAACAAATTGCAAGCTACAAACCGATTTGCTCATTCTCAGAGCATCTACAAATGGCTCCCTGAGCTGAACACTTCTCTCCATGCCTAACGCGCCCTGAGTATCCAAACAATCCATCCTAGAGGCCACAGAGAAATAAAATAAATGGATGCTAAGTAACTGTACCACCAATAACTTAATACAGAATTATACTTAATTTCACTTTTCCTTTTCTTCCTTTTATGCTTTTAAGAAACCCATTCAGATTCGTGAGTGCTACTCATACTACGGAGTGTGAGATACTCTCTCTGCAAGAGGCTTTTTCATGCTCTGTACCTTACTGGATATAAAACCAGTTCTGGGTTCTGTCACTTCATCATGTGACTTTAAAGAAATTTGTTAAAAAGGTGGCACAAAGGTTAAGAAACCTGACCTTGGTCACAAAACTATGTGGTAAAGCCAGGATTCAAACTGAAGTCTTCCAATTTCCACCTGGAGCTTTTTCTTTTATACCAGTGTCAGCCAAAAATACTTAATCTGGGAACAAGGAGAACTCAAAAATACTCCACTCAAGACACTAACACAGTATTACTATATGGTTACTGATAAACGTAACGAAGAAAAGAAAATAAACAGTTGTAGAAGCTTAGCTTGAAGGCAGGAATGAGGGACAGCCAAAGCAAGAATTCAAAAACGGCAGCAGACCACTAATGCTGGACCCTCAACACACTTATCTACAACCGTGAAGATCCCACCACCTCTCCTAGGAATAAATTTGGTTTGGGTAGGGAAATGCTACCATCTCAATTTACACAGAGAGGCTGCCGAGGAGTTCTGTTTTCCTTTTGATTCGTGATGGCTAAAGGACAAAGCTCTCTCTTCCTTTATAGCCCAACCCTAGCACCAGCTTGAAAGAGAAAGTTATACACCGGTCTCCTCCTGAGTGAATGGAATGGCAAGAGCCCCTCGGAGGGCTGTGAGCTGAAAGAATCCACACCACTGAGCACTTTGATCTTTGAGAAGAATGGCGCTGAGCACTAACACTATCTGTCTTTTTCTTTCTTTTTTGTCCTCCATGTTTTTTTTCAGTACATTCATTTGATCCTCTTTCATGTGCCTACGGCCTATTTTATTTGTCCTCTTTCAAAACTGAATTTATTTTTGGCAGTACGACTTTATATCTGTGGAGAAAGAAAAAAATCCTTTCTTGGATAAATGGTGAAGGAAAAAGTGGGAAGAAAAATGAAAGCCTAACCCCCACCCCCATACTTTAAAATTAAAGTAATCTAGCTTTAGCGAAGAGGAAAGGAATAAATAGAGATTCCTGGGGGCACTGCTATTCAACTCTGCTTTTATCAGAGATGATCGTACAGTGAGCACTCTGAGAACCAGGCGAGATTACTAAGCAACAGCAAGAACCCCCCAGATGAGCCCCAGATGCCAGCAAACGTCAACACACCCATGAGGATTACTGAGCAGTTACTAGGCCAGATCACCAGTAACCATGTGGTCACATTCATCTGGTGACTTTGAAAAAAACCCAACTGTCAAGTCACACAAGAGATGCTCTATTTGAAGCCGACAAAGTCAAATTTAAGATGACAGCTTTATAAAATCACTGTATGACCACTCTAAAGAAAATACCACAGGAGAAAAAAACTAATCAGTAAGGGTTCTGGTCACATACACAGCGAAAGGAAGATAAGGAATCACCACTTTAGCACTCCAGCTCTTTGGTGGTCAGTGAAGAGACAGTAACCTGTACAGTTACAGAAGACACCTGACTGTAAACCTAGCAAAAGTAAATTCATCCAGGTCCAGCTAGAATTACCTGGGATAACCTGTTCTAAAAATGCTAAAATAGTATAAAATGACTCTACAAACCTAAACAGTCTCTGATCAATATTCAAATACATTCACTTTAAGCAAATATATCAAAATCTGTTGAATGACCAGAGTTACATATCTCACATATTTACTTAACTTCAACTCTAAATTGCTTAAAAATCATTCACCTCAATCAATGAAATAAGATGGGGGGCTGGGGAGCATGCAAAGTGGATAAGAAATAACCTCAGGATCGAGTCAATTGTCTTAGCTAACAATTTAATGGTTCCATCCATCTATCCAACCTTCCATTAACTTGCTTTGTTGAGCATGCAAGTTTAAGATTGGAAAGCCACCGCCAAGAAGACATGAAAAGCTTGGAGGAATTTTGGAAGAAGTTTATAAAACACTACAGGAATTCTCTAAATGTATCTAAAGTCCTGTAAGAAGCCAAATCTAACCACATACACGCCTTCCCTTACAGCAGGGCTTGGCAGACTACAGTCTGCAAGCCAAATCTGGCCCACCACCTGCTCTTGTACAGCCTGAGAACTAAGAATGGTTTTTCCATTTTTAAATGGCTAAAAAATAAATCAAAAGAAGAGTCATATCTCCTGACGTGTGGAAATTAAATGAAATTCAAATTTCAGTGTCCCTAAGTAAAGTTCTATTGGCGCACTGCCACCTCATTTATTTACATGTTGCTTGTGGCTTTTGTACTACAATGGCTGAGCTGAATAGTTGCAACAGAGACCATGAAAAATTATCTGGCCCAAAAAGTTTGCCAAAACCTGCCCTATATTAAAAGTTGCTACTAATTTGCCTTCAAATAACTGGCTTTAGCTATGTAGCTTTGCACAAGAGACTCCAGATGGTTTTACTGAATACCATCTGAGCAATATAATAGAGAAATTATTGTATCTCACTGTAGTTAAGCTAAAAGCCAGCAAATCCCTATGACTTTTTTTTTTTTCCCCGCTGCGTTGGGTCTATGTTTCTGCACACAGGCTTGCTCTAGTTGCGGCGAGGAGGGGCTACTCATCCTTGCAGTGCACGGGCTTCTCACTGCGGTGGCTTCTCTTGTTGCGGAGCAGGGCTCTAAGGCGTGCAGGCTTCAGAAGTTGTGGCCCACGGGCTCAGTAGTTGTGGCTCGCGGGTTCTAGAGAACAGGCTCAGTAGTTGTGGTGCATGCACGGGCTTAGTTGCTGCATGGCATGTGGGATCTTCCGGGACCAGGGATCGAACCAGTGTCCCCTGCATTGGCAGGCGGATTCTTAACCACTGCGCCACCAGGGAAGTCCCCCTATGACTTTTTTTTAAACCAGGTTCTTTAACAGAGAAAGTGGTTCTTTCACCATTTTGTTATTTCCAGTGGGGGAAAAGGTGTAAAAAAAATCACTTGTCCTTACTTCCTTTACCACCTAAGAAGCCCCAAGTCTTCCCCTCGTAAACAAAATATACCAGAGTAAATAGGTATCTTTTTCTTGAAACGGACAGAAACTACCAGAGGGTGTGAAGCAGAGGCTCACGGTCACGTTTTGGCATTATCACCTAAGACATTAAGACCAGCGGCAATGTTACCTCAGAATAAAATCTTCTGTATGTTTTCCCTACTCCCAAGCTTTTTAGTAGTAAACTCTTCATACACAGAGAAATTTAAAAGTATACAGGGCAATGAAAATTCCTATGAACTTTGCCTAGATTCTCCTACAATTACATGCCGCCATATTTGTTTCATTCATTTTTGTAAATCTATCTTGGCAGTGACTGAATCTTCAGGAAATAATCTGTATAACACCCCACCCTAAATACTTTAGCAACGAATTTTCAAGGAAATAAAACACAAAACTCTAGAGAGGGTGTAAAATAAAAAAAGAAAAAAGAAAGAAAAAGAAAAAAGTGGTTTTTCCCTCTCACGCAGATTAGTGAAGACAGAGGCAACCTCTGAGACCCCAACAATCCACGAAGCTAACACCAGAGTGTCAGCTCGCTGAGACCACAGAGGTAGTGTGATTGATATTACAATTACCAGACGAGATCTAGGCAGCTTAGACTCTCTACCTACAGTGGCCAATGACTTCTCCTTCACAGAAGGACTACACATCTCTGGCGCTTACCTAAGGGCAGCAGCGTGGTAAGTGTCAACGTAATCAGAAATGAAGAGCTCTCGGTTCTTGATAACTGGGTCTGTTATGACAAGTTCTCTTCCAGAGTCTGTCACACACACACACACACACACACACACACACAAAAAAAAAAAAAAAAAAGTGAATTAGGAGGATATTATAATTGAGTTTCCAGAAAGGATTGGGAAAATTTCACAAAATTTTTCTTTCAGGTTCACTTCCCACTATAAAAAGCACAATAAATAACCAGGCCTGTCAGCAAACCAGAGAAGAGGAATAACATACAGCGGGAATAACAGGAGCAAGCGTCCTGTGGGATGTGTTTTTGCCCTTTATTAAGTCCCCACAGTTTGCTGAAATGTATTAAGCAGAAAATGAAAAAAGAAGGAAAAAGAAAACAACTATCACATTTTAGCAACTTGTAAACTACTAAAATTTTCAGTGATCCTGTGCATCTGGTATTTTATTGCTAAATATTCCAGGATGGAGTGAAATCACACTGTTTCAAGTTGAAAATAATAACCAAGTTATTATTTTTAATAAAGAATCATCATTTAACTGTTTTAACAGAAATTTAATAGTTTCAAAAAAGAAAAAACTGGTAAAATATAAAAGAACATTATTCTTCAAAACTGTTTTCACATTACTGCATTCATAGGCCTGACTTCTAATGTGAATTTTATTAATTAAAACAAAACAAAAAAAAAAAAAGAAAGAAAGAAAGAAAACTGTTTTTGACTACTGGTTTGTTGACTCAAAACCTGTCACCAAAGGCAGTGTGAAGGAGTGAGACAAGCACAGTCATCCGGGCCAGAGAGAGCTGGATCCCTGCCCCTGCCCCGGAGTCTCCACTCAGAAGATGAATAGCCTTGGCAACTCCTTTAGCATCTCTAAGCCTCGATTTCCTGATCTGGAAGTGGGGAGTGACAACCCCGAGCTCATGTAATTAATGGGTAACAAATGTGAATCAGCTAGAATGAGGCCTAGTACCTCAAAAAAAAAAAATCAATAAAAAGAAGCTATTAGACATCTGAACAAACGTAATATACACTTTATCTGAACAAACATAATATACACTTTATGTACATATCTCATGTGTCAATAAAGTTATTGGGTAGAAACTGCAGTGCCAGAGGAAGAAAAAGTTAAAAGATGCTCTGAACTACCTTCCTATTGTTCTAAAAGTCAATACTCAAGCTAAATTTCAAAATATTCAGGAAAGCTTTGCTTTGAAAACTGAAGTTCACAACCCTGAAGTTCAACAATACACATTATTAAAAAGAAACAAAATACAATTCTATAGGGTTTTCAGTGTCATTAGTTCAGCATTAGGTGAGAAAAAGGAATAAAAAGATGAAGCTACTTTTTATTTCCAAAGAAGATCTATCACTACTCCTAGTTTAAGGGAAAGATGATACTAGCACATGATCAGGTTGTTTCTCTTTTAAGGCAGAAATAGTGAAAGAACTCAGCAAAAAAAAAAAAAAAAAAAAAAAAAGAACATTACAGTAATGTCTTTATTGATAAAAGGCTTTTTCAGTGAAAAATTTTCATAGTGGTTATCTCCATTTAATGAATGTTTTTACAAAGAACTTTGCCCAAAGCTAAGAAAGTGTAAGAATCAAACCAGAAGGACATATTTACCATTTTCATTATGTCGATCCTGAACCAAATGCTGATACACAGAATCTGGAACTTCAGACTGACGGTAGTACCATTTGACGTTCATGAGTAGGTGGTCCCTCTTACTCTGAAAAGGAAAATCTAACAGCATTAGGAACAGGATTTCGGGTGCCCACAGGTGCATACCATACCCATGATCAAAAGCCCCTGGAAACAGGTGGACAGGCAGAGAAGGAGACACACAATTACTACCAGGACCACAAAGATACATTAGTCAATTATGAGGTCAATTTTCATTTTTTGAAAAATCCCAGCCACAACACCTCTCTGACTCTATCCCTCAAAGTTGCTTATTTCAGGAAACAACGGAAACCAAACTGAATCTATAAATCTCCCCAGTTTGATTAACTAATTCGTTCAATATTTTATTTTTTATTTAGCATTAACTACTCAGTATACTACATGAATACATCCTTCTTCTACCTGAAGCTTTAATTGTGTTGGTAAATATTTAGAAACTGTTTCAGCACACTGTCAAAGCCATTAAGGGCAGTGAGTTTTTCCTGCTACTTTACTGCCACTTATGCTCTATGGCAAACTAACACAGCAAACTATTGGTGGTGAGGAAGGTACTATGAGTCCATGGAGCAGGGACCCTGTCTCATTTATCTCTGAATTTCCCTAGAAGAGAACACCTTGGACTTAAATATTTATGAATAACAGAGTTCTATGATGGTCAGGGTCCCATAAATGTTTGTGAGACACTTAACCATCTTATCCCTGAAAGTTAATTTTGTTCCTAGTTCATTCAAAGAATAAAGGATCAAATACTGCCTTTCCATTTGAAGGCTATGGGGTAGGGCTTGAGAGGACCATCTCTGTGTACCTGGTCATGAAGCATCTCAATGTGGCAGTGCACTAAGGCTTCCGGAGGCCTCAGAAAATACTTTCCGACCCAGCTGAGGGCCGTAAGGGACTTCCCCCAAGGTGAGTGCAATACCACTCCTCTTAGCAGCTTCTACCTTCTCATCACAAGTCAGTGGGCCAGAAATGCATGAGAGCTAAAATTCGAGAAACGCCTCATGTTTATAAGAGAGACGGCCAAATCCTAAAGTATGTCAAAGGAGCCTTCTCTAATGAAGTAAGATGCTTGATGCTTACATGAGAGGTTGCACAAAGCCTTCACTAAAAGACCAGGAAGGCTCAAAAATATTTTTGCTAAAATATGTAAGCCATTCAAAGAACCAGAAAGAAAGCAACTGCCAAAGGTCTTGACTGAACTCAAATGTGAAGAAGTGCTATTCCAAAGTAAATACCATACACACTAAGATTCTTACTTTTGCAATTAACTGTGTCAAATATAGGGCATCATTACTGGTTTGAATAAAAGAGATTGCATACAACGAATAATCCTACAAAATGGGTACTTTTTAGTTTTTATCAATTGTGCACTTTTATATTCTACACTGTTTATACTGAGGGTGGGAAAAAGAGGACAAATCAGTACGCTGCATAAAAAGAATACACTTTATATATAGTATAGGAGTTTACAGACAGAGCAGTTACTTCCAGCAAGGGATTATGGAGGAAGGAACATCTGACCTGGGAAAAAAGAGGAAATATTTCAATGAAATTTTTTCTAGGCAAAGGAGGAGACCTGAGAAATACACAAAGATAGAGAAAGTACAAGACATATATAAGACACATGCACGTGGTCCATCTGCATGCAGCAGAGGAGAACATTCTGCATGATGGTGAGGGGAACCTGAACCCTAGCTGGAGTTTGGCCTTTAGTGGCTTTTAACTCTCTGGGACAAATGGGGTCTTCTATCTGCACTGCTGACCAAAGCCACAGGCACTGAGGTGCAAAACCCCAGGCCGTGGGAGAGCAGCTAGAGGGCTACAGTATCTTCATGAGGCAGGATGATAAAAAGCAAGGCCAGGTAGAGCGCACTCAGCAGGGAAAGAAGGAGACACACCAGGGGAGGGGCGGGGCCTGTTTGGCAGTACTCAGGGATAAACCCGGTTAAGTGAATACACTGTCCAACACAGGGCTTCTCAACCTAAACTACTGACATTTGGTCCAGGTAAGTCTGTTGCGGGGGCCTACCCAGTGCACTGTTAGATGCGCAGCAGCAGCCCTGGCCTTCAACCACTAATTGCCAGCAACACTCCTCCCTCATTGTGACAACCAAAAATGTCTTCAAATACTGCCAAGTGTCCCCTTCGCGTACAAAACACTCCCAGTTGAAAACCAATGGTCTAATAGTTTCCTTTTTAAGGAAAGCTAAACCAGAATGGTTAAGGCTAACCTCTAATTCAAGCCCTACTGAGCTGGGCTGGTAAGTACAGGAAAGTGGGTCATGGTTCAAATCCCAACTCCATCACCTCCCCGTTACACGACTCTGAGCACATTCCTAAGATTCTCTGAGTCCACCCTTTTCTGTAAAACAGGATTATCCAAACCTACCTGAAAGGACTCATGAAAAAACTGAAAAGATGGAAAAGCATCTGTAACTGAGCAGGAACTCAAAAGACTATTGCTTTCTCTCTGGTAGTAGGTGACTCTAACCAGTGTTTCACGGAAAACTTCAAGAACTTTGCTGAGAATTGAGGAGTGATATCTTCTCCAGAATATGGTTTCTTTCAGGAGATGACAGTGATGTCTAGGCACTGCGCTACTAATGGATGCTTCAACGCTCATAGCACAAAGGAATTCAGGTCTACTAGCAGTCCTAGCAACAGTGTTCTAAAATTTATACTTTGATGTACTTCTGTAACACATCTAAGATGTATGAATACCAAATGGCCAGACAAAGATACTACGAAAAAAGAAAATTATAGGCCAATACCTTTGATTCATATAGATGCAGAAATTCTCAACAAAATATTAGCCAACCAAATCCAACAACACATAAAAAAGATCATACACCAGGACCGAGCTGGATTCCTCCCAAGTTCACAAAGATGGCTCAACATACACAAATCAATCAGTGTGATACACCACATTAACAAAAGAAAAGAGGAAAACCATGTGATCATCTCAACAGATGCAGAAAAAGCGTAAGATGTATGAAAATGTGAAGGGCAACAGATAACCTTTAAAGGTACTATAATCACACAATGTCTATTTTTCAGAACCAAGCCAGTGATTCAGGTGATGTTTTGAGGTATAATACCTATGTTACCTTCTGACCCAGGCACACTTAATGATTCCACCCACACAAAATTACCACTCTACTTTGTTTGTACCTAGATTTACTACTCCTATTATCAGCCTTTACAAAGGGAGTTGAAAGCCTACTGGATTTCCTAATGCAATACTACCCAACAACCAGGGAGTGGCGGCATTGTGTTTAAAAAAAAAAAAAGCCTCCAGATTCTGAATTCCACACATGGCAAAGGCAGGCCGGCTCAAGGTAAACAGAAGCTCTGAACGAATGTAAGTAGCTCTAATGGACACCATCTTCCCAAATAAGCCAGGAATTTAGTTAAAGATTAAACGTCTATAAAGGGAGGCACCGTGTTGTTTCAGAGGCACTAGCCTAAAATCAGGTCATCTAGGATTTTGGTACTGTCCGCAATCACTGGTTAGCTGGGGGTGACCTTAGTGAAGTCACCCAGCCATCTGACAAGTGAGGGACAGAACAAGATGATGTCTATGGTCTGGTTCCATCTTACGTGCCTATGTTTAGATTTCTTCCCCAGACATAACCAAGTAGATAAAATAGGATTGGGAGAGCACCCTTATGTTTTCTCTGTATCACACGATGGCATTAGCTCACATGACCATCCTAAGGCATTTCAGGAACTAAAGCGTCATCTTCCATGGAAGCTGCCTACTACGCGCTGAGGAACAGCAAAAGGGAGCGGAGGGCACCCCCTCTCGCGGTACTCGCCCCCTCAGCCGTCAGTCATGGGAAATCTTCATCTTCTTTACACTTTTCACCAGGCTAAGACGTCTGCTCAAAATCGCAGAAAATAAAGGCAGATAGGAACTTAGAGATCATCTGATTCAACCCAAACCACCTGGGCCTGGGGCCAATTACCTCTCCAAGCCTCAATTTTCTCATACATAAAATGAGGAAAAATAATAGTCTATACCTCATTAGGTCGTGAGGATTAAATAAATGAATGTAAGTAGAGCGGACTGGCTCTCAATAAATGCTGGATAGCACTATCACTGTCTTACAGATGAAGAGAGGAGTTAAGCTATATCAAGAGGCTGGTTATAAATTTTGCTTTTCTCAGATCCAAAATTATGCTCATAATAGCAATACAAAAGTAAATCCAGTAGCAAATTAGAGGGAAAGTTTCTTCACTTTCACAACAATTCAAGAAGCATATCAAGTATTTCTAACAAATATGCCTCATTATTGACTAGTGATATAACTGGACAACTGCATGATGGTCAAAGTGGTTATAAATGACACATTTTAAACACAATGCTGAATGAAGAAGGAAGCGGTGAAAAGCTTCCCATGTGAAGGCACCCTGGGGTCTATTTCTGAACACAGAGAAGAGCCCACTGGGAAGTAAATATTTCCCACCATTTTTTCTTTAAGGAGAGAGAGATCGATTTGACTGCTTCCAGGTGGTAGGACGCACCAGCATTAAGAGAAAACCACCAAACCAATCTGCTTACAGTAAGGTTTCACAGGCCCCGTGCAAACAAGGAGAGGAGTTGATTCTGGGTTCAATTATGGATTTGTCCACATCCCTGTCCCAGATTTCTTGAAATAAGGGATGAATGTAAATTTAGGGAAATAAAGTGTTTATCAGAGGACAAATCCCATCACCACCTGGGTGTAGAAAAGACAGCTCAGTGGTGGGTGTTCAGCAGCAGGAGTATTTCCAGATATTTGCACGTCAGGCAACAGGGTGAGAATTAATGAGCTAAAAAGCAAAACTGAAATTCAACACTGAGAATAAGATAACTGAGAAAGGCAGACTAGAGGGAAAGGGAGGCAACAGAGACCAGAAAGGAAAACAGGAGGATGCTGCTGGGCGACACTGGTTCACTCCGTCAAGAGTGCACACCTCAGCTACCCCACGTACAAATGTACAAGATCCAAGGCCGAGAAGTCAGTTTCCCTTCCCAGAGATCATGATTATTAATATGGTACTTTCATTGATTTTAAATAGCCAATCTGTGTCCTTCCTAGGACCAGTCTTAACTATCTTCCTCTGGGGAAACATTTTTACACAATATAAAAAAATAAAAGAAGTGCAGGGGTGCGGGGTGGGGGTGGGGGGGTGAGGACAGGAGTTCATTAATGACCAAATAGACAAGTGCAGAGATCACCTTTTCAGTGGTCTTTATTCCCAACCAGCATGGGCACAACAATAACTGTGTACTCAACCTGCATGACAGAACAAGGACCTTCTTTGCTCCACCAGTCACCTGCCAGGCCTTGCCAGGTTATCAGGGCTCCCAAAGCCCTCCAAACAGGTCATTCGAGTCCCCCCACTGTTATCAAATGTGACAGAAGGATCAGGGCCAAAGACAACCCAACTGGGATATGAAGGTGGATATCATCACATGAACAATTTTGCAAAGTGAAAATAATTTGCTAGAGATAACACAGAACTTCCTTCAAATTCTTAACTGCTTAGGTTCTTGGGAGCGCACATTTCAAATAATGGAAGATCTAGATTCAGAGTCAGGTGAAATCAGACCAAAATTCTTGTTTTATAAAGCCAAAATGGCCAGTCAGGTTTTTCCAGAAATTTGGGAACTAGAAGTAGCTAACATTTGTATATGGTATGGCTTAAGAAGATTCCCTTTGGAGAAACAAAATGGTGAAAATAAGGTTAAGAGTTACCCTTCCAGCGTGCTGCATGGCAGTTTTGAAGTGATATTTGAAGCCTGCTGAGTCTACCTCCACCAACAGGGTGATGCCTGTTGGGAAGATCACCCTCAAAAAGACCTTGGGGACATAGTCTTAGTGGCTTCAACCATTCCTGACTCTGGGGGAGGGGACTAGGGACAGACAGTGGGGTCTAAGATTACTAGTCTTCAAAGCCCAAGTATAATTCCAGGCATATGCACAGGGGAATCAATCTAAAGATAAGCTTTCGGCACTTCCCTGGTGGTGCAGTGGTTAAGAATCTGCCTGCCAATGCAGGGGACACGGGTTCAAGCCCTGGTCCGGGAAGATCCAACATGCCGCGGAGCAACTAAGCCCGTGCGCCACAACTACTGAGCCTGTGCTCTAGAGCCCGCGAGCCACAACTACTGAAGCCTGCGTGGCTAGAGTCCGTGCTCCACAAGAGAGGCCACTGCAGTAAGAAGCTCACACACCGCAAAGAAGAGTAGACCCTGCTCACCGCAACTAAAGAAAGCCCACGCGCAGCAATGAAGACCCAATGCAGCCATAAATACATAGATAGATACATACATACATACATAGATAAATTTTAAAAATAAAAATAAAGATAAGCTTTCTGTACCCGTCAGAAGATCATCATTACTCGACTATGTGGATGAACATCAGGACTAAGATGAAATTAGGTAGGAAATGTCTTGTAATATTATTTTAAACCACTACTCTACCCCAACATAAGACACTAACCATGTAACATTTTCTATATCTATATATTTATATCTAAATAGCTTTATAGCCATTACAGCTCAAAAGGCCATCAAAGAGTGACAGGAATACATAAGTGCCATCAGGGCTCAGGCCATCAAGGTCCACCCATCTCAGAGTTCTGCTCTCACACGGGTACCAGGAGGTTACGTGAAAGGCTGCAATGCTGACTGCAGAGTCTTGTTCTCAAAGAAGAAAGGGCTTTGAGTATCTCCTACAAATAATCACACTATCATGTACAAATCTCCCTAATATACTGAGACATTAACTAAACATTTTGTTTCCTTTTATTTGAGAGGGTATAGTCAGGGCAAGTATACTTCTTACTGACATCGACTAAACAAAGTATCCACATTTGTTTTGTCCTAAAATGCCCTTTTCTTCCAACTTTCTCAGCTATGTCCACTGCCCAATGGTGACTGAACTGATCTGTGAAAGAACTATGACTGTAGCACATCTCCCTTATGGGAGCCACAACACTTGAGCTTCCAGCACAGAAACTTGTTCAGTGGTGTGATGGTTAACTTTATTTGTCAACTTGACTGTGCTAAGGGATGCCAAGACAGCTAGCTGGTAAAACGTTATTTCTGGGTGTGCCCACGTGGGTGTTTCTGGGAGAGGTCAGACTTTGACTCAGTAGACTGAGTAAAGAGATCTGCCCTCCCCAATGTGGGCGAGCATGACCCAATCTCTTGGGGGCCCAAAGGAACAAAATGAAGAAGGAAGAGCAAATTCCTTCCCTCTTCTGGAGCTCGACATCCATTTTTCCCTGCCATCAGCCATCAGAGCTCCTCTTCTTGGGCCTTCGGACGCTGGGACTTAACACCAGCGGCCCCCCTGGTTCTCAGGCCTTCGACTTGAATTTAATTATACCACATGCTTCCTGATTCTCCAGTTGCAGACAGCAAGTTATACATATACTAAGGGACTCTCGACCTCCAAAACCTCATGAGACAATTCCTATAGTATATATACATATATCTATCTCTCCTATTGGGTCTGTTTCTCTGGAGAGCTCTGACTAATACAAGCGGCTACTTATCATGTACTGATTGGCATTTGCAAATGGACATAACCTGGAACTACACAGGGGTCTACTCAGAACTAGCATAATGAATAAAACAGATAAGGATAAAAGAAAGAAACAAACAAACCATATCCATCTGATTAAGGTGCTTACTGCCGTTAGGCCCTAGAATCAAGGTTGTTACAAGCTCATTGTCCAAACCCGTGGCACTCAATCCAAAAGACTGTTTTCAAGAGATTGCATCAGCATCTGGGTCTGTGGAAGAGGATTTAAATCATCTGGAATCAGATGGTGAAGCAAGAAGGTAGAACTCTGGGAGGGCAGATGACTTTTTACAATGTTTACAACCAAGATATGCAAATAACTGGTTATATCCAAATCCCCAGAAAGATGATGCTACTAAAAATGTGCTGACACACAGGCTCCAATGATCAGAAATAATTTTCAAAATCACTGTTTCTTAATGATGTCTTGTTTATTAATGGTAGGACCAAAAAGGTGCATGAAAACAAAATTCTCTCTCAACTGCTAACTAGGGAGTCAAAACTCAACAAGGCAATTTCTATCGGGGATTACATTATGGATGAACAATGAAACTGTCAGACAATGGATTCCTGTATTTGCAGTGGTGAGGCCAAAACTGAGTACAGGGGTAGCCCTGGGAAAATTCGTACTTCTTGGCCTCGTAAGATAGGAGACAGGGTCACTAGGTAACCTCTGCTGTCCTTGTCTTCTTAAACTGAATAACAAGTTTATGTCACACACACATAGATAAGCCACATTTAAAGGGGGACTTAGCATATGGGGACATATATAACAAGCTAAAAAACATGCCTATAATTTCCCACATGAATTGTGTTGATGTACACCTGACAAAAATACTAAATGTCAGATTCAGGATTTAAAGGGTTCCAAAATTCAGGCTGAAGGGTAAGCTAGAAGGATGGAATTTCACAGACAGATTAAGTCCCTATACTTGGATCCCAAAAATCTGCAGCCCAAACCCGAAATAAACCCCTTCCTAAAAGCCAGTATTCTTTCCAGCCATCATGATTACACCAGATAAATCTATAAACACCAATCTTCTATTTGGCCCAAAAGATTTCCCCCATAACAGAAGAGAAAATAGCTGTTTATAGGCAGCACCATAAGAAATTGCCAAATTCCTCATAACCCCTACTAAATGTAATTAAACCTTACACTGAATTTCTTTCTTAAAAAATCAAGCCCAAATACTACAAAGTTTAACATGTCTGCAATACGTTGGTTGTTGTCTGGTGATCGTGGTGATGGCAGCAGCGATTTTACTCATTCTGGGGGAGTTAACTACTTCTTGTACATGACATAGTCGGAAAAGTTACAGAACTCTTTCACAAATTAATGATGGGGCAGGAGTGAAAAGGAAGTTAAAGAAGGGGCGGGCAGAACCTGGGCTGTAGTCTTGCAAAATTCTCTAGAAATTTCACAAATTAACTATGAAATTATTTTAGAAATAAAAATTACTAACTTATGATTGAAGGTACATAACACAGATTTTACTATTAAAAATTCATGCCGAAATATCCTGAAAAGATTTCACTGAGTCAACGTGTGCTTTACAGAAGTGGTTCTCAGACTTCTTAGACTCAGACTCTCAACGAAATTACTGAGGAATTCCAAGAGCTTTTGTTTATGTGGGTCATATCTTATCAATGTTTACTATATTAGAAAATGAAAATAAAGAAAAATTTTAGACATTTTTAGTAACTCACTTAACAATAACCCCATTACATGCTAATGTAAATAATTACAACAAGCAACTATCCTTTTAAAACAAACTAAATTTAGGAAACCAGTAATAATTATGTTTTTACAAATCTCTCTGATATTTGGCTTAAGGAAACAGATTCTCATATCTGATTCTGCTTCCATCCGTTGAGATGTACCACACATCATTTAGCCTTTGTAAAGCCCCACGGTACACTCATGAGAGGATGAAGAGTGCACAAGGCAAATGATGTCTTGGTATAATCATGAAAGCAGTCTGGCCTTGCAGACCCACGGACCACAGGTGAGAAGAGCTGCTCTATGAGATGAAGTGAACAAACGGCACAAACGGTCCCGGATGCCTCCCTCTCAGACTCTGGTAGTTTAAACAATTTTAGCAGGCTCCCCAAATGGAACCGTGGCTAGAATGTTAGAGCACACATGTAGTCAGAAGTCAGAAACTATTAAAAAATAGAAGATTTTATTTTTATTTATATAATCAGACATTGTAGTAGTGAGCAGGAAGTTAAACCCCTAAAGAAAATCTAGGTAAGACGCCTCTTGTTTCAATTTAAGATATTTTTCTTTCTAAAATTTGAGCTCGTGACATTGAGAAATATCTTGATGCAAACAAGAATATAAATAGGGCTATACTAAAAAGGTACACTTTAAAACAATGGTGAACCTATTAAGCCGAGAGCATGCAAGGAGAAAATAGGTAGTAACCTGGGGAACTTTTATTCAGCAATTTGCAATTCCAGGCAACTTTGTGGCCATTTCAAAAATGGTGCTGCCGCCTACCTAAGAAAACTGACAACATGAAACATCAACTTTCAAGAATAAAACAAACCAAAAAAACCCAACAAAAAAACAAACTTTTAGCTTACCATACTATACTGAATTATCATCTTTTATAAAGATGAACATACCTATTTTATGTGAATCCAGCATTTCTTCTCTTTGTAGGTGATAACCTTTTTGTATCAGTTTTCTGAATTGAACTGCAAAACATACAGCTAGTAACACCATAAAATACCTTTCAGAAGCACAAAGATTTTTAGAATTGAGTTTCTGCACTTTTAAGGAACACTAATATAGGTTCAGAAATTATTTAAATTTAAATAAAGTCAGCCTACATAGTAAGAACCCAATTACAGCTAACAAACATTTTGAACTTGCCAATAAACAAATTCAAATAGTTTGGTTGAAAAGGGGAAAAATCAGTAGGAACCCTAAAAATTCAGGTTTTCCTATTTCACTTTATATAGTCAGTTTTAAGTATCTTATTTATTCTTCTCTCCTTTTGACTTAAACCAAAATGAAGACTGTAACCTTTAATACCTGCTAGTCTATTTATACCTGTTCTATCTACAACCATTTTTCTAATACAAACATATGCCCTGACAGCTTATCTCAGGCCACATGCCAGACAACAAAGGCCCGCTGGCCTGCTGGAGAAGGAACGGAAAGCAGGAAATGAGAAGGCTGAGTTAATCCCAGATAATCGATCAGGGTATTCAGTCAAGTATGAGCCAAGCTGAGGAAATGCTGCTTAAAAGAAAGGAAGGAAATCAAAGAGCATATGACCAGAGCTACAGTTCATTTTAAAATAGGTTAATTTTGGCCAAGAAGATTCCCCATCATGTTCAAGCACTAAAGCAACTTATATAAATGCTAGTAACTTCTGAAGGAAGACCGTTTTCTTTAAAATCCTTCATCCTCTATCCTTTTTCAGAAATGTTTTAATTTGGGGGTTTTGTTTTACTGTTTGGTTTTGGTTCATCTATTTTTTTCCTTAATCAGCTTTACTGAGGTATATTTTATACACAATAAAATTGTGTTTGATAAATGTGTTGTATAACCACCACCACAATCAAGATAGGGAATATTTCCATTACCACAAAAAGACTAACTTCCTGTAGAATTGATGAATCTGCTCTGCTGAAAAAGCTTTTGTGCCAGAGGATGCTAGAAAAACATCCTAATCTAAATTCCTTCCCCCATTTTAACACAAAGAGACGTTACTATGAGAAAAACAACTCTTGAGTCAGCTGTGATGCTTCTTTCTACCAGCTGATGCTGGAGAAGACCACTACAGACAACAACCCCACGTTCTTCAAAATCAAATAATTTGCTAGATAAAACTTCTGAGCTGAGACTTCAATGATCTCCTAAAAACCCCAGAATATGATAACAGTTACAGAGACAATAGTTATGAGAGTGAAAAAAATGTTTTCAAATTCGTTTTACAGTATAATTTCCTCAAATCACGTAATCCATATTTAATGAGCTTCTACCAGGTATCAGACCATTGTTCTGGAGCTACATACTGAGGACTCTGGAGAGGAAAAACACAGATAAAGTCCCAGTCTTGACAGAGCTAACATTCCAATAGAGGGACAGACCCTTTAGCAATCTCTCCACCCTTCCCAAAAAAGGTCAGAGAACGGTTAAGTGCTTTAATAAAGCCACTGGCAATGAAATCTGCCACTTAGCAACCATACAGTACTAGACAAGTAACATTTTGTACACTGTATTTAATCTCTTCGGGTATTGTTTTCCTTAAAACTAGCTGTCTTTTCAAAAGCACCTGAATTTGGCAGGGAAAAGTGTACCGCGCTTCATACAGACAGAGAAGGGAGGTTAGATCACCTTAATAAATCCATACACCAATTTCCCCATCCACAGGGACAACACAGAAATCCAAGTCTCTGTCTCTCACTAAGGCTGAGCTTTGTTCATGAAAACTCCAGAAGGTTTTGTGGTTTTTTTGACCTCCTTTACTTTTCTTTTATAAAATGTATTATGAAAATTTTCACAGGCATAAAGGTATAAAGATAATATAACTAGGGGCCAAACATATTTTAAGAAACAAAACATAACCAAACCTGAAGAAACTGCCTATACACTCCTTCTAGACAGGTCTCTCTTACTTCCCCCCAGAGGTAAACACTATCTTGAATTTAATGTTGCTCATTCCCACGCAGTGCTTTATACTTTTACTTCACATGTACATACAGCTAAAACTATATAAGGTATCATTTTGCAGTTCTTACACTTTACATAAATGATACTGTACTATGACTGCCTCTGCAACCTGCTTTGTTTACTCAGCACTATGCTTGCATGATTCATCCATGCCCTAGTCCATTCATTTTAAAGGATACATATTCCATCTATGTACAACATGCCACAATTTGTTCAAACATTTCCTCCTGATCGATACTTGGGTCATTTCCAGTTTTTCACTACTACAACCAAGGATGCTACTATAAGCATTCTTATTCATGTTTGTGCAAATTTGTCTTAGGTTTGTCTTTGAATGTTTGGTGCCATAGCGAAATATTCAAAATTAATAGGTAACACTGTTCATAATGTCCTCTGATATCAAAGCCTGTAGGATGCTTTTAATTGTACATTAATAATGTTCCTTATTAATTCATTAATTTGAGCTCGTATGTTCATTATTCCCTTCCTTTCCTTGGTTTAAGTTATTTTTAAATTTCTCAATACAGATACTAAAACCATTGATTTTACTCTATCTTTCTTATTTTCACATATATTTAAGGCTAAAAATTTACCTCTGAGCATATGTTTAGCTATATCCAATAATTCTGATATGTCATAGTTTCATTAATCATTCACTGCAAAATATTTTCTAATTTCCAATGTCATTCCTTATTTGGCTCACAGACTATTTAGAAGTGCATCGCTTTATTCCCAACATTTCTGGATATTCCAGGTAATCATTTTGTTTTTTTACTTCTAGCTTAATTCCACTCTGGTCAGAGAAGATGTTCTGTATGATTTCAATCCTCTAAAATATGTTAAGACCTGAATTAAGATCCAACATTGCCATTTCTGGTAAATGTCCCATATGTACCTGAAAAGAATGTATATTCTTTGGTTGCCAGGCATAGTATTCTGTATGTATGACATTTAACTCAAATTTTTAAACTGTGCTGTTCAGTATTCTTACTGATTTATAATCTACTTGTTTGCTCAATTACTGAAGGGGATGTTTTAAAATCCTTCTAATTGTCCAAATAGTCACTAACAGTTTAGGATCAATTGCAGTATATCCATACAATGCATTATTACATAGCAATTAAAATGAATTACTGTAACACACAAAAACATGGATGCATCTCACAAACAATATGGTAAGCCAAAGAAACCAGACACAGATAAATATATACCACATGATACCCTTTACATATAAAGTTCAAAGGCAGGCAAAACTGATCTATGATGTCAGAGCCCACAGCAGTAGTTATCATGGGGCTAGTGGCTAGGAGAGGGCATGAGGGTGGTTTCTGGAGTGCTTACAGCATTTTATTGCATGATATGAGTAAACGTTACATAGAACTTACACATGTATTACACATACCTATTACTATGTGTAGTGGTATACTACATACATAGTATGTATACCTGAATGATATTGTGGGTTCACTTCCAGACCACCGCAATGAAGTGACCAGCGGCAATCAAGCAAGTCACATGAATCTTCTGTTTCCCAGCACATAGGGGCTTGAGCATCTGAGGATCTGGGTATCCACAGTGGGGTCCTGGACCAGTTCCCTGAGGATATGAGGGACCCCTGTGTAAACAGTCATACACGCTCTCCACTGCTTGTACAAGAAAGCCATCTACTCCCCTGCCCTCCATACATGCCACCCCATCCTTATTCAGAGACCACCTCACCTCAAAAATGCTCAGAGTGTTACTGATATGAAAAGGCATAGAGCCTTTAAATATGAAATCTAGAGAGTCTCTAATTGAATATAAGATGCTCCACTCAATGCTACCTTGTGAAACCAGCCCTGAAATGAACAAAGAGTATGATCAACTCCTCTTCATCTGGTGATAGACCATTAAGGCTGTATACACACTTAAAAGGGGAAGAAGGTGTTATTAATAAGATGTAACTGAAACCTCTCTGAAAGAAAGCAATGAACACTATTTTCTGTAACATTTTTTGTCTATGTTTGCTATTTCCACAAACTCCTCTTTGATTGCAGATTATGTGTTTCCTAGAAGACTACTTGGCAGCAAGCTGCTGACAAAGTATTGATGGCAGCCCTCCCCACACAGCCTTATTAGCATTCCTATTGCTGCACTGCACACACTGGCATTATAAATCACACACACTCAGTGTCATGCACAATAATCGAACAGTCACCTAACAACTAAGGGTATTACAAATGCACTGAACTAATATTTGAATATATGCTCTAATAATTAAATTCCATTACAGTTTTTACCTTTCAGCCTAAGGCAGCAACACAGAGATCGAGTGCCATCCACAACGCCCTCACATTTGCCATGAAATGTCACTTATATAGTTCACATCCAATTACTGAACACAACCAGCCAGACCATCTATCACTTACATTAAAACAAGCAGAACCAGGCAGTAGGGTTGTCAGTAGCCATCACGTGGCTTAAATGGATTTCTCACCTTTCAAATATCACGGGGTCCTCTTTCCCAGACATCTCACTAAGGGGTTTGGCCTTTTAACAAAGAGAGCTACCCAAGTTGAAAGAAACATTCAAAAGGCAGGACATGCTGCAAAGCCCAGCTCAGAGCTGGAGACATCTGCCCCTTGTATTAAAATACAAAATAGTAAAAGATCCTTTATTTGTAAATACACATAAAAAGGAAGCTTTTGTCAAGGTTACTAACAAAGAAGCAGAGTCATATTAATACCTACAGAGTCCTTGTTTTTGGCAGTGTCCAACTGAAATTAGGGAGCCCTCCTGGACGGAAGATCTATTGATCTCCTAGTTTTTAAGAACAGAGAAACCTTCCCTGAAGTCCTTACTTGGAGCCCAGATCTAAAGCAGTTACCAAGCTCAAGGCTGTGCTCGTCTGTGTTGCTGTCTGTTATTCATGCACAGTCACCAGGATTAGTGCAAACTAAATTTCACAGATTTATAGAAAGACACATTAGAGCTCTCCACCGATCACCAATGATGACCTTTAAAACAAGGATCACGATGAATCCCCTAATTCTGTTAAGTCCAGAAAAGCTTTTATTGTCAAAAGAAAACATTAATAGCTGACTCTTAGCAATTACCACATAATACAGTCACCACTTTACCTATGAACAATATTACCTTATTCTATAATTTGAGGGAAGCAATCGCTATAGAGGGAAATGCAGGAAATCATTTTCTAGCTCTACCAATGTTATGTCAGGTTGGCTAACAAGAGAAAGTGTCAGAGTTCTAATTGGCAGTAAATAATTATTGAGACATAAAATGAAACAATGCCCAAGACAATTTAATATGATCATACAACAGAGGACAGTGGAATCAACTGCGCCCGGGGAATTTACAGAGGCAACTGCCTCTTTGCATTTATGGAGAAATCAATACCGGGTAACTACACCTCAAATCAGGCTCTAGAACCATGGATCTTAACCTTTGCTAGGCCTCTTGTCTCTCAAGAAAATGCGCATGCCGTGCAAACAATTGCAGAAAATGTCTGAACATTCACAGGCTCCCAGCTTAAGAACCACAACACTTAGCACCACACTGTAACATTTGTTTTTGTACTGTCTGTATCCCCACCCTGCAAATACATATATATGATGTGACTACCCCAAGCAACAAAACATTAAGTTGCCCTAAAGAGATAACTTACAACACAAAATGTGAAAACCTTCACCTGGCCCTCACTCGGTGAATAACAGGACCCTCCTATGTGCCAACTAAAGCCAGCTCCACACCCTTCCACCCTTCCAATAGGGAGGAAAAGCCTTCTAATGTTATCTTATCAACATGAGGTCCTAACCCTCTAAGCAAATCATCCTAAGGGTAGATTACCCCTAGATAGTCCACTAACAAATGCTGGCTCTAACAAAGCTAGTGTTAAATAAAACAGTAACTAAAAATAAATGATACTGAATGTTAGGTTTTCCAATTTTGTGTATAATGTGTAAATTTCTCAGTCTATGATATCACAAACTGAGATTTAGCTATTATGTAACAGAGGCAGAGAAATAAGGATTACTGTCTTGTATTAAAGCAGAAAATACCATGAATGTCTTCTTGGTCTCCTTTCCCTAAAGTGTCATAAACGGAGTCTAGTATATTTTTAGTTGATCCAGCCATGATGTTCCAACATGTAGTTTATACTTCGACATGCCTTTATATCACACAGATATGAAATAGCTAGAATTAGGTAAGAAAGGTGAAACACATTTAAAGAAGAAGAATGTACCAAAGAATCATATTTTTATGAAGGTTCATAAAAATTACATTCAAAGCTCATCAAAACTGAAGCTTCTTACATAGCAGAAATCCACTGTCTCTTAAAAATCTGGCCACATTTATCCTGCATTTTTCCTGAGGAAGGCAAGATACAGAACAGTTCTTAACTCACAGCATTTCGAAAAAAATAAACACTGCCGTGACATTTTCTTGTAAATATACTTGAATGAACTCTTAAGAAAAAATTTTCCGTGATTTTTTCCACAAAGCAGTCCACAAAAATGTATGCTACATAAAGCATGAACTCAGAGCTTGCCATAAAAATAAAGTCTTCCCAATTAACTCTGGGAAAAATATAATATTATCTAGGTATAATATTCCCCTTCTTAGAAAAAGGACATATTCATAAAGTGGACTAAGTGATAAATACATAAAAATTTAGAAATAAACTGCTCTTCATGCACAATTGAATTTTTATATACAAAAATGAATAAAGTAGCTAGGATATGAAAAATAAGGCATAGAGGAATTCAAACTAGGTTGTACCTGCAGGAGCCAGCATCTTCCAGAGGCTGACTATAACAAAACAAGAGAGAAGAGGCTAAAAACTAACCAAATATAAATAGCAAAAGGGAAGGACACTTCAAAAATTAACAAGATGATGTGAAGTAACTCGGCAAGATCTTCTCTTTGAAATTCATCATCCTAGCACGGATGCTCTATAAATAGCCCCTTACAGAGGATAAGGGTAGGCAAACTACTAGGAGCAGGTGTTTGATATCCTAAACATCTAGAGAAAAAATTCATGAATGATAACCAAGGTGACAAAAAGTTCACAGCATAACCAGACAGCCTTTACTTATATTTACCACGTAACTTGGGCCATCTGTTTTGGAATTCACCTCATGCAATACAGAGAAACCAGCTTGATACTGGTGAACAAAACCAAATGTGAAACCTTTGATTTAAGTTTTACTCTCATGTACTGCATAATAAAATTAAAATGCAATGCCAATAAAATTTGGATTAAATCCAAAAACTGCAGTTTTATGAAACAGCATTTGTAACATTTACACTTACCAAACTGTATAAAATGTTTTATAATCTGCACTCAATTTTAAAAATTGAAATATAATTTCCATACAGCAAAATGCAGAGACCTTAGGTACACTGTTAGTTTTTTTTAATAAATTTATTTTTAATTTTTTTGGGGGGGCTGCATTGGGTCTTCATTGCAGTGCACGGGCTTCTCATTGCAGTGGCTTCTCTTGTTGTGAAGCACAGGCTCTAGGCACACGGGCTTCAGTAGTTGCAGCACGCGGACTCAGCAGTTGCAGCACGCGGGCCCCTAGAGCGCACGGGCTTCAGTAGTTGTGGCTCACAGGCTCTAGAGTGCAGGCTCAGTAGTTGTGGCGCACTGGCTTAGTTGCTCCGAGGCATGTGGGATCTTCCCCGAGCAGGGATGGAACCCGTGTCCCCAGCATTGGCAGGCATATTCTTAACCACTGCGCCACCAGGGAAGTCCCTCAATTAGTTTTTATGAAGATATACATAGATCCCCTTATAACCCAAGTCCAAAATAGTTCTACTCTTCCAGAAGGTTCTCTCAAGCACATTCCCACTCAATCTCTACCCTACCTGTAGAAGCAACCACTAGTCTGATTTCTATTATAGAGACCAGGATAGATCTATATATTTAAATTTTAAGAAACTGTCAAAGCTGTTTAAGAGGTTGTACCGTTTTCATTCCCACCAGCAAAGTTGGAGAGTTCCTTGCCAGAGAGGCATCCTTGATAATCAGTTATCAGCCTTTTCCATTTAGCCATTCTAGTGGCTGCATAGTGGTATTTACTGTAGTTTTAACTTACATTTTCCTGATGACTAATGATATTGAGCACTTTTTCATGGGCTTATCCTCCAGTCATATATCCTCTTTCTTAAAGTGTAACTATATTCAAGTCATTTTTAAAAACTGAGTTGCCTTATTATTAAGTTGTAGCAGTTTTGTTTGAGGTTTTTCATGTATCCTGGATTCAATTCCTTTCTCAGATTTGTGTTGTAAACATTTTCTCACTGTCTGAGGCTTCCCCTATGAATATTTACGATGTCTCTTGATGAATTCCCTTTTTTTTTCTTTTATGGTTAATACCTTCCATCTCCTCTTTAAGAAATCTTTGCCTCCATCAAGGTTGTAAAGATACATAATTTTTACCTTATATTTAAGTCAATGATCCATCTCAAATTAACTCTTACGTATGGTGTGAGTTAGGGTTTTGTCTTTTGTTTTTGCCCTATGGATATTCAACTGTCCCAGCCTATTTGTTGAAAAGACTTTCCTCTTCCCATTGAAAATAGCTTGATAGTATATGTGTAGATTCATTTAAATCTGCATTCAAGAAATGAAAGTTATACCTTAGCCCTTGAGATCACTGGCATCTTAGCAGTCCATCGCCTTAACCACTCGGCCACCTCGTCTGATTGAGATCACTGGCATCTTAATCTCACTTTGTATGCTATCACCAATATTGGAAAGCAACATTTCCTCTTATTAACATACTGTATATTTACATAAAATCAATAGTAATACTGACTGATGGTTATACTTTTTGAGGTTTTCCTGTTTGAATTATGCAACGATATTTTATAAATCTATACTTATTTAATATGTATGCATACAGACTGAATTGTTGTGACACTTGTAATGTCTAATGTTTGTTTGTGAAACATGTAAAAAAATCTCAGCTATAATTGTGTGCTGATATATTACCTCAGATAAATGTATAATCCAGAAATAATCATACAAAACATCTCCTCAAATCTGCAACTCCAGTCACTAAACCAGTTGCTCCTTTTGCTCAAAATAAAATTTTTCTGGAAAGTTAATATGTTTTAAGTCACCCTGTAAGGGATAAACCAATAGGGAAAAACGCAAAGCTCTAACACATACATTTGGGGTGGGGGGATGGAAGCGGGAGGGGAACAGCATCTTCTCACCATCATTGGTGAGATTTCACAGGTCGATCTGAGCATCTATTTACGAAGACAGGACTTCAAGCTTCTCCTGGACTAGAAAAAATTTTAAAAGAAAACTGAGCATCTATGCCTCTGCCATGGCCTAGACCACTAGGGGGAAACTCCATGGGGTTAGGGGACCAAACTCAGCAGGTAACTGATAAACTGTTCCTTCTCTTTTGTCTTCTGTACCTGTCCCTCCCCTCAGGGCTTATACAGAAACGGTGGCAGCCATGACAAACAGCAGGTCACACTCAGAATTCACGTGTTTGTGATCCTAGGCTTAGCAGAAAACCATTTCAATAAAAACTAAGATACCAGGAATTCCAGGAGGATGGCAACATAGTTTACAGATCTTCCTGACTCACCACCATAAAAACAGATCAACTAGAGAGTCAAACCAAACTCCCGCTGACAACAAAGCAGAATGCAGGGATAAGGTATCTTCACAAATCCCCAAATGTAAGCAAATGGGGGGCACAGACCACCAGCAACCGAAAGGCCTGTGCTTGTCAGCATTTGTAGGGGAGAAAACTGAAGGAATGCTGTACCTCTCACACCGAAGATCAGGAGGACCTCAAAATCGTTAACAAGCATGGAGGTGGGCCAATGTGCTAACAGCAGCTTGCGACTGCAGGGGGTTTGTCCATGGGGATGCAAGTTAGTACAGGGAGACCAGAAAAGGCTTAACCACGGTGAACTCTAAAAACTCACCACAGCTCCCTTCCAGGAGAATGCCCCATAACAAAGGAGAAACTACAGGGAATGGAACACAGACTGAGCAGAACAGGAACAAGAGAGTAAAGGAAAAAGAAGGTTCAAATGAAAGTGAATGAAGGGAACAAAGTCAGGAACTCACAAAATGCAAGCACCATATTTTTAACATCCCATAACAACGGAAGAGGGGGCTCCGTTAAGTTACAAGAAACTACACTGAACCACACACACCTCCTTCCAAAAGTTCAAGAAAATCAAATGTGCATAAAAATAAGCAAAAGTACTGAGGTTAAACCTCATACAATACTACTAATAGGGGGGAAAAAAGGAATAAGGAGCAGGATAGTATCCCTACAAGGAAAGCACAGAAAAAAAAAAAAAAAAAAAAAAAAACCCCGCGTGTGCACACATACACAACCAAAACTGTAATGCACTGTTTCAAAACAAGCTAAAAGATATTATTAAATAAATGATACAAGACATTAGAAAGCAATACATATCAGACACAGGAAAACTCAGATGTGAAATGTCAGACAAAAATTATTTTAGAAATGAAGACTAAACCAGAAGAAATACAAGAGTGAATAAACACAGCTAGCAATGCCTTATGAGAAAAAGAAGGTGAAAAGAAGAAAATTTTAAAGTCAAAAAAGAAATAAAAAACAAAGGATTCAGGAGAAAGTGACAAATATTAAAGATAGGCAAGGAACAACTAACATACAGACAGCAGAAGCTCCTGGAAAAGAAAACCAAATCTAAGGATAAGAACAAACACTAAAATCTAAGGGTAAGAACAAACATTGTAATTCAAGAATATTTTCCTGAAATAAAAAGATCTGAAACTTCACACTTCAAGAGCACGCCATATACTTAAGCACACTAATCCAGAAGATCCAGATTAAGACACATTCTTTCTACTAAGATTACTGGACTTTAAAGGAAAAAAAAATTTCTTCAGGCAACTAGGAAAAAACAATATGTGAATTATAAAACAAAGATAATTAGATTTTCAACAGACTTTGACAGCAGTGCTTTATGCCTGAAGAAAATGTTGTTGCATATTTAAGGCACTCAAGGAAAGAAAACATGTTATGGTGACCACAGTTAGTAATACTGTACTGCGCATTTGAAAGCTGCTGAGAGTAGACCTTAGAAGTTCTCATCACAAGGAAAAAAAAATTCTGTAACTATGTGTGGTGACAGCTGTTAATAAGACTTACTGTAGTGATCACTTCACAATATATTCAAATATCTAATCATTATGCTGTACACCTGACAGTAATATGATGTTGTGTGTCAATTATACCTCAATTTTTAAAAGTAAGTAAGAAAGAAAACATTAGCCAGCAAATCTGACCTGCAAGTGTAAGGGCACAAACAACTTTTTATAAGCATTCAAGAAGTCGGGGACTATAGTTCCTCCAGACAACTAAGATGACTAGAGAGACATCTATATAAGCACTAGCGGTAAAGATAAAATATAGAGTTACTTGGAGAACTAAGACTAAATAAGGGTTAAAGAGAAGAGACTATAGTATGTACTAGTTATGAAATCTGAAAATGTAGACATAGTATCAATACTATCATTTAAAACATGGGGGAAGCATAGGGAGAGCACAAACAAAACTTTTTTTAAAATACTCTTCAGTAATCATAATTGGTGAGCATGGCATTAATATTGTTACTCTGAGACAGCTGTTTGGGTAAGGTGAGATAAAGAAAATAATGACAGGATATTCTAATTTTGTCACTCCTGTGTGCCTGAGAATCAGGAATCTCTGTGTGGAAGATACAGATGGAATACAGATGAGGTAAAAACTCTATAATTCTGAATTTGAATTAGAAATATCAGTATGCAGCAATGAAGACCCAATGCAGCCAAAGTTAAATAAATAAAATAAAAATCTTAAAGTCTATGCATTTAAAAAAAAGAAATATCAGTATGATTGATAAAGTATCACTATAATAGATAATGCTTCCCAGCTCTGTCCACTGAAGTTTTAGAAATTTTCATGTAATTTATAAAAATCCAAAGATCTAGACATAATGACCAACCCAGGAGAAATGAAACCCAAACAGCCCAGAATGTGCTCTTGAAATATCATTTCTCACTAAAAGAAACCATGGAGTCTAGAAGAAATGGTGATTCCAGGTCTGGTGTGGAAATGCACAAGATGGGGATGGAGCAGCTAGACATACAGATAGCAAGGACATTAGACCACTAGGGTCACATCAAAGGACTTCGAAGCCAACCTGGAGAGGCTCCCAGTAGCCAACAATGGAACAATCTGGGCTTCAGTAAGGATTAAGAATTGCAATTATTTGAAACCCATCAATATCTTTAAGGGTACCCAACGCATTATTTGAAAAGTGGGTAAAGAGAAGGAATCAAGCTTTTATCCTGTCTTTCCTAAATAAACGGTACAACTGGATAGGCAAATCATAGATGACAGGAAGCACTGCCATATGAAATTTTTCTAGATAATAAATGAAAAAGAAATGGTAGAATTAGAATCTCATAATTTTGCAACACCCAAGGAATTAATGGATACAGGTAGTAAAATCCAAAAGAGAAAGGAGAAAAAACAAACAAACAACAACAAAAAAAAAAACCAGACATGACATGCCTCTGGTAAAAGTTTACTACACCATTTGTAATCTTGCCCAAATGGGTCAGACTCAAGTCTGAACAAGCCTCTGGATCCAGCTATTAATGTGCAGGAAATGCAGTAGACAGAGGCACATCTTTACTGCACTAGCAATCAACAACATCTAGATTGTGGGAGATACTTCAGGTCAAATGGCTTGGCTTTTTCAATAAAGTGTTAAGAAAATAAAGGGATGAATGAAGGGTGGGGGGGTGGGGAGGGAGAACTACAGATTATAAGATCATAGGCAAAACTAAACTGTAGTATCCAGAGATCCACGCTTGGGAGATAAAACTATAAAAGAACATGAAGAAATCACTACTTAAAAGTCAGGGCAGTGGTTAATTTTGTAAGGAAGGAGGGGACTGTCATTGCAGAGGAACTGGGAGATGGCTGGCAAAGTCCTATTTCTTCACCTGGGAGGTAGTTACACATTACAATTCATTAAACTATACATATGCTTTGTGTGGTTGTTTGTATTTGTGATTTACAGTAAGGAGATTTTTTTTTTTTTTTTTAAAGAAACCACTAACAGACCTCACCTGCCTTCTGCCTAAGAAAAGGCATCAGCTAAAAGCTCTGGTAACCAAATGAGGAAACTCAGGAAAAGGGGAGCACACCTGAAGGACAAGCCTCATCATGACAAAGTAAATGAACTTCATTTCTCAGGCAGATTTCAGCTGGAGACCAGATGCTGCAGATGCACTATGGGCAACAGATAAAAGATGTACTTTACCAATGTTCACAAATTTATACATTTCATAATTATGCGGTTTCTAGTTAAAATACAAAATAGCAACCAAACCAAAAGAACTAAATTAGAAAATGTATGTAAGGAAATAGAGACAAGATATAAGAAAGCAGCTGGAATTGTCACAGGAATCTGCCAAAGGAATGAATAGCTGCTGAGCACGTTAACAGACAACAGATTGACCAGAATCACATCCCTGGAGTAAGAATACAAGCCAGGAAACTAAAATTTAAGAACAATTTTGAGATATAAATGAGTAAAACAAAACTCAGCATTAAATTATTTTCTCATACTCATAATAAGATGCACAGATGCCGTAAGGTAGAGATGAGCCCTTTATTTCTCTCCTTTCCAAACAAAACCTCTATAAATTGAAATCCAAATCATCCTTCAAGTAGAAACAGGGGCCCAGAGCTTCTCTCATGGAGCCTCCCTTTGACCATCTTCCCTGGTAACCACCAAATGCACCACCTCAGAACGCGGCTTAAGAAACCACAGCCCAGGTAAAAACCAAATCGAGTTGGCTAAATTGCAAAATATTTATTAACATTTTCATTTGTTCACTCATTCATTCAGTGACTACGTACTGAATGCCTAACTGAGTGAGAGATCCTGTAACAGTCACAGAATAAGACAAATGAGGTTTTTTGCCCTCAAAGAGATTTGTTCCACTGGGGAAGGGAAACAAGCAAACCACTGAGGAAATTCTAGTGTTCTACCGGGGAAAGGGGAAAAAATACAGTCATACCTTGTTTCACCGCACTTCTCTTCGCTGTACTTCGCAGATAATTGCATTTTGTTTTTACAAATTAAGGCTGTGATAAACCTGCGTCAAGCAAGTCTATCGGTGTCATTTTTCCAAAGCATGTGCTCACTTCATGTCTCAGTGTCACATTTTGGTAATTCTTGCAATATTTCAGAGCTTTTCATTATTATTATATTTGTCATGGTGATCTGTGAGCTTTTATATTACTACTGCAAAGGGATTATGACTCCCTGAAGGCTCGAGTGATGGTTAGCATTTTTTCACAATAAAGTATTTTTTAATTAAAGTATGTATTTTTTTAGACATAATGCTACTGCACACTTATTAGACTACAGTATATTGTAAACATAACTTTTACATGCACTGGGAAACCAAAAAATTGGTGTGACTCTGTTGTGATATTTGCTTTATTGCAGTGATCTGGAAACAAACCCACAGTATCACCAAGGTCTGCCTGTAAACCAACAAGGTAATCTAGGGCAACGATCAGTGTCATAAAAACAATAAAGATATTAAGACTGGGCAACATCTCAGAGAATGACTAAGTAGGAAAGAGGTTGAAGCCATGGATACGGTAGTCAGAAAATTGTCTGGATAGGCAACCCTGGAGCTGAGACCTGAAAGATGAAGAACCAGTACCTCAAAGATAGAGAACAAATCCATCACATCAATAAACAGCCTACAATCCACAACGAACAGTCCTAGGGACCACAGAGAATATCAGGAATGTTTAGAACACAGTTCGTTCCCTCAAGAAGTTTCATATCCATTCAGGGAGGTAAATTAACTCACGAAACAAGTTTCATGAAACTGTACAGAATGAAGCAAAAAGCCAGAGGAGCCCTGAAGACAGCGGGAAAGGTGAACTGCTTTGAAGCCTGCAGGTCAGTCACTGTAAGGCCAAGCCAGTCGATTTGGAATTCTGATTCTGCTGCTGCTGCAAAAAGTACATAAGCCATGCCTTTAAGCTTTCCAAAGTAAAAGCTGAAATTTTTCTCATCTTAATTAGTTCACACTTAGAAGGAAATATGAAGGCAATGCTTCCAGGCAGCAGGGTAAACACACTGTTAATTTGCTAGTCTGGAAAACCTAGTCTTCAAATTGCATTTCCTCCACTTAACTAAGTAACTAAGGTTCCTTGACTTCCGGCGCCTGCAGTCTCCTCAGCCATGCTAATTCACAGTTGCTGCTTCCCTCCCACTGACCACATGCTCACCCAGAATCCTCCAGCAGTTTCTGTTTCTGGAACAGCTGAAGAACTGCTGAGTAGAAAGAGCTGCCAGCCAATTAGTCTCCAAACCATCCCGACTCAACTGTATTGTTCTTTCAGTGTCCGGAGCAACTGAAAGTTCTTCAGCTATTTCAGATGTCAGGAACTGAGCAGAGTTTCCCAAATGTTTGTTCACTATAAAGGAGAAGGCCAGGTGGGCCTCTTCCAGCCGAGACTGTGAAGAGAGGGCTGCAAGAGTCCCGTGGTGCTGCCGTCAGATCCACTACGTCTTGTCCCAACTTCCACAGGGCCGCAAGAAAGTAAAGATCAAGCCACCTGTGCCAGCAGGCAGTTAAGGCAAGTTTTTCTCTGTGAATAACTTGGTGGTGTGAAGAGGCTTTTCTGGGATAAAACAAGAGGAAAAGGTACACATGCTTCAAACGGAATGGTCAAAAAAACCCACAAAAAACAGATGGTCTTAAAAGCAAGAAAAGCCTTGACCCTCCCGGCAGCCACTGACCATCTGCGACCAAGGTAAGTTTTCCCACTGACGGTGAACGGCAAACCACCATCAGCACTATCTTCACTGATTCAAGGAAAAACAAAAATGCCAACTAGTACCTTTGGATGAAAAGCCAAGCACAATCATCTATTTTCAATGCAAAACTGTCTATACAAGTCAATTAATGGACCTTGCCTATCATCATCCCACATCCAAATCTAGCCACTGTGACTAAAAAGTATCCATATGATGAGAACTACTCTAAACCAACCATTAGTGGTAAGAGTTTGCCCACCTAGAACCCACTTTCTTCTCCCTTCCACTACACCTATCTGTAAAAGCCAACCCCAAATTCGTCAGTTCCTTAGGACACCTCCTCTTTAACCTCACTGATGGACGGGTTCCATCATTTTGAGCCTTCTCAGCAATGCACACATACTATGGCAAATACACTGCTTTTTAGCTACTTTCAAGACATTTACTTATGCCCTACACCTCTCACAAACATTTGCAGGTAAGAACTCCGATTTTCTCTTAAAAATGCAGCTACCATTCTTTTTTAAATCTCTTCCTCATGCTTAGTATTAAATGCTACACAATAAGAGGGTTTAATACACAAGGGCTTAATTCACTGGAAGGAAACACAGACTTTTATAATAGGAAAAAATATTGCAATGCCAATGTAAAGTATTACACTCATAGTGAAGACATTTTACCATACTTCCTCTTCTCAATGAAAGAGGACAATAAAATTAAAACTGGAAAACACAAACAAAATTCAGCTAAATAACAAGTCACTTCATTCTAATAAACCTGTCTTTTAAAACCCTCCCTACAGCTTCCACCCTGTATGCATTTACGAACACACATACTGGTATACACTATAACATACAAAAGAGGATCATGCCAATTCCAAACCAATAAAAAGGTACCTTTAAAAAGTCACCTTTGTAGGGCTTCCCTGGTGGCGCAGTGGTTGAGAGTCCGCCTGCCGATGCAGGGGACATGGGTTCGTGCCCCGGTCTGGGAAGATCCCACATGCCGCGGAGCGGCTGGGCCCGTGAGCCATGGCCGCTGAGCCTGCGCGTCCGGAGCCTGTGCTCCGCAACGGGAGAGGCCACAACAGTGAGAGGCCCGCGTACCGCCAAAAAAAAAAAAAAAAAAAAGTCATCTTTGTAAAGAGTCCTACTTCTACATCTTACCCTAGGAGAGTCAAACAATGATATCTGCAAGAAGATAATTCATGTTGGTTTAAGATGAGGAACTGTAACTAAACATAACTGAATTCACAAATTTAGTTCTAAGTTATGAAAATATAAGGAAATTTAAAATCTGTTGAAAAATGTTCTTTTCTACAAATGACAACCATATAATCTCTTACATCATTATACTCTGCTTTTAGCATTCTCAATATGTTTTTCCATCTGAGATATGCAGTAAGTCTCCTAATGCCAGAAATGGCTGCAGTGCCTTGGGTCATTACTCCTCAGGAACTGGGTGCATTTGTGGATCTGATTCTGTGTGAACTGTACTACAGTTTCAGACACGTCCAACTGTGGCAGAGATTGCTGGTTGCCTAACTCGACCTCCACTCTCCCCACTTTCCTTAAATAATAGAACCCCTATATTACTGGAACATAGCCAAAACCAACTCCCACCTCCCCTGAAGATCTACATAAACTGAAGTTGTTAGGTAGGGGTACTAGGAAAGCTCTGAAATGGGCCCTCCTCTTTCAGCTGCCTGGCTAGAGTGGAGAACCAGTTTCCCCCAATCCACTGCAGAGTAATACTTTTATAAAAAACACAAATAAAATGGTGTGGCAATGTCAAATGGTTATAAAAGTTTCTAAACGGTTACTTTCTGTACTCAATACGTGGTGGCCTAGTAACAGACAGTTCAGTCCATGGACTACGATTCATATAACACTGGCCTAGAACATGAACCTGACCACTGTAGCTGCAATGGCCATCTGTGACAGTGAGGAAACCCTGAGAATGGAAGCCATGCACTAACGACAACGGTGCAGAGACTGTAGGAAACTAGATACCTGACGATCATGGTCACTCTCTCAACTCTGGATGGCACACCTTGGAAAACACCTTGTTTTATATGAGAATACAGACTTTTTACTACTGTGATTTGGGTTTTTATTATATACAGCCAATCGACATAACAGACACGCCTACATGTGCAGACCACTGCAAAATTTCCAAAGTGCTGTATTACCTCTTTTTATTCTCACATGAGAATAACCCCACTGTGAAGCAAGCAAGACAAAGTATTATCTCGATTTGACAGACAGATGGAAACTAACATTCTAAAACATGAAATAGCTTGCCTGAAGTAACACCTAGGAAGCACTGATAGCAGAACTGAAAACAGACGCCAGCTGCCTGCTCTTTCCATAAGAGCAATCTTCCTCTCAGTGAAGTGAAATTACTTAATCATGATCACAAGCAAAATAAAATAAATGAGCAGGGGTGTGTACTTGCAACAAATTACATAAAGTGTGTATGCCGCTGGGTAGTAAGATACAACAAAAACACCATGGCCAACTAGTGAAGAAAAAAACCAGATTTAACGGCTGTGGTGTACTACTTCATTTGTAACAAAGCATGTGTGAAAAGGAGCTGGAGGGGCAGAAATTACAATTTTATAATAATTTAGCCAGAAATGTAGCAACTGAACTAAGAGCAAATAATACATAGCACATTAGTTTAGGTTATGACAAACCTTCAAACCCTGGTCTCAAATAAAATTTGAAACCCTAATATTCTATCTGGATATGACCAGAATCTGTCAATAAGTAATAATGTTTCTTAAAAACAGTTTGCATAATTATTGAAGGACAGTAATAACAATACTGAACTTTAATATAAACCAGACTTCTGAGATCCACTGTCAATCAAATGAGTTTCCGTACTCTTCCTTCCATGGTGAAGAAAGCCTGGCACAGAGCCATCCACCTCACTTCCCAGGATGCCTTGTGAGCAAAAGCATATTAAAAAGCATATTTAAAAGCTGAAGGGCTTCCCTGGTGACACAGTGGTTAAGAATCCACCTGCCAACACAGGGGACACGGGTTTGGGCCCTGGTCCGGGAGGATCCCATGTACTGCGGAGCAGCTGGGCCCGTGAGCCACAACTACTGAGCCTGCACTCTAGAGCCCGTGAGCCACAATTGCTGAGGTCCACGCGCCTAGAGCCCATGCTCCGCAACAGGAGAGGCCACCACAGTGAGAGAAGCCCGTGCACTGCAACAAAGACCCAATGCAGCCAAAAATGATTAATTTAATTAAAAATTTTTTAAATTCTAAATAAAAAAATAAATAAAAGCTGATGGTTAGGATCAGACATGCCATCTGTGACTGTGGACTAATTTTTATCTGGGTAAGTTTTCTTTGCCTACGTGGCTATCAAACGTTTTATTTCATCAGCAACAAACACTAAAGTTTTTGCCCATATCAATATTTATCTGTTAAATACTAAATCAAACAGAAGCCATACTTTTCAGTACACTAAAGTTTTTGCCCATATCAATATTTATCTGTTAAATACTAAATCAAACAGAAGCCATACTTTTCAGTAAACAGAGATAAAAAGGTTCTTCTGCTGTCTTAAATATTCTGTTGCAATATTTTTTAATTTAAAAAACAAACAAAAGAAGACTCACAAGAAAAATCAGGACATGAATTTCAATGTATTTTATGATGCACATTTACCCTTTCAAAATTTCTCTACAGATATAAACTAATTACCAAAGAAAAAAACAAGCCGAGAAAAACATTTAATTGCTCTTGGTATGTAAACATTATAAAAATCCTCCAGAATCATTAGTGAGAATGAGTTTCTTTCAAGGAATACCTATCTATCAGTGCACCATACAAAAACTATTAAGGTCAGGATGGGGGCGGGGGAGGGAGTTATGGAGAGAGATTAATAAAATATTCACCCCCTCAAAATAACACAGGAAAGAAAACAGGAACTGCCCACTAACCCTGCAAACCACACGCCCCTTACAGAATCATGAAGCCACAGTGAAGTAGGAGAGAAAGCTTTGGAGTGACTCCTTCAGGGGAATAATCCTCAAGAGTTTATACTAGCTCAGGGGTCAGCAAGCTACCGGCCCACAGGCTAGTTCCCAGCCCACCCATTTCTGTAAAGTTTTACCAGAACACAGCAACGCTGTCACATACTGTCTGTGACCAACGTGAGTAGCAGCCACAGAGAAGAAAAAACTAAAAACATTTCCTATCTAGCATTTTACAGAAAAAGCTTGCACCCTATCAGCTACCTGAGTGATAACACAAAATAAGATGCGCTTCTCTGGGAACTGATAGGAATGAGCCTCTTTTTCATAAACACCTTTGTGTATATATATGTAGTTTTTAGTTCATGAGATGTAAAATTTGCATACAAAAAAGCTGACCCAAGCACAAAATGTCTCCAACCAGTATCCCAGACACAAAAGAGCCTGTAACTTAGAAATCTAGTGAACTGCACTGTATTTTATCTCCCTTATAGAGAAAACCCAATATGAATAAGAAAACAAATTTCTCTAATGAATTAACCTTCAGAGATTTATAATTTGGTGTGATGTATCTTTGGAAACAATGATGACACAGAGTATGTGACAGTGCTTAAGTACCTCCCCCACCAAAGACCTGGAGAAATTTCAAGTTCAGTACCCCCAGAGCTCAAAAGCATTATTAAACTCCACAGATGCCCAAGGCGTGCACCAGCAGAAAGAGAAAGCTAACCAAGTTTCACCTCTCACTGCTTCCATGGCAAGTTAAAACAGCAAGCGCTAATCATTTAATTTGTACTGATGCTAATTTTTTAAACAGGCATTTGAATTTTCAAAGAAGTTCATGTTGCTTCTTGTTAAACCAGATCCCTAAAATGATAACCCAAACAATAAGCCAATGAGCAGAAAAAAATACACAGAACTAGAAAACGGAGTAGAATAATAACCAGGGTGTTAAAATTCCATGACGGAAAGATTTAGATACAAAGGCATTTCCCCTGCAATCTCACTGTTACAAGGTTACTGTCAGAGGAGAAGCGTAAGGCCTGCAGCACAGAGTTTCTCAGTCAGATTCACAGCAGAGCCATATATCAAAGTACACAGTCAGGAGACCTGATCAGGACAACAATCAGGTCTGTAAGGCAAGGGAGTTTCACTGTAATTTTATAAATAAACACTTCAGTGGTTTTTTTTTTTATGATCAATCCTGTTGATAGTTTTCTAGTCCATCTTCTGAAAGAACCTATTCCTCTGGCTCAACTCACTGCCTGATATTCAGCAATCACTGTTAGGATAATTACATTTCCTCAAGAAACAGCAGAAAGGCATCATTTCATACAAGCAAGAAATAAGACCAGAGGCTGTCTAGGTCTCAGCCCTTCTGCCTTTCTCCCCAAAATATAAAAGGGCAATGTGTCTCTTTCTTCCAGAGAACGCGATATGCTCAGAACAATTCCAACTGCACTCAAGATAGCTTAATAAAACAAGCTGAAAACTTAAGACTGTGTTCTCAAGATCACCGTGACAGGACACAAGTGTGTATTCTGAAGCCTTCCTCACTGGGGTCATACAGTGTACGGTGAATCAGCCACGCCACCTCTCCTGCGCTCTTGGACAGGCTACCACCCATGTCCTATACTCACTCATTCAACCAGAATGAACTGGATAGAAGCAGGAGCTGCGAATCTGGTCGGGAAACAGGAAACAAACAATTCAAAAAAGCAGCACAACAAAAGATGAGGCCGGGAGGAAAGATGGAACAGAAGAGAAAATAATTAACTATCTGTAGGAGAGTGGCTGCTTACAGCGAGTGGCAGGTGGCACCTGGAGGGCCTGCAGCACATGCACTGTGGAGCTGGGAGGGCGGGGGGCTGCAGTTGTTCAGAAGCAGCATCTCTCTCCCCAGGGAGTCGTGCACCCAGGAGCCGGCCAGAGTCTGCTGGGCCCTGGGGAGCTTTCCCGAGGCAGAGCCTCTCCAGGGCAGCTGTGCGCCCACTGGGGCAGGGTGCCACGCACAGAAGCCACTTCCCACGCCCTGTCACTGAGGTCAGCCATGCTTTCAAAGACCTCTCTCTCTTTCCAGCCTTTCTTCATTAGCTTCCCTTCCCCCACAACCCTCTCCCCTCCACACAAGATAAAGGGATTTTTTTAATCGGATCAGTTTTCCAGGGAAGCAGAAATGTGACTGTACACGGTTCTTTAGCCTCACCTCACGATGCCGCAACAGGGACTAACATCTCTCAACATGGCTTTGTCCAGCTGACCAGGCTCTTTCTGCAGCTGAATAAAAAGATCTTTAGAAACAGTTCTGTCTCCACCAAAATAACACAAATACATCACACCACCAATTCTGGAATACTGAAGCAGAGTCTCATCTCCCTTCAGACAGAATGCAGAAGGGCAGAAGGCTTCAAACCTCATCCAGAAGATTCCAGCTCTACGAGTCCCACGGACAAGTCCCCTTGTGCTTCCACACAACGATGCCCCTGCAGAAGCCCGCCCAGCCTGCTGGACAGCGGCAAAGGACTACTCACAGAAGCTCTTCCTTCTCTTCATTCCCAGCCTTTGTATTCTACTGGGACCACTGACACCACCAGCACTAAAGAGAACGAGGGCTGGTTTCTTTTTTCTCTCCCTGAAGCTCACAGGATGGGGCTGCTTTCTTTTTCAGCTGGTTGGTGGGTGTCAGCCACCTAATTAATACCCCCCTTCTCATTAAAAGCTACCCCTAAAAAGCAAGTCGATCTCTTATATAATTTTCTTCATAAGGAAAGAAGACAAAACTGAGCGTACATTAATCAATGTGTCAGGCTGACGTAATAAGCCAGATGCATTTGATGTTTGCTAAGGTTATCACTAAAATAATCTGTTAGCCACCCACCCACAGCTACAAAAGAGAAAAACAGAACAAAACAAACAAGGTTTTTTTAAAAATGTGTATATGGGCCCAACGCTTTGTTTAATAACTCCAAAAGATACAAAACCACTTAGGCAAAAGTAAGCCACAAATCTATTCAAGAGCATTGTAAAATGCAAGAGAATTATCCAAAGGGCTGCACCGCCGACTGAATAATTTTAAGACAGAATGCCCAGCAAATCTCCCTATATGCTGCCAACAGATCACCAGCAGAGGCAAATCCAGATAATGAAACATTGTAAAAAGGGCCCTTTTTAATAATTTAGCCCATCAAGGAATGAGTATTGATTCTTGTTTTCAGCAGAAGGAGAGTGTTATCTTCAGCTTACAGCTCAGGGACAGCCTCAGGGGATTTAATCACAGTCCCTTTCCTGCCATGCAATCCTTCAGCTGTCACTGTGCAATCTTTGTCATTCTTCATCCATTTCTAGAGAACCCCTGGTCTCAAAGATGTGCCTTCCCTACTTAACCCACAGAAGCCATAGCAGCATTTCAAGTTTTACATATTAAGCCTGTCTGTCTGTCTATTATCATTTGCCAACTGTTCTTCTTCTAAATAATTTTAACAGTTCATCAGATATCTTTGTGAACTTCCATCTTGTTTGTTAACAAATCTACTAAATATCTTAAGATCAGACTGATATTCCATCATAATGGTTAAGTGTGCCGATCGATCTATGGACATGTGCAAACATTTTAATACAACCAAGAAGATGCTACTAAGAGAAGGAAAAACCAGGCAGAAGCAGTATAGGTATCAACCACTCTTTCCCCATTCCAACATGGAAGGATATAAAGTCCCTAAACTTGAGGAAAAATTAACCAAAACAATAAATTTAGTGGTTATACTCAATTTAAGGATATTCCTGCATCTTTATATATTGGAAAAATATTCAAAACCAAAAAAAATTTTAGACTCTAAACAAGCCAGCGATTTCTGATTCAAGTATAAATCAAACTGCTCTCATCCCTGACAGAATGTTCTGCACTCCAGTTACACTATCCTACTACTCCACTAACGTCACTCAACTTCAATTCTGTTGTCGTGGACAACTAGCCCCACCTTCCACTGAGTGTGTGAGACTGGGAGTTGGAGGCAGCCATTTCTGCTGCTCATTTGTCTTTGGATGTGATTCCAAAGCATCCCTCCATGATTCTGTGGATCAAGGTACTGTAATCCCGAGGGCTTCGGCACTCCAAGGTCACCACACGCATCTTCTATTATAGGACACCAAAGCGACTGTACAGCTGCCTTTCTAGGTCCTTCTGCTTTTCCACCCACACTGTAAATTGTTACAAGGCCCTGGGGCAGTGCAGCAGCGGCTCCGTTCCATTCAGGCCTCAAGGAGGTCAGGGCTGTCAGGAGGCTGCAGCCAAGGGCAGCGGCCTCACCAATGACAACACCTCCCTCTCCGTGGCCAATGAGCCACTCTCCTGTTGTAAGATCACAGCAAGTTCCCCTCTAACAAAGACTTAAAGAGCCAAAAACCATCAAATTAAAACAAAAATACAGGGACTTCCCTGGTGGCGCAGTGGTTAAGAATCCGCCTGCCAATGCAGGGGACACGGGTTCCAGCCCTGGTCCGGGAAGATCCCATGTGCCACGGAGCAACTAAGCCCGTGCGCCACAACTACTGAGCCTGTGCTCTAGAGCCCACGAGCCACAACTACTGAGCCCGTGTGCCACAACTACTGAAGCCAACACGCCTAGAGCCTGTGCTCCACAACAAGAGAAGCCACCGCAAGGAAGAGTAGCCCCCACTCACCGCAACTAGAGAAAGCCCACGTGCAGCAACGAAGACCCAACACAGCCAAAAAATAAACAAATAAAAATATTTTTTAAAAAAACATAATAAAACAGCCTCATGCTATGTTAGCTGAAAAACTGATATGCACGTGTGTACAAGGTGTATGCTGTATGCATCCCACAAGCCCACGAGAATTAGAGCAGGTGAGGAAAAAAGTTAAACTTGAGCCATATATTGATATCTAATCACTAAAACAATAACCAGGAATACTCTCCTGATCCCACAACTCTCTCATTTTCAGGAGAAGCAGCAGGCAAAGTGGAAAGACACCCAACAGTCACTTCCTTCTAAAAAATACAAGCATGCATCTTCTGTTTCCCTGCCTAGCACTGGCCAATGTTTCTCTTGACTGTATTAAATGCTACACTTCGTGTTAATGGTCCATTCAGTCACATTTAATGTATTCCTTTTTAAAACGCCCCTCTTTAACTGATTAAAAAGCAATAATAATGTGCTTTTTTCCTATTTTGTAAATGAAGCAAACTATTAATTCAATGGTTAAGAAGCAACTTCTTGGAGCCAAGAACTGCTCTGAGCACTGCAAACAAAAAGATGAGTGAAACACAGTCCCTTGATTTTCTTTTTTTTGTTTTCTTTTTTTTGGGGGGGGAGGCGGTTGGTGTGCTGCACCGCTTGGCTTGTGGGATCTTAGTTCCCCGACCAGGGAATGAACCGTGCTCTCGGCAGTGAAAGCGCTGAGTTCTACCAAATGGGCCGCCAGGGAAGCCCCAACAGCCCCTCGATTTAACATTTTGCCAAAACGACAGATTATGCAGTTGACTCTTCAACAACATTGAACTGTGTGGATCCACTTATATGTGGGGCTTTTTCAATAGATACACAGTCAGCCCTCTGTGTCTGAAGATGTGGAATCCGTGGATACGGAGGGCTGGCTATGGGACGTGAGCATCCACGGATGTTGGCGTCTGAGGCAGGTCCTGGAACCAGTCCCCCAGAGATACCAGGGGGCAATGTATGTACAAAGTAGCCATGCATGTCAGGGATGCTGGCTAACTGTCTCCCTCAGAGAGAAGCAAGAGATGGGGAGGTGGAAGCAGGAGAGGGCTAACTTTTATTTTCATTTCAATGCATATCTTAAATTTTTTAACAGACTCATTTTCTGGATTACCTATTTTATAATTTCATTAAAAGTTTCAAGCTACATGATTTTGACTCTGAATGTTTACATACAATCAAAAACTAAGTAGTACTACTATAATTATCACAAGCTAGTATGTAAACAAGATAAACCCAATATGCCACGGTGGTGCCAGGTAAGGGCGAAGTCACAACATGGTAGCTACACTTAGAGAGGTTTCTCAGTGATAATAACAAAAATGAAATCAAGAGAAGAACTGAGTCACCACAAGGAACCCAGTAATCTAAACACATTATAACCAGCCCCTGGCCCCCAATAATCTAGGCCATAAGCAATCAGTAACAAATTTATGTCACAAGTGACTATTTAATTTCATCAAAACATCATCACCCATTCTATCAAATTAATACTGGTAGTTAAGAGTTTTATTGGTTTTGCAGTTTGGTTTGAATTTATTTATAAATTGTCTCTGAACGCTATATTAGGGATTTAAACATGCAGGTTATACCTAATTTGTGTGTTGGGGGAGGTAGGAAATTAAGTTAAAATGGGAGAACCACAAAAACAAAATTTTTAAGGGCATAAAATACTGAGGTTTAAGAAACATAAGAGGTCCTGGAACTGCACTAAAAGAACTCTACATCCTGCAAAGGACAGGATCGGATCTGCAACTGTAACAGTCACTGGTGGCAGACTTCCATGTACTAAAGCTGGCTGCCCATAAGATATCCCGGGGAGTGCTTGGAAAAACTGTGGATTCCTGGGCTTCACTCCAGAACTACTGAAGTAATATTCTGGCTTTAAAAGTGAGGAAACTGAGGAGCAGAGAGATGAAGTAACTTGATCACTAGTAACTGTTGCCAACATGAATCAAACCAACACCATTATTTCAGCAGTAAAAATGTGTATTTTTTTAACCACGTCCATGATCTATTACTTCTAAGCAGCTTTTCTCTCCTCTGGAGCGTAAAAATGGAACAAAACACCATTACAGGTTTTTCCTCTTTCTACAAAAATAATGAAAATTCATTAAGTCCCTGGTGTTGCTAAAAATGAAAAACACCCTGAGGGCTCAACTGTTCTGAGGGCCTCCTCCTCACCCACCTCTCCCTCCCTCCCTCCCTCCCTCCCTCCCTCCCTCTCTCTCTCTCTCTCTCCCCTCTCCCTCCCTCCTTCCCTCCTTCCCTTCCTTCTCTTCCTCCCTTCCTCCCTCCCTCTCTTTCTTCCACTTGACTCAAAAATCCCACCTTTGAGTTAATGGTAGGTGAATTCTGATCTATTTCTCAAAGACAGAGTTTGAGGGGAAAAAGAAAAAGAAGTGCATTCCACAATCACCACAGTGATTCAGGCAAAAAATAAAACAGGTGCTAATATTAGTGGGTGAAAAATTGATGACAATCAGGGTATTTACAAGTTCTCAAAGTTTCCCCCCACCAATTACTTATTAATTACAAAGGGAAAGTTAGTAACTTATCCAAGTGATCCAAGTTGCTGTCACCAACAATGTGACAAATTGGTAACCGTGTCCTCTAATGTAAGGCACTTAGGACACAATACCACTAATATAACAGCCCTGCCTAAAATGCATAACCTTCAGCTAATAACTAGGAAGCAGCAAACTACAAAAAACCCAACTGCACTCTTCCAAAACATGTCAATGTCGTCAAAGACAAAGAAAGGCTAAGGAACTGTTCCAGATTAAAGGAGACCAAAGGGACATGGTAAATAGATGTGTGATGCTGGTTTGGATACTAGGCCAGAAAAACAAATTGCTACAGAGGGTATCATTGGGATCTGTGACAAAATGTGGATGTCTATAGATTCGATTAGTATTGTGGTGCTGTTTGACCTCCTGATTTTGATAACTATATAGTGGCTATATAAATGAATGCCCTTGTTCTTACAAAATATACACCTAAGTATTTAGGAGTAAACAGTCAAGATGTCTGCATTTTACACTCAGTTCAGAGCAATGGAATAGATTAGCGAGCCCAGAAACAGACCCACATAAAAGAGAGTCAACTGACAAAGGAGCAAAGGCAATGCAATAGAGAAAAGATAATTTTTTCAACAAATGGTGCTGAACAACTGGATACCTACATGCCCTCCCCCGCCGCCCACACAAAAAAAAGAACCTAGACACAAAAATCAACTCAGAATGGATCACAGACCTAAATGTAAGATGCAAAACTATAAAACGCTGGAAGAAGATAACACAGAATGAAATACGAATGGCTTTGGGTTTGGAGATCACTTTTCAGATTCAATACTAAAGGCACAATCCACGAAGGAACAGAGAACTGATAAGCTGGATTCGTTAAAATGAAAAACCTCTGCTCTGTAAAAGACACTGTCAAGAAAAGAAAAGGACAAACCACAGACTAGGAGAAAATATTTGCAAAAGACACATCTGATAAAGAACTGTCATGCAAAATACACAAAGAGCTCTTAACGCTCAACATGAAGAAAATAAACAGCCTGATTTGAAAATGGGCCAGAGCCCCTAAGAAAAGATACTCCACATAGTATGTCATCAGGAAAATGCAAATTCAAACAACAGCGAAATACCACTAACAAGCCTAACAGGATGGCCAAAATCCAGAACACTGACAACACCAAATGCTGGTGAGGATGTGGAGCAACAGGAACTTTTCATTCACTGCTGGTGGGAACGCAGACTGGTAAGGCTAACTTTGGGAAACACTTTGGTTGTTTCTTAGAAAAGTAAACACACTCTTACCATACAATCCTGCAATGAGGCTCCCGAAGGAGTTGAAAACTTACGTCCACGCAATAACCTGCTATAATGGATGTTACAGCAGCTTTATTCATAATTGCTAAAACCTGGAGGAACAAAGGTAGCTTTCAGTGGGTGAAAGGATAAACAAACTGTGGTACATCCAAACAACGGAATATTATTCAGTGTGAAATATTATTCAACTGTTACGCCATGAAAAGACATGGAGGAATCTTAAGTGCATACTACTAAGTGAAAGAAGCCAATCTGAAAAGGTTACATATTGTATGATTCAAACTATATGACATTCTGCAAAAGGCAAAACTATGGAGAGAGCAAAGAGATCAGTGGTTGCCAGGGGTCAGAAGGAAGGGAGGGATGAATAGGCAAAGCACAGAGGATTTTTAGGGCAGGGAAACTACTCGGTATGGAGCTCTAATAGTGGATACACGGCATTAGAAACTTGTCCAAACCCAAAGAACGTACAACACACTGAAAGTGAACCCTAAGTAAACTGTGCACTTTGGATGATAAGGATGTGATAATGACCCATGGATTCATCAACTGTAATATATGTACCACTCTGGTTTTGCTAATGGGAGAGGCTATTCATGTATAGGGGTAGGAGGTATATGGGAAATCTCTGTGCCTTCCACTCAATTTTTGCTGTGATCCTAAAACTGCTCTAAAAAATGAAGTCTATTTACAAAGAAAAGAAAGGAAAAAAATGACAAGTACCTGACATTCGATCTAACTGTACAACAGGAGATCAAAGATAAAAACAGAAAATGCCAACTTCCAGGCATTAGGTAGGCATTACAATTTCTAGACCCTGGAAAGGATCGATTAACCTTAGGTATATTACTTAATCTTGACCCCAGGCCCTTAGAAAAACTGAAGGCCTTGATAGTTATAAGAGATACTGTCACTAAAAATACTATGAGGTCCTAAAAGGAGGTATAACACACAAAGTTTAAGCTAAACAAAACTGCAAGCTCTACACCTCCATGTGCTGAAATTTCTTTGGCAATTTATATTAATAAAACTGATTCTGGAGAACTTGTAAAGCCTGGGAACTCCACATATTTGCTTAGGTATTTTTCAAACAGTACGAAACAGCCCTAAAAAGGCAAAGTGGAAGGGCCTAACAGTGCCTGTAAGTAATGAAGGATGATGCATTATCCCTGAAAGAAGGGAAAGCTCAACAAAACCTAAACGTAATCATTAGGCTTCATACAGATCTATGGTAACAAAAAGACTGCTTAAAACAGTAGGCCGTTTTTTAAAATCATAAGGTTATTCAAATCTACGTTCTGAAAAATGCGGCTTGATGTCCCTTCTGTAAAAAAAAAAAAAAAAAAAAAAAAAAAAAAAAAAGGAGCAGATGAATATAATGGAAGGTGGCTGACATCCAAATTAGCGGACATCCAGCTTCTGAGGGCGAGCAGCCTGTGAGAACAACTTCTCCAAAGGAAAGGAATTCACCTGGAAGCAGGTTATATGCTCGCTAATACTAATACTGGTCAACTGGGTGTTTTAAGAATTTTTTAAACTTGCTACATTAAAATTCAACAGCTATGAATTATCTTTCATTTAGGGTAGATGGATTAATCCCTAAATTAATATAGCACCTGTATTGGCAATTCTTCTGAAAATCAGATAAAAGCCAATGGTTATTTTTGGCATATTTAGTGGCAGTTGGGGAAGCTACAGTAAACTCTGAAAAAAGCGGGATATCCTCAAAACCTCCTGTAGAGCTACAGAGGCAACAAGATGACAGTTCTTTATAAGCACCAAGCAGGTAAGAAATATAATTAACTTAACTTTTAAGACAGCATTTTATAATAAATGTTCGCTTTTAATTATTAAATGGTACCAAAAGTCCCAAGTATGAGAAGTACCAGTGTTAGAAATTATACTTTAAAATGATAAATGCCTTACGTAAGCAAAAAATAGTACTGTTTTAACAGTGGCTTGAGACTCAGTCAAAAAGTTTAAACTAGATTATTAGGCAAAGTATTCTTAGCTTCTAAAGAAATAAATGGTGTTATCACATGGGCTGGCTCTAAGAACACGCAACGGTCAAGGAAGGAAGCAAGGAGCAATGGGAAGAACACCAACCAGAGACCCAAGAGACCTGGGCCTGAGCAGCGCCACATGAAGCCGGGGTTTGGGGTCAGCCACTGGACCCCGGCTTCCTGCTCTGTGTTGGTGAAGTAGGTCTGTCTAGATCAGGGGACTGGATTTATCCCAAGGGAGATGCAAAGCCCAATTTCTCACACGCACGAAGTTTTATCTGAAACAAATGCGGACTAACACACACACAGGCGGCAAGGGTCATTTTTCAAACGTACACAGATGCTGTTGAGTGAAAAGGGAGCTCATCGTTGGGGTCTGAAGTCAGACATTTTTTTAAACAAAAGAACAGTAAAGATAGGACCACCACAAGTGCTAACAGGAAAACAAAACTCACCAATACTAAACAGGGTTCCCACACCAAGCTGTTAACACCACCGTCCATCTATTCAGGGGAAAGGCCAGCCTGTAAAACCCTCAGTGGCAGAAGCCTTCTACTCTCCAAAGTGAATGAGCAGCAAGCATGTCAGCTGAGGAACTCACTTAGTAAAGTGAAGGCAAAGGGGCATCGAGACAGGGGTCACCCAGGCAGTACAAAGTCAGCCAGGGGCACAACCAAGATTACACACGGCCAGGTGAGTTCCTGAGTTAAACCTCAGTCCTGCCAGATTTTTATACAAAGGCAAGATTTCATATGAACACAAACCTCAAGTTTTCTCACATACAAAATGAAATAAATATCACAGACTGTTGTGGAGATCAAACGGGTTAAGCTACGTGAAAAGAGTAGCAGTGTGCCTAGGCACAAAGTAAATGTTCCACGTTAGTTTACTTCCTTAACAGCTAGCTGATTTGAGGGGTGTGTGTTTGTTTTATCAGGGTTTTAATTATAGCCTTTACTTGGAAAATAGCCTCAATTAAAGAAAAATTTTAAATATTTATATAATTTTAACAGTTACTTTCCTGATTTGAGGTTTTAAGTGACCCACCTCAAGAGGCTTTAGAGAATAGCAGTTTTTAAACTTAATTTTTAAATTTTTTTCAACATTTTAGGAATCTACTGATTATCATCCATGGTTGAAAAGTATATATTCTCTCCAGGAAATTGCACGTACGTATAAGACTTTGCAAGAGATTTCAGAAAGTTCATAGGCGCTGCTCTTAAACTCAAGGAGACCACCTAGGGGCCTATGGGCTTCAGATTAAGAATGTCCAGAAAACTAATAAATTATTTAAACCTGATTAATTTAAACCTGATTAATTGTACCCGTTGTTTAATTATTTAAACAACAAAACCCACTGTGATAAGAGATAATGCTTAAGGAATGTTTATTATATGCCTGCATCACACTAAGCAATCTAATGAATTACTTTATTCACCTTTGTAACAACCCTTTGAGGTAAACAGTAGTGGTGTGCCCATTTTAGAGGTGAGAAAACTAAGGGTTAGAAAGGTTGATTAACGCATCCTATGTTACACAGGAACTCATGGAGAGAAAAAAATGTTCTCTAAAGGATAATATCCCAAAAACAAAACCAGTCGTTAAAAAAATAATGACTTGGTTCAATCATTCACCAAAGAACATTTGGGCTCTTTCCAGTATTTTTCTATTGTAAATAAAGCTGCTATGAACATTTTTTAATGACTTAAATAAAATAGCTCGACCCACTACTGCAATGTTGTCTTATTTATATATGTTAGCCACTCCACAGAGGTCTTAAACACACAAAAAGATACGACTGAAAAATAAAAATGCTAACTAACTAAATACCCAAGTGAGGAGTACTGATTTTTTACTGAGGAGAGGATGGGTGCACCCAACAAGCATTCCAGCCCGCAGAGCCACATTCATGACAGTGGAAATTAATGTGCATTTTTTTTTTTTTTTTTTTTTTTTTTTTTTTTTTTGCGGTACGCGGGCCTCTCACTGTTGTGGCCTCTCCCGCTGCGGAGCACAGGCTCCGGATGCCCAGGCTCAGCGGCCAGAGCTCACGGGCCCAGCTGCTCCGCGGCACGTGGGATCCTCCCGGCCCAGGGCACGAACCCGTGTCCCCTGCATCGGCAGGCGGACTCTCAACCACTGCGCCACCAGGGAAGCCCTAATGTGCATTTTAAATCCCCTTTAAATGGCTGCACCTTCTCTGCTCTGGACAGAGCCTCTGTCACGCCAATTAAACCCCCTGATACTGGGAATAGCTGGGGGTGCGGGATGATCTCTGTCCAGTCTGGGGAGGATCTGGGCAATGTTTTCTTTGCCTTCTCACCTCCCTCCCACCAACTACCAGTAAATCAGTCATTTTTGCTAGAAGACATCAAAGCTAACAGATTCTCGGGAACAAGTAAAAATGTTGCCCTTCTAGCACAAATACTTTTAAAATGAACAGATAAAAAATTAATAAAATTAAATCTTATGAGTTGATGCCATCATTTGTATACAGAGATCACATATACCTGAATATGCAAAGAAAGTTAAATTATGATGCAATCAATGCTATCCTATAAAAACGAAATTAACAAAAACAGTCTATTAGGGAAGACATCTGGTGTATCACGGCAGGAAACGTTAATGATATTGTCTGCAACCCTGTAATCAATTTTTTCTCCCAGTAGCTCTCTCATTACACTGTATTAGATGTGTGTGCCTGCAGGATTTATGAGAGCTCCACACATGGAGGGGAGCTTTGCCAACTGGATCCAATTCAGACCCAGCTCAAATGACTTTGGCAGCATGAAGCGTTGTTAAAGAACAATCAATACGTTAGCTTTATGCAGCATCATCCTGACTGAAAGAAGATTTATCATCGTACTACAGAATCTTCTCCAACCTACATATGATGGTATCTGAGTATACCACCCATTATGAACTTATTTAAATCCCTAGTGGACACAATATTTTTACTGCTAAAATAAATAAATACTCGTCATCACTAATGCTAATATAAAAAGTTTACTACATATCAATTATGGGCAAAACTTTAAATCCATTCAGCAAATCCTGGTTAGTAGGTATTGCAGTAAATGAAACAGTCTAACAATGACATTGACACTGATTAGAGAATAAAGATAATATTGGCCTGAAAGATAAAAGCCATTTCTCTCTCTCTCTCTCTCTCTCTCACACACACACACACACACACACACACACACACACACACACACACACACACACACACACACACGATGGTAACTGGTAAAGCCTGAAGCTTTTGAAGTATGCAGTCAAGTTGGGACTCTGCTAATTTGTCCCTTAAGATGTCAATATCTCTCCAGGGATTAAAATTAGATTTTTATCCACTACATTGGGTTTTATCTTCCATTGTGAATGGCTATTACATCAAGACTTCCAAGGCTTCCATAATGTGAACCTTTTTCTCTGGTCTAATTCTTGATAAATTACAGTGGCAACTAACTAAACATGAAAATGTTGTGACAATTATTCCTGATTTTATTACAATTATTAATGTCCCATCTCCATTGTCTTGGTCCTCTTCATCTTATGCATGGATGACAGTCCTAGCCACCTAATTGGAACTTTTACAGTCTTTCCCCACTCTACACTCTACCCAATGACTCTTCTTAAGCAGTGATCTGCAGATCGGCCTGCCTGGAATAAAAAAGCCTGCAAAGGCTCTCTTCGGCCTAGTACATAAAATATCACCTTGTCTAACCTTTCAGACCCTCAATGATCCGGCCCCATTTTGTATCCCCACCTCTGCCTCCCAGGACCCACTAACCTGTGCTCTTCTTTGACGTCCTGCGGCATCTTCTCACAACTCCCAGCTTCACCAGGCTCACTGCCTACGTTGCTTATAGGGACACGCCGACACGTACACCTGGCGAGCTCCTCTACTCTGCCTGCCCACGTGTTACTGGTGTACCAAAAACACACCCGGCTCCTCAGTACATAGCTACCTTCCCAAAACTTTCCCAAGTGCTGCTACAGGCCATTGGGAGCGCTCTCTTTTCCTAGTCTCAAGATACTAATATGCTTCACGGCAAGTGAACAAGTCGTTGCATATTGCCGGTATCTGGATCTGTGCATGCATGTACGATGGCTATTCTCTTGTGTTATTTCCTATTCAAGCATGAGTTTGAGCCCCAGGGTCAGATCAGGTAAAACAAGGGAAAGACAGGTCTTAACCTTCTTCAGTGACTAACAGCGGTCAATCAGAACAATGAACACCTGTTCTTCAGAAAACATTAGCATTAAATCCTCAGGAAGGAAGGAAAATGAAGACAGGTGTGTACACCGAGCTTCCAGAAAAGGTGAGGCACACGGCACCAAAGTAACCCTCGTGGATCACTAACACCAGGCCCTGTGCTCCAGGGGACAAAGCGCTGAAGACACTGCATCCTGCTTCACCTCTCGGAACGCCCCACATCGTCACCAGGTAACAGAGGATGTGCCGGGGTACAGCTGAAAGCACTCCATCTACCCCCCGCAACCCAAGCCTTTCAGAACGTTTATTCTGTATCCGGCCCTGCAGAAAAGCCCAGCTACCTCTGAGCCATACTCTACCGAAGGTCACCCGAGAGGGCAGCAGCCCGAACAGTTTAGACTCACGGGCCACAAGTCCCGGTGATCCTGGGGAAAGGCGCAGTCCGCACGCGGACTCAGACTTACCCCCTTTTCCCCTATTTCAGTCGCCAACGTCCATACTCGCTGCTGATTGCCAGCTCCTGCTCCTTGCAGCGGCCCAGCATGCTCTCTGCTGGTGCCAACACCCCTCCACCACCAAGCCCCCCGGCTTCTGGCACTGTCCTAGAGGGGTAAGGCAAGTCCCGTATTTTGCTTCCTCTGTGCGTGTACTTGTTACTCCTTTAAGAACACATACGATACAGCACATTTTTAAAGGGGCTCTGGGGAGGGAGGTGATATGCCTATTTTATACCCTGTGGGATATAAAATATTGATAGCTTTTAAAAACGGGATTCTCCTTACCCCTACAGGCCCTCTCCCGGCTTCAGAAAGATGCTGTGGCGGCTGTGCTGCCACCGGCAGAGAGCATGCTGGGGGGTCGCACAAAGCAGGAGGTGGAGATCTGCAACAGGCCTGGGAGTTGTGGACCTAAAAGAGAAAAAAGTTTTAAGTTAACAGGCCCAATGTCCTCTCATACCCTGGTTACTAGGGGCACTCAGCACACAAGCAGGCAGCTGCACAAATCCTTTAGCAGGTGGCCTCTGAAGTCTCAGCGAATCTGTTCTGCCACTAAAGTTAAACTCCGCTCATCAGTCAGAGCTGCTTCCTTTCTCCAGCGTGAACATATGACCCTCTGGCTCCACACTCTCAGTGTGGGCCTGTCATAAAGCGGTATGGTGTGTGCCCCTCAAAATAACCAAGTTAAGATGTGACACAGTGTCAAAGCACCGTGACAGTGGCATGCTTTGCTTATAATAAAAACAAAAATGCAATGGTGTCAGATAAACATGACTATACAATAAACCACCAGTGGACAAACTGAGCTTTCAGAAGAGTTTCTAAGGAGAGATGCCAGAGGCATAGGACATGTACTTTAGAAGGAAATGCTCAAGGTACTGGGGGCAGGGGGCCTCAAAGAAAGATCCTACCATTTTCTCAAAGTCCTAGTTTAATTTTGTAAAGCTAAAGATAAGGTAAGATACAAAGGCTTAACACCAGAGGGAAAAGAAGACACCATTCAAACAAGCTTTAATTTACTCACAAGGTAAATGTAATGAGCAGACTGGAGCATAAAGTTCAAGAAAGACATTATTTCTTTTAGGGGCAAAATCAGTTTGGTATGTACCGTATGTCTTTTTTTTTTTAAAGAAACTTTTAAAACATTTAAAACCAGCAAAAGATTAAAGAGCACCTTCTGAAAGCCAGCACAGTCCTGATAAGTATCAAAAAAGATACTTCAGATCATAGTCTGAATATGTCTCTTTTCAAAAACTCTAGGGAGTACGTAACATTTCCAAAAACCTAACCAATCCAATTTCATGTTGTTTTTAATGAACTAAAAACCCCATAAAATCCAAATACTTATGTGAATTTCTGTTCTTAAGATGGTTTTTAAATTACAGATAAGCAAACTTTTCATATTAAATCATTTTTAGGGAGTCCTGATACATATAATTAATTTCGAAAAGCTAAGAATCACTCTCTAACAGCTTCCTGTGGTCCAAGGTTTTAATATGCTCCATCAACTACTTATTTTCTTTTTATGTCTCTCTGAAAACAAACAAAAAAGATAAATCCCAAGAAAAAGAGCTAATCTTGGGCATGTCTTTATCATGATGCTTTTCTTTTCTGTTCTTTTCTTTCTCTACAGACGACCCTCTAGAGCATCCCAGGCTCCCACACTATATATGCTTTCTGTGCGGCCAGTCTCTCACTCCCACTGCCCCCACGGACAGTAAATATACGTGACCTGCATGGACAGCAAGTGTTAGTAGCCATAGCCTTCTCCACCACACACCTCCCACCTCCCCATACCAGCACTGCAAACTTCTAATCAAAGATTCAACTGTGCACTGGAATGTACAGTATACTCAAGATCTTTTAATATAAGCATCAAATAAAAATGAACCTGTGGTTAATCTCTTGCACTAGGAGTTAATCAGACCACTCAAATCCTTATTCATTCAAATCAAGGGTTTTAAACAGAAAGACACTTGGCGAAGCATTTCTAAGCATGTTGGCATTACTTAATGTGCAAAAGTTCAAGTAATTATTAAAACATTTTAAACATGAAAAAAAGGCATCATTTCAAAGCATTTCATTATTCTTACTTATGAGTCAGAAAACGCTGACAGTATCTCAGTTGCCCTAATTTTCTTTCGTTTCTTCTAATGGATTTTTTCTTCTATAATTTTGAGTTGGTCCTTAACACAAACGATCACATATACACAAATTACAAATTTCCAGTTCTAAGAGAGTTGGAATGACAAGATTTTACCAGTATTCTTGCACAGTAGCTCTCTGCAAATATCAGATTGTCTCAAACTTTCTTAAGTTCCTTTTTTAAAAATATCAGAATACCTAGAGTTTTCTGCAGTGAAAAATTTTTACATATAGAGAACAGGTTTACTCTTAAAATAACATTTTTAGATAAACAGTTTATGGAAGTAAATATAATTAAACTTTTTAAGTGATTTCTTAGAGTCCTAAAATCCAAATAAATTAGGAGAAAATGAATTACCCAACTTTACAGTAATCATGAACCATTAAAACTTTAAATACCACGTGGCCTACGATGACTGTCAGTCATGACTGAAAACAGACCACTGAGAAGCTAAGGAAATGGAACCAATGAGATGTTCTGAGATTACTTATTCCCAAAGCCTCGCTTTGATTTTCACTTGTGTCACCACTTCCTTCCACTTACAAATTGACACTCGTATCATGCGAAGAGGCTGTGGTGATTCAAAATAACTTTCAACATGATTGTCCTATAACTGGGGTGGAGGTGGGGGGCAGGCACAGCAGATACCCAACAACGCGGCATCTGACTATGCCCATCAAACTCAGGGCGAAGCGACAGCATCCCACTCTTAAAATTATAAACTTCAAATTCCAACATGAAAAGGACATTTAATCCTTGCACATATATGTATTATTGGTGGGTTACTCCAAACACAGCATGGAGGAAGCTCAATACCCCATTATAGTTTATCACAATGCTTACTGATGGCAACTAAGCAACCACGACCTTTATTTTAAACAAAGAAGGTGGGGGTAGGGGAAGGCGTGGCCTTTAGAAGAATACTCTAGCACCAAGTCAGTAATTCAAACCTTTTCCCTTTCTTTTTTTAAAAAATTGAAGTATATACAACGTACAATATTATATAAGATACAGGTATACAATATAGTGATTCACAGTTTTTAAAGATTATAGTCCATTTCCAGTTACTATAGAATATTCGGTATATCCCGTGTTGTACAATATATCCTTGTACCTTATGTTACACATAATAGTTTGTACCTCTTAATCCCCTACCCCTATCTTGCCCCTCCTCTCTTCCCTCTCCCCACTGATACACTAATTTGTTCTCTATATCTGTAAGTCTGTTTCTTTTTTTTAATTATAGTCACTAGTTTGTTGTATTTTTTAGATTCCACACTGAAGTGATATCACACAGTGCTTGTCTTTCTCTGTCTGACTTACTTCACTTAGCAAAGTACCCTCCAAGTCCATTCATGTTGTTGCAAATGGCAAAATTTCCTTCTTTTTTCCAACTTTTTCTTGACCTAGAAATCACTGTATAAGAGCACCGTCCCACCGATGCACCCACTCCTGACAGGTGAGGACAATTAAACTAACAAAAAGGAACAACTCTTTAAAGAACTGTCTCTGCTGTACTTTCCACTAAGTAAGATGTACCTCCTCACTCTATAAACTGAAAACACTTGATAACAAACTTCAAAGTCTTCACTTCATTATCCAACACTACACTCAAGTCACAAAGCTGTAACCAAGTGGTACTGACCTTTTTACAGGGAATGAACAAAGAGGGTAAAGAGAAAAAGAAACTACAAATAGACTCAATTCTGCAGGCCTAATGTGAGGGACTATAAAAAACCAAAAGAGAAAACAGCTACTGTTTCACACAGAAACAAATCATCACATCCTATGGCATTTTTCATATCAGCTGGCCTTCTCTGGGATGTTTACATATAGACTAAGCCCTCGTTTATCTTTGCTAAAAGTCAGTGACATAGAAAATTCAAAACAGAATAATGCCTAAAGAATGTTATGACTTTGGCTACACTTACATAAACTTCCTGAAGAAAATTAAAACTGAGGTTGAACGTATTTTTAGAATTTTATTATTTAAATATATAAAATACTACACATTGCAGGCTAACTAAAGGTAAAGAAGCAGATCTCTTTGGCCTGTTTAATAAACGGAAGGTTAATTTGTAGTTAATGCATGGACTGTATCAAACTACTACTAAAGATTTTTGAAAACTTTATCCAGTCAATTTTTTCCACTGAAATGTAACTTCATTCAATACTCAGTAAATATTTAGTATGGATCTTATATGGGCAATGTATTTATACATCAATGAATAAAACAGACGTGGTGGTAACTGCCTTTACAAAGCTTAAACCTAGAGCGCCAACTAAATGTCAACGTCACGATCATCCCATGGCCCAGGCACTGCACTATCCACTTTGTAGGCTTGATCTGTTAATCTAAAAACAACCCAGCTTCAAGGTAGGTGCTTTATATCCCAACTTCATAGTTAAGTACAGCAAGGTTAGGAGGATTTAGTGTCTTGCCCAAGGTCATGGAAGATAGCAACTGATGGAACAGACCAGCTGATGTCAAATTCCAGCTCCCAACCCATGCACTCTACCATCCCCCAACTCAGTCCCAGAATCACATCTAAAATTCTGAATTAGCCATGTTCAAATTAATGCAGATTTCCTGCCCCCCACCCCAAAAAGTTTTCAATACAAGGCTGACCTAACATTAAAATGCCCATTTCCTGAATGCCCATACACCATACATTCTGTGCTGAGTGGTCACATCAACCAAGCTGGGATTAAATAACTGTGGTGTATAATACATAAATGCTAATTAACTCATTGTGTGTACATACATATGTACACAAGAGTGCATGTTAACGAAACCTCCCTTATCTCCCAGCATTATCTATGTAAAGGTCTCTAACAAAAAAACCGAGAAGGTATGGTTACTTATTCTCAGTAAGTTTTCATTTTAAAGAAGGAAAAGCAGCTTCTTGCTTTCAATACACTTCTGAGAAACTCAATTTGGTGGAAAGAAGGCAATTTCAACAGTAAGTGGAACCTAAGCTGAAGCCCCTGATTGCTGCACTGGGGTAACCAGCCTTTGCGTAGGGTTACAGGTACAGACCAGGAACTGGAAGGAAACTCCAAATGTTCCTCCCCCAGCTGCTCACATTCGACTGTGAAACGAAGAGGTGTACACGGCGCTGCACCTTAACGAGCTCGGCCCCCCACTCACAGCAGCAATGGAGATGTGCCTTCACCAAGGTAACAAGTGGCAGGTGCCCTCCACTACTCCACGTTCAAAGTCAGCACCGAGAATGTATGCTGTTAGGGACAGAAACGACACAAGACCACATGCATCCGTGCAGGGCAGTGACAACACACTGAGCCCTAAAAGGTCAACTGGAAATAGCCTAACATCACCAAAGACATATCCCCAACTCTAAGGAATCTCAGGTTTAATTTTAAAGACAATTACATTTTAATAGGCCAAATAGGAGCAAAAACGAATCAATGCTATCTGCTCAAAATAATATTTGTAATAATTGCCTATCCTACCTGAAAATTCATTTCATGTAACAGCTAAAGAATTGATAATTATATAACTCAAGGAAACAAACATCATATTTTTTCTATTTAACAAACGAAAGAAATTCATTAGGAATCCACACAGAATTCCCATGCAGAGTATTAGAGGAATGGCTTCAACTACTTATCTGTGAATGAAGAATTAGGTACGAAGCACCACTATTAGAGCCAGACAAGGAACAAGGATCCTTGGTGTTATGCTGAATGGAAACCACTAATCTCAATAATCTCCTTGTTAGGCATTCTCAGAAGCCATGATTATTTCTAGATAGCAAATTAATTCTATTATGCTAAGGCCTGGACTTCTATAAAAATGGAATCTTACTGTTTTTTAGTAAAAGTAAGGAACCTTTCTCTTAGGACATTACGTGAATGGCTTCCTCCACATCAGTCCTACTCAGTGTTCCCCAAAGAGGGCTGACATCCAGTAACACCACAGCCACTGTCTGTCCAATCACAACCTAAGATCACTGAGGGAAGGAACTATACCTTACATTCTTCAGTCCCCCTCATGGTGCTGCGCTCAACAAAGAACACACCGTAGGCTTTTAACAAATGCCTGTCGAAGGCACTGGTGATAACCCAAGACGCTCCTAACTGCACTCTGGGATATACTGCTCCGTGGTGACAGTGCCTCATTCGGGAACAAAACCCTCAAAGCAAACACAGTGACCTAGAAAAGCTATGGGAGCACAGCACATGCAGATGTGATCGCAGGCTCTTTCAGTTATGGTTACTAGAGATCTGCTCAAGCTGGCCCAAGAAAAGAGCCCCCTACTCAGAAGAGACAATAAGGAGAATCTAAGAATCCAACGGGAAGAAGCACCAATACAGCAGGACTCGAGGAGAGCACTCGTGCTCGCTCGCTCTCTCGCTCTCTCCCCCCCATCTCCCTCTCTCTCTCTCTCTGTCCCTCTCTCCCTCTCTCTCCCTCCCTCTCTCTCTCCGCCCCCTCTCTCTCCCTCTCTCTTTCCCTCTCTCCCCCTCTCCTCCTCTCCCTCTCTCTCCCCCCTCCCCCTCTCCCTCTCTTTCCCTCTCTCCCTCTCTCTCCCTCTCCCTCTCTCCCTCTCTCTCTCCCTCCCTCCCTCTCTCTCTCTCTCTCTCTCTCTCTCTCTCTCTCTCTCTCTCTCGCTCTCGCTCTCGCTCTCGCTCTCTGCACAGCTGCTCCAACCCTCTGCTTCTCCCAGCTTCCTGCCCTTCCTGTTCACCCAGTGCCTCTGACAGTCCCAAAACACATCTTGTTCTCAAAACTCACCATGCTAAAAGGACTGATTCTAATTTATGGTATAAACCAAGAAATACATCTCTCAGTTAAACCTCAAACCATAAAAAGATAAAATACATAATTAATCAACAACATGTCAAAGCTATTCGGTTTTTGTTTTCCACTGTTCCGCTTGCCATGCATGGTATTTGCTGTGGGCAAAACCAACTCCAATTTCTTCTTTTTGAAATCTTGCAAAGAAACAAAGAACATTTCCTTCTGTTCATCTTTTCCCCTTCTAGGTTAAGCTGAAGGAAAAGACGTCTATGATTATTCTTATCTATTACGTTATCTTTTTATAAGTAGTATTGAGAAACAAGGAAAGAAAGTGGGTATCCAGACAATCAACATATTCCTTCCAGGAGCAAATATTTCTTCAACATCCCTGTTATTCTTACACAAAAACTGTAAATACACGCTGAATACAGAAATCAAACAAAAACATCTGACATAGCAATATGTGACTTAGAAAAAGGTATCTAAACCTATAGCACCCCACTTCCCACGCTGTTTCTGCAGACAGCTTTAATGTGCTGTACTAGACCAATCTTGATGACATAAGTTTCAGCTTTCATTGCTGTTAATACCCTGAGCAATTACTGTAGCTCAGCAGGAACCTCTGCCCCAACAGCAACTATCACATTGTAATCAGCATTTCCTAAGAGACGCCATTCAAACACGAAGGCACCTGCTAACGTGGAAAAATTGTACAAAAGGGGCTCAGACTCTAATAGGTAAAAGGAAAATCTTTGCAGTTTTATTTCACAGCTGTATATCTTTTCCATGGTGCAGTGGTATTATATCTGGTAAAAATCACACACAAAGACAACGAGCAGGGAAAGAGCAGTAGTAGGACCACTAGCAAAAGAAAACTCTTCAGGAAACAAGGCCACCGCCCAGACTTGCAGATGTCAGTGCAGCAGCTGTAAAAAACAACCTTTGGAAGGCAACATATAATAAATAGCAAAGACCTCTAAAGAATGGTAAAACCTCATGTTGACATAAAATCTGAGCAGAAAGCATGTGATTTACAAGATTAAACCGCAAGGCCACCTTGTAAAACTAGAAGGTAAAAGCAGCCTACCAAGAATAAAGAAATCTTAGCAGTAAATGGCCCATTTTACTTTCTTTTAAAGTAGCAAAAAGCATGTTATTACTTACGTGATAATTTTTGAACAAAGAAAAAGAAATGGCACGCAACTTTTTTTTTTACTAATGGGACATTTGGAGTCGTTTAGAATGCATTAAAAAAAAAAAAACCACTAAGGAGGGCTTCCCTGGTGGCGCAGTGGTTGAGAATCCACCTGCCCATGCAGGGGACGCGGGTTCGTGCCTCGGTCCGGGAGGATCCCACATGCCGCGGAGCGGCTGGGCCCGTGAGCCATGGCCGCTGAGCCTGCGCGTCCGGAGCCTGTGCTCTGCAACGGGAGAGGCCACAGCAACGAGAGGCCCGCGTACCACAAAAAAAAAAAAAAAAAAAAAAAAAAAAACTAAGGAGATGCAGAGTTCAGACTACATTACTTTTCTTTAGGCTGAAATATCACATACAATGTATGTCAGAGCACAAGTATTATCAAAAGTTACAAAGCGTTTTGGAAATAATGGCTTTCACAGATATTGACACGTATCTCTACAAAGCTAAAGAATCAGGATTTCTCCAGACCTAAGAATGTACACAGTGGTTCACAACCTTCAAGTACAATAAGTCCCCTACATACGAACCTTCAAGTTGCGACCTTTCAAAGATGCAAACGTGCATTCGCATGTGCAATCACGTAAATTAGTGTGTGTGTCTGGCATACATTGTCATGTGCGTGCATCCTCTACAAGTGGTTGTGCTTTTGTGTACTTTACTGTACAGTACAGTATACAGTAGTACAGTATCTTTATTTCAAGCCCAGGATGTCTGCAAGCAAGCGTAAAAGCAGCGGTACATAGCCAATTGTGTTAGGCTAAGTTTGTTGGACTTAGGAACCCACTCTCGGAACGGAACTCGTTCGTATGTAGGCGACTTACTGTCCAGGATCCTTTCTTAACATCTAAATGTTTCAAAAGATTCCCCAAATGACACTACTTCGATAGCACTTCACATAACAATTGCTTGAGGAAAATACATAATAAAGTGATTCTTAACTATGTACTGTCATTGAATAAGTTAATTTTAAAAATCACAGCAGCATATTAATACATTTGAAAAGCAGTTGTACAGACACGTGTGAAGTATATTTATTTAATTTATTTGAGACTGAGAATGCTTATTTACAGACCTCTGCAAAATCTCTCCGGGTATCAGGGGATCCAAAGCCCCAAGTGTGAGAACCAGTGGTCTAAAAACAAGAGATTTCATACCGGGCAATACTGGCACTTAGGTACCCGTGAAAGGTTTTTAATGAGAAAGTACTATAGCTCTATCATCCCCAAGCCAAACTTCCTTCCCCGACCTCCACCACGGGAGACACCCAGAAAAGGTTCAAGATACACTCCATATTTGCTTAAAATACCTAAGTAAATTACTATTGCCACAGAAAATCATCTCTGGCCTATTTATATTCTCTTTTTTACCCCAACTCATCATCAAATCCAAAGTTTATTTTACATCAGGTTCTTCACAGTGGCTGAGAAAAAATGAACTACTACAGGAGCTCAAGGGAATCTCTGAAATTGTTGTCAGAACAGCTACTAAATGAATAAAAACTTCAGAAACATTTGTCTACACTTAGTGTTATAAAGCTGATTACTGCCTTATTTGAGTGCTGCAGTCACCAGGCAGTCAGCACTCAGAGGTCAACAAGTCAATAGGATAGCGAAGCAATCAAAAGAGACAGCCAGTGGAACTGGGAAAAGAGAAGGTACGGAGTAGAATCAACAGCACATGAAAAGATGCTTACCAGTTTGAAGTCCTGGATGCTACAGATGAAATACGGTGTGTTTGGCCTCCGACTCTCGATATACACACAGTCTTTAAAAGAAAAAGAAAATTTAAAACAATGGCATTTACCTTTAATGGATCAAAGACAGGGCCCATAAAGCCACTGCATAAATAAATAAATGACAAAGCACATGCCTTTTATAGAAAATAAATTTTTAAAGGTGATATTAAATGACAAATAATTTTAAGCTAAAGGAAAACAGCTCTTGGGTTCTTTTTGACCACTTTCTGATAATTTAAATAACTTGATAAAGACTCAATTATTGTTTCCAGCATCCCTGAACAAGGGGGAGTGGGAATCCCATGAGATTATCCATAGTCAGATGGAGAAACCTCGATAAAGGGAATTACTTGCTCAAGGTTACAGACCAAGACAAAACCTTGAATATCTTACTCAGATAGATGCTCCCCGTCTTCACAAAGAGAAACAGCTTTGCCAAGTGCTGCTTTATTTTTAATAAATATTTTGTGAGGAAATAAGTGAAATATGTAAAGAAGACTAGCTTGAACATGCTATGACAACGACCTTTTCACACACATGAAGAAAAAGAAAACGAATCTAGTATCTTATGGATAACTTTCTATTAAATTTTAACCTGAACATATTTTCTAATAGTAAAGAAAACCAAGGCAGCCGATCAGAGATGGAATGAAGTAAACCAAATTAGATTTTCCTCGGGGAAGAAGAGCCCTTTCTTAAACTACATTTGACATGGCGGTGGCTGGGTAATTAGTTTTGATGCTCTCAACAGCTGGAGTCTAAAGGTTATTTTTAAAAATGACCAGTTAAGACATTTTTTTTTTTTTTTAAAGAAGCAAAGATTTTAAGGGAAGCAGTGACTATAAAGGAATGTACAAACGCTCCACACTACAACCGAAGATCATCATAAAGCTCAGGACAGGAAAACCTATGCGTTATTTACTCACAAGTAAAGGCATCTGCAGTCAATCAAATTTTCTAGGGAGAGCGACCATGATGCCCACGTTTAAAATGCCACGTGTTTTTATCCTTCCTCAGGACCCTTCACAACAAACGTGTCTTAGAGGAACTCTAGACGCTGGAGAACACAGGCAGGTTCCTCTACCGCTCCATTTCACACGTGTTAACACCACCCTCCCCAGCAAAAAGCAAAGGAGCAGAGGTTTGGAGCCCTCGATCCAGTGGGACTTCTGGTCCCACCACAGGGGCTAGCAGACCCACTAGGAGGCAGAACAGGAAGAAAGACACGAAGAAGACTAAAGGCCACTTCCTTCCAAGAAACTTTCTGAAAGACATCAGGATTCTTGTAGCCTAAAGTCATTACAGAAAAAGAAGAAATCTGAAAGCCAATCACTTAGGCATCCAGAATCTCCCAACAGATTTCTCTACTCAGATGTAGGCTCAACAACAGCAATTCCATCTCTGAATCCATATTAAACAGCAGCTCAGGAATGAACTGCTGACTGAGCTTTCTATCTTGCTCCAAAGTCCAGGATGCTGGGGAAAAAAACTCTGTTCAACATTCAGGCAACATCCACTTAACATGCTTATCACCTTAAGGGACAAAGAAGAGATCGCTTCCCACTGTGGTAGAGAGTTCTCTACCTAAGCCCTAACTTGCTATTCAAGTAAAAACTGAAGAAACCCATTCCCTAAATAAAAACTGTAGCTCCGACTTGCACAGTGTGGGGACAACCCAAGCTTCTTAATTTCTGTGTTCCAATCCTTGCTGTACCCACTGCCAGCATTTCACATCTCTAGATATCCACTGTTTCTTCATCTCACCTGAACACAAATCACAGCCCATATGCCCTCTTCTTCCTATCACCTCCTACAGAAGGAAGTATTTTCTGTATCTCATAAGGTTACACTGTCATACCTAACTACTATTCACTGACTTCAAAACTAACAGGTCCCTTCCTAACTAATGATCTCCACTTTCTTAAAGCTCACGTGACAAAAAAAAAACTTGCTGTATTCGATGGTCTGATCCCACATCACATCTCGCCCTCCCCTAGGCTGCACCGCCTTAAAGAAACACCATCTCCCGTACCCCATCCATACCAAACCTTCTTTATTCCTTCATTCTTACAAGCACCTGCAACCTGATAATGAGTTCCCTCCAGGGGCAGTAAATTCTCATGACTCCTCTGTAAAGAAACAACAACATCTCCTCTCCTTGATGTAAAATTTCCTCTCCTTTATATAAAGTTGACAACTTACATCCCCTGTGTGGTCAGTTATTTGGCAGTCAGATGGTCTGCACTGTGTACCTCACTATCAATTTTGAGCTTAAAGAAACCAAACTTACTCATTTCTGCATTCACCCCCCCAAGGACTAATGTCTGACACTGGGGTTGGTAAGACTAGACAGAACTGAAATCAATGACAGATGGTTAGATAGTGAGGATTATGAATAACTTTATTCCTTTTACACAAAGAAAAGCTTTATATTCTTTTCTCATAATCAGCAGAACCAGTATTACTATAAACACTCTTACATAAAGTAAAAACATAAAGTAGCTATTAACTTGTATATTAAAAAGCTTTCCAGAATAGGAGAGAGAATCTATATTCTTTCATTTCTCAACTACAAATTTACATTCAGGAAAATGATTATCTCTAAATATACCTGAACGTGTATCTGTTAGAGAAGAAAGGAAAGGAATATGCTGGGATGTCAAGGACAACTACTGATATCCCTTTGCCTAAACACTTCTCCGTGGTCTTACTGGAGGCTGCCCTGCAGCCCTGGCCTGAGGAACGCTGCCATGAGGAATAAGGCAGTGGAAGACAGCAGATCCACAAACCTAACATATGGAATTACCACGTTTACTTATCAATGCCTTATTACTAGATAAAAAGTCACCTTTTTCTGTTTAAAAAGTTATCGTGGCAACCCAAACTGACCCAAAGCTATAAATCCAGATATGAGATTCCAATGCACAAGGCTACTGATATGTAAAGCAGGTCACTGCTGTCAAGTGATCTCTATCAGTATTTTGAAACTTTTTTTTTTTTTTTTTTTTTTTTTGGTACGCGGGCCTCTCACTGCTGTGGCCTCTCCCATTACGGAGCACAGGCTCCGGACACGCAGGCTCAGCGGCCATGGCTCACGGGCCCAGCCGCTCCGCGGCACGCGGGATCCTCCCGGACCAGGGCACGAACCCTCGTCCCCTGCATTGGCAGGCGGACTCTCAACCACTACGCCACCAGGGAAGCCCAGTATTTTGAAACTTTTATGTGAAAAGGTCTGACTGAACTTATTTTCAAAATTATCGTCAAAATTAAGTGACAACACTTAGAGTTTATTTTACACAAATGGTCATAAAACACACAATGACCAAGATCAGAGGTTATGAAAATTCTTGACATGAATTAAAAATTTTCACATGTCAAACTTGCCATAGGAATAGGGAAAAATACATTGTTTTGATTTGATTTTTCTAAATCATTTTAAAAAATGAAAGCATGAAAAATTATTGTAGAGTCAAACTTTTCTTTTTAACCCTCCCATAAAAAATAGGGGGATCTAACTAAAAGACAATACATCCTAAAAACAATTTGTAATTTAAGTCTCACACACACATAAAAATCTACTTATTATTGCTCTTAATGATTTTCAAAACAAGGTTAAATAAGGCCATATAACTCAGAAATATTTCCCTCATTGTCTTATTAATTAAGCAGCTATTTAAGAAAATAACTTTACATAGATGTTTACAGTTAGCACAAAAATAAAGTGTTTTATCTGGAAAGAGAATGATGAAAACCTAAGTCAATATAAAAAGGAACAAAACTGGGTCATTTGTGGAGACGTGGATGGACCTAGAGTCTGTCATACAGAGTAAGTCAGAATGAGGAAAACAAATAACATATATTAATGCATGTATGTGGAATCCAGAAAAATGGTACAGGTGAACCTATCTGCAGGGCAGGAATAGAGACGCAGACGTAGAGGATGGATGTGTGGACAGGACGCAGGGGCGGGGGCAAATGGGGAGATTAGGGTTAACATATATACGCTACCATGTGTCAAACAGAGAGCTGGTCTGAAACCGGGAGCTCAGCTCGGTGCTCTGTGGTGACCTAGATGGGGGGGATGGGGGGAGGGGGGGAAAGGGAGGTCCAAGAGGAAGAGGACATATGTATACATACAGCTGATTCACTTTGTTGTACAGCAGAAACAAATACAACACTATAAAGCAACTATACCCCAATTTTTTAAAAAATCATTAAAAAAAAAAACTCACTTGGGATACGCCCAGCAATCTTTTAAAGCCAAAATGATTTGCCAACAATTTTTCATGCAATTTATGGGAACATGGATTGTCTAAAGTTGGCTATAAAATTGGTTTCAGTCAGTTGGATATTGATCCTCAACCTGAAAATTCCCCATGGCCAACACAAAGTACTGCAGATACCTTTTTTTGAAAAAAAGAAAAAGAGCCTTTAAAAAAGAAAGCAAGCCAGCAGTTCTGAAAGAACTGAGCAAAGCCGATGCGACCCATTAAGTGCATAATGCGCATTTTCAAAATTACCCATATGAAAATGCATATTTACCAGATTGAGCTAACGGCTGCTGCAGGGCAAATACATATATTTTTAATCTTAAAATCAGCAAGCCCGAAATGGGCCAGAAAAAAATGAGTGAGGCTACTACCATCAATATCAATTATTCCAAACAAAACAGGATAACAAATTTTTTTCTTTACCAGGGTGTCTTCAAATGAAACCATGGGTCTAGGTTAAGATTTATTTCCTAACATGTAGCCTCTGCCTGGTAACGGATCACACGATTAAGTGGCCTCAAATCCTGTGTTCACAATGTGGGCAATGATATTGAACAGGGCGATTCTGGCTGTCTCTCACAACCTCAACATAGCTTTGTGTCCAAGAATCTCTTGTGCCATCTGCAAACAACAGAGCATTTGCTATGCTAGAGAAGGAAGTCAGCCAAAACGCAACGGCAGATTCTGGAGGCAAAGAAAGCCCTCTCTGCTTTTTCAACCCTCAGCAAATCAGCAGCCTTATGTAAATAGAGCAAGAGCAGGGTCCTCTCAAGGGTAAAAACCACAGCCTGAAGCATCAGGCAGTTTGTCATCCTGAAATACCAAGAGCCTGTCAGCATCCTTCCTGACAGCCTCTGCACAAGCACAGTGGACACTGACTCTGCCCACTAACCAAGCAAGCGGCGGATAATGCTCAGCCACGGGCTCTGTCCCAGGAAAGAATTTCTTTCTCCGTGAACGTATTTCTGCCTATTAACCTTTGAAATATTGGGTTGGCCAAAAAGTTTGTTCGCATTGTCCATAACATCTTACTTTTGTCCTTTCTGGCCAACCCAATACCTTCTCGCCCCTCTGCAAAGCATGACAGTGCCACTCTAACATAATTTCCAATAGAAAACCTTTCCTTATGAAGAGCACGCGTGAACAGAGCCTTTCTCACAAACAAATTCCCCAGAGACCCAGCTGGGTGGCACAGCAGTGGCCATGGAGGTTGGCCCTCGGGACCGCTCTGCTCTCCGGCTGTCCCTTCCTCTTACACAGGATTCCTCCACCGTCGACACTCTGACTACTCCATCAGCTAACAGCAGCTGGTCTAACACTGCAGAATAAAGTCCACAAGCATCTTGCCAGTTAATATGGATGCTTCCAAATTTCCAACACACAAAAGGGTGTGTGTGCATGAGCACGCATGCACACACTAGCAACTACTCTGAAAGCCCGATACCCGAATCCCAATGCCCCGTGCGCCACCTGGCCTCTTTCAGAGCCTCGCATCTTGCTTCCTGCTCTCTACAAGAGCCACACCTGTCACCACGCCTCACCTCTCTAAACGATATACTACTACCTTCCGCACGGTAGACACTCAAAAACTACACGAGGAACAAATGAATTGAGTGAAAATATTAAAACAGAAAAGAAGTTACACAAGATCCTAGCAAGAAGGCTGTGCTCTAGCAATATCAACATAAAAGATGTGGTTGTCTAGTAAATACTTCTTTAAGAAATATGACTTCCCTGGTGGTCCATCCAGTGGTTAAGACTCTGCGCTTCCACTGCAGGGGGCACGGGTTCGATCCCTGGTCAGGGAAGTTCCGCGTGCCATGCAGTGTGGCCAAAAAAAGAAAAAAAAGAAAGAAAAAAGAAATAACTCAATTGCAGGATGACCTACTTTTAGTTTTCTGCTAGATTCTTTTGTGGGGAAGGGATATTTGCATTGTCTGGGAATAGTGGAGAACTTAAAAGGGAAAAGGAAAAAAAAATTGGGAAAACAGCACCTCTGTAAGTGAAATCTTGTTAGTCCTTACCCTTTTCCTGTCTTTTGACCCTGAAAACTGTGTCACCAAAATTGGCTTGATAACATCCTCTTAAAGATTCTAATATCTCAGGTGACATATATCCTTGGTTCCTTCCTTTTCGACCTTCATGAAAATTAAACTCCATGTATTCATGTCTACAGATTCCCAAGTAGTACTACAAATTTTACACGGGTTTTTGTCTAAAAACAACACTATATACATTTAGCAAACACTTACCTTTCTTTATCCTCATTGCCAACAGGGAATTATTATGCCAATAGGGAATTAAATTATGAGAAAAATCAAGTCGGCTGGTGGGAGGGGGTAGAGAAACAGGTCATAACAAACTAAAAGAAAATTTGTTTAAATTTCCCATTTTTCTCTCTTCTCCTCTAGGAGTTAGAAAAGCTTGAAGACTGATTCAAGACAATGATCTTACTAACATTAAGAAGTGATGCTGGGCTTCCCTGGTGGCGCAGTGGTTGAGAGTCTGCCTGCCGATGCAGGGGACACGGGTTCATGCCCCGGTCTGGGAAGATCCCACATGCTGCGGAGCGGCTGGGCCCCTGAGCCATGGCCACTGGGCCTGCGCGTACGGGGCCTGTGCTCCGCAACGGGAGAGGCCACAACAGTGAGAGGCCCGCGTACCGCAAAAAAAGAAAAAAAAGAAAAAAAAGAAATGATGCGACTGTTTTGGAATAACTACTGCTGCAAGACCTCCCCGCCATTCCCAAATCAATCCTATGCTACATGGACTTGAAAACTCTGTAAAACAAGAAAAAAGAAAGATCATCCTGCCAGCAGCAGCAATCTTACGATATGCTAAATATCAGCTATGGTTTGACACTTGTATTACTCAAGCAAAGAACATTTTGAGCACTCGCATCACATTTTATTCTGAAAATGTTCCTTAAAAAGCCCTCCTTGTGACCCATATTGAATCCCTACTATGAAAAAGATTCTAGCCAGCTTAACATCAAAACTCCAGTAAAGTGATGTGAATCTCTCTACTGCGTCTGTAGACGCAGTAGCTATGTGCCATAAGAGAACACAAGGAATCTAGGAGAAGGGAAAGGGCGCATGGGGTGGGGGCAGGGAGGAAGGGGGGTGTCTATTTTCAAAATCAGTGCCGGCCATCTGCCCTATGAAGCAAAGTGTCTCAGGGCATTAGAGACGCGAGGGAAGGGAATTTCGAGACCACTCTCACTCTTGCTGCCCTACTGTACCTACCTTTCTAATGCTTGAGAAGGCAGGTAACAACTCTATTCATTCCAATCAGTGAATCCTATCAAAAATAAATTCGGCTATAAAATCCGTATTAAGTAGAGGATGACTGCTAGTGGAAATGTCTTTAACACAAAGATTACAATTAAAATGTAGCTGAAATATGTACATTCAGGAAACCAACCCAGAGAGAGTTCAAACACTTCCAGGAATACTATGCCCAGTATTCACAGGAAAAAATAACCAGTGACAGGTAGGCTGCAGTGAAGATTCTTCTCTTCCCACATGGCCGACAAACAAACAAAATGCTAGTCTGATCTTCTGGTGTCACATCCTGCAGAGCAGATTTCAAGCAACACTGCCTGCTCCTTTTCAGAAAACAATGCACTAGGGGCCTCGGCTTTATAATAAATGGTTCAACCAATTTGCAGTGCTCGCTGGAAATACACAGGAGAATTCACAATGCCTGGCTATAATTCTTATTTGGCAAATGATTTTATTATAAACTGGTATCATAGTGAATCCATTTTCTTTACGGGTTTTCTGCTAATGTTTAATGGACTGTCAGTATAATTTAGATTTCATCTATTTAAACTCATTCAAGCCTGGCTCCTGATTGTACAGTAAATGGAACATATTTCTACTCAACGAAATTAATGACAGTTAATTGTAATCTGCAGTTCTCAATTTTGTAAAAGCAACTGTTCCACAGTTCAAGCATCAAGCTACAAAATTTCCCAAACCAATTATATTTTTGTACTTTATAGGCATCTACATCGTATAAGCCTTCCTTGTAAGACTAATGTATGTATGTATTCTTTTAATATCTCTTCCCAGTCAAATACTTACTACCAACTTGCCAGAAAGAGTTAGGACTTAAATTATAACTAAAGGCTGGGGAAATGAAAGTTTGTCAGTCTGAACAGAGAGGTGCTCGATTATTTCAGATTTTTTTAAGCTAGCAAAACTGAAGATTAAAATTTTCTACCTTATATATCTCTCTGCATACTATTGGATGGTTTTCTTATACATTTCGAATCAGTCACAATGTCAACATTAAGTGAAATTTATTAAAAGTAGGCTAGGGACTTCCCTGGCGGTCCAGGGGTTAAGACTCTGCCTTCCAATACAGGGGGTGTGGGTTCGATCCCTGGTCAGGGAGCTAAGATCCCACATGCCTCGGTGCCAGAAAATTGAAAAACATAAAACAGAAGCAATGCTGTAACAAATTCAATAAAGACTTTAAAAATGGTCCACATCACACACACAAAAAAATGTTTTAAAAAAAAGTGGGCTAAACTTACCATATGGATTTAGACATACAAACAGGGCACACAGCACATATTAATAAATACCATACTGAATTACTTTTGAGTTTGATACTCTGTTTAACAGAAATTTACTTCTGAGTTTTATTTACCAGACAACAATCCCATGAGTGATTTTTCTTATTGAGTGATTGGTCTTTCGCCTAAGCATCCACACAGCTGCGTAAGAGATGCTTAAAGGAGAAAAAAAGTGTGCAAAAAAAGCACCTTCAGAGAAACTTATCAAATCAAGACCCACAGAGATACAACAAGCATCCAGAATTTACTGCCCCAAAACTATAACCACCAGGGTCACAGACTGTCAGACTGCTATTCACACAAAAACAAGAGAAGCAAAGGAAAACCACAAGCTATCCTTTTCAGTCCTTTTCTCAGCTTGGTAGTTTACGTCTGCTCAGCTGGTTACTGATTCTCCTATAACCACATTCCAATCATGACCCATTCTCATGCTGTTGCCCCTATCACAGATGCTCTACCTCTACTTGGTCCTACTGCAATTCTATCCAACCTCCAGGACCCAAATCAAGATTCCCACGGTCCTTCATGTCTTCTCCAACGCCACCAACTTACAGTCTGTTCAACTCAGTTGGTATTGCCCACTCACTGCCTGTTACTGACAAATAACGTTACTTGAATGAGTGTAATTTCTCCCCATAAAATGAAGGATCAGGGCTACCCTGGTGGCGCAGTGGTTGAGAGTCCGCCTGCTGATGCAGGGGACATGGGTTCGTGCCCCGGTCCGGGAGGATCCCACATGCGGAGCGGCTGGGCCCATGAGCCATGGCCGCTGAGCCTGCGCGTCCGGAGCCTGTGCTCCACAGCGGGAGAGGCCACAACAGTGAGAGGCCCGCGTACCGCAAAAAAAAAAAAAAAAAAAAAAATGAAGGATCAGGGACTAGAATCCTGTCTACTTTTGTGTCTTGCCTTATCTCACCTCCACAACACCTTGCACAAAGTTATAGACAAAGAAGAGTGTGCTCTTCTGTTATCAGCTGATTAATAAAACACTCCTAATACTACAGCTGAAATCTAACAAAACCCAGGAAATTCTACTAGCTTACTCAAAGCCTATTACGGTTTCAGTGGGCCTCAAATTTAATCATCTGCTTTAATGTATAGAAACTCCTAAGGGCAAATGACGCCTGTTCCCTAACTATCTTTACCCTACCCATACCTCTTCCTTTCCTCCCTTAAATCATTACTGTTTTCATTTGGGGTTCTGTTGTAGTTACTATTGTTTGGTCATGTGTCTCTTTTAAAATAAAGTCAAAGACTAAAGATATTTTAAGAAGAGTTTAAAACATCAGGTCACTTTCCTGTGACTGAAATGTGGAGACCTCAGATTTTCATGAAAGATCTTTAGCCCACTGTGAATTATAAATATCATTTTACAAGTATTCAACAGGTATCTGGGAAAAAATAGTTCCACCTATACGACAATTTGCAATTATCTATCTCCTTAGGATTCTACATGTAATAATTTTGCTTTCTAACAATATACATCATTCTCAGGCTAAAAAGTATTGGGGGGGAGGGCGCTGGCAGGATCTTGTCTGCTAATCTGCCATCCACCTGTCACTTTTATAATCAAAATTAGCAAAGATCTGAGCAAGGTAGCAGGATTTAAAATATCTAAATTCCTCTTGAATCCTGAAATGAGATGAGAGGCTTCATTTATTGTTCAGGCCGTAAGAAGCTCTGGATGCTCTATATGAAACTACTCAACACACTTCAACAAGTGAGTGCAGCTGTTCTGGGCCAATGTAACACTTAATGAGAGTTTTACTTTTTGTAATTTGTACCTTGAAAAAAATCATGTTCTGAACATCTGCTGAGACAAAATAAATCAGAACATTGACCGGAAGAGGGGGGACGAGACCTCTCCATTTCAACCAAAGCGGTAACAGGCCAATCTTGTCAAGATTACATTAAAGCTAAATAAAGAAGATAAATATATTCTAAAGGAACAGAATCATAAACTCATAAACCATTCACACACAGACTTACGGGCACCACCAGCTAAGCACTAGAAATACTGAAGTGAATAAAAATACTGTCCTTCCCTTGACATGTTCACCATCTAATATTAGAGACAGACATGAAAACAAATAACTATGTCTTCAGTAGTTTTAATTGTACTTGTTTTTTACCCCCTGTAACAGAGACTGCTAGCTGAGCATAATTTCATTCTTGCCTTCTTCCTTCAGAAAAGAACAGCTGAGGTTTAGAAGGTGTCCGGCCTCTCAGAAAAAAGATGACATTTGCCAGCCTCCCTCATAGCTGGTTTGGTCACATGACTAGGCTCTGGTCATGGGATACAGTTGAAAAGAGGAGCCCTTTCTCCCCTTAGCCTTCCTGTTAGCCTGAAGACAAATGTATCATCTGAAGGCGGAGCACAAGATGGATCACAAGATGACACGGGAATAGCGGCCACACAGAATGGAGTAACCAAATCTTTGACTGTGGCTAAAGAACCAGACCAAGAATTTACTGGTTCACAATTCAGCACTAACAGCCACTGTACACAAATATCTCTAAATTATTTTGAAATGGGGCAAAATATTTAAAATACATTCAGGGGAACTTCCCTGGCGGTCCAGTGGTCAGGACTCCATGCTTTCACTGCGGTGGCCTGGGTTCAATCCCTGGTCGGGGGACTAAGAGCCCACAAGCCGCGTGATGAGGCCAAAAACAAAACAAAACAAAAAATAAATAAATAAAATAAAGGACTGTCCAAATAAATAAATAAAATACATTCATGAGCAGAGTGACATCCAAAACGATGACTGAGGGAAAATATTCTAATTCTTTTAATAGGAAAAGCTAGGAAGTAACAGATGACCCTAGCAAGTGTATAAAAACATAGCACATAGAGCTCTTGGCAGAATGACTAAAATAGTTTGACTGGACAGCATAAACCATTACCTTCCAGTGGGATTAAGAATCAAGTCCTAGAGGCAGATGACGTAAGTCAGAACAACGTCCACAGCTGCCGCCCTGAAGAGACTTCACAGCCAAGGCAAGTTCCTAGCATGACGCTACCCCAAGGTGTCACAAGTAGGAAGAAAAGATCATAACTTCTGCAAATTGACTGGCATTTTGTGTGAAGGGCAGATTGATGGTGTCTAATGACACCACTCGGGCTCCCCCCTTTCTTTTCCACTTCCGTGTGGGTTTGATTTTAGGACTTCTTTAGCGAGGCTATGTGGCTGCTCCTCAACAAAAATACAGGGGCCACGGAAAATCAAGTTTTCTGGAACACTATATAATTGATAAAAGTTAAAGCTGACCAGAATTCATACTATACTAAGTTCTCAGAATGTACTCCATATTTTACTTCGTACCAGAAAGATGATACAATGTCACAGCTTTACCTCCTCCTTTCCACGCCATTAACTGTGGATAAAAAACAGCGCAAGTGTGTCTGATCCATTCTCTGAGGTGAAGATTTACTACCTAAAGACGAAGTAAAGTCTCCTGCTCTGCCTAGAGAACATTTCTCCAGTTTCAAACCCACAAACTGAGTCACTTGCAGAGGCCAAAGTCCTACAGTACACCAGGGTTAGCTAGAAAGAACTGTAATGGCAATTCATTAAAAATCTTTAGCAGTCCAGACATACCCTTTGACTCAGCAATTCCACTTCTAAGGAAAGTGAGCAGAACTGAATAGATAACTATTCACCACTGTTGTTTATAATGGAGAATATTTGGGAAGAACCTAAAATCCAACTATATATAGCTACTTACATTATGGTATCTATCGACCAATGTGGGCATGTCTAATTTTTTGTGTCATGGATGCCTTTACAATCTCTACACCCAATCTCCACCAAAAAAAAAAAAGGTTTTAAATTCACAAAAACATGTATTGAAATACTTGTCACAATATGAGAAAAAATTGCAATGTAATATATGTGCTTCTTTATAGATTCGTTAAATAAGAAGATTTACTAGGCTACTCCCCCAGTAACCTCCTATGTGATGAACATAAACATTATTTTCAGATGGTTTTCTCTACATGATGTCATATAAGAATATCTGTGATTTATATTGGTGTCACAGGTACTGCCAATATTACTATGGTTTATTACCTACCTTCAGAATTGAAATGAATGCTAAATGTCATTTAAAATGTAATAAGTTAGTGAAAATAAAGATGCTGTTTTTTACCCACCCAAGTTCACAGTTTCCTGAATTCTATTCACAGTCACCTAGGTTGACCATGGACCCAAGGTTAAGAATTCCAGTTTTAATGGCATACTAAGCAGCAGTAATGACTGATAATTCCTGGCATGGCAATAAATTCAAGACATGTTAAGTTAAAAAGCATTATTACAAAACAGCGAATAGCATAATCCTACACCTGTTTACTAAGGCAAGTGACCATACAACAAAATATTAACATTTAGTGACTTTAATTTTTAACTTTTGCTTCTCTGAATATTTCAATTTTCTTCCTTGAAAATGTATTATTTGTTCATCAAAAACAAAAAGAAAAAAAATGCAGGAAGGAAAATATGGGGGAGAAATAAAAAGAAAGGCCTAAAACCAAATATTATAAACGTGCTCATAGGACAAAGGCAAAAAGCAGCAAGTAAATTCCGGGGAGAGAACAAAATGGAGCACCTCTAATCATTACAGAAGTTGGGTAACAGAAATAATGCTGAAAAGGGAGTTGGAAGTCCATATGTCAGTGTATCAGATGCCGCAGCACTGAGAATCCTAGCAGCTGGGAGATAACAGAAGTAAAACATATGACAAAACTGATGGTCTCTACAACAACTAGCCTCCACCAATCATGATCTGAATGCCAGGTGCAATTTTTAAAAAGACTGCTCTCAAACACAACTTCAGACTTGCAAAAAGAACAGTGAAGGGACCTAACTACCATAATGAATGCTGCATAGTAGGAAAACCACAAGAAGGTTATACGTCTGGTTGCCTAATATTCTTGGATTTGATATGAACCAACACATGGTCCTTGTTGCCACTGACAGAACCCCAGTGTGTATGTACATTATTCACATTCCTCTCTGTTGTGTTTGGGGGGGAAAAAGAGTTTTTTAGCCTTTTTTAAGGTTACTGATTTAATTTATGCTATTTGGTTGCATGAAGTTGCCCTTAACCACTAAGGATTATCCAGATTTTTGCACAAGCTTATACAAGTCTAGGATCCTTTATCAAGGCAGTTACGTTCATCACTCTCCTGCCTTTACTCCACCATCACCACTCAGTTAAATATAAATTAACATTTTTTTAAATGACCACTCAACATAATGCTTAAGGAATTTCCTCTCTGTGACAGAAGCCAGGAACCAATTCCTAGATACATAATGTTGGCATATTGAAGATGAACTTAAAATTGTTCTTCAGTTTTGAGGCCACGTGTAAAGTTTAATCATATTGTAAAATATCTATTCCGTATTAGAAATAGCTAGTTGACAGCTTATACTTCTCAAAACTCAGGTTGTTAACGTACACAAACTCAGTTTCTATATGTGAAGTTAGTGAGTCTTTTGTGTTACTCCAAAATAAAGGCAATGATTTATTTTTTCCCAATCTCAATACAATTTGAGCTAATCACTCAAGCTGGGTACCTTACATTTTAAAGCTGGAATCAGCAGTAGCCTTATGGGAAGTTAGACAAAGCACTGACTTTTAAATACACACATTTAAAATGATCTGTTGTTTTCTTTTGGAAGTAGAATTAGAATAGTTAATACTCATCCACAAACCATTATTATGTGTACATTATTGTTGCAATTGTGATCACAGAAATTTTTATTTATTTTTATGCCAGCTTATATTGTGAGAACACATTTAGTCAGTTTGGGTTTTATCAATCCTGTTATCCTTATCCTTTGGAACATCTTTTATGTATTTGAGGTTTCTAGTTGAAAAGTTTACTGTAAAAAAAATCAAAAACAAAAAAATGTATTGTTTTCACAGAATAAATTTATTGGAATGTATACTGGGAGTAAGGTTTGAGGTTGTAAACAACTACGGTAGTGTAATTTGGCTTCATATATGTAATGTGACGTATTAATGTAATTCATATATTAAAGCAAAAATTGTTAACAGCAAAAGAAAGAAAGGAAAGAAGGAAGGAAGGAAGGAAGGAAGGCAGGCTGCTCTCCATGATGCCAAAGATCTATTTTTTGGAGAGTTGCTGCAGACTTCGAAAGCATTCTCATTTATGAGCCTGAAAGATACCCCAGGGTTTTTCTCCCTCAAAATGCCTTCTAGGGCTTCCCTGGTGGCGCAGTGGTTGAGAGTCTGCCTGCCGATGCAGGAGACACTGGTTCGCGCCCCGGTCCGGGAAGATCCCACATGCTGCGGAGCGGCTGGGCCCGTAAGCCATGGCCGCTGAGCCTGCGCATCCGGAGCCTGTGCTCCGCAACGGGAGAGGCCACAGCAGTGAGAGGCCCGAGTACCGCGCAAAAAAAAAAAAAAAAAAAGCCTCTAGCCAGTACAGAGAGCAAACTGGAAACCACGTCTCCATTGTCTAATTGGAAATGTGAGGTATAAAATCCCTGGTAAGGAAGAAGCATAATTTCCCCAAGTCTAAGTGCTGCTACAGTTAATTCTCAAACACAAACTTGAAAACTTTAGGTGTGAATAGTGGTAATTAAACACTGCTTTTCAGTGAAACTGTTCTTGACAATATAAAAATACAAGATATCAGGTGAGACTTTTTTGTGACCTTTTCTTTCCCTCTATTAAAGAGAAAAAATTATAATTATACAAAGAATTAACATTCCCTCAATCAATCTGGTAACTGTACAGTACCTATGTTCTATAATACCAGCACCAATGGGATGTTCAGGGCCAGTAAAGTCTAAGAACTAAACACCAGCTAATAATAATAATGCCCGGCTTCAGAGCGAACAGTTATGCATAGCTTTACAAATTAAAATGTTAATAATGAGAATAATGAAAAGCAACATACTGAAATAATATTAAAAATTATATTATAAACTCAATCCATTTCTCCTTTTTAAAAGGAACTTATAGCCACAACCAAATGCCCCCCAAAACTATATTTTCATTACATCTCTACTGATCAGTCTAAAGTAAGACTAGCACACCATCTGTCAAGCATCAACATCTACCCAGCACACAAAGAAAGCCAGAACAATATCTACAGCCTTCAGAGAGAACATAAAACAACCCTATCTTTGCCTTTTACAGTTCAGTTTACACATTTTACACATTACACTGATTATCACACCGGACATCATTGAAAAGGCATTCCTTGCAAAGGCAGATGAATAAGGAAATTTAGAGATATGTGAGAAAATAAATTTAGAGGTTAAATGAGTGAACAAATGTGTAATATCGTTCATATGTAACATACAGTATGCTGCCTAATTGGCTTAAGCATGTATTTAATAGTGAAATAATGAAAAAGGTTTAAAGGTACTGGATATTTAATGCAAACATAATGATAAAGAGTCACTGTGTATGAACTTAATACACCGGTAAAGTGAAAGTTTATCCATTTCCACGCATCTTAAGCATTAACCTAAAAGAACCAGGTGGGACTTCTCTGGTGGCACAGTGGTTAAGAATCCACCTGCCAACACAGGGGACACAGGTTGAATCCCTGCTCCAGGAAGATCCCACATGCCGCCGAGCAACTAAGCCTATATGCCACAGGTACTGAGCCTGCGCTCTGGGGCCTGAGAGCCACAACTACTGAAGCCCGTGCGCCCCAGAGCCCGTCCGCAAGAAGAGAAGCCACTGCGATGAGAAAGCCTGTGCACCGCAACGAAGACAAAACACAGCCAATAAATGAATGGATTAATGAATGAATGAACCAGGTAACTTCCTGATCTTCCCTTATCTATTTTATGGTACTTAAAATCTATTATGAAGTGTACACTAACACAAGCATATGAAGGAGTAGAAAAGAAAAGCCTGTATTTTTACGTTTTCTAGTATTTAGGGTATTCAGTTATCCCCAAATCAAAACTCAGGCACACAGGTATCTATTCTGCGGTATTTAAACGCTTTGAAAAAGGAAAAGAAATCACTCTTATGCACATACATTTTAAAGTAATTCACCAAACAATATATTGCCCCATCTTTAAATCCACAGACATTATTTTTAATTGTGGAAAGTCTGGTTTTCTCAGCTGGTGAAGCTGTCAGAATAAATAGAAGGCAATATCTGGAAAGATGACAAACACATGGGTCAAAGTCAAATACAAGCCAATCTCTGTCAAGAACAGAGCCAAATTCCTGCATTTCAATTTAAACGATGTTAGCCAACCCAAATACCACCATGCCACTTCAAATCAAAATTGTTTCCTTTTAAAAAGAGCGTTTTACAAAACTGATAGAGTATAACAGATTAAACAACTCTTTCAGCAATTTCCTCAGCTACTACAAAGGCATCAATATATAATTACAATAAAGGGAACATGTAACAATTAATGGAGCCAGCAAAAGCTAAACCTCCAGAGCTTAAGAGTTCAAACACTTGCTCACTAAGCAAAAGGGCAGAGGATTTTAACATAACTGCAGGAAATATCAGTCCAATTAGACTCCAGGTAAATATAAATCTTGTTCCACTGTGATTGGGACTCACTTCATCCCAGTCCACTGGGCTGATTTTAGTACCCAGCCTGGAGATTCAAACCAAAGAACCCCCGCCTCCCCCTGATCTCTCCCCACGCCGCTGTGTTATCCAGGTGCTCTAGTTCCATAGGAACAGAAGTCTCCGGAAGGCTGTTAGTTTGCTTTACAACCGACCAACGACCAAGACTCCCCAAGACGTATCACACAGCTGTTAGGTAATAACACCCCTGAAGACAGTCATGATTTGTGCTAGTTTATAATGATGACATCTTAACTAATTCACATTCTTTTCTCATTCAGTTTCTATTCAGATTCTTTATAGAGGATACGTACATACACTCTTTCAAAAAGAAAACAGAAATAAACAGAGTTTCAAAGTGTCACCATCCCAGCAAATACCTTATTTTTAAGGTATCATTCTATGCCTCGTAGAGCTTGATAGGAAGCAGAAAAAGTTAAAATTTAATACCTAAATGGTTTCAACAATACAAACAAGTAAAAAAATATGTTTTAACTGGATAAATCAAAGTAAAAAAAATTTTTTAATGCAGCATAAAATAGTAGGTGATGGGGCCTCCCTGGTGGCGCAGTGGTTGAGAGTCCGCCTGTCGATGTAGGGGATACGGGTTCGTGCCCTGGTCCGGGAGGATCCCATGTGCCGCGGAGCGGCTGGGCCCGTGAGCTGTGGCCGCTGGGCCTGCGCGTCCGGAGCCTGTGCTCCGCAACGGGAGAGGCCGCAGCGGTGAGAGGCCCGTGTACCACACACACACACACACAAAAAAAAATAGTAGGTGATGAAAGAAGTTTAAGGATTATGGAAACAGGTAGAACTAGAAGTTGAAGCAGGAAACCCACAGAGCAAAGATCGGCACTATGGCCTATAGGTCAAATCTGACCCATGACCTGTTTTTGTAAGGCCCACAAAGTACAGAATGGTTTTTACATTTTTTTAATGCTTGGAGGAAAAAAAGAATATTTTTTGACGTGAAAATTACATGAAATTCAAATTTCATTGTCCATAAATAAATTTTTACTGGAACACAGCACCTCACTCATTTATATCGTATCTGTCACTGCTTTCATGCCACAAGGGCAGAGCAGTGCAGTTTCAACAGAGACTGTATGGCCTACAGCGAAGCTGAAAATATTTACTCTCTGGCCCTTTACAGAGAGAGTTTGCTGACCACTGCTCTAGAAATGCTAAGTAAGACAAGTAGCTCAGCTGAAAATGTGAAATTACACCATAGAAGACTACCTCGTAAAAGGGTTTTTATTCATTAATGACACATATGCTCAGAAACCTTCTGCTATAAAATGCTCAAGAATTTTTCCAGTGGTTAATATCAAGCATACTGAGCTGAGGATTACAAAATATACCTTTCAGCTCATGCCTACGAGGATAACGAAGTGCCTCTAATACTGCATCTCCAAGTTCCTTGTCACATTCTCCATTTGGGCTGAAAACTCAGCTCATTTTATGACTCTAGATCAAGGATGGAAATATTCCCACATCTGCACCCAAGAACAACACTGTCAGCTGCTCAGAGCACTCCTTCCAAACAGACTACATTCAGCCTCGTTCACCTGGAAGAGGAGATGAAATCCACCTGCCATCTAATGCCGAGGTGATCTCTTCTACTCTTCTCACCTCGTTTGGACTTCTTTACCATTCATTTTTTTAATCATTTTTCTTGTACCTTTTCTTGTGTGAAAACCATGCTGGGAACTCGACATAGAGGACAACAGTGAAATCAAAGTGGAACAGGTATGCTTGCACTCTGCAACCTGTGAACAGGGCATTAACAGGCCAAGTGACATACCATCAATTAAAAAAAAAAAGAAAAGAAAAGAAAAGAAAACTGGCCTTTAAGTCTCTTTATCAAAATACTGATAAGGGGTTCTTGATAAGTCCTGCTCCCTTTTTCAACTTCATATAATGCTTTCAATGAACTAGAAAGATGCAGGTTCTACTGAGACCGAAAGAACGGGGCGGGGGCGGGGGGAAGGGGGGTGCACGTTGTGTTTACCATAATACTGAAACGAACAGCAAGAGGCAAGTGCAATTCAGACTCAGACACACAAATATACAGAACTGGGACCGCGTCGTGACTGACCCACCCGAATGGAGTCCTGAACAGCCAGAGCTCATGTTCAGCAGTAGCTACATTAACGTCAGAGCACAGGTGGTTGAGGGCAGAGTAATGTCCCCTCTCAAAATAACCTTCGCCCGGAATTCCGTGTGGTTTCCACACTTCATTGAGATATTTTTCTGAGCATTTGAACAAGCAAATCAGCTTCCTAGGAAAAGTTTTTGCCTGAGCCCACTCCTGTGTCACAGGATAAGTTCATGAGCTGTTGTCATCACTAGGCAGGCAAACATTCCACTGAACATTTCAAATACCCATAAGGATTACACAGTCCTAAGAAAACAGAACACGAGATCCTAAGAGGGTCAAAGCCCTTCATCTTTGGAGAGGAAGCACGCGTATCTTAGGGTCCCATTGTGTTCAACAGCCTTTCCAGCCAAAGGTGAAACTTTTTTAATTAAAAAAAAAAAAAAAACCAGGCAGCCAACCATAAAAGAGTTGCAGACTTCTATGAATAGTCAAAGAATTAGATAATGTGAGGTCAGAAGCCATTTCCCTTTAGAGTTCTGAAGATGGAGGCTTAGTGACTATAAATATCTCCCATTAGTAGATACATAGCTTTTCAATCTAGGAGGATTAAAAATTAAGTAACCCCAATTTGGTGGTAATTACCTCCTTAAATTGGCACATCTTCCATCCCTGAGAGCATTCAGAATTAAAGAAAGACTTGAGAGAATCAAAAGTATATTAACATTTTGGGGGTTAATAAGAAATCAGGATTTGATATTTTTATTCTTTTTATAGTTAAAAGAATGTGGCTTACAACAATATCCTGTAATTCCAATTTTTCAAAGTAACACTACCTAGGGCCATATTATATGCCTGGTCTCTCTAAAGAAGCCCTGTGTGTATGCGTGTGTACTCATGTAAAGCCCCTGGGGTGGGTACTCTGATCCCCATTTCACTAGTGAAGAAACAAAGGCACAGAGGTTGTCCCTTGCGACCACCCACCTCCCCCATGTGTGAAACTGATTCAGAGGGGCGGTCAAGACTGAAACCTAAGTGAGCTTACGCACAGCACTGAAATATTTAAGGCACTTCATTCATAGGTATGATTTACTTCATCTATGAGAAGCATTAAGTGCTTTGGGAAGGTTTGCGTTAAAAGGTCCCTTAACAATAGAAACCACATATTAAATTTAATTTACTTAATAAGCAAGCCTAAATGTTGAAGATATTACTTTAAAAACAAGACCAATCACAATTCAAAAATCCCTTAAAAGTGACTGTTAAAATTTATTTAATTTATAAAGGGTATAAGATTTGTAAGCTGAACTTTTAAGAAGTAGTGCCATGTATTCTAATTTATAACTTTAACAAACTGAATACCAATTTCTTAAACCAAAGTAAACTTTCTGGATAGTCTTTTCTACATAAAATTTCAGCCTGAGGACCCTGCTCAAGGAAGTCCTTACATCAGCCACTCTGTCCATGTGTTTACTGCCCAGCTCCTAAAGGCAGCTGAGACAATGCTATTCAAGACAGGCTGCCCAAGAAACACAGGGCGAACACTCAAGTGTGGAGTCACCACCCCTGCCTATGCTGATAAACATCTGGGGAAAAAATAACAAAGTGCCTAGAATGTCCTAGGCACTTTTCTAGGTAACCGGGGTACATCAGTGAGCTAAAAGGGAAAAGATCCCTGTCCTTCTGGAGTGGAACAGCAAGGAAAAGACACAAGAGGAATGGAAATGGCGGCATTTAAACCAGGTGTGAAACGTCAAGGGGTAAAGGGACTGTGAGAAGGGGTGAGGCCACAGATCAGAGGTCCTTGGGGGCTGTGGGGTGTCCAGAGGATTTCTGGATGCAGGCTAAAAGTGGGATCCAGGAAACAGGTGAATAGATTACCAGAAAGCTAGATCTCTGAGTTTGAGAATTAATTGTTCATAAAAATGCCTTCAAAGGATTACTGTTTATCCATAACATATACCTGCCATTATCAAGGGTGATTTTCAAATGGCCGCATATAGAACATTTCTGTTTCTTTTGGAATATATAGGTTAAGAATACATTGTGGGGCCTCCCTGGTGGCGCAGTGGTTGAGAGTCCGCCTGCCGATGCAGGGGATACGGGTTCGTGCCCCGGTCTGGGAGGATCCCATATGCCGTGGAGCGGCTGGGCCCGTGAGCCATGGCCGCTGGGCCTGTGCGTCCGGAGCCTGCGCTCCGCAACGGGAGGGGCCACAGCAGTGAGAGGCCCGCATACCGCCAAAAAAAAAAAAAAGAATACATTGTGGTTCACTGTTTCTCATGTAGACACTTCTGCTGTAACACAATATATATGTTGGTGGGAAAACCTCATGTTCTGCAAAAAATGTTTACTAAAAATAAAATACAGGGTAAGGGGCAGCTTACCCAAAACTACTGCAACTCTAAAATCAAATTACCGGTTTTTTTAATATAAATTTATTTATCTATTTATTTTATTTATTTGGTTGCGTTGGGTCTTCGTGGCTGTGAGGGCCTTGCCTAGTTGCAGCGAGCGGGGGTACTCTCGGTTGCGGTGCACGGGCTTCTCATTGCGGTGGCTTCTCTTGCTGTGGAGCACGGGCTCTAGGCACATGGGCTTCAGTAGTTGTGGCTCATGGGCTTAGTTGCTCTGCGGCATGCGGGATCTTCCTGGACCAGGGCTCGAACCCGTGTCCCCTGCATTGGCAGGCGGATTCTTAACCACTGCGCCACCAGGAAAGTCCCCCCCACTTTTTTTTTAAATCAGTAAGTATAACCTCAAGAAATAACACAGCCTAGCCCAAGCAGGCACACAGAGGTGCTGAAAGCTGCCTTAGGGAATATTTAAAATACATAAAAACAGCAGATGCTGACTCAAAGGTACCGAAATAGTGCAGATTAACATGGGGCTTCTGTAAAGGCGAGCAAAAGCAGGCACGTAAGGTGGGGTGCACCTCTCTGGAGAAGGAGCCCCAAGACAGGTGCTCATTTTTTCATTTCACTTTAAAGAGAGATGAAAGGGCTCTCATTGGTGCAACAGCCAAAGTGAAGGTTTAAATTCTCATCTTCTTTTTCTTTTTCTGCTGAACTATAGGCCTATATTATGCCATATAATGCACACTATAACTCCACTTCCTCTATTCACACACCTCTTGCCTAGAAAAGCTGCATATGAACCAGCACAAGTCGCACATTCCACTGACATAGTTCCTCTATTTACCTAGCACATGCATAGCAAAACAAACTATTTATAAATATCCATATGTCGTTAGAAGTTCTCCTTGAATCTGGTGACACAGTGAGAGTCTCCTGATAAAGTGGTACACAGGGAACACATGCCGTTCTCCTGGCCATCTCTCATCTACTTCCCCCACCAAACAGCTCCCGAATTCCACTGAGGGGAATTACTGTAGCTCCACCATGTGCAGTTTTAGGGGGAGCAATAAATCAAGATCTGTCTTTTTTGATCCAAGACACAGACATGCAATTCAAGCTTCACCAACCAAATTTACTCTTCTGAGACTGTGGCTGGAGCTGAGTGACAGCAAGACAGGAAAATGCTGAAGGACACCTATTCCAGTGGTAGCACCCAGATGGAATGGTCAGTAGTTTCTGCTGACCCAGAATCGGAACTTCCCTCGATCAGGCAGGTTTCCACCCATTATGGGTGTTATTCTACCAACAAATTGTTTTTGTGTGTGATGTGGCCAATGTTCCCCAGCTTGCATTAAAAAAACTTGAATGAATACAATATGCTCACATTTATTAGATCACATAAACCATGTATCTTCCCTTTCAGTTGCTGGGGTAAGGTTTCAACGGTAGCCTAAATATTCTGCAACAATTTACCTTGCCCCACTCAGCATACTTCCCGTAATTGTTATGCATTTACCTTTTTAACGATTCTTTATATGTGTCTAGCAAGTGAGAGATAAACAATTTTCAGAAGGAGGCAAGATGTAACTAGGAGTAGGAGAAAGAAAAGGAGCCAATCATTTGCATTTTCTAAGAAATGGGCCTATCCCTTCTTTATCTTTCAACATAACTGTGTTTATTATTTTTATTGTCTTCAGTAGTTTTTGCAAATGTCCATCCATTCTTGGCTTTAACCAATTCTCCCAGGCCTGTGCAGTCTTACAAACTAGCTGTGTGGCCTCTCTGCCCCCATGTGTACTACAGGGAAACAATGACTGATTTGTGTAGAGACTTTGGGGACTAGAAACAACACGTTAAAGCAAGCCCAGTACTGGAAACGAGCAGGTGTTTTAAAACCGGTTAGTTATCATCCATGATTACAGCTCCCTCTCTGCCTCACATCTGTTTATTTGTACCCAAGTTCACAGTTCCTTTTGCAATCAGGCACTTTAGAAGATCCAAATCTTTCCCAGTTGACTGGTCACAATTTAATTCTACAGCCACCTCTATGCCTCCTGAACTACATATGCTGCATTTTATATCAAAATCTCAAGCCATGGGGGATTCCCTGGTGGTGCAGGGGTTAAGAATCCGCCTGCCAACACAGGGGACACGGGTTCGACCCCTGGTCCGGGAAGATCCCACATGCTGCGGAGCAACTAGGCCCGTGCGCCACGACTGAGCCTGTGCTCTAGAGCCTGTGCTCTGCAACAAGAGAAGCCACGGCAATGAGAAGCCCGCGCACCGCAACCAACAGTAGCCCCCGCTCACCGCAACTACAGAAAGCCCGCGCACAGCAACAAAGACCCAACACAGCCATAAATACATACATACATACATACATACATACATAAAATAAATAAATAAACCACACACAACTCTAGCCATGAAAGAGTATCTTCCTTTTCTCCCTTTTTTGGATCTGCCTCAATTCCACTCTGCTGTAAATAAGTGACAGGTATGCTGGGATGCTGATCCTCTCAACCCTCAAGCAATGTGCTCATTTTATATTTGTGCATTAACCTGAAAAAGACCGGGAAGCGCTGGTCTAGATTAGTGATTCTCAAATTTTAATGTGTATGTAAATTACCTTTTGAAAACAAAAATTCTGACCCAGTAGGTCTGGGGTGGAACCTGAGACTGTGCATTTCTAACCAACTCTCATGGGACGCCCACCTGTGGCCAACCTCAGGCACTCTAGCAAGCGTCTGGAGGACATGTCTCACTGTACTTAAGGAACCTTTCCTTATGAAATAGAAAAAGATATGGCTAACTAGTCTCAAAACTCTACCACCTTCCATTCTCTTGGTTAGAATAATTTTAGAAGTTCCTCTTGTTTCTTCTACCCTCATAAAGTAGTAACTTTTTATGTGCTAAAATTTTTTCTTTTACATATATTTAGAATTTGAACAGTTTCCTAATAAACACTTAAAAGGCTATCATTTCTTGAGGCTTGGGAAAAGTTGAAATAGAATTTCAAAAGAAACAGAAAAAATAAAAATTAACGCAATCCACAACTAAAAGTACACATTATAGTGATTAAAAATAAGAAATACATTTTCACAACTATTCCAAGGACACACAACTAAGAGAGCTGAAGTGGTCAGTGAACCTTGGGTCACTCAAACTTGAGTCCATGTAGCAACAAAGCTCTTCCTGCCTGTTATGGGTTGAACTGCATCTCCCCAAAATTCATACCTTCAAGTCCTAACCCTCAGTGCCTCAAAATGTGTCCTTCCTTGGAAAACCAATCACTGCAGACGTAACTAGTTAGAATGAGGTAGGGCCCTACTCCAGTGACTGATGTCTATATAAAAAGGAGAAATTTGGTGAGACACAAAAACAGGCACACAAAGAGAATGCCCTGTGAAGTCTGCAGTTATGCTAGCACAAGTCCAGGAACTATCAGAAGCTAGGAGAGGCCTGGAATAGACAGATTCTTCCCTTGCACCTTCAGCAGGAGCATGACCCTACCGAGGCCTTGATCTCGAACTTGTAGCCTACAAAACTGTGAGACAATTGATTTCTGTTGTTTAAGCTACTCAGTTTGTGGTACTTTATTATGACAGCCCTTGCAAACTCATGCACGGCCTCACTGTGCTTCTTCCCAGATTAAAAAAAATCTAAAGATGACTGTGGAGATAGGCAATCATATCACAGTCTGGTGTGCCATGTGAAGATTTTGGACTTTGTCCTACTAGCAAATGGGATCCACTGAAAGGCTCTAAGGAGGTTAATATTAGATTTATTAAGTGCAAACGAACTTGTAAACAAGTCAAACCACTATCATCCCTAAAGGTTCCTTTATGCCAGAATTCATGTTTCTTGTTACACAAAAAATATTCTCACAATCATCAGAAAAACTCATGCCCCCTCCCAAATAAGAATGCCTCAAGAAGACACCTTCACTTTCATGTCACTTCTACCTAAAATTCTTCTACATATAAAAGCCATGGATAAAAAGTTGCAGATCAAATGAGCTTTTATTTTCTCCTAAAATGTATGTCCTGGAACACCAAATGCCAGAGTTTTGTTCACCTTTGTTTTAGAAAGGAAATGTTTATCTGTGTGATTGCAGTAGATAAGCTTTCAATTATTCAGAAAATCAAGATTCTGAAACCAAATTCAGCCTCTTAACTGGTCGAAGACCAACCCCTCAGTGAAGAATCAGCAGCTAAATGTTAGGACAGACCATTTGTTAAAATGCTGGTAACTCCCTTCCCTCCTTAAATAGAAACTTGAACCAAAGGGAGACTATACAGTTTTTAAAGTTTCACGTTTTAACTTTCCTTTTTCCTTTTAAGTAAATTTCTCACTGAAGTATAACAGACATACAGCAAACTGCAAAGCATGATAAATTCTCACAAAGTGAACAAATCCATGTAACCAGCACTATCACCACAAAACAGAACATGACCAGACCCAAAAGTCCCCTTCACGCTCTGTTCCAGACACCAGCGCCCCATCAGTGTAACTGCTATCCTGACTTCAAAACACCAAAGAATAGTTTTACCTGTTTTTTAACTTCATATAAAAGGAATCATACAGTATTATACTCTTTTGTGTCCACTCAATATTATGCTTTGATTAATAGTCTCCTTTTAACTTCAATAGTCCATGGGTGTGTGTGTGTGTGTGTGTGTGTGTGTGTGTGTGTGTGTGTGTGTTGTGTGTGTGTGTGTGTGTGTGTAAAATCTTAATTCAAATTAGATCCCCAGGTTTCATTTTGTTTAGATTTTTCCAGCTTAGATTCCATTTGCATCAAAAGGAATTAACATCTCAATGTTCAATATGAAATCAATTCTAGTTTCTAGGTCCTTTATCAGTTCAAGTCCCCAGTTCCAAACAATAAGGAAAATTTGCAAATAAAAGGGGGAAGTGTTTTATTTCACCTAAGATTTCATAAACCACAAACTTAAATGTTCGTCTTTTATAAGTAAAGCTTATCTTCATGAAAAATTTCACTCTTTGTTTATGAAAGCAGAAGAACCAGAGATATAACAAACTTGAAAATTCTGAGTCTTGGATTTTTTTTCCTCCTCTCTTGTATGTAGGTTTCTTTTATTCTACGAATATGTCTAGGGTAAATGGGAGAACCAAAAATTATCAGTTGAAATGACAGAATACAAAAAACAGAGAACCAGCTTAGTAAGCACATTTTAAAAAACACTTTCCTTATCGAAATAGCAAGCAAAAGTGACCTGACGAAGTGAAAAAATATCTCTCAGTGATTTGAATTTAATTTTTTTGACTCTTTTACCTGATCAAGAATAAAGGAATCACAGTATCTAACTGGAAATAGTGAATATCCTATTGGTGGGAATGTAAATTGGAAAGCAGCATGGGAGTTTCTCCAAAAATTAAAAATATGACTACCATTTGATCCAGAATTCCACCTCTGGGTATATATCTGAAGGAAATAAAATCACTATCTGGAAGAGATATCTGTACCCCTAGGTTCACTGCAGCATTATTTACAATAGCCAAGACCCGGAAGCAATCTAAGGGTCCACTGATGGATGAAGGAATAAAGAAAATGCACAGGTACACAACAGAACATTATTCAGCCACTAAAAAAAAAGAAGGAAATCCTGCTGCTTACAAGAACACGGATGAACCCTGAGGGTATCATGCTAAGTGAAAAAGTCAGACAGAGAAATACTGTATGATCTCACTTAGATGTGGGATCTAAGAAAACCAAACTCAGAAACGGAGAAGAGATTAGTGGTTGCCACAGGTGTGGAGGTGGGGGATAGGGGTAGGGGAAATGGGTGAAGGCAGTCAAAGGGTACAAACTTCCAGTTATAAGATGAATAAGTTCTGGGGATATAATGTACAGCACGGTGATTATAGTTAAGAATACTGCCGTGTATATTTGAAAGTTGCTAAGAGGGCTTCCCTGGTGGCACCGTGGTTGAGAATCTGCCTGCTAATGCAGGGGACACGAGTTCAAGCCCTGGTCTGGGAGGATCCCACATACCGCAGAGCAACTAGGCCCGTGAGCCACAACTACTGAGCCTGCGCGTCTGGAGCCTGTGCTCCGCAACGGGAGAGGCCGCGATAGTGAGAGGCCCGTGCACCGCGATGAAGAGTGGCCCCTGCTTGCCACAACTAGAGAAAGCCCTCGCAGAGAAACGAAGACCCAACACAGCAAAAATAAATAAATAAAGTTAATAAACTCCTACCCCCAACATCTTCTTTAAAAAAAAAAAAAGAAAGAAAAGAAAGTTGCTAAGAGAATAGATTTTAAAAGTTCACACCACCCACACCCACACACCCACACACAAGACTGTAATTTTGGGTTGTAATGGATGTATTAATTAACCTCATTGTGGTATAATCATTTTGCATTATATACATATATAAAATAACTATGTTATACATCTTAAGTTTAATGTCATGTGTCAATTATATCTCAATAAAGCTAGGGAAAAGAAAAAGAAGCAGAAAGAAATTTATATGCCACCCACAGCAAATTTTAGAAATCAATACTTTATGCTAAAGAGGCCCATAAGGGAAATCTGGCTGCACACAGCTGTGTAATGAATCAATTTGTTACCGTGACAGTCATCTCAAAAGTAGAGTAACGGTTGATAGACAACAAAGAAGTCAGATTAGACACAGATGCAAAATATAAACAGAGCTCCACAAGGTTTTTGTTTTGGTTTTTATTTTATAACAAGTCTGTTAAATCATCCATTGGGAAATAAATGATTCAAGATGGACTTCCAGAAGCATTATTCTAACTTTGACATCATTTATCAGTCAATATATTTTTGAAAAAAATTTTCAGAAACTTATTTATTCAACAAATACTGGGAGTTCCCTGGTGGTCCAGTGGTTAGGACTTGGCGCTTTCACTGCCGTGGGCCCAGGTTCAATCCCTGGTCGGGGAACTAAGATCCCGCAAGCCAAGCAGCGAGGCCAAAAACAAAACTAACAAACAAACAAACAAATGCAAACAAATATTATGGAATACACACTATGTGTACACTATTGTAGGTTCCAGGAATTCAGTGGTAAGCAAAAACAGAGTTGCTGCCTTTATGGAAGAGAGACACAGCTATTAATCCTAAAATAGTAACAGAAATAAATAGAAAATTATTACTGTTATAAGTGCTAGAAGAAAAGATACACGATGCCAGGACAGTAGCCATTAAGGAAATCTAGAAAACGTGGGAGGGGAAAGGCAATGACACTGGAATGGGAGAAATGAAGAAAGGAGAGCAGTTAAGTATGTCTCTGTGTGTTGTGGGGAAGGGGCGGTGGGGGTGTGTGTGGGGGGGGGGCAACAGCACGTGCAAAGACCCCAAGGCAGGAGGTAACACGGGCACTGTAACTAAAAGTCCATCACGCCGAGCCTCTAAGGGCAAAATAAAGGTAACTCCAGAGATGACGAGCAGGAACAAAAGAGAACTGGTTGTAACCAGGCATGAGGTTAAACCTTAGCTAGTGACAAATTCTAAATACCCGATTTCTCAATAAAACCTCATTCTTCTCAGACCAAATAATCATAGGCCTGTCCCCCTAGGACAAGGAAGTATAGTTATATAATAGTCTATTTTTATCCTCACGGTATCACTCACTGCTAGGCTCATTCTTAATGACATTTTGGGGGTATTTGTAATTTATACTTAATTTGAGTATTAAAACCAATTCAGAAAAGGAAAAAGAAAAAAATTAATTTGTGTTCTACATCCTAAAGAAACAAATGAGAATAACAATAATACACTGAAGAAATCCCTTATGATGCTCCATAAAGTCCCTACTGAAACACTTAAGATACAACTAACCACAGAGAATCTCTGCAATTGGGTGAGGATAATGGTTTTTCATCACTAACAGAAGATGTTACTGTAGTACTTTGCACCAAGAAAGAGAAAGACCAAAAAGAAAGACGAAGGAAAGAAAAGAATCAAGTCCCACCTGGGAATCTAACCACAGTACCCTACTTCTGATTCTTCAGATTAGATAAACTTAAAGAATAGGCACTATTTTAAAATCCTCCATTGAGAAAGAAGCTATTTGGAGAAGTCATTTAGCTTCGAATGCATAACTGCAAAAGAAATGAAACCACTGAGAAGGTCAGAAACAGTCTCCTCACCGAAGAGTAAGACTCTTACTTACTCCTACTTACTCTTTTTTTTTTTTTTTTGCGGTACGCGGGCCTCTCACTGTCGCGGCCTCTCCCGTTGTGGAGCACAGGCTCTGGACGCGCAGGCTCAGCGGCCATGGCTCACGGGCCCAGCCGCTCCGCGGCACGTGGGATCTTCCCGGACTGGGGCATGATCCCGTGTCCCCTGCATCGGCAGGCGGACTCCCAACCGCTGCGCCACCAGGGAAGCCCACTCCTACTTACTCTTACAGACTGGCAGGACCTGGCAGGACGCAAACCCCAGGCCACGGCTGTCAGCCACCCAAGCACAAGATGCACCTCACAGGAAGTAGTTATGCTCTGAGTGCCAAAGAAAACTTTCATAGCCATTTTTGGTTGTCGTACATCCTTTATAGCATATTTAGCTTCCAGAGAGGCTGTATCTTTTTCACATTTCACAAAGGTCCTCAGATTTACTGAAACAACGTCTGCCTCCCTGAGTACACAGTTCTTCCCCAAAACAAGAACCTGCTGTTTTGAAAATAAGCCATTAGCAACCTTCTTCCACAGAGTCTTCTAAGCACCAAGCAGGAAGGATTTCCTTTCATCCTGCAGAATATGCAATATGAATGTGCAACAGTTCTCAAACTAGTTTCCTCAAAAATGGTTTTTCTTAGGGAGATACTCAGCAGAAACAGGATGCCACAGGCCCATAATGGGAAAAACAACATTTTTTTTTTTCAACGCTAAAGAGGTTTCCTTAACTGCAGGACTTCTCAGAGTCATTAACTATGACTCTCTCATATGAGGGACAGTACGTGCAGCATTTCCCACATGTTCTGACTACAAATATTTTGAGGAAGCATCCCCACTGACACAGCAGTAACATTCCACTGAGAAAGGCTGGCATTTAGTACTGCACAAGGCAGCCAGACTTTTGACAGTGATCCAAAAGATCATAGTATAGTACCACACTGAATTGTTATGTATCAAGGGAAAAGGCTAACAAATAAGATCTTTCCTTATTTTTAAGTTATCATCCTGTAATCTATAGCTAAAGGAGTTAACCCACTCTGTTCCTTTCTCATGATCTAGAACTACACAGGTTCATAGCAAGCAATCTGTGGTAGGTCTTCAGTGGCTAAGAAAATCTGACTATCCAGCATCTAAGTCTGAATCAAAGATCCTGATAGTACTGTAACCTACACATTACCACATCTCTATAGCACAGCTCCAACTTCCCCCAAACCTCAACTTTGATAATTTTATACCGCATAAATATCTTCTCAGTTAATCATCAACCAAAACATAGTTGTGAATACAAGCTTATCTGTGTAATTTCTAATATTGATTATTTTTTGACATTCAAAACTAATTCCTGGGCTTCCCTGGTGGCGCAGTGGTTGAGAGTCTGCCTGCCGATGCAGGGGACACGGGTTCGTGCCCCGGTCCAGGAAGATACCACATGCCGCGGAGCGGCTGGGCCCGTGAGCCATGGCCACTGAGCCTGCGCATCCGGAGCCTGTGCTCTGCAACGGGAGAGGCCACAACAGTGAGAGGCCCGCGTACCACAAAAAAAAAAGAATTCCTTTGTGGGGAAAAAACCCAATACTTTATGTAAAGTTGAGCACAGTTACAGTACTGCTCAGCAAAACAACTGTACCAGGTTAATGACATAATGTCTTTAATCTCCCGCTCCTGGAAAAATATCAAACTGAGAGGCTTTTAATCTGTTAATTACATCTCATGAAATTCACATCATTCCTCAGCACTGTACGTAATTCAAACAAAATGATTGTAGCTAGTTTTACTGACTTCGGTAAGAAAAGTACCGAATACACACAATACGTCATATGGAAAAGGAAGGTTCTGCTGGTGTCCAACAGGTTCTGAATCGCTTGCTTCCCTGAATCTCATCTGAAAGCTGGGTCTGCCTCTCTCTCTCTCTCTGAATAACTGCTATAAATAACCTCAATCTACTGAGTGAACACAGTACCTTTCCTGGAAAACAGAGCAGGTTAGTTGGCTTCATCTATTATCACTGATTAGAGACCCTGAAGATCAATACTTTGGAAAAGAAGGTCATCAGGAGGAATAAACCTCAGTCTGAAGGCCATTAAAAACACCTTCTAGTTTCTGGTCACTCCTGCAGCCAACATAAAACGTCCTGTTCCCAAGAATTTTAAGGTTTGCTTGTCCCCCTGTGTACTCCATTCTGCAGGGTCTCAACACAGCCTAATCGGTGTTGAAGACAAAAGGCAAGGAGGAAGCGGAAAGAGGAAAACTGCTGGGCAGGCAGTGAAGCGCGAGAACGAGCAGCAGAAGACAAGGAAATAACAGCAGGCTCGCCGACCAGGACAGGAGGCGAGTGGAGGCGGGCCCGGCGAAGGACGAGCAGACCCAGCTGACCAAAGCTGGCAGCTGCTTGCCACCTGCAGTTTTCCTGCCCCAAACCACTACCCGCTCTTCTGGGTTCCACGCCTGCCTGGAACGAGCTGACATCATTTCTCTACCACAAACACTGGAAAGACCCAAAGGCGCCTCACCTCCTGGTCTGTAGACGACATCATCCTCCGTGATGTAAGACGTTATCTCCCCGGTGTCCGTCCTTTCGTAACGAGATTTTTTTTTCGGGGGCTTCTTCTTGCTCTTCTTCGTGGACTCCTCCGTGGTGGCACTATTGTCATTGTCCTCATCTTCGCTGTGATCACTCTCGGCGTAATTTCTGGCTCCTCCTTCCAAGGTACAGCTCCTGCGTGGCCTTGAGTTCTCACTCTCTCGCGCCTTGTCTCTCTTCTCTCGCTCTCGGTCCCGATCTCGGTCCCGGTCCTTCTCTTTCTCTTTGTCTTTGTCTTTATCAGCTGTCATGATTCGCCACGTGCCTTCTTCTGTCCTCTCACGGCTGGGCCTCCGTGAAAGGTAGACAGTAAGCCTGGGCTTCAGTCTTCTGAATTTCTCACTCAATTCCAGGGAAAATCCGACCACTCCAACAACCCCAACGTTTCAAAAATGCTAGGAGAGGAAAGAGAGAGCGAAATTGATTTTCCTTTAACATTTTTTCGTATTTCCTTCCTAAAATAACGTTTTGTTAAATGACTCACTTACTCATGCTTTAGCAACTAAAACTTCTCACTAGCAATAGGAAAAAAGGTAGGACAAGTGATATCAAATTTAAATATAAACAGTTTTGGGCCTCAACTAGCATGTGGTTTAGGATTTTCGATCACACCAATAATGAAAAATGTCTGAATGCGTAAGGGTAAACTATGCTTTCTGTATACAAATTGTTTTCTCTAACTTTTAAAGGAAAAAGTAAAGTGTACCCTAGTAAACAACATATAATGGGTACAAGTATACAAAAGGGGCTTCATAACCCATAACATTAATTTAAAAGGGAAAGAACCTGTAGTTAAAATTATTTCCACCTGCAAAAAAAAAAGTAATTTGGATAGCCTTGGAAAATGTCTCAGGATGTCTCACAGTGCATTATCTTCTGAAGACTCTTTCTAGCCACTTCTCCAAATTTCCAGAGCTCCTCTCAAGAATAAACATAAGAGCTGACTCAAATAAAAGTGACAACCTCAAAGCAAGATTCCTTTGCCTTCAATTACAATTTTTTACATCTTCTAAGTCTACTTACTATTCTAGTTATTTTCCAGGAAAAATGGTTTCTCGAAAGATATCTCTGTCTTAAGAAAATATAACAGTTTCCAAAAACAACCTTCCATCTTTAGGGAATATTAGGTGGTTTATACATTCTTCCAAATTTCCACTGTTAATGGTTTCCCTAATAAATTTCTCCCCAGAACTAAACCCCAAAAGGAAAGTCTGAAGGTTTTAAGAATGTATAATGAGAAGAGTAAACCCCAGGCTCCAACCCAACACAATTCTTATAAAAAATTTTAAATAAAACTTTTATTTACATGTCAGTTTTGGAACAGTCATAATAACCAGTAATTTATCTTTTGCAATCTTTTATCATCCTTCCCAATATCTCATTTTTTCAACAATCTGTACCAAACATTATCTACGTGCCAGGGGTTCAGAACTAAAGACACCATGAGGGAACACCTCGTGGTCCTCGCCCGCAATGCTCTAATGCAAAAAGAGGAGACACTGATATAGGAGGACCATCTCTTGCTCATGCTATGAGGGCCAGATAGGAAACAACACATGCAAAGAAACAAAAAATTGGTCCTCTCTACTCAGACAACGACAAACAAGTCAGTTTGTAATTACATGCCTCAGACGCAGAGAAAATTCTTTTTGGTCATGCCAAAACCATAAAAATTATCATATACTCTCTCCAAAGCTCTTAGGTCAAACTTGATACCAGAAAAGACCTCCACATAAGCACTTCGAATATCCTTAGGCATTCAGGAAAATTTTTAAAATGTTAACAACAACTTCTCGGTGAGAAAACAATGAAGGAGCAATAATGCCAACAATCTATAAGCAAAGTCAGAAGGATGAAAGCATGTAGCACAAACCTAAATTGCTTCCTTTTACATAGGAAATTGCACTTTCAGATAGGATTTCAATTTTCTAAACATATTTCCAGAAAATGAAAAATTATTCTAGTGTCTGCAAAAGTTCTGCTTCGATGAATCATCTGCTAAACAGACAGTAATAAACTCCCAAGTCCCTGTAGGCCACCAGTGTTAGCAATTGAAAATACACAGAGACATATTACTTTCTCCATCTGGCTTAAGTTTAGAGCCTGAACAAGTCAATCATACAAGAAAGAAAACCATCAGTTACTACAGTTGTTAAAACATTCCTCTTTGACACTGAAAACAAACCAAGGCCTCCTGGGAATCTAAAAAGAACAAGAAGCTTAGACTGAAAGCCTCTCAGATGCAGTTCAGGACAGACATACTTCAGATAAGTTCAAGAAAAAAACTCATTCTCCCTAGGGTTAACAAGATAACTGCTCCAGAAAAATGTGTAAAAATATTATTTCCTCACTTAAAAAAAGGGAAAAAAAACCAGTAAGTCCAAATTGTACATTCAACATTACTCCCTACAAAATCATATACTGTATTTCTATTTATAAAAAAATTTGAGTTGTTTCTGCCAGGAGTTAGCAAGAAAAATTCAATAATCAACAGAGAAACCATCCACAAAATGAAATCCTCTACGTGTGTGTGTGCGCGCGTGTATCCAACCCTCAGATAACCAAGAATATTGATAATCCAAAGCAAAAGTTAATCCAACTACCATTTACATTTGGCTATAAAATAAAGCTCAGTGGGGATATATTCTTTTCCTCTGTACTTACCACACTAATCATAATTTTTTGAGCCTCATTATAAAATGACCAACATGCAACAATAATACAACATTTGAGGAAAGGGACCCAGATGGCACCGGGAAGGGTAGCTGCCGCTTCAGTACGCTAGAAATGATCTACACAGTAGACAATACAACGGCATCTTTAAAACAGCAAGGGGTTTACAAAGCAGGTCCCTGCCATGATCTCATTAGATTCTCTCTGTCTACAACTCAGTGATGTGAACCAGACAGAAGTCACCACTCCCACTTTTCAGGCTACAGGAGGAGAACTAAGAAGAGATCATCTGCCCGTGAGTGAGTCTAAAGCAGGTCTCCCAAAGGTGAACCCCATCTGACCTGATTCCAACCTGCTGCTCAGGTTATAATCTGTATCTTCACAGGTGCCAACCTTTCCTACATGTATCCTTGCTGATAATTTGCACAGACAGTTTTAGGAAACACACTCACTTTAACCTCTCCCCGCAAAACAAGAGGTACTTTTCTCCAGTACGACAGACAAGAATATTGAAAATATCTTGTCGATCCACTACTCAACCCAGTTAAACAGGAAACATGGCAAAAGATACTTTAATAATTAATTAAAGGAATAATCGAATCTAAAACATTTCAGATTCAAAACAATCTTCATCTATTCATCGAACAAACGTCTACTGAATGCCCACAATGTGCGGTGTGCTAGTTACTGCCCTAGGTATGGGGAAAACAGCAGAGAACCACATACAAACATCCCTGTCCTTGTGGAACTGATGTTCCAGGAAATGAAGAAAGATACACACACACACACACACACACACACACACACACACACACACACACACTATATTAAAAGATCTTACATGGGGAGTCCAATGGGGACAAGGGAGTATAAGAGGATTGCAATTTTAAATGATGGTCAGGGAAGGCCTCACTGAGGTGGCTTTGTCCCAAGTAAAAGTGAGTACAGAGGAAACACGGAGACCATTCCAGCAGAGGGGAAAGTAGGTGCAAATGTCCAGAGGCAGCAGTGATTCAGTTACATTCAAGACACGGGAGGCCAGAGGGGCTGATGTGACACGAGGAAGAGGACTGATTTTTTAAAAAACGAACGTATAGTCCTCTCACTAGTTTCCAGAGTCATCAGATTGCACTTCATCGTTTTATCTTGATAAAATTTGGTAGGCTAGCTTCGTTTCATTGTGATCTAATCAGGGTCAAAGGCATTTAACAGAGTCAAGGATACAGAACTGTTCTTTATTACTTCAGGTTACTTAACCCTCTACACAAACACTGTCTGCCTCTTCAAAGTGAAGCCAACAACCACCTACAAACACCTTACACTACTTAACAGAACTGATTTGGATAAAGTACTAAAATTTCGGTCAAGCTCAGGGTCCACACCTCATTTAAGAACACCATTTCTTGTCACTATTTAAGCACTCCCAGGAGGTGTGGGCCCTTGATAGAACTGCAAGAAGACTGGGCTCAGAAGCCAAGATCCAAGTTCTTGGCACTGCCAGGGCTAGTGCCTTAGGCAGGTCACTCTACCTCTCTGAGTCAGTTTCAATGCTGTAAAACAGGGATAATAACTAGCTACTTCACAGAGCTGCTGTGAGAATTAAGTATATGTATACGTGTGAATGCACTTACAGATTGCAAAGTGCTTTATAAATGTAAACTATCAATAATATATACCTAGATCAGTCATGACTACATTGTCTACTACATCAGATAATGCCAAATAGTGTATTGTGCTATGCAAGATATAAACATAGCCAAACATCATCCTTACCCTCAAGAATTTATTATTACCCACTAGGGAGGAGGGGGAATCCTATTACACGAGTAAGAAATAAATCATGGAAAACTGACTACAAATGAAGTAAAAATTTTAAAATATCTCCTCTTGGATCGTGTAAAATCCACTTATTAACAAAAACTTGCTCCTCCCTCCTGAGTTCCCAGTCCCTGAGTTCTGTTGCTCAAGCCAGATTCTGGAGGATGCTTGACTCTCACATCAAATGCAGTCAGTGAAGTCCAATGAATTCTTCCTCATTCAACCACAGCAAGAAATGCTTACGTCTGTCAAATACCAACCACACACTAGGCATTTTGCTCAGCTCTCAGGGTCTACCAATCTCCTCCTGAATAACTCTGTAATTTGTCCACTGCTCCAGCTCAAGCAGAAAGTGCCTATTTCCAGCCATCATCATCCTTCACACAGATGAACACAACTGCCTTCTAACTGGTCTCTGTGACTATAAACTTTTGTTTTTGCTTTCCTTCCAATTCGTCCTCCAACACAGCCAGCCAAGCATCTGACCCTCCACCACTTTTTTTTTTCTTAACAGCTTGAGATACACTTCACACACCACACAATTCACCACGTACAGTACGATTCACTGTCCCCCATTCCTCTCCAAAGATTACAGACCTTCCTGTCCTGACTGCCCCTTCACCACTCCAGCCCCACCTCCACCCTTCCCGTGTGTCCAGCTGTGCCCTCCCCTGTGTCGGGCTAACCTCTACTTACCCTTAGGGCCCTCGGGCATTCCTGCTGCCAGACTCCAGGAAGGCTCCCAGACCCACCCAAAGTCCAGGCCCGCACTGTTCCCCCTCCTGCCTGTAAAGTGGCCCTCACTGATCCCACTACTCGTATCTGCTGTTAACTTGTGTAGCTCCTCCACTAACCAACAAGGACCATGACTACAGTATAATATTCGCTAGAACAACTCCTACCGATGCAATTTCCTCTCTGTGTCGAATCCACTAGAGGTTTTGTCCTCATTATCATTTGACCATTCAGCACCCTCTGACAGGGCTGACCACACACCCTCCTTCTGGAAAGGCTCTTATCCTTTGGCCTTCCTGGCACTGTCATCTCCTGGGTCTATTTAACTGTTCCTCCACCTCTAGTATTGGACCAGCTAATGGGGGAGCTCTTCAGGCACTATCCGGAGCCATCCTTCCTCATCTTCGTTGACCTCCTACGTGTCCGTCAGGCCCCAGGTACCACGTCCACACAGGCGATCCACAAATGCACGTGTCTACCAAACTTCTCCTGCAGAGCCAGATGCCTCTGAAAACTGCCCCCACCTGAAGTCTCCTCTTGGATGTCTCAAAGGCACCTCAACATATCAAAACAAGGGCACACTCTGGCCCCAAATGGCCTCTCTCGTGACTGGTGCCGCTGCCCATCCTGTCAAGCAAGCTGGACACCTAAGCCACATGTTTAGTGCCTCCTCTCTTTCACCCCATCATCAACAAACCATGTCACAGTTACCTTATAAATTTCTCTCAAATACACCTACCTGAGAACACGTCCAACACCACAACCTTAGTCAAAAGCTACTAGTGTGGCTTTCCTGGACCACTTCAATTGGCTTCTCTCCAAATCCACTCCTCTGAATCCTCATAATTCTCTTTACAGACTGCAGCCAGGGCTCTCCTTTCAAAAGGCTAATGTGATTATGTCAATCCTTACCTTAAAATACTCAGTGACTTGTCACTTCTGTTAACTAAAAACCCAAATCCTAACCATGACCTACAACGCCCTTATCTTTCTATGTGGCCTCACCCCCGCCTCCCTCCCACACTCCGTGCCCAACCACACCGACCTTCCCTCTGCCCCGTGAACACACGCCCTCCTACCTGGAGTAAGACTTAGCTCGTGCTCCCCCTTCCGTCGTGATGCTCATCTCCTCTCCTGGCCTAGGTACCTCCTATTCTTCCTTCAGGTCACAGCTCAACAGGAACCTCCTCAAGATGTCCTTTCTTGTCCAAAAGGACTAGGTTAAATCCCTTTGTAATGCTCTCTACAACCGTAACTTCACATTTATTTGTGTGATTTGATTAACATCTGTCTCCACCTCTAAGCTAGAAGCTCCATGAAGGGCTGACCCTGACTCTCTTTGCCCTGTGTTGTATTCTCAGATCCAAACTCACTGCCTGGCGCATACAGACGAACAAGAAATTACTCTTCCCTGCCCTCCCTCTCACACATAAGCTGGATCAATCAAGAGGGTATTATGATGAGACTTTTATTTGGGAAGGAAAATAGTTCATGCGTAAATAACTGAGGGGGTGCCTGAGCTGGCCTGCACACCATGGACAGGGTCGGGGGAGCACAAAGGAGGAGAGAGCATTCCAGGTGCAAGTGCAGTAACAACAGTGACTGATTAAACCCTTGTCCTGCATGGCAAATACAGAGTAAAACTAGTAGGAAGTAAGCTAAAGTAGAGGGGGGAACGGATAATGGAGGCTCCTAAAATAATAAAGCAGCTAATACTCACTGAGCACTTAACATGAGCTAATAAGCATTTTACACGTTAATTCATTTAATCTTCACTATAATGAGAGCGAGTATATAATTTATCGTCCAAACCGGGACACATCTGAGAGCAAAAACATTAATAATTGCTCAGGAAAAACATGAAACCAGGTCACATGATCATCCTAACTGTAACTCTTTTCAGTAGATGCTGTTGCTGTGTACAGTTTCCCTGCAAAAGCAAGCCCCGAGAGGCTGAGCAAGGAGACCAAAACTCACACAGTGTGTATTTCGGTAGACCCAAATCACACAGCTCTGTGTTAGACCCAGGACACTGACTCAGAGCCTATACTCTTAACCACAGGCTATACTGCCTTCAATCACACAGCCTTAAGAGCCAAGTTAGCCAATACAGTTGCTAAGCAAACGGTGTTACTGCAGGCTCTTAGGATGAAAGTAGGATTTGGGGAAACATCCATCCCGTCTGGCACAAGATATTTTCCAACAAGAGCTGTTAGTGCCATTCCCAACTAGCTTGCTTTCAAATCCACTATCTCTGAAAGCCTAAATCAGGAACCAAGGTCCTCAAGAACTTCCGCCTTTGCCATTTCTACATTTATTATGTCTCAATAAATGCTTTAGCCTTCTCCCTTCGGAACAAAATGGGATGGTCCAAGAGTGGAAGACCTAAGTGAGCTACCCACTGCGCTGGGCCCCACCTGCAAGACAAGCAGCTGCAGCCAGGCAGGCAACAGAACACCCAGGAAGCATGCGACAGCTGAGCGACTTGCTTTCTCAGTAAAATCAATGTTCTTTCCCTGTTCCCTTTCATACCAACAGCCTGGGAATGAAAATGTACTGACTTCTGCTCTGGAAAGGGAAATGTCACTCTAACACTTGTTACTCCCGGATAAGAACTCATAAACAGCAACCTGCTGCACAGAACACCTCAAAACAGGCTGGAGAATCACTGACAGAGATGCAAGGTAACTCTGAAACATGGGGTCAGCGAGTATATAGGAACCCATGTAGAGGTCAGAGTGCTTCATCTGAAACGGATGTGGTACTGGGCGTTCTCCCACCTGAACAAATCCAGCCGTTTATAAGCAAACGGTTACACATGTACCTCCAAAGATTCTCTGCATTGGGGCTTAATAAATATTTAAACTCAATCAGTTTAATTAGTCAACGTTTAAATACTCATTCCTGGAACACATGTCTTATTGAGACAACCTAAATAACCGAGATGGGACCCATTAGTCAAATTCAGAGAGCAGCCTCTGTGGTATCAAAACAGAAGGAGGGGGGCTTCCCTGGTGGTGCAGTGGTTGAGAGTCCACCTGCCGATGCAGGGGACACGGGTTCGTGCCCCGGTCCGGGAAGATCCCACATGCCGTGGAGCGGCTGGGCCCGTGAGCCATGGCCGCTGAGCCTGCGCGTCTGGAGCCTGCGCTCCGCAACGGCAGAGGCCACAACAGTGTGAGGCCCGCGTACCGCCAAAAAAAAAAACAAACAAACAAAAAAACAGAAGGAGGGAAAGAATGAACGCACCTTAATCACAAGTGGGTGTAATGCTTAGAGCAGCACTTCCTCAACTGCTTGAGAAGCTCTGGGAAAAAAGAGAGAACTAAGATTGGCGGACTCTGACAAATATCTTAATTTCTTCCAAAAAGACATAATAACAACAAAACATACTACCTGCAAAAGGTGGGGAAAGTACCCAGGATAGCAAAACTCCAGGTTACAATCAACAGCTCAATTAAAATTAAATAACAAACAACACATAACCTTTTTATTTGGAGTAGGAGTAAGGAATTCCCAAAGATGAGATGCCCAAGGAGGTTCCCCAGCACCCCCCAAAATCAAAAATCCTCCTTTTCTTTAAAGAACACACAAATCCACTGACACGAGCAATTGCTTTTCTATACTGTTAAAATGTGAAGATTTTCGCAATTACATACGAAATTTTTTTGCCTTGCAAGTTGCCTATAGTTGTGTCTCTTCTACTAAGTAGTTAAGAAAAATTCACTGCTCACTTTAAACCAGGGCTTCTCAACCGCAGCACAACTAACATTCTGAGCCAGATTTGGGTGGGGCGGTTTGGGGGGAGGCCTGTCCTGTGCATTATCCCTGGTCTCTACTCACAAAGATTCTAGTAGCACAACCCACTGCTCCAATGACGACAACATAAAAGTATCTCCAGGTCTTCTCTGGTGGTGCAGTGGTTAAGAATCCACCTGCCAATGCAGGGGACACGGGTTTGAGCCCTGATCCGGGAAGATCCCACATGCCGCGGAGCAACTAAGCCCGTGCGCCACACCTACTGAGCCTGCGCTCTAGAGCCCGCAAGCCACAACTACTGAGCCCTCGCGCCTCAGCTACTGAATCCCGCACGCCTAGAGCCCATGCTCCGCAACAAGAGAAGCCACCACAATGAGAAGCCCACGCACCGCAATGAAGAGTAGCCCCCACTCACCGTAGCGTGCAGCAATGAAGACCCAACACAGCCCAAAATAAATAAATTAAATTAAATAAATAAAACATTAAAAAAAAATCTCCAGATACTGCCACATAGCCTCTGGGGAGCAAAGTTGTTCACAGTTGAGAACCACTGCTTTAAACGAATAAAACTGCTTGTCTATCACAGAGATTTCAAAGGATTAAGCATCTGTGTTGCTTTATTCAAAATTATGCTTGACCAGTATGGAATCCATAAAGCTAACACCATTACGAAAACTATATAATGTGGCATGTTCTTCATTCTCTGAAATATATTGGATTAACTCAAAACACTACCTGAAATAGTAATTACACAGATGTGTGAAGCTGAATTAGGAAAACAGAAGTAAATATTCTGAAAATCTTGATGTTTCCTGGCAAGCTCTGAAGGTGATCAGGAGTAATGTTACTCAGTGGTGACCTGTTCTAGTCCTGGAGCCAAGTGGATGCTTCTGTTATCACACGACTAACTGAGAAAACCTGGTGTCCACAATGCCAAGAACAAGGGAAACCAAATGCCTACAAGACCAAAACCCTGGTGTGAAAGGGGAAAGAACTCCTGAACTCACTCTCCCAAAGCATGGCCAGAGATAGAAAACCAAATGTAGAAAAGATAAATATAAAACTCAAGCATGTATGGACACCAAGCAGGGGGAAAGGGGAGGGGGGGTGTAAAAAAAAAAAAACCAACTCAAGCAGACAGATAAGTAAAATATGGTATACCCATAAAATAGAACATTATTCAACAATAACAAGGAATGAAATACTGATACATGTTACAACATGGATAAGCCTGGGAAGCATTATCTTACGTGAAAAATGCCAGTCACAAAAGACCACATATGGTATGATCCCATTTATATTAAATGCCCAGAAAAGACAAATCCATAGAGACAGAAAGCAGATTGGTGGTTGCCTGGGGGTGGAGGGTGCTGGGGTGCTATAGTTATGCATTTCATTTGGGGATGATATAAATGTTCTAGAATTGATTATGGTGATGCTTGCATATATCTGTGAAAATATTAAAAGTCACTAAATTGTACACTTAAAATGGGTAAATTATGTGATATGCAAATTATATTTCAATAAAGCTGTTACAGCACAAACACACACAAACAGCAACATTACAAACTAATAAGGAAAAGCTCAAGCTTTGCTACAGTTAAAAAAAAATGCATCTGGCTATAAAATTCACAAGGACAAGCTCTACCTCCACAATTCTGAAAAACCACCTTAGTTAATTAAACACATAGGAGAAGTTTTATTTCATGTCACATTAAGAATGAAAGAGAACCTTCCTTGGACCACAGTAATCTTTAATATGCAGGAACACTTGGTCAGGCTTACTACCTCTGCACAACATGTTCCAAAGCAGATAAATTGGACAGGGTTTATTTCAGTCTGCAGAGATCCAAGATTCAAAGTTAATTTGCAACCATGGCACGTAAGGTCTCAACAGCTGATGAAAGGAAATGACAGGGTGGATTTTATACTTAACACAGTTACACTTCACACATATATGAAAAACCAAAAGCATTCATAATACACTTCTAATCCATGGGTACAAATTATATCAAGGGAAAAAACCCGCAAAACTCACCGGAGCAGTCCTTCTAAAAACACTCAGAATCTGAGTCTTAGATGAAAAGGAAAAGTAGCTCTGACGAAAAGCATAAATCTAAGCCAAAACTCAACTTGCCATTTTCTCTGAGCTATTCCAACTGGGTATGATGCTCTCTAGGTTGACCAGATGTATTACACTGCCATCTTTGTTAACCTGACGTCATTCAAATAGAAAAGCAAAAGAGCCACTAGAATTATTAAATTCAAGATGCCAAGAACTAGCAAGTGACCAGGGAGGGTGGGAGTACAGGGAGTCCCACGGCCTGGACCACAACACTGAACTGCTGTAGTTGTGACACTGGTCATCAAATAAACTCCAATGTCCTGAGCAAAGTCGCTGTCAATTCCTCCATTAATTCAGCAAATATTTATTTAGCACCTACTAGGTGCCAAGCACTGCCCCAGGAGCTACAGATACATGCATGACCAGAATACACACAATCTCTAACCTCAGAGAGCTTCCAGTATAGTAGGGGAGGGAGCAGACAACAAACAAACAAGAAAATACATAGTATATTAGCTGGTGATAAGTGCTATGGAGAAAAAATTAAGGTGGGCAAAAGGGAATGGGGCGGGGCGGGGTCATTTATTTAAGGTAATCACTGATAAGGGGTCATTTGACCTAACTGGAAGTAAGGCAGCAAGTTGTGTGGTTATCTGGGGGAAAGTATTCCAGGCAGAGAGAAAAGCAAGTACAGAGGCCTGAGACAGGGGCAGTTTGGGCACATCCAAACAGCAGCAAAAGGCCGAGGTGGATGAAGCAGTGACAGCAAAGAAGAAAGTCAGAGGTGAAGAGGGAAGGGGGACAGGCGGGGGCGATGTGCATGCTGCATCTACTGAAATAAGAGAAGAGCTTTTGTAGGGTTTTGGCATAGAGAAGTAATGATCTGAGTTACGTTTTAACAAACTCCCTCCAGCTGCTGCAGGGTTACGAGACTGTGGATTCAGGCCAGGTGTCGGTAGTGCAGGTGCAAGGAGAGGTCAGACCATGGGCAGGTTCTGCTAGTAGAGCCCTCGGAATCTGTTGTCAGACTGGATGTGATCTGAGACAAAGAGGAGAGTCAAAGAAGGGGCCGCAATTTGGGCCTGAGCAACTGGAAAAGCAGAGCTTCATTTACTGATGAGGAAGAGAAGGAAAACTGGAATTCTGTTTGGAACATGTTAAGTTTGAGACGCCTAGTAAATATCTAAGCAGAAATATGGGTACAGGTTGAGAGGTCAGAAAGTTCTGGGCTGGAGATTTAAATCTGGGAGTCCTCACCACACAAACCCTACGCCAACAACCACGAGACTGGATGACTGGGTGGCGTGGAAACAAACTACAGGAGATGAAACATTCAAAGTAGCAAGAGAATACTCTGAAGCAAATAAAAGGTATTACGGACAGGCCAAATAAATTTGTAAACTGCAGGTGAAGTTTCAGTGATAGGATGATGGAAAGACTGTCTCAGACCATGTTCTGAAAATGCTGAGGTGAAAAGAATACCCTGTTTTATTCACAGAGAAGCCTTCTACATATGTAACAGTTGCCTAAAGACAAATTACATATTAATGATGTTACCAAATGCTGTATTTAATAAAACCCAGGCTGCTACTGTCTTGGTTGGCTTCTACTTTACGAAGTCACATAAGATAGGAACATCCACTCCACTCCCCGCCCCTGTTTCAAAGGGAAATACAGCAGCTATTCAAATGAAGACTTGGGGGGTAGAGGAGAGACTGTTTTCACCTTGCAAATTAATAAAGGAGAGTTACTAGATTTTAAAAATAGTTTTCTTAAGTAACATTTTTGAGGCCCTAAATTGAATACTGTACAGTCCACACGAAGGGAAAAAAAAAAAAAAAGAAAACGTAGTAACTAAGTATATGAATTCAAAACAAAAAAGTAGGAGGAAAAAAGCATATTGGGTTTTTTTATTATATAAATTTTATTTTATTTTATTTATTATTTTTGGCTGCATTGGGTCTTCGTTGCTACACACGGGCTTTCTCTAGTTGCAGCGAGCGGGGGCTACTCTTCGTTGCTGTGCGCGGGCTTCTCATTGCGGTGGCTTCTCTTGTTGCAGAGCACGGGCTCTAGGCATGTTGGCTTCAGTAGTTGTGGCATGAGGGCTCAGTAGTTGTGGTGCACGGGCTTAGTTGCTCCACGGCATGTGGGATCTTCCCAGACCAGGGCTCGAACCTGTGTCCCTTGCGTTGGCAGGCGGATTCTTAACCACTGTGCCACCAGGGAAGCGCACGTATTGTTTTTAAATACTTGATACGAAAAGGTTTAACTGGACTCAAAATACATGTGCATTATCAAGAAAATTATGACTATATTTGTCAATGAAAAGAATGGGGGAAAATACATAATGAATGTTTCACAAAGTCCTATACAGGCACTCCCAAAATATCTCCAGTCTACCCAGTACACTCTACAAATATCATCTTTTATGTACGTGGAACAGTAGGAAGCGTGAACTCCAGGTAACCTTGACAGTGAAGCATGTTCTACAGTTGACTGTTTTAGATTCCCCAGACTTTTGGGCACTGAATGACTGATCACATTAGCACTGAGAGTAGGAAGAGCCAGAAAAGGAGGGGAGGGGTCACTGCCTAGTAAGAGAGTCTAGATTTCTAACTGAGGATTCTTACATATAATTACCTAGCTGCTATCATTCACCAGCAATAAAGGCAGCACTGTCAGCTTCTTCTCAGCACTAATGTCTCTCCATGACCAGGAATGGTACCCAAGACTGCCAAGAGCAGTCAAGTGACATACGACACATACAGCAAAAAGCACAACAGTCAGATCTGTGGGCGCTAATAAGCTGAACGGACATTTTCCATTCTGGAACTTCTAAGTGAGGAAACTACAAGTAGAAAGAAGGAAACTGTGAAAGGAAGTAGAGGACAGTACAGGCCTATAGAATGTCACCTGAAGTTCCCACTGCAGGCATCAGCAGTAACCTCTCTGGATATTCACCTTGAGATACACCTGGCTTCTGGCCCCAATAAGTTAACCCCATTGTAAATTCACAGTTTCCAAAGAGTACCCTCACAAAATAAAAATAACTCTTGAGAATATGCCAGCACCCTTCTATCTGTTGCTCAGGCAAAAATACCAAGTTTATCTACCAAAAAAACCCAAAAAAACAAACAAACAAAAACTTGAATACACATAATCAGCAATAAATCGAATAAATTCATATGGAGGGTAGAATGTTTTTTTCATTTTCACCCTCTTGATAAGAGGAACAGCCATACACTCAAGAATAAAAGTCCCTATTATTATGTAGAGCTTAATTTGTCTACTACAACAAGCTTTAGAGGATGATATAATGGCCCTACATCACAGATAACACACCCCAGTCCAGCTAGGTATGTAACAGATTCTCTAATAAAAAACTCACTTACCTCTAGGGCCAGGCCCTCCTGGGAATGAGAAGAGAATGCCATCAAGTCTACATCGGGTTTCCAATACAGACACACACCTCTCTAAAGCGAGTGTCTGCCAAGATCTTGGAAAGGAGGTCATTACTGAGAAACCCACTGATTTGTGAAATGAATAGAAGGCTCCAAAGAAAAGTGTCAAAATAAGAAAAACTGAAAATCATGTTTCTTCAAAGAAGGGGGTACAAGAGCTTAATGCCACAGTTCATATTAAAACATACCCAAATTAAATCTATTGCATTATAATTTAAAACACAAACTGTTATTAAATAATATGTACAAAAGTTGCAGCTTTCCCTATAGACCAATGGCCTAAGAGAGGGCTCCTCTTGACATTTATGAATTATTAACGCTGCCCTACAACCATCACTAGACTAAAAGGGAACCTTCTGACTTACAGACCTGAACATTAGCATCAGTAGGAGAGTAATACATGGAGGGGGGAGAAAAAGGAAAGCTATGTCTTCAGAGCTCTTCAAACTAAGTTTTTAAAAGTGTGAAAGCAACTGACTAGGTCGTACCTAAGGACAATAACTGTGATAACACTGAGCAGGGCTGAAGGAGGCAGAAACTGCATTTCTTCCAGAAGCAAGTCCATCTGCTAACAAGACTGGTATTGGCCACGCGTTGGCAGGATTAATCAATACCACACAGGTATTTTTTTCTAAGCTTTCATCTCATATAGTGTAAGATAAAGACAGTAGAGCAACTGAATTGCCTGATTAAATAAGGTCTGTATCCTAACTGCTCAAAGTCAAGTTCTCCTGACAAATTTCCTCAATTTTGTAGTCAAGGAAAAATTAAACCTACAAGCAAAATATTCATTCCATACTCCACAACCACAAAAACATCAGAAGCTCAGTTTATTGCCCAATGTAAACGTATACTGAAGAGCTCTAGTCTCTAGTGACCTTTAAGAACACCCGGAAAATGCAAGCAAGGCAACATTCAACATGAGAGAACATAAATTTCAAAAGCAACTGACGAAGGCAACCTGGAAGGCTGAAATGTAAATGGAGCATAGGCTTACAACAGCATTCTCAAAAGAAATCTTCTTTCTCACTTCAGAAAACAGAGAAATTTATTCTCAAATGCTTTCAGTGGAAAAACTGCCACTTCTGATTAAAGTTAATTTTATCAAATCTATGGGACCTTAGGGAAATGCACAGATCCCTTTCTTTATTCTCCTGCCTGCTTTATCCTGCAACTTGCAAACTGACTTAACAGTATGTCTAACTACCTAGAGACATATGTGCCATTTTCAGCAATTGGTAATTTACCGTTTTGTTTTGGACTTTTTTTTTTTTAAGCAGCTGGATATGATGTGTTGCTTCTTCCCTAAAGGTCTGTCACTTTTGATTTTTTTTTTTTTTTTTTTTTTGTGATACGCGGGCCTCTCACTGTTGTGGCCTCTCCCGTTGTGGAGCACAGGCTCCGGACGCGCAGGCTCAGCAGCCACGGCTTACGGGCCCAGCTGCTCCGCGGCATGTGGGATCCTCCCGGAGCGGGGCACGAACCCGCGTCCCCTGCATCGGCAGGCGGACGCTCAACCACTGCGCCACCAGGGAAGCCCTGATATTTTTTTAAACAAATGATATGATACGAACAGGTAAGAAGCATTTTTTAGAATATTAAAGAATTTCAGACTATGTAGAAAAAGCAGTGATATAAAAGGCAGCTCTTCATACCAATGAAAAATCCACAGAGATTCCCAATAATACAGAAGAGGTTTTTAGGCATCCTGAGAGCCCCATCACCACATCCACAATTAAGCCATTCTTACTCTCCACCAGGATCAAAACAGGAGGACGATACTATTAGTGTTTCCAATGGATTTTAGGCTTGCTAATCAACCAGTTGGGAATCAAAGACAGAGAACTGAAGATGATGTAAGGGCTTCCATCCTTAGTTTGGACAACAAGGGGATGGGGACGGGGGCGGGGGGAATGATGCATGTGACTAAATGGAGAAGAGATTTCAATTTTGCAAAGTGTTGGGTTTCGGCTGCTAATACAGAGCCATCCAGACTAAGGCATCTACTAGGCAGCTAAAAAAACAACCTGATGCTCCGGAGAGAAGAAACCAAGGCAAGGAAGGCCTTGGGAGTCAGTCATATAGTATCTAAGAATACTAAATGAGATGACCTGGGAAGAGCATTAGATGGAGACTATAGGGCTAAACACAGACACCATAAGCATTTGCCAAAATAAATCCCCCGCAAAAAGAATCTGGAGACCGTATGACAGACAGCCCCAAACCAACGAGCGCAACAATAAAATCTTCTGTGTAAAGTTAAGTGTGGGATGCACTGCTTACAAATACTCTTACAGTTTACTTGTCATACTAAAGAGTCTGAGAAGTCTGTGGGTAAGAAAACTGTTCAGTAAGTTGGTTATCAACAGAATCAAATACCCAGAGCATAGTGCCCAGTGTAATTCATCTCCACATTACAAAACATATAAACGATCAGTGCAAATTCTCATTCTTCCTTAGAACAGTATGAGTTGTGAACAAGAGTAATAGAAATTCTACAACTTAACTGCACTTAACTAATATCAGGAGTTCTTGATAGGAATCTGATTCCCCAAACACCTGCCACATCCGCATGAGCCTTAACCACTGATCAGGTTTTAGAAAATAATCCAAACTATTCAACGGGTCGTTCTATTCACATGTTAGAGACCAACATCAACTCGAACTACAGAACCACATAAAGAATGATTCACTCCACAAAACCTTCTTAGATGTAAATAAAGCAAATCAGGTATTTTTTACCGAAAGAGGAAAGAAAAGAATCTGCCACTCAGCAGCAAGGGAAAGGAATCAACTCCCGTAAGTGGAACATTAAATTAAAACAGAAGGGGGGGCCTCCCTGGTGGCGCAAGTGGTTGAGAGTCCGCCTGCCGATGCAGGGGATGCGGGTTCGTGCCCCGGTCTGGGAGGATCCCATATGCCGCGGAGCGGCTGGGCCCGTGAGCCATGGCCGCTGAGCCTGCGCGTCCGGAGCCTGTGCTCCGCAACAGGGGAGGCCACAACAGTGAGAGGCCCGCATACCGCAAAAAAAAAAAAAAAACAGAAGGGGGATCGCAAGAACTCAAGAAAAAAGAGACTAGATGCCTCAAACCACTTATGGTGCCAAGGCAGTGAGAGTACCTCTGGCCTCGGTGTGCTCTAACCACAACCCAGGCTCCAAGCCAGGGCAAAAGGTGGACCTCCCCGCAGTCACCAGAGATGACCAACAAATCAAACTGATGAGCACCACATAATAGGCTGGAGATCATGGCGAGAAAGTGGCCACTACCTTGAATCACTTGTATCTGGAGGAAAACATCTGGGAAAATACCGTCCATCTTTTTCTCCATTCCCAGTGCCCTCATTTACCTTGGACCTCAGTTCTCTCTATAAACACAAATGACACCTACCTTTTATCTCAATTTTTAATATCCTCATTCAAGAACATTCAAGAATGGGTTAAGTGGGACAAAGGTACAACCCTCCAGTTACAAAATAAGTAAGTCATGGGATGTAACATACAGCACAGTGACTATATTACTAATACCGTATGGTACCGTCATCCCTCGGTATCCAAAAGGGCCTGGTTCCAGGAGCCCCCACCAACGCCAAATTCTACGGATGTTCAAGTCCTTTACATAAAATGGCTAAAACAATGAATAGAGTTGGCCCACCATATCCCCAGGTTTTGCATCCTTGGATTCAATCAACGGTGGATGGAAAACCCACGGACACAGACGGCTGACTGTATTTGAAAGTTGTTAAAAGAGTAGATCTTAAAAGTGTTCATCACAAGAAAAAAAAACATTTGTAACTATATGTAGTGAGGGAACTATTAATTAGACTTAGTGTGGAGATCATTTTGCATTATATACAAATATCAAATCATTACGTTGTACATCTGAAACTAATATCATGTTTTATGTCAACTGTATCCTAATTTAAAAAAAAAAAAAAAACTTTCCAGGAAAGACTACATGAGGTTCAATTTCCTCCTGGTCCTCAGTTCATAACCCTGCTCCCCGACAATCCTCCAATAAAAAGCCTTCTACATGTACCCCTGCTTGGTCCTCTCACTCTCTCACCTTTGCTCACACTGTCTTTACTGCCAGCTCAATAAACAGTTGTTGAATAACTGTGTATTATTCAAGTCCACTCCAAGCCCTACACTGTCTGAGAAGGGATCCATGATGCCTCCAAACTGTGCCATGCCTTTCTTGCCCCTCTTTAATTAATTCCTTCTGCAAGCATAGTCTGTATTTTACACTTAGCATTTTAACATATTACAAATGCAAAATACCTTATTATTTACCAGCTCATATGTTTCACATATTGTCTCCTCTCATCTTCTCTATAAGGCCCTGCTGACAGAAACACACCCTGGTCCTTGCTAGCTTTATAACCATGAGCAGTTGATTTCTCTGTCTAAACTTTGGTTTCTTCATCTATAAAGAAAATAATACAGCATACTCCATAGAGGAGTTGTGCGGAATAAATAAGATAACCCATGTAAGGTACTAACCTGCACAATACCTAAGAGATCAAAGGTATCAGTTAACAGACAGCCCATGTTCTACACATCTAAGAACCCCACAACACAGAGGAACTCAGTAACATTTTGCAGAACACGCTCTGTCAGAGTACATCTAGCTGGTCCGAGGAACGTTGTTCTAGTTTGTATTGTTCAACAGAAAGGGTTATCAGTTCTCAAAGAAGCTTGCTCCGAATCCACGAGCCTCTCTAAAGGGCTCTCACAGCCCCCTGGGAACTTTTCCCACCCCAACCTTACTCTGGCTATACAAGCACGGTATCCTGGTTTCTGCTCAGATTCCTGAGAGCAGGAATGTGTGCCATGTTAACTTTGAAAGCAATCAAATATTTGATGAATGAACAAAATCCCTTTATTAATTAGACTTCATCTTTCATTACCCACTAACAAGCTTTCCTCTTATAATCAAAGGGCACAGATTCTTAAAGCAGAATAATATGATTCTCGTTAATGTTTTTCTTAAATAGATTAAAACAGGCTACCTTTGGGGGTTTTGTTTTAAAAATTAACTTGTAATTCTCCATGTCACCCACCAATAGTACCTTTATACTCCCCCTTTCATTCCAACTTTCTCTAAAAAATAAATAAATAAAAGCATATGTCCTCAGAACTATAACATGTCTGTACATGAGAGAATGCCCTTCAATGTTATTCACTGACAGCCATGTGAATCACTTAAGAGCTTTAATCTGGGGCTGTGCTGTCCAATATGGTAGCCACTAGCCACATGTGGCTATTTTAATATATTAAAATTAAATAAAATAAGAAATTCAGTTCCTCAGTCACACTAGTGGCATTTCAAGTGCTCACCAGTCGTGTGTGGCTAGTATTGATGGTACCACGGTGGACAGCACAGATACAGAACATTACCAACCTCATAGAGAAGTCTATCAGTGCTGATCTAGATCTAAGTGTGTATAAATAAAAATATTAAGACTCCCATTTCATCAATAAACCACTCCCTTTTAATCAATTCTAACTGCTTTAAGTACAAGAATATGCATAAACATGAACCCAGTGGCTTTTACCCTTAACAACAGAATATGATTCTTAGAAAAGATAGAGGGAGAGAACCCCATAGCAACCTAAGGCTTTGGTCTTCCATTCTTTCAGCAATTTACACAACCTGACCTGAGGGGAAAAAGAGCAAGAAAGCATTTTTCTCCACTGTGTTGCAGCTTTTCTCCAACACGGTCACATCTGCCAAGTTTGAGAACCACAGGTTCCATTATCTTACACTGTCAGCATTCCTCCCTTGTAAACTCCCTTTCCAAACTGATCTCCTCTGATTCGCTCCACACATTCTGCCTTCACTCTCAGTTCAGGGCCTAGAGTCTCTGGCAGACAGGCCATACGTAATGACAGTCTGGCTAAAACCATAAGTCTGTCTACTCTTGGAGGATTTTTCCAATGCTATGCAACTGCTGTGAGGGTGTGTGGGAGGCTGCACATTTTTCTTCATAATAAAAACAAAGCCCCAGTTTCTGCAAAGCTGGTAAGTTACCTCTGTATTTATAACACAAGATGACAGGCAGAGTTCTGTTTTTCTACAAAACTAGAGCTCTTAGGAGCATATGTTTTTAACCACTTATTTCTCAATAATGATTGAAGTATCTCAAAGCATTCGCTGAGTGCTTCGCTAGTTTTATCTGCCACCTGCGTGGATTACCACAGGCTGCTTTTACATAGGAAAAGAGGCAAAGCAGAGAAAAACTCACGACCTTGGGCAGGGATATTTTAATAAAATTCTTCTCTAAAATTAGAACCGTAAACGTCTTTCCATAATGCAATACTACAGTACTAACTTTAAAGCAATAATCAGGGGAGACCTGTTTTCTGAGTGAGGTAGGTTGAAGGGAGTGTTATAACAAGGGTGTGGCAACGGATTTAATGTTGGAAACACCCTTTTCCTAGAGACTTGGGGGGGGGCGGGGGGGGGGGAGTAGGGAAAGCCAGATAAACTTGTTCAGTGATGACCATTCTAGCTTTTGGTTATTATCTCATTACAAAAACAAAGAAGAAAAAAAGAAACCTTGAGTGTATGTATGAGCTGCATTTCTCTAGGGCACTTCCTTCCATCCTGCAAGTCCCAGGTACCAATGACCTCTGAGGGGAAAGGTCAGCTATCTGCCATGAGAGGAGGCCATACTTCGAGCAACTATTCCTTTCCACTGAAAGACTTTCGGAATCTGAGAGCAAACAAAAGCAGGGTGGTGGAAGCAACTTCTCCCCAGGGAATTTTGGCTTGAACGCAAAGGATCCCGTAGGAAATGTTTCCAGAAGGACGCTGACAGCATGAAGGAGCAACTCCGGATCAAGGAGCTGAAGTCACAGGGACAGGAGGGGAGTGGGGGCAAGAAGGGAGAGGGAGGAGCCTGGAAATCTTAGATCTAGAGACAGGAGAATCAGCATTGTAGACTTCAAGGTAAAGAGCAAAGAAAGACTGTGAAATATAACATCCATGCTTAAATGGATCCTTGGGAGAAAAAGCCCTCAGCCAGGATAAAAGGAAAAGAATTATACCACACTCAGTTCCCCACTTGGGTGTGAAAAACCTTAGCAATTTAGAAGTGAGAGAATACCCTTTCTTGTTCAGGAATTGTAAACACTTTAACACAGGAAAAGGACACAGGTAAATAAAAGAACAAAATTGCTTCCTACTAATATGGGTCAACTTTGCAGGAATACAGTAAAGAAAACATTACCGTGTGTCTTCTACAAATGGTAAATATAGGACAAAATGTCCAATAGCTCAATCACCTGAGTGGAGGGTCAGAGAAAGGAAATAGGAAAGCATGCAGAGCAAAAGAGAAAATGGAAATTTGAAAATTTATCATAAAATAATTATAAGTACAGAGGGACAGAAAGGCTAAAAACGGGGAGGGGAGGTCTCTAGAAACAAATTTCCTGGGCTTTTAAAACTGTCATTTCTAACCTACAAAAAAGCAAACAGAAACCATGCGGGAAGAAAACCAGAGAGGGGAGGAGGATGAGAGCTAGGCGACAATAGCTACGCTCCTCTCAGCCAGCACTTAGAGTGCACGAGCACTTCCAAACCAGACCAGGTACGGATTTTACATACAAGGAATAAATCACAAGAATCTCAGATTCGCTGTTCATATACTAGATTATTTATGGTAACCAGGGAGTCTTTTTCTTAATACTTTTGTCAGGTGCTTTGAAAATGAAGTTTTGGAAACCACATCTTACCTATCTTAAAAGGTAAAATAGCTGGTTCTTTAGCTAAGCTTTAATTTCTATAGCAAATATGTGACTTTAGAACGTCTAACACTGTGGCAAAGTACAAATATTTACATAGCTTAATCATTCGCTATATATTATTCTACTTGCCCTGTAAATATAAAATGTGAGATGAAACCTAAAATCATTAATACCTAAATTCAGCCACAGATTAAAATGTGCTACTAAACAAAATTTGAGATTGGGTAACACTTAAGGTTCTGTATCACAGACCTTCTATTAAATCAAGAAAATAAAATGGAACTTATCTATACTCTAAGACCAGCACAGACAGAAATTACCTCAAATAGATCTTCTCAGACCCCAGGAAAAATAAAGACATACAGTCACAGTTGAAATTTTCAGGGCAGCATTAAGGAAGTAAGACAGGAGTGGAAGGAGAAACTGAGACTGATTATTTCACATCCCAGTATTCATACTGGGAGATGTGGACAAATACAGCACTCAACTTGGTCCTAGGTTTGAAAAGTAGGCACTTAAGTACAATAAACTTCACACCAGAAACATTTTTGTATACTGCACTCTCAGTTCAGCACAATCATGCAGAGCCCTAAACAGACTTAAGGCTTGCTCTGATCACAAATCTCATTTACTCTGAATCCTAGCCTAATTTGGCTAAGTGACAAAGACTTCTGCCTTCCTCACCCCCAGGCTGTCCCTTGTACTGTGGCTCGTTCATATCAGGAGATTAAGTCTGTTTATTCAAGTGTGAAATGGGGACTTGTTCCTTTCCTTACACTACAGGCTGCCTGTAAGAGTCAGGCTCTATATTCTTCGTTATTTCACGACTAATAATTGCAAGTAAATTACATCTCACTTCCTTTATATCATTTATGGAATATGATACAATAAATTCTTCACATTTCAATACTAATTTTGCTATCAAAAGCACAGTCTTTGACCTCGCTCCTTAAGCTATACAACCAGTTTCTGCTGAGGCACTATGAAAATTTTATGTGGGGACCTCCCTGGTGGTCCAGTGGTTAAGAATCTGCCTTCCAATGCAGGGGACGCGGGTTCGATCCCTGTTTGGGGAACTAAGATCCCACATGCCGCAGGGCAACTAAGCCCGCGCACCGCAACTACTGAGCCTGCACGCCACAACTAACACAAGCCTGCATGCTGCAACGAAAGATCCCTCATGCCGCAAAGAAGATCCGCGTGCTGCAACTAAGACCCGACACAGCCCGATAAATAATAATTTTTTTTTTAAAGAAAGAAAATTTCATGTGGTTTCTTGGGGGGGGATGTACATTTTTGTTGTGGTACTGACTTTAATAATCTGTCCAACTGAGTATAACCCATCATAAACTCTCTCAAAATGATTGTGACCATGTCTCATCTTATGAATATATTTCCTGGTTTCTTTGAGGTCAAAATGTTGACTATTTATTGACAATAAGCCTTCCAATGTACAGATGATGAAAATTAATGTTATCTACAAAACAAAGAAAACAGTATACTAACTCACTAATGTCTTTATATCCAGGAATGTGAAGTATGCAAGTAATCATTTAAGAAAAATGCTGGCTCTAATAATATAACCTAGAATAAAAATTATAGAGGCAAGTAGTGATGTATGTTTCACAGGTACACCAGCCTCAATCAAGTTTTGTTCACCAAACCTTTATTAGAATGACAAGGGATTCTTTCACATGCCTTAACTCAATCCAAAGAGCAATCAAGAATCTGAGTCTCAGGAAGATAACAGATTCAAAAGTGGGAAATAAAACTACCCAATACTATGATGAGGTAGAATGAGCACTGGTGAAGTCCAAAGACACCAATCAGAAGTTAGGCTGTATTACGTACCAACTCTGTACCTCACTTCTTCCACCTTAAAATTCTTCATCTTAAAAAACAAAAAATGAATAGGACTCTAAAATTCTATTAGAAAGATTCAACAAACTTCAACTGAATGACCTGGTAAACCAAATGTAAGAGATGTTACAGATTATTAATATTTTAGGTACCAAATACCTGTAGGAGTAAGAACACTGAAGCTTCAACATTCGAACAGACGGAGATATGGGGGCCCAATGAGGCCGGGTGGCAACCCCCCACCGCACCCATTTCCCAGGTATTTTACAACTCAACACCCCACATATGCACCTCTGCCCCCTTGTTGCCCCTTTTTATCCCATGTCTCTCTCCAGGCTTGTTCTTCACTTTTTCCCTAATTCTCTCCTTGAGAGTGGCACCCAAGGGCACTATTTAGATCTAATGATTCTACATAAGGACTAGAGGAATTAAACTGCTGCACCCTGCTAAAAAGAAAAAAAGGGGCGGGGGGGAATACCTTTCCACAAACCTCTTCAGTAACTCACAGAAACTCTACAAATTGTGTGCTGTTGACTGCCTCAGGGAAAACCATTCCCCAGAGTTACTGGAGCTGCTTTTGACAGAATACCAATAAAGGTATTTATAAAGGTATAAAACAGAAAATATTCATTTATGGCAGAAAATAAAAACAAAATATATCTACCTATCTGATTTTTTTTCATCACAACTATAACTCTATGGGGTTATTCAACTTAATCTTAAGCAAAAAACAAACAAGATTACTCCACAGGCCCTCCTTCAAAGCCAGGTTAACAGTACTGTTTAACAGGTTTAAAATACTAGTTTTTTACAATTGTCCTTAGAGGATCTTAGTAATAAAAGACAGATACTAAATAAAATGTCCATTTAGAGACATGCTAAAGAACAACTTAAATTTTTTCATGGTTCAAGTGTGCCAAAAGCCTTTATTTTAAAAAGCATGCTTCAGGGACTTCCCCGGTGGTGCAGTGCTTAAGAATCCACCTGCCAATGCAGGGGACATGGGTTCGAGCCCTGGTCTGGGAAGATCCCACATGCCGCGGAGCAACTAAGCCCGTGCGCCACAACTACTGGGCCTGTGCACTAGAGCCCACGAGCCACAACTACTGAAGCCCGCGTGCCTACAGCCCGTGCTCCACCACAAGAGAAGCCACTGCAATGAGAAGCCCGCGCACCACAACGAAGAGTAGCCCCCGCTCCCCGCAACTAGACAAAAGCCCACGCGCAGCAACAAAGACCCAACACAGCCAATAAATAAATAAATCAATTTAAAAGCATACTTCAGTGACCAAGTGCATTTTCAGTGAATCAGTCCACCAAATAATACATGAGGCATATCAAATCTTGATCCTCTTTAATTACAGACAAGTTTGCTAGAAAAGCCAATAGCAGCAAGGCAGTGTCATTAAACAAGAAATCATTTCTCACTTTAAAAATGTCCTGGGCAGGAACTTCCCTGGTGGTCCAGTGGGTAAGACTCTGCGCTCCCAATGCAGGGGGCCTGGATTCGATCCCTGGTTGGGGAGCTAGATCCCGCATGCATGCCACAACTAAGAAGCCCGCATGCCATAACTAAAAAGATCCCACATGCCGCAACTAAAAGGTCCCGCGTGCCACGACTAAGACCCGGCGCGGTCAAAATAAATAAATAAACAAACTTTTTTTTTTAATGTCCTGGACATAAACAAAAAACCTTTCCTTCCTTTCACATGGCAGAATTAATGCTGAAACACACAAGCTTATGAAATCTTTCTGTCAAATTGTTATATTAGGGACCTCCCTGGTGGTCCAGTGGTTAAGACTCCACGCTTCCATCGCAGGTGGCGAGGGTTTGATCCCTGGTCAGGGAACAAAGATCCCGCATGCCGTGCAGCCAAAAAAACAAATACATTTACAGCATTGTAAATCAACTATACTCCAATGAAAAAAAAATTTTAATTGTTATATTAGCACTAAGCGTCCGACTTATAACAATAACAAAACACTATTTCCACAAGGGATTTAAAAGAACAACCGAGAATGATGAATTAAGCAATAATCAAGTTCAACAGAACTTGGTTAAATAATCACTGTGGCTCCTACAGAAGACAATCAAGATCAAGCACAGTCTATGCCCTCCAGCCTCACCTCCCCCCCCACCCCGCCATTATGACAAGGTCTGTACATCCCACTTTCTCTCCTGCAACGCCAGTGAACACAGAAGACAAACTGGATAAATAGCAAAGTTGGATTAGAAACCTCTTTACTAGTCCAGATATTTAGAGCTAACCTCCTGAGCTGCAGTACAGAATTCACAGTGTTCAATTCAAGCTATCAGTTTTTTATTAAAGCCCATTTTTTTAACTAATCCTCTCCAGATCCCAACTGACAAATCTAACAAATTCAGCTTTTAACTTCTGAGTACATTTTTACCTGCTGTTTCTATTGCTATGAAAACCAGAAAAACTTTTCCGTCAATTTTTTTTTCAAATGAGCATTACAGAAGTTAAAGGAAATTGAACTTAATTAATTATAAGAGTACCTGAATACTACACGTCAACATATTAAGATTTGATTTTAATCTCAGAAGAGAAGGCATTGAAGATAAAGGCGGGGGACCTATACGATCAAGCCAGGACATCTAACAGTGAAAACAAGTTTGCTTCTTTTTCTCTGTTTTCAGATTTCGCACAATTCTTATGAATTAATGGAATAATCTGTAATCTGTCCTCAGTTAAATTCATCTACCAAGAACCTGAAAATGGTTTATTTATCAAGGAAACATTACTTACAACAAGTAAAATTAATCCTAGCACTGTCACTAGACTAAGCTTTTGCTTCCTGTGTTTTAGCATTAAATGCTAGAATTGACTTTTAAAAAGCAGACACTGAACACAAACACTATCCCTGGCCCCTTTATTTTAAGACTCAATCCCTGGTAAACCAAATTGGGGATCTCCTGGGAAAATGAAAAACTTAAACCAGATTAATGTTTTCATTCTAAAGATAAATTATTGGGGAAAGTCCAGTGAAATCACCTTGCCTCTCCAGACAATTCTCTAATACGACCATACACAAGGTAGAAGTAGACATATTTATTTATGACCAAAACCCGTCTCCTAAGGATTCTCTCTAGGGTCAAGTCATCTACCTAAATCAACCACATCCAAAGTATGTATAAGCTTCCTTTCTCTCCCTCTCCGCCTCTACACATTCAAGCACATTCCGTATATAGCAATCTTCCTCTCAGTGGTCCACCTTTGCTGTGTCTTGCTCATCTATTCCAGCAAGTCTGGAGGCTGTGATGTAGTGGAAATAACATCAGACATGGAAATCAAACCAAGTACTGTGGGGCAGTGAGTAAGGTGACTTGACCTCTCAGCTATTTTCTCCTCTGTTAAGTGGGAATTATGGTCCTACCTCAATTACACTGAGGATTAAGTTTAGAGTATTTTACTGTCACACAGAAAGGAAAGGTAGTATTATCAGACTTGTAAACCAAGGATTCTTTCTCTATCTTTATAGCTCATCACAGACCTACCACACACTAAACTTTTTGCAAATGACTATTAATAACAGATCCCGCATCAATGCACTGGACCCATAAAGGAAATTCCATTCATTTAAAAGTAAAAACTTCAGGCAATTTCTTCCTCCTTTTCCCATCTATCAAATACCAACCAAATTTTTCACTGATCAGCTGGGTTGTCTTGGTGTAGTCTGATCACAGTGTGATTTCTCTTTAGGACACCACTGCACTGAAGTAGGCTAAACAGGATTGTTCTGCTGGCTTACTGGTTCCAAAAAAAGAAAAAACATTGTTGCAAGTTCCTTTGATCTCTATCATCTAGGGAAATGTAATACTAAAGCAAATATGTATATATATTAAATAAATCACTAGTAATTTTTCCACCTAACAAGTCAATTACAGTGCCCGAGCACTGTCTTGTAAACTATCAACATACATTAATCTACAAGGATAAGAGTCTTTGAAAGAGTTTCATGGGCAAGAAATATAATGATTTGCTGGTAGACAGTAAATGTAATTGCCAACTTAAGTCCAATTGGAAGAAAGCTACCTCAATATTTGATGCTGTGAGACCGGATCAGAATTTAAAGAAGAATTAACTCCATGTCTCGCTAAAACAAGTTTCAAGTTTGGATCTTAAGAGGACTGATTTGATTCTCCCAGAGAGGAACTTTTAAGTACATATTTCCTGATTCGATAGTTTACCCACTACACTTAGGAAAGCTTTCTAAAAAGTATCTTATATTTGCTAAATAGATGGCAATTATAAATCAAAGTTTTGATAACAAATATTCTTACTTTACTTTGAAAGCTAAAACCATATTTCCAAGTGTCAAACATCAAAAAGCTAACTAATGGTTCTATGGAATCTACAGTAAAAAGGTTATTTAAGTAAGTTAAATGATGGACACTGACTTCTTTTCATTTGTACATCACTGTTTAAATTTTTTTTCAACGTTCAAAAAAATGTAATTGCTTTAAAAGTGCCAGATGAAACTAAACAACCTAAGATTGCTCCAGTCCACCTCTGGCATTCCAGGTGGTACAATTTATACACCAAAGAAAAGAGGTGACAAAGAAATCCTACCAACTGAAGAAGTTAAAATATAAAACCCCCACAGCTATGTGTGTTGTAGGGGGAAAACATCAGAAGTTCCATTTGGGTGTGTTAAGTTTTAGATGCTTATCAGACATCGAATTGGACATGTGAAGAAGGTAGCTGAGTTAAGACCTGGACGAGACATAAAATTTTAGTTATATTCATTTAGATAATTTTTAAAGCTGTGAGTCCCAGGGCACAGTGTAGATAATTTATCAGACATCTATTGTGTGTCAGTTACTATTCCACATGCTGGGGATAAATCAGTGAACTGCACAGTTAAAAATCCCTGCCCTTCAGGACTTTACATTCTAGTGGGAGGAACAAGGCAATAAGTAATGAAAGGCAATAAGTAATGAAAATAAATAGTATGTGAAAAGAGGATACTCTAGGGAAAAAGACAGAGCAGGGCAAGGGAAACCAAGAGCAAAGACCAAGGGTCAAGGCAGGCCTCACTGAGACTTGAAAGTGAGACCACACAGGTATATGGGGAGATTGACTCCAGGAGAGGGAACCGGCAGTGCAGAGGACGTGGTAATCTTCACCACAGCAGTTTCCCTGGAATGATGGGTGATGGATTTAAGAGAGGAGAGGAGAGCTGGACACCTTAAGTACAGAAAACTCTTGTTGAGATGTTTTGCTGCAAAGCAGAGCAGAGAAATAAGCAACAGGGGGCAGGGGAAGCAGGGTCAAAAGAGGGAGATTTTGTTTTTGTATTTGTCTTAAGATGGAAGAAAAGCAGAAAAACCGTATGCTGTTGAGAATGATCCAGCAGAGCCCAAAACATCAATGATACGAGGGACAGGAAATGACTACTGAGAGGGCAGGACTGGCTGGACCGGCCTTGCAGGGTGAGAGCTCCGCTGCTCTACCTCCAGGCAGTGGGAAGGTGGAGTCTGTGCTGCAAGCTGGGCCCACAGGGAGGTGAGTATGGGCGGAAGGTCTCTGCGGACTGCTTTGGTTTTTCTCACTGAAGCAGGAAACCCAGCATGAAGACAGGGAGGAAGTATGAAACAGTCATCTAGGAAACCGGGCAAGTGAATGGACTAGGAGGGGGAAAAAGTATGATTGCTCAGCAGTCTTAAGGGCCCACTTGAATCTTATGAACTAACTGGGAACCAACACAAGGAAATTCCCCTAGTATAAGACATACCCAGCTATCAGCCTTTCTACTAACAAATGAAACATTCTTTAACACAAACTGCTGGAAATGGCAAAAGTCTAAACATATTTTGAGCACATCAACTATAAAAACAATGCCCTGGGAAAGTTGCAATTTCTCCAGATAATATCCTGAAAGAGACTACAACCCTTTTCATACCATATTCATAACTGCTTTATCATCCCTTGAAGGGAGTCATCAGTCACTGAAGGATTTAATAACCTTGGTCTGAAGTTAACTCCCTTCTGTCAGACCACTGTAAACAAAAGATGGGTTTGAATGCCTTCAAGCAATTATGTACTGTAATACTAAAGCATACAGATAAGTTATATTCTTATTCATAGATGTACAAATTTACACATAAAAGATTATCTAGGAGCATTCAATTAATCACCAGAAACTGCCATATAAAATCTATTCCTAATTATATTGTGGTGATGATGGCAGAACTCTGTGAATATACTAAAAACCATCGACTTGTACACTTCTTTAATAGATGAATTATCTCTTAAGGGAGTTTTACCTCAGTAAAGTTTTTTTTTTAATCTATTCCAAGTTTTTGATCTCAAATGAATCATTTTATCATCAGGAAGTAAAATTTTGATTTATTTTTTAGTTTGTTAAAATTTAATGGGAAATGGAGCAAATACAGTATGTTCTGATGGCTCATAAATATTAACCTTGTAGGGATCCAGAACTCATTCAGAATAAAGGGCAGAGTTTGGCTGCAGGTTTGAAGTTGGGGTTTTTTTAATTTGTAGGTTCTAGCCCTCCTGTTTCATCCCTTTGATCAAGACATACTCACAGCACCTTGACCAAAATGAATAGCAATCTTTTGACCATGGATAGCTCCAAAAAACTCCTACATCTTAGAAACCCATCAGCAAGACTGAATGGCAAACCAATATGTGGACCAAAACAAAAGAAAGAAATGTCATAAGTACCAATTCAGGTTATATCACATTTCTCGGGCTTATGTCACTTCACAGAAATTTTATACTTCAAATCTAACCAACAGGCCAAAGAACTCATAAATTCTATTTTTCTCCCTGAGACAGTAAAGATAAATGCAACAATTTCACCACTGATGTTTCAACCATGAAAATAATATTCCTATGAAGACTACAAGTGAAGATTATATTCTTCTAAGCAAAAGAATTATAAGACTGAACTGACAACATTAAGGTGTTCATGGAAGGATCAATGGATACAGACGTCAGAAAACACAGCTACTGAAGAGGCTCAGCCAGTTCCCAAATGGAAACTGTGGACGCGGACAACTCCACGGGCTTCTCCTGACCTGGCTCTCCCACTCCGTAACCCAAGCAGCCAGCATCTGTGCTGCCTCCTTCAGAAGGTAGCTGTGAGGACCAACCCGAGGTCAGGGAAGGCTACCCAATAGGGGTAAAGCCTTCTGCAAAGAGAAGCATCATCCCCATTTCACTCTTGAAAAGCTGCCTCTGTGATAAGCTATTGGTCGCCTTCTGCTCTGCGTGTATGAAACTGACTCTCTGTATTAGTCTGCTCGGCCGCTATATCGGAATACCACTGACTGGGTAGCTTAAAGCAAAGAAATTTATTTCCCACAGTTCTGGAGGCTGGGAAGTCCAAAATCAAGGTCCTGGCCAATCCGGTTCATTGAGTTCCCCACCTGCTCCTTGCGTCCTTCTCTTTGTGCCCTCACGCGGCAGAGCGGCAGAGCGAGAGGCCACACTCGGGTCTCTGTCTCTTCACATAAGGACACCATTCTCATCGTGGGGCTCCACCCTCACGACCTCATCTAAACCTAATTACCTCCCAAAGACCTCACCTCCAAATACCAAAATACTCAGGGTTAAGACGAGCACATGAAATTTGGGGGAACACAATGAAGCCCCTTAGCACTCCCCTACATCATACTGGGTTGGCCAAAAGTTTGTTCCGGTGTTTCCATAACAAAACCCGAAGGAACTTTTTGGCCAACCCAACATATTTAATGACCATCTTCAGGCGGAAATTAAACCTCTGCATAAAAAAATAAACAGGGGGCAGGGGAGATTGAAAGAATGGCTTACTTTTAAAAGAGCTTACTTAAGGCAGCTTACTGATATCCATACAATATAAAATAAAATTTTAAACAGCTGAGGGAACTGGACTGACAACAATAGCTAAGATTCACTCAGCATTTGCCTGTGCCAGTTACTGCTCTAAGAGCTCTCCATTTTACCCACACAGTAGCCACAAAAAGTAGGAACGATTTATAGAAGAGGACCCTGAGCACACGGGGGTGAAAAAGGCTCCCTCAGGCCACATGGCAGGTCTCACAGGTGGTACAGGCTACAGAGCCTGTGCTCTAACTGTATACTACTATACTGCTTCTCTTTTTCTTGGGAAAAAGGAAAATTGTAGGGGGAGAGAGGGGATTGAGAAAATGGAACCATGAAATAGGTGTTCAGGTTCATTGTATACCATTTGTTAGATGTAGCCAACATCTTATAAGCAAATATCTCAGAAGAAATTTGATCAGTCACAGGATTCTAAATCCATAAGGTAGAAGCAAATCACATGCTCAGGAGGTCAGTCCCTTCTGGAACTAAGAGCTGAGAAAAGTCTCTCCTGTGGGTCCACCCAGAGACAGCAATCTGCCACGGCCAGTAGCCTCGGGTACCCCTGGATAAGCCATTCAGGGCACACAAACAGCGAGCTCCACAGGCTCCATACCGGTCAACGGTCTCACACCACACTATTCGAGTAAGCAAATCTGCCAAAAGTAAGAAATACAAAGGATTCCTAGTAATTCAAACAGAGATTTAAGGCTCACCAGAACAGGAGTTCTTAAACGAGAGGTCCATGGATGGGCTGCAAGAGTTCCATAAACTACCTGCAACTGTATATTGTGGACATGTAGGCAAATGCTCACAACTCTGCTCTGAGGGAAATACCACAGCTTACACCAACACTCAATGGAATCTCTGATAAAAATAAAGTTAAGAACCCTTGACAAAGGAATTAATGAACTGCATAACCCCCCGAGAACCTATCCAAATCATCTTCACAACCAAGGCTGTGGGTAGGTATAGAACACAATTAGGTTGACGGTAAATTCCAATAAGTAACTGGATAAATGCAAAGTCAAAAATATTCTCAATAAGCATAGCTGGGAAGTAATTCTAACCTCGTTTCAGAACTGCATGGTAACTACCCTACAGTAAACCCTCCAATATTCACTGCTGCAACTTATAACCAACCTCCAAGGGCAGGATCAAATGGTCCTCATCTCTGAGTGCCCTGACCATCCAATAAATGGTCTCACAATAATTAATATACATCTTTATTTACATTTATTAAGTATCTAGCAGATAAAGACCTCTGGCCAGAATTAGCTTATTTCAAAAAAATTCAAAGTATCCCTTTCCCTTCATAAAATGAAATCCTTTGCCAAATGAAGAACACAGGTAACCAAGAGGAAATAAAGCTTACATGGAACCACTAAGAAATTAGTACTACTACATTTTACATGAACCATAACCAAACATCATTATATCAGCATCATGCCCATTTTTTAAAAAGTGTAACAGACTGTATTCTCAAATTGATACCTTTATACCTTTCCCCTACAGGATGGAGAATGAGGCATATGCAATATATTTATGGTCCTCATTTCTCCCTCTCTATGGCAAACAGCAGAGAAAATCAAAACTGCAACACAGCTGACACCAGAAAATAAGTAGATACTTTTAATTTTTTCAAATAAATAAAAAGGGCTAAAATCCAAAATAATGACAACACCAAATGCTAGCAATGATGTGGGACAACAGGAACTCTCATTCACTGCTCTTGGGAATGCAAAATGGTACAGAAACTTTGGAAGACAGTATAGCAGTTTCTTACAAAGCCCAACATACTCTTACCATAGATTAGAAATCATGCTCTTTGGAATTTATCCACATGAGTTGAAAACTTATCTCCACACAAAACTTGCACACAAACGTTTACAGTGGCTTTATTTGTAACTGCCAAACCTTGGAAGAAGGAAGATGTACTTCAACAGGTAACTGGATAAATAAACTGTAGTACCTCTAAACAACGAGATATTATTAGTGATAAAAAGGAAGCTAGCAAGCCACAAAACGACATGCAGACTGCTTAAATGCATACTGCTAAGTGAAAGAAACTAATTTGAAAAGGCTCCAAACTCTGTGATTCCATCTCCATGACATCTAGAAAAGGCAAAATTATGAAGACAGTAAAAAGATCAGTGGTTGCAAGGGGCTAAGGGGAAGGGAAGGAGGGACGAACAGGAGGAGCACTGGGTGTATTCAGAACAGTGAACCTATTCAGTGTGTACTGTAATGGTGGATGCATGTTATTAAACATTTGTCAAAACCCATAGAATGTACAACACAAACACTGAACCACAGACTTTGGTTAACAGCAAGGTATCAATACTGATGCATCAACTCTAACAGCGTACCACACGAACGCAAGATGTTAATAATAGGGACAACTGGGTGGGAGGAGACATGTGGGGATTCTCTGTACGTTCCACTCAATTTTTCTATAAAACTAAAACTGCTCCAGGGACTTCCCTGGTGGTCCAGTGGTTAAGAATCCGCCTTCCAATGCAGCGGATGCGGGTTCAGTCCCTGGTGGGGGAACTAAGATCCCACATGCCACAGGGCAACTAAGCCCACGCACTCTAGAGCCCGTGAGCCACAACTACTGAGCCCATGCACTCTGGAGCCTGTGCAACACAACTAGGGAGACAGAAGCCCGCATGCCACAACAAAAGATCCCGCATGCCGCAACTAAGATCTCATGTGCTGCAACTAAAACCTGATGCAGCCAAATAAATAAATGAATAAATAAATATTTTTTAAAATAATAAAATAGGGCTTCCCTGGTGGCGCAGTGGTTGAGAGTCCGCCTGCCGATGCAGGGGACATGGGTTCGTGCCCCGGTCCGGGAAGATCCCACATGCTGCGGAGCGGCTGGGCCCGTGAGCCATGGCCGCTGAGCCTGCGCGTCCGGAGCCTGTGCTCCGCAACGGGAGAGGCCACAACAGTGAGAGGCCCGTGTACCGCAAAAAAATAATAATAATAAATAATAAAATAAAACTGCTCCGTAGAATAGCCTATTAATTAATTTATTAAATAGTGGTTTAATTTTTTAATGTTTTTGTGTATCACATAAAAACATTACTTATCCAATAATAAATGTTTATGCAATCAATTTAAGCCTGTTCACAAAACTGAAGAAAACTTTCCCCCAAAAAGCCAGACTGCTTTAGACATTACTTTTTGTCCGCATGTTTTGTTCTTCCTTTCCATTCAAAGATCCAAACGTATCCCGCATCTGCCGTCAGCACGCTTCAGAATGCATACTCATTGCTCTACCTCCTTCCCTGCCCAGCTAACACGCTTTTAAAAAGGTGAACATTCCGTTGCTGAACATTTCCCCTTACCTATTCAATGTGAGAATTACGTCCTGTGGAGAGAGCAGAGCCTATGAAAGAGAGACTGCCTAGATGGGTAGTCAAAGAATATACAAATAGGTAAAAAGTTTTCTACATAATTTTTCTCATTATAAAATATCCACACACACAAAAAAGACAACAGTAAGAGCTAAATACCTAAAACCAAAAGGAGAAAATAACTGTTCAAACGCTTCGATCTTGATAATGCTTTTCTATATAATTTTGGTCGATTAATAAAGAATGTGCATGTCTTTCTTACCATCCCCCCTCACATATTTTAAATTCCTAGGTAATGTTTCAAACTATTTTCCTATGTTTTACATCTAATTTATGAAAACTGTTTCTTTTGCTAAGCAAACAAACAGTAGTGTGTGTGTCCAAAAAAATTAAGATTTAGTAATTTGAGTTCTTCCAAAATGACTTTTATTAAATCCTTGGAAAAGAAAAGGCATTTATATTGGGAGGTAGATGCAAGTATTAAAGAGTCTTTCTCTTGTTTTTTTGTTGGGTGGTAATATCAAAAAATACAGAAAGCTCACCATATGTGTAAAATATCAACTGCCTATATTAATATATTAAAAATGTTTGAAAAAATAAAAGGTGATTAGTAAAACAACAAAAACTTCTTATAAAGATAATCAAGAGCCCTTCTCCAATCTCACTCCTGAGACCACATAAAAAGAACCTGGTCATCTGCACCTGTACATAAGCACTACGGCTGTTTGTGCAAAGCATAAATTGGCCCAATAAGAAATCCTGAAAACAATGCAAAAGGAAGGAATATCAACTGGCGTTTTACTAAATGCATACAAGTCAAGTCACTACTGCTGCTGACGTTCAAAACCAGTAGAAACTTGACTATGCCACTGTTTCTAACCAGCTATTTTTAAATTATTAGAAGAAAATCTTGTGAGCTTGAGGTAAATACAGCTGTGAACTCAGCAGCACACACCATCTGGAGGCATCTGACTTAAGCAATTTTTCAAATGCATACATAGTATATTCAACTCTATATTGTTCCTTTGAAGCTGAACAGTCACATACAAACTGACCCTTTTTTTAAACTGCAACTACAAAAGCTCATTCACTTTGTAGAAACAAGACATGAGAAACAGATCTAATTGTTCATCTTTAGAACCAAGTGATTATTTCTACTCTTTACCGGCAAGAATACTTTAGCTTTATAAAGGATCCCCCGTATTTACCTACCACATTCTTAAAACTTCACAAGTAACTTCTGATTAATCCTCTAAAATTAAAATGTTTTCTTCTTTCTAAAGTGATTCACATCCATTACTACCTCATTTTATCACAAAAACCTGAGTACAACTGTCATATGAATCATCATAAAATCCTACGTACAGAACACAACTGCCATTAACATCCTAATGCATGAACCAGCTAATGCCATTAACCAGCAGCCTCTTCCAGCTTCTATCATTCCTTCTCTCGCTACCAAACTTCTCAACATTTCCTTACCAACTGCAAACTAGCTTCCACCATCACTGGCCATCCTCCACCTCCTGGGCTGCTCTGCTCAACAAATTCTCAGGGTTTCCACTGACTCCTGATTAAGTCAACGGCACTTTTTCATTGTGTTTTCTCAGTTCTCGTTCTCTAGTCCAAAACCTAGAACATGTGATTCTACTGTCACCCCCTTACTCTGAAGCACCCTCTACTCTGTATTCTCTTTATATTGTTTGACCTTTCAGACCGCTCTCTCTCAAATCATTCTTCCATTTCCTCCTCTTGCCATAATACTGGCTGTTCTTTCCCAATAACTTGAGGCTCAGCATTACCTCAGCACTGGCTCCTCCTCCTATGGGAGATTCAGTGAGGGCCCTTTGGTGGCATAAACAAGTCTCAAAGCTGGCTGGGCCTCGGGTGTGTGGAGGAAGGCCAGGGGAAGCCCTTTCACAAAGGTCACCTCTAATAGGATGAGAGGGGTGTCAAGGAAAGAACAGAGGTCAGGCTCTGGCTTGGAATCCTGGTCTCCACACTCACCACCCGTGGGCCTTAGTCAAGTTGCTTAACTCCTCTAAGTCTTGGGTTTCCTCACTGGTACCTCAGAGGCATTTAGACCTGCAAGGATTAAATAATTCACGCAAAGACAGAACAATACTAAGGAAGTGAAGTCATCCATAAACCCATCATCCAGAGATCAGCACTATTAACGTTTGGTATATTTCTTTCTAATCTTTTTCCTTAGCCTCTGTGAGTAAATGTGGGTGTGCACATAACTGGAATCATACTGCATGAACAGTTTGGCATTTACAGTTTTTTTTTCCCACTGAGCTTTACATTATATTTTTATATCATGATGATTTTTAGTGGTTGCATAATATTCCCTTTTATGGATGGATCATGATTTAACACTTCCCTTCTACTACTGGGTGCTTAAACTGACAAATCACTAGGTTTGATTTCTTTTTTGTTCCATTTTTTTTTCCTTTCCCAGAAAAAAGTCTCTTCCTCCCTCTCTATTCCACCTGTGAGCCAAAAATTGTTAACAATGGCTAATAAATCATCAAAGAGTGTGAGAAACACATTTTCATCAAGGAAGAAGAAAATGATGACTTAGAGAGTAAACATCCCATATTAAACTAAAAATCACTGGCATGCCCTGAAGTTATCTTTGGAAGTTTTGTGAATCATCCATCATGTTCTTTTAAATTTTGTTTGGCCTTCCTTCATTGGGATGTAAGTGCTGTGAGGACAGGGACTTCATCTTTTTTGTATCTTCAGCAACTAAAACAGTATCTAGAGCATAACTACTGCTCGCTATATTAAGTACTAGCTGCCATTATCTGCCAGGCACTTTCCTAAGTATTTTGCACACCCTCTGAGGTAGATTCATGATTTTTCCCACAAAGAGGCTAATAAATAACTTACCCCAGGTCTCACAGTGAGTGAGTGGTAGAACTAAAGATAGAACACAGTCTAGCTATTTACCACCAACTTATAATGAATAAATTGATTACGTATACCAGCAGAGCCTCCACGTGATAGCATTAAAAATTGAACATGCTTTATTTTCCCGCTAATTAAATTTTAACATTTTGCTTTACTATTTTTCATTACAAACAGATATGTCAACTAAATCAAGAATTAAAAAGATTGTGGAGGGCAAGGCTACGACCCTAATCACCATCGATATATGGAATTTAAAAATATGGTCCTATAAATAAAAAAGAAATACATACTAATGAACTTTTGAAATAACCTGGTTTGGATCTAGGATACTTACTATACTTCTTTCTATTTTTCTGTAGATTCAGCATTCTCTGCTGCCAATCTAAATGTCCTGATTTCTTTTAATGAAAGAAAACATTGTATACGTGTCACACTGAAATTATTACATTTTCTAGAAAATGTTGCACTCTCTTTCCTCATTCCAAGTTATCTTAAGAAGGACCCATTTCTCCAATGAGTTAAAAAGTATCTCAACCTGCCACCGCTTCCCTTGTCCCTCTAAACACCCCCCAACCGCGTCCCTAACACCAGCCCCACAAGTCCCTCCAGCAACACACACCCACGTTCTTCCATCAGTAAACTGGGCCCGTGAACGGGCTTCACATTACCTTTATATATAAACAGATTTGTCAATTTTGTCTTTTGACTTTTGCTCCTTTTTTAAAAAATGTAGTAGAGAGTCTTAGAAACCATGGTGGTAGGCAGCTCCTCGAGACAAAGGCATACGGTAAGGAGACCAAACCATCAAGAAAATGTGTCATTCACATCACAATCTATTTTACAGCCTGAAAAGTCTGACTTTGTCATGGACCTATATTCAAAGACTCAAAGCTACTCAACCTTACAGTAAATACTTTCCAGTAACTTGGAGCCAAAAGCACATTTTAAAATTTAAAGGTAGCCACACATACCCTTGAAGAGAGACACTTTTAAATCCTTGTATTAATCATCTAGCCCGTGGCCAGACTGCTCTAAATCAATGGTTCTCGCAGTCCCTTTGGTACAGTGTAACAAGAGGGAAGAGACAGAGGAAACATTTTAGCCATGTTATCTCCATTGGGCTAACATTTATTTGAGTTTTACAAACAAATCCTAGAATAGCAAACAAAGGCCCAGTTTAAAAAAAAAAAAGGGGCTTCCTATGTCATTATAAAATGGATGGTTCCATTGGCTACTCAGACTAACGTAATAGCAAGCAAAACCTTTGACCTTGGAAAAGCATGGTAAATGTTAATACCTACTGCTAAATTACATGGTTTATCAATTTCCTCAAAACCAAAAATAAATCTCCCACGAGTAAACTATTATGAGTAAACAAAAGCTTGTCTTGTTCTATCATTTGCTTAAAAGCAAGCACAAGGGCGGTGGGAGAGGGATTAAGAAACACAGGCAGACAAGTCCATAAAACCTCCAGTGTAAAATAAAACTACCCTGCAGGAGCAGCCAATGCAGTCTGACCTAACAGCTGTACACAGTTGCACTAATTAAAATGAAGAGCTAGTCTGCATGACACACAGGCCATTCGCTGAACCTTCTCCTGAGGAGTTGACGGGTCCCCATGACACTCCACACCCGCACCCCACACCACCACCAGACCTACAAGCTAAAAAATAAACCGGCACATGGCTCAGGGTACCCACATTTGAAGATCCATACACATTCAAGCATTTCAGAAGTAATCACACCATGTAGACTGGAACATATCCTACAGGCTATAAAAACCCATTCACACACAAAGGAAGTGGTACAGCTACATTACGTCAGCTCTCGCCTCAATTCATAAATGCAAAACCACAAAACAAGACAAAAACCTACATGGCCTTTTGCTGGAAACCTTCTCAGAGTGAATGAACGTAGGTTAAGTCTTCAAATATGTTACTGAACAGCACTCCTTGATGCATCACTTTCAACAGCCAGGGGGAAGGAAGAAGTGTCATCTTAGTCCATTCTCTCATGCAACCAGATCAAATAACATTTCAAGCACAGCCTGCCAAGCACCAGGGCCTGCCAGAGTACAATGAGCACTCAAGTGCTCTGGACTGAAAACCACCTTTCACTGGTCCCAGAGATCTTTATAAAATACTTTAAACACTACTAAATTACAGAGTTGAAAAAAACAAACACAGGCTTCTAACTGCTGCTCCCATACTATTGTGAAGTTGCTGTTAAATGTTAAGCCTCTAAAATGTCTGCCTTGTGTTATTAACTAGGCAATGTAGATTTTCAGAAAGGCAATTGCCTCTCAGAGCCCAAATCTAACACACACATAAAAATGTAGAGTTTGGTTGTGCATCTGGAAATAATTGCCCACAGATCAACAGGCTTTTACATGGGATATTGTTCCCGTCTGTAGGGTTTCAAATCATGTCTACTTTAAATTTGGAGTTCCTAGGAAGAAAAAAAAGAAAGAAAAAAGAAGAAGAAAGTAAGAATGACCAGAATATAGTAATTTTGGCATGTAATTTAAAGGACTTTGTCAACTCTGTTCTCAACTTTCTCTCAGTGTCTCAATCGTAAAGCACACAGACACACATATCAAAGAGAAAAATTAATCTCTCTACTGACCTCAGTGTTCATTCACATACCATTTTTTTTGAATTTCCATATGGCTGTGAGGAGGCCTCCAGCCAAACAATGCCCCAAGGAGAACAGTGGCACATGTGGGCCAGGAAAGCGAATGGCTGGGAGTAAAACAAAGTAACCTATAACAAGAGTTTCTTTTTCAGCAAACAGAAAGTGGTCAAGCAGGTCTCCATACAGCTTCAACCAGAGTACAAGATTTGAGTAAACAGGTGGAGGGGGCAGGGAAGCCATCACCTCAAACAAAAAATAAAAAAATTAAAAATACCAATTTAAACTTAGAGCAATCTTCTTCAAAACTATCCTTGCGTTTTAGCTAACCTGGTAAAATAACAGTATTGTGATCCAAGAAACAAATTATATTTGTCACTTAAGCAGCCCCAAATTACTTTATAACCAAGTCCATCCAATTCACTTTATTTTTAAACTTAAATTTACTCCACAGTAAGCAGTAAAGCTCCTGATCAAACAGCGGCTTTTGGATTATACATTCCTCATCTTCAGCTTTCCTTTTAAAGAACACACACACCCTTTAAAAAAAAAATAGTGTTTTCTCTGCCCTAAACATGTTTCTTACTTGGTTTATTTAATTGGGATTTCTAGAGTTTTGACAATTTAAAACAAACAAACAAAAACCCCAAAACTAGTAAGCCCAACAGAAATGCAATGGGACACAGCAAACACCTATTCCTGATTCCTGGAAAGCCACCATCATACTTAATACCCGAGTTGTTCATCTCTCTGGGGTCATCGACCTCACTCCCGTACACCCACCTCCGAGAGCCCCTGCGCCCAGTTATCCAACTTCCTGGCCCGAGACCCGCGTCCCCCTCGCAGCAAGAGGGGCCAGCCACTTGCCTGCGGCCGGTCGCAGCAGGAGCTGAGCCCTGGGGCCTCCTCTCCTCCTCCTCCTCCTCGTCCTCCGGTGCAGGGCCCCCTCGCAAACTCAGGCCCGTGGGCACCGGAGGGACGGGCGGGGGCTCGGGGCGTGAAATGCACTTGCTAAACAAAAGGAGGCCCGGGCGGCCGCAGGGCAGCAAGGCGCGGGCGCATGTCCCCGCGGCTCAGCGGCTCCGGGAGGTGGTGGCCGCGCCGGGCCCCGCCCGCAGCTAGGGGAAGCGGCCACCGCGGCTCACTCTCCTTCAGCCCAGGCGTCCGGGCCAACACTGCCACATGCCAGTGACCCAGACGCTGGGAGAGAAAGAGCAGCCTCCCCGCTGCGGCGGTGGCGGCGGCGGCCGACAAAACCCGGGCTGGAGCCTGGCCCGATCCGCGCGCACCTCTGCCCGCGGGGACGCGCGCACACAAAGCCTGTGCCGCTGCAACTGTACCTCCTGCCCAGCTCGGCCAGCCTCCCCTCTTCCTCAGTCCCCCCTCCCCTCCCGACAGCCGGAACTGGGAGGCTGTGTGATTGATGGCAGCTCTTAATAGCGTGGTCAGCTAGAAAATGCATCTGCAAGCAAGATATTAAAGAGGCAGCGCATCCCCGTGAGTGATCAGCAGTTCACACATCCTAGAGCTGCCTCTGCTTCTGCCAGGAATATTAATGCCAACCCCCTCTGACGTCTAACAAATGCAGATGAAATAACCAACAATCACAGACACGATGAACGTTTGTTTCAAAGATGCACAGGAGAAAGAAGCATTGTTTGGTGTCAAACAACATTTCTGACCCCAATTTTCCTTACAGTTTAAGAATTCTCTGTAAGTCATTTGTTTAAAAAGTCTTCTCCCCGATCTTTTTTCCCCAAGAAAACAAAGATCCATCTGCTAGACAAGGCATGGCTTAAATTGGGCTTGATTGAAATCCATCTAATAAGGAAGCAAAATAAATACACATTCCTTGCCATGTAGCCTTAAATAAACATAAAACCCACCAGCTACCAGATTCCAGACCTGTCATTAATTCCATTGTTATGTGCATCAAAACAGAATTACCCAAAGTAATTTCAAATTAGTTTCTTCCCCCACCCCCAAACTGGTAAATATCTATCAACTTGCTCAAATATACCAAAATTAAACTACATTTATACCATGTATTTCCTAGTAGTAACCGCCACAATCATTGTGTCCTATTAAATAAGACACTACATAGCAAATTTTAAAAAATACGTTCCTATGGAATACAAATTCAAATTACTAAATTCACTCAGTATCAACCCAAATTTGAAAGTTACAAGCTCAAAATTTTAATGATCACTTTTGGTATCTTTAATATTACACTTTTCAGCCTCCAGGCAAGTTTCATGGAACTCTCAAATAGCTTTATACATGTTACTGGACCTTCCAAGGTCCAATAACTGCTGAATTATTAGGTACCCTTACCAATAGGCAAACATTTAGATTAAGTGATTTGCCCAAAGTTTCTCAACAAGGGAGTGGGGGGCCAGGTATGGAGGAGAAGCACAGTATACCCAGGGATCCTGCCTCTCTGGCACAGATAACCTAACTGACATGCACATTTGCTATTTAAACATCACTCTGCTGAGTTCTTTCAAAGAAAACTCAAGTTAGTCTACAGGCGATAGAAATCTCTCTCTAAAACTACTAGCACAGCACTTGGACTGAGAGCAGGAGCTGATGAAGCATAATGCCTCTGCCACCCTGAAAGGTGGCTGCGACCAACACAAATCAGAGGCGGTCCTCACGCCAGTGCAGCTCTGCCCTAAGCTCCCCGTACCACCATTCCTCAATAAGACCATCCTGAGGGGACCGAAGCCTTGAAAGTCTACTCAGGGCCAAGTGGTGCTGAGATCAGTCCATCCATGTCGGAGATGAAACTGACCCTAAAGCCTAGCTACAAAAGCCACTCCTGTACTGGGGCACACTTCCATTTACCCACCAGCTCTTATCTAGATACATGGCAGGGCCAGAAGCAATAGGGGGTTTTTTTTGTCTGCAGCACTTTAAAAAGGGCTGGTTTACCACAAGTTGGAAAGGGCTGGTGAGAACAACCAAACTGCTTTATTCTAAATTCATACTGTACCTAGTCTCCTGGGATTCCAAATGCTTTGACAGCACTTTATGACACTTACATTCTTTTGTCCTTATCTTGCACCCTCTGCTAATCCATCCACACCCAGCCCCCCACTTTCTAGTTACACCAGTGTTTCAATGGATTCCTACCAAAGGCCATGGCCACTTCTTCCCACTAGAACAGAATTCTCTCCCTGCCACCCCAAACCCCCAACATCCCCAGCACACAGTTTAAAGCCTACTCCTTCAGACCTCAGGTAAAATATCACTTTCTCAGAGAAGCTTCCCCTGCGGCCCCGTTCTAGGTCAAGTTGCTTTGTTATAATAAGTTCTTAGGGAACTGTGTTCCTTTCCTTGAGAGCATTTATCTCAGTTTGTAATTCATTGGTGTGACTTTCTGATTACTGTCAATAGCCCCCTCTAGAGAGCAAGTTCCATCAGAGGAAGTTCTGTATGTTTGCTCATCATCAAATACCCCGGTTACCAAGCACACATATCTTTGAAATGAATAACTGAATTATTCATTAATAATACTACTCATACTGTTCTACTCATTTGTATATTCTCCACACAGTTGTTGGCACAAAAGAAGCCCCGCTCAAGTAAGTAGCACTTATGCAAATAAATTTAAAAATTAAAAGTCTAGGAAAATGAACATTTTTATCCCCACTTTATAGAGATGTAAGTAATTGTGCCTGAGGTAACTTACAAAAACACTGAGACCCAAACCGGGGTCCTATCTGCAAGCTATACTTTTTTTTTTTTAAGAGCCAATGAAGTACAGATGCCATCATTAATACATTCAAGATAAGTTCTTCCTAGTGATGTGGCATTTAAGCAAGACGCAAACAGCAGCAGGTAAACTGGACAGACTACTAAATCCTGTATGCACACAGAGAGCAATATAAACAGAATATAAAACGTTGAAAGGACATTATTATACACTAGTTTGTCTTCAACATTTCTCTGAATGCGAAAGTACTACTAAATTCTCCTGTAAGTGGCAGAAGGGGTATAGTCCTCACCTCTCTTTTACACTGAACTTTTTCTTTATTTTCAGTTATTTCCTCTCTAAAAGACTTCTACTTCCCTGACACGGAAGCCTTTGTAAGAATTCTTTTGACCTGAGGACTCCTAGTCATTGGTGACAGACATTTCAAAACTGCCCTCCCCGATTCCTCAAAGTGAAGAATTCATTTTAAACACCATTAATGCGAGCCTGTAAATTAAGGAATCTGTAGATAAGAAAGGGGAGTTCTTACAACAAGAACAATTGCTCAGATGTCCTGCACAAGAGCACAAGAAAGAGGGAAAGAGAAAGCGTTAGATGAATGAAAAAATAGTAGATATTCCCCATCCTCACTCCCAAATTATTCCTCACTGTTATTTTCAGCATCTCACATGGCACTGCTTGGTTCCCACATGAGTTCACCCTGGCCTTGTCTATGTCATATGTCCTGCTTCCTTTTGTCCTAAGTTCCACTCCACGTAAATTCCAGCTCCAGGTTTTATAACACTCTTCATTTATCAAAACAACCCTGTCAAGTTGAGTACCATTAACAGATAATGAGGGGAGACAAAGCACTCCATATTCTACAGGCCTCAGCATGCAGCCAAGTGAGCTGACATCTGACTTTACCCTAACATTTATAATTAAATACAAAGTCTAGTTAAACTAACGTTAAAGCTATGACCGGGAACAGTACACAGGGGAAATGTGAAGTATAAACTTAGCACTAGTTGAATAGGGCTCAGGTTATTCCAGAACCTTAACCTTGAACAACTACCCTGCGTTTCCTCTCTCTGCCACCCCACTTCTATCACAGCCATAAGACTCTTGGCCACATCTTCTAAAGATAACAGCTTTGGACCACTCTCCAAGACCATCAAAGGGGAAGGAGACTGCAATTTTACATGAAAGCTTAAAAATAACATTCATCTAACAATAACTAGTGAGGTCTGCCAAAACTATAACTATCAAGTTGAGACAACAATATTCCTTCCTACCGCATTATCTAGTAAAATCACTCAAATCAAGAAACTTAGCTCACCTGAGTGTCAATGTGTCAAAAGATTAGCAAAGTCAATCAAGCAAACAATGACCAAACCAAGGGTTGTGTTAGTACTAGCTAGCAGTGTTTGCACACTATCCTAGGACAGGGAGGTTTTGTTTTGTATGACTGTGCAGAATACGGATATGTAATTTTAAGCTAACCATCTACTTCTTTTCCTTTTCCAATTCACAAAATGGCACCACACAACAAAACTTCTAGAGTTTTCAAAAGAAAAAAGAGAAAAATATATAGTTCTTTCTGAAGCCCTTTTGGATTTTAGTTATTATATGTTCCTACAGAAAATCCAAACAATCCCATTCAACACGCTGAAGTGTATCTCTCCGGACTGTCTTCTAGAACATATGTACACAAACTTACACAAATATTTAAGACATATATATTCATTCGTCTAGGGGCTCATTCTACTGATTTTTATTTCATGATAATAAAATTCTACTATTCATGCTATATGGCAACTTGCTTCCCTCACTTTACAGCAGGCCATTAACATCCAATTCCTCTTTAGAGCAGAACAAAATTCTATTGTGTGGGAGTACCATAATTAACAAGTCCTTAACTGCTACAACCCACTTCTTTGTGCATCACTGTGCATACGTGTGAGCATCTCTATACTGGAATCTCTAGGTCAATGAATATGCACTTTTTAGTCAAAAAGGCTGAGTCAAACTGCTCTCCAAAAAAAGTGGACCAATGTATATTATAGCACTCTTCCCAACAGCAGGCCCTTTTCCCATACTTGCATTCTGGCGGTCTGTCTGAGTTTTGCATCACACACTCTTCTCCTGGACCTCCTACCGCCCCGGCCATTCTCTATTTCTTTCCATGACTGCTCCTAAATATACAGGTAGTCAACGTCTGGCCTCTTCTCTTCACACTCTGGTATCTGTCATGAGTGAGAAGATTGAATTCTCAAGCTGCCTCTGTGTTACTACTGATCGATCGCAGGATTTTCTTTTTCTAACCCTCAGCTAGCTTCTTAGCAACAGATTCATGTTTTCAAATGCCCTCTGAGTTCCGCCACAATAGTATTCCACAGACACACTCAAATCATCCTAAACAAAATCAAAATATTCTCCCCCACATGTCCTGGCTTCCCCAACCCAGTCTCAGGAACTCCTGTTACCCTGGTATAAGAATTAACAGCATGCCCTTCCTTTTTAAGAGAAATCGTGACTTACACCCTAAAATGTATGTGAAATCAGAATTAGCACATTAAACATAATACACTTCTCAGCCTTTAGCACTACTGAATGACATACTGTTTAATAATGGCTAACAACCATCTAATCCATACTCTGCAAGTCTTAAGTGCAAATCAAGGTTTACTAGTATGAGTTTTTAAAATACCTTTCCTACCTAATTACCTATCCATTCATTTATCACATCACTTTACATTCAGCCATAGTTTCTTTGTAGGTAAAGGTGCTGAAGAACAGCAATATGAAAACTTAAATCAACTAGGACGGTGATGATAATTATACCTACAGAAAAAGACTCACACAGAAAACCACTGACATATATGATGCAATAATTAGGCAAATATTACAAATTACCGAGGATAAGTGAGTTTTTATGTCCTCTAATGCCAGAATCTTAATATTTACTCTTCTATATTTAAGAAAAAAATTGAGTTAATTTCAACCCAGATACTGTTGGAATCTACTTAATATACTCTTTCAAAATAACGAGAAATAAATCAGATTCTAAAAATCAAGGAGGCTAACCTTTAGTAAAACTATGAACAGCACATACCCCAAATTAAATACAGAGATACGACATTAGGATTACACATTAATTACAACTTTTGTTTTATACTTCCCAACACAGACCCAAGTATATATTTGAATGATAAACTGCTAATAAGTATTTAAGGTGTTATTTCATGAAGTACAAAATTATTGACATTATTAAAATACATTCCTGGAAAGAAAGGGGAAAAAAAAAAACCCAGCTTGCAGCACACCAAATCTCGCTTTTCTAAGAACAGAGAGCAGAAGCACTGGCTCCAGTGTGCACTCAGCACAAACTCTTTGACACAGTCAGTCAAAGGTCAGACCTGGAGATTCTAGTTTTTGGAAGTGTGTGGCCCTCTCATGGATGTAGGATATGAAACAAGCCTTAGAGCAACCTGAGAGAAAACAGAACTCTAAGATAGCATATGCTTTAAACATTTTTAAGGACCTTTTCATCTCTATTTTTTTAAAATTTTTTTCACTTCATTTTTTACTTTTGGCTGAATTGGGTCTTCGTTGCCATGAACTAGTTGCCACAAGAGGGGGCTACTCTTCATTGCGGTGCATGGGCTTCTCACTGCGGTGGTTTCTCTTGTTGAGCACAGGCTCTAGGCGCGCGGGCTTAGCAGTTGTGGCTCACGAGCTTTAGAGCACAGGCTCAGTAGTTGTGGCGCACGGGCTTAGCTGCTCCGCGGCACGTGGGATCTTCCCGGACCAGGGCTCGAACCCGTGTCCCTTGCATTGGCAGGCGGATTCTTAACCACTGCGCCACCAGGGAAGCCCTTTTCACCTCTATTTTAAAAACTCACTAGAGATCTCAGATTGTACAGATGAAATTACAATGTTCCCTTAGAGTGATACTTTGAGACCGCAAAAATACAGTTAAGAAGAGAAATCTCTCGTTTGGAAAAGTGTTACCAATAAAAAAAAAAGAGTTTTGTGAAAGAAACAGTTCACAATCTCAGGACCCTGATAGGATGTTTAGAATGGGGCCTGACAATACGTGATAAAATCAGTGTGGAGATCCAGCCAAGTTTATTGGAAGTAATCTTAAGACATCTAAAAACCCTAATTGGAATCACTTTACCAAGAATTTAAAATATCAACCAGATAATGCTTACAAATCCAAAACATAACTTTGCCCTTTTTCTAAAAAAATTTCTGCCATGTTTTCTCTTGAAATATGCCTCCAATAAACTAAACTCTTTTAAAATAAAATCACCAACATCTATTTTAGGAAAAATATAAATGTAAATGTTTCAAAACATTAAATAAGTACCATTTGCCAGATTCAACATTGCAGGTAGCATTAAAGATCCAGTACTTTTCTGCTTAAAAACCAATCACTTCTCTCTAAAAAAATGTCAGAAGACTCTAGTTCAATAAATCCACTCAAACGTGCAATACATCAACTAAAACAAAAATAAAAAGCCAGAGTCTCAAGAATGTTTGTCCTAAACAACACAGGATGATTTCTTTTCTTTTCTTTGGAGGAAGGAGACAAACTTGGAATATCCATTTGAGTTTAATTTTAACTGACTAGAAAAAGCAAATATTTGGGCTGCAGGAAACACAACTTAGTACAAAGGAAGACGTGGGCTAACTTCTAACATTTACTTCATTTGATTAATTCTAACAATAAAACCTAAACAATGATCATCCCCTCTAATCTTCAGAGCAAGTTAACTCTACAGTGAAAAATATGAGCGCCCTATCAGCAGACTCTGGTATGTTTAAACGATTATAATGTAAAGCATGTTCATTCTCACCAGTGAAAGGAAACGACTGCCAAATGCTTCCTTTACAAACTCTCCAGAATAGGGCAGGTCCCTTTAATGTGAGATTTTCCTGACACTCCAGTTGTAGCAGACCTTGAACAAACAGAGGCGCATTAAAAGCTGACCTGGTTCTATTATCTTTTATTGAAGGCCTAGCAAAGATCAGACATGAGTCCAGTGCTATTTACATTATTTTGGTGCATTAATCACTTTTATACTCGAGGGCTTTAGAAAAATTCAATAGATTTTTTTTTAATGGTAATAACCACAGGATGTAACCGTAGCAGTATTGGTCTTTTTCTCAGGAAGGTCAGAAAAGCTTTAAAAACAGAAGTCTTGCTATAAGGTTGAGAAATGTTTGTTTTAACAGTCTAAGGCTTTATGGTTGCAGTTTGCAGTCAGGTGTTATGGAGGACTAGAGTTTATTCTTTCCAGCCAAGGATTAACATCCCTGGGGAAAAAGCCAAAAAGGTGCCGAAACAACTAGAAAAGCATATTATCCTAAAATAAAACTTGTTATAGAATCTGAACTACAAATCTTCCTAGCTAACCCTTTCAACATTACCTGGGAGCTAATTTAGTAAGTGTAGGAGGAGGAACAATTTATCTTTTGTGGTAATTTATAAAGGCTAGAGGAAAACCATAGTAACCAATGCTAAGACAGCCACCAAGCAACAATTAGCAGTTGGGTTAAGAATTGATACTTGCCATTTTATAGGTGTTTTCTATTGACTACCTCATTTTTTATCATACTAAATTAATTACTGTAATCAAATATAAGAATGACAGTATTTCTTAAATGCAAATTCTTGCTAAAAAAACAAATCAGTGCAGATTAACTGAAAAAACTTTTTATCCCCCAACAAAATGGTTGGTGTCTGCTTTTAAAGACATTGGTTTGTTTTTTTTTCAATTCTACTAGATTGCAAAAGAAATTCCTAACATATCCAGCAACAAAGATATTTTATTTCAAAAAAATCCAATTTCATTATTCTCTTCTTTATTTAGCCTTTGTGTATACAGACAATAAAAAAGAATGGCTTTATCAACACAATAAGCTGCACATATTAAAGTGAAAAAAAAAAGAACAGCTTTATCATTTGTGGACTCTCATAATGGAATTAATTGATTCAAAATGTTGCCAGTTTCTGCTGTACAGCAAGGTAAATCAGTTACACATATACAAATATCCAGTATTTTTTAAATTATTTTCCCATATAGGTCATTACAGAGTACTGAGAAGAGTTCCCTGTGTAATACATTAAGTCCTTATCAGTTACCTGTTTTATATATAGCAGTGTGTATGCATCAATCCCAACCTTCCAATTTATCTCTCTCCCCCGCCCTGGAATTAAATGTTATATTATGAAAACTTTAAGGCAAAAATCCAAATATTATTATATGTATCTTGTCAATTTAAAATCCATTTGGCTTCTACAAGGCACGGCTTGGAAAATCATAATGTCAAGATAAAGTGCTTTAAAATATGAACATAAAGGGCTATTAACACAAAAGTTTGTCATTTACCCTGAGGTGTGTCAAGAAGGGAAATAAACCAAAATGATTTTCTACTTGACAGTTATAGCTACCTTAACATTTTTAATGTTTACCTCCACAATATTCCTACAGGGGACTGAACTACCTTCATTTAACATATGGGACTAAAATGACATTCCTTCAACCAACTAGGTGTCCTCTTTATCTTTCAAAAGACATTGCTTTAATAACAACTAACCCTAAAAGAGTCCTGCTGGTTTTCAGTTTAATGTACACTGTATAATGATTAGGCTTTTTTCCTGAAAATTAGAAAACAATAAAGCAATGCCTTCAAAGTTTTGAGGAAAAATAGTATCCAACCTAAAATTCTATATCCAGCCAAACTATGAATCAAGTATGAGTATAAAATAAAGACATTTTCAGACATACACAGCCTCAAAACATTTACTTCCCATGTACTGTTTCTTAGGAAGTTATTCCACAAATGAAAAGGAACCAAAGAAAACCCTGCAAAAACTGACCTCTAAGATGATATCCAGAGTGACACAAAAGGGAAGACCCCTTCCACCAACTAGGTGGCAGGTCTAGACATTAAATCAAGAGGAGGGGTTCCAGAAGGGATACCACCAAGAGTGATTTATAGATTTCCTAATATTTTCCACTATATTGAGAGGAGTTTCATACAGTTCTGTTGAAAACTATGAGGCTGATTTCAAGATAAGAATATACAAAACTAAGCAAAGGAACAAACAAAGGGGCGGGAGGGGCGGGGAGCTGGGTTAGAAATGAATTATTAACTCTAGGAAAGAAAATGAAGTTGTACAAGAAGGGAAATTAAATCATAATACAATATGTGCTTCAGCTATAACTATATACGTTGTCACAGTAACAGAAATATTCTATATTGATTTAATCACAAACTGTGATATAACTACATTAGGAAGATGGAGGAGGAGAAAGTAGGTGATATAAAAAGGATAAATCCTCATCTCTCATTGGGCAAAGTCAGCAAATAATGTCTACAATATAAAATAAAAACATAAGCATGCTCTTTATCAACATAGAGGTAACAAAAGAAATGGTTCAAAAAGTTAAAATGGGTTCTCTGGGGAGTGAGACCCAAGGATGGAAGAGGAAACTATTAAAAAAATAAATAAATAAACCTTGTAACACATTTGATTCATTAAGTCCATGTACATATATTACCTAAATTTAAAGTAAATATTAACAAAGATGTTGCTGAAAAGACCTTGGCTACTTGTTTAAGAAATTCGCTGACACATACCATTAGCATTTTACAGTGTGCTCTGGTCACCTGGTGAACAGAGGGAGGGAGGGAAAGAAATCTAGGCAAAGAAGCTAGAAGCTAGATTTTAAGACACAGGGACCAGAACTGAAATTTATTTTTCTTCATACAGAAAGTTGTACTACATTTTGCCACCTGCTGGCAAGATTTTTGAAATTTAGCCACTCCATTTAAAAAACAACTCACAGTTTTGTCTTTTTTAAAAGAAAAAACACGAACAATCCCAAGAAATGGAAAAAGAAATGATACGGCAACCAAATTCAATCACTATAATTTCAGTATACATAAATGAGAAACATATCACTAACTATATACTATCAGCTTTTAAAAGATAAATGCTATAAAAGCAGAAGTACAAATACATTATCTAGCCTCAAAAAATTTAACATAATTTTCTAAACAATGTCTTAGCATTTTACCCATTTGTTTATTCAAAGATATGTTCCAAAATCAGTTAAAAGTTTTTTAAAAATAAAATAAGATTGATAAAATAAAGGAAAATAGAGGATGTTTTCAAATACTAGTTAGAGGTGAAACTGCAAGCTTATCAGTATCTCCCAAACGCCATGCTTTATCTTTTATTGAGAACAGTGCTGAATTTTAATACTATTGTTTTGTCAATAAAAAGTGTTCACATACACTTCACAAGTTCATTAATAAACCTCTAAGAAGACCTAAATTAAAGCTTGGCAAGCAGTTTCTCATGAAACAAAATTTGCTTCTGGTTTGTTGGAACTAAATGTGCCAAGAGGCAAATTAAGATGTGGGAACACGCTTTAAAGGTTATGCTTTGGAAGTATTCAATGACTCAAACAGAGGTATCATTAGGCAGCAGCAAAACAAATACTAGGTACCTATTTCGTTTGCAATCTGTTAAGTTTCAGATGAATAATTTTACAATGACCACCAAGAGCTATTAGGATAAACTTTAAAAGGAGACGGACAGGGCTTCCCTGGTGGCGCAGTTGTTCAGAGTCCGCCTGCCGATGCAGGGGACACAGGTTTGTGCCCCGGTCCAGGAAGATCCCACATGCTGCAGAGCGGCTGGGCCCGTGAGCCATGGCCGCTGGGCCTGCGAGTCCGGAGCCTGTGCTCCGCAACAGGAGAGGCCACAACAGTGAGAGGCCCGCGTACCGCAAAAAAAATAAAAATAAATAAAAATAATAAAAATAAAAGGAGACGGACATACACTCCCTAGATTTCCATTAGAGAACTGGAGGGAAACCAGAATGGATCCCACTTTCAGCATTAAAAGCAAGGGAGGCCAGTAATTCACATAGAACCTGCCATTGTGCCGACTACACTGTGTGTGTTTAGCATCCCTGGGAATGCTGACATGTGCACTGCAAGTGTGTGATTTAAGAGTCAATTAAGTAGTGGGAAAGGGCTTGCAGCAAAAGCTTAAACTAAAAATAAACCATTTACAGGAGAGCAGTACAAAAATAAAGCTGGTTAAACTATAATCAAATCTGTATTTCCAGTTTCAATACAGTTGTTAAGAGTAGTTAACACACAAGACCATAAGCACATCCAATTTCAAGTATGAAACATCTGTTTTACTAATACTATCCTTGCTATATCCTCCATTTCTTTGCTCGGAGAAAGAGAACGTGAGAATAAGAACAAGAGCAGGTATGACACATGAAAGAAAAAGAAGTGAGTTTACTTTAGGGAATACTGGGCCTTTCACATTAATTCCTAAAATAATAAATAAATTCTAAAGCCATTAGATTTCTACAACTTTACTGATTTTCTTAAGAAATAAGGTCAGATGAGAATGTAGTTTCTCCCTCTGCTGCTTTTTAGTCCCCACCAGCTGACGCAGTGTGCTTATTTCCACACTGAAGAGTGGCAAAATTCCGAAAATCAAGCAAACGAGATAGGCAAAAGCAGAAATGTATTATAGTTCATGAGAAAAAAGCAATGGTGGAAGCCAATGACCTCTGACCTCCAGCAAGGCACTAACTAAGTCAGTCGAAATTTTTTCAGTTCTGGGACTAAAACCGTTGTTTCATTTCACCAACGGTGAGGTGTAATTCTGTGTATTTTTCCAGATGATTTTAGTGGTAAGTGATGCTCTCTTCTGCTCCTCTGAAAGCAGGCGACAATGTTTCATCCCCAGCTCTGGACAGAGCTTCCCAGTCTTTGGGAAATTTAGTCTAATGGTGAAAGGCGCCAGCTCTGGAGCCAGATGACCAGCAGCATCCCTGCTCTACCATTTACTCACAGGGTATTCTTGGGCAAGTATCCACATGCTCATTTATAAAATGTGATTAATAACAGTACCTACTGCATAAGGTTATCACGACGATGAATGAAATGATTCAAGTAAAGCCCTGAGCAGAGTGCTGGGCCCACAAGAAATGGTCTAATGAACACTAGGTACTATTAGCATTGTGATCATGGACTCACCTTAAGAAACCGATTAAAACAATCAGCCTGGGCCTAAATCGCCCCATCAGTGAGGTCAGCAATTCACTATTTGTTTACAAAGAACATTACTGGGTAAAAGCCAGGAGTGGTAGGCAGGAAAATCAGCATTTCTTTTCATTCTTGTTACGGCCACTGCTGCGTTATTTATTTGAGCAGAGGAGGAGTGTCTGGACAGATGCTCAGCTGGGTCCTGCAAGCAAAGCATCTATGACAACAAGCAGGGCCTATCTCAGGGCAAGCCCATTCCCTGCCTCCGCCCTCCCTTCACCACTTGTCCCCACAGATGGAGCGCAGTGGCCGTACAATGTCAAAATGCTACTGTCTAAGCATCTGGCCATAGGTTTTAATGAAATTAAGTGATCTGACTCTCTTTGTTCCCAATTTATGTCCTTAAGGTATGATTAAATATCCAAAGAAGCCCAAGGTGTATTACAGGCAAAGGCAGGGAAGTGGGGGAGGATAGATACATTTCCAATAGGCACTCTTCTACATATTTACCAAAGCAGAACTAATGAAATTATTAAAATAACAGCAATTTACATAACATAAACACAGAGGAACAAGTGATGGAGATGAGCCATTTGCTTTAAGCTAGAGAAAAGACATGTGTCTATCAAAGAAAGGGTTTCTATAGAGTCACAAGCACTGTATTTAAATAATTTTGTGTTTCCTCTGGACTAGTAAAAGCAGGCCTATCTAGAGTTAATGGATTAAAAACTCAAAAAATTTTTAAACACTTAAAATAACTTATTTAAATGTTTACCCTTTGGGGGGGGCACATTTAACTAGCCATAGACTAAGTTTTGTTTTTTTAAAAAAAATGAGATGGGATTTCCCTGGTGGCGCAGTGGTTAAGAATCCGCCTGCCAATGTGGGGGACACGGGTTCGAGCCCTGGTCCGGGAAGATCCCACATGCTGCGGAGCAGCTAAGCCCATGTGCCACAACTGCTGAGCAACCCCCGCTCGCCACAACTAGAGAAAGCCCGCACACAGCAATGAAGACCCAATGCAGCCAAAAATAAAATAAATAAAAATAAATAATTTTTTAAAAATGAGATCAATGTATTTCCAGTAAGCAATTTCCACCCCTATATACTCTCATAAAGAGATGTTGCTCTTTTTCTATTTACAGTGCTAGGTATACAGTGAGTTTTTAACAAATAAATACTTATGGACTAATCAGTTGCTTGAAGGTAACCCAGACTACGATTTGCCCAAGGCATGGAAAGTACAGAGTGAGGTAGGGGGAAAGGAACTAAGGGTTGGCGAATGTGTGTGGAAAAGTACTTTCCTTTGTGGTTAATAGACTGCCCGAGAAAAAATATGCATTTGAAAATTTTCTATCAGATCTTTCTCCAAGAGCAGCCTATTATTAATCTCATTCTTTAAAAACAAATAAAAACAAATACCGTATGCTAACACATATATATGGAATTAAAAAACAAAAAAGGTTCTGAAGAACCCAGGGACAGGACAGGAATAAAGACGCAGACAGAGAATGGACTTGAGGACACTGGGAGGGGAAGGGTAAGCTGGGAAGAAGTGAGAGAGTGGCATGGACATATATACACTACCAAATGTAAAACAGATAGCTAGTGGGAAGCAGCCGCATAGCACAGGGAGATCAGCTCGGTTCTTTGTGACCACCTAGAGGGGTGGGAGGGAGACGCAATAGGGAGGGGATATGGGGATGTATGTATACATATAGCTGATTCACTTTGTTATACAGCAGAAACTAACACACCATTGTAAAGCAATTATACTCCAAAAGAGATGTTAAGAAAAAAACAAATAAAAAATAAAACAGTAATCTTGATTTTATAAATGTTCCTCTTCATTTCAAAGCCCATCCTACATGTTTGATAAACAAGTTCCAGGTTTATGACAGTTCCTACATGTTAAGGCTTTTACATTTAGACTCATTGCTTTCAGAGGCATTGATTTTGAAGTGCCTCCACCCCCACAGAGTTAATCACAACTTAATGCCACCTCTCTCTACCCACCACATAATTCTACTACTACAATTCTCACAGGTTTAAAATTATTTTCTTATATATCGGTCTCCACTGCTACCTGGAACTACTTCAAGGCGCACAGACGTTTTATTCACTTTTGTATTTCCAATTTTCCTAAATAATTTATTCATTCATTAAAAGAAAACTACTGAGCCTACTATGTGTCAGATGCTTTAGTCATTCAAAAATGTATTGAACTGGTGCCGCTCTAATAAGCATTTGGAACACATCTGTGAACAAAGCACTAAGAGAGTACTGGCCTCGTGGATCTCACATTCTGCAGGGGGAAACACAATAACCAACAGATATAATACAGTATATCCAAAGTGCTAAGGAAAAAGAAAGAGCGGAGCAAGATAAGGAGGATCAAGAGTGTACAAGGGGTCGGGCGCCAGCCCTGCTTGGGGGGGGGGGGGGGGCGGGGAGGGCGCGGACAACTAGTAATGAGGTCAGAGAGGACCTCATAGGCCATTATAGGAGTCGGGGTTTTGTTTGTTTGTTTTGGCCGCACTGCAGGGCCTGTGGGATCTTAGTTCCCCGACCAGGGTTGACCAGGGATCACACCCGTGCCCCCTGCAGTACAAGCGCCGAGTCCTAACCATGGACCGCCGGGGAAGTCCCTGTGTTATCCGCACATCCCAAAATATGTATAATTGCACATTAGGCACCTCTAAAATTTTCAAGCAAGACTTGTGGTGTCTCTCCTCACCCCAGTGGACCATCTCGCATGTCTTGCTCCTTGGAGAAGCAGTCCTCCCACTCTGAAGACCACTACCCTAGGCTATCGCAGCTCAGACAGTTAACAGTATATTCTCATAACTGGGAGCAGTGCTTCCTAAGCCCCTCAACACAGCCTGCAACTTCTCTGCAGGCCTTACAGAAAACCCCAGGTTGTCGGAGGGTTGAACTGGAACGGTTTTGCGGTTTTGTTTTTGTTTTCGTTTCCCTATCCAAGAGTTGCTTAAAACCTCTTCTACCGGGTAGGAAAGAGGCACCTGACCTGGGTCAGTGAGATTTGAAAACTTGCTCCCACACCTGCTTTCCTTCTGCTGGAAGAGTTGCTGGCCTCTATTAGAAAGTTTAATCACATTCTGGCAAATATGCTGTCCTTTCTGACTGTTATTTAAACATGTGAAATGGGTCTCTCAGTGCTAGTTAATATCAAAACTCAAAACTAAACTATCTTATTAATGCAAAATCCTTCTCTCTGTCTCAGTAGCCATGACATGGAGCTGGAGAGTCACCTACTACTAAATGATCATAAACAGCTCTGTATCTCACGTTGAGGAGTTTACTTTTATAAATACATTCTTATAAATGCATTTTTAAAGTTTGTTTTGTTTCTATTGTATTTATTTCTATAGTCACCTTCTCCTTATGGCAAGCAATGCAGGCTTTTTAATTTTAGTAGTGACATAAAACTTCATTCTAAAGCAAATGCATTTTCAAAACTAAACTCAAAATGCATTAAAGACCTAAATGTACGACCAGACACTATAAAACTCTTAGAGGAAAACATAGGAAGAACACTCTTTGACATAAATCACAGCAAGATCTTTTTTGATCCACCTCCTAGAATAATGGAAATAAAAACAAAATAAATGGATGCTTTTGCACAGCAAAGGAAACTATAAACAAGACGAAAAGGAAACCCTCAGAATGGGAGAAAATATTTGCAAACGAATCAATGGACAAAAGATTAATCGCCAAAATATATAAACAGCTCATGCAGCCCAATATTAAAAAAACAAACAACCGAATCCAAATATGGGCAGAAGACCTAAACAGACATTTCTCCAAAGAAGATATACAGGGCTTCCCTGGTGGCGCAGTGGTTGAGAGTCTGCCTGCCGATGCAGGGGACACAGGTTCGTGCCCCGGTCCGGGAGGATCCCACATGCCGCGGAGCGGCTGGGCCCGTGAGCCATGGCCGCTGAGCCTGCGCGTCCAGAGCCTGTGCTCCGCAGCGGGAGAGGCCACAACAGTGAGAGGCCCACGTAATGCAAAAGAAAAAAAAAAAGAAGATATACAGATGGCCAAGAGGCACATGAAAAGCTGTTCAACATCACTAATTATTAGAGAAATGCAAATCAAAACTACAATGAGGTTATCACCTCACATCGGTGAGAATGGGCATCATCAGAAAATCTACAAACAACAAATGCTGGAGAGGGTGTGAAGAAAAGGGAACCCTCTTGCACTGTTGGTGGGAATGTAAATTGATACAGCCACTATGGAGAACAGTATGGAGGTTCCTTAAAAAACTAAAATTAGAATTACCATATGACCCAGCAATCCCACTACTGAGCATATACCCAGAGAAAACCATAATTCAAAAAGACACATGCACCCCAATGTTCATTGCAGCACTGTTTACAATAGCCAGGTCATGGAAGCAACCTAAATGTCCATCGACAGACAAATGGATAAAGAAGCTGTGGTACATATACACAATGGAATATTATTCAGCCATAAAAAGGAAAGAAATTGGGTCACTTGTAGAGATTGTCATACAGAGTGAAGTAAGTCAGAAAGAGAAAAACCAATATCGTATATTAATGCATATATGTGGAATCTAGAAAAATGGTACAGATGAACTGGTTTGCAAGGCAGAAAAAGAGACATATGTAGAGAACAAACGTATGGACACCAAGGTGGGAAAGCGGCGGGGGGCGGGAGGGGGATGAATTGGGAGATTGGGACTGACATATACACACTAATATGTATAAAATAGATAACTAATAAGAACCTGCTGTATAAAATAAATAAATAAAATAAAATTCAAAATTCGGAAAAATAAATAAATAAAGCAAATGTGTTTTAAGTGCACAAGTTAGAACTTTTAAAACATTAAATGACAGGGCCAGTGGTGTGTAGAGAACTAACAGAAATCACGAAGAGGTACAGAGTGAACGACAGACACTGAGGGAAACGCTGCGGCACAAAGCACTGAAGTGTGGGCGTCACGAGACCAAAGCTGTGTGCCCACCTCATTCTCCGTCTACGTTCCCAGCACAGTGCCTGGCACAGTATTCTGTAAATAGCTGCTGAATAAATGAAAGTGGTGAAGCCAGAATTTGAACCTGTATCTCTCTGGCTCTCAAGTTCACTTCCTACCCTTTTCACTACCAATCAGTCTCAATCTTGGCTGCCAGGAGCTGTGGAGTGTTGTTAAAATTTAGAAAACTCCTCAGGTGATTCTAATGTGCACCAATGGGTGCCATAACACTGTCCCATACAGCACTGCCTTCTTAATTAAATGAACAACCACAGTCTGGAGTGATCAGTGTTATTCTGGGGCAAGTACAGTACCTAGAGCCAGGCAACTTAACCTATTCTGAAAGCCCTTGGAACAATTAACTGAGACTTGAAAGAATGAGAAGAAATTAGCCGAAGTGTACATTCTAGTCAGAGGGAATAGCAGGTGCAAAGGCCCAGAGTTAAGAAAATATATGATAAACTTTAAAATTCACATTCTTTATGGAAAAGAATATATATGTGTATGTATAACTGAATTACTTTGCTGTACAGCAGAAACCAACATGACATAGTAAATACACTTTTTAAAAAATTCACATTCTTCCTTTCTCTCCCACCTAGGGGTGACCAACTGTCCCAGGACTGAGAGGGTCTCAGGACATAGGACCTCCCATTTTATTTTTTTTTATTTATTTATTCATTCATTCATTCATTTATGGTTGGGTCTTCGTTGCTGTGCATGGGCTTTCTCTAGTTTTCTAGTTGCGGCGAGCAGGGGCTACTCTTTATTGTGGTGCGTGGGCTCCTCATTGCGGTGACTTCTCTTGTTGCGGAGCACAGGCTCTAGGCACATGGGCTCAGTAGTTGTGGCACATGGGCTCAGTAGTTGTGTCTCACGGGCTCTAGAGCGCAGGCTCAGTAGTTGTGGCATACGGGCTTAGTTGCTCTGCAGCATGTGGGAACTTCCAGGACCAGGGCTCGAACCCGTGTCCCTTGCATTGGCAGGAGGATTCTTAACCACTGTGCCACCAGGGAAGCCCTGGATTTCCCATTTTAAAACCAGAAAAGCCCCAGGGACAAAGTGGTCATCCCACCATTCTACTCTGACCAGGGAAAAAAGAACTACTAATATGATCAGTCAGATTCTAGGACCCTGATGACACCGCATTTACTAATGGGTGGGATGATCATTCCATATTAAAAGGGGCTCATTCTCTTTGGCACATACTATTTTTATAAAGCAGGATTCCTAAGGCATGACATGCTAAGGTTGTTGCCATCTTGCATTCTACCCCAACCCCACTGGGTGCTGTGAAAGCCATCAAAAGGCTTTAAGCAAGGGAGTGAAAATTAGATTTGATACTATCAGATATGATAAGATTTCAGGATCAACAGGACTAGATGATGATTAAATGGGGGGGGAGGGGGGATCAGAGAAAGAAGTAAAAACATGACTACGTTTCATATGTGGCATAAAACACAGGCTGTTTCCAATTTATAACCTCAGTATGATCCACAAGTTCACCTGTGGGTTTATAAATTAAATTTCAGATTTCCAAAGAAACAATTTTATAAATTATAGTTATATTTCTAGGCTAGGTCACTAACCTACTAAATCCCTTAAGAAGTTGACATATATTTTTCCAATAAAAAGTTTTAGAAAACAATGCTTCTGAATACCTATAAAAGTCTTGAAGTGAATTAAGAATCATTTTCTATTTATTTTGAATGTTGGCATTTGAGGCAAAAACATTTTTAATTGGCAAAGGAGGAGATATGTGCAGAGAGTTTAAATGAGTCTTCTGGGTATTTTCAAGGGTTGTGAAGAAGTTCTTTCTGACATTGGCTTTTACTTATTTATTTAAGGCTGGGCTGGGTCTTCATTGCTGCGCGCAGGCTTTCTCTAGTTGCGGCGAGCAGGGTTACTCTTCGTTGCAGTACGTGGGCTTCTCATTGCGGTGGCTTCTCTTGCTGCGGAGCACGGGCTCTAGGCGCGTGGGCTTCAGTAGTTGTGAAACGTGGGCTCAGTAGTCGTCGCTCACGAGCTTAGTTGCTCCGCGGCATGTGGGATCTTCCCGGAACAGGGCTGGAACCCGCGTCGCCTGCACTGGCAGGCGGATTCTTAACCACTGCGCCACCAGGGAAGCCCTGACTTTTACTTTTTAAACGTACAGCTTTTCTCTTCCTTAGCGCAGATATTACTAGTTCCACTTTCTATACTTAACCTACCATAATCAGGGTCCGTTTTTGGAAAGAAATATTTTCCTGGGATAACCAAGGTAACATTAAGAGAGACGGCAGAAAGGATGGACACTAAACACCGCCTGAGGTAGAATAAAATGCGTAAGAAAAGACTGAGGAAAAGGGAGTTGGTAAGACAATGTGTGCCAGCCAAGCCCAGTACGGGTCAAAGACAAGGAGCAGGGGAAGAGAGCTCTCCCTGGGACACAGCCAGAGGACAGAAATGACAGAAGGACCACGCTGAAAGACACCACTACTCAACTGCGAGCAGCTAAGAGGGAAAGAAGAAGGGGCCGACCAATTCTAAGCCCCTTACTTAAGTCTCAACCATCTTTATTTCCTGAGGTCCACCCCAGCCTCAGGACAATTTCCCACTTACTCTAAGGGAGAGCCAACTTGATAGGCATTCAACTACTGTTGTCAAATGCTGTCTAATGGCCTCAGGTAATTCCAGATCCAGCACATTCAGTTGTCTCAGCTTCCTATCTTTCTGTGGTACTTTAGTCAGGTTTCTGCCTGACTAAAATCCACCCACATGTTATGATCTTAAGGCTATCATAATATTGGGTGCAAATGCCTACAGAAAAAGAGAAGAATTCTAGAGTGAGAAAGGGACTCGAATTATACAGAGCAGATCCAGCCCTCTGGACATCCATATCGAAATAAGTCCGTTCCAAAGCGCTTTTGTGTGTTTTAACTTAATTGACTAAATGAACTGTATGATAATAAGACAATCTCACGGTTCAAATACAAATCAAAAAAATTCTTTTGAGGTACAACTTTCTCATCCACGCTTCTTGAAAGTGACGGAAAGGAAGCGGATTCCACAATTCAGTATGGAAACCATCAACCCTCTCAAAAGGGGTACTTCATACTTCCCATCTTCAGGGACTCGGTACTGCCAAAAATGCAAACGGCACGCATCTGCATACATCTGCCCATTAGTTGGTACACTGTAGTCTTTCTTACAATTGAGCTATTTAAAGCAAAACAAAACCAAAAAAAACCTCCTATAAATGTAGGGAGTACACTACTATATAAGAAAGTTTAGCAAACGGAAAACACTAAAATTTACTCTTTTTTCCCTCCTTCTTAAAAAGGGTGGGCCACAGAACTTAACCACCTGGCTTGTCCCTCAACCACTGAGTACTTCTTAAACACCCCCTTAGATACTGCAGAATGAAATAAAACCCTGGGGCAAGGGATAGTCTGAGCCAGTCTTTGCTTTGACTAAGCAGCCATGGTGCTCAGCATAGCCCCAAGACAAGTAGAGTCCCCCGTCCCACCTTCTCTGTGCCTTCTAGGTAATGACTAGACTGCCATCAGGCAAGACACAAAGACCTAGGCTCTGGCCCATCAATCGGTGGGTCCAGAAGACTAGCAGCTACTACTGGTCTAGTACTGGAAACTCCTGATTACAGGTCACAGCCGTAGTCCCTGGTCTGGGAATTTGGCTAGCTTTGGGTACAAAGGCACTGATTATCAACTTTGAATGGATTTATCCGACTTCATCCAAATGAACTACTTCTAGAGTCATCCTATCCTGCCTGGGAGACTCCATTAACATCCAGATCATGACAAGATGTTAGCATGAGCTTGCCTCGCTAAATGACACAGATGCAGCAGTCAGAGAACTGGCTAATTGGGAAACTTTTCCCTCAGGAAATCTTCAAAGCCCATCCTTAATTCAGCCAGGAGTGCTACACAATGGCAGAGATGAAGGTATTTCTGTTAAAGGAGGCCTTGCCAAAAAAGGCAACTGACAAAATTCTCCATTAAAACAATACTTCCTTAACATGATTTAAAAACTACATTTCAAGCCAATATTCACCATCATTATGAATGTGAAATATTAGAGGAATTCTGAATAAAGCAAGGATGTATACTATTGCCATCTTTATTTAACATTATTTTTGGAAGTTCCAGTTAACTGAAGTAAGACAAGAAAAAGAAAGAGGTTAAAAAAACAAGAGACAATTATTATCTGTAAACAATATGACTGCCTATCTGGGAACAATCTAAGATAATAAACTAGAAAAGTATCAGAACTAATAAGAGTTTAGTAATGTTATTATGCAATAAATAAAAATCAGCACATCTATTAGAAATTGGGGAGAGGGGTTCACAATACAAACAGTATTCTTAGGAATAAATTTAACAGGAAACACATAGGATGTTATAAACAAACCTATTGTATTTGCCTTATAAAAATTTTATGTGTGTGTATACACACACACACAGTTCATTGAGGGCTTGAATAAAGAGAAAGACAATGTTTCTACAAGAAAAAGTCTTCTGCCTTACTCCTCAAATTAATTAAAACTACTTCCATCAAAATCTCAATATATTTTGATTTCATTGGTTCATTTTTGGAAGTTGAGGGGACTGGCGTAGAAAACTGAAAAAATGGTTTTAAGTTCTTGGTTCAGCCTTTGGCCTCAAGCATCAGTTATGCCCAGTAAGAGAGGCCCTTGGTCCATGTAACTTTTTGACAGCACTTTCCCTGCAGGCCCATCTTCCCTGCCATCATCGGCTTTCCATGAGAACCCAGTCCACTGATCTGCTCCCTCTGTCCCAGAACTGAACATTCCATTCTTATTCCACTGCTCTTTCTAGCAGCCTCATCCTTCAGCTTCCTTTGTTCCTGCCTCCTATCTACCCAGAACATCTGCAAGCCTGCACTTGGGTTAGGAGGCGCCCTGGGGCAGTAATGAAGAATTCAGGCTCAGGAGGAGTCAGCCCACCTGGATGTAAATTCTGGCTCTACTGCCTACTCACCGTGTAATCTGAGGCAAGCAACTTAATTTTTCCAAGTCTCGGTTTCCACATCTATAAGAACAATAATACCTGGCTTAGAGATATAAGGAGGGTTAAGTAAGCTAATGCTTATAAAATCTTGGCACAAGGATTAACACTTAATAAGCACTAAAAATATGAGCTCCTATATATGGGCTGCTGAGCACTGTGACAAAACCACCTAAACCCGCAGATTGGAAATGCTGCTGACGTACTTCCTCCCGCTTTAGCCCCATCCTGTTGCATGTCTCTGGTCAGCTCCTTCTTCTGTTCCACAACTGGCCCTCTTTTGCCTGCCACTTTTAAACCTGAGTGTTCCTCAGAGGACCTCTCTACGGGCTTGTCTTCACAGACTTACTGTACACTCTAAGCAATTTCCCCCGCCCCCGCAATGTTCTCAACACCTGCTAACATAAATGATAATTACCAAATCCCTAGATCCAACCTCCCTCCCTCCTGAGCTTCAGATACAGAATCATCTAACTGCCTACCTTTGGCCCCTCCCTGAACGCCCTACGTGCACCTCTAACTCAACCTGTTCTTCATACCTTCTCTTCCTCAGGTATTTTCAGTGCCAGTTAATAGCACCATCATCCACTCAAGTAAAACAATCTCTTACTTCTCCCGCCTCATCACAGCCTGTCAGGATTACGCACCAGGATTATCGGTTCTGCACTTCAAACGCCTCATCTCCTGCTCCTCAGCACCACCGCCACTGCCTCGGTTCAGAATCTCACCATCTCTCTAGCTGGCTGTATTAGTTTCCTAGGGCTCCACTAACAAAGTACCACAAGCTGAGGAGCTGAAACAATACAAAGTTACCGTCTCATAGTCCTGAAGGCTCTAAGCCAGACACCAAGGTGTCCATTGGGTTGGTTCCTTCTGAGAACTGTGAAGGAAGCATCTGTCCCAGTCCCCTGGTTTGTGGATGGCCTGCGTCTCTTCACATCATTTTTCTTGTGTGTCTATCTCTGTCTAAATTTCCCCTTTTAATAAGGGCACCAGGCATGTTGCATTAGGGCTCACCTTAACGACCTCTTCTTAACTAATTACACTGCAATGACCCTATTTCAAAATAAGATCACAGCCTGAGGAATGGGGTTAGGACTCCAACATACGAATCTGGAAAGGACACAACTCAACCCGTAACATTGGTCTTCCTGCCTCTACCTTTGCTCACCTGGCTCTCTCCACTTCCCCTCAACTATGAAAGCAATCTTTCCAAAATTCAATTCTCATAATGTCCTTTTCCTGCTTAAAACTCACATTAGCTGTTTTCATCCAAACTGTGAATAATGATGATGATGACGATAATACAAAAACTTACTGAGTACTATGTGCCCAGTATTATTCTAAGTACTTTACATATATGACAGTATTCCTAAAGGAGAGGTACTATTATTCTCTCCATTTTATACATGAACAAACACAGCAAGAAAGGTATTAAATGACATCGGTTCAATAAAGCCATGCGGTTAGTACGTTTCAAAACCAGGATTTAAACTCAGGCTATGTACCACGAAATGAAAAGCTATCCGACAGGGAAATTCAATTTATTAGTCAATATAGGTTTCCCCTTTTGACCTTTAGCTACCTCTCACAAACTACCCACAGTACAATCCAATTAGAACTTTCATTAGAGGAAAAAGGATGCTTAGAAGGAAATGCTGATCCACACTTACACAGCTATCAAATCCTGAATACCCCAGGAACATCAAATCAGCCAACAATTACCAAACTAAAGGACGTGGTGGAGGAAGTAAGGGTGAGGAGGCAGAGAAGGTGGAAGCAGAGAAAATCTACAAACTCATCCAGAATATACCCTCAGGTTAGAAATAAGGATGAATAAACAAAGTTACTCATCCAGAATGTAAGGATGAATAAACAAAGTGTCTTTCAGTGTCTGAAAGGGCTTTTACTAAAAAGAGATAGTAATTAGACTGAATGGCTATGGTCCAATATAAAAAATACAAACATAGGGGCCTCCCTGGTGGCGCAGTGGTTGGGAGTCCGCCTGCCGATGCAGGGGACGCGGGTTCGTGCCCCGATCCCGGAGGATCCCACGTGCCGCGGAGCGGCTGGGCCCGCGAGCCATGGCCGCGGGGCCTGTGTGTCCGGAGCCTGTGCTCCGCAACGGGAGAGGCCACAGCAGTGAGAGGCCCGCGTACAGCAAAAAAAAAAAAAAAAAAATACAAACATAGGGTTTTTTCCTCTAAATAGAACATAGGGGCAACCGCAGAAATTATTCAAGAGGGTTTTAAAAAGGAAAAATATAAACTTTGAAACAAAGAATATTTTTAGGTGCTAACTATTTTTTCCCTTGAATCTCTTTTAAAATACTATCTGACAAGGTCTTTAAAGGGTTCACTGTTGATTAAACCATTTTCATGGCCTAATGAGTTTGAGCCCTATTAATTCAGACTGTGCTGTGTACACTGATTTTTGTCATAGCAAGGATCAACAGAATAACAGTTCTTCAAATTAACCAACTGCTCACAATGTTAAGTAGCAAAAATGTTTGCTGTGAAATATGTAGTGCCCAAGCACTATTCAGTGCCAACAAAGGCTAACAGGCTGTAGTTTTAAGTTTAAGCAGGAGGAGAAAAGCAATCCCTACCTGTAAAGACAGTTTCGCTCTTACTTCAGATTTAATTTTAAAAAAAACAAAAAACTGTAAAGCTAAGAAAGGATAAAAATTAGAGACAACCTACTTTCCAGCTCTGAATTACCATCATTAGATTGCACAAATCATCAGGTAGGGACAGAATACACCAAAATCGAAATCACAGGCTAAAACAGCCTTGAAGGCGGTTCTTTCCCTTACATGAAGCCTCCATATCAAACAAATCTATACAGTTCCTATGTATTCTAGTCTTTTGACAATGTGTAAATCAAAGATTTTGTTCCACAGGCCTTAACAATTTTCCACATTTAATATGTGAAGGAGAAAACCAACTTTAATCTTCTATACAACTAAACCCAAACTTTGTAGTTACCATTAAAAAATGACATCATTTATATCATCTCTCATATTAAGAAATACATTTATTTTATTTTTGATAGTAACAAAAGCAACCCTGGATATTTGCATGAATTGAAGTTGTCAATAAGGAACCAGTTCTACGTGCCTCCTTCTTTGGGTTCTTTGCTTCTCAGGGAGTCAGCAAAATATGGACCAAGGGTCAAACAGCGCAATGCCTGCTTCTCTATGGCCCATAAATGAAAGAATGGTTTCCATATTAATAAATGGTTTCGGGGGAAAACAAATCAAAAGAATAATAATATTCCATAACACATGAAAATTATGTAAAATCCAATTTTAGTGTCCATAAATAAAGTTTTATTGGAGACAGTCACATCCATTCAGTTACATATTGTCTTTCGCTGCTTTTGAGCTACAAAGGCAAGGCTGAATAGTTGCAACAGGACGATATGGCCTACAAAGCGCAAAATATTTATAACCTGGCCCTCTTCATAAAAAACTTGCCCACCCCTGTTCTAGCTCCTGCCAGAAACTCATAGAAGATGCTATTAAGGAGCAATGGACAGCAACATGGCCAGAAGGGGTGTGGTTTTTCAAAGAAAATATGCTGTGATGGGCAGATCTGGAGCTGGAAAGTAAATTCCTGCTGGTACTGACCAGCTGACATCTCTATTTCATGAAATATCCCAGATCTGAAGTTGCCATATAACCATAACTTGTGATTCTCTTACATAATAACCAAAAGCGTGTATCCACAGAAAACAAAACATTTAGACAGACAATTCAAGACATTTTATAATCAAACTTGAGAAATTTTTTCTCTTGAGCAAAAGGAGCCACTGCCATCAAAGAGAACAAAAACAAAAACAAAAACAAAATCAACAAAATGGAGAACGAAACAGGTAAACTGGAGAAATGGGTAAACTGGGGAAACCGAAACAGTGGGTTGAGGGAAGTTGGGGGAAAACAGTAACTAAAAATTTATTCCAAATGATGGGGGTGAGGTACTGTACATAGGGAAGTTTTCAAAAGTGTGAGTAATAAATTCACTGTATATATTGAATCGAATACATAAACTGAATAGAATAAACTTAAACAGTATTTAAATCTTCGGTTAAGGAAAATATCTCATATATATTTCAAACTACCAGGAGACTTTGACAAATTAAAATTTTTTTTTAAAAACTGAGTAATACTATCTACACCAAAGTAAATGGTCTGTGAGTTCGCTAGACTAAAACAAACCAAAAAAAGGGACTTCCCTGCTGGCACAGTGGTTAAGAATCCGCCTGCCAATGCAGAGGACACGGGTTCGAGCCCTGGTCCAGGAAGATCCCACATGCGGCAGAGCAACTAAGCCCGTGCACCGCAACTACTGAGCCTGCACTCTAGAGTCCGCGAGACACAACTACTGAGCCCATGTGCCACAACTACTGAAACCCGCGTGCCTAGAGTCTGTGCTCCACAACAAGAGAAGCCACTGCAATGAGAAGCCAGCGCACCACAACGAAGAGTAGCCCCCGCTCGCCGCAACTAGAGAAAGCCCACACGCAGCAAAGAAGACCCAATGCAGCCAAAAATAAATAAATAAAATAAATTTATTTTAAAAGAAAAAGTTACCTTCTATTTCTAGATACAGTGTAAACAAATAACCTCAAACCTTCTCCAAAGAACACTCTCTGTTACTAACTTCATTTAAAAAAAAAAAAAAAAGCTATTTTGTTTACCTACATATCATACCAATTTTTTTTTTTTTTTTTTTTTTTTTGAGATACTCAGGCCTCTCACTGTTGTGGCCTCTCCCGTTGCGGAACACAGGCTCCTGACGCGCAGGCTCGGCGGCCATGGCTCACGGGCCCAGCCGCTCCGCAGCATGTGGGATCCTCCCGGACCGGGGCACGAACCCGTGTCCCCTGCATCGGCAGGCAGACTCTCAACCACTGCGCCACCAGCGAAGCCCCCAATTCTTATAAATTTTTTAAAATACACAATTTCAGGTGAAAGCTCTGATGTGTCATATATTTTATACACATGAATAATATTATATATTATTTTACGTTATTAAAATAAAAAAAGATGCGTATTCAGGTGATACAAGAGGTGAAGCTAACACCCAATGCCAGTAATCAAAGCTAATACACAATACTTACACCTGTTTCCCACAAGTATTTCAGTCTTAACACTACTAAAAATGTGGGGAACACTATCGTTTAAATAATTTCTGATCTATTTCTTTCCAAAGAACTAGGTCAAAATAACGATTTTACCCAACCTGAAGTAGAGAGCAATGGAGAGATAAATAACTAGACAAGACCATTAACAAAAAGAAGATTCTTTGGTTGATATCTATAAACCAATGTGAACAAACACTAGGAAGAGAATCCCCATAATGATATGTTTCTTAAGTTTGCAGTAGTTGCACTTACGTAAGGCCTTTCATCCAAGAACTTCAAAGTGCTCTACCAAACGCATGTGTTTTAACCATGAATGGAAAACTTTACTTATCCTAGATCAGATAATGAAAACCTTAAAAAAAAAAAAAAGTACATTTTTTAAGGTCATTCTAATAGGTCAACATTTAAATGAAAAGCTCAAAATCCCAGATGTACATCTGCCGCACTTAACCGCTGGACATACTAATTTCCACAGCATAATAACACCAGGAAACGCAATCACAAAATCAGTTTCCTACGTTTACAATTAATAGTTTAAAATCTCAAATCTAAAATTCTAGGAGATTCATTAGTTTGTCCTTTGTGATTCCCAGTTTTTGCTTTTAAGGGAGAAAAAATTTTAATGACCCAAAAGCTCCTTAAGACTTCAAAACAGTTTTTTTCGAAACCACATTTGATGACTTATGTGTAAATGAGTCAAAAAAATAGGTTTCCCCCAAATATATGGAAGTTTAAAAATTAGAAGGAGGGCTTCCCTGGTGGTGCAGTGGTTGGGAGTCCGCCTGCCGATGTAGGGGACGTGGGTTCGTGCCCCGGTCCGGGAAGATCCCACATGCCGCGGAGTGGCTGGGCCCGTGAGCCATGGCCGCTGAGCCTGCACGTCCGGAGCCTGTGCTCCACAACGGGAGAGGCCACAACAGTGAGAGGCCCGCATACAGAAAAAAAAAAAAAAAAAATTAGAAAGAAAAAAATGATTGGCCTTTGGATCTTGCTAAATGCATACATTTGAAATGTTGAACACTGATTCAGACATTTGCCAATCAAGCATCCGGCTGCAACCTTCCACTTTCAAGAGATGTTTTAAATGTGTCAGAATAAGTCAAATTCTTCTCACTCGTCTGAACTCTCTAATAGAGGGTACATTACTTCCTACTCAAAAAATATTTGAAAACACAAGATATACCATTCCTTTTGCTTAATGTTCCACAAATGCCTGAAAAGCAAACTCAATTCAATTTAGTTGAATCAATAAGAGAATTCCGGGTTTTCTAAGCCAATATGTTTTAAACCAAGCATAGATATTCTCTAGGGCCAATAATTATGATATATTATCTAAGTAACCTCTCTAAGCCAAACCAGAGCACTTCTTTCCAAAACTCACATTCTACCAAATTGGAACACGGTGTAGTGGGGAAAGAGTTCAGAACACATAGGTTATTTTTCCATAGCTAAACTTAATGCCAGAAGCACGAACATGCTGAGTTACACTGCCCTCTAGAGTCTCCTTGTGATATTCTTTTTAGCTCATAATAATTAAATTCTAATCATAAGACCCTTCTAATTAATAAGCAAGCTTCCAGTACTCTAATACTGTAGAGTGACCTTTTTTAAATGTATTGGTAGCAGTCATTACTAAAACTTATTTCAATTACCCACCATTATTAAAGGTCAGAAGTACTTCCGAAAGGACAGCATATCACCCAAAACAAAATTTTATAATCTGCATTTTAAATTTTTTTAATTAATTCAAATTGCAGAGATCTCTGAAACAAAGATGACTTGTAGTATATATAAATTAACCCAGTTAGCGAGGAGTTCTCTCTAGCAAAACTTCAAGTTCATACCTTTGACGTAACATACAAACCTTGGCCCCAAATAGCCAGTGCTCCCTGGGGCTACTTCTCAGCTTGCATCTGTCCTTTCAGCTCCTAGCAACTCCTGCCCTTTCTCTAGCCGGGCAACCAGAGCCCTAAAGGGATCTTAAGGAGCTAATGAGAAGCCATGGCAACCAAGACCTGTGTTAGCTGCAGAGCACAAACACCAATATCCACATTTTCTAAGCATGCAAGAAGCAACCTACCAAGGCCTCCAAGTAAATTAAAACCATCCCTCTAACCTAATAACTCCACAGGCACCTATAACACACCATAACTTGAGATTTTCTATTATTCTTTATCTTTAAGAACTTATTAAAAGACATGTTTTACCATGCACCACTGGCAGTATAGACTGTCTTAGCTGTTATAGTAAATAACCAGGTTTGTGGGGGGTTTTCCCCCTTGTTTTAATCTAGATTCACACAAGACCATAAGGTCTCAACCCTGCTCAAAACTTGTTTAAAGAAAAAAACAAATCTGTATCTCTTCAACACTAAAAATGCAGGTCTTAAAAAAGAAACCAAAACTAAGATGCAATGTTCCACAACAAAATACCTACTGTATTACTTTTGAAAGCAATCTAATGATCCAGAGGCCCAAATCCAGTAAATAAAAACAGCATCCTTTGGCACATAAAAGTGAAAATAGGATTTCTAGAAGTTCTAGAACATGGGCCAGCAGCTTGTTTTTGTAAATAAAGTTTTACTGGAACACAGACACGTCCGTTCGCTTACATACTGCATGAGGTTGGCTGCTTTCTCACTACAAGAACAGAGTTGAGTAGCTGCAACAAAGATCACATGACTTGCAAAGGCTAAAATATTACCTATCCGGCCCTTTACAGAAAAAGTCTGCCAGGTCCTGCTCTAGAACAAATATTCCGAGGCTTCTCCAGACAGAGATTAAGAAGCATGTCAGATGCGCAAGCACAGGAGAGGGGCTGGTTTGGAGAAAAGAGGATTACAGCTGCTATTCACTCCATACCAAAAATTAAGGAAATAAAATTATGGGAATGTATGGGAAGGAAGAAGTGACAGATGCAGCTGATTCATGCCACATAAATGGTTCACATTAGGCTTTCCGAAAGACTGAATGAAGAACTCCAGGGTTTTCTTTCAGACACTATTTTACTCATAGCCGGGCTGCATTAAGGGCTCACCTCTGAGGTGGTCTGAAATTGATATCAAAGGGAACATTTCAAGCAAGCTTTGCAATAGCTACAACAATGAGTATAAATAGATCCCAGAATGAATTTGAGGTAAATAGCAAGGATTTAAATCAGTGAACCATCAAAATGAAGATATTTCCCACAACCTTCAATATGAAATATGATTAATCCCTTTGAAGGGAACTATATGTAAATAGAAAAAACAGTGTGAAGATGATCTGGCCAACAGACCCAGATTCTAGTCTAGGTTTTGACTCTGCATAATCTTAGAAAAGTCATTTCCCCTCTTTGGACTTCAGTGTTCTCATCTGTAAAATGAGGAAATTGGGCTAAATCAGTGGTTCTCAACCATTAGCATTCATCAGAATCACCTAGAGGTATTTGTTTAAGCAAAGACCGGTGGACACCAGACTTCCAATTTCAGCCCTGACTCAAAGAGCTTGGAAATCACTACTCCCATCTTCACGACAAGAAAAAAGCTAAAAAACTGAAATCAATTACTTTTCTTAGATCCATCAGAGAACTAAAATCACACCACCTCCAAAATTTGGAGAGACGGAAAATATTGAAAGCCACACAGCCAAGATCAGCTGACCTGAAGCAAAGCTACAAGAGCCAGTTAACTTGGTAGGAACGCTTAAATGGTAATTTTGACAAATTTCCAAACTCTGAGTAAGCACTAGCTTGAGAGTTAAAAACTCCTGGAGGGGGCCTCCCTGGTGGCGCAAGTGGTTGAGAGTCCGCCTGCCGATGCAGGGGATACGGGTTCGTGCCCCGGTCTGGGAGGATCCCATATGCCGCGGAGCGGCTGGGCCCGTGAGCCATGGCCGCTGAGCCTGCGCATCCGGAGCCTGCGCGTCCGGAGCCTGTGCTCCGCAACGGGGGAGGCCACAACAGTGAGAGGCCCGCATACCGTAAAAAAAAAAAAAAAAAAAAAAAAAAAAAAAAAACTCCTGGAGGTCCAGATTCAGGGACACCCACCAGGTTCTCACATGAAGATCAGAGAAAAATCCCCTAGTAGTTTGGGCAGGGGGAGGGGAGAATAACCATTTTGAAATAGCTCAGCTCATTCTCCATAACAAAGGCCTGTTCTCTAAGGGAAAATACTTTTTTTTTATGTTTTTCTTTGCGGTACGCGGGCCTCTCACTGTTGTGGCCTCTCCCATTGCGGAGCACAGGCTCCGGACGCGCAGGCTCAGCGGCCATGGCTCACGGGCCCAGGCGCTCCGCGGCATGTGGGATCTTCCCGGACCGGGGCAGGAACCCGTGTCTCCTGCATCGGCAGGCGGACTCTCAACCACTGCACCACCAGGGAAGCCCCTAAGGGAAGCCCCTAAGGGAAACTACTTTGCCAGAGCAAAGGCAATTAGTCAACTCCAGTCCCCTCTCACCTTCCTGTCTTAACATTAAGAAGAGGGGGAAAAATGCTAAGAAACTTCTGAAGGTCATAGCCCATGGGCTTTGGACCCACTAAAAAACTGAGATTTAATATAAGATTATAGAATGTTTCCCCTCCCCAGTGCCTTACCACCAAATCAACAGGGCTCCAGTATAAATAACAGTGGCTTACAACTGAGAGAGCTGCAAGACAAGACTCTATTTAAGAAGGAATTCTTAGGGAAACCCAAAGACAACAGAGGAGGAAAAAAATCAAGAAAACTACCAGAAGCTGAAATATCTGGCACCTTCACCTACAGGAAACATTAAAAACAGCATGGCTATTTTTTACATAGCTAAACACAGTCTTACCATACAACCCCACAACTGCACTTCTGGGTATTTTATCCGACTGACCTGAAAACTTATGTTCACATAAAAATCTGCACACAGATGTTTACAGCTGCTTTATTCATAATCACCAAAAACAGAAAAGCAACCAAGATGTCCTTCAACTGATGAACGTATAAGCAAACTGTGGTACATCCAGACAATGGAATGTTACTCAGCAATAAAAGAAAACGAGTTCTCAGTACACACACACACACACACACACACACACACACACACACACACCCACCCAAAACATGGAGGAAGCTTAAATGCATATTGCCAAGTAAAAGAAGCCAGTCCGAAAGGTTATATACTGCATGAGTCCAACTATAGGACATTCTGGAAGAGGCTAAACTACAGAATGTAAAAAGACCACTGGTTGCCAGGTGTTCAAGGGAGGAAAAGAGAGAGATGAATAGGTGAAGCACACGGGAGTTTTAGGGCAGTGAAACTGTTCTGCTTGATAACGTAATGGTGGATGCATGGCATTATGCATTTGTCAAAACCTACAGAACTATACAACACTAATAATAGTGTTATCAATATTGGTTGATTAACTGTAACAAATATACCACCACACTAATGCAAGATACTGGAAAACTTATGTGTGTGCGTGTGTGTGCAGACGTGCTATATAGGAACTCTGTTGTACTATCAACTCAAATTTTCTATAAACCTAATAAAACTGTTCTAAAATATAAATATTTTAAATCTAAAATATAAAATCACTTTTTTTTTCTTTTAATTGTTGGGCATCACTCTGAGTCTTTATTCGTCAGGTCAGATTTCACATTTTTCAGAGGCTCCCACGTGATGCTGATGCTCTAGCTCCACACTTTGAAACCACCAGGGTAGGGCTCCTTCCAGTTCTAATTGTTTTTTTTTTTAATTGATGTACAGTTGGTATACAGTATTATATGTTTCAGGTGTACAACAGTGATTCACAACTTTTAAAGGTTATATTTCATGTATAGTTATTATAAAATACTAGCTATATGCCCTGTGTTGTACTATATATCCTTGTAGCTTATTAATTTTATACATAGTAGTTTGTACCTCTTAACATCCTACTCCTATCTTGCCCCTCCCCCCACCCTCTCCCCACTGGTAACCACTAGTTTGTTCTCTATTATCTGTGAGTCTGTTTCTGTTTTGTTATATTCAGTAGTTTGTTTTATTTTTTAGATTCCACACATAAGTATTTGTCCTTCTCTGACTTATTTCACTTAGCATGATACCCTCCAAGTCCATCTATATTGCTGCAAATGGCAAAATTTTGCTCTTTTTTATGGCTGAGTAGTGTTTGTGTGGTTTTGTGTGTGTGTGTGTATGGTTGTGTGTGTGTGTGTGTGTATCACAGCTTCTTTATGCATTCGTCTGCTGATGGAAACTTAGGTTGTTTCCATAATTTGGCAATTGTAAATAATGCTGCTATGAACACTGGGGTACATGTATCTTTCCGAACTAGTGTTTTTGTTTTTTTTCAGACAAGTACCCAGGAGTGGAACTGCTGGGTCATATGGTAGTTCTAGTTTTAATTTTTTTGAGAAACCTCCATACTGTTTTCCACAGTGGCTGCACATTCCCACCAACAGTGTACCAGGGTTCCCTTTCCTCCACATCCTCACAAACAATTGCTATTTGTGGTATTTTTTGATGATAGCCACTCTGACAGGTGTTATCTCATTGAGGTTTTAACTTGCAATTCTCTGAGGAGGAACGATGTTGAGCAGGTTTTCATCTGCCTGATCAAGTTCTAGCTTTTATTATTCTATTCTGTAATGTTTTCATGGGAACTATGGTGGCCAATTTCCAAAATGGCTCCCACTGATCTCTGCCTCCTGGTGTTCAAACCCTTGTATGATGTCATCCCACAGTTGAATAGGGCTGACCTAAATAATCAATACAATATTGGAGAAATGACTGGGTCTAGGCTAGGTCATAAAAGACATTGTGGCTTCTTCTTTCTTAGATACCTACCTCTGGAAAGCCAGCTGCAATGTCATGAGGACACTCAAGCAGCCCTATGAAGAGGTTTCATATGGCAAGGAACTAAGGCTTCTGCCAAAAGCCAGCACAAACTTGCCAGCTAGGTGAGTGAGCAACCTTGGGACTGGATCCTCCAGCTCCAGTCAAGCCTTCCAATGACTGCAGCCTCGGAAGAGACCGCAAGCCAGAACCACCCAGGTAAGCCACTCCTGATTCCTGGCCCCAAAATAGTGTGTGAGATAATAACGCTGAATCCTGTTTTAAGCTGCTGTTTGGGGGTAATTTGTTATACAACAATTGATAATATAGGAGCTTAATCCAAAATATGTACATAATAGGATGAGCTATTTTTCATCCTTATCTTTATTCTGATACAGTCAGAGAAGTCCTAAAACTGTCTCCACATTAACCAAGTGAAGATCGGTTTAAAGAGCTCCTTCAGTTTTCTCAAAGTATTACAATTAACTGCACAATTTCTTCAGAACCTAAAGGATATGGGATGGAAGGGGAAGGGAAAGAAAAGAGGAGCAAAACTTTCGTCATCTCCCCTAAGCCAGTACTGTTCATCCTCGGGTACAAATCTGAGAAGTTTACTTTATTGCTTAAAATTATCCTTCAATAGTGTCCCAAAGTTTACGCGAGTGAATTCAGTCACTGTTCAAGGTCTGCCCTATTCCTAGCTACTAGACTCATGGGCAGAATGAATAATGGGTACACGCAGACATGGTCTTACTACTTTATACGATCTTGGACAAATAACTTTACCTCCCTGCCTCAGTCTCCTCATCAGTAAAATCAGGTTAATTACAGTACCGATATCATAGTTACTATAGGGATTTAATTAATTAAAACATAAAAAGCATTTAGAGCAGTACCTTACCTAAGTGCTCGATAAACGTTAGCTATCATCATCATCTGCCATTTCCCCTCTCATAACCTAGACTGGTTCAAGCCATTATGAACTATTAGTTTTCAAACTCACTCACACTGTTTCTTACTTTTGTATAAGGAGAACTCCTCATACCTGGAATGGCCTTCCTTAATTTATCTTACTCTCTCACACTTTAAACTTTTCAAAGTTCCTTTTTTTATATAGCCTTTTCTGATTTCCCCTTTACTTACTACCTCCCCACAGAAACACCCATATAAAATAGTTTAATTTATTATTTGCCTTTCCCATAAAACTGTACACTTCTTGATAATAATACCTAATATTGATATTTATTGATTGTCAAGCACTGTGTGCCAGACACTGTGCTTATATTAGGTACTTTACATGGACAACCTAAGTTAAACCTCTTCAATTATTACTATCTTTATTGTATTGACAGCAGAATTTATACCACAACAGAGCAGGAATTCAAGCTTGAGCTGTCTGGCTGCAATTTTTGTTTGTTACCACCTAAAATCTAACATCTTGACATCCTGGAAATATGTGAGGGAGGCACATAAAGTTCCTAACAGTTAATATAAGCAGGCTACAGTTTTTTATATAGATATACATATACACAAAACTGTAGGAGGCTGTCAGACACACACCCATTTTTATTAGCTTCTTGTTTAAGCTTTCTGGAGTTATTCCATTCATATACACATACAAGTATAAATACCTTTTTTCTTATACAAATAAATAGTAATACACTTCATATATCCTTCTGCAACCTTTTTTTGTTTACTTCATTTATCTTGGAGTTTGTTTCAAGTCAGTGCACACAAAATATCATTCTTTTTAACTGCTGCACAGAATTCCATTGTATGGGTATATACCATGTTCATTTAACTATTAGCCTATATGTTTGCAACTTTTGCTATAATGCTGCGATGATAATCCTTCAACACAAATAAAGGTATGGATAGAAGATATATGATTATACAGTACATTAATATAGTAAACGCATATCATACAGTAAATACAGTTGCCCCTTGGTGTCCTCAAGAACTTAACCAAGTCCCTTCTATAAAATGGTATAGTATTTGTATACAACCTACACACATCCTCCTACGTACTCCTCTAGATTACTTATTAATACCTAATACAATGTAAATGCTATGTAAATAACTGCTGGGTGAGCAGAAAATTCAAGTTTTACTTTCTGGAACTTTATGGAATTTTTTTCCAAATATTTTCAAATATCTCCATAGTTGGTTGCATCCGCAGATGCAGAAACCACAGATACAGAAAGCTAACCATACAGTAAAATGTATGGTTCTATACATTCAGCTTCTGTATTTCAGCTACCAAATTTATACTTGTTCTTAAAGTGAGTATATTTTTCTTTCAACTTTTCAATAAATCACCAATATGAAATATTTTATCAACCTTCAAAACCAAAAAATTCCAAAAATGTAATAATCTGGAAATTGCTCTTGCCCTTGCAAAAGAGGTAATTAACAGGAGAATAACACTTCAACTTCTGTTATTTTATACAAGGCATAGTCAAACAAAGTAAAATTGCCCCAAGAGTCTTTTCTTTCGTCTCTCAACGCTCTTTTACATAAACACTTGGTTTTCACCGAAAACAAAACTCCCTGTAAGTCTCTGCTACATCTAAGTGAAGCAAGGGGAAAACAAAAACAAAAATCTTCAAAGGGTCACAGTTTGACATCTTTCCTTCTTAGCTTCCTTCCTGTATAATTCCCAAAAGTCCTAGCCAATAAAGAATGGTTTAACTTTTCTTTCTGTGGGGGTGGGGGTGGGGGTGGGGGAGAAGTAGCCAATGATGATTCTTCTAATCTTTCTTTAGAGAATATGTTCACCCTTTCTCTGAAGATTCAGAAGCAGAACTTTCTTTTTATTTATTTATTTATTTATTTCGGTTGCACAGGTGTCAGCTGTGGCAGAAGGGCTCCTTAGTTGCAGCTCACCAGCTCCTTAGTTGCAGCATGTGGACTCCTTAGTTGTGGCATGCAAACTCTTAGTTGTGGCATGCATGTGGGATCTAGTTCCCTGACCAAGGATCAAACCTGGGCCCCCTGTATTGGGAGCTCGGAGTCTTGCCCACTGCGCCACCAGGGAAGTCCCAGAAGCAGAACTTTCAAGAGAATTTCTGGATGAGAGAGTGCCATTCCAGCCAAGCAACATCCTCATCCCAGATCGTATGATAACAAAATCAAAGGAATGTTTGTTGGCTGGTTTCTGCTTTTTGACTTAAGGGTCTTCAGTGAAAGCATTACAACAGACTTATCTCAGGACAGCGCTTTGGTAGGAGCAAATGTTCACAAACTTTGGGGGAGGACTTCTTCTTTTCCTCCAAGGAATCAAAAATTAATTACACTGTTATTTCCTAAATCTCCAAAAATGTAAGTTCTTGAAAGAGCAGTCATATAATTTTGAGGAGTTTACATTTCTTCAGTTGTTGAAATTTTCAAAAAGAATTGCAGGTTAAAGAGAACCCGTGTGTGGGCTTCCCTGGTGGTGCAGTGGTTGAGAGTCCACCTACCGATGCAGGGGATGCGGGTTCATGCCCCGGTCCAGGAAGATCCCACATGCCGCGGAGCGGCTGGGCCTGTGAGCCATGGCCGCTGAGCCTGTGCGTCCGGAGCCTGTGCTCCGCAACGGGAGAGGCCACAGCAGTGAGAGGCCCACGTACCGCCAAAAAAAAAAAAAGAGAGAGAACCTGTGTGAACTGTAAACTGCTGTGAGCTTTATCGATGTCCAGGAATCAGGCAAAATTATTCAACCCTGAGAGTAAAATCCAATGAAGTGGCACTAGCTGAAGTATTCCAACCTCCCTTCCAGAACACCAACTTAGAACACTCGAAGTTCAGTCAATGAAAGCCTATGCAAAATGTTGACACCAAACAAAAGTTTTAGATTGTTGTTAACTAGCAGTAGTTCAGCAGAAATAATAAAAAGAGATGGGCAATAAATCTAGAAACAAGGGTGAAATACACTATGGAAAATAGGGATGTGGACTAAACACCTGTTCTGAGGGTGTATGTCCACCCTTGCTGTCATCCCACCTCAATTCCACAGGCCAGCCATGACCCTGCTGTGGGACTGTACGCACCATCAAGCACACTCCTTCCTCCACTACCAACGCTGTGTTCTGTTCAGAGCCACCATCCCCCCGGGGAGCAAAACTGCACCCCTCCAACATCCAACTCAGCCTTTACCTCCTCTGGGACTCCGCATCAGAATCCCTCTGGCACCGTATTCAGGCCTTTACCTGACACCTACCGCTCACTATATTATATTAATAAGCCTCTTCCCCCTCCCCACGCCCTCAGGGTGGAGCCTGCAGTCCTGGTCATCTTTCCCTGCCTGTCACCCACCACAATGCCCAGCGTGCCAACAATATCACAGGCACATTCACCAAGGGCTTGTGTGCCAGACACTGTGCTCTGTGCTTTATATACACTACCTCATCTCACCCTCACTACAACCCTAGGAATAATACATTATGAACAACATACCATTCCAGCATTGGGAAGAGTACATTATTTCATCTACATACAGATGAGGGAGGAGGGGCACAGAGGGCTTAATAAATTATCTAAGCCCTCATAGCTAGTAACTGGTGGAAATGGCATTCTCACCCAAGCAGTTAAGGCTCCAGAACCCACACTCTTAATTTCTATGCTAATAGGGACCAAGACACTTGGTAAATTTAATTGGATGAAATTCCAGTGATCCTTTCTAAATAAACAAGCAAATATTTTTAAGGTTGCATATGCTTTTTGCTAGTTTCACTACTTGTGGACAATTTCCATTCCTTCTATTATTTGACCTTTCAGTAACATTCAACACCGATTTTTTGGCCAATTTTTGTGGCCAATTTTTGTGGCCAATCTCCCTGAGGCTCCTTAATAGGCTCCTCTACATCTCAACATGCCTCAGGACAGTGATCTACAGGACCCTATTGTGGGCCCTACTTTCATCTCTTTCCTCACACACTCCCTGAACAATCTCCAAACCCAAGTCTTCTGTCCAGAGCTCACAAACCCATATGTATCACCAGCTCTTGGATATCTCTGCCTATGAGTCCTGTACTCAAAATTTAGCATGTCTTAAACCAAGTTCACTGTCTGTCCCTCTCCCCAAATAAGTTGTTCCTCTGGAATCATATCAGAGCACTGTATCAGCCTGAATCCAATCAAGAGAGAGAAACCACACAGTAATTTGAACAAGAAAAGTTTTTAAAGTAAAGATTAATTAACTACAACAGGGGATTGAAGTAATAAGGAATTGGCTAGCAAGAAGTAAAAAGAACTCTAAAGAATAAAGGCAGGGGCTTCCCTGGTGGCACAGTGGTTAAGAATCCGCCTGCCAATGCAGGAGATACGGGTTCGAGCCCTGGTCCGGGAAGATCCCACATGCCGCGGAGCAACTAAGCCCGTGGGCCACAACTACTGAGCCCATGCTCTAGATCCCAAGAGCCACAGCTACTGAGCCCACGTGCCACAACTACTGAAGCCTGTGCACCTAGAGCCCGTGCTCCACAACAGAAGAAGCCACCGCAACGAAGAGTAGCCCAGGCTCGCCACCACTAGAGAAAAGCCCGCACGCAGAAACGAAGACCCAATGCAGCCAAAAATAAATAAATGTATAAAAACAAAAAAAGAATAAAGGCATAGATGACACAAAATACAACAGCATAATAGATACAGCATGATAAATCATCGCCACTACCTTTGGGGCTCAGACAGAGCACCCAGAAAAGAGTTTCCCCAGTTCTAGGGCTGAGATCCAGACCTTGTTGGAGAGGGCTCATATCCAGCAGAATTTCTGGAAATCTGCCCTCTAGAATGACAAAGAAAGTGGTCTGTGGGGAGCATCTCACTGGAGGCACTCTGCTAACAAACTGCCCAAGGGGTGGTGGGGGGAGCGGCCAGCCACTAAGAGCTGCAGGAGCCCAGACACAGAAGCAGCCCCACATGCCACAAGAGCCTGCCCGGCAAGACACTGGAGCCAGCCAGTAAAACCCTTTCCTCCTTCGGTCTCTCTCTTAACATCCTGCCAGCTGGCAAGGGAAAGTATTTAAAGGGTCCACATTCATTTTCACAGAAGAGGCAAGTACAGGGCAAACTTAGAGGTGAGCGGCAATAAATCAACGCTTGACATAAGCACCGTCATCATCATCATCGTTCTGGCCCAAGCCAGAAACCTAGCAGCAACCTTGATTCTTCCTTCAGTCAGGTCCTGCAGGTTCTACTTTCTAAGCACTCCTTGAACCCACCCACTCCTCTCCGTTCCCACTGTTAATGCCCTCGTCCTGGCTCACAACATCTCTTACAAGCACTGCAATCACAGCCATAAGCCTCCTACCGCAGACATGTCCTCTCTCTCTCCTGCAACTGCAACCACTGTGATCTCTGTAAATGGCAAATCCAGTTCTGTCAATCCACTGCTTAAAACCTCTCAGGCATTTATCAAATGTCAATAGGATGGGATCCAAAATTAGTAATGGCTTTGAAAATTCCCTGCATCTTCCCTCCTCAAAATCTATGCTCCAGACATTAGGGCCTTACACTGCTTGCCATGGGAGGAGATATCCGTTTTGCCTGCTTGCTTTTTGTTGCTTTGTTTTGCCTCTGGGCTGCTCCACAGGGGTTTCCTCTCCCTGGAACAGCCTTCCTTTGTCCCCATGTTGTCACACCCACTTTTCAGTTAGTTGAGTATTTGTCATTCTTCAGGTCTCAGCTTAGATGCCTCCTGCTCCAGGTTAGGTGGTCCTGCTAAAGTACACCCAACAGAACCTTCTTCTTCCACATTTAGAACACATACCACACATTATTGTAACTGTTTACTATCTTCCATACTTTACCTCTATGAGGGCAAAAAAAATGTCTTTCTGGGCTTCCCTGGTGGCACAGTGGTTGAGAGTCCGCCTGCCGATGCAGGGGACACGGGTTCGTGCCCCGGTCTGGGAGGATCCCACATGCCGCGGAGCGGCTGGGTCCGTGAGCCATGGCCGCTGAGCCTGAGCGTCCGGAGCCTGTGCTCCGCAACGGGAGAGGCCAGAAAAGTGAGAGGCCCGCGTACCGCAAAAAAAAAAAAAAATTAAAAAAAAAGTCTTCCTTACCAGTGAATCACAAAGAGGTGTCCGGAACAAAGCAGGCACTCAATGAATATCAGTTCAGTTAATGAATCCTGAATGAAGAAGGAGGATGACTTTATGAAGTGAATAACAGCTTAAAAGATTTTGGTTTTGACATTATACCTGACATGTTGATCAGTGTAGATACAATAAGATTATCCATATATCATTCTAAGGATAAGAAAATGCCTTTGTTACGTGCTTAACAACTAAGTAAAATATAAAGTCTATTCCTTAGGGGGAAGAAAAAAGAAACTAATTCTATCAGCTGGTAATATAAATTGGTATGATTATATTGTATAAAATAAGGGAAAAGACTGTTAGCTTTCAAAGTGAACAGTGCAATTCCAATGGAGTCTGTATATCAAAGGATTCAGTTTATTTACACCCAATAATGAAAATCAAATATTACAACATGACATTCCTAGCACATCATGCTTCCACAGTAGAAAATCAATACATGATATTCATTTTCAGTAACTTGTTTTCCCAACCACAGTTCTAGAATCATTATGCAATGTAAACAGTCTTCTCAAGCACTTTGAACCCATCTGAACTCAAAGCTAGGCCTTCTCTGACACCTACTCCAAAAGGGAATCTCTCTGATGACTCTCCAAAAACTTAAACAGGGCTGCAAGGAGCAAAAGCTGCAGAGCTGAATCAGCATCTTGAGCTATTCTGCAAATGTGAAGGGTATTTAGGGTTGCGGGTCCAGCACTGCTCCCATTCAGCCATGCTGGTTTATTTTACTCTATCGGTACAGACAACAGTCTGGCCAATCTGAGCAGAACATAATGTCTTGTACTTTTCTATCCCCCCAATACTCAGTTCAGTGTTACTCTAATAGCAGAAGCATAATAAACACAGGCTGACTGCTGGACTCAAATGACCAATCAAAACTTCCTCTGGAAGAAATGCCTCAATATAATTACCAAGGCTGCCTTGGTAAAACCTTCATACACACACAGCCTGGGACACGCATGCCCACACACTCCACACATATTTTTAATACTAGTCCAAAATCACGAAAAGGATTCAAGTACCTAATACATTCATGTCATTATTTTTCTTTAACTGTTTTTATTCCAACTGATGTATTTCATTTTCTATTAAGTTTCTTCATACACACATCCATAGCCTAATCAAGGAAAGCCAATCAATAAGATGAAACACAAAAAAGACCTCAGCGCTATTCTCTTCAGCAAGAATGATCTTTCCTCAGACATCTGCATGGCTCACTTCTTTGCTCAAATGTCCCCTTCCCCAACCACTCTTCAAACCCACCATTACTACGCCCTCAGCCAAATCCTGGCCCTCCCTCTCCCCCTTTCCAGCCCCTTTTTTTCTCCACAGCACTTATTACCATCAACAACATGCCTGTACTCCTTTGTTTATTGTCTGTTTTCTCCCACCAAAATGTTTCTCCAGGAATAAAAGGAAGTTTTCGATTGTTTTATTCAATGCTGCTTCCTCAGCTCTTAGGACTATGTGTGAAACACGGTAGGTACTCAACAGATATTGGTTGAATGAATGAAAACAGAGTCCCAGAAACTGATCGTAATACTGAGGCTGTTAAGTGAAAAGGGGAAAGGACATATATTTAAGAGGTGATTCTCTTTAACTTAACTTAAAGCCCAAAGGACTTTACAAATTAAACTGCTACTCAAGCTGCACCCGAAGATCACTAAGGCTGCTGCCCCTTAGTAACTGCTCAAGTACATTTTAACAAAAAGCAACAAATTCCATGCCCTGCTTTAGCACTAGAGAAAACCCTGCTGTGGAAAACGTAAATTCTACAAGTTCTGTATGTGGCTAGTTAGGAATTGTATATCACACGTCTCATAACATTATAAGGTCTAGACTAACTATACAGAGAATTCTGTTTTGCATTTGTTTGTAACAGAATTTTCTCCAGATATAGTTCCACTGATACTACAACTCTTCACAAACACTGCAGTAAGTCATGGTAGCTGCATTCTTAAATACTCTCATTACCTGGAAGTCCTGTACATAGCATTATTAATGGGTAAATTCTGAATCAAGTAACTCTGATGGAGAAAATTATACTATCAGGTGTGCCATTTGGCCATTAAAACAAAATAGGGGGAATTCCCTGGCGGTCTGTGGTTAGAACTCTGTGCTTTTAATGCGATGGCCTGAGTTCAATCCCTGGTCAGGGAACTAGGAACCCGCAAGCCTCGCGGGTGGCCAAAAAAACAAAAATAGGGAATATGACTGATCAAATAGCTCACAATATTTATTTAGTCAAGAAGAGATCACCTTCAGATTTTAGTGGAGCAACAAAATAAAGAAACATAGAAGTAGAGGTGTAGTTAACAAACACATATTCAATATTTAAGTAAGCCAAATGCACAATTCTATACTGAGTTTCGTGGTCAAGAGACAAAAGAAATGAAACAAACGGTCTCCATACTAAAAGACTTTTAAAATCTAGCTGAGACAAAATAAATAGGAACTGCGGCATCCTGGAGAAAAATGTACCTAGTCTAAAATGGAAATTTTTTAAAATCACCTAGACCCAAGACAACAGACACCACATATTAGAACAACTTATTTTTATCTTTAAAATCAATGGCACTGTTGATGATTCACCCCAGGCTATTATAATTATTTCCACAGTTACATTTCCCCATCTGTTAATACCTGGCATGTCCAGCTATTATTAAGTATTTTCATTTCTATCTCCCCAGTGTTTTCCAACTTGTCCCCTTCTATACCACACTATCTCTGGCCTGGTTCAGTCCTCTTGATCATCTGGCTAAACCACTGCAAACAGAAGTCTGCTGAAATTACTCCTCTGCCTAAAAACTTCTACTGGATTCCACTCCCCACTGAGACTGAAGTCTGAACTCCTTGGCACTCTAATTTTAAGGATTAAACTTCTGGTCTCAGCCCTTACTTCTCCATGTTCCAACCGCCACGTCTTGGCATACACACTTTCCCTCCACGTAAAGCACATTCCTTTTCTATTCTTCAACATCTCTCTTAATTTTGAAAGGCCCAGTTTAAACATCGTCTCTGTGAAGATTCCTTTGAGCCTCACACACTCAGGATTATCTGGTGCTTCCTGAGCATTACGAAAGTATTTTGTTTGTACCTCTGTTAAAACAGATTGTATCTATGTTCATGTTAAATAACAGTCTGATGATAGTTTTTGTTTGTCTACCCTCCTCCCGCCCCTTTCTCTTGCGGGGACTTGATAATATGTAGTTTGGGTGGATCCAGGGCTGCCCAATCAGTGTGTTAAATCCCCCTGGCCACCACAATTGGTTCAAGAATGGGCCCATGTCCCAAGCACAGCCAGTTGGAACCCTTCCTAGAACTTTTACTAGAACCACGAGAAAAAATAATCTCTTTTGCTGGGTCCCCTGGCTAGAGGGCTGAGGCCTAGAGCTGCAGACAGTCATCTCTGCTACAACATGAGGAAAGCCTGATAAGAATGAAGCTAACACAAAGGAAAACAAAGGAATAAGATGGAGGAAAAGAGAGATTCTCACTGTTTCTCTGAACCTCTGGATCCACCCAGGTTCACCCACCAAGCTTCCAGATTATACAAACTTAACATCCTTTTTTGTTTGAGCTGGATTTCTGCCACTTGTCAACTGACGCAGTACTAATACGAGTTGAAATCATGATCTGAGGCATATTATAATTAATAGTGCTCAGGGCAGAAGGAAGAAATAGCAAGAAGGCCAGTGTGGGGAGTAAGTGAGCAAGCACGGAGGGGTGGGGATGGCGGGGAAGGGCTGACTGCATTGTAAGGATTCTGGTTCTTCCTGAGTTACATGTCAGGCTATTGCAAAGTCTCATGCAAAGGAGGGACAGGATCTGACTTAGGTTTTTAAAAGATCACTGCCTGCAGTGTTGTGAAAACACGGTATGTATTGGGTGAGGCGGGATGGGGAAGGGGAAGTTGTCTTAGGAGCACAAAACCTGTTAAGAGACTGGCTCAGGCCAGAATTTGCTTGTCTTTTTAAAAATTCATTTTCCGGTTACCAATTACAACTTTGGAAAGAAAGATAAGTCAACACATGACATTCATGTCTGATTTGCTGAGTATCTACTATACGTAAGACACTTCTCTTAATTATCACCTCCTGGCCAGATCTAGCTATCTAGCCCCAGACCTCTTACCTAAACTCATGGCCCATACACAGCCAACAGGAATCCCCTAACTAGATGCCCCTTACACACTTTACCCCCAACACCTTCTCCTCCCCAATCTGATTGTCTCATTAATATTATTCCCAATCCTATTTGTTAGTAAAGATAATAAGAAGGTATATTTACTAATCACTTCCACTATTACTACATAAATTACTACACACTAAATATAACCTCACTTCTATCTAAGTGTCTTATAATCTCAAGACAATGCTGTAAGACAAACACCATTAGTTACCTCCCCCATTTTACAGGCAATGCAAGTGAGCTCAGAAAAATGAAGTAAATTGCCAAAGTTCACTCTGCTGGGAAGTGGTGGGGCTGAGACTCAAACCTGCACTCCTAATTCACCCAGTCACGGAAGTCAGAAACCTGGGGATCATCTAGGTTCTCTCTCAGACCCGTTCCTCACAGATCAGGAATGACCAGCCTCGTGCCCCTCTCGATTCATCCTCACACCTTCATCACCCTTGCTCGGAGCTTCCTCGTATCTGCCCTTGGTCACCACAACAGCCTCGCAGGTCATGCTGCCTCTTCTTATGCTGTCCTCCTTCCATCCCTCCTCCTTGCTATCATAAGACACTCTCTTCGTTTCTAAACACGAGCTCTGTGCTCCAACCCAAGCACAGCACTGGGAACCCTATGGATTAGTGGAACAGAGCTCCAAGTTCAAACGCTGCAGGCTACAGCTTTCTACATCAGTATGGATGCGTTCATTCTAGCACCAGCAACTTACCAAGCAATCTTCCACAGCATCACAACCTCAAGATTCTTGTTAATGTTGCCAAGTAGGAAAACCCTGGTGTTTGCGCAACTTTCCCTTTCAGCCTTCATCTTCCCAGTCCCGAAGGCTGGGACTTTAAGAATTACAAGCACTTCACCCCACCTACTCCCACTTTCCTAAATTACTCTTGTCTCCTCTTATCCAATCAAACCTGCCATTCCTGGAAAGCCCAAATAGGTACTGATTTGATTAGAGTATTTCATAATGAGGGATCAGGGCATATATATTTTAAAACAGAAACTAATTAAACAAATGAGTCTCTAATCTGAGGCATGACAGATGCAAAAGACAGTGATGGTAATAATAATGGCTAACATTTATCAAGCTCTAGAAAGCTGTGTGCCAGGTACTGTTTTACTTGCTTTACAAGTATTTAATCATCTACTCTTTCAATCATCACAACAACCCCATGAAATGAGTATAATAATAATTATTATTATTTATCACAATCTTTGGATATGGAATTTGAAATCTGGAGGAGTTAAGGAGCATGTCACACATGTCCAAGGTCACACAGTTAGTAAATGGTGTCAGGATGAAAAACCCAGACCCAGTGCTCCCAACCAGCTCATTGCTAAAACTGCACTCCAGTAGCTGATTCTAACAGAGGTACGTGGAGATCACTATACGCTTACTCATTTTCAAAACATTTCTTTTTTTTTTTTTTTTTTTTTTTTTTGTGGTACGCGGGCCTCTCACTGCTGTGGCCTCTCCCGTTGCGGAGCGCAGGCTCAGCGGCCATGGCTCACGGGCCCAGCCGCTCCGCGGCATGTGGGATCTTCCCAGACCAGGACACGAACCCGTGTCCCCTGCATCGGCAGGCAGACTCTCAACCACTGCGCCACCAGGGAAGCCCCCAAAACATTTCTGGAGAGCTTACTGTTCCTGGCACTGGGAGTTGAATCCTAGATGATCTTTTATGGAACTTACAATTAGGGGAGGGGGTCAAAAATATATAAGTAAATAAGCAAACAACAGAATTTCAGACAATAAATGATCTGAAAATAATAAGACAGTATAAGGTGCTGTAGCACGATGGGCTACTTTAGACTGGGGGCCAGGGAAGGCCTCTCTCTAAAGGAGTAATACTGAAGGAGGACCTACATTACACGACAGAGCAAAGCAAAGCAAAAACCTGATGTAAGAGCATTCCCGACAAGGGTTACGATAAACACAATATATCGATACCTAGAGTGAGGGTCAACTTGCCGGTTCCTCCAACGACAGACCAGACAGGAGGCCAATGTGACTGAAGCTCACAGAGCAGGAGCAAAGCAGACAGGGTTCAGAGGTTACGTCAAAGACTTGGAAGAGCTGGCAGATGGCCGTGGCCACAAGAAGAAGTCTAGATTTTACGCCTCGTGGGATAAGGAATACCTAAAGGGTTTTAAGGAGGGGAATGCTGTGATCTGTATTTCTGAAAAAATCACTCCCATTGCATTAAGGATGGGTTTCAGAGGGACAGAAGTGGAAGACGGGAGGGAAACAAGGAGGCTGTCACTCCTAGAGCTGTGCCTGGCACATGGTCAGTAGTCAGTAACGATCTGTGGAATGAATGAATGCTGCAAGTCTAGTAAAAGAGGAGGACACGGGCGAGGGTGGCGCCGTGCTGCACGTGTGCAAACAGTACTGCCCCTGTACAACACCTGGGGAGAGCCAGAAACCTAGTGGCCTTTCAAGAACCAACAGGCATTCTCTGACGGAGCAGTGTCCAGGCTCTTTCAGAGGCTTCTTGCCCATTCAGGTGGAGGTTAAGGGCTTGGACTCTGGAATCAAACTGCCTAGATTCAGGTCTTGGTTCCATCCTTTACCAGCAAGTTACTTTGAGCAGCAGCAGCAGCAGCAGCTGTTGTCCTACTAACATCTCCTCGCTCCTCTCCCATCCCGGCCTTTACAACATTCTGCCACTGCAGTTTTCTTCCTCTAACTTTTTTTTTTTTAAACATCCATGAGCAGATTTTTTTGTAATTAAGGTTACTTTAATTTATTTAATTATTTATTTATTTTTGGCTGTGTTGGGTCTTCGTTTCTGTGCAAGGGCTTTCTCTAGTTGTGGCGAGCGGGGGCCACTCTTCATCGCGGTGTGCGGGCCTCTCACTGTCGTGGCCTCTTGTTGTGGAGCACAGGCTCCAGACGCGCAGGCTCAGTTGTTGTGGCTCATGGGCCTAGTTGCTCCGCGGCATGTGGGATCTTCCCAGACCAGGGCTCGAACCCGTATCCCCTGCATTAGCAGGCAGATTCTCAACCACTGTGCCACCAGGGAAGCCCCTTCCTCTAACTATTGAATGCCACTGATATCCAAAAAAGAACTTAAGAATTGTGAACAATCAATTCACTCAGGTAAGTTTGCAACATCCCTTTACACAACTCTTAACTTCTGCAAAGAAGTTAACTGAAGCAGTTTATTCTTACACACACTACCAATTTCTTTAGCCTTAGTATTTGATCTTCTGAAACTTTTCTATGGCAGTTGATTGATAGAAATTAGTCTGCCGATGCCTAAGATTTCTTATCATAGAAGGTACAATGTTGAATTTTCTCCAGAATAATACTGACTGACAAATTAAAAAAAAAAAAAAAAGAGGGCTTCCCTGGTGGCGCAGTGGTTGAGAGTCCGCCTGCCGATGCGGGGGACACGGGTTCGTGCCCTGGTCCGGGAAGATCCCACGTGCCGTGGAGCGGCTGGGCCCGTAAGCCATGGCCGCTGAGCCTGCACGTCCAGAGCCTGTGCTCCGCAACGGGAGAGGCCACAACAGTGAGAGGCCCGCGTACTGCAAAAAAAAAAAAAAAAAAGACAACACAACTTAAGTTTCCACACTAACCAATTTCAGTCCCTTTTAGAACTACTAAATAGTCCAATTAAACTATAAAATGTTACATTATTTTGTGACTTTAAAATATCTACTCTCAAAATAAGATTCCCTCCTCACAAAAGCCAAGGGCTAAAAAAAAACTTTCCTATCAGGCATCATAATAAGAAAAACATCCGTTCATTGAGGTTGCAGTGGTCATCTACAAACAGTCATGGTGCCCTAGCAGGCTCTGCCTCTGGTTTGTGTAATTCTACATTCTTTTTCCCTTTTTTGCCATAAAGCTTTTTAACTTTAGCCACCAAATATAATCATACTCTTGCCACTAACTAGCTCGCATTAAATATCACACTTTTTTTTTTTACTTTTTTTTTGCTTTAATATTTGGAGCTTTTTATCAGTCATTTTTCTACAGTTACCATGGTTTATTTTATTTTATTTATTTATTTTTGGCTGCATTGGGTCTTCATTGCCGCGTCTGCACTTTCTCTAGTTGTGGCGAGCGGGGGCTACTCTTCGTTGCGGTGCGTGGGCTTCTCATTGCCGTGGCTTCCCTTGTTGCGGAGCATGGGCTCTAGGGCACATGGGCTTCAGAAGTTGTGACACGCGGGCTCAGCAGTTGTGGCTCGTGGGCTCTAGAGCGCCGGCTCAGCAGTTGTGGCGCACGGGCTCAGTCACTCCGTGGAACGTGGGCTCCTCCCAGACCAGGACTCAAACCCATGTCCTCTGCACTGGCAGGCAGATTCCTAACAAATGCGTCACCAGGGAAGTCCCCACAGACTTTTTAATAATATATCAAAGCTGCCTCTAAGAGTAGAGTTGGAACAAAGATATATTGTACCTGTTGCTGGAATCACATAATTTCTTTATATCAAATGCCTTAAGTTGCTACAAATAAGTACTGTGGTTAGGGACAGAATCTTAGAATACTGTTTTCTTCTCCTGTGACAGCTGAAACTATGTAGGTACCAAACAGAAAGAAACGTAACAAATATTCCTTTGAATAAACTGCCAAGAAAGAGTAGAGAAATGCTTCAAGCTGGGGACATGGTGATGGGTGCCGAACGCTCCAGGCTTGTGCTGCAGCTCACTCTAGCACACAGATTAGTGTAACTGCACAACCAGGATCCATTAGTCAGTCACCACAGGGAATTTCCTGGGAGGACTGGATTCTGTGGACATCTTCTATAACTGTCAAAATCTACACATAATAGACAGAAAGACAAAAATACTAAGAAAATGTCATGCCAATTACCAACAAGATTTTCCCACTGTAGGGACTGGGGGGAGAAGGTAATAATTTAATCAGTATTTTTTCAAAACTGAATTAAAATGCTTCTGATTAATATACGCATACATTATTGAAGGATAGTGGAGTTAAGAGAAAGAAAGGAGAAAAAGACAGCAGTTAAGGAAGGAAAAAACTAAACATTTAAAATGGGAGTAGGATCTGCAAATTGGATTCTAGAAAAGATATACTCTGTCTGTCTTTTTAATATAATTCCTCCTATACACCTTTTCTTTATTATCTGCCAACATTTGTGATCCTCCATGCTTTCAGAACTAATTAAACAGGAAAAATCTCAGAGATTTTCATTGTTAAAGAAGAATCTTGCTAAATGCTTTAGAATATTAAGGTCTCATTTAATTTGGGGAGTTTTTTTTTAAATAACACCTATATATATTTTTTTTTTTTTTTTTTTTTTTTTTTTTGCGGTATGTGGGCCTCTCACTGTTGTGGCCCCTCCCGTTGCGGAGCACAGGCTCCGGACGCGCAGGCCCAGCGGCCATGGCTCACGGGCCCAGCCGCTCCGCGGCACATGGGATCCTCCCAGACCGGGGCACGAACCCGTATCCCCTGCATCGGCAGGCGGACTCTCAACCACTGCGCCACCAGGGAGGCCCTAACACCTATATTTTTTAATGGAAAAAAAAAGTCACAAATAGTAGCTCTGATATTAACACAGCCTAAGAAAGCTTGCTTATAAACCCCCGCTTTAAACTTAATTTAAAAAATAATTTTTAAGTATCTAATAGTAAGAATCAAGACATATTTTACAAAATTGCTTTTGTTAAAAAGGTATTTTCTCACTTATCTGTAATACTGAGAAATATCTGCTATTTTAAGGTTTCTGGCAAAAGCAAGCTTTAAATATTATTTAACTGGAGACTGGAAAACTGATGTTGTCACCACATAAAAATCATTCTTTCGGGCTTCCCTGGTGGTGCAGTGGTTCAGAGTCTGCCTGCCGATGCAGGGGACACGGGTTCGTGCCCTGGTCTGGGAAGATCCCACATGCCGCGGAGCGGCTGGGCCCGTGAGCCATGGCCGCTGAGCCTGCGCGTCTGGAGCCTGTGCTCCGCAACGGGAGAGGCCACAACAGTGAGAAGCCCGCGTACCACAAAAAAAAAAAAAAAAAAAAAAAAAAAAAAAAAATCATTCTTTCATATTCTGAATCCCTTTCTCTTGATGTGATTTTACATATTTTATGTGCAAAATCTATCTGCTTTTTTTCTATTTCCTCTGAAATTAATCTCTATTATTTATCAACTATGGAAAGCTCGCAAGTAAATAGATTGTCAGTCACAGTGTGTCTTTCATAACTTCAAACTACTATAATACTGAACATACTATTTAAAAAGCAATTATCAACATTGTCTCTCTGATATGAGCTGCTCCAAAGTGCTTAAAATACCTGAGCACAATTCCTGAAAGAGAAGGCCTTCTGTTGCCCATCACGACAATCTCCCATTAACTCTGAAAAATACATTCAAACAGTCCCTGTTTACAAACACCCACCAATCCCACCTCTGCCCACGCTCTGGCTGCAAAAACAAAACAAAACAAACAACAACAAAAAAACACCTAAGATGTGCCCGGAATTATACCAAGCACTTTGTATCAATTCTGTCACTTGCTCTTTACTATACCTTAAGAGTAGGTTTACTGTTATGCCCATTTTAGAGATAAGGAAGCTGTGGTTGGAAGAGGTTAAATACCTTGCTCAAAATTATACAATGTTTATAAATCCAACTTTGTCTAGGATTGCTACCTTAAACAGATATTTAGAATATGAAGGAAAGAAATTAGGACAAGCAGGTAAATTGTGAAAAAACTTATTTCAGGCAACACTGACCAGCCTGAAGATAAAGAGGTGCAGAGAAAGCAAAAAACCTCTGCACCTTTCTTCCCACCCCTCCCCCTACACCTTTCTTCCCATGCCTCCCCCTACACACATTTAACATACACACGGCTGTCACCTCGACAACTGTAACTGTACCAATCGGAAATCCATGCACATTGACAGAGAGGTAGCTCAGCACAGTGATGCAGCACTTGGTCTGTGGATCCTGCCAGGGTGAACCCCTGCTCTACCACCTACTACCTGTATAACCTTATCTAAATTACTACTCTCTCTGCCTTGGTTTCCTCATCTGTAAAATGAAGAAATAATATTGGGCTGGCCAAAAAGTTCCTTCCATTTTCAAGTAAAAATAAAACACATTTTTCATTTTCACCAAGAACTTTATTGAACGTGTTCACCCTTTTGTTCCACTACCTTCTGCCATTTTGCAGGCAACTTCGTAATTCCATCTTCCCAAAACTTTTTATCTTTTTGAGCAAAGAACTGTTCCAGGTGCCTTTTACAGTCTTCCAGGGAATTGAAATTTTTTCCATTAAGAGAATTTTGTAAAGGCCGAAACAAATGGAAATCCGAAGGTTCAATGTCTGGTTAATATGGTGGATGAATCAGTACTTCCCAGCCCAGGTGTAACAGTTTTTGCCTGGTCATCAAAGAAACACATGGTCTTGTGTTAGCCTGATGGAAGATGATGTGTTTTCTGTTGACTAATTCTGGACACTTTTTATCAAGTGCTGCTTTCAGTTGGTCTAATTGGGAGCAGTACTTGTTGGAATTAATCATTTGGTTTTCTGGAAGGAGCTCAAGATAAAGGACTCCCTTCGAATCTCATCACCTTCTTTAGATGAAGACTGGCCTTTAGTGTGATTGGTCGTGGTTCATTTTGTTTGCCCCCTGATCTCTTCTGTTCCACATTACTATACAGTATCTATTTTTCATTGCCCATCACAATTTGTTTCAAAAACAAAACGTTTTTGTTACATTTAAGTAGAGAATCACATGCGGAAATAAGGTCAAGAAGGTTTTTTTCTCTTAACTTACTTGGAACCCAAACATCAAAGCAATGAACACAACCAAGCTGGTACAAATGATTTTCAACGCTTGATCTGGATATTTTGAGTATGTCTGCTATCTCCCGCATGGTATAACGCTGATTGTTCTCAATTAATGTCTTGATTTGATTGCTATCAACTTCAACTGGTCTACCCGACAGTGGAGCATCATCCAGCGAGAAATCTCCAGCACAAAACTTCACAAAGCACTTGTGACACGTTCCATCAGTCGCAGCACCTTCTCCATCACTGCACAAATCTTTTTTTTTGCATTTCAGTTGCATTTTTACCTTTCTTGAAACAATAAAGCATAATATGCCAAAAGTGTTGTTTTTCTTCCATCTTCAGTATTAAAATGGCTACACAAAAATTCACTATTTCTGATAAGTTTCTTTTTAAATGCACGCTGATATGACAGCTGTCACAATACAATCTGACAAAATTGTTTTGAACGAAGTTGAAGACAACTAAGCAGCTACTAGAGCCATCTTATGGAAAAAAACGTAACGAACCTTTTGGCCAACCGATATCTCCTTCACAGTATTGCTACAATGATAAATGTCCCTAACACACCGTCAGGAAGCTCGGGACAGTGCCTGGCACATAGTAGGTATGCAATGAAGGCTGTCTGTTCTTTATTTATACCTTTTTTTAACGTGAATAATGCTGGGGGTTACAGGCAAGACATCTGAATGTGTAACAGTTCAACCAGATGGCTGAGAGCAGGAAAACCGAGCACTCAAGTCTGGTCTCCAGAAGCTGAGGTGCCGCATGGAGAGCCTGAGAGCTAGGCGAGTGCAGGGCAATAAGCTGCAAGCATCACAGGAGGGGGAGAGAGGGTAGCTTTGGGCTGGTGGGGGAAGTAAAAAGGTCCCATAAAAGGAAAACAAACTCTGTCCATTTCTTAACTATACCTAAGGTCAGCACTATTCCCGAGGAGAGAAAACTATTCTCCATAATTTTTCTTCAGACAAAAGGTCATCAGACAATCAGACAAGGTGCTGGGGGGGGGGGGGGGGGGGGGCTAGGAGAGCATTAGTAAAATACTATGAAATCAACTAGAATTAAGTTCTTTTATTTTCCCGTAATATCCACTCCTTCAGCCACCATGAAGAGGTAAAACATAAGAACAAGTAATTCTCCTACCTACAGTACCTATAGGGAAACCACACACCCTTGTTGATCTTGGTTCTCAACGTGCAGGCCCTGCCAGGGTCAACACAAATTAGCCGCCCAGTATTTCAGGAGCAATCAGCCTTGACCACATGTAATTTACCGTGGGTTTTTTTTTTTTAATTAAAAAACAATGGAGTCATTTTACCTCCAAATAAATAGCAACGTATGGCAATGAAGGCACGGTTCTGACTGGAAGCATGTTTTCGTTACTTGGCAGCTACCTGCAAACCTCTCTGACAGAGAATTTAAAGGGCAGGGTAGAGATGGGCAAATTCCACATTTCTGGCCAGGATTCCTGAACTGTAACAAAGTTAAAATTATGCTAACCTGGTTAGTTTTGCTCTGCTGCTCCTTTCCTATCAGGGATTAAAAAACCTATCAGGCAAAAGGACACGTAGAATATGCATTCTAAAGATCCCACTGTGCTTATTCCTATAGCAACCAGCAAGCTAAACAGAGTCCTCACGTTAACTCCATAGACTACCTCAGAGAAGCCCTTCCTTGCAGTGATACATTCTTACACTAAATCTTTAGCTTAGGGTCCCTTTCATTAAAGGAAAAAAAAAAAAAAGTAACTCTATTATCAGTATCATCATCTAGTGATGCACAAGGCACTAAAGAGGTAAAATAAAAGGCAAAGCTGGAAAAAAGAACTTGATTCCAGGACGATATAATAGAATTTCCTTTATTCCATTGTACTATAAGAACACTCCCTAAATAACTTTTCTTTAGCCATTGAAAAAAAGTAAAAAAGACAAAATCAAAATAAATAGTAGCTAAAACTTACACAGCTCTCTGGAGTAACCCATTTAATCCTCACAACAGCTGTTGAAGGACCACTAATCTGCATTTTCAGACAACAAAAAGAAACAGAGGCCAAATAATATGCCCATGTGTCACACAGCTGGTAAGTGGTAGAGACAGAAGTTGAATCCGTACCGACTGCCTCCTAAGTCTGTGCTCTTATGCACGACATTGTGCCATTTTTCAGAAAAAAATGTTTTTGGCTGTCACCCAGAATATTGTCATCTCATGCAGAATTTTGACTTTGTTTTATATTTCTAATCCTACTACCTAAGAGAAGCACTACCTTTTCAGTTTTATGTTCCTGTACTAAGTCTTTCAGCTTAGGGACTCTTTCATTTTAAGAAAAGAAAAAAAGAAAGCAACACTATCAGTATCATCCTCCAGTTATATTAGACTGGAAGGCACTAAACCACACGATTCCTATGACCGTTGTTCAGGAAAGAGTCTTCAAAATAATACACAGCTGCAAAGTGGTAATTCAGAAAATTTCAAGGTAACTTAACACATATATTATCTCACTGAGGGACATATTTAAAAGTAAGAACACTGACTACTGACAGATAACGTGACTTGCCTTCAGTCATAAGGGTGAAAGTAAACCAAGGTTTTTTGAAACCTAGCCAGTCCCTTTCCTAAGCTACAGTCAATGTTTTAATTAATAAATCCATTTCCTTTGTAGGAAACTGATGTGATCACAAGAAATAAAGAAAAATAAATGAAAATTACTAGAGAGAGTTTATGTTGAAAATAATTTAAAGCACCAAACTTTAAGCCATATCATAATTTTTAAATTTCGCTTTCATGGCTATTACTTTAGAAAAATATTTTCCAAAAACATTTTAATCAAAGTTCTATTTAAAGAAACTTCTAATTAGAAATTATTAAACTGTGTATGTACTGGTAAAAATAGTAGTAATAACCTGTCCTGAGCTATTAGAAAAAGATGTATAGCATGCTATTTTAATAGGTCTAAATGAGGAAGGATCAATATTATTTTAATTTTTAAAGGTCTGTTTATGAAATGCAATCATCCTTCATTAAAAATGCAAGCTGTGCTTCAGCAAGAGGTTAGCATAAATGATTCATAGAGAGATCTCTCTCTCCAGTATAATCTTCCTCTCCTGGGAGTTTCCTTTGGCCGCTTTATCAAACCACTCAAGCCATTATTAAAAATGCTTCCCTGCGATAAGAGAGAGAGGAAAAAACATTTTCCCATTCCCATTCACCACTGCCTCTTCCATTTGAGTGATTTATATCTTTTCCAGTCAAAAGTAAAATTAATTCTTCACACTCCACACATTTTTGTAATTTCTTTTCATAAGCATTTAAGATTATTTCTTAATATTCAAAACATAGAATTCCATATTTTTAAAAGAGGCTTTAATTCCACACATTTTTGTAATTTCTTTTCATAAGCATTTAAGATTATTTCTTAATATTCAAAACATAGAATTCCATATTTTTAAAAGAGGCTTTAATTCACTTACCTATCCAGATATTTCAGTGTGAATGTTGGTGTTTCACTGAAATTAAAGGAAATCTACCCTTTGTTTGATGGATATTAAAATGTTAACTCGTCAAAGCCAAGGTACTCCAAATTTAAATTTGATTTAAAAATGCTAATGATAATGAAAATGGCTGTTTCAGTGCAGCAGCATCTGGCTCATTATAACATGCAGTTTTAACTAATAAATCCTTAATTATTAAACTCTGATGTTCCATTTCTTTCACATGGATAAGCCAAACATATATTGCTACAATTATAAATACCTGGGATAAATTAGTTACAACAACATATCATAGAAGAGCTTTCCTCTTGCTTCTCTGGCTGTTAAATAAGACCCCAAGTATGTCATAAGGAACATACATTTGAGAGACCACCTTTAAACATCTGGACTCTGGTGTGCGTAGCTGCTGCATTTATTGGCTAGCAAATATTTAACTCTACTGGTTACTCAACATTAATGCATAGAGCAATTTGTCTGCTTGTGCAAATGGACCAGGTTTTTTCCAAGTGCCTTTTCAGATAAACGTGTCAAAACTGACTGCAATCACATGCCCTCATTCTGGCTTTACAAAGCTGACTCTGCCTCCCCCCAGCTTGATGTTTTTATTAAGGTGCTCCTGGATACGCTCAAGCAAGGTATTATTGCACATCACGATGTCTAGTAAAGGCTGAAATCCCTGAGAGAATATGTTTGGTTTTAAGCCTTAATATGTGTTAGGGAGTTTATCATTTTTCTCTCCCACCCCCAATTCTTTTTTGATTTTTTTTCCCTTTTTTAATCAGCAACATCGACAGGACTGACTGAATATTTTACAATGGAGTCGCAGAGTGCGTGTGTTCAATCGTTTGGCTTCCCAGAAGATTCATTACAGTTACATTAGAAAGTCAAATCAGGCAATTCTGCAGTCTGGTGAAAGCCAGCATATGAAAGGAAGTTAATACAAAAGAATTTCATTTTAAATAGAGGACGTGTAGGACCTTAAAAAGCAACATTATGATAAAAATTCCAAGATATTTCTTCTGGCGTTAGAACAGGCTTTACAGGTCTAATTTCAGAGATGTCTAAATGCTTTTCTAGGAAAGAGTGAGAGAGCATGTATGGGAGGAAACTATGATCTGCAAGGTCTGCCATCTTAATAATCCTCACGCAAAGAACACTGCAGATGTATGTTTTACCCTCACTCACGAGAAGAGAATCCATGCATTCTCTGATTACACTGATGAAGTAGGAATCAAGTAAAAGTCAAGGTGTATTCACTTAAATCCTCATAAAGGTTATGAGTGATTTTAACACGTCTGAGTGTAAATAAAACTAAGGATTTTCAGATCTTAATACATATTTATATGACAAAATCTGTAAGTTAATTGTTTTTTCCGTGATTAGTAGCAGGTACAGAAAAATCTTCTCAGGCATACCCGTGTTTGTTACCTGTGTATAAATGGCTTCCCTCTCATTAGACTTCAGGCCTCAATAAACTCCTAACCAATCTTATTTATTTGATTTGTTTCCACTGGTTCATGGATCAGCAAAAATTTAAAATGACTACCTATTGGAATGAAAAGAGAAATGCAAGCCACTTCATTCAGTAGAGAAGATTTAGAGAAAACAAATGTCAAATACAAAGACTCACCTTTTGCAAGAGCAATTCGAAAGCCTAAATATCATGGCAAGAGGGGAAGAGCAGCTGGCAGTGGTAACAGGCAGGAAAGGCTCTGTCTTCAGTGCTCCTTTGGCAGCAGTACAGATGGACTTTGGAGGCCACTGGCTATGCTTAATTTAATATGAAGCTAAATACAGCCAAAACATCTGGTGCACTACTGATGGTTATCATGATAAATTAAATCTGACATCACACATGAACCCATTCAAATATTCTGTTCGTATTCTTTTTAAGCTAACAATCTACACTTACTTTTGTTTTTCATCTCTTCTAACAGTCTTCTATTTTAGAAAAGGCAGGTTTTCTGGGATCTAATGTTTATATAATTGCAGGAACTTCTTTAAGAAAAAGACTACAAAATGTTGCCTCTAAAATGCCAAGGGGATCGATCATGCAAGTGAGGGTCCCTTTGGTTTAAGCTTCATTAGCTCCACGGACAATCCACCTCTGCGGAGGGCTGAAAGGCAGTGTAAAGTAAAGACTAAATGGTATACCAAGTAGCACATGGAATTGGTACAAAGAATTTAAAAATCTAAAAAGCAGGGAACTCCCCTGGTGGCACACTGGTTAAGAACCCGCTTGCCAATGCAGGGGACACAGGTTCGATCCCTAGCCTGGGAAGATCCCACAAGCTGTGGAGCAACTAAGCCCACAACTACTGAGTCCGTGTGCCACAACTACTGAAGCCCACACGCTTGACCCCTGCTCCACAACAAGAGAAGCCCCCCGCTCACTGCAACTAGAGAAAGCCGGAGTGTAGCAACAAAGACGCAACGCAGCCAACAAAATTTTTTTAAACATCTAAAAAGGAGACCATTTAACTGACAACCTGCAGAGGAGCAAAAAAGGACTTCTAAGCAGGCACATCAGCAAAAGTAAGCTACCTTCTTAGAATGCACTTATAACATATTCATAAAATGGAGAACCCCCAAAATCTGTGGCAGACCACTGGAACAAAATACTATATTATAAAGGAAAAAAGTTAATAAAAGAACTTACCAATTTTATAATAGCTATAGAACAAGGAACAAGTAATTTTTTTTAATTTATTTTAAACTTAAGCTTATTTAAGCTGTGTTGGGTCTTCATTGTGGTGTGCGGGCTTCTCATCGTGGTGGCTTCTCCTGTTGTGGAGCACGGGCTCTAGGCGTGTGGGCTTCAGTAGCTGTGGCTCATGGGCTCTAGAGCACAGGCTCAGTAGTTGTGGTGCATGGGTTTAGCTGCTCCACGGCATGTGGGATCTTCCCAGAACAGGGATTGAACCCGTATCCCCTGCACTGGCAGGAGAATTCTTAACCACTGAGCCACCAGGGAGATCCGAGGAACAAGGATTTTTATGAGCAACTATTTCATAAAACAGAATTAGATCATCTCTAACAATTTGCTATTTTAAAAGGCAGAAGACCACTTGTAACTGAAATAACTACTGCCTAGACTGCTATATTCAAATTACTACATTTTTAGTGCATTGCTTTGAATGATTCAGTCGAAAGAATTTTTAATTCCACTGCTATAGAAAATTAGCCTCACTTACCCACACTCTTTTAAACAAAAAGGAACTAAACCCCGATTCTGCATCTGAAGGGAGAATAGCATTTTATATAATAATTCAGTACAATCAAAATGAGAACCATACTTCTGTTTAACTTTTCTCACCTTCACTCAAGAGCTAAGGGGGAAGCAGCTCATGCAGCTCAATAACAAAAAAACAAACAACCCAATCCAAAAATGGGCAGAAGACCTAAATAGACATTTCTCCACAGAAGATATACAGACTGCCAACAAACACACGAAAGGATGCTCAACATCTTTACTCATTAGAGAAATGCAAATCAAAACTACAATGAGATATCATCTCACACCAGTCAGAATGGCCATCATCAAAAAATCTAGAAACAATAAATGCTGGAGAGGGTGTGGAAAAAAGGGAACACTCTTGCACTGCTGGTGGGAATGTGAATTGGTACAGCCACTATGGAGAACGGTATGGAGGTTCCTTAAAAAACTACAAATAGAACTACCATATGACCCAGCAATCCCACTACTGGGCATATACCCTGAGAAAACCATAATTCAAAGAGTCATGTACCAAAATGTTCATAGCAGCCCTATTTACAATAGCCCGGAGATGGAAACAACCTAAGTGTCCATCATCGGATGAATGGGTAAAGAAGATGTGGCACATATATACAATGGAATATTACTCAGCCATAAAAAGAAACGAAATTGAGCTATTTGTAATGAGGTGGATGGACCCAGAGCCTGTCATACAGAGTGAAGTAAGTCAGAAAGAGAAAGACAAATACTGTATGCTGACACATATATATGGAATTTAAGAAAAAAAAAATGTCATGAAGAACATAGGGGTAAGACAGGAATAAAGACACAGACCTACTAGAGAATGGACTTGAGGATATGGGGAGGGGGAAGGGTAAGCTGTGACAAAGTGAAAGAGCGGCATGGACATATATACACTACCAAACGTAAGGTAGATAGCTAGTGGGAAGCAGCCGCATAGCACAGGGAGATCAGCTGGTGCTTTGTGACTGTCTGGAGGAGTGGGATAGGGAGGGTGGGAGGGAGACGCAAAAGGGAGGGGATATGGGAACATATTTATATGTATAACTGATTAAATTTGTTATAAAGCAAAAAAATTTAAAAAATTTAAAAAAAGAGCTAAGGGGGAAAAATTACTAAAATTAATGCATCAAACTATCATAATTCTGTCCTTCTTATTACTGGTAATATTCTTTCTAAAATATTAGTCTGCTTTGCTGAACTACTGTATCTTTTTGAAAGTTCTCTTTGATGATCAGGATCACTTTAACATTAGGAGAAAAATGTGCAATTATATTAATTTGGCATCGAAAATAATCTCTTTAGTTTTAGTGGGTTTGAAATTTTGAAAATAATCTCCTCATTAGAAAGTCACTTATTTTTCTTCACTGCTTCCAGTGGTGAAAGATAATGAAGCTACTTGCTGCTCAACGTAAAACACAGGCACACAAAAACAAAATGTCAAGAAATGGCAAGTGTCACAAAGTAAACGTTCTCCTATTGCTATTAAATGCAATTTAGCTCTAATAACCACTATCCTGTATAATCTTTCCCTAGATTAGCAAATTATTTGCTCCACTGTTTCTTCAGTAAATAATCAATATTTTCTAAAATTAACACCGAGGAAACACCAGTGGAAACTCATCCTCTACCCACAACTAAGTGAATGAACTAGGCTGCCAAAATCAAACTCTCTTGAGCATCACTAATACTTGATGTGATGCTCTAAGAAAAGGGACCAGGGGCTTCCCTGGTGGCACAGTGGTTGAGAGTCTGCCTGCCGATGCAGGGGACACGGGTTCGTGCCTCGGTCCGGGAAGACCCCACATGCCGCAGAGCGGCTGGGCCTGTGAGCCATGGCCGCTGAGCCTGCGCGTTCGGAGCCTGTGCTCCGCAACGGGAGGGGCCACAACAGTGAGAGGCCCGCGTACTGCAAAAAAAAAAAAGAAAAAAAAAAAGAAAAAAAAAAGAAAAAAGAAAAGGGACCAGGAGTTTACAGATCCCCCATAATCTTATCAGAGAAGCAAATACAAAACAATGAGAAGAAAACAGGATAAGCTCATTGTTGCTGTTTATATTTTTCTGTTCTTCTTAATTCTCCCAACAGCTGATCAAACTTTGTAGCTGGATTAAGAGAACTAGTACAAAATACTGGTAACTTGTTATTTAATTGGACTTCACCTTTTTTTTTTTCCATTCCCAAGTATTAGTTCAACCAGAATACTAAACATTCTATGCACCAAACACACCCCTCTTCCCCATCATAAAGATGTTGAATATTTAATACTCATACAAGGACTTTAATGAGATTATTCTCTAACCTCAACAGAAGGTACAATCTAAGAAGATATTTAGTACAGATTATCAGAGAAAACATAGTATTTAAATCACTGAAAGGTTATAATTTTTCCTCAGAAAAATTAAAAATTAATATTTTACTGTTAATTATTACCTCTTCCTGAGGTAATAATTAAATGTAGAATCTTTATTTCTTTTTTTAATATTTATTTATTTGTTTGTTTATCTGGCTGCCTCTGGTCTTAGTTGCAGCAAGCGGGCTGCAGAGCGCACAGGCTCAATAGTTGCGGTACGCAGGCTTAACTTCCCCACAGCATGTGGGATCTTAATTCCCCAACCAGGGATTGAACCTGCGGTTCCCTGCTTTGGACCACCAGGAAGTCCCTAAATGTAGAATCTTTTTATATGAGAAATTATTAGAGCAGGCCCCACATCTCAGAATTTACTAGATGTAACATGGAAAGGAACATCACCCTTTCAACAGGCAAGGATGAAAAATGTATTCAACAACTGGAAAGGAAAAGACTAAAAGTGCACAATTAAAACACAGGCCCCTTAGGCCTTTGCTAGTATAGGCTCAAATTATAGGTTTTTTTTTTTTTTAAAGGGTGAAAAGACCTCTGCAATTACTTTACAAGAGTTAATTTTTTTTCCAATCAAGATCTTCATAAGGTAAGGAAAACAGAAGGGAAAGTAGAAAATTCTTTATCCTCTCCTTCAGGGAATACGGTTTAGTACAGTTTTTTGTTTTGTTTTAAATCAAAACCAAGAGATTTGGCTTCCAATTCGATCCCAAAGACTAAGTTATACTGCTGTTTTGACTGCAGCTTGCGTACAACTATACACCCACCAGGCTCAAGAGCAAAAGAGCCATGAAGAACTTACAGCATTACCAAATTCAATATAAAAAAAAAAAACTACAAAATTCAAATATGAGGGATGAGCTTTCTGCCAACACATGGATGATAATTCTTAATTCTTATTATATATCTAATATATCTAATATATTTATTGATGATCAGTGCACTGTTACACTTGATCTAATTGATCAAGGCCAACTTCCCATATGGGAAAAAGATTTACCTGAGAAATGATTCCAAAAAAATTCCCCACAAGTAAGTAGATTTAGGCCTATCACTTATACTTCATTGAACAAACAATTATATAGCAATTATAATCATTTATATCAATCACCACAGTCCAGAAAAGTCAGCCTGGGATTAGGATGCCAAACAAAATCCGAGTCAAAAGGTCCTGGGCCACTAGAATAGCTTTGTTAGTATGAACCTGGAGAGTATTTGGTAGTGGTTTAAGACAGATAACTTGGGGCTTCCCTGGTGGTGCAGTGGTTAAGAATTCACCTGCCAATGTGGGGGACGTAGGTTCAAGCCCTGGTCCGGGAAGATCCCACATGCGGAGCAACTAAGCCTGTGCACCACAACTACTGAGCCTGCGCTCTAGAGCCCGCGAGACACAACTACTGAGCCTGCATGCCACAACTACTGAAGCCCACGTGCCTAGATCCTGTGCTCTGCAACAAGAGAAGCCACCGCAATGAGAAGCCCGTGTGCCACAATGAAGAGTAGCCCCCGCTCACCACATCTAGAGAAAGCCCATGCACAGCAACGAAGACCCAACACAGGCAAAAATAAATAAACTTAAATCTTAGGAAAAAGAAAAAGAATGCCAGAGAGAAATAAAAGCTCAAAGAAGCGTCCGAGTTCTTTAAACACTACCCTCTCTTCTGGAGCGCTCCTGCCCTAAAACTGGAGGATTTTTGGGTTTGCCATGTAACATTCTTACTAAAGGCACACTTGATACTAAATCCTTTGGCAATTTCATTCCATCCCAAGGCTTCAATCCCCACTCTCAATAACTCTATCTTCAGCCTTGACTTCTTCCCAGCTCTACTTAAATATCTGCACAGGCCTAACAACAAAAATCACCCAACTTCTCATAAAAAGTTATATTTATTATTCTCTTCCTTTCAAATCATTTTCTCCTCCTGTGTTCCCAAATTTTAATGGCGTTGCCCTACCCCTAAGTATCAATGCTTAAAAGCCCCAATTAGCACCACACCTGCCTCCAACAACTGCCAAATCCAATCGATCCTACGTGTCTCTCACAACTGTTGCACCTCTCCACTTCTACTACCACTTTGAAAGGTCAGCTCAGCATTAGTTTTCTCCAAGTCCCCCCTCTTTATCTTTGATCACATCCCAGAAATAGTTTTCTTAAAGAGCAACTCTAATCATTTAACTCTCACGCCAGAAAACCTTCCCGAAAAAGCTCATTTTCCACCAAACAACTTCACTACAATGTTCAGATTAAATGCCTCCCTCTCCACGCAATCTTGTCTAATTCCCTTCCCTTACAAGAGAGGTCACTGCTTCCTCCTCCGCACTTCATAGCATTTGACCTCCTATGGCAAGTATCTGTATTTCCATTACATACATGTGCCACCTCCCCACCAAAGGACAAGCCCCACAGTAGCAGGGTCAACATCTGATTTGTCTGAGTCTCCCACAGATTCTGGTGAGAAAACAGCACACATGGTAGGCACTCAAATATCTGATAAATGAACAAAAAATTCTAAATCACCTTTCAGGCTATAACAGAAGTTTCTTAGCAAACAGACTTGTGTCCATTTACTCAATTTTTTAAAAAAAATACATACAAATCTGTGAAAAATAAACATTATTTCCATTGACCCAGCTCTTTAAAATGTTTTACTTGGTTCCTAGATTAGTCAGGGACAGAAAAAAGCATGAGTCGGCTAGGTAAAGCAATATTTAATCCTACTATATTCACTGAGACCAAGAGCCATGGCTTCGTGACACCTCAATTTTGTCACTACTGGGTGAAGCCTCAAGAGGGCTTTCTTCTGACAATGCTCTAACTGCTCTGAGATGACTACTCTGTCTAAAGCAACCTCCTCATTTCCCCAAAACTTCTCTTTCAAACATTTAGATGTTTCTGCCATAAGGTCAAGTCCCCTTTTATTACCCTGTATGACAAAGCCCTAATGGTATGATTTATGGAGAAACTAAGCGATCTAAATAAAGATTAGGAGTTTAAAATGCCTAAAAATCCTAGATCATGAAAAAAATTAATATTTTGCCCTCCACAGTGAAGTTACACCCTTGGGCAAGAAACAAAATTTAAAACATTATCATCACCCAGCAATCAGCAAAAATCTAGGCATGAAAGAGCCAAAGAAGATAGGGCTTAGTAAACTGAGAAAAGGAAACATCTACCCTGTGAATTTCTTATCTGCAAACTACAGCACTTTTAGAGGACAAAAATGAAAATGGAACACTATTTCTACATATTCTGATGGAGAATAATAATATTTACCTCAGTAAAGTCACAACCACAGAAACAAATCCAGATTCTGTCTTGTTTTATACAACAAAATAAAAGCATCAGGCTGTAATGCACTTTTTCAGTTCAGAAATAAAAGATCCTTCTTGAAAACTAAAAGGAAAAAAAATATATGCCCATTATCAGATTTTTCCCTACAGTATTAAAAAATAACGTCTGGGGACTTCCCTGGTGGCACAATGGTAAAAAAAATCCACCTGCCATTACAGGGGACATGGGTTCAAGCCATGGTCCAGGAAGATCCCACATGCCACAGAGAAATTAAGCCCGCGCGCCACAACTACTGAGACTGCGTTCTAGAGCCTGAGAGCCACAACTACTAAGCCCATGTGCTGAAACTACTGAAGCCCTCACACACCACAACTACTGAAGCACGCGCAGCTAGACCCCATGGTCCACAGCAAGAGAAGCCACCGTAATGAGAAGCCCTCACACTGCAACAAAGAGTAGCCCCCACTCGCCACAACTAGAGAAAGCCCGTGTGCAGCAACGAAGACGCAACGCAGCCAAAAATAAATAAATTCATTAAAAAAAAAAAAAAGAATGTCAGGCCTATAATTCAAGAACTAAAAGCACGGAATTCTCTGCTGGTCCAGTGGCTAGGACTCTGTGCTCTCACTGCCAGGGCCTGGGTTGGATCCCTGGTTGGGGAACTAAGATCCCACAAGCCCCATGACACAGCCAAAAAAATGACAATAATAAGATAAAAGACCATTTAAAAAAATTAAAAAAGAAGTAAAGGCAGAACCAGCGCCTAGTTGACTGAATATATTTATTCCTATGGAAAAAGATCACTCAAGGTCAGACCTCTGCCATCTAACACAGTGTCAGTCCTGGAAAGCTGTTACTCAGAGCGCCTGGCTTCTAATGAACTCTGTGGTCCCCATTCTTCATCTTCTCTTTCCATTATCTCTGCCGACTCCAGATCAAAGAGCACCCACCTACCCCGGCTCCCCCAGCCCCTGCCCTGGGGCAGGCAGGTAGCAGCCACTGTGAAGCAGAGAGCACAAAGGTTTCACCTGGCCTCTGGCTATGAAGAGCAACAGCCACACATCATGGCCTCTGTATGATCTTACCCTCATGTCACCTGTAAAAGCATGAAGGGAAACAAAGCATACACAAAAAATATGCAATACTGATTCCAAGGTAAAAAAATTTTTTAGAGAGGGCAGACAGCGGAAGCAAGAAGAACTACAATCCTGCAGCCTGTGGAACAAAAACCACGTTCACAGACAGACAACATGAAAAGACAGAGAGGGCTATGTACCAGATGAAGGAACAAGATAAAACCCCAGAAAAACAACTAAATGAAGTGGAGACAGGCAACCTTCCAGAAAAAGAATTCAGAATAATGTTACTGAAGATGATCCAGAACCTCGGAAAAAGAATGGAGGCAAAGATTGAGAAGGTACAAGAAATGTTTAACAAAGACATAGAAGAATTAAAGAACAAACAAACAGAAATGGACAATACAATAACTGAAAAAAAACTACACTAGAAGGAATCAATAGCAGAAGAACGGATAAGTGACCTGGAAGACAGAATGCTGGAATTCACTGCTGCGGAACAGAATAAAGAAAAAAAAATGAAAAGAAATAAAGACAGCCTAAGAGACCTCTGGGATAACATTAAATGCAACAACATTCACATTACAGGGATCCCAGAAGGAGAAGAGAGAGAGGAAGGACCAGAGGAAATATTTCAAGAGATTATAGCCTAAACTTCCCTAACATGGGAAAGGAAATAGCCACCCAAGTCCAGGAAGCACAGAGAGTCCCATACAGGATAAACCCAAGGAGAAAAAAGCCGAGACACATAGTAATCAAATAGGCAAAAATCAAAGACGAAGAAAAATTATTGAAAGCAGCAAGAGAAAAACGACAAATAACATACAAGGGAACTCCCATAAGGTTAACAACTGATTTCTCAGCACAAACTCTACAAGCTAGAAGGGAGTGGCATGACATACTTAAAGTGATGAAAGGGAAGAACCTACAACCAAGATTACTCTACGGAGCAAGGATCTCATTCAGATTCGATGGAGAAATTAAATGCTTTACAGACAAGCAAAAACTAAGAGAATTCAGCACCACCAAACCAGCTCTACAACAAATGCTAAAGAAACTTCTCTAAGTGGGAAACACAAGAGAAGAAAAGGACCTACCAAAAAAACCCAAAACAATTAAGAAAATGGTAATAGGAACATACATATCGATAATTAACTTAAACGTGAATGGATTAAATGCTCCAACCAAAAGACACAGGCTCACTGAATAGATACAAAAACAAGACCCATATATATGCTGTCTACAAGAGACCCACTTCAGACCTAAGCACATATTCAGACTGAAAGTGAGGGGATGGAAAAAGATATTCCATGCAAATGGAAATCAAAAGAAAGCTGGAGTAGCAATACTCATATCAGATAAAATAGACTTTAAAATAAAGAATGTTATAAGAGACAAGGAAGGAGACTACATCATGGTCAGGGGATCAATCCAAGAAGAAGATATAACAATTATAAATATATATGCACCCAACACAGGAGCACCTCAATACATAAGGCAACTGCTAACAGCTATAAAAGAGAAAATCGACAGTAACACAATAATAGTGGGGGACTTTAACACCTCACTTATGTCAATGGACAGATCATCCAAAATGAAAATAAGGAAACAGAAGCTTTCAATGACACAACAGACCAGACAGATTTAATTGATATTTATAGGACATTCCATCCAAAAACAGCAGATTACAATTTCTTCTCAAGTGTGCATGGAACATTCTCCAGGATAGATCACAGCTTGGGTCACAAATCAAGCCTCAGTAAATTTAAGAAAATAGAAATCATATCAAGCATCTTTCCTGACCACAACGCTATGAGATTAGAAATCAATTACAGGAAAAAAAACATAAAAAACACAAACACATGGAAGCTAAACAATACGTTACTAAATAAACAAGAGATCACTGAAGGAAGCAAGGAGAAAATCAAAAAATACCTAGAGACAAATGACAATGAAAACACGACGATCCAAAACCTATGGAATGCAGCAAAAGCAGTTCTAAGAGGGAAATTTATAGCTATACAAGCCTAACTCAAGAGAAAAAAAAAATCTCAAACAATCTAACCTTACACCTGAAGAAACCAGAGAAAGAACAAACAAAACCCAAAGTTAGCAGAAGGAAAGAAATCAAAAAGATCAGAGCAGAAATAAATGAAATAGAAACAAAGAAAACAATAGCAAAGATCAATAAAACTAAAAGCTGGTTCTTTGAGAAGATAAAAAAAATTGATAAACCATTAGCTAGACTCATCAAGAGGGAGAGGACTCAAATCAATAAAATCAGAAATGAAAAAGAAGTTACAACAGACACTGCAGAAATACAAAGCATCCTAAGAGACTACTACAAGCAACTTTATGCCAATAAAATGGACAACCTGGAGGAAATGGACAAATTCTTAGAAAGGTAAAACCTTCCAAGACTGAACCAGGAAGAAATAGAAAATATGAACAGACCAATCACAAGGAATGAAATTAAAACTGTGATTAAAAATCTTCCAACAAACAGAAGTCCAGGACCAGACGGCTTCACAGGTGAATTCTATCAAACATTTAGAGAAGAGCTAATACCCTTCCTTCTCAAACTCTTCCAGAAAATTGCAGAAGAAGGAACACTCCCAAACTCTTTCTATGAGGCCACCATCACCCTGATACCAAAACCAGACAAAGATACTACAAACAAAGAAAATCACAGACCAATATCACTGATGAATATAGATGCAAAAATCCTCAACAAAATACTAGCAAACAGAATCCAACAACACATTAAAAGGATCACACACCATGATCAAGTGGGATTTATCCCAGGGATGCAAGGATTCTTCAATATATGCAAATCAATGTGATACACCATATTAATAAATTAAAGAATAAAAACCATATGATCATCTCAATAGATGCAGAAAAAGCTTTTGACAAAATTCAACACCCATTTATGATAAAAACTCTCCAGAAAGTGAGCACAGAGGGAACCTACCTCAACATAATAAAGGCCATGTACGACACACCCACAGCAAACATCATTTTCAATGGTGAAAAACTGAAAGCATTTCCTCTAAGATCAGGAACAAGACAAGGATGTTCACTCTTGCCACCATTATTCAACACAGTTTTGGAAGTCTTAGCCACGGCAATCAGAGAAGAAAAAGAAATAAAAGGAATACAAATTGGAAAAGAAAAACTAAAACTGTCACTGTTTGCAGATGACTTGATACTATACATAGAGAATCCTAAAGATGTCACCCGAAAACTACTAGAGCTAATCAACGAATTTGGTAAAGCTGCAGGACACAAAATTAATGCGCAGAAATCTCTTGCATTCCTATACAATAATGATGAAAAATCTGAAAGAGAAATTAAGGAAACACTCCCATTTACCACTGCAACAAAAAGAATAAAATACCTAGGAATAAACCTACCTAGGGAGACAAAAGACCTGTATGCAGAAAACTATAAGACACTGATGAAAGAAATTAAAGATGACAACGACAGATGGAGAGATATACCATGTTCTTGGATTTGAAAAATCAATACTGTGAAAATGACTATACTACCCAAAGCAATCTACAGATTCAATGCAATACCTATCAAATTACCAATGGCATTTTTTACAGAATTAGAACAAAAAATCTTAAAATCTGTATGGAGACACAAAAGACCCCGAATAGCCAAAGCAGTCTTGAGGAAAACAAACGGAGCTGGAGTAATCAGACTCCCTGACTTCAGACTATACTACAAAGCTACAATAATCAAGACAATACGGTACTGGCACAAAAACAGAAATAGAGATCAATGGAACAGGAGAGAAAGCCCAGAGATAAACCCACGCACCTATGGTCAACTAGTCTAGGACAAAGGAGGCAAGGATATACAATGGTGAAAAGACAGCCTCTTCAATAAGTGGTGCTGGGAAAACTGGACAGCTACATGTAAAAGAATGAAATTAGAACACTCCCTAACACCATACACAGAAATAAACTCAAAATGGATTAGAGACCTAAATGGAAGACCCAACACAATAAAACTCTTAGATGAAAACATAGGAACAACACTCTTTGACACAAATCACAGCAAGATCTTTTTTGATCCACCTCCTAGAGTAATGGAAATAAACACAAAAATAAACAAATGGGACCTAATGAAACTTAAAAGCTTTTGCACAGCAAAGGAAACCATAAACAAAACGAAAAGACAACCCTCAGAATGGGAGAAAATATTTGCAAACGAATCAACGGACAAAGGATTAATCTCCAAAATATATAAACAGCTCATGCAGCTCAATATTAAAGAAACAAACAACCCAATCAAAAAAAGGGCAGAAGAGCTAAACAGACATTTCTCCAAAGAAGACATACAGATGGCCAAGAAGCACATGAAAAGTTGCTCAACATCACTAATCATTAGAGAAATGCAAATCAAAACTACAGTGAGGTATCACCTCACACAAGTTAGAATGGGCATCATCAGAAAATCTACAAACAACAAATCCTGGAGAGGGTGTGGAGAAAAGGGAACTCTCTTGCACTGTTGGTGGGAATGTAAATTGATACAGCCAGTATGGAGAACAGTATGGAGCTTCCTTAAAAAACTAAAAATAGAATTTCCATATGATCCAGCAATCCCACTACTGGGCATATACCCAGAGAAAACCATAATTCAAAAAGACACATGCACCCCAATGTTCATTGCAGCACTATTTACAATAGTCAGGTCATGGAAGCAACCTAAATGCCCATCGACAGACGAATGAATAAAGAAGTTGTGGTGCATATATACAATGGAATATTACTCAGCCATAAAAAGGAACGAAATTGGGTCATTTGTTGAGACGTGGATGGATCTAAAACTGTCTTACAAAGTGAAGTAAGTCAGAAAGAGAAAAACAAATATCATATATTAACGCATATATATGGAACCTAGAAAAGTGGTACAGATGAACCGGTTTGCAGGGCAGAAATAGGGACACAGATGTAGAGAACAAACGTATGTACACCAAGAGGGGAAAGTGGCGGGGGTGTGGGGATGGTGGTGTGAAGAATTGGGTGATTGGGAATGACATGTATACACTGATGTGTATAAAACTGATGACTAATAAGAACCTGCTGTATAAAAAAATAAATAAAATGCAAAAAATTTGAAAAAAATTTTTTAACTTTAAAATTTTTTTTTTTTAAACCACTCATCCATATATTCAGTCCTTCAGCCAACTATGTGCCAGGCACAATCCCTGCTGACTGAGGGAACTGCCTGGTTGGGAAAGGAAGTAGAGATAAACAATCACAACATGGTGGGTTGAATGCTAATAATGGGGGTCAGGAAAGGCTTCCTGAAGGAAATTACATCTAAACTGAAGCCTGAAAAGTTAAATAAGAGCTGAAAAGTCAAAGAAGAAGGGAAGACTAAAGGGAAGACTGTTTGCCACCAGAGACAGGGCTTTACCCAGGTAATTAATACAGTCACATTTGTATTTTTAAAAGATCAAAAAGCCCCAAAGAAGACAGCAAAGGGCCAAAAAGTAAAAGAAAAGATGCCAAACACCATTAGGGAAACGCAAATCAAAACTAAGATCAGTTCACACCCTCCAGAATGGCTACAATTTAAAAAAAAAAAAAAAAAACTGGTAACAGTAAGTGTTATCAAGGATGTGGAGAAATTGGAACATTCATACACTGCTGGTGGGACTGTAACATGGTATAGACACTTTGGAAAACTATTTGGCTCAAAACGTTAAATATAAGGGAACTATATGACCCAACAATTTCACTCCTAGGTGTATACCCAAGAGAAATCAAAAAACACGTCCACACAAAAATTTGTATATCAATGTTTACAGAAGCACTTTTTAACAGCCAAAAAGCAAATGTCCATCAATGAATGAATGGATAAATAAAATGTTGTGTATCCATATAATGGACGGTTATTTGACAATAAAAAGGAATGAGGGCTTCCCTGGTGGCGCAGTGGTTAAGAATCCACCTGCCAATGCAGGGGAAACAGGTTCGAGCCGTGGTCCAGGAAGATCCCACATGCCACAGAGCAACTAAGCCCGTGCGCCACAACTACTGAATCCCTCGCATCTAGAGCCCAGGCTGTGCAAGAAGAGAAGCCACCGCAATGAGAAGCCCGCGCACCACAACGAAGAGCAGACCCTGCTCGCCACAACTAGAGAGAAAGCCCAACACAGCCAAAAACAAATTAAGTAAATAATTTTTTTTTAAAAAAGGAATGAAGTGCAGACATGTTACATCATGGATGAACCTTGAAAACATTATGCTAAGTCCAAAACGCCAGTCACAAAAGACTGTATAATTCCATTTATGTGAAATGTCCAGAACAGGCAAATCCATAGAGATAGAAAGTGGTTGCTTACGGCTGAGGGGTGGGTGGGGAAGAAATGGGGAGTGACTACTAATGAATACAGGGTTTCTTCTGGGGGTGATTAAACGTTCTAAATTGATTGTGGTGATGGTTGCACAACTCTGTGAACGTACTAAAAATAATTGAATTGAATGCTTTAAATAGATAAACAGTTTGGTATAGGAATTAAATCTCAATAGGGCTATTATAAAACAAAACAAAACAAAAAGATCAAAAGGACTACAGTGGTGAAGAATACATTGGAAGGGGAAACAATTTGAACAAGCAGACTGGTTTCCAAGTTGTAAAGTAACTCAGGAGAGAGACAATGGCCTGAACTAGAGTAACAGGAGTGGGAAGAGACAGAGGATAAAGAAACAAGGCTTGGGGCTTCCCTGGTGGCGCAGTGGTTGAGAATCCACCTGCTAATGCAGGAGACACGGGTTCGAGCCCTGGTCTGGGAGGATCCCACATGCTGCGGAGCAACTAGGCCCATGAGCCACAACTACTGAGCCTACACATCTGGAGCCTGTGCTCCGCAACAAGAGAGGCCGCGATAGTGAGAGGCCCGCGCACCGCAATGAAGAGTGGCCCCCGCTTGCCACAACTAGAGAAAGCCCTCGCAACAGAAACGAAGACCCAACACAGCATAAATAAATAAATAAAACTCCTATCCCAACATCTCCTAAAAAAAAAAAAAAAAAAAGAAACAAGGTTTGGTTTACAGTGGGGAGGAAAGGGAGTCTACACTATGCAGGGTTTCTGGCTTAGACAAATGAGCGGCATTTCTTGAAACAAGAAAACAAGGAAAGACATGTTTGGGTTAAAAGAAATTCACTGTATTTTTAAGTTAACTATTTTTATAAAAGTTGTATAAGTACTTGCAGAAGATTTTGTTTCAAGACGTTATAAGCTTTCCCAGTCAGGCATTTATTTATTCAATTTTTAAATGTAACTTAATGTTCGCTATGTTCGTAAATGGAACTGGATGTTTAAAGGGAATTAAGTCTGTTCAAACTGAATTAATCAACATACATCAAAAGCTATCTTGAAAGTTATTTTTCTTATATTTTTATATAAAACGTACTGAATACATGAATAGACTAATGAGATTTATAAATTAAATTTGGGGCTTAAGGAAAGCTGAGTTTTACATTTTTTAACTTTAATAAATTGGCTATTAATTTTGAACACCAGTTACTGTAAGTAGTTAGGTATGTAGCATTAGTGGGTGACATGTAGCATTAGTGGCTGGAAATTGAGAGGTTCCATTCTGATGGCTTCTATTTTCTCTGTGAAATACGAAGTGAGGTCATCTATTCAAAAGGTGGAAAGCAAGGATGAGAGAAAGAGGAACAGAAACCCTAGGTCTAATGAATAGTTGAAATAAAAGTGATGGGCAAGGGGGATGGGGGGGATGGGGGGGTGGAGACAGGACCACCTGGCATTGTCACTGGCCTTGTTTGGATGTGGAGACCATGACCTCACAGAAGCATCCATCAGCTGAATGATGCCTTTTTCTTTACAACTGCTTAGTTAGCATGACCTTCTTCCAAATAATGTTATATGCACTTGGTTACTCTGAGGTATAAACATAACATGCTTCCAAACTTTTGATTTTCAACTATAAAGACAGAAATAACTAAAATGAAAATCTGTTCATATATTGTACAAAAAGAGGAGTACTTCTGCATTCTAATCCTGACCATGCAAAAAATTCTTTCCAGTAAAGAAATGTAAAACACAGTATCTCTTCTAGGGGAAAAAAAAAAAATCATTTACTCATTATGCTTTAATAACATTTCCATGCTTTTTTCCCTCTAACTCCTAAGTCAGGATTCTAGACCAGTGTTGTTCCAACAGAACTTTCAGCAAGATAAAAATATTCTGTATCTCTACTGTCCAATACAGCAGTTACTGGTCACATGTAACTGCTGAGCATTTGAAATGTGGCTAGTATGAAGAAGTTAATTTTTAAGTTAATTTTAATTAATTTAAATTTAGGTAGCCAATGAAGCTAGTGGCTACCAAACGGGGCAGCAAAATAGGCTTTTCTATTAACGAAAATGAAGAAACTTATGGGCCAGCTAGATGCCCAAGAGTCCTAAGTTTATAGCACAAAAGATGAAACAGATATGTGAATTCACTCAACCACTCATTTATGAATACAAGTAATAACTGTGATTCTTGCCCATGAAGAGTCTTTGGTTCATTTCTCATATACCACAGTTCCGAAGCCTCAAAAATGTGGGTGCGGGCTAGGAGGACAAAGGACACCCATTTGACACCCCAAGTTTCAATGGAATACAGTATACTTAAGGAGCCATCATCCTTAGAGTGAAAGTATTTATCAGGCATCTTCTAAATGCGAGGTAAGGGTGGACAAATCTGGTCTGAAACCCGTTTTTGTAAATAAAGTGTTTTTGTAAATAAAGTGTTACAAAAAAAAAAAAAAAAGCTGGGGACTTCCTTGGTGGTTCAGTGGTTAAGAATGAGTCTTCCAAAGCAGGGGACTCGGGTTCGATCCCTAGTCAGAGAGCTAAGATCCCACATGCCACAGGGCAACTAAGCCCACGGACCACAACTAAAGAGTCTGCGCACTGCAACTACTAAGCCCACACGCTCTGGAGCCCATGCGCCACAAGTGGAGAGAAGCCCGCACGCTGCAATGAAAGATCCCGCGTGACACAACTAAGACCAGACGTAGCCGAGAATAAATAAATAAATTTTTTTAAAGCCCATTTGTTTACATATTATCCATGGTGGTTTTGGGGTACAAGGGCAGAGTTTAATAGTTGTGACCAACACCATCCAGCCCATAAAGCCTAAAACATTACTATCTAGCCCTTAACAAAAAAAAGTAGGCTGACCCCTGCTCTAGGCTAAGGGCTGCAAAAGCTGTTTGCACGAGGTAAGAGAAAAGAAGGCTCGATAGGCTACAATCACTAAATGAAGAATTATGATATCTAAACCACTTACATTATAAGGAAAGTTAAACCTAAAACGTATTTTTAAAAATCATAAAACTCTGGGACTTCCCTGGTGGTGCAGTGGTTAAGAATCAGCAACGAAGACCCAAAGCAGCAAAAATAAATAAGATTTTAAAAAATAATAATAATTTTGTTGACTGAATTACCAAAAAAAGTTTAAAAAATTTTAACTCCAAAAATTTCACTACTAGTTCACATCTTAAAGATCTGTAAGTCAAACATCTGTCTAAACTGAGATGTCTAAGAAACACTGCATTCTTCGAAATGGTATAGCTATAACATGAAATTACATTAAATCATATCCAGATGCTATGTCTTCCATAACAAGTCTCATCCAAAGAATGCAATTAATGAATATAAGTTGTCATTTTCCAGCAACTCACTACTAATTGGAGGCAAAAGAAAGAATATAGTCACTACATAAAAGTACAAGCACAACATCATTTCCAGAATTTATAACACACCAAATAATGTTCTCATTCACATTTTACTACTATGAATAAAGTTTTTTAGATCTTTAAATCTTTTCATGAAATATTTATAATTTACAGACTTAGAGAATACAAGGGACACCATGTGTACTCACTACCCAGATTTAACAAATGTTAACATTTTGCCAGATATGCTTCAGATCTCTTTGGCCTTAAAGCCCTTGATGTTACAGCTATAGTTAGATGCTCTCCACCCACGTCTTTTTTTTTTTTTTTAATATTCAAAAAAGAGGAACTAGATGTGACCAAACTTCAGGGTTCCTGGATTTTTTTTTTCTTTTTTGCCGCAACACATGGCTTGTGGGATTCTTAGTTCCCGGACCAGGGATTGAACCCGGGCCCTCGGCAGTGAGAGTGCAAAGTCCTAACCACTGCACCACCAGGGAATTGCCCCTAGATTTTTTTTTAATCCACAATAACACATTTTTATTATTCTATTTAAACTCTTCACCAATTCAATGTCCAGTCTGAAGCAAAAAGTTACTATAGGGACTTCCCTGGTGGCGCAGTGGTTAAGAATCCACCTGACAATGCAGGGGACACGGGTTTGAGCTCTGGTCCGAGAAGGTCCCACATGTCACAGAGCAACTAAGCTCGTGCGCCACAACTACTGAGCCTGCTTTCTGCAGTCCGCGAGCCACAACTACTGAGCCCACGTGCCACAACTACTGAAGCCCACATGCCTAGAGCCCATGCTCCGCAACAGGAGAAGCCATCACAATGAGAAGCCCACGCAACGCAACGAAATGCAGCCCCCACTCGCTGCAACGAGATAAAGCCCACGCGCAGCAACGAAGACCCAATGCAGCCAACACTAAAATTAATCAATTTAAAAAAAGTTACTATAGTTACACAAACCTATTTGCACCAAATAATCTTAAAATAAAAAAAAAACTATTGGACAGTTCCCTGGCAGCCCAGAGATTAGGACTCGGTACTCTCACTGCGGAGGGCCTGGGTTCAATCCCTGGTTGGGGAACTAAGATCCCGTAGCCATGTGGTGTAGCCCAAAAAAAACAAAGAAGAAAACCATTAAAGCCATCCTCAGAAAGAGTATAAAATGGATATCTTTGCCATCACCTATATTATTAGCATTTTGGTTCACAGTTTTGTTTTTACATGATTCCTTAGATCTGCACTGTCCAGTACAGTAGACACAGCCACATGCAGCTACTGAGCACCTGCAATGTGCTAATCCAAACTGAGATAAAAGTGTAAAATGCACACTGGATTTCAAATACTTAGTATGGAAAAAAAAAAAGAATGTAAAAAACTTCACTAATAATTTTTTTTTTGCGATACGCGGGCCTCTCACTGTTGTGGCCTCTCCTGTTGCGGAGCACAGTCTCAGGACGCACAGCCTCAGCGGCCATGGCTCACAGGTCCAGCCGCTCCACGGCATGTGGGATCTTCCCAGACCGGGGCACGAACCCGTGTCCCCTGCATCAGCAGGTGGACTCTCAACCACTGCGCCACCAGGAAAGCCCTTCATGCCTTTTTTTAAAGCGGCTACTAGAAAATGTTAAATTACATATGTATCTCATAGTTAATGTTCTCATTATTATGTCTGTAGTGCTATCCTAGATACATCAAAGTAGCACCAGAATAAGAACTAAAATTTCAGAACAAGACAAAGATGTCCACTCTCACCACTTCTGGCCAACATAGTACTGGAAGTCCTAGCCACAACAATCAGACAAGAAAAAGAAATGAAAGGCATCCAAATTGGAAGGCAAGAGGTAAAACTGTCATTATATGCAGATGACATGATACTATATATACAAAACCCTAGACTCCATACAAAAACTATTGTAATTGGTAAGCGAATTAAGCAAGAGAGCAGGATACAAGATTAACATACAGAAATCGAGTGCATTTCTTTACACTAACAATGAAATGTCAGAAAGGGAAAGTAAAATAAGATCTCTTTTAAAGTCGCATCAAGAGGACTTCCCTGGTGGTGCAGTGGTTAAAAATCCACCTGCCAATGCAGGGGACATGGGTTTGAGCCCTGGTCCAGGAAGATCCCACATGCCGTGGAGCAGCTAAGTCCATGCGCCACAACTACTGAGTCCGCACTCTAGAGCCGGTGAGCCACAACTACTGCAGCCCACGCGCCTAGAGCCCATGCTCTGCAACAAGAGAAGCCACCTCAATGAGAAGCCCGTGCACCGCAACGAAGAGTAACCCCGCTCGCTGCAACTAGAGAAAGCCCGCACACAGCAACAAAGACCCAATGCAGCCAAAAATTAATTAATTAATTAATTTTTTAAATCGCATCAAGAAAAAATAGAATACTTAGGAATAAACCTAACCAAGGAGGTGAAAGATTTATACGCTAAGAACTATAAAACACTGATAAAGGAAACTGAAGATGATACCAAAAAAATGCAAAGATATCCCATGCTCTTGGGATTGGAAGAATTAATATTGTTAAAATGGCCATACTACCCAAAGCAATCTACAGACTTAATGCAATCCCTATCAAACTACCCATGATATTTTCCACAGAACTACAACAAATAATCCTAAAATTTACATGGAACCACAAAAGACCCAGAATTGCCAAAGCAATCCTGAGGGAAAAGAACAAAGCTAGGAGGCATAACCCTCCCAGACTTCAGACAATACTACAAAGCTACAGTAATCAAAACAGCGTGACACAGGCACAAAAATACACACATGGATAAGTGGAACAGAACAGAGAGTCCAGAAATAAAACCACACACCTATTGACAATTAATCTTCAACAAAGGAAGCAAGAATATACAATGGAGAAAAGACAGTCTCTTCAGCAACTGGTGTTGGGAAAGCTGGAGAGCTGCATGTAAATTAGTGAAGTTAAAACACTCCCTCACACGATACAAAAAAATAAACTCGGGCCTCCCTGGTGGCGCAGTGGTTGAGAGTCCGCCTGCCGATGCAGGGGATACGGGTTCGTGCCCCGGTCTGGGAGGATCCCATATGCCGCGGAGCGGCTGGGCCCGTGAGCCATGGCCGCTGGGCCTGCGCGTCTGGAGCCTGTGCTCCGCAACGGGAGAGGCCACAACAGTGAGAGGCCTGCATACCGCAAAAAAAAAAAAAAAGAAAAAAAAAAAAAAAACTCAAAATGGCTTAAAGACTTAAATATAAGACATGATGCCATAAAACTCCTAGAGGAGAACATAGGCAAAACATTCTCTGACATAAATCATAGCAATGTTTTCTTAGGTCAGTTTCCCAAGGCAGTAGAAATAAAAGCAAAAATAAACAAATGGGACCTAATCAAACTTATCAGCTTTTGCACAGCAAAGGAAACCATAAACAATACAAAAAGACAACCTGAAGGAATGGGAAAAAATATTTGCAAACGATGTGACCAACAAACGCTTAATTTCCAAAATATACAAACAGCTCATACAACTCAATAACAAAAAAACAAACAACCCAATCAAAAAATGGGCAGAAGACCTAAATAGACATTTCTCCAAAGAAGACACACAGACGACCAATAGGAACATAAAAAGATGCTCAACATCACTAATTATTAGACAAATGCAAATCAAAACTACAATGAGGTATCACCTCATACCAGTCAGGATGACCATCATCAAAAAGTTTTACAAAAAATAAATGCTGGAGGGACCTCCCTGGTGGCACAGTGGTTAAAACTCCGCACTCCCAATGCAGGAGGCCCAGTTTCAACCCCTGGTCAGGGAACTAGATCCCACATGCATGCCACAACTAAGAGTTCACATGCCACAACTACGGAGCCCATGTGCTGCAACTAAGGAGCCCACCTGCTCCTTAGTTGTATGTAAATTGGTACAGTCACCTTGGAAAACAGCATGGCAGTTCCTTAAGAAACTAAAAATAGAATTACCATATGATTCTGCAATCCCACTCCTGGGCATATATCTAGAGAAAACTCTAATTCAAAAAGATATATGCACCTCAATATTCATGGCAGCACTATATACAACTGCCAAGAGATGGAAGCAACCTAAATGTCCATCAACAAATGAATGGATAAAGATGTGGTATACATATACAATGGAATATCACTCAGCCATAAAAAGTAATGAAATAATGCCAGTTGCAACAACATGGATGCACCCAGAGATTATCATACTAAGTGAAGTAAGACAGAGAAAGACAAACATCATGTCACTTTTATGTGGAATCTAAAAATATGATACAAATGAACTTATTTACAAAACAGAAACAAACCCACAGATGTAGAAAACAAACTTATAGTTACTAAAGGGGAAAGGCAAGGGGGAGGGATAAATTAGGAGTTTTGGATTAGTTGATACAAACTACTATATATAAAATAAGCAACAAGGTCGTACTGTATAGCACAGGGAATGTCATTCATTAACTTGTAATTAGCTATAATGAAAAAATCAGAAAAAGAATGAAAAAACAAATATATATATATATACACACACACATATATATATATACCTGAATCACTGCTCTGCTGTACACCAGAAAGTAACACGACACTGATACACAGATTGGCTGAATGGATTCAAAAACAAGACCCATATATATGCTGTCTACAAGAGACCCACTTCAGACCTAGAGACACATACAGACTGAAAGTAAGGGGATGGAAAAAGATATTCCATGCAAATGGAAACCAAAAGAAAGCTGGAGTAGCAATCCTCATATCAGACAAAATAGACTTTAAAATAAAGACTACTAGAAGAGACAAAGAAGGACACTACATAATGATCAAGGGATCGATCCAAGAAGAAGATATAACAATAGTAAATATTTATGCACCCAACATAAGAGCACCTCAATACATAAGGCAAATACTAACAGCCATAAAAGGAGAAATCGACAGTAACACAATCATAGTAGGGGACTTTAACACCCCACTTTCACCAATGGACAGATCATCCAAAATGAAAATAAATAAGGAAACACAAGCTTTAAATGATACATTAAACAAGATGGACTTAATTGATATTTATAGGACATTCCATCCAAAAACAACAGAATACACATTTTTCTCAAGTGCTCATGGTACATTCTCCAGGATAGATCATATCTTGGGTCACAAATCAAGCCTTGGTAAATTTAAGAAAATTGAAATTGTATCAAGTATCTTTTCCGACCACAATGCTATGAGACTAGATATCAATTACAGGAAAAGAGCTGTAAAAAATACAAACACATGGAGGCTAAACAATACACTACTCAATAACGAAGTGATCACTGAAGAAATCAAAGAGGAAGTTAAAAAATACCTAGAAACAAATGACAATGGAGACACGACGACCCAAAACCTATGGGATGCAGCAAAAGCAGTTCTAAGAGGGAAGTTTATAGCAATACAATCCCATCTTAAGAAACAGGAAACATCTCGAATAAACAACCTAACCTTGCACCTAAAGCAATTAGAGAAAGAAGAACAAAAACATCCCAAAGTTAGCAGAAGGAAAGAAATCATAAAAATCAGACCAGAAATAAATGAAAAAGAAAAGAAGGAAACGATAGCAAAGATCAATAAAACTAAAAGCTGGTTCTTTGAGAAGATAAACAAAATTGATAAACGATTAGCCAGACTCATCAAGAAAAAAAGGGAGAAGACTCAAATCAATAGAATTAGAAATGAAAAAGGAGAAGTAACAACGGACACTGCAGAAATACAAAAGATCATGAGAGATTACTACAAGCAACTCTATGCCAATAAAATGGACAACCTGGAAGAAATGGACAAATTCTTAGAAATGCACAACCTGCCAAGACTGAATCAGGAAGAAATAGAAAATATGAATAGACCAATCACAAGCACTGAAATTGAAACTGTGATTAAAAATCCTCCAACAAACAAAAGCCCAGGACCAGATGGCTTCACAGGCGAATTCTATCAAGCATTTAGAGAAGAGCTAACACCTATCCGTCTCAAACTCTTCCAAAATATAGCAGAGGGAGGAACACTCTCAAACTCATTCTACGAGACCACCATCACCCTGATACCAAAACCAGACAAGGATGTCACAAAGAGAAAACTACAGGCCAATATCACTGATGAACATAGATGCAAAAATCCTCAACAAAATACTAGCAAACAGAATCCAACAGCACATTGACAGGATCATACACCATGATCAAGTGGGGTTTATTCCAGGAACGCAAGGATTCTTCAATATATGCAAATCAATCAACGTGATACACCATATTAACAAATTGAAGGAGAAAAACCATATGATCATCTCAATAGATGCAGAGAAAGCTTTCGACAAAATTCAACACCCATTTATGGTAAAAACCCTGCAGAAAGTAGGCATAGAGGGAACTTTCCTCAACATAATAAAGGCCATATATGACAAACCCACAGCCAGCATCGTCCTCAATGGTGAAAAACTGAAACCATTTCCACTAAGATCAGGAACAAGACAAGGTTGCCCACTCTCACCACTCTTATTCAACATAGTTTTGGAAGTTTTAGCCACAGCAATCAGAGAAGAAAAGGAAATAAAAGGAATCCAAATCGGAAAAGAAGAAGTAAAGCTGTCACTGTTTGCAGATGACATGATACTATACATAGAGAATCCTAAAGATGCTACCAGAAAACTACTAGAGCTAATCAATGAATTTGGTAAAGTTGCAGGATACAAAATTAATGCACAGAAATCTCTGACATTCCTATATACTAATGATGAAAAATCTGAAAGTGAAATCAAGGAAACACTCCCATTTACCACTGCAACAAAAAGAATAAAATATCTAGGAATAAACCTACCTAAGGAGACAAAAGACCTGTATGCAGGAAATTATAAGACACTGATGAAAGAAATTAAAGATGATACAAATAGATGGAGAGATGTACCATGTTCTTGGACTGGAAGAATCAACATTGTGAAAATGACTCTACTACCCAAAGCAATCTACAGATTCAATGCAATACCTATCAAACTACCAATGGCATTTTTCACAGAACTAGAACAAAAAACTTCACAATTTGTATGGAAACACAAAAGACCCCGAATAGCCAAAGCACTCTTGAGAACGAAAAATGGAGCTGGAGGAATCAGGCTCCCTGACTTCAGACTATACTACAAAGCTACAGTAATCAAGACAGTATGGTACTGGCACAAAAACAGAAAGATAGATCAATGGAACAGGATAGAAAGCCCAGAGATAAACCCACGGACATATGGTCACCTTATCTTTGATAAAGGAGGCAGGAATGTACAGTGGAGAAAGGACAGTCTCTTCAATAAGTGGTGCTGGGAAAACTGGATAGGGACATGTAGAAGTATGAGATTAGATCACTCCCTAACACCATACACAAAAATAAGCTCAAAATGGATTAAAGACCTAAATGTAAGGCCAGACACTATCAAACTCTTAGAGGAAAACATAGGCAGAACACTCTATGACATAAATCACAGCAAGATCCTTTTTGACCCACCTCCTAGAGAAATGGAAATAAAGACAAAAATAAACACATGGGACCTAATGAAACTTAAAAGCTTTTGCACAGCAAAGGAAACCATAAACAAGACCAAAAGACAACCCTGAGAATGGGAGAAAATATTTGCAAATGAAGCAACTGACAAAGGATTAATCTCCAAAATTTATAAGCAGCTCATGCAGCTCAATAACAAAAAAACAAACAACCCAATCCAAAAATGGGCAGAAGACCTAAATAGACATTTCTCCACAGAAGATATACAGACTGCCAACAAACACACGAAAGGATGCTCAACATCTTTACTCATTAGAGAAATGCAAATCAAAACTACAATGAGATATCATCTCACACCAGTCAGAATGGCCATCATCAAAAAATCTAGAAACAATAAATGCTGGAGAGGGTGTGGAAAAAAGGGAACACTCTTGCACTGCTGGTGGGAATGTGAATTGGTACAGCCACTATGGAGAACGGTATGGAGGTTCCTTAAAAAACTACAAATAGAACTACCATATGACCCAGCAATCCCACTACTGGGCATATACCCTGAGAAAACCATAATTCAAAAAGAGTCATGTACCAAAATGTTCATAGCAGCCCTATTTACAATAGCCCGGAGATGGAAACAACCTAAGTGCCCATCATCGGATGAATGGGTAAAGAAGATGTGGCACATATATACAATGGAATATTACTCAGCCATAAAAAGAAATGAAATTGAGCTATTTGTAATGAGGTGGATGGACCTAGAGTCTGTCATACAGAGTGAAGTAAATCAGAAAGAGAAAGACAAATACTGTATGCTGACACATATATATGGAATTTAAGAAAAAAAAATGTCATGAAGAACATAGGGGTAAGACAGGAATAAAGACACAGACCTACTAGAGAATGGACTTGAGGATATGGGGAGGGGGAAGGGTAAGCTGTGACAAAGCGAAAGAGAGGCATGGACATATATACACTACCAAACGTAAGGTAGATAGCTAGTGGGAAGCAGCCGCATAGCACAGGGAGATCAGCTCGGTGCTTTGTGACCGCCTGGAGGGGTGGGATAGGGAGGGTGGGAGGGAGACGCAAAAGGGAGGGGATATGGGAACATACGTATATGTATAACTGATTAAATTTGTTATAAAGCAAAAAAGAAAAAAAAAGAAAAAAAAGAAAAGAAAAATCCCTAGAGAAACAACTAAATGAAGTGGAGATAGGCAACCTTCCAGAAAAAAATTCAGAATAATGACAGCGAAGATGATCCAGGACCTCGGAAAAAGAATGGAGGCAAAAATCGAGAAGATGCAAGAAATGTTTAACAAAGACCTACAAGAATTAAAGAACAAACAAACAGAGATGAACAATACAATAACTGAAATGAAAAATACAGCAGAAGGAATGAATAGCAGAAAAACTGAGACAGAAGAACGGAGAAGTGACCTGGAAGACAGAATGCTGGAATTCATTGCCACAGAACAGAATAAAGATAAAAGAATGAAAAGAAATGAAGACAGCCTAAGAGACCTCTGGAACAACATTAAATGCAACAACATTCGCATTATAGGGGTCCCAGAGGGAGAAGAGAGAGAGAAAGGACCGGAGAAAATATTTGAAAAGACTGTAGTCGAAAACTTCCCTAACATGGGAAAGGAAATAGCCACCCAAGTCCAGGAAGCGCAGAGGGTCTCAGGCAGGATAAACCCAAGGAGAAACATGCCAAGACACGTAGTAATCAAATTGACAAAAATTAAAGACAAAGAAAAATTACTGAAAGCAACAAGGGAAAAATGACAAATAACATAAAAGGGAACTCCCATAAGGTTAACAGCTGATTTCTCAGCAGAAGCTCTACAAGCCAGAAAGGAGTGGCACAATACATCTAAAGTGATGAAAGGGAAGAACCTACAACCAAGATTACTCTACCCAGCAAGGATCTCATTCAGATTTCACGGAGAAATCAAAAGCTTTACAGGGGAGTTCCCTGGTGGTACAGAGGTTAAGAATCCACCTGCCAATGCGGGGGACACGAATTTGAGCCCTGGTCCAGGAAGATCCCACATGCACAGAGCAACTAAGCCCATGTGCCACAACTAATGAGCCTGCGCTCTAGAGCCCGCGAGCCACAACTACGGAGCCTGCGTGCTGCAACTACTGAAGCCTGTGTGCCTAGAGCCCGTGCCCTGCAATAAGAGAAGCCACTGCAACGAGAAGCCCACACACCACAATGAAGAGTAGCCCCCACTCACCGCAACTAGAGAAAGTCCGTGGGCAGCAACGAAGACCAAACGCAGTCAAAAATAAATAAATAAATTTATTTTTTAAAAAAGCTTTACAGACAAGCAAAAGCTAAGAGAATTCAGCACCACCAAACCAGCTCTACAACAAATGCTAAAGGAACTTCTATGAGTAGGAAACACAAGAGAAGAAAAGGACCTACAAAAATAACCCGTAACAATTAAGAAAATGGTAATAGGAACATACATATTGATAATTACCTTAAACGTGAATGGATTAAATGCTCCAAACAAAAGATACAGGCTCGCTGAGTGGATACAAAAACAAGACCCATACATATATGCTGTCTACAAGAGACCCACCTCAGGCCTAGGGACACATACAGACTGAAAGCAAGGGGATGCAAAAAGATATTCCATGCAAATGGAAATCAAAAGAAAGCTGGGGTAGCAATACACATATCAGATAAAATAGACTTTAAAATAAAGGATGTTACAGGAGACAAGAAAGGACACCACATAACAATCAAGGAATCAATCCAAGAAAAAGATATAACAATTATAAACATATATGCACCCAACATAGTAGCACCTCAATACATAGGCAACTGCTAACAGCTATAAAAGAGGAAATCGACAGTAACACAATAGTAGTGGGGGACTTTAACACCTCACTTACATCAATGGACAGATCATTCAGACAGAAAATTAGTAAGAAAACACAAGCTTTCAATGACACAACAGACCAGATAGATTTAATTGATATAGGACATTCCATCCAAACAGAGCAGATTACACTTACTGCTCAACTGCACACGGAACACTCTCCAGGATAGATCACATCCTGGGTCACAAATCAAGACTCAGTAAATTTAAGAAAATTGAAATCATATCAACATCTTTTCTGACCACGATGCTATGAGATCAGAAATCAATTACAGGGGTAAAAAAATGAAAAAAACACAAACACATGGAAGCTAAACAATACGTTACTAAATAACCAAGACATCACTGAAGAAATCAAAAAACACCCAGAGACAAATTACAATGAAAACACGACAATCCAAAACATATGCAGCAAAAGCAGTTCTAAGAAGGAAGTTTACAGCAATACAAGCCTACCTCACAAACAAGAAAAATCTCAAACAATCTAACCTTACACCTAAAGGAACCAGAGAAAGAAGAACAAACAAAACCCGAAGTCAGCAGAAGGAAAGAAATCATAAAGATAAGAGCAGGAATAAGTGAAATAGAAACAAAGAAAACAAGAGCAAAGATCAATAAAACTAAAAGCTGGTTCTTTGAGAACATAAACAAAATTGATAAACTTTTAGCCAGACTCATTAAGAAAAACAGGGAGAGGACTCAAATCAATAAAATTAGAAATGAAAAAGAAGTTACAACAGACACCGCAGAAAAACAAAGCATCCTAAGAGACCGCTACAAGCAACTCTATGCCAATAAAATGGACAACCTGGAAGAAATGGACAAATTCTTAGAATGGTATAACCTTCCAAGACTGTACCAGGAAGAAATAGAAAATATGAACAGACCAACCACAAGGAATGAAATTGAAACTGTGATTAAAAATTTTCCAACAGGGCTTCCCTGGTGGCGCAGTGGTTGAGAGTCCGCCTGCTGATGCAGGGGACACAGGTTCGTGCCCCGGTCCGGGAAGATCCAACATACTGCAGAGCGGCTAGGCCCGTGACCTATGGCCACTGATCCTGTGCATCTGAAGCATGTGCTCCGCAACGGGAGAGGCCACACAGTGAGAGGCCCGCGTACCACAAAAAAAAAAAAAAAAAAAATCTTCGAACAAACGGAAGTCCAGGACCAGATGGCTTCACAGATGAATTCTATCAAACATTTAGAGAAGAGCTAACACCCTTCCGTCTCAAACTCTTCCAAAAAATTGCAGAAGAAGGAACACTCCTAAACTCATTCTATGAGGCCACCATCACCCTGACACCAAAACCAGACAAAGACACTACAAAAAAAGAAAATTACAGACTGATATCACTGATAAATATAGATGCAAAAGCCCTCAACAAAATACTAGCAAACAGAATCCAACAACACATTAAAAGGATCATACACCACGATCAAGTGGGATTTATCCCAGGGATGCAAGGATTCTTCAATACACACAAACCAATCAATGTGATACACCATATTAACAAACTGAAGAATAAAAACCATATGATCATCTCAATAGATGCAGAAAAAGCTTTTGACAAAATTCAACAACCATTTCCGATAAAAACTCTCCAGAAAGTGAGCACAGAGGGAACCTACCTCAACATAATAAGGGCCATATATGACAAACCCACAGCAAACATCATTCTCAATGGTGAAAAACTGAAAGCATTTCCTCTAAGATCAGCAACAAGACAAGGATGTCCACACTCATCACTATTATTCAACATAGTTTTGGAAGTCCTAGCCACAGCAATCAGAGTAGAAGAAATAAAAGGACAAAAAATGGAAAAGAAGTAAAACTCTCACTGTTTGCAAATGATGTGACACTATCCATAGAGAATCCTAAAGATGCAACCAGAAAACTACTAGAGCTAATCAATGCATTTGGTAAAGTTGCAGGATACAAAATTAATGCACAGAAATCTCTTGCATTCCTATACGCTAACAATGAAAGATCAGAAAGAGAAATTAAGGAAACAATCCCATTCACCACCGCAAAGAAAAGAATAAAATACCTAGGAATAAACCTACCTAAGGAGGTAAAAGACCTGTACTCAGAAAACTATAAGACACTGATGAAAGAAATCAAAGATGACACACACAGTTGGAAAGATATGCCATGTTATTGGATTGGAAGAATCAATATTGTGAAGGTGACTATACTACCCAAAAGCAATCTATAGATTCAATGCCATCCTTATCAAATTACCAATGGCATTTTTTACAGAACTAGAACAAAAAATCTTAAAATTTGTATGGAGACACAAAAGACCCTGAATAGCGAAAGCAGTCTTGAGGGGAAAAAATGGAGCTGGAGTAATCAGACTCCCTGACTTCAGACTATACTACAAAGCTACAATAATCAAGACAGTATGGTACTGGCACAAAAACAGAAATAGAGATCAATGGAACAGGAGAGAAAGCCCAGAGATAAACCCACGCACCTATGGTCAACTAATCTAGTACAAAGGAGGCAAGGATATACAATGGAGAAAAGACAGCCTCTTCAATAAGTGGTTCTGGGAAAACTGGACAGCTACACGTAAAAGAATGAAATTTGAACACTCCCTAACACCACACACAGAAATAAACTCAAAATGGAATAGAGACCTAAATGGAAGACCCAACACTATAAAACACTTAGACGAAAACATAGGAACAACAACACTGTTTGACATAAATCATAGCAAAATCTTTTTTGATCCACCTCCTAGAGTAATGGAAATGAAAACAAAAATAAACAAATGGGACCTAATGAAACTTAAAAGCTTTTGCAAAGCAAGGAAACTACAAACAAGTCGAAAAGACAACCCTCAGAATGGGAGAAAATATTTGCAAACGAATCAACAGGCAAAGGATTAGTCTCCAAAATATATAAACAGCTCATGCAGCTCAATATTAAAAAAACAAACAACCCAACCAGAAAATAGGCAGAAATCCTAAACAGACATTTCTCCAAAGAAGACGTACAGATGGCCACGAGGCACATGAAAAGCTGATCAACATCACTAATCATTAGAGAAATGCGAATCAAAATTACAATGAGGTATCACCTCACCCGGTTAGAATGGGCATCATCAGAAAATCTACAAACAACAAATGCTGGAGACGGTGTGGAGAAAGGAAACCCTTTTTTCACTGTTGGTGGGAATGTAAATTGATACAGTCAGTATGGAGAACAGTATGGAGCTTCCTTAAAAAACTAAAAATAGAATTTCCATATGACCCAGCAATCCCACTACTGGGCATATACCCAGAGAAAACCATAATTCAAAAAGACACATGCACGCCAATGTTCACTGCAGCAGTGTTTACAATAGTCAGGTCATGGAAGCAACCTAAATGCCCACTGACAGATGAATGGACAAAGAAGATGTGGTACATATATGTAATGGAATATTACTCAGTCATAAAAAGGAATGAAATTGGGTCATTTGTAGAGACGTGGATGGATCTAGAGACTGTCATACACAGTGAAGTAAGTCAGAAAGAGAAAAACAAATATCGTATATTAACGCATATATGTGGAATCTAGAAAAAGGGTACAGATGAACTGGTCTGCAGGGCAGAAATAGAGACACAGATGTAGAGAACAAATGTACGTACACCAAGCGGGTGAAAGTGGTGGGGGATGGGCGGGGGTGAGATGAATTGAGAGATTGGGATTGAGCCATATACACTAACATGTATAAAACAGATAAGTAACAAGAACCCTCTGTACAAAAATAAATTAAAAAAATAAAAGTTAAATGATAAAAAAAAAAGGAGAGAGGGCTTCCCTGGTGGCGCAGTGGTTGAGAGTCCACCTTCTGATGCAGGGGACACGGGTTCGTGCCCTGGTCTGGGAAGATCCCACATGCCACGGAGCGGCCAGGCCCGTGAGCCATGGCCACTGAGCCTGTGCGACCGGAGACTGTGCTCCACAACGGGAGAGGCCACAACAGTGAGAGGCCCGCGTACCGCAAAAAAAAAAAAAAAAAAGGAGAGAGAGGAATCCAAAAAAAAAAAAAAAGAACCATCTCTGCGTGGTCTTTCCCATTTACAGAAGTCTTTGACATCTGTTCACAGTCTTCCTTCTCACCTGAGTCCTACCATAATCAAGGTGATGGCAACAAGAGGATACCCAAGCCAGTGCTTGATCCTCAACTCCAGTAACCTCCCTCTTCACTCTATAAAGCCATCCACTTACACAGGCACAACCTGTTCCGTGTCTGAAACCATCAAATTCAAGGCATTCCATTCAGACCACTGCCCCCAGAAATCCTGAATAATCAGATAGATTTGTCCATCAGAACCTTTCCTCCTTTGAACCTGTTTTCTTCCTGCCAATATCGTTCACAGTTCACTCATACTTACTCTGGTTTACTCTCCCTGCTTCTAGGAATTTCCTATCTCCCCCTTCATTTTGGTAAACTATTTAAAAACTACACCCAACTTACTTCAGTGACTTAAAAAAAGAATCAAAACAGATTATTATTCTATTATATAGAGGAGAATCATACTTTACCTCATCCTCTCAAGGAGAGAATCATAAAACTGCTCAAGTACTGCCGTTTTCATTTTAACTCATGGATGGTCCAACCCTCATCTCCTGCTTTTCCTCAAAGTTATTTCATTATTCCAGCAGACCGAAATTCAATCAGGTAAACTACCTTATCCTCATACCTCCTCTCATAATCTATTCCCTCAATTCTTTTTAAATCTTTCCCACATCTGTATTTCCCAGCACTTAACATCAAATACACATGGTAAACATTCAATAAACACTGGAATGCTTGACTGCTTTCATCACTTATGCTTTGTATATATATATATATATATATATATATATATATATTTTTTTTTTTTTTTTTTTTTTTTTTTTTTTTTTTGCTGTACGCGGGCCTCTCACTGCTGTGGCCTCTCCCGTTGCGGAGCACAGGCTCCGGACACACAGGCTCCGCGGCCATGGCTCGCGGGCCCAGCCGCTCCGCGGCATGTGGGATCTTCCGGGATCGGGGCACGAACCCGTGTCCCCTGCATCGGCAGGCGGACTCTCAACCACTGCGCCACCAGGGAAGCCCTGCTTTGTATATATTAACTCACCTAATTCTTTCTAAATTTTTTCACTCACAGCAAGTTATTAGGTACTTTCTTCCCCCAAAAACTGTCTCGGGGGCTTCCCTGGTGGCGCAGTGGTTGAGAGTCCGCCTGCCGATGCAGGGGACACGGGTTCGTGCCCTGGTCCGGGAAGATCCCACATGCCGCGGAGTGGCTGGGCCCGCGAGCCATGGCCGCGGAGCCTGTGCGTCCGGAGCCTGTGCTCCACAGCGGGAGAGGCCACAGCAGTGATAGGCCCGCGTACCGCAAAAAAAAAAAAAAAAAAAAAAAACTGTCTCGGGCTTCCCTGGTGGCGCAGGGGTTGAGAGTCTGCCTGCCGATGCAGGGGATGCGGGTTCGTGCCGCAGTCTGGGAAGATCCCACATGCTGCAGAGCGGCTGGGAACGTGAGCCATGGCCGCTGAGCTTGCGCGTCCGGAGCCTGTGCTCTGCAACGGGAGAGGCCACAACAGTGAGAGGCCCACATACCGAAAAAAAAAAAAATTGTCTCATTCTATTTTGAGTATGTAATGGACAATTTTCCAAATTTTAAAAATAAATTTTTCTCTTTCCAATTCCTCTAAATACCATCAATATTTGACCTTCCCCTTAAATATGTTCTCTTTTACTGGATGTTAAAATAACATCAAAGCCAAAAATTAGAACTACTTATTCTGAGTGAAGCCAATAGCACTTAAACCTTTGAAGGAATTCTAAATGGAGCAAGAAAGCCATCAATATTTTATCTGCTAACATTTACACTGCAACCTACTTAAAACAGTAAGTTATATGGCTATTTCCATTTCTGGAAGGTATCGGCTTATCTAAGAAATCCAGATTTCCTCTCTGCCCTCCTAGAAAAAAACATACTGTCAAGTGTCACTGAATATGTTTCTTATGTTTTACACCATTAAAATCTAATAATGGAACTAACGGTGAAAGGAAAAAAACAAAGAAGAAGGATCTAACTTAGGTTCAATTTTTAGAACTTCTTAAAGCAAAATATCAATAAAATGGGAAAATAAAACAGAAGGGAATATTTTATTTTCTAAATGAAATTAAAGAAAAACACAGAGTTCTGGGATTCCCCAGCGGTCCAGTGGTTAGGACTCGGCACTTCCATTGCCGTGGCCTGGGTTCAACCGCTGGTCAGGGAGCTGAGATTCCTTATGGTTTTTTGGCACAGCCAAAACAAAAATACAGTTACAGACAGGTCATTCTACAACAAAATGTGTCATAATTTTAAGGAGAGGTGTGGGACATAGTAGAAAAGGCTTCAACTACCTAGACCTCAGTTTGAACCCGAAATCTGATATCACTACTAGTAGTGGGGAGACCTCTCTGAAGAAGAAATGGGTTATTAGAAGTAATGAGAGGATGCAGCAACTAGAATAATCCCCCATGCTCCAACGCCATCTTATATTCGCCATACTAAGCTAACAGCAGAGCACCTCAAGTATCAGCCGTTATATAAAGCTTCTCTAATGTATATATTTACTATTAGACTAAGTACCAAAATAACTCATTGTGATCACCTACACAGACTGCTGTCTTAAAGTCCCTCTGCTCTATTCAGCTATAGGAAGCTGTTTCTTGATGTGTAGTCTGAACAGATCAACTACCTTTTTTCCAGCTGAGATTTGTTTATACCTTTTTGAAAGGAGTATTTCTTTGTTAGGCACACTTCAAGTGCAAGTTCAAACTGGGCATCTCAGAGAAGACTGGATCATGTCGAATGCCATGCACCCAAGTCATCCAGTTTTATTAAAGATGTTGCCAAGTCCTTAAGAGAATTTCTAGAAGGATGGTGCACGGCATGGAAAATTACTAGACACCTTTACAACCTAAAATTTAACTTTAATATAGATCTTAACAGTTAAATTTACAATAAACTGACTGAAAAATTTCTCAGCCATGCCGAAAATCATGACTTATTAATACATTTTAGCTGATTAGTGGAAAAACCAATTAACCAAGTTCTTCAATTATCAAAAATTGATACTTAAAACACTTCCTTTTAGAGGTCCCAATTCATTTTAATTTTTGATAGCACTTACATATAAGGGGGCAAACAAATCAAAGAAAATAGTGTAGAAAACTTCAGTTTTTTACATGGAATTTAAAAGAAACTTTGTTCTAATGTTTAGATATGCCACTACTGAATAGTTTTATTTGTAATATCAAAACTCGCTTATACTCTATCTAGGGAAATAATTGTAAATATGAGAAGACACATCTTGCTATAAATACAAGCTCCATGAGAGCAGAGATTTTTTTTCTATTTCTCTTTATTCATTATCATATCCTCAGTGCCTAGAACAGTGACACTAGATATTTACTGAATTTTTTAAAAGATCCATACAGTGTTACTCACAATAGTAAAAAATTGAAAACACGTATGAAAACACGTATGCATTCATTGTAATGATGAAGACTATATAATTGCACAGAAGTACTTACATTTTTTAAAATAACTTTTTTGGGCTTCCCTGGTGGTGCAGTGGTTAAGAATCCTCCTGCCAATGCACGGGACACGGGTTCGAGCCCTGGTCCAGGAAGATCCCACATGCCACGTAGCAACTAAGCCCGTGCGCCACAACTACTGAGCCTGTGCTCTAGAGCCTGCGAGCCACAACTACTGAGCCCACGCGCCTACAGCCGTGCTCTGCAACAAGAGAAGCCACCACAATGAGAAGCCCAAGGACGGCAACGAAGAGCAGCCCCCTCTCGCCACAACTAGAGAAAGTCTGCGCACAGCAACGAAGACCCAATGCAGCCAAAAATAAAAAAATAAATCTTTTTTTTTAATTAAAAATAAATAAATTATAAAATAAAAGTTTTGGTTTTTTTTTTTTTTTTTTGGTCCATACCGTACAGCTTGCAGGATCTTAGTTCCCCGACCAGGGGCTGAACCCGGGCCATGGCAGTGAAAGTGCCGAGTCCTAACCACTGGACTGCCAGGGAATTCCCAAAATAACATTTTTTAAAGTATTAACTTAGACATTAAGAAAACTGGGTTCCAATATCAACTCGTCACTAATTTCACTTGTGCTCTGGGATAAATGACAACCTATATGGGTTCCAGTACCTTCATGTGAACTACTTCCCCTACTTCTTGGCCTCTGCTGGTCCATTCTCAAGTAGAAATTACAGGAAGAAGAACACACCTGAGTTACCTCAGAAAGCAAAGACTGACCACATGGCAGCGAAAAGGGATAAGCAACCTGTACCAAATCAAATGCAATCTGCCCTACCCAACCAGACTGAGAGTTTCTTAGTGATATGCTCTTCAAGCCACATTGACTCAGGATCATCCATTTTCACTCTAGGGTCCCAAAGGCATACTTGAACCAACCACTCTACACTAAACAGAGCCAGTAACTTAGGTCATCTGATCCAAGAGAACAATGCCATCCAGGGTACACCAAAATATCAAGCCCTACTGTCAAAGGAACCAGAAAATAAAGTACAGGTGGAAAGGGAGCAATTTCACCTGCTGGAAATAGAGAACAGAGTTCTCTGTGCCAGCCAACAACTCTCGTAGAAAGGAATAGGCTGCTCACCAATCTGTTGGAAGAAAAGCAGCTGTTCTCCAAATCCTTGGAATAAAAACGATTATAATCTTACTAGATTCATTACACATCACCTGGGACCAATCCATAAGGACACTTTCTATTTTACAGACTCTTTCTGATGAAACTCTCAAAGACCCTGTGCAAAAGCATCATTTGCCCTTCAGCACCTACCTCCATCCCACTTCCCTCAGCCCACAGCCAAACACTATTAGCAGCCACTACGGCACTACCAGCGGAAGCACAGCGCTGTGGTGAGGAGCACAGACCCTGGAGCCAGACAGCCTGGATTCAACACGTGGCCCTGCCCCTTCCCAGCTGGGTGACTTTGGGCAAGTTACTGAAACTTTCTGTACCTCCACTTAGGGACAATCAAATAACATACGGGATTATTATAAAGGTTACACTCACATAGAACAGTGCCTGGATAAGTACTACGTGTAAAATTATAATTTTTTAATGTAAGTAAATGATTTGTGCTGAGGTCCACTCCTTATAAGGAAAACGGACGACACTTAGGAATTCTCATTCCCTGTGGTCTAATTACCAAACCATGCAAACTATTAATACAAAAGAGAAGTCTCAAGGGAGAAAGTACGTTGGTGCCCCATGGTTTTACTGGCAAGCCATAGGCCAGGAATTTCTAAACTGCAGGTTCATGGAGGGATTCAGGCAACCCATTAATCCCCTGAAACTGCACAAAATTTTGAGACACTAAGATACTTCTATACTGTTATTTCTCCTATCTTAAAAAAAAAATTTCTTCTCTTCACTAAATTTCTACTACCTGCAACTATTCTCCCAAAAGGTGTTATATTCTCTCAAATGCTCCTTTCATTCTCTCTTAAACCCACTCCAATCAGGCTCTTGACTCCACCGAAACCAGTCTTGTGAAGATCACTTCTGACCTCCACACTGCGAAATCCAAGAATCAATTCTCAGTCCTAACCTGACCTGGTTTAGCAGGGTTTTTCCCCAGTTCATCTCCCCCCTCTTGCTGGATATACTTTTCTTGCTCGGCTTCCAGGGTGCCACCTACTATCAGCTACAGTCTCTTCTTGGTTTTCCATTTTTTGCTGATCTCTTCTCAGCGGTTTTTGTTGCCGACTGTTCTCACCTCAGTCTTCTCATCATTTTCCTTCCTGACAACACCATCCTTCTAGTTGCTCAGTCCCAAAACCTTGCAATCATTCTTACTCTTCTCTTTCACCATGACCCTACATCAAAATTCATCAGAAAATATTGTTGCTCTACCTTCAAAAAATATCCGGAAGCCAAACACTTCTTTCTCACTCCCTCACTGCTACCACCCTGGTCTAAGCCACCATCATTTCTCACATTGATTATTATTACAATAGCCTCCTACCTGTCTCCTTATTTCCCCAGTCTGTTGTTAATACAGCAGTCAGAGTGATCCTTTAAAAATACAAATCATTACGTCACTCTCTGCTCAAAACCTTCCAAGGCCTTCTCATTTCAATTTATGTCAAGGTCCTTAATAGGACCCCAGGGGCACCAGAGATCTACTTGCCCCTACTCCCTTACCAGTACATACTATACTTTATCTTAGGAGTCAATACAGATGAATGGTGGTGCCCCAAAAGTTAAGTCCAAGTCCTAAATCCCCAGTTCCTGTAAATTTGGCCTGATTTGGAAAAATAGTCTTTGCAGATGTAATCAAGTTAAGGATGTCAAGATGAGATCATCCTGGATTTATGATGGGTCCCAAAAGTGATGACAGGCAGAGGGAAATGAGACAGAGGAGAAGTGAAGACAGAAGTAGAGATTGGAGTGATGAGTCTATAAGCCAAGGGATGCTGGCAGCCACCAGAAATAAGGAAAGAAGCATGGAATGAATACTACCTCAGAGCCTCCAGAAGGAACCAACTCTGCCAACAACTTGATTTCAGACTTCTGGCCCCCAGAACTATGAGAGAATACATTTCAGTTGTATTAAGTCACCCAGTCTGTGGTACTTTGCTACAGCAGCCCCGGAAACTAACACACCACCCTTCCCCTCTATTGTCCCGCTCCAACTGTGCTGTCTTCCTTGCTCCCACCTCTGTGCTGGCTTTTCCTCTCTTCCTGGAATGCTCAAACCCCAGAACTCCAAATGGCTAGCTTGAGCACCACCTTTAACCTTTTGCTCAAATACCACCCTCTCTATCAGGCCTATCCTGATTCCCCTATTTAAATGCCTGGTGGCACAACGGTTAAGAATCCCCCTGCCAATGCAGGGGACACGGGTTCGAGCCCTGGTCCAGAAGGATCCCACACGCCACAGAGCAATTAAGCCCATGACACACAACTACCGAAGCTCGCGCGCCTAGAGCCTGTGCTCCGCAACAAGAGAAGCCACTGCAATGAGAAGCGTGTGCACCGCAGCAGAGAGTAGCCTCTGCTCACCACAACTAGAGAAAGCCCGTGGCAGCAACGAAGACCCAACGCAGCCAATATATATATATATATATATTCCCCCCCGCCCCAGTACGCGGGCCTCTCACCGTTGTGGCCTCTCCCGTTGCGGAGCACAGGCTCCGGACGCGCAGGCTCAGCGGCCATGGCTCACGGGCCTAGCTGCTCTGCAGCCTGTGGTATCTTCCCGGACCGGGGCATGAACCCGTGTCCCCTGCATCGGCAGGCGGACTCTCAACTGCTGCGCCACCAGGGAAGCCCAATAAATGTATTTTTTAAAAAAGACCCCAACCGTTAAAAAAAAGCAAACAAAATCCATTAAACACTCAACACCATGCCTTAACATCGTACATCTTGCAAACAGCAGATATCATGAGTTTAAATTCCCCACTCCAAAAACCAAATTTTGTTTAAAAAAAAAACAAAAACACAATCCACTTCAATTTAGTGGCTTGAGAAGTAACTTCCCTCACTTTCCACAGGACCTTCTACACTAAAGGGTGTCCCTGGCCTAAGCTACTGTCCCTCTACAGCTGAAGTGATAAAGAGGAGTGGCCATCAGTGTGAAGCACTCACATAAGTAAGTCAATGCAGTTTCACAAACCTCAAGAGCATGTCAGATACTTTTCTCTACCTAGCTGAAATCCTGTGCAGAACAGAGGAGTAGAAACAAAGCAAACCATAACTGTCTAGTATCTGTCTTTACGACAGAGTCAACAAATGTTTCCTCAAAATACAACATCACTGTAGATAAGGCCTTGGAAACTGCTGGAGAGTGAACGTCATTTACATCTACAGCTTAGCATGAACCATAAAGTGTAACAGGGAGCAGCCAAGCACAGCACAACCTGTTAGCAGACTCCGATAACAGCAGAAAGGCACCCACTGCACTCCTTATTATTGCTGCAGCATATTTCACACTTAATCCTAAATGGGTCTACTTGAACACAACCCTACTAATAAGCACCAGAATTCAGTATATAATTTACCCAAGTATATACTCTTCAGACATATTTTTTATATTACATAAAGGACCATTACAGAAGAAAATCTGCACATCTGCTGTTATGGAATTTTTCTTGTTCCATCAGCAAACGGATTAACAATACAATCAAGTCCCAGCCCTCACCTTGACTGCTTTTTTTCCCCACTTCACCAGTTTAGCGATTTCAAGGCTACAAAATCTACCAAATACCCTGAAGAAAAAGGCATTTTGAACACTACTAACTCATATTCAACAAGAGGTGGTTTGCCTTAACTAGTGACAATACTTCCATCTCTCAGGACACAGCATCTCACCAGACCCCACACCTGACCACTCTCATCACCCGCGGCCCCAACCCTATCCAAGCCCCCCACCGCCTCTCCTGCATGCCGCCAACAGCCTCCTCCCCAGTCTCCCCGCTTCCACTCTGAAGGGCAACAGTCGTTTTACACAACAGCCAGAGGTATCTTTTTAAAAGAGAAATCAGATCTTGTCACACCCCTGATCAAAACCTTCCGCTGGCGTCCCATTACACTTAGAGTAAAAGCCAGAGAGGCCTTACCGTGCTCTCCGGGGACCTGTGAGACACACACCCCCTCCCACCACACCTCCTCCCACACCAACTAAGCTCTCCAGAGCCAGTCCACTGTTCTTTAACCACACCAGCAGGCGCCCACCTCAGGACTTCTGCACCTGGTGTTCTCTCTGCCTGGAATGCTCTATCGCCAATTCTCTGGACAGTTCCTTAACCTGTTCAAGGCCTGCTTAAATGTCACCTCTATAGAGAAGCTCTCCCTGCATACCCTACTTCACAGCATCCTCCATACACCCCATCAGTCTCTCTCCCCTGTCTAAGCAACACAGTTGCTTCATTTTACAATTTGTTTAATTTCAGTAAGAATAAAGGTATATTTTCCTTGTTCAAAATGAAATCTGGGACTTCCCTCGTGGTGCAGTGTTTAGGAATCCTCCTGCGGGACACAGGTTTGAGCCCTGAACCGGGAAGATCCCACATGCTGTGGAGCAACTAAGCCCGTGCACCACAACTACTGAGCCTGCTCTCTAGAGCCCGCGAGCCACAACTACTGAGCCCGCCGGCCACAACTACTGAGCTCACGCGCCTAGAGCCCGTGCTCTCAACAAGAGAAGCCACCGCAATGAGAAGCCCATGCACCACAACGAAGAGTAGCCCCGGCTTGCCGCAACTAGAGAAAGCCCGCAGCAACGGAGACCCAATGCAGCAAAAAACAAATAAATAATTACTTTTAAAAAATGAAATCTGAGCAAAAAAAATGCAATTTTTATAGGCTACTCCCTATGAAGTTAGACACAATATAGAAATAAATACACACACGTCTTTTTAAAAATAATTCTGTGCTTTGTGTATGGTTTTTCTTTATTTTATATTTAGAAGCACTGAAAAGAAGTGCTGTACGTACAAGAAAGTTTATGTTAGTAGTACTAGATATAGTAGAAAAAAGAACAATGTAAATAACCTAAATGCCCAATACATATATATAAATATGAAGAAATACGTATATTAAAAAACATAAGACAACCATAAAAAATAATAATAATGAGAAAAGTGTTTAGGAGACTTTTTTTTTCTTAATTAATGACAACGAAAACTAAGTCCAACCTTTATACTGCTCAAACATTTGCTAAGCACTTGTCTTGTGCCCGGCCCGCCCTGACAGACTGGGACTGGGCCGGAGCTCTGGGCTCCCAGGTGGCAGGGGCTGAGCAGGCACTTACAGCGCAGCGTGACCCAGGATGTCCCAGGCAGGACAGGTGCCGCAGGAGAGCGAAGCTGGACACAGCCCTGACTGAGGAAAGGCTGTCAGATGAAATGATGCCTAAACTGAGACCTGAAGAAGAAACAGGGGGGAGCATAAAAAAAAGGGGGGCGAGGAGGGCGGATGAAAGAGGTATGAAGCAGAGTGGGTGTGTGGGGTGAGAGGCAAAAGAACAGATGAACCGGAATCATACATAATCTATGATTTATGCCTTTTTTTTTTTTTTTTTTTAGAAAACTATAATAACTACTGTGTTTGGTGGCAGGATCTCTCGTAAAAATTGTTATGACATGATACTAAATAAAAGCCAACGGTGATTCTTCACCAACCACTTAGACTGCTAAGAGCCTATTCTGTCCTGTGGCCATTCCTCTCTCCTCCAGTCTATCGTGCCATCGGACCAAATACAAGCAGGGACAGGAAGCAGTTCTAGCACAGCACACCAGCACATCCACGTCTTTCCCAGGACTGGCCAGTGTACCTCCTATCGCCACATTACAAATCTGGGGCCAAAAGTACTCAGGCGTCCAGAGTCGCTGGCCACCTGGCTACTTTACTGCCTCACCACCACCACCCCGCTTCCTGTCAGGTGTCCACAGGAACTCTGTGCTGAGCATTCCAAGCCTCGCTCATGTGGTCCACCTAACTTACCCCACCCCATTCCTCCCCGCAGATCTGTGACTCCAACCAGGCTCTCTTTACTTCACACTGTACACACCACCCTCATTCCTGCCTCGGGCTGACCCTGCTAGGACTGCCCTAACCTGCTCTCCCAGTTCCTGGTCAAATAGCACCCATTCTTCAAGGCCCCCTCTTAGCTTCTCAATGGATCCTTGGTTAACTTCTTTAACCCACAATAACCTCTAGTTAGCCTGAATGTGAACTTATTTGTTATGCTATACAATAAGTAGTTCCACTTTTGTTCTAGAAAACTCAAAATGTTGCATTTTTGCAAGGCTTGCCTCCTAAACTGTAAGGCCAAAGTTTATATCCTTTAATACTTTCATCAGTATTAAACTTGGAAACACACATCCAATACCTGCTGGCTGGCTGACAGAGCCTGTGTGGAAGGTTCAGCCGGGCAGAATTCAGTGCCAGCTTCTTCTCTGCAACTACAGGTTTAAACAACACAATTAGGATTGAATTTACAAGCCCCTCTAGCACAGGAAACAGATTTACTTCTTTATTAATTCATTCATTCATTCACTCACTCATTCATCCCTAATGCAGGCAAACATCACCATAGTGCAAGTCTCCCCAGCACCTTCCGCATTATCTAGCAAATAAGAAATAATAATACAAATAAATAATAAATCTATTTGGTGAATGAATAGATTTAATGCCAGTAAGAAATATGGAAGTAACAGGTATGACTAACAGCTTGGAGTTTAATAAAGCCCCAAGATGATCCTTGTGTCATTTTGTTAATGCAATATACTTATTTTTAAACAATGCTTCATATCCTCCATACAGAGATATCTTAATTTTTCTAAAAACTAAGTGAGTCATTTTGCAGGAAGAAAAAAGGGTCAGGCTTTACCTCTTATTTAGGGAGGAAGGAGAGAATGAATTGAAAAACTAAGTATTGTGTCCCCCACCACGCCAAGAGGAAAACATGCAATCAGATCAGCACCTAATTTACTCATAGCATGTGTCCACAAAAAAAGTATGCAAGCTCCCAAGGCAGAGGAGAAGATCAAGGGGCAATGCTAAGTCCTTCTGCTACAGGACTCCTCTTTCTTTATGTGAAAAGCGTTTTTTCCCCAAAGAAGGGGCTCAGGAAGAATGAACAAAATTATTTTCCCATCAGCTCTGAGAGAATGTTCTTAAAAGTAAACGAAACATATAGAAAGGTATTTGGTGTTAAGTATAATACGGGTTGGCATGCCCAACCTCTCCCAAGAAGAGATGGACTTTCTACTCCCTGGAAACTGTCAGTGACAAGGAAGACCTCATCCCAGTTACACCAGGCCACACATCCACAATAAACGTAGCTGCCTGAAGGGGGGCTGAAGGACCAATTTGTTGACAAACAAGACGTCTTGTGTTGTAACTCCGTTAAGTGCTACATAAATGTCCAGGGTGTATGTACGCTTCTCACTCTGGGCTGTTGGAGCATGATATTTCTTCTACTACAGTTCCTTTCAGACTGTATTTTAGTGATTTGTATTCCTGTCTGCTCCCTCCTTTTGCTCATGAACTCTGTTGAGAGCAGGGACACGCCTTACTCATCTTTGAGCTCCCAGCGCCTAGTACAGTGCCCTGCAAGAGACACTAAAAATTACTGTCGACAAGCCCAATGTATCACTCAGATGCTCCCTTACCAAACGCCAACTGCCCAGAGAAAAGGAGACTTAGCTGAGAGCAGCCTCCTAGAAGGTACAGCCTTAAATTACAGATCATTTCTATAATAATCATTACATTTCACTTACTAATCACCTTATCTATCCTTTCAGAAAAACAAGAGTGAGCTTCCCTTCTCATGATTAGTAAGGTACGTGGAAAGTGTGATCATTCTGAAATCTCTTTTTTTCAAATTAAACACATCCATGGGAATCACAGGGGAAGAAAAGGGAACACACTGTATTTAAGGAAAAGACATCAGTTACAAACCAATAATTCTCTAAAAATCAAGCAAAACAAAGTATGAAAGGAAAAAACCTTTGTCAGAAACCATTTAAGGATAAGTAAAGTACATCATCACTATAAACTTAGAACAATTCTCTCCCAGAACTGATCACCAACAGAAAAGGTGAAGCTTCACAGAAAAAGATAAATCAGAAGGGCGCCTTCTTCACGTAATGAAATTCAGGTATTATCTTTTCATAACCCATTAAGTTTATAATTGGAAAAGTACCAAGTTGTACAACTTTTTCGACACATCTAAAAACAAATGTCAGGTCAGTAATTCACAGAAACCAGCAAAAACCAGGTAGTCACAACAGGTTTACCTCATCTCTGAAATATACTTTTAACTATGTGTTTGGCTAATTTCATAGCCATCTGTGATTCTTATGGACCTTTCTCTTATAATATCCACTAAAACAGAGAAGTTCAAATACTGACCTCTAATTCGACGTAATACAAACAACAGGTCCAGAATTACATCAAATAGCCACAGTTCCTTTTTCAGTAACACCATGAGCAGGAGGCTAAAGCCCCCCACAGAGCATCTCTGTAAGTGGTCCTGCAGTGACTGTGCCACAGCGCACATACAGTTACCCCTACACAATTACCTCCTAAAAGAAGACAGACGATTGTCACTGTGTCTAAAGTGAAACCGAAGTTCTCTCAACAGGTGTAGCAGATGAGCTCAAAATAGGTCCACCTCCTCCCTTCTTGGTGCTTTAGCAACATTCAATTCTCTTTTTTTTTTTCTCTCTCTTTTTTTTTTTCTTTTTTTTTTCTTTTTTTTTTCTTTTTTTTTTTCTCTCTTTTTTTAATTAATTGATTGATTGATTTTTGGCGGCGCTGGGTCTTCGTTGCTTGCTGCATGCGGGCTTTCCCTAGTTGCAGCGAGCGGGGGCTACTCTTTGTTGTGGTGCATGGGCTTCTCACTGCGGTGGCTTCTCTTGTTGCGGAGCACGGGCTCTAGGCGTGTGAGCTTCACTAGTTGTGGCATGTGGGCTTCCGTAGTTGTGGCTCGCAGGCTCAGAAGTTGTGGCACATGGGCTTAGTTTCTCCGCGGCATGTGGGATCTTCCCAGACGAGGGCTCGAACCCGTGTCCCCTGCATTGGCAGGCAGATTCTTAACCACTGTGCCACCAGGGAAGTCCAACATTCAATTCTCTTAACACTTTCCCCAGAGGTTGGATTCTTTTTCGTGATGTCTTACACCTAGTATTTTCTCTCAATTTTAAGAAGGTTTAAAGATGCTGTGAAGGGGCACGGGAGGGGTACCTCAGAGAAGCAGGGGTCCATTTTTATATTGGGAGCTAAAAGTGAATCATTTCTAAGCAATGCGCAGAGGGGGCTGAGGCCCACCCTGATGACAACAGTATCAAAGGCGTAAATTTCCGAGGGTCATGAATCCCTACAGCAAGCATACCTGCAGCGTGTGGTACTCCGCAAGCACTGTGCAACCTTAACATTTCCATCCTCTGCGGTCCTTCAATAGCCTCAAAGGATGCCTTGGATATCAAAGCCAGCCCCACATCCGCAAGACTGGCAATCAGCATTCTAGAAAACTGCAAGAAGGCAGGCAAGATCCAAGCAAAATGGATTTGGGGAATGCAAGGAATTTGACGGCACCTGTATTCTTCTCCAGGAGTGATAAAAATATGACTAGTTCCCACAGAATTTGATTTGTAAGGGGAGAACTTACCCCAAATATCCAAACCAAATGAGAAAACAAATTATCTGAACACCTCATGGGAAAAGTAAGCACTTAACCAGACAACTCTCCCCTGCCTCAGGACCATTTTTCAAAAGGGGGTGGGGGGGGCGGGGAGACCCATACTAACTGTTTCAATTACAAATTAATCTTTGACTCCCAGAAAGTAAAAAAGCTTCAAAGCTTCCTTCCTGAGCGGTTAGACTGGAATAACCAACTTAAACAGCCTCTTCAATCCTTTCAGGGGCCACATGCTAGCATTTAGCTCTCTCTAGATCTCAACATTACAAGTTCACAGGCCTGTGACTGAGGTGGCAGGAAACACTGCTACCTGCTCCTGTCCCCTAAGTCAGACAACCTATTGATGCCAGCCTCATTGTATCTTTCCACCAAAAAATATATTTACAGATCTCTGAGATTTTTAAATTGCTGCGTTTATTACAAAAGAAGAAAAAGGCAATGCATTATCACTCTCATAAAATGCTTTTTTTTTTTTTTTTTTTTTTTTTTTTGTGGTACGTGGGCCTCTCACTGCTGTGGCCTCTCCCGTTGCGGAGCACAGGCTCTGGACACGCAGGCTCAGTGGCCATGGCTCACGGGCCCAGCCGCTCCGGGGCACAAACCCGTGTCCCCTGCATCGGCAGGTGGACTCTCAACCACTGCGCCACCAGGGAAGCCCATAAAATGCATTTTTGATGTCATTTGTCATAAAATGAAAACAAAAATTTTATTTTAGGAAAAGACATCTAAGTTCTCTACTACAGCCGAACACTAACTGAGCACTTAGCAGTAACTGCATGAAAACATCTAAAACAAATACACCTGCATGTAGTGTTTGTATAAGAAATACATCAAGAAAACAGTGGATTTCTCTACAAGTAACATTACAGAAGATAAATACTGCTAGATTAAGTAAGGGTTGTGAGCTGCAATAGCCTAGGCTCCTGAGAAAGAAAAAGATAACTGAAGTACTTCAGATTTGTAGAGGGTTTTTTAATAAATTTATTTATTTTATTTATTTTTGACTGCATTGAGCCTTCATTGCTGCGCACAGGTTTTCTCTAGTTGCGGAGAGCGGGGTCTACTCTTCCTTGCAGTGCGTGGGCTCTAGGCACGTGGCCTTCAGTAGTTGTGGCTCGCAGGCTCAGTAGTTGTGGCTCTTCGGCTCTAGAGCGCAGGCTCAGTAGTTGTGGCGCACGGGCTTAGATGCTCCACAGCCTGTGGGATCTTCCAGAACCAGGGCTCAAACACGTGTCCCCTGCATTGGCAGGCAGATTCTTAACCACTGTGCCAACAGGGAAGCCCCCAGATTTGTAGACTTTATTTTTTCACTGTTGTGGCCTCTCCCGCTGCAGTGCACAGGCTCCGGACGCGCAGGCTCAGCGGCCATGGCTCACGGGCCCAGCCGCTCCGCGGCACGTGGGATCTTCCCAGACCGGGGCACGAACCCGTGTCCCCTGCATCGGCAGGCGGACCCTCAACCACTGCGCCACCAGGGAAGCCCTAGACTTTATTTTTTCAATTTATTTCCATATCAATTTTTTCATTTCCGTTGATGTACTACAGTCCCCATTCCACAGCTGACGAAGTAGGGCACTTCATCACCCTTCGAACCCACGGTACAGGTGGATTCAGAATCCAGGTTCTCTCACGCTAACTAATCAAGCTTATTTATAATGCTCATTGGTTGTCATGGTTCAGGACATTTTGGTGAAGCAAGAAAGAACATGAATTACACAGCACGTACAGTGTGTTTAAAAGACCCAATTATTCTCTCCTATCAAATCAACATCACATATCAGCAAAACATTATTTCTAGGGTTATAAACAGTTTCCCCAAAGGTCACCCAGTTCTCATATCTCACCTTGACCCAAATGCACACAGCACACAAGAATTTTATTTGGGTATTTTTTTTTTTTTTTTTTCCGGTATGCGGGCCTCTCACTGTTGTGGCCTCTCCCGTTGCGGAGCACAGGCTCCGGACGCGCAGGCTCAGCGGCCATGGCTCACGGGCCCAGCCGCTCCGCGGCATATGGGATCCTCCCAGACCGGGGCACGAACCCGTATCCCCTGCATCGGCAGGCGGACTCTCAACCACTGCGCCACCAGGGAGGCCCAATTTGGGTATTTTTTTAGGACAGTGCTTCTAAGCCAAGAAACTGCCCTCAAGTATAAATGGAAACATCCATAAGTTAAGATAAATGCTATATTCAAGCCACTCAGTGTTCACATTAGTCTCACCCTAAGTAATCATGCCACTGACCCAAGTGTCAGTCAGCACCATCTTCAATCTCCCTATGAAGAGCTAAAGGAAAAGAAAATCTAATTAAAAGCCCAAGAAAAAAATCCACTTTAATCAAAACTACAAGCCAAAGGCCAAGGGACATTGTGGGAGAAAAAACTCTAAAACTTGAAAAAACTGTTAACAAGAAAAGAGATGTCAAGGGAGAAAAAGAGGAGACACTTTAATTTAAAGGACTAAAACCAAACCAGTCAAAAACAACTTTCCAAACAGAAGAAGCATAAAAATATGGAGAAATAAGAGAAGATGAGGGGATTAAAATGCAAAAGAATCACAGTTTTAAGGACATTTTACTAAGAAGAATAGGAAACTAAATGTTTAAAGCATTACTTTATAAAAATCAAAGTAAAGAATAACTGAGTTCTATCAAAATCAATAGAAAATCACTATAACATCTTTCCCCAAGTGGAACAATCATACAGATGAGGGTCCCAGATATGACCAGTAATAAGAGCTACTATTCTGTAACAGTCCTTGGACAGGAGCTACCTGGTACTCTACCAGATGGGAGTCAATGCTAGAGGACAGAAAGATTTTACTCAAAAAATCAGTCTGACAGTTGCATGCTTTTCTCCACAAGAAAATATCTGTGAAACATAACAGAAACACACACAAGCCAGATCACCATTGTTCTTAAAGTGAAGCAACGTAATCACCTTATCACACACACACTCACACTTTAGTATATATTAAGAAATCTCTGAAATAAAAAATGACTATAGTAACTACAAAGGAGTTGACTCACCCATGTAAAAAAACTGACTAATTTTAAACACTTACCATATTTTTAAAATCTTTTTACCTCAAAAGCTTTTACACTTCAGATTTAGTATTTTTTATTAATTTCAGAAAAAGTGGAAAAGTTTGTGTCACCTTTAGCAGTTGGAAATCAGTTTCAACTACAAGTTATTTAAAAGAAATCACTCCCCATCCAGTACCAAAGCACTGAGATTCCAAAGCAGTTTCTTGCCTAATTCCATTTAGAACCCAGCTAGCCCAACTGCACTCTCAGGTAAGAGAGGCCTATAGACTGGAAAAATAACAAGAAAAGTTGCATTTCCCATTTCCTATTTTGGGCCTAATATGCTGATGAGCTTGGAAAGAAAGAGAGCACCTCAAGTTCAGCTTGATAGTTATTTACTACAAATAATAAAGCAATGGTTGGCACTCAATTTTAAAACAAATGAGTAAAACCCACAAATTGTATACTTTAAAAGGGTAAATTTTACAGTATGTGAATTATATCTCAGTAAAGTTATTTTTTAAATAAACAAATAAATGGTACTTGGAAAGAAGTGATCCATATAACATAAACCACCCAGCTCTACTACTGAGAGACAACAAAAATGTGTATTTTAAAATTCTGATATATAAAAAGATCATTAACTTCATTCATGGTCTAAGATGCAAATTAAAATAAAATATTGTACATTTTTCTCCTATCAGATTACCAAAGATCAAGAACTTCCATAATGTCCAGGGTTGGTGATAAGATAAAGAAATCTAAACCCTAAAACACTCTGTGTACACCAGCACATCTTGGAGGGCAATTTATTCACAGCTCTGAAAATTAAAAATGCACACACCTATTGCTGCAGCAATTCCACTTCTAAAAATTTACCCTACAGATACACCTATGCAATTGTACAGGTACAAGGATTTTAAAAAAAAGCAAGAATCAGTCTAAGTGTCCATCAACAGGAAATTAAAGTATGCATCCACACAATGCCCCACTATGCAGATTTAAAAAAAAAAAAAGAAAGACAAGGTATAATTACAATTGACATGAAAAATGTGATTGGAGTATTAAGTAAAAAGCAAAATTCAAGAGAGTACGTATAGCATATACACATGTGCTTATATATGCATAGGAAACGTCTAGAAGAATATTGGGGGAGTGGGCACTACTCTTCTTGAACTGTATGAATCAATTATAATGAGTATACATTAATCTTATAATTACAACTTATATTTAATTACAATGCATCAGGCTCTCAGACAGTCTCACCCTGGTGTTACGTCTCCCCAGGCAATGACCCCTGTCTTTCCAGTACTCTACTGTTCCAGCCGAACCAGTCTGTTCTTCCTTAGAGAAATCAGCCCAAAGGACTCCTCTCCAAAATGCTCTTGCAATCTGGTTGGAACTGCTACCAGCAACAGCTTCAAACATAAATTACCTGAGTTGAAAGAACTACGTCTGCCTGCACCTGCTACAGAACATTTCTGAAGACTTTTTTTTAAAAAAGGAAATTGAAACACAATTTAATAATCCTCATCATAGAAGCAGCAAATGTACCGTTTCCCATGTTTTCCAGCCTTTGTGCCTTTGCTCCATGAAACTTCCTGCCTGAAATCCTCTTAGCTACTTATCATATGTCCAAATCCTGCCAATCCTTCAAAACACAGGTTAAACACCTCCTCCTACACCACACCTTCCCTAAGGCCTCCAGCCAGAGCTAATTCTCTTTCTTAAACCACAGCACCAACACCTTGAGGTACTTTCCTCTACCTAGTACTCCACTGTACACGTCTTATTCTCATTGGTGAGAAAATTCTTCAAAGGCACACAACTGGTGTATACGTCATTGTGTATACCCCAGTTCATACATAAATTAACCTGATGTGTTACTATAGCATCTAATAACAAAAGCATGGAAAGAACCTAAAAATAAAAAGCACAGCTTTTTCTTATGTATTTATGTAGTATCTATACATGACAAACAGTAGGAGTATGAAAAGGTAAGGCTCCCTCTCTCTCCATCCCCCTCCCCAGGGCCCTACTATGCCTCCTTAAAAGGCAATCACTATGATCAATTTCTTAACACAGGGTTTTAAGAAGTTCTTGGACACTATAACTTTATAACACATTCATAACTTTGAGTCTAAGTTGACAGAAGTAACTGGTATGTCAATTATACAACTGCACACTGTGTACATGTATGCTGTGGCAAAGAAAATATGACAACCAACAGATAGAAAGATAAACTGTGTCCTATGACTTACAAAATTAAATTTCTCCCGAGTTGTGAGAAGAAAAGTCATGTTCATTATCAACAAACGTATAGACTGTTTCAAGCATGCCTATAAACCTAGTTATTAGAGTTTTTTCATAATGTAAAAACTGCTTAAGGATTCCATAAAGACTCTAAAATTCCCACTAAGCTATGAAAAAGGTGCTACGCGATTACAGATAAAATACTAAAGAAAAATGTAGATGTTTTATAAAGCTAGGTATCTTAAAGAATATTAATAAACTGTTTATAAAAGCATTTCTCAATATCATATTAATAGTTACAAGATGTCTGCATAGTTTTCTAATTTATAAATGATAAGAATCAAATGTTTGGCTTCCCTGGTGACGCAGTGGTTAAGAATCTGCCTGCCAACGCAGGGGATACGGGTTCGAGCCCTGGTCTGGGAAGATCCCACATGCCGCGGAGCCACTAAGCCCGTGCACCACAACTACTGAGCCTGTGCTCTGGAGCCCGCGAGCCACAACTGCTGAGCCCACGTGCCACAACTACCGAAGCCTGCAAACCTAGAGCCCGTGCTCCGCAACAAGAGAAGCCACCGCAATGAGAAGCCTGTGCACCACAACGAAGAGTAGCCCCCCCGCCACAAGTAGAGAAAGCCTGCATGCAGCAACGAAGACACAACACAGCCAAAAATAAATAAATAAATAAATAAATAAATAAATAAAAATTTTTAATGTCATTATCAAGAATTTGTCCAAAAATCAGCTTCCTGAATATGTCTTGGGGTTAGAAGATTAAGCCAAATCTCCTTTATCATCAACATCAATAATATTACACAATAAAATTATTCATTCAGTCATTCAACAAGTGAATGAATACCTATGCAAAGAACACTGAGCTCTGCCCTTACCTGAACAATGCACCTGAGGTTGCAAAATCTGAAGGCAACACTCCAGGTGCCTCTTTTCTAGCCTCCAAGTTAATCATCCCCCATCTGTCGTCATAGTCTTCTTTCAGACTGAGCATAATATGATTAGGCTTCAGTTCTGCTCTGTTAACATAATTATATATAATCATATTCCTCAAAGATTACACTCCCATTACCAAAATTAAAATCAGCACATTACCGAAATGCCACAGTAGCTATCATTAATGGTGGGCCACTTTTCCAAATGGCAAATCTAATTCATCACATGACATTTCTCATTAATTTCATCTCAAAGAGTAACCTTATCCTTAAATTTGAAAAACACTTTGCACCTCCCCCCAGGTCCCAGGGGCTGACCTAAAAAAAGTCAGAATGTAGGGCTGCTAGACCGATAGCCAACTGTTTTTGGTTATTTCTCACAGGCCATTAAACCAAGCTCACTAGAGAGCTGAAGGTGGACCAACAAGACGCGCCTCTCTCTCTCCATATCCTACCTTCTTGAACCTCTCTAAGAGGAGGGAATATTAATCTGATGGGGTCACAGTTCAAAACACTGATTGGACTTGTTTAACAAGTTCGAATATTAATTGCAGATTAAAAGTTACACACAGGGCTTCCCTGGTGGCGCAGTGGTTGGGGGTCCGCCTGCCGAGGCAGGGGACACGGGTTCGTACCCCGGTCTGGGAAGATCCCACATGCCGTGGAGCAGCTGGGCCCGTGAGCCATGGCCGCTGAGCCTGCGCGTCCGGAGCCTGTGCTCTGCAACGGGAGAGGCCACAACAGTGAGAGGCCCGCGTACCGCAAAAAAAAAAAAAAAAAAAGTTACACACATATATACTCAAGGGATGGCTGTCTTGCTCTTGCTCGTTTCTCTCACACACGCTCTAGAAGACTAACATTTGGGTCTTTGGTAAAGTGGCCAGCCAGAGGAGTAAGTCGGCGAGATTTAGGAAGAAGGGAGGTCCCTTGCCTAGGCTTTAAGTTTAAGCAATACACACCCCAACCCAGTTTACTAGACAGCTCTGTATTGGTATTTTGGCCAAAAGCCCAATTAATAATAAAATACTACTCTGAATTTCCCACTTGCCATTATTCTACTTACATAAATCTCCTTTAGGAACATCACAAGGAAGAGGGACAGCTAAGTTATGATGTCTGATTATTCATTAACACCCCGAACCTCACCAATACTTTCTGGTACATGTCATTCACTTTATTTATTTATTTATTTATTTTTGGTTGTGTTGGGTCTTCGTTTCTGTGCGAGGGCTTTCTCTGGTTGCGGCGAGCGGGGGCCACTCTTCATCGCAGTGCACAGGCCTCTCACTATCGTGGCCTCTCTTGTTGTGGAGCACGGCTCCAGATTCGCAGGCTCAGTAGTTGTGGCTCACGGGCCCAGCTGCTCCTCGGCATGTGGGATCCTCCCAGACCAAGGCTCGAACCCGTGTCCCCTGCATTAGCAGGCGGATTCTCAACCACTGCGCCACCAGGGAAGCCCTGTCATTCACCTTATATTTAATCATGTACTGTTCCGTAGCATTTCCTATATTCAAGGAATAGTAAAAACTTTATGTTGCTGACTTAGAATTTATTTGAACCCTCTAGAGTTGACCCATTGCTCCTACATAGCTCGTAGTTGTTGAGCGTTGCAGATAAAGAAACGGAACATAGTGGAAAGCTAGATCTATGGATGACAATGATAACTGGAATAATTTTTAAAATTAGGCTAACATTGAGCACTTATTATTTACCAGAGACATTTTAAGCACTTTATATGTATTAATTACACTGGTCCTCACAACAAATTTATGAGTACTATTATTACCCCTACATTGCAGATGAGGAAACTGAGCCACAGAAAGTAAGCAACTTGCCTAAAGTCAGACTTAATAAGCAGAAAGCTGGCAACTGAGTCTAGAGCTCTTAACTACTTTGCTACAATAGTATAATAGTTATGGGTGGACAAATACAGATTGGTAAATCTTGAGGCTCAGAAGACATCTGAGGAGACAGAGGGCAACATGGGTCCAGATCTCAGAAGAGAGATCAGGGCTGTATTTATAAACCTGCAGGTTGGAAGCACTCGGTGGAATGAGGTCACTCTGGAAGACAGTGCTGAGGGAGGAGTTAATGGACAGAACCATGAGGAACACCAATATTTAAAATAAAGGTGACATTTTTAAGTCAAACTGATGATGCAGTAAGCCGGTATTTTTGTATTATATACATATAAAACACACAGTACATTATAAATCAAAATATGTAATAGGTATACCTACTCTGGGAACTAGAACTACAACGACTACGGGTTATGGTAGCACCTGCTTTCGATGCACTGTTGGGCGTAGCACGTTAGACGGGACACCACCCACAACACTGTTTCAACGGGAGGGAATCATCTGCTCTAAGATCTACGTTCAGAAATGACCTCCAAGGAATACACAGTTGTGAAAAGAAAGACGGCCTAAATAGATGCCCAAATTTCAATGATTCTAAGGCGCACAATGTTTTACATTTGTAAGTCATGAGGACTGGGACAGGTCTTACATAGTTTAATTGGCAGCATTTTATTTCTTAGTGGTACATAAAATATGATGCATCTTACTACTGATGGCATCTTAAGACACCATGAAATGTGTCTTTTAGAATACATCCCATTCTACATGTGAGCATACATACTGGTATAGTTACAGGAAAGCTTTCTGCTTTCAAGGGGTTTACAATCTAATGGAAAGAACATGATTAGCAATAAGATACAAATGCAAAGAATAAACATTAATACAAGATATGAAGTGATAAAATGAGTGAAAAGGTTAAAGAACTGAAGGTACTTAATTGCTAGGAAATATGAGTAGCCAAACCAAAACAACTTAAGGCAGTGTGTCCTAAGCACAGTTTTAACTGAAACAGATGAAATCTGATGGAACAAGAACAGAAAGAAGGTAGGAAATAAATGGTATCTCAACAAAGGCAGAGAGAGAAGATGAATAATGTGAGGTTATGGTCACATCCCTCTCCTCTTAGAACCAGCAACTACCTGCTAGTTAAAGTAAAGCACTGCTTGAAGATAACTAATCAAAGGGGAAGCCTTTTTTTAATCTTCTATATCTCTCTCCTTTGAATCCCTGTGATAGCTTTTTTTTTCGTGTATTTATTTATTTTTGGCTGCATTGTGTCTTCATTGCTGCACGTGGGCTTTCTCTAGTTGCGGCAAGCGGGGGCTACTCTTCGGTGCAGTGCATGGGCTTCTCATTGCGGTGGCTTCTCTTGTTGTGGAGCACAGGCTCTAGGCACAAGGGCTTCAGTAGTTGTGGCGTCCAGGCTCAGTAGTTGTGGTGCACGGGCTTAGCTGCTCCTTGGCATGTGGGATCTTCCCAGACCAGGGCTCAAACCCGTGTCCCCTGCATTGGCAGTCGTATTCTTCACCACTGTGCCACCAGGGAAGCCTCCCCTGTAGTAGTTTTAAAATCTACAAATTCTTTGATACTCCTCCCTTCAAGAGCTGCATCTTAATTCCCTTCTCTTTGCCTGTGGGCTGGACTTAGTGACTTGATTCTAACTAATAAAATATGATGGACGTGACAGTGTGTGACTTCTGAGACGAGGCCATAGAAAACTTCCTCCTCGCTTTCTCTCTTTCCCCTCCCTCCTCTCATTCTGGGGGAAGCCAAAGGCCATGTAATGAGGTCATACAGGTAACCATATGGAAAGGTCTATGTGGCAAGCAACCAAGGCTTCTTGCAGAGGCCTTTCTTCCCACAGCCCAGGGAGTGAGTCACCTGGAAGCAGAGCCTCCAGCCCCGATCAAGCCTTCAGATGATGGCAGCTCCAGCTGCCTCCTAACTGCAACCTCAGGAGAGACCTCTGAGCCAGAGCCACTCAACTAGGCCACTCCCAGACGACTGACCACAGAAACTGTGAGATAATGAATTGTAATGTGCTGTCACCAGGTTTTGAGGTAACTTGTTATGCTGCAGTACATAACTAATACAACCCCAGAATATTTTGTGTCTCTAAAATACCTATTTTTTTTAATTTTATTGAAGTATGATTGATTTACAATGTTGTGTTAATTCCTGCTGTACAGCAAAGTGATTCCATTATACATTTATATATATTCTTTTTCACATTCTTTTCAATTATGGCTTATCACAGGATACTGAATACAGTTTCCTGTGCTATACAGGAGAACCCTGTTGTTTATCCCCTAAAACACTTACCTTTATCTTCTAACAGTTAAGTGTACACCGATGGCCAGTATAGAGAAAATTTCTAGAAGGCTGCTCTCTTCATCTTTACATGCCTATGAGGCTTACTTCAGTGAACTGCATAGTTAAGTACCTGTTTTCGTTTATTATTTGTTAAAAGACCAGTGCTTATACAAGTGACTGCAGTTATCCAAAAATGAAGTGATTATATCTTGAATAAGACTATAGCTACTGGAGCAGGGTAAAAAAGAAAAATATTGATTTGACCTGATTACGAGACAGAATGAGCGATAACAGATGCAACAATCAAAAGTAACTCCAGAATGACAAATGTATAAGGTGGAAGTAGTAGTTATGTTGTACCCTTGGACAGACTAAAGTGGAAAACTTGCTTGAAGAAAAACAGTACAAAGCAGCAAAGCATTATAACAGTGACACCCAGAACTGACTTCTTCATTATTAAGGAAAAAAGGACAAAAGCCACTTGATTAAGAAAGGATTAGCTTCACATGTGTTTCTCAAACTGTTCTACAGAATAGTGGTTCTCATTAAAACATCACAGGTATTCTTTGGGGAAGGGAAAAACAAACAAACAAAAACCCTCTACATACCATAGTCCTAAGTTTTGAAGGCTTTAGGGTGCTAATATGCATTATAAATGTATTTGACCTTAGAACAGTTAAAATACTTGCAGCATTTCAGTATGCCATGAATATAGTTTGGGAGACACCAAATTGGGTAAGCAGGTAGGTAGACAAGTAGATGAGGAGATTCGTAGGAAATAAAACAAGACAAATGTAATAAAATGATCTCACCTAAAGAAGAGAACATAACTGACTACCACTGATGATTATGTACAGTTTCTTAAAGGAAAATAAACTTAGATAAGCTATCAAAAGCAACAACAGCTGCACCAGATGTCAGGGAAAATGAAGATGGAAAAAACGTGACAGGATAGAAAAGAAGAAAAAAAATGTCCTTTCCATAGGCCGTGGCTCAGAATGCCTTCCACCCCCTTGGCTCCTACCATGCACCTCACTGAGAGCTGGTGTGAGCACCCCGCTATCTAGAAGGTAGGCAGGTAGCTTAAGAGGCGGCCTGATCCCAAACCCTTTACCAACAGTGATGATAACTAACAACCTATCAGATCTTCTTTCTCGGGAAATGTTAATTAAATATATTAAGAGTCCTCAGTGGAAGCGGAAGCAGAGGGACAAAGACACGAAGAAACCAGAGATACAACAGCTGAGTGAAGAGCAGAGGATGAGGTGGGCAAGCTCTGGCTGTTCAGTGCCTTGTGCAAGAGAAGAACGCCTTTCTTCAATAAGAAATTGAAGTTAGTATATTGTTGTTCCACCTGAACAACCTTACGTGATGGCCCTGCCAGAGACGGCAGCATCTCAGCCAGGTGATGCCCCTTCAGCCACGTTCGATGACCCACCCAGGAAGAAGGGAGAGGGAAGGGAAAGAGGAGGGAAAGGGCAGGAGGAACACAGGCTCTGCCTTTAATAAGGAGCATCTAGTTCATTTTTTTTAATGTATTTATTTTTATTTATTTATTGTTTTTGGCTACATTGGGTTCCGTTGCTGCGCACAGGCTTTCTCCAGTTGCAGCAAGCAGGGGCCACTCTTCCCTGCGGTGCCCGGGTTTCTCATGGCGGTGGCCTCTCCTGCTGCAGAGCGTGGGCTGTAGGCGTGCAGGCTTCAGCAGTTGCAGCACGAGGGCTCAGCAGTTGTGGCCCGCAGGCTTAGTTGCTCCATGGCATGTGGGATCTTCCTGGACCAGAGATCGAACCAGTGTCCCCTGCATTGGCAGGTGGACTCCAAACCACTGTGCCACCAGGGAAGTCCCAGGAGCATCTAGTTTAAATTCACCTGAGTGATGTTTTCATATACCAAATATGTTTCTAAATCAGTGGCCAGAGTCTACCCACCCCATGAGGAATCAAGCCAAGCTGTTCTAGCGTGGATACACTTCCCCAGAGTAGCCAGGTTCTGCCCAGGGAGGGAGAGGTTTCCAGAGCCTCCCAGGCAGCTTCTCCAAATTCATACATGCAGAAACATGCCCACACTCCAGCTGTCTCACACTCCTAAACTGTGTTCACCGCACACACTAAGTGCCACGGCAACTCTACCCGCCTCCTGCTCCCCATCCCCCAAAGAAGCAAGGGGGTCAGGAATCAGACCTCTGGGAGCCGGTGGACACCTGTAGGTGTCTCTGCTGAGCGTGGCCATGGGTGCTGGAATGGGTCTCTGCAGGAGGGGCTCTCCCGTGCTGCTCCAACACTCTGCCTCGAGATGTTGCACGGCCATGCTTGCTCACGAGTTCTCTTTCAGGTTAGTCCAGGCCCACAGCGCAAACACTGTGCCCTTATGAGTGGTGTCCTTATGCTACACAGTGTCTGGACATCCATACACTGCCCTGGCACTAGGGCATACAGTCAACAAACTCTTCCCACTGAGGCGGTAATCGGGTCACTAAAGCTGGGCAGCATCCATACCCCTAACAGCATTCTAGCATCCACAAGACCCATCTGAACCTGTGGTGCTTCTGTGAGGCCTCTCGAAGTTTAAATATCTTTCCACTTTTTCCCAATATGTGAGAATGACTTGGAAGACTCTCTGCTCCTCGTACAAAACCCTCACAAATCACATGTATATAACTAGTTTAAAATCAGGATATGACCTGTAGCTTCAACTTCTGTTGCAAAAGCCCAAGAGAAATAGGCTGTAAGAATTCCTCAAATACCAAGTGATCTATGAATTAGAAGTCTTATCATTTTGTAACATAACCACATAAAGAAATAGTCCACAGTTAAGTATGTTGCTGACATACTGGCAAATTTTACCAAATAAAAACAACAATTTTACACTAGCACAAACAGGTCACCTTACCAAAAAACCTCATACAGTATTAGCAGTCCTACTGACCTCGTTACCTAATGTACAGACACATATTACATCGTGCATTGCTTGCCAAACCAACAAGTTACACAAATCACAATTCCAAACAAAATCCAATCTAGTAAATAGATTTCGTATTTCAGCATGTTTGAGTTTTTTGTGGTCAAATGTTCACTAAAATGTCTTAAGCAATCTTAACTATTTTCTCCTCATTATTTAAAAAACACTAGAACTCTCTTATACAAGAAACTAAGCACAAGCCAACAGGCTCACCAAAATCACACTTAGGACAAGTAGAGCTACAGATTTGGAATAATTACCAAGATATTAATTATTAACAATTACTTAACTATGATTCAAGAGAAATTCCTGGTTGTTGAAAAACCCTACAACGAACTAGAGCACATTATCAGAAACATTATCTCAGACAACAGTGTATTGTTTCAGGGTGTGTGTGTGTGAGTGTGTGTGTAATGAAGTTCACAGCTGTGTTACACTAATGACTCAAACACCTGAATTTTCTGCTATCTTAACCTTTAAGTCAACTACGAAAGAAGCTGCCAAAAGCAGTTAGGAGCACAAAATTCCCCAAAGAACTGGGTATATACAACTTATTTTACTACGTAAATTTTCATTACTGAGATTTGAACAAGATGTTAGAGAATCAAAACTAATTTTAAAAGCAAGGGCTGCTTACTGAATCCATAATAATATTCAACATACACTGGTTTTTAGAAGGGCACAAGCCATATTCGTGTGTGTGTGTTTACAGCACCTGGCACATTTCTGTCCAATATTACATATAATTGTTGCAGGACCTGACAATGATTACCGTCTCACTTTTTTAAAACTTTATGACTAACCATTAAGTCAAAGTTGAAAAAGTAACTGGTGCATTTAATTCTTGATTTGGGTTACCTTCTTGTTGTGAATTGGTTCTCAGTTATTCTAGTTACCTTGTAACAAAACATTGGCAGAGACTGTAGGGGACTGAAATTACCTGACTCTACTCTTGCTGAATAAATAATACATTTGACCTGTTCACATTTCATTGTAAAAGATCCACAGCTTTAGAGATTACACTCTAAGCTTTGAAAGCAAAGTGAATCAGAAATCACATTCCTAAGAGCAGCCAGTCTGGAACAGAAGATATTTATTCTACACTGAATCCCCCTTGCCACTGCAAACCTCTCTAACAGTTCATTATATTTAAAAACAGTTGAGATGGGTAGGACGTATGATAATAAGAATTCTTCAAGGTATTTATCAAGCAGATTATCTCTGAAACTACACCTTGGTTTAGAAGCCTTTGAGCAGGAATTTGGCCTTCTGTGTTAATCTGTACATACTCATTTCGCATCTTCTCTTGACTCTTATTTTTTTTTTTACTCTAATCCATAGAACAATTTATCCTAACAGACTTAATTTTGTTTATATGACTCTTGGAAACACTACTGCAGTACAGCACTATTACATATGCAAAACTGCTGATTTCAGTGAGCTCCTCTCTTACCCCTCCATCCCTCACCCCTCCCACCCCCATTAAATCTTGGGGGAAAACCTCTGGGTCCAGTGCTGGGATTTTTCTTTTCTATAGGGTAGGTCTACTTGACTTTTTACTAATGATACTGAAAACTTTTTAAAGACTGCTAGTGTGGGGCTTCCCTGGTGGTCCACTGGCTAAGACTCCCGAGATCCCAGTGCTGTGGGCCCGGGTTCAATCCCTGGTCAGGGAACTAGATCCCACATGCTACAACTAAAGATCCTGCATGCTGCAACTAAGATCCGGCGCAGCCAAATAAATAAATAAAAAGACTACTAGAGTATGTAGAGTTTCAGACACCAAGAACACAAATAAGCCCCCTTACTTTTTTTAATATTTCAAGGCAAACTGTATTTCTCATAAAAGACAGACAGTCCTTGGAAGTCACAATGTATAAATACTTCTAATAATAGAACAAATTAATTTCAAGACAGCCAGTAACATAAAAAGCCTCAATGCAGCCGTGCCTGTCAAAGAGCATCTGTATTAGTAACTCAGGGAAGTGGCATTTGCAGGAAAGCACTACAACTGTGTTCAAAAGAAAATCATTAGGCCTCAGAAGTTAATCCCCTCCCCCATCCTCTTCTTCCGGATCCTTCAAGGCAATTAACCAGTAGAAGGCGCTACCCTGCAACCCACAATATTCACACCAACCTGCATCCTTGGCCCAGAGCTGGGTCTAACCCAGGTGTACTCTTCTCAGCCTATTCCCTGCCCAGCGTTCTAGGAAGCCTCTACATTAGCCCCAAAAGCAGAAAACCAGATCTTTTCTTATAACCCCGATTTTTAAAACAATACAAAACAAAACACAGAGAGCTCAAAAGCCAGTATACCTGTCTTATCAAACCTTCAGACCACCACCAATATGTCAAAACATAAACACACACACTTTGCTAACTATTAACCTCGAATACAATCTTTATTATCTTAACTGAGACAATCTACTTCTACCTAGAAAAGACGACCCTGGTCACATTCACTACAGCTACAGTCAACTAAACAAATCACTGTCTCCAACAAAGTCAGGGGCAATGAGGAATACGAAAGCTGACTATAAGGCCACGACATATAATGAGGGATTTTATCTTTACATGCACAAAAAAGAAAGAACAGTAGAAACCAGGGCTGCAAAGGCAAGAAAGGGTGATGGAAAAGAGGAGTCTCTGAACATGTTTTTGAGTGTCCTTTAGTTTCCGACGTACTCTTCTGCCTCTTAACAAGGTTGCAAAAAAAGGCCAGACAGAAGATGGGTGAAAGAAAACTGAAGAAGAAAAGCACCCACTCTTCCTCCATCTCCTCTCCCCTCTCCCAAAAAAGCTGTTTGTCTGTGCAAACCTAGTCCCAAATATGGGAGACAGAGAATGAATGTGTGTATGGAAGAACAATGAGCCCTCTGCCTGGTAGAGAGAGAGAGAGAGAGAGAGAGAGAGAGAGAGAGAGAGAGAGAGAGTGTGTGTGTGTGTGTGTGTGTGTGTGTGTGTGTGTCTGCCTCTGCCTTTTTTCCCTTCGACCTCAACAACAGGGAGAGCTGGAAGCCAGCTTCCCATCCAGCCTAGGCCATCGAAATCCAAACTGGTTCATAATTTACGGTGGAATTAACTCAGCAAGCAAATCGAGGAAAGGAAATAGCTACCCAAAGATGATTTTACTATTGTATAGATCCATCCTCTCTCCCCTCCCCCAACAGACTGAGGCTACAGAAACCAGTGTACACCAGACAAAAAGGTCTCTCTTTAAATGGAAAGCAATTATGGAAACTGTTTCAAATCTAAACATAGGACGTGTTAATTTGTGTTACATTAAAATGTTTGTTGTGCAATTCACCGAGTGACCCTTTTACTAGTTATCTTTTTTGTGTTTAAAAAAACTGCTTTGGAGAAAAAAGAAAACTATTTCAGGATTCATACAAAACTACTTTCTAAATGTACCTTAAAATAGCAACACATACTCAAACATTTAAAACACCCATTTTCTCAAGGACACATTTTGCTGAAATCAATGTCTGAAGTCTGTAATCCAGAAAAAACTGTAAGCAAACCTTGGAAAAGAGGCAGAGGAAAATGACAATTCAACAATGAATCATTCTGTTTTCCTTTCAACAACTTCTCAAGCAACCAGTTTCAAAGGAAACCTGCAATACTTCCTCCCTCCCAACACACGATCTATGTAAAACTACTTTTTCTTCTTTCCAAAACCTTAAAAAATATAATAATACTAATAAAAATAAAAGCCACTCTCCTTCAGAGAGCTGAACTAAAACATGATAGTAAAAATCCTCTGCTGCCGCAAGTGATTTTTGGTTTTAAAATTCAAGAACCACACAGAGGAAAGGACTAGAGATTTCGAACACAAAGAGAGAATCTTCCCCTAATGTGAAAATGAGACTTTAAGAAAAGTCCTCCCCCAAGACCCCCAAATCCACAAACATTCAAGAAATTCACAGTTTCGGTCCTGGACTTCCTCACTCCGCGCCTCCCCGCCCCCCGCCCCCCAGTTCAGCCCATGATTTAGTCACATGAAACAGTTTAACCTCAGACAAGTCAAACCAGAGCAGGACTAAGCAGCAAAGAAAGAGCAGGGGTCAGCGGGCGAGAGGGACAGCTACCTGGCCCGCACAGGGCCAAGCGGCCCCCGGCCCTTTATTCCCGCCCGCCCCGGCCGTGCGCGGCCCCTACCCGGGACCCGGGCTTCCAAGTCGAGCCCTCGGCCCGCCCCACGCCCGCGCCCAGAACGAGGGGCCACAACAGCGGGCAGACGCCGCGCGCGGGCAACTTGCAGACTTACCTCCCCCGGATGCGCTACACCATTAACGGAGGTGTGTTCGGCCGGTTCCTGGGAAAGTGGGGGGACGGGGCGGGAGGCCCGAGGGGCTGGGGCCGCCGGGCTCGGGCCGAGGGCTGGCCGGCCGCGGGGACAGAGCCGGGGGCTGCGGGGGCTTCCCTCCCGTGACCTTTCGTGCGGGCTCCACCAGGCTCCGCGCTCGGCCAGTCCTTCAGGAACGGGAGCCCAGGCTCATGTCTGGTTTTGTTTTTCTCAGGGCGAGGGGGCTCCCGGAGGATGATGGTGTATTTTTTTTCCCCCTCAAGTAGGAGAGAAAACGAGGCAGAGACAATGTGGGAGGCGAGCGAGGGGAAAGGAGCGCGGAGGCGGGGGCGAGACCCGAGCCGGGCGAGCGTCTCGGGAATGCGGGAGGAAGAAGAGGCTAGGAGCGCGGGGGGCGGCTCGCGAGCGTCTGTAGGAGCGGCGGCGCCTCGGCTATGGTGGCCGAGCCGCGGCGGGGCTGCTGAACCGACCCACCGCCCACTCCGCGCTCGGGCCCGGCCCACCTCGCAGTATCGCGCCTCGCCATTGGCGCGTCCCGGCGTGACGCATGAGGAGGCCGGGCCAATGGGAGGCGGAGGGCGGGCGAAGGGGCAGGGCTTCTTTGAGACCGAGCTCGCTCGCTCTCTCTCTCTCTCTCTCTCCCTCTCCCTCTCCCTCTCCCTCTCCCTCTCCCTCTCCCTCTCCCTCTCCCTCTCCCTCTCCCTCTCCCTCTCTCTCTCTCTCTCTCTCTCTCTCTCTTTTTTTTTTTTTTCCTCTCTTTCTAATAAAATGAGCAGAAACGAAGGAGGGGAGCGGCAGAGCTCTGGCTCCGCGGCGGCCAGGCTTGAGCGCGCGCTCCAGCAGGCAGCCTGGCGGTGGGCTGGGCTCCCCGCCGGCCGTGTCTTTGTGCGGGTCCCGGGCTGGGGCGCGCAGCGAGCAGGTCCCAGGGGCGGGATTGGCTGGAGTCCAGTGCTCCTGTTATTTCCAGGGTCACGGTTTGCCTTTTCAGCCACTTAAGAGGCGGATTCATGTCCCTGGGGGGACCGGGAGTGGGTTAGAACGATTCGCTCAAAGACTCGAAATTCTGATGCGTATTAACGTCTTCAAAATAAGTCTATGGAAAAGATTAATTAGAAAAAGAAAATAGAAATTGGTAGGGGCTTCCCTGGTGGCGCGGTGGTTAAGAATCCGCCTACCAGTGCAAGGGGACGTGGGTTTTAGCCCTGGTCTAGGAAGATCCCACATGCCGCGGAACACCTAAGCCTGTGTGCCACAACTACTGAGCCTGCGCTCCAGAGCCCGCAGGCCACAGCTACTGAGACCACGTGCCACAACTACTGAAGCCCAAGTGCCTAGAGCCCATGCTCCTCAACAAGAGAAGCCACGGCAATGAGAAGCCCTCGCACCGCAATGAAGAGTAGCCCCCGCTCACCACAGCTAGAGAAAGCCTGCGGGCAGCAATGAAAACCTAACTCAACCAAAAATAATAAAATAAATAAATTTATTTAAAGAAAAAAAAGAAATTGGTAGATTGCACTGCTTATTTGAAACAAAGTATAAACATGAAAAGCTTGAAAATTCTCATCAAGGAATAAAGAAGGAACACAGACACACAGGGGATTTCAGAAAGAGAGGAGTGTATACAACTCTATGCCATAAGTTTGAAAAAAAAAATCTTAAAAAAATCCAAGTATCACCTTTTCTGTGAAAAACATTGTATTGTGTCCCACTTTCCCAAAAACTGATAATCACAGGGTCTACAATGCTATAAGGGGAGTGAGGGGCAGGCCAAATGCTCATATCCTATTTAACATAATTTATAGGATTGAAGGGTTTGGAATTTTTAATTATGATTAGCAGTTTTTGAAATGCATGTCATGCTTATTGAGTTCTTTCACAGACCCTGGCATGAATCCAGGGTGAATCATCAACTTATTGTTAGTTTAATACACTATAAATGCTTATTGGAGTCCTTGTATCATACACTCTTCCTGAAGGGGTTCAGATCTGTATATAATAGAATAATTAAGGGATAGAACATAGGGCAAAATAATTCACTCATCTATTTCAAATAAAGTGATAATTTTCTCTTTGCAATATCTATTCAGATTGCAGTTTCCCACATCCAACAGTTTAAAAAATGATAGGGGGCTTCCCTGGTGGCACAATGGTGAAGAATCCACCTTCCAATGCAGGGGACATGGGTTAGAACCCTGGCCCGGGAAGATCCCACATGCCACGGAGCAACTAATCCCGTGCACCACAACTACTGAGCCTGCGCTCTAGAGCCCATGAGCCACAACTCCTGAGCCTGCGTGTCACAACTACTGAAGCCCACACGCCTAGAGCCCGTGCTCGGCAACAAGAGAAGCCACCGCAATGAGAAACCGCAACGCATTGAAGAGTAGCCCCCGCCCGCCGCAACTAGAGAAAGCCTGAGCGCAGCAATGAAGACCCAAGGCAGCCAAAAATTAATTAATTAAATAATTAATTTTTATTAATTAATTTTTTTAAATTTTTGGCTGTGTTGGGTGTTCGTTTCTGTGCAAGGGTTTTCTCTAGTTGCGGCAAGCAGGGGCCACTCTTCATCGTGCTGCGCGGGCCTCTCACTATCGCGGCCTCTCTTGTTGTGGAGCACAGGCTGCAGACGCCCAGGCTCAGTAGTTGTGGCTCACGGGCCTAGTTGCTCCGCAGCATGTGGGATCTTCCCAGACCAGGGCTCGAACCCGTGTCCCCTGCATTGGCAGGCAGACTCTCAACCACTGCGCCACCAGGGAAACCCTAATTAATTAATTTTTTTAAAGTGATAGGACTGGTAGATATTATTGGACTGTGAAACAAGGAATCTAAAATCAAATGGGTCTTTGCCATTACCTTTCTGAGTAACTTTCAGCAGGAAAAATCCTTTCTGCTGCAATTCCTTCAGCTATGAAATGGGAAAACTAGTTAGTACCGCCTTATCTATCTAATATGTGAGAACTGAATTTTACAGCATAATAAATTCAGTAAACGGTTCTCAGATGGAACTATTCCACATCAGTTTGGAAATAATGAAGGGTAAAGTGCATTAGTTAGATGGCTTCAGTTTCCATCAAAATCTGCATTTACAGGAGTACTATTTCTAAGAAAGGTTCAGCTCCATGGTGGAGGAATGGACAACGATTCCAAGGTGATGCCCGTGGATCCTGCAGTGCCATTCAGCAGGGGAGAGGTTCTCAAGGTGAGGAAACTATATTTACCATAGTATTAGGGACTGACATCGTTTTCATTTAGTTTTTTTTTTTTAATGTAGATTTAGAAGTCTCAAAATTCCACATCATTATAAAGCATAATACTATGGTATTGGGCCAAAAATTAGCAAACTAGACCTTTTTAACAATAACAGTCGCATGCAAGAATTGTAGTCCAACCTTAAAGCCAGAGAATACAGGCTTTCTTCCAAGGAACTAAGAGACTGATAAGGTAATAACAATACACTGTAACAAGAACAACGATTAAACCATTGATTGAAAGGTTATTATGTTCCAAGTGCCAGGCAAAGCATGTTGCTTTCTTAGCCCACTTAGTCCCAACAGCAGCCCATGATGTGTATTATTATTATCTCCATTTTAAAGGTCAAGAAACTGGGGCTTAGAGAAGTTAAACAACTTGCTCAAGGTGAAAGAGTTCAAATATCCAGTGGGATTTTTTCCCATTATGAAATTAGAGAAAGTTTCATTATTTTCTTTTTAGCAAGCTTTAGAATATGGAGAACACTTATCGGAATCTGAAAACATCAAGAAGGACTTTCGTTAGTTTTATATATCTTAATACAGGTAGAAGCAATTTAATTTGTATGTAGAAGTCACATCAGAGATGTAATAGCATTATTTAAAAGAAGCCAGGAGAAAAAAAAAATGGATTATTTAATAAATGATGTTGGGTAATCAGATAGCTATATGCGAAAACAAAAGCAACACAGAAAAACAAAAAAATCTTAACTAGATTCCTATTAATGTAAACATTGAAGCCACTAAACCATTATTTCTTAGGTTGAGTTTAGGGTCATTTTATTATTGTCCTCTATAACCCACATATAGGTTATGTTTATTCTTTTGTATAGGTCGGCTATTTTATTATTTTTTAAAAATGAAACAATAAAAGTATTAGAGGAATACTAAAACTTTTTCAAATCATGGATTGAGGAAGTTTTTTCTAAGCATGACAGGAAGCCCAGAGGTCATAAAGGAAGAATACCAATAAATTTTGCTGCATAAATATTTTATATCACTATAAAGCATAAAAAACACCATAGCAGTGTAAGAAACAAGCAAACGGAGGGAAAATATTTTCAACACCTATAATAAAGGGCTGACTTCCTTAATACAAAGGCTCCCACAAATCTGTCGGAAAAAAAATCAATGGAAAAACAGACAAATATATGAACAAAAAAGTCTCAGAAAAAAATGTGTTCAATAAACATATACTCATAATGAAATAAATGCAAATTAAAATCACCTCAGGAAATTTTTTATTTATTTATTTTTTTACTTCAAAAGTATTGATGAGGGGCTTCCCTGGTGGCACAGTGGTTGAGAGTCCGCCTGCCGATGCAGGGGACACGGGTTCGTACCCCGGTCCAGGAGGATCCCACATGCCGTGGAGCGGCTGGGCCCGTGAGCCATGGCTGCTGGGCCTGTGCGTCCGGAGCCTGTGCTCCGCAACGGGAGAGGCCACGACAGTGAGAGGCCCACGAACCGCAAAAAAAAAAAAAAAAAAAAAAGTATTGATGAGGATATGGGAAAACAGGCACTCTGCTGCACTGTTGGTAAAAATGTAATCGTTCCGTTTTTTAGAACACAGTTTGGCACGATTTGTGAAAATGTTCAATACCCATACCCTCTGACCCAGCGACTCTGCTTCTAGAAAGCCATTCTACAAATAATCTTGCACAAGTGTACAAAAAAATATACAAAAAGGCTTGCAAGAAAAAAAAAGAAAAGGCTTGCAATATGATTTATTATAGTGAAAACCTGGAAAAAGCCAAACATCCATCAACAAAAAATGTTTAAATAAACTATGGTACAAACATACAATGGAATACCTTACAAGTTTCAAGAAGAATGCGGTAAATCTGAATTGATAATGAATGGTACCTGGGATTCAGAGTTAAATGAAAAAAGCCAGTCACAGAACAATTATGTAAAGTATAATTCCATTTATATTTTTAAAAAGGACAAATTTGTATCTGCTTCAAAACACCTAGAAACTTATCCACCAGGCGTGGAACAGAAAGCAAGGAGGGAACAGGAGACTGACTTTTGACTTCATTCAACTCTGTTCTTTTATTTTTTAATTTTTTTTGCAGTACGCGGGCCTCTCACTGCTGTGGCCTCTACCGTTGCGGAGCACAGGCTCCGGACGCGCAGGCTCCAGACGCGCAGGCTCAGCGGCCATGGCTCACGGGCCCAGCCACTCCGCGGCATGTGAGATCTTCCTGGACCGGGGCACGAACCCATGTCCTCTGCATCGGCAGGCGGACTCTCAACCACTGCGCCACCAGGGAAGCCCCAACTCTGTTCTTTTAAATGTTTTTCTGTTCGTGTCAAGCATGTGTAATTTTTATCATTAAAAAAAAAAATTCAAATTCTTTGAACGTATGGCAGGTAACTAGCCTTCATAATTCATCAGAAGTACTCAAGCTTTAGAACAAGTAAATTATTTCCCCCTGAAATGCCTTAAGTGAAACTATGGTACTTTATCAAGCTTGGTAACAGACGGAAGCTTGTTTCTAGGCATTTTCTTTGAATTTGCCTTCCAAGTTTATGTAGTGCAAATACCAGCCAATAATGAGCTTCACCCCACCCACCTCTGCACCTTTCAGTCCAGCCACCAGCAGTGCTGGCTACTTACTCCCCACAGCAGCCCCTCTTTCTGCAGGCGCTCAGCACTCACATACCCACAGTGGGTTTATACTTAGCCTTCTTCCTCAGGCCGAATAAGTAAGCCGTGGTAGCCTTTGAAAGTCCCTGCACTGAATTGGAATGGAGCAGTGGGTGAGTATTGGGGGCTTACTGCAAATTGCAGGAGGCATATGTCATGCATGCAAACACATGCAAAAGGGAAACAGCCTTTCCCCCACCCCCAAAAAAGGATCAAAATCGGAAACCTTCTTCCTTTGTTTGGACATGACTAACTGTGGACAGCAATTAAGGTTCTCAATTCAACTCCAGACTCGATGAATTTTCTTTCAGCCAGAGTAGAAGCGGGTTTGTTGACCAGTGGAGCGTGCTCTTCTCTGAGTCACGCTTAGCCAGCCAATGTCACAGTGTGCTGTCCGAGGGCACAAGGGTGCATTTTGGATGAGATCTAAACCCCAAATCTGACTTCTGACCACTTGCGGTGATTGAAAAGTCGCACAGGGCTTTGTGAAAGAATGAAGGGGAGGAGATGCTGATTTTCATTGTCTTGGCCTAATTCCAACTTTGATCATTAGCTGTCTCCTCCTTTGTCTCCCTGCCATCTCAGTGAGACGTGCCATTCCACACTTCCTGCTATAAACAGCTGTCCACTGTTAACTGAGCGAGTCAAAGAGCCAGCAAATTCCACCCTGGGGAAAACTGAATTTCAAGATTAACACATCCTCTGCATCTATTGGTAAATTACTTAGGTTTACCTTGGAGGGAAGGTGTAGTTTTCTAGGGAGAATAAGGGCATAATAATGGGGAGTTGAAAATTATCCACAAACCCTATCTTGTCTAAATGGTGAACAAAGAAGGCTGGCATGGATCACAAAGGGGGCCTCGGAAGGAGGAGTCCAAAGAAAATATATTTTAGATTCTGTATTATTTGGGGGACCCAGAATTCAATCTTACAACATTGATGTGGCAGGTGCTATATGCCACCAAAATTCATTTTTTCAACCCAAGGCATATACACACACAGAGAAAACAGGCAAGTAACTCATAACCCAGAAGAAACAGCAAAATTCACCCTCTGTCATCCAGTTTTCGTGTCTAAGTTGGACATGTCTGGGGCACTCATTTTAATGCCTTTCTCCCTTCAACACTTAAAGCATCTATATTTCAAAATATCTACATTCCTGGCCCTCTCAACCCCAATTGCCTCGTTCTAATACTCCAACTTCCAGATAAATTCTTCTATGTCTACTTTTTCCATCTTAAAAAGAGCATTTTAACTTGGAAGCATTCAGGATGTCCTTCAATAAGCGAATGAATAAACAGGTACATCCATTCAACGGAATATTATTCAGCAGTAAAAAGAAATAAGCTATCAAGCTACAAAAAGGCATGGTGGGGGGGCTTCCCTTCCCTGGTGGCGCAGTGGTTGAGAGTCCGCCTGCCGATGCAGGGGACATGGGTTCGTGCCCCGGTCCGGGAAGATCCCACATGCCGTGGAGCGGCTGGGCCTGTGAGCCATGGCCGCTGAGCCTGCGCGTCCGGAGCCTGTGCTCCGCGACGGGAGAGGCCACAACAGTGAGAGGCCCATGTACCGCAAAAAAATAAATAAATAAAGTCCATTAATTTTTTTTTTAAAGAGAGTTTTAGTTCTGTTCTTTGTGTTGCAAAGAATGGAGGCTCACTCAGCATCTCAAGGAACTGGGGATTTACGTGCAGATGTTCCCATATGGAAGCCCGGGCAAAGCTGAACCATGTGACATCAGGAAAAGGAGGGACTAGAAGCAGGGCCACAGGAAGGTCAGAACCCCCAGCTCTCTCCACCGTTAGCATCACTGGCCCACTATTCTCATCTTTCCCACCAGCTGACCTCCTCACCCTCTACGGTTTAGCTTTTCTTCACTTCAAAGAGTCTGCTCTCCCTCATAATTGCTGCTTTCATGGGGCCTCTCCCAGATTCTCTGGTTTTTCTGGAACTTATGACTTATCAGCTACAGCTGCTTCTGCTGGCTGCCTCACGACTTCAGTATTTCCTACTTAAAATTCCTGAGAGTGAAAAACCTAATTGGTCCAGTTCATCATTTTAGACCTGGTCCTGTCCTGGTCCCTGGCCCCCTGCGGGGTGCAAGTAGCAGCAGAGGGATGAACAGGGGTGAAGGGTGTCCCACGGTGAAAACCCCAGGAACTGTGGTAGAGCAGCTTCCCTGATGAGCCTAACATCCAGAGCATGCTTTTGGAATGACTTTTGCCAATCAATCAATCAATCATTAAAAAGAAGAGTAAAATTGAACCTTAGCAACTAAGTAATTCAACTTTTTTTTTTTTTTTTTTTTTTTTTTTTGGCTGCGTTGGGTCTTCGTTCCTGCGCTCGGGCTTTCTCTAGTTGTGGCGAGCGGGGGCTACTCTTTGTTGTGGTGTGCGTGCTTCTCATTGTGGTGGCTTCTCTTGTTGCGGAGCACGGGCTCTAGGTGCACGGGCTTTGGTAGTTGTAGCTCGTGGGCTCTAGAGCGCAGGCTCCGTAGTTGTGGCGCACGGGCTTAGTTGCTCTGCGGCATGTGGGATCTTCCCGGACCAGGGCACGAACCCGTGTCCCCTGCATCAGCAGGCGGACTCTCAACCACTGTGCCACCTGGGAAGCCCTCAACACAGTTTTTAACAGTAATTTTTACAAGGGACTTTGGCCTTTCTGATAGAGAAAACCCAAAAGGAGCAGACACAATGACAGGATGTTCACATTCTCTTGAACCGATAAAAATTTCATAAGAATTATCCCAGAGCACATCCCCCCCAAAGGCCTTCTAGCCAACCTGCAAAAGAGCCCCATTACCTTCAAACTAACAGCAGATTCTTACTACACTCAAGGAGAGGAAAGAGAAAGCCAAGAAAAACGAAGACGGATCTTTACACTGAAGCACCATCTACCCCATCTGACCTAGTAATATGTGATTAATTTTCATCCCAGGGTAAAAGAAAGAGTCTAGGGTTAGTAAGCTAGGGAGAGGTGGCAAAATAACTTTCTCCCAGGACATAAAAACTTTGGGTAAGTTGATTACCACAAATACAAGAAAGGAATTTAAGCCCCAATAATTAAGAATAAAATCAAGGAAAAAGAAACCAATGAAAGCAACAGGCTCATAGATCATGGCCAGCAGAGGTAAAAACATACAAACTGGGAATTCCCTGGCAGTCCAGTGGTTAGGACTCTGCGTCTCCACTGCAGGGGGCATGGATTCAGTCCCTGGTCAGGGAACTCTGATCCACATTCTAAGATTTGCATGCTGCGAAGCGTGGCCAAAAAAAAAAAAAAAAAAACAGACATACAGCAAACACACCACAAAGGGAGATACTATGATAGAGAAAACCAAGGTTGATAGTTACCCAGTTGTGTTTTACAAAATCTTACAAGTCAGTTATATCTCAATTTTTAAAATTAAAACATATTTAAAATAATTTTTTAACCTTTCAGATTTTGTAAAACTTCTTTTAGGAGCCTGTGATAATATACTAATGAAAAGGCACTCCCAAATCCAATATCGACATCAAATAGTGTGGTTTAAAAACTAAATGTGAAATGCAAAATTAAGAAATCTTAGAGTCAAATATGTAAGAAGTTTTTGAACAAGACCCAAAAAGGATCAAGTGTTCAAAGACACATTTGACTAAAATAATAGCAAGGACTGTTTACATTCCACGGTCAATCTGTGCACCTTCTCCCTTGCATATACCCTCAGCAACATCTCCCTCTAGCTTCCTAATGTTTCCTGGGCAAACCCACAGCCATGGTGATAATTCCATCTTGCACCTGCACCTGTCCAGCCGAATGAGGCTGGCATCACACTGCCTGCTTTCATTTTAAATTCATGACCACAAACCTCAAGTGGCTTCTTAAATGCCCTTGGCAATCATACAATACTAACCCAGGTTAATTTCTCTCCTAATTTTCTTGCCTGTGATTTCACATCCTCTCCTCTCTCCTCAAACCTCCAACACCTCCTTCCTTCTTTCCAGGTTCATCTTGGGTATTGATGCAATTAGCAGAGAAACACCGCAGACTGCCCCCTCCCATCCATCTATCCATCTCTAAGCCCCCCACATTCTGGCTTCCTGGCTGCTATTACAGATGAATCATCTGTGGTCCTGTCATAGCCCAACCCTCTGCTCGTGCCCTCGATCGCATCCCCTCTCATCACTCGAGGATATCACTCAGCAACTTGCCCCCCACTCTGCTACATCCATTTCTTGCTGTCTGCTAGATCATCCTCATTAGAATACAAGTAAGACAGTTTTTCTTCCACCTTTGGCCTTCTGTTGACCATACTTTACGTGTTATATACTCCCCCATTTCTTTGCTCCCTTTTGAAGCAAAACATTTTCAAAAGAATGGTCTATACTTGCTATCTCCAATTCCCTTTCTCCCATTCTCTCTTTTAAAAAAATATTTACTTATTTAGGCTGCGTTGGGTCTTAGTTGTGGCACACAGGATCTTTGTTGCAGCAAGCAGGATCTTTTAGTTGCAGCACATGGATTCCTAGCTGTAGCATGCAGGAGCTAGTTCCCCCACCAGGGATTGAACCTGGGCCCCTGCATTGGCACCCCGGAGTCTTACCCACTGGACCACCAGGGAAGTCCCCCTCCCATTCCCTTTTAAATCCACTCCAGGGCTTCCCTGGTGGCGCAGTGGTTGAGAGCCTGCCTGCCGATGCAGGGGACATGGGTTCGTGCCCTGGTCCGGGAAGATCCCACATGCCGTGGAGCGGCTGGGCCCGTGAGCCATGGCCGCTGAGCCTGCGCGTCCGGAGCCTGTGCTCCACAACGGGAGAGGCCACAGCAGTGAGAGTCCCGTGTACCACAAAAAAAAAAAAAAAAAAGAAAGAAAATCCACTCTAATCTCACATTGACTCAACCTCTCCACAAAAACTTTTCCTCTCCAAGTCGCCATAAACTCCATGTTACTAGAAAGAAGAGTCAATTCTCTGTCCTCCACTTTCTTGATCCAGCAGCAGTAGCTGAGACAACTGACCACCACCTCTTTCCTGACGAACTAAGATTCCACAAGCCGTACAGCCAAAAAGAAGAAAAACCTGAAGCAAATATGAAAAAAAGAACATTTTCAAAATCTATCTATCTATTATCTCAAGGAAAAGTTTTGCTTTGTTTGTTTGTTTGTTGTTGCTGTTTTGGCTGCCCTGCATGGGATATGGGATCTTAGTTCCCCAACCAGGGATCGAACCCGTGCTCCCTGCAGGGTAGGCATGGAGTCTTAACCACTGGACCACCAGGGAATTCCTCAAGGAAAAGTTTTAAAAAATATTCAAGGAATCACTTTGCTGTACACCTGAAACTAACACAATATTGTAAATCAACTATAGTTCAATTTTTTAAAACTCAAGGAAACAATTACTAGTCACAGAATCCTCATACTATTACAAAAAGCCACTTTCTCTTTCTCCTCCGTATTTTTAAAGACAAATCCCAGCACTCAATTTACAAAGACCTTTTCACCAGTAGAGATAAGCTCAGCAACAGATAAGAGAAGTGACAAGTGCCCTTCCCAGTAAACAACACTTCCATTTGCTTTGCATAGGATCTCAAAGCTGAACTTAATGGGATTTAGGATCCAGTTTAGGAAACAGCTATTTGAAATGTATCCCTGTTCAGTATGGAGAAATTTTCATCTGGCTTCAATCCCCACGAAAAAGCTTTGGTATCATGCTTCTAATCACCCTGGGTGCACCGTTGACAGCTAATACCTTCAGTTTATATCACTTTTTTTAAACTGATATTTTGATCTTTGAGGGTAAGTATAAACATCTATAAATCAATAAAATGGTACTCGTGGAAGTAAACACAAATGATACAGCAATGGTCTCATTTTGTCATGGCTGTTAGCACTGATCTAGATCCTTAGGATGGTGTAAACATACAAATATCATTAAACGCAAGGTGAGAAAAGTACAACGTTAACAGAAGCCAAGTACTTCAAATCCATTAAAATTTATCTTAGAATCTCATAATGTTTCATGGCACTAGAACCCTCACAATCACCTAGTCAGACTCCTTGGTTTCAGAATCTTAAATATTATTGGTGACTGTTTTGGGTTGAATTGTGTCCCTCAGAAAAGATATTGAAATCCTAACCCCTGCTACCTCAGAATGTGACCCTGTTTGGAAGAAAGGTCATTAGAGAGGTAACCAGTTAAGTGAGGCCATACTGGAAGATACTGCTTTGGGAAAGATCTCTGGTGTTCTCCTTCCTTGCTGTAAGTACTAATAAACCCTTCCTTCTCTTGGGGAAAAAAAAAAAAAAAAGATGAGGTCATACTGGACTGGGATGGGTATCTAATACAATATGATTGATGTCCTCATAAGAAGATGGGGCCACGTGAAGACACAGACACGCAGGGAGAATGCCATGGGAAGATGGAAGCAGAGATCTCATGATGTGTCTACAAGCCAAGGATCACAGGGATTGCTGGCCATCACCAGAGCTAGAGAGAGGCATGGAACAGAGACCTATCACTGCCCTCAAAAGGAACCAAGCTTGCCAACACCTTATTATTGGACTTCTAGCCTCCAGAGCTGCAAGAAAATAAATTTCTGTTGTTTTAAGCCACCCAGTTTGTGGCACTTTATTGCAGCAGCCCTAGGAAACTAATAGAATGACCCCAAGAGCTTTTGTTTAGGTGGGTTTTTATCCTCTGATATTTATTGCATTCAGTGTCTTTGAAACACAAGAATGTGCAAATGCACATTCCATTGACTGTCAGAGCAATGGCATTGTCACACGTAGCCTCTGGAAAACTCCACTGTACACTCGTGGCAGGGAGGGAGTGAAAAAGGCAAATTACCTCTTATTTTGTTGCAGAAATAGTTTCGACCCCACAGACCCCAAAAAGGGTCCCAAGACCTCACTTTGAGAACTGCTGACTAATCCAAATTTTGTCTTTGTTACAAGAGGAAACTGAGGCTCAATGATGGGGAATTGGCCTCCCTCCTCTTGGCCTAAATAGAGTTCCAGCTTCCCGACTCCCATGTGGGTGTTCCTAGAATCACAGAGCCATGAACAAATGTCTATGGGGGGGAACGAGGGGGAAGACAAGTAACTGGTGTGAAGCCAACTAGTTAGTCCAGACTAGATGCTGCTCTAGACTTTGTTACATCACTAAGCACAAGCTCTTTTTATTTTATTTTATTTATTATTATTATTATTTTTTTGGCTGCATTGGGTCTTCATTCCTGCATGTGAGCTTTCTCTAGTTGTGGCGAGCGGGGGCTACTCTTCGTTGCGGTGTGCGGGCTTCTCATTGCGGTGGCTTCTCTTGTTGCAGAGCATCGGCTCTAGGTGAGTGGGCTTCAGTAGTTGTGGCACACGGGCTTCAGTACTTGTGGTGCATGGGCTCAGCAGTTGTGGTTCGTGGGCTCTAGAGCACAGGCTCAGTAGTTCTGGCACACGGACTTAGTTGGTCCGTGGCATGTGGGATCTTCCCGGACCAGGGATCGAACCTGTATCCCCTGCATTGGCAGGTGGATTCTTAACCACTGCGTCACCAGGGAAGTCCAAGCACAGGCTCTTTACTTTTTTCTTTTTTCTTTCAATTTTATTGAAGTATAGTGATTTACAATGTTGTGTTAATTTCTGCTGTACAGAAAGGTGATTCAGTTATGCATATATTCTTTTTCATATTCTTTTCCATTATGGCTTATCACAGGATAGTGAATATAGTTCCTGTGCTGTACAGCAGGGCCTTGTCGTTGATCCATCCCATATATAATAGTTTGCATCTGCTAATCCCACACTCCCAATCCTCCCCTCCCCACGGATAACCACAAGTCTGTTCTCTATATCTGTGAGTCAAGCACAGGTCCTTTAAACGGGCTTGTGCACAGCACTCATTTATTTTAAAAAGTGATTTAAAGAGCATGGTCCACATTTTAAGCCAGGAGCAAATGCTTATTCCCAACATTTAAGGACACATCTGACTCTGATGCCACGGAACCCCTGAGATTATATGAAGAAAATGTGAGTGTATGTGTGCATGTGCGTACACGTGTGTGTGAGCACCTGACACATGCACTTTTTGCAAGGGAGGAGGATCCATAACACTGGTTTCAAAGGGGGTCCAAGGCTCAAAGAAGGTGACACACCACTGCAAGAAGTCAGGACTTCCCTGGTAGTGCAGTGGTTAAGAATCCACCTGCCAATGCAGGGGACACGGGTTCGAACCTGGTCCAGGAAGATCCCACATGCCGCGGAGCAACTAAGCCCACGCGCCACAACTACTGAGCCCATGCGCTGCAACTTCTGAAGCCCGCGCACCTAGAGCCCATGCTACGCAACAAGAGAAGCCACCTCAGTGAGAAGCCCGTGCACTGCAACAAAGAGTAGGCCCCGCTCACCACGACTAGAGAAAGCCTGCACGCAGCAACGAAGACCCAACACACCCAAAAAATTTTTTTAATTTAAAAAAAAAAAAGAGGGAGGGCTTCCCTGGTGGCGCAGTGGTTGAGAGTCCGCCTGCTGATGCAGGGGACACAGGTTCATACCCCGGTCCGGGAAGATCCCACGTGCCGCAGAGCGGCTGGGCCCGTGAGCCATGGCTGCTGAGCCTGCGCTTCCGGAGCCTGTGCTCCTCAACGGGAGAGGCCACGACAGTGAGAGGCCCGCGTACCACAAAAAAAAAAAAAAAAGAGGGAAAGGTCATCCAAGGGGTGCCGACTTAGAAGCTTTCTCTCTCCACTGAGTGAGGACTTTGAAATCAAGCTGCTTCTCCCTTTTCTGCCCCCAGGACAAGGCTTTCTGCATGGCTCTCCACTGTGTGTGGACGGGACCTCCCTCAGTCTTGACCCTTTCACCCCACTCTCACGACATGAAAACAGCTGTGCATGAAACAGCCAATTCATTAAAAAGTCATGTGAAGAATGACCTCCACCTGCGGTAGCCATCAAATAACAGAATAATTCAGGGCTGGAGGGGAGGGAGGGGGGACCAGGAGGCAGAGACCCTGCCCCTTTTGCTCCTTCAGTTTGCCCTAGAACGACCAAATGTTCATATAAACATGAATCCTGGAACAGTGACGTTTACAATTCTAAATATTTTAATACTTGAACCCATATATGGTGGACCTTGATGGACTAAACTCAACTCTAGGTAACTAAAGGAAGCTTTTTCTAATTGGAAATAAACAGTAAATATATATATATTTAAATATATGTAAAATATATGACATTTACAAATGCTTGTCTTTTTCCCTCCAACGCTGTAATGTTCAGTTTCATGATAATCAAGTATCAGTCATTTGTCTTTGCAAGTTCATTAATCAGCTGCACTTCTCCAAATCACTTTTTTTTTTTTTTTTGGCTACTCTGGGTCTTCGTTGCTACGTGCGGGCTTTCTCTAGCTGCGGCGAGTGGGGGCTTCTCTTGTTGCAGAGCACGGGCTCTAGGCGCATGGGCTTCAGTAGTTGCAGCACTCGGGCTCAGTAGTTACTCTGCGTGGGCTCTAGAGCGCAGGCCCAATAGTTGTGTTGCATGGGCTTAGTGGGTCCGCGGCATGTGGGATCTTCCCGGCCCAGGGCTCAAACCTGTGTCCCCCGCATTGGCAGGCAGATTCTTTTTTTTTTTTTTTTTTTTTTTTTCTTTTTGCGGTATGTGGGCCTCTCACTGTTGTGGCCTCTCCCGTTGCGGAGCACAGGCTCCGGATGCGCAGGCCCAGCGGCCATGGCTCACGGGCCCAGCCGCTCCGCGGCATATGGGATCCTCCCAGACCGGGGCACGAACCCGTATCCCCTGCATCGGCAGGCGGACTCTTAACCACTTGCGCCACCAGGGAGGCCCTGGCAGGCAGATTCTTAACCACTGTGCCACCAGAGAAGTCCCAAATCACATTACTTTTGGAGGATTCTGAGCAGTGAAAATTAGCGGCTTGACTTCTCATCTAAACACCAAACTATGCAGCATAAAAACAATTTTTAAAAAACTACAATTGAACAAATGTTTGAAATAACTCATCATTTATTTTTGTATATTTTGTGGCACAACAAAAAGAGGTCATGGCTGTTTCTGGAAAAGGAAATTTCTCTTCCAAGAAGCATATTGGTTCACCTTTAAATTCACAAATGCGGAAACTGCTTCTGGGCAATAAAGGTCTTTCCCCCTGAGTGGTATTTAATTGCATATCTCCCCAGATCCCTACTTGTGAATTCTGTTTATATCTTGCAGCAATAAAAAGTAGTTCATTCTTGGTTTTTATCTGGTAAAATATTACCGTTTAATTAAAGTATTTTGGTTTGAGTCCAAAATAGTCTCTTTACGATGTCATAGAAGTTATAGGTTTTCTGATGGAGGCCAAGACTATTAAGAATGAACATTATGACCATTACCCAACTCTATATTATGGTCCCCTCTATTTTATAGTTCATTATTTAATAGTGCTTATCTAAAAGGTTAAAATCTTTATAGGATCATTTGGTCATTCTTAACTTGGCTAATTTACAAATAATTTCACAATATCTTTGTGTCACCATTATTTGTTTACATACCCCACATCCAATCTTCGCGTAAATCCTACCTTCAAAAGAGATATAGGCTCTGACCACGTCTAACCGCCTCCAGGGCTTCTGACCTGGATCATGGTATTGGCGTCCTCATATTTTTCTTCTCACCTCTGACAGTCTAGTCTCACTAGAGCCACCAGACTGATGGTTTTGAAACTTAAGTCAGATTTTGCCTTCCTCCCCTCAAACTCCTCCCCTGGCCTCCAGGTCAGTCAGAGAAAGCCCAGAGGATTTACCAGGGGCTGACAAAGTCCTACATGATCTACGTGCATTTTTTTCTCCAGCTTCTTTCCTTGGTTCTCTCATCCTGGCCCATTTTGCTTCAGCCACACTGGCCTCTGGGTTTTTATCCACACAAACCTAGCCTGCGAGATTTGGCACCCCAGGATGTTGGCATTTGTCATCTTCTGCCTGAAGGGCCCTGGTGTGGACTAAGTTGTGTCCCCCCAAAATGTATGTCCAAGTCCCAGCCCCCAGCACCTGTGATGTGACCTAGTTTGCAAATAGGCTCTTTGCAGATATAGTCAAGGTAAGATGAGGGCATACTACTGTGGTATGATATCATATGTGGAATCTTAAAAAAATGCAACAAATTAATGAATTTAACAAAGAAGAAGCAGACTCAGAGATATAGAGAACAAACTAGTGGTTACCAGTGCAGAGAGGGAAGGTGGGAGGGGCAATATTGGAGTAGGGGGTTAGGAGGTACAAACTGTTATGTATAAAATAAGGTACAAGGATATATTGTACAACACAGGAAATACAGCCCATATTTTATAATATAACTATAAATGGAGTATAACCTTTAAAAATTACAAACCACTATAACTGTAACTTATACAAGTGCACCTGTAACTTATACAATATTGTACATCAACAATACTTCAATAGGGCTTCCCTGGTGGTGCAGTGGTTAAGAATCCGCCTGCCAATGCAGGGGACACGGGTTTGAGCCCTGGGCCGGGAAGATCCCACATGCTGCGGAGCAACAAGGCCCATGTGCCACAAATACTGAGCCTGTGCTTTAGAGCCCGCGAGCCACAGCTACTGAAGCCCTCGTGCCTAGAGCCCGTGCTCCGCAACAAGAGAAGCCACTGCAATGAGAAGCCCGCGCACCACAACAAAGAGTAGCCCCTGCTCGCCGCAACTAGAGAAAGCCTGCATGCAGCAATGAAGACCCAACACAGCCAAAAATAAAGAAAGAAAGAAAACAAAGAACAGAAAACAATACTTCAATAAAAAAAAAATCTTTAGGGACTTTGCTGGTGATCCAATGGTTCAGACTTCGCCTTCCAATGCAGCGGGTGTGGGTTGGACCCCTGGTCAGGGATTTTAGATCCCACGTGCCTCGTGGCCAAAAAAACAAAACATAGAACAGGAGCAATGTTGTAACAAATTCAATAAAGTCTTGAAAGATAGTCCACATCAAAAAAATCTTTAAAAAAAAATCTTAAATTTTTTTTCTTTTTTTTATTAGTTGCTTCCCCCACCTGCACCCCAATCCTTAAAAAAATTTTTTTTTAAATGCGGTCATACTAGAATAGGGTGGGCCTTAAATGCAATAACTGGTATTCCTGCAAGAAGAGAGAAATTCAGAAACTCACAGAGAGGCTGTGTGATGATGCAGGCAGAGGCTGGGGCCATGCAGCTACTCAGCACAAGCCAAGGATCGACAAGGAATGCCAGCAACCATCAGAAACTACAAGAGGCCAGGAAGGAGCCTCCCCTAGAGCCTCGAAAGACCGTAGCCCTGCTGACACCTTGATCTCAGACTTCTGGCCTCTAGAACTGTGAGAGAACACATCTCTGTTGCTTGCAGATGCCCGGTTACTGGTCATTTGTTATGGCGGCCCCGGGAAAGGGCTCTACCCCACCCCCGAAGAGCAGGCGCTTCACACTGTCACTTGGGGTGGGGTGGGGGAGGGGCACTGCTTGCAGGGAGGGCTCCCAGGGCTAACCCCCTCGGCACCTCTGCTGCACCACCTCTTTTCAGGTCACCCCCAGCCCCATTCTTCCTCCCTGCCCCAGCCCAGGGGACTCTCCCATGGTCTGGGCAGAGGCAAGGGTGACCCTCTCTCCTTCTCTCCGCATGACATAAACTCTGCTGCTTCCCTAGCTTTTCCCTGTTGAGTCTCCCCACCAAGGGGCTATGGATTGTTTCTTCACCTTTACATTCTTACTGCGCCTCATACTCTTGAAGCAATGCGGACGCCTTCTCTTAAGGTAGGAGGCTCAAAGGAAGCTGGAAAAAGAAAGGCACACGTATTAATAGTAGTTCAAGATTTTCAAGATCCTGTCTTGCTTCCTTAACTAGTGGACACGTGGAGTTCACCCGAGGGCAGTGCTAGAGGGAACACAAGCCTTAACCCCTGGTAACTAACTTAACTCCTTTGTAATTCAACTCCTCCGGCCAATCCTCCATGATAAAGAAGCAAAAATGGTAGGAATGGTCGGTGTTACCGGTGGGATAAGGAGAACAGGTAGTGTCGTGAATGGGCTTTGTGCCCTGCAAAGACCTGAACAAATCTAAGTCATGTTTGCTGCTATACTGGGCCCAGAACATCAAGATCCCAGCGCTGACTTTCATACTGTGTTGTTTCAGGCGTGGTGCCATGGCCTTGCATCCCCACGCCCAACTGCAGGCTGATGACTCAGGTGGCAAAGGGTTAGAGGGAGGTAACAGATGGAAAGCCGTGAAGTCCGTCCCAAGACCAACAGTCAGTAGGACAGAGGGCTGAGTCCTCTGGGAGCCGTATCCCAGGGGCAGACACAGAGCTCAGCTGAGCGAAGACCCCTTAGTGGCTGGAATCAGAAGGGTGGTCAGTTTTTTCATTTCTTTCTTTCTTTCTTTCTTTTTTAAAATTGTGGTAAAAGTCACGTAATATAAAACATACTGTTTTAACCATATTTAGCTGTACGGTTCAGTGGCATAAGTACATTCACATTGCTGTGCAACTCTCACCATCATCCATCTCCTGAATTTTCCACCTTCCTAAACTGAAACTCTGTCCCCATGAAACACTAACTCCCCATTCCCCCTCCCCCTCCTCCCCTCCTCCCGGTCCGTTTTTTCTTACTTACATTTTCTGTTCCATTTTCTTTCTTTTTTTAAAAAATAAATTTATTTTATTTATTTATTTTTGGCTGCCTTAGGTCTTTGTTGCGCGGGCTTTCTCTAGTGGCGGCGAGCGGGGGCTACTCTTCGTTGCGGTGTGCAGGCTTCTCGTTGCAGTGGCTTCTCTTGTGGAGCACAGGTTCTAGGCACACAGGCTTCAGTAGTTGTAGCTCGCAGGCTCAGTAGTTGTGGCATACGGGCTTAGTTACTCCGTGGCATGTGGGATCTTCCTGGACCAGGGCTCAAACCCATGTCCCCTGCATTGGCAGGTGGATTCTTAACCACTGTGCCACCAGGGAAGCTCCATCTGTTCCATTTTCAATCATAGCATGATGGTTTATGACTGTGCAGGAAAGATCACTCTGATATACTTCGCGTTTAAAACTCTGTCGGGGGGGGGGAGGGATAAATTGGAAGATTGGGATTGACATATACACGCTACTATATATACAACAGATAACTAATAAGGACATACTGTAGAGCACAGGGAACTCTTCTCAATATTCTGTAATGACCTATTATGAGAAAAAAAATCTAAAAAAGAGTGGATATATGTATATGTATAACTGATTCACTTTGCTGTACACCTGAAACTAACATATCATTGTAAATCAATTATATGCCAATAAAAATTAAAAAACAAAGCAAAACAAAACAACTCTGTACAAAACTGTGATAAGCATAACAGCCAAGAAACCCTTCTTCTGTAAGTGATGCCAGGAAGAACGGGAAGAGGTTGGGAGGAGCAGCTGGAGGATCTGGGGCTTTACTCACAGCTCCAGGGAAACCAGTTCAGAGTCACTGGGAAACAGAAGGAAGGACTGGTCACCCTTCACCTCCGCTGAACCAGGATGAATCCGGCCTGGTCACCGGCAGAGCGGTGGCCATAAATAAGTCAGCTGTCGGCTGCACCCGGACCAGCCTCCAGCAGTGCCCTCGGGGCTCCAAGGGAAAGAGACCGCCTTGCATAACTGTGCTCAGACCCTGGCTGTGGATGGGTCCCTGAAATCAACATGCCGCCTTGTCCAGATGCTGTAAAAACAGGTAAGGACCCCTTTGCTCCAGCCTTTCCAGGAAGAACAGAGGGCCAGGCGGAGGTGCCCAACTCCGTCTCTGCTCAGCCCTGACTGCTCCAAGGCCCCAGAGGGAGAATTGAGGCTCCAACATAAATTCAGACAGGCCAGGACCTTGACAAGACTGCCTACTCCCCCTGTGCCCTTGAACTGGGCCTCCTCCTCATCTGACCTCCACTTCCTCCTTCCCTTTGCCGAACACCTTTAAAGAAAGGTAAGGGAAAGCAAACCCTGAGGGGTTTGCCTTTGCCAGTACCATTATTTTCCATTCCTCTTCCTCATCCTTTGCTTATCTGGGCTAAAGGAACTGAATTCTTAATAAACCACCTCGTAATCTATTCCAACGGAAGTTTCCAATCCAGGAGGAGCCCTAGGATACCTCTGCCCCATCCCTGTTTTTATAAAGGAAAGGACATTAAAACTGAAGCAAGTTGTGTTTCCAGCTGAGGCTCAGAGAAGTTAAGTGACCTGGACAAAGTCACACAGCCAGGAGGTGGCAGGAGTTGCTGCTCTGAGACAGCAGGTATGGAGCTTTTGCCTGACTCTCATCCATTCGCCCTTTTTCTAGTTGCAGCGTCTCCGTTCTTCTTTTGGGAAATGTCCCTTCCCTAATTTTAGTTCATATTGTTGAGTGAGGCTAACCTGGCCCCAGAATCTGGGTGTAAGCACGTGACCCAGGCCTAACCAATCAGTGATTTCATCCCCCTTGGCCACAATGATTGGTTCAAGGATGGGCACATGACCCGGTTCAAGCCCGTGAGAGTCAGGTTTAGGATTTTGGCTAGAAGAGTTGGGAGAGAGAAGCTGGGGCAGCTGAGCTGAACATAAAGAGGTGGGGAGGGGCCACCAAGCCTGGAGAGCCTGCCTGTGGGTAAAAGCCAGCACAGAGGACAGCAGAGTGGAGAGATGGAGAGATACTGAGTCTTGGTGACAGTCTTTCAACTTCTGGATCCAGCCATGCCTGAAGCTAAGTGCCAATAAATGTTCATTTTGGTTTAAGCCCATTTGAATTGGTCACTGCCATTTGCAAACGAAAAGTCCTTAACCAGGTGGACTCCAAATCCATGCCCCCTCCCGACACCAAACTGCCATCAGCCAGTCCATCAAGCCCCCAGAGCACCATTCCAACCCTCCCTGGGGTTTCTACTCCAGCAGTACTTAGCCTCAGCTTGTCTCTGCTCTGTAAACTGTGTTCAAACTTTAAAACCCGGCCCCTGACAAGGTCCCAGCCCAGGATAGGTGCGGGCGGGGACAGGTGACCAGGAGGCTGCTGCTTTGCTCTTGTTCCCTCCTTTGGATCAAATTAGCTCCAGGGAGAGTGGGACCCTCAGCAGAGCCCAGGATGCCCTCCGTGCATTTCCTTCTGCCTCCTTTCCAGTCACCCTATGGGCTCTTCGTCCTTCTAAAGAGAAGATAATTAGAGACAAGTGAAATGGAAGCTTCCACCTACCATCTCAAAGGAGGCAGGAACCATGATGGGGACCCATAAGTAAAACTTTATAAGCTTTGTATCTTATAAACTTTTGTTATTTTTATTTCACAGACATTTCCTCATAATATCTGGGGGTGGGGGAGGAGGTGGGGGGAGAAATCCCTTACAGAGAAAAAGAAATCACGGTAGGGAGCTAGTCTGTGCCGGCATCGGCATGAATTTCCAGCATCACTGTTGGTGTGACAAATGCAGCTGCTCTACTGTGGGCTCACGGGTGACAAACACCGTTTTTGGCAAGAGCCACACCCCGAGATCTCAAGGGCTGTCTGATGATATGTCACCCCCCGTCTGTGTGCAGTTTCTGGGGGATTTTACTCCAAACCTCACGTGCCAACACCCCTGAGGAAGCTGCATCCCCACCCTTCCACGTGAATGGGACTCAGGGCACGACAAGATTTTGTGGATACAGAGGCTGTCGCATTACTGGGCAGGCATGGTTAGGACAAAGGACACCCACATGGGTGGGGGCATTTCTTTTTCGCTCCAGCACTTGAGGTCAGTGGTTAATTTCTAAGTCTCTGTGCTCAGGGGCACTTGAATTGAGGTGATACGAGTATGGAGACATTAGTCCTGGTGGATCAAGCTGAGCGAGTGGCTTTCTTTCAGGACGAGGGGCCACACCCCACAATGCACAGCCTCCCCTGAGGTCAGAGAAGCGGGGGTGAAGCCCTTGCTCTTTCAGCCGGTGTCTCTATTTCTGCTCTAGGATTCCGATGCCTCCAGTACTGATATTTCTGCAGCTCATGGAGGTGCTGGCCAGAGTCTTTTAATGCCACAGGCTCTTCCTGCCAAATGCTTCAGCACCTCTTCTCTGGAGGCTGGCTGGATCTGAGGCTGGCAGATAATACAGGGCCGACATTCCAGAAAAGCAGTGAAAGGCGTGAGCAGGATGCCACAAAGGAGAGACTCCAGGAAGTGATGGCTGCCCCCACCCCATCTCGGGCCATCCCTGCCCTTTGGGCAACTGCTGATTCTCCCTGAATGGAACCAGAGAAAAACCGAGAACAGGGCAGAGCCAGACTGCAAGGCCAGAAAGCCGACCCCAGGGCATCCCTGGAAACGGGTGCTGTCACTCAGTGTGTGGGAAATTCCCAGCTCGAGTTTCTGTCTGAGCGCAGAGGGGTCCAGCGAGCCGTGGTTTCCTTGGGAGCAGGGGCACGTGGACTCACCCACCACGATGCAGCCGCCTGGGCCCTGCTCCTTGAGAGTCCGCCGGGGCGCCTCCCAGGAAGAGCCACGCCTGCCCTCGTGTGCTGGACCGAGGCCCCGGGAGGCTGGGCCGGCGAGCTGAGGCCCACTGCTTGACCCCAGAGTGTGGTCTTAGGGGCAGCACAGCAAGAGCGGGAGGCGTGTCCCTCTGCCGGCTTCCTTCTCCTTCCCTTGGTTCCTGGAAAGACTGAACAGAAGTCCTCAACGTGCAATAAATTGAAGGGAGGGCTATGCATCCTGAAAGGTTCAGAGAGCAAAGCAAGCCAGGACCAGCTCCCTTGGGCCATGTCCCCGTGGCGCTGTGGTGGCCTCTGCAGTGGCCGGTTCCTCTGTGCCTCGACACAGCATCTGTGTGACAGGGGAAGAGCAGGTGTTGACACTGTCCAGGAATTTCCCTTTGTCCTGTGACAGCCCCACTCATCTCACCAAGCTTTGCCCAGAGTTCTGGGCCGCCTTGGCCCTGGCCCCGAGCCCCTGAGAGCCACAGGGTAGTGTCAGCTGGGGCTGGAGGGGAGGGCTGGGAGGCTGGCCAGCCCGGCAGAGCCAGCGGGATGGGCCCAGAAGGCAGGGTGAGGCCGGGAGGCCGAGGGGCTCAGGGCAGCTCCCACAGCACCCCCTGGTGGCTAAGGGCTGCCCTAGCGCCCCTGACCCGCTATGAGCCCAGACCGTTAGCCACTAGCTTACCTTCTGCCCACGAGTAGCCAGGACGAGAGAGCGGGTGCGAGCACCTCCTTACATTTTGTGCCCGGCAGGCTTCTCTTGCCTCACCCTAGCCCTAGCCCTGACTTTCACCCTAGGATGGTGGACGGAGGGGCACCTTGCTCTCGTGCCAGGGTGCTGAGGGCTTGGGGTCCTTTCTATCCCTGTAGCCCCGGGCATTACACGCCTGGGGTCCTAGTGCCACATCAGCAGACAGACTGAAGGTTTCATGCTGACTTGGGAATTTCGTTTTCCCAGTCCTAGCCAGGTTTGAGCTCAGCTGCGGCAGCAGTTTTGACAGCCCTTGCTGTACCCTGAGTTCTTTTTTTTTTTTAAAGATAGCAGGAAGCACAGCCAAGGGTGAGGCAGGGTGCTGGGGGTGACCATGACATCTGAGAATCAGGTGAAAATGACATCTTTTCAACAAATGGTGCCAGAACAACTGGATATCCACATACCACAGCTTACACAAAAATGAACTCAAATAGATCACAGACATAAATGTAAGAGCCAAAATTATTAAACTCTTGGAAAGAAACATAGGTGTGAATCTTCAGGACCTTGGATTAGACAATTGTCTCTTAAATATGGCACCAAAAGCACAAGAAAGAAAAGAAAAAAGAGATAAGTTTGACTTCATCCAAATTAAAACCTTTTGTGTATCAGAAGACACTATCAAGAAAGTAAAAAACAAACTACAGAATGGGGGAAAATATTTGCAAATCATATATATGATAGTAACCAGAATATATAAAGAATTCTCACAACTCAACAACAAAATGACAAATAAACCAATTAAAAAATGGGCTAATGTGGCTTCCCTGGTGGCACAGTGGTTGAGAGTCCACCTGCCGATGCAGGGGACACAGGTTCGTGCCCCAGTCCGGGAAGATCCCACATGCCGCGGAGCGGCTGGGCCCGTGAGCCATGGCCGCTGAGCCTGCGCGTCCGGAGCCTGTGCTCCGCAACGGGAGATGCCACAACAGTGAGAGGCTCGCGTACCGCAAAAAAAAAAAAAAAAAGAAAAAGAAAAAGAAAAAGAAAAAAAATTAACTCAAGTGGATCAAAGACCCAAATACAAGAGCTAAAACTATTAAACTCTTAGAAAGAAACATAGGTGTTAACCTTTGAGACCTTGGATTAGGCAATGGTGGTATATCAGTACAATCGAATATTATAAAATGAGCCTTGAAAACATCACTGCTCCCTGAGGGGCCCAGCAGCCCCAGGCTGACATTTCTTGCCTCACATCTCAGGGAAGCCCCAGCCTGTGGGATCCAGGAACTCAGGTACCCTCAGGTCCAAGGCACTACCTTCCTCATGATCTCACCTTCTGAAAACATCTGATTCCTGGCTGACCCTATTCTCCTGGTTTTCCCTCTCCTTCAGCTGATTGCTTCAAGGTCATGCTCTTGGACTTCAACCACTAACTTTTTTTTTTTTAATCTCTGTAATTCCTTTCCTTTTCATCTTAAGCACCCAAGCTTCTGAGCTCAAAGGTCCTCTCAGCAGAGGTGGCTACATTCCTCACGCGTGGCACCTGGTGTGGCCTGTGTGGACCGCAGGTCTGGTCCACGCACTCATTCATGCCTGAGGCACCTGCTATGTGCCAGGCACTATTCTCAGCCTCAGACACACTGCAGTCAGCAAAACTAAGTCCCTGCAAGATAAAGTCTCGTGGAATTTACATTCTGATGAAGGAAGACCAAAAAGCAGATGCTGGATATTTTAAGTGATGTCATATGCTTTGAAGAAAAATTCAGCAGGGTAGGGGGTCGAGGGTCAGCAGGGGCAGGTATGTGTGTGTATGTGCATTTTGGGGAAGATGGCAGCACCCCCTCATCTTGAAAGTGTTTCTCAAAGTCCCAGCATCCTAGTAGGCAGGGGACTCATGAACAAACAGACACACCCAGACTGTAGAGCAGGTCAGAGGGAAACTTCCTTGCAAGACCTGCCCAGAATCGTGGCCAGAGAAAGCAAACCCAAACAGCTCCAGGGTCTCCTTCTTTTAAGGAAAAATTTAGCTGGGGTGCAAAGAGGGCAGCTTCAGCCCTTTGGGCAAAGGGAGTTTGTAAGCAGCTGTCTCCAGGAGGGGATCTGTGGCCTTTGGGGGTAGGACCTTCTTGTCCTGACCTTGATCAAAGATGTTCAGGATCACTTTCTTCCTCTTGGAAGATCCTGGCTTTGGGATCCTAGTTGCTGAAGGCCTGGCTAGACATCACCTGACTATGGAGGTTGTTTTTAAGGTCAAGATACAAGAATTCACTGTTTTTGTATGTCTGTCAACCTGGGAGCACTTGCAATGTCACCTTGCAAAGGATAATACCTCCACCAGTTTTGTGACGGAGGGTAAGTCACCCTAACCTTTTAGGCCTGACTTTACCCAGTAAGAATGATTATAATGCCTACTTCAGAGTGCTTGGTGAGGAGGAGATGAAGGGATGTTGGTAAAAGGTCAGGTCATGTCCTATAAAGTGAAAGTGATTGCAACAGTGTGGCGTGGCATAAGGACAGACATACAGACCAATAGAATAGAGAACCCAGAAATAAACCCGTATATATAGTGAACTGATTTTCAGCAAGAGTGCCAAGACTACTCAGTGGGGAAAAGACAGTCTCTTCAACAAATGGCACATGCAAAAGAATGAAGTTGGACCCTTACCTTATGCCATATATAAAAATTAACTGAAAATGGATTAGAAGCCTAAATACAGGGACTTCCCTGGTGGCACAGTGGTTAAGAATCTGCCTGCCAACTCAGGGGACACGGGTTCGAGCCCTGGTCCAGGAAGATCCCACATGCCTCAGTGCAACTAAGCCCATGTGCCACAACTACTGAGCCTGTGCTCTAGAGCCTGTGCACTGCAACTCTAGAGCCCGCAAGCCACAACTACTGAAGTCTGCACACCTAGAGCCCGTGCTCTGCAACAAGAGAAGCCACTGCAATGAGAAGCCCACGCATCACAACAAAGAGTAGCCCCCACTTGCTACAACTAGAGAAAGCCCGTGCGCAGAAATGAACACCGGAGGCAGCCAAAAAAAAAAAAACCTAAATACAAGAGTTAAAACTATAAAACTCTTAGGAGAAAACACAGGGGCAAATCTTCATAACCTTGGATTTTTTTTAAAAACATTTATTTATTTATTTAGGCTGAGCTGAGTCTTAGTTGCAACATGTGGGGTCTTTTTTTTTTTTTTTTAAGTTGTGGCATGGGGGCTTCTTAGTTGTGGCATGCGGGATCTAGTTCCCTGACCAGGGATCGAACCTGGGCCCCCTGCATTCAGAGTACGGAGTCTTACCCACTGGACCACCAGGGAAGCCCCCATAGTCTTGGGTTTGACAATGGTTTCTTAAACATGACACCAAAAGCACAAGCAACAAAAGGAAAAATAGATAAATTGGACTTCAAATGAGAAAATTTGTGTATCAAAAGACACTACAAGGTGGGAATTCCCTGCTGGTCCAGTGGTTAGGATTACGCGCTTTCACTGCTGAGGGCCCAGGTTCAATCCCTGGTCTGGGAACTAAGATCCTGCAAGCCGCGTGGCCTTGCCAAAAAAAAAAGTTTAAAAGAGACTACAAGAAAGTGAGAAAACAAACTATAGAATGGGAGAGAATATTTGCAAATCATATATCTAATAGGAGCCAAAAAATATAAAGAACTCTATAACTCAGGAACAAGACAACCCAATTAAAAAAATGGCCAAGTGACTTGGAAAGATTTAAAAATGGCCAATAAGCACATGAAAAGATGTTCAACATCATTAGACACTAGGGAAATGCAAATCAGAACCACAGTGAGATGTCACTTAACACCTACTGGGATGGCCATAATAAAAAAATGGAAAATAACAAGTGCTGATAAGAATGTGGAGAAACTGGAACCTTCATACGTTACTGGTAAGAAGGTAAAACGGTGCAGCTGCAGTGGAAAATGGCTTAGTAGTTCCTCACAAAGGTAAACATAGAATTACCATATGACCCAGCAATTCCACTGCTAAGTACATACCACAAAGAATTGAAAGCAGGGACTAAAACAGATATTTGTACACCCAGGTTCATAGAAGCATTACTGACAATAACCAAAAGGTAGAAACCACCCAAGTGTCTATCAACAAATGAATGGATATATGTGGTATATCTATAAAATGGAACATTATTCAGCCATAAAAAGGAATGAAGTATTGACACAGGCTCCAACATGTATAAACCTTGAAAACATTACACCAAGTGAAATAAGTCAGATGACTATTGTATGAATCCCCTTATATAAAATATCTCGAATAGGCAAATTTACACCCACCCAGCGACAGAAAATAGAATAAAAGTTACCAGGAGTTAGGGTGGGGGGAGGAGAATGGGGAATTATTGTTTAACGGGTGTAGAATTTGTTTGGGATAATGAAAAACTTCTGGAAATAGTTAGTGGTGTGAGGGTTACGAAAGCTTTGGATGTACTTAACGCCAGCCAGTTGTACTCTTAACAGTGGTTAAAATGGTAAATTTTGCTATGTATATTTTGCCACCAAAAAAAAAAAAAAAAAATAGAAGACTAAGGCATTGTCTTTCACAGTAACTTGTCCATAATAGCATTAGGGGCCCTAAGAAAGACCGAGTGTCTGGGGAAGCTGTCCCCGCTTAGGCACGAGAGTGCCCCCCTCAAGAATGTGCAGTCGTGGTGGCAGTCTGGTGGCCAAAAGAGGGGGCCCAAAGGTGACTGTCATTAGTTACAGCCGGTCTCAGAAGTGGTGGCTGTGTGACAGTGATGTTGGAGGGTTTTAATTGCTCCTGAATTAATGTGCTTACTCCTCACCCCTGGGGCGCCTGGGTTTAATTACTGACTTAGGTCACATATGCAAATGAGTCTGCTATCATTTCTGGTCCCTGTGGATGGCAGCCCTGATTACCAAGCCCTCACACTCTGCAGCAAGATGGGCAGGAAGAAGGCCGGGCTGGCCTCCCCCTAGAGCAGAACTGGATGAAGGTGGTGCCTTGCCGGCCACATTTATGGGCCTAGATGAGCTGACACGTTCAAGGCTGCGTCTAGGGAGTCGTTACTACCTGGAGGCACCGAGAGATGAGTTGTCAATGGCAGAGGAGCCCTGGAGGACCTGAACTCCGGAACCCTTGGGGATAGAGGGGTCTTACAAAAAGGAAAGATTTGGGAAGATGTCGGTCTGCAGAAGAGACCGTGGACCAGGCGTGGCCAATTCAAAAGCCGTGGAGGGCTGGGCAGGCATGTAACTAAGGGAAGCAGGAGGCAGGGGGCTGCCTTCAGAAGAATCCCTGGTGGTCCAGGGGTTAGGACACTGGGCTTTCACTGCCAAGGGCCCAGATTCAATCCCTGGTTGGGGAACTAAGATCCCACATGCCGCAGGGCAACTAAGCCCACTCACTGAAACTACTGAGCCTGAGGGCCACAACTACAGAGAAGCCCTCGCACCGCAATGAAAGGTCCTGCGTGCCACAACTAAGACCCGACGCAGCCAAAAATAAATAAATATTTTTTTAAAATGGCTTAAAAAAAAAGATGGTGGCCAACTGTTGTCTTCTAGGGATGTGGGCCCAGTGTTGGCAATTTTCCAATCCATTAGAACGCAGAAATTGGAATATTTTTAAAAAGTAAATGTATTTATTTTTGGCTATGTTGGGTCTTCGTAGTTGCACACGGGCTTTCTCTAGTTGCAGCGAGCAGGGGCCACTCTTCATTGCGGTGTGTGGTCTTCTCATTGCGGTGGCTTCTCTTGTTGCAGAGCATGGGCTCTAGGCACGTGGGCTCAGTAGTTGTGGCACGTGGGCTTAGCTGCTCCGTGGCATGTGGGATCTTCCCGGACCAGGGCTCGAATCCGTGTCCCCTGCATTGGCAGGCAGATTCTTAACCACTGCACCACCAGGCAAAATTTCTTTTTTTACAAGGACTCTGTTTTTTAGATTTTGACAACTCATTTGAACTAAAAAAAAAAATAACACTAGGGGCTTCCCTGGTGGTGCAGTGGTTGAGGGTCCGCCTGCCGATGCAGGGGACACGGGTTCGTGCCCCGGTCCGGGAAGATCCCACATGCCGTGGAGCGGCTGGGCCCGTGAACCGTGGCCGCTGGGCCTGCGCGTCCGGAGCCTGTGCTCCGCAACGGGAGAGGCCACAACGGGAGAGGTCACAACAGTGAGAGGCCCGCATACCGCAAAAAAAACCAAAAAACCCCACTAGGTTGCCCGCGCTTGGGGGGTAGGGGTGGGGATTAGCCGGGAAGGGGCTCAAGGAACTCTTGGGGGTGTTGGAAACGGTCCGTTGTGGTGGTGGTGCTGGTTACCCAGGCATATATGTGAAAACACATCAAACTGTATACTTAAAACAGGTGCCTGTTACTGAATGTTAATTATACGTCACTGAGGTTGGCTCAGTGCGTCCCCACACTTCTCCCAGGTTGCTGTGAACTTTCCACTCCAGACTCTGTCCCTTTTCGTTCAGTCATGGCCACAGGTGCTTTATATGCTTTAAGGACCTTCCTCCTCTTTCCCTATGCCCTGTACCTCTTCCTAGGTAAGTGTATCAGCAACTGATGGTTTAATTCATTCTATGCTGGGTGGGAGCCTAAGTTGATGTGACCATTTATAATACTTACTCTGTAACAAGCCATGAGGTAGTACTATTGGAGTATTAGCCTCATCGTACAGATTTGTTCAGTTGTTCAGTGGGAGGGCCAGAATCCAAACCTAGGTGGTCCAGCTCCTGCTGCGCTCTCAGCCACTGCACTGCCTGAGCTTGGGGTGCCATGGCGAGCAGGATCTCCACTGCTGGGAGGAGAGCTGACTGGACACAGAATTCCTAGTCAAGAGCCAGGCTCCTGTCCGGGCTCCCTCCCTGCAAACGGCACGGCTAGCAGCTCTGTGGCCTGAGTTGACTGCCTTTGGACGCCATCTTCCGGCCTCAGCTGCATTCAACAAAAATAAAATTACCAGGGTGGGCGGGTTTTTTTTTCAGGGGAAGCCTGGCATTCTATGCCGGCCTGGTCATCACCAATCCTGCAATCCATCTCCTGTACTCTAGTGCTTCTCAAGCTGAGTTGCACATTGGAGTCAGCTGGGAAACTTTTAATACTGAGTCTCTGGTTTCTACTCTGAGGTTCTGATTTACTTAGTATGCAATGGGAGACTTAAAGACTTCCGAGGTGATTCCAATGTATGGCCAGGTTTGCAAACTACACTTTCAACCTTTCAGTTGATTTTTGTTCTAATGTTGCAGGAATCTGGAAGTTGGAAGACAACCACAGATGAAAAGTAAATATTTTGCGGGAAAGTATTTGTATTATGAGGTTAAAATTTAAAAACACATAATGCAAGTGCAGAGACTACTACCAAAGATATTTACTTTAAAAACACTTTAACTTCCTGCAGTTGTGATCCAGAGAAATGTTTAACATCATAGGTCATCTTAAAGCCCAAGAGTGGCTTTCTGGAAACTCAGAATTAACGTTGCCTGTCCTGCTTCAGACAGGGCCCACAGGAAGAGGCCAATGGTCTGCAATACCTCCTGGCCTACTCCTGCCCATCCGCATCAGGAACATGCTTCGTGCTCGTCTCTGCTGGGTCAGAGCTCTCAACCATCCTCCCCAGACGCTCAGTGTCCCCAGGGCCAGGGAGGCCCCAGCAGCCTTCCTTCCGGGTGGAGCAGATCTGAAAGCGCTCCTTGCCCTTTAACCCAAGAGTGATAAATGCGTTTAACTGCCAGTCATTGTTTTAAAATAAAAGTGTCAGGAAATGTTGACATGAAACCAAGTTTAAAGACACTAATGCTAACTTGCTGCTTTAAAGTTTGGATGAACAAACATTCTAGTGAGACTGTCAGGCCGAGTTCAACTTACTTCCTTGCAGAGTCAGTTTTTTAGATGGATACCAATCATACAAAGCTGGGACAGGTGAGTGATTTTGGCTGTACACAGGAGAGCTGTACCACGTTAGGTGAGGAAGGGTTTTGTCATTATTTGGAGATTATGGTTTAAGACGTATGTGTGTAGTTGCCAAGTTCAAAAGGGGTGGTGGCTTTGTGACATGACTCGAGTCCTACTGTTTTAGTCAAATACTAATCTAGGTATTACTGTGAAGCTATTCTGCAGGCATAATTAAAACCACTTATCTGCTGACTTTGAACAAGGAATGATCTTGGATGATCTAGGTGGGCCTGAATCAGGGGAAAGGTCTTACAAGTAGGGCTGACCCAAGAGAAATTTCACCTGTGTCCTGGTCACCCTCCCTTCTGACTGGCTGCCCTTTGGATTGTGGATTAGCTTAGCCACAATCACAGAAGCCAATTCCTTGTGATAAATCCCTTAATATATGTACCTTCTACTGGCTCTGCTTCTTGGGTTAAACCCTGATACAGATGAGCAATAACAACAATGTCCACTGGGGGGCCTTGTCAGGTATTATAACACAATTCAGAGCAACCATAGTTATTTCATGTCTCACTGGTGCTTAGTCATTTCTCTAGAATGGTGCTTTCTGCAGTGCTAATGCTTCACACCCGTGGTACCCAACTCAGTGGGCATCAGCCACGTGGAGCTTCTGAGCACTTGAAATCAGGTTAGTGAAAATGAGGAAAGAAATTAAATTAAAAAATTTTTTCTTTCAATTTTTTAGGCCATGCTGTGCAGCATGCGGGATTTTAGTTCCCAGATCAGGGATCGAACCCATGCCCCTTGCATTTGGGGTGTGGAGTCTTAACCACGGGACCATCAGGGAAGTCCCAAAATTAAATTTTAACGTATCTAAATAGGTTCTCCAAGACCCTCTGGATGCCCTCCTACCGCCCCAGAGCTACCTCTAACCATTCTTTTACCAGTTTCCCCTAAGGATGGAGAACCTGCCCCCCAGCCTGCCCAGGATGCTCAGCTTCCCTCTGGTTTGGACTCATGGTGTGACCTGGAAGCTGCTGTCCTTGAGGTAACCTGCGAGAGCTCCGCATTTGTCTTTTCTCCCAAATGAACATGTCTGATTCTGAAGTCGGGCCTCCGGTCCGGGCGCTGCCCGAGCTGCCACGGAAGGGCACGGGCTGCCCCATCTCCCACCTCTTCCCAAACCTGTCCTTCCCCAGGGCTTACGAGGCGTCCTGCACAAACTCCTCCTCCCCTTCTGTCATGACACAAAGCCTCAGCTCTTGTAGAGGTGCTCCATGAATACTCAAGACGTGAGGACAGGCAGACGGACGGACCACTTCATACACACACACAGCATCCCTATGGGTCACTGAGGCCTTTTTATTTTGCACACAAAACCACGGGGGATCTTGCCTGTGGACACCTCGGAGGTTACAATGCAGATACACATGGCTCCAGACACGTGGTGGAAGCGAGGTGAGAAAAACAATGATTTGGGCCAATTCTATGATTAGAGAGCTAGGGTTTCCAGCAGGGTTCCAGATGGTCAAGCTTGGCTTCTGCAGTGGGTCTAAGGAAGCAGTGAGAACGTCACAGGAAGGGGAGAGGGCAGTTAACTATCAGAGGCCCCTCAGAGCACCGGCGGGGGCCTTGAGCTGCCCAGTTGACATCAGGAGCAGGTCTAATTAGCCGACGAGTGACCGCAGGGCTCACCCGCCCACAGCTTACTTGGCGAGGGGGTTTCTGAAGTTCCTGCCGGCAAACTTGGCCTTGCTGCCCAGTTCCTCTTCAATTCTTAGGAAGCAGAAAGATAGAGAGACAGGGAGGGAAAGAGAGAAGTCACACCTCAATGCAGTAAGTTTTCCCACCCAGAGAAGTGGTCAAAGACACATTTCCTGCCAGGAAGTTGGGGACCCAACCATCGCCCAGTCTGTCCAACTATTCCCCTAAATTTGAGCTTCTTGGAGATGCCAGGAATAGAAGAGCATTCGGCTCTCTCCGTCCACCCAATTCACCCAACAAGTTGTCCACTGGCCGCCCCTTCGCCTGCCTTCTCTTCCCCCCAATGTTTCTGAAGGACAAAGGAGAAGAAATGGTAGGATTGCTACTTCTTAGAATATTTAAGAAAATGTTTTTTCAATGAAAGGATAACCCAGTTTCTGCAACAAATGGCACAGGGAAATAAGGAGGGGGCACTCATTAGTGTGAACTCTGTTTGGATCCTGATATCAAAAAAAGGGGGGGGGTATTGCTATTACCACTAATCGTGGGCATCATCACTGTACAGTGGTTATGATAAAAAACAAAAATAAGTCTTTATCTGAAAGAAATATATACAAGTGAAATCATAAGATGTCTGGAATTCGCTTTAAAATTCTCCAGGAAAAAAGGGTATAAAGAGACAAAACATGGAGGAATACAGACAGCTGGTGTATCCGGGTAATGGGGAAGGCAGTATACATTCTACTGTTCACTGATCTTTTTTATATACTTGAAATTGTCCAGGATAAAGTTTTAAAGATGGGGTAAGGTGGGAGAACTTATAAAATGGGAGTTTCTTTTCCCTTCAAGACTGGAATAAAATAACAAAGGGCAGGTCTCCCTGTGTTTATAGGTGCTTCCCAAGGACACACTGAGACAAAAAGGGAAAGGACCAGAACGGCAGAAGGCGATGAACAGTGGAAACCCTGCTGTGTGCCCTTTGGCAATTTTTCTTCCTCTCTGTGAGCTCTGGTATCTTTGTCCACAAAACAAGGGTGTAAAATGAGAGCATCACTAAGGCTTCCCTGTAGCTCCCCAACTTCTGATTCAGTTGTCTAAAGGGGAGCCAGTTCCCTCTCTCACCAGAAGATGGCAGCATCGTGTGCAGCAGGCCCCGCTCCGGGCCAACGCTGCCAGGCACCCAACCGTCCCAAACTAACGTATCAGGCCCCAACCCTTGTACCCACCCCACAGGGCCAGGGGCTCCTCCTGGAGACCAAGCAAGCCCACACACGCAGCGAAGGCAGACTCTTTACCTGAGGATCTGATTGTACTTGGCCAAGCGCTCGGATCGGCACGGTGCACCAGTCTTGATCTGGAAGGAGAAAAGAAAGGCCACAGTTGCTTACAGTGGACACTGAATCTTCATGGGCATTTTGGGCAAGGGGAGGGTGCCATGGCAGAGAGCCAGCAATTTCTTAAAGAGGATCCCTGGCCCTAGGAAGGAGGGGATAAAAGGGGCACCCAGGACCCCATTCTCCCCCCTGCCCCCCCCTCCGTCTGTGCTCAGGAAGTCGAGGTCAGAGAGAGCAGCAGGGAGCACCCTTCACCCCAGGGAGCTCTTTACCTGCCCAGTGCACAGTCCCACCACCAGGTCGGCGATGAAGGTGTCTTCAGTCTCCCCGGATCGATGCGACACCATGACGCCCCACCCATTGGACTGGGCCAGCTTGCACCTAGAAGCCAGGGACAACCCGACGGCATGGCTCCACTACCTGGGCACTGTGGCCCCTTCTGGCCTCCTGAGGCCATGACTCACCGCTCCCAGTGGGGGGCCAGGGGCAGCCCTGAGCTCCCAACTGCTGGGGAAGACAGTAACCCTCGCCCTCCTCTGAAGGGCCCGAGGACCTTTCTCCACCCTCTAGTCACGTTTGAAAAACTGGGTTCTGCCTCCTCGAGGGAGAGAGACGTGTGTCTCCTGACTAACGTTCTCCGTGTGACATTAAATCAGGAGGGTAGGGCCGCCAAGTGGTCAGGATCAGAACACAACTGCCCAACACCCTGATCCCCTAGGGGCCAAAGCTTACTTTAAACGCCACCAGGAGCTCCAGTCAGGAGGGCCCCTCCCTCCACGCAAGGGCACTTACGCCTGCAGGGACTCGGTCACGGAGCCGATCTGGTTGACTTTGAGCAGCAGGCAGTTGCACGATTTCTCGCTCACGGCCTTGGAAATCCGCTTGGGGTTGGTCACGGTGAGGTCGTCCCCCACCACCTGGATTCCCGCGCTGGCAGTGAACTTCTGCCAAGCTTCCCAGTCATCCTGGTCGAAGGGGTCCTCGATGGACACCACTGAGCAGAGCAGGGCAGAGCGTGTTCCATCAGCGTGGCCCCCCAGGCTGCTGACCCGCCGCACCCCAGGGCCCCCTCCCGCCCTCCCTCCTGACTCACCTGGTCTCCCAACCCCCTCCCAGGACAGGGACTGCAGTCACCTGCAATCCTGCAGCCCCGCTGTTGTTAAGTGGGAAATTTGCGGCCCAGGGCGGTTTGAAGTTAGCACCACCGAGAGTAAAAACAGAGCTGTGGCCCCAGAGGGGTGAAGACCGGGCTTTGTGTCTTGGCTCCGCTTCCACCAAGTTACTGAACGTCAGACGCTTCCTGGTCTGAACACCTGCTCCCCCATTTGCCGTGTGCCCCTGGGCAAGTTCTAACCCCCTCTGTGCCCGTGTCCCCTCTCCTGTGTGCATCAGGTGACGCAGAGCCCAGGAGCGCCCAGGGCTCCTGGCTCTCAAGGCTCCTTTCCTCACTGTCAGTGGAGCCAGGACGTTTGCGCAGGAGGCTGTTGCAGGACAGGAGGACAGTGACAGGAGGCGACCACACTGCACTGCGGCTGGCCGGCCGCCCGCTCTGCTGCACCAGGCACCCCAGTGAAGGCTCCACCCCCCTGCACACCTGCAGCCGCCCCGGGAGCACTCACCTGGGTAGTCCCTGACGAAGGACTTGTACAGGTTGGCCAGCTCGTCGGGTGTGATGTACCTGCTGGGGTCGTCGGGTGACTTGAAGTCCAGGTCATACTTGCCCGACCTGAAGAACTCAGAAGCAGCCACGTCCATGCCAATGACGACCTTATCGGTGTAGCCGGCCTTGCCGATGGCGTTCTTCAGCAGCTCCAGGGCTGGAAAGAGATGGCGGTGAGCGTTTGGAAACCAGGAGGATGGAGATAAAACTCCCCTTTAACTCTGCCAAATGGGAACCGTAAGGGAAGAGGAAGAGGTGCTCTGGCCCCAAGCACCAGTTTCAAAGATTCCAGTTAGTCTTTTCTGCTCTGGGGCAAGAAACCATTGGTCAGGGCCAGTAGTGCATGGCCAAGTTGGAAATGGACTCTGAGAGGCTTTTTCACTGACAAATGCTCCCAAATTTAGCACCAAAGAACAGCTGTGCCGGCCAAGATACAGTGACCAGCTGCGATCAGCTGTCCCGCAGAACTGGCTTTAAATAGAGCCAAGGCTGAGATCCAAGAGGGAGCCCAGTGAACGGGGAGCCCGCACAGTGAGGCCCCCGCTCCAGCTCTGCTGTCCGGCCCAGGCTCAGGGCCGGCCTCGCTCAGCAGCGCTGCCAGTAGGGAAACTGACAGACACTGGCTCCTGTTCCAGTGTCCCCAAGACCCCCAAGATTCAAATTGCGTGAAGGGCCACTTTTTATAGGTTAAAATAGCCGAACGTCAGCAATTTGTATGACCGACCCAACGAGCCGGATGGACATTTTCTTTCACTAGCCGTCCTTGAAGGCAATGAAATATGCTTGGAACCCTACTTTTTCTTCTAAACCAAAAATTCACCCATGAATTCTTTTCCTAGGACTTCTGTATTCTCTACTCAACTCTCACATTTAATCCTGTGCCTAAGGATTCAAAGCTAAATAAAGCCTGTGCAGCATTACGACGGCTGAATGACCCGAGACGGTTACTGACAGCAGTCCTCATCACATCCAGCATCCTTGAACACGGAGCAGGCTGCAAACCTTTGCCATCGCTGGGGGAGCAGGGACGACAGCAGGAAAACAAACCTCCTCCCTACCCCCACCGTCAGCCCAGTTTAAGCAAATCATCAGGCCGTTCAGAAGTCGAATTAATAAGAAAATTTCTCGTGATTTGTTTTTCAAAAAAAAATGAAGCGCTAGCTCCCATGTCTGCAGGGTTTTGCATTTTGCTACTTAATGAACGAACGGTGGAAAGAGCAGCGCCCCTGAGGGCAGGCGTGGAAGGCTGGCAGACGCTGGGGGCGGTGCTCAGAGATCCAGGGGCTTCTTCCAGAGCATACCTTCTTTGTTCTCCAGGATGTTGGGAGCAAACCCGCCTTCGTCTCCCACGTTGGTGGCGTCTTTCCCGTATTTCTCCTTGATCACATTCTTCAGGTTGTGGTATACCTCCGCTCCGATGCGCATGGCCTCCCGGAAGTTTTCGGCCCCAATGGGGAGGATCATGAACTCCTGCATGGCCAGCTTGTTGCCAGCGTGAGAACCCCCGTTGATGACGTTGAAAGCCTGTGGGGAGAGAGACAAGTACAGCTCCAGGCCCGGGGGGTCCCGCCCCTCAGCAGCCCCACGACACCCAGGTGCATGGCTCCCACGTGGGGCCCGTGCGGCTCTGAAGCCACAAGGTCTCTGCACTGCGGTCACTACCACCACAAGCGCACACAACCCGACAAGGCAGGTACAATCTTCATCTCCCATCGACAACTAAGGAGATGTGTGCAGGGCGGCCGAGTCACCTGCTCAGGGTCACTCTTAGCTGGCGGCGGCGGAGTTATTTGCAGCCGAGACCCCCAGAGCCTGCTCCTACCCGTGTGCTGGACAGTCACACGTGGATGAGGTCAAGAGGCGGGAGGTCTCGGGACCCCAAGAGAAAGCAAACACTCGCCACTCACCGGAACTGGCAGGATGACCTCGGCATTGCCAGCCAAGTCGGCAATGTGGCGGTACAGGGGCACCCCCTTCTCAACGGCGCCAGCCTTGCACACAGCCAGGGACACGCCCAGGATGGCGTTCGCACCAAACTTGGCTAGAACAGAACAGGTTATGTTAAGGGATTTCTTACTCACCAGCCTTCCTCCTGCTGGCCTCCCCACCTGCACCACTGTGTGCACCCTGGATTGTATTCAGAACCTTTTCGTTTCTATCTCCTTTGCATATTCACACCAGAAATGCAATAGCCTTCCACGTAGGCTGCTTTTTCCCCCAAAGAGAAAGCCCTTTCTTTGGTCCATGGGACTCTGGAAAATTCCGTAAATTGCTTGATTATTTAAAGCACGAGCCTCTTCTGAGCAACCCTACATGCCTGCTGCTGTCATCTGGCTACGCTCCTGATGTTTAAAAATGTGATTTATTCGAGTTAGGGGAGGACCGCAGACAGTTGCGTAATTCATCGTTAGGGACGACATGACCTCTCCCCAAAGGACTTCAAGGGTCTTCAGGAGAAGCCACAACCTCCCTGGCAAGGACCCCACCTCAGGCCACTCACATTTATTTTCCGTGCCATCCATCTCTATCATCAGCTTGTCGATCTTCTGCTGCTCCACGACGCTCAGTTTCTACAGGGAGAGGGAGGGTAAGCTGCTTGGGAGGGCGTGGGGCCTCCACCTGCATGCCCTGTGCCCTCCGTCACAGAGCCATCAACCCTGGGAACGTGCGAAGCCCAGATCAGTTCTGTGTTACCCATGCGTCTGGCAGGCAAAAAAAGGGGGGAATGCCAAGAGAAAAGGGGGAGACAGAAGAATGCCCTTCACTTGCTTTAAGAGCATCAGGCACTTCTCCAAGCACGAGGGATCCGACAACGCATGGTCCTCATGTCATAAAGGGGAGTCTACCGAGGGGGTCCGAGGTCACGTTACACGTGAGGCAGAATCGTCTGGTTCAGGCTCAAGAAGGAATTACTCCAAAGCAGTGTGACTTTTTGGGCGGCAAATAACAGAATTCATTGTTCTTCACCAGCAAAGTCAGTTTCTGCCGTCACTCAGCTGCCCTCAGTGACAGCAAACTCCATCATCTGATGGGAGATACGAGTTTTGTACACAGTCCACAATCATTTAGCAAAATGTTTGACGACTGATGAAAATGGCTGGTTTTGGCAAGAGTATAAGTAAAACTGGTGTCTTAAGAACTGGCTCAAAGTAATGTAATAAAAGTCGGCATTACTTTAAAAACTCCATACGTGAATGATACCAGCACATTATTTATAATGTTTCTTATATAAAAGCTAAAATATGAAAGAAAACCAGAATCTGTAAGTCCATCATTCCACGTTAACAATTGGGCATCTTTGGCTTTCGTGACAAGGCATCTTTGGGTAAAGTTAGAAGCCACCCCAGCAGATGGCTTGAGGCCAACCCGCACCAAGAGTTAGACTGAAGTTTGTCTCTCCCAAGTAAAGGAAAATGTCATGAAAGCCCTGCTCGCTGTCCGTCAGGCCAGGTGAGGGCGCTGAGGCACAAAGAAGAGCGCTGTGTGGAGGCCCCCGGAGGCCGGGACGGAAGGTGTGTGCGTGGCGGGGCAGTGCTGAAACCTCCGCCTGGGGACCCATTACAGCCAGCCACGGGGGCCAGGCCACAGCAGGCAAGCTGGGGAGAGGATCAGCAGAGAAGCCGCTTGCCACCGGCGTGCAGGGTGGAGCTGGGAGAGGGGCCATACCAAGGAGGACACACAGGCCGAGGCTGGGTTTGGACCCGAGAAAGGGCCATAGTTACGGAGAGCGGGGCTGGAGGGAGGATAAACGAGACCAAGCTGCAGAGTAGGTTGGGCTGTGGGATCCCCAGACCCACTTCACCCACAGCAGCTCCACTTTTATCTGTTTGACACATTGAGGCTCCAAGTAGGATTTTATATAATGGGAGTTCTGCTGTGTAAAAACACAGTAAATAATTCCACAGTTCATGAAAAATGAGTCAGTCGCCACGGATACTACATTTAACGCCCCTGAGAGCCGCTCTTAAGATCTGGATTTTAACTCCCCGAAGGTCAAGATGGTTGTGGGGAAACATCAAGGCTCTAAGAGCCTCCCGTCCCTCGGATCCAATTCCATGCGCTGTTAGCCATGGACACATGGACAGGCAGAGGGTGGGTTAGGAAAGGCGAAGTTATTCGCATGCACGACAGGGAATCCAACCGGCTTCTTTAGCTCTCAGAATAAGCTCTTCCATGAACAGGAAAGCCTCCTGGGCTGGCCTGGGAGGCGCTCTGATAGCATTAATGTACATTAGTTATCAGGAGGCAGGTCCTACCTTGCTAACCAGGGCAGGCGCAATAGTTTTATTGATGTGCTCAACAGCCTTTGAGACACCTAGAAGGAATAATCAAATCAAATTACCAACATTAATGAAAGACAGGCTTGAGCAGCATTGCTGGAGAGAACCACTCACCACGTCAACCCAGATATCCAGAGCCCACCAGAGACCTTCAATGGGACCTCCTTCAAATCCCCATCGCCCTCTCCCCCTGGAATCGGAGGGCTTCCTGGCCCAGTCTGAGTGCTCTTACCTAGGACCCCCAAGGGTTAGAGCCGCACACAGAGCAACCATCCAGAATGTCTGAAGGAGGTTAGTTGGCAAGACCATGCACTGGACAGGCCAGCTGCAGAGACTAAAGGACGCCCAATGCATGTATTACCTGTGTGCACAGGGCTGGTGCCAGGAACTCGTTAATGTACTTAACGGGTCTGGAGACACCTGACCAGTAGAGATGGGCAGAGAAGGAAAAAAGACAGACTGAGAGGAGAACAGGCTGGGAAGGAGGCTGAGTGAGAGAAAGAGAGGAAACAGGAAGACAGGGAGAACGCTGCAGGGACCGTGCATTTGTCCTCATCACAGCCAGGGCACAGCGGTGTCCCGCTGCTGGAGCCACGTACCACCTGGGCCGTCAGCAAGGTCCCTGGGGAGAGCTCTCTGCACAAGCTGCCTCCCTACAGTGGGGCGCTGCGACCCTGGCCCAGTGCCCCCAGCCCCACCTCGCTCTCGCCGCCTCCTCTGCAGCGTTTCTGGACTCTTTCCTAATCGCCCTCCCTGGAGAGTTGGCAGCACACGTGCCCCGCACCTGTCTACACACGTGGCCCTTCGGAGGGCCACGAACCATGAACTGTCACGATATGTTTCTGCTTCCTCTCCAGAACCAACTCCCGTCCCCGTTGAGAACGCACAGTCTAGCCCTATCTGCTTTTCTGGAGTTTGGCCACACAGGTTCTATCTGCAGAAAGGTGAGCACTGCCAACACAGTATCCAGCCCGTCTGCATACAGCCCAGCGGAGGCTGTGGCTCTGCCAGAGACCGAAAGACAACGACAGCCCATCAATGCTGAGCCACCAGCCAGGCCTTCGGGAGCTCTTCTCCTCCGCGACCGGACCCCTGAAGAGGCCTGATGGCCCGGAAGGCCCTCCGAGCCCTCCCAGAGGATGGGAGGCTGCCCCTTAGTACTAGATAACTTGTCTTCTTCTTCTCCCACATCCCCTGACCCAACCAGGAGTTCTTCACAGACTGGAGACAAACCGCAGTAGAAGTAAGTGTTACAGCGCCTGCCCTGAGCTACGGGGTCAGGGGTGCTGGGACCCGTCAGCCCGCTCTCCCCTCCTCCACGTGCGGCGCCCACACTCTGGGCCGAGTCAGAGGTCTGCTACCCTCAAACGCAAGCCGCGGGGAGCAGGAGGGAGGCTGTGGCTGCCGGGAGGCCGGCCTGGGTTCGGCCCTTACCTTTGCCCATGTAGCGCGTCTTGTCATTGTCCCGGAGCTCCAGGGCCTCGTAGATACCAGTTGAGGCGCCACTGGGCACAGCAGCTCTGAAGAGACCTGGATGTTGAGAAAGGGAGGGCGAAAAACAGTTAATGACTAAGAAATAGCTCCCGCCCTCCCCGCTCACTGAGGCAGCTGCCCTTAGGAAACAGTTACTTCCTCCCAACGATGGGAGGACTCAGACGGGCTGCTTCTCCTGCCTGTCACGTTTTTATGATTCCGCACTGCAGACACTAGAGCATGGCTGATGAATTTCTCTAAAGAAAAAGGTCTAGAGCAGAGCTTCTCAGATTTTAACGTGCACACATATCACCTGTGGGTTAAAGTGCAGATTCCAAAACAAATGGGAGGTCTGAGCCCACACCTCTCAAAGCTCCCCACTGGTGCCCCGGAGCTGGGCCGTGGACCACCCCCAGCAGCGCGGCCTAAAAGAAATACAATGCAGGCCATCTATGGGATTTAAGGTTGTCTAGCAGCTAGTAACCCACGAAAACACTGGGCTATTTTAGACAGTCCAGCTCTAGAGCACCGTGGCCAAGCTTCCCTTAGACAAGTGAGATCAGGTTGCTAGCTTTCAAGCCTTGAAAGCGCTGGCTCAAGAGGAATCTCTACAGCTCATCTGCCTCAGCTTAAGGAGCAAGAAATGCTATTTGGGGGTTCTCTGCATAACAGGAAACCAGAAAACAGGACAGACTGGAAGAGTAAAGGAATAAGCACAATAACACTAGAACCCAATCAAGCATGCACTGCGCAGTCCTGCAGATATAGAAACCAGCTGCCTGGCTAAGCCTGGACTGTGGAGCAGAAAACCGGCAAATCTTCTTGGAGAAGGTGCCAAGAAAGTGCCAAGAAAGGCACCGCAGAAATCCGGTTCCACGGGGCAGAAGGGTTAGGGGAGCAGGAAGTGTGGGCAGCCTCTTGAATCTCCTTGAAACCGTTAGGGATTTCCCCATCTGAGGTATGCCGAGAACTGGGGGGTGCGGGAGATGTGAAGGCAACGAACTAAGAGGAAAAACCCAACCAAGTATCGCAGTCATACTTGGCTGCATGCCTGTGCCACCGCACTGACTGTGTGACCAGCAGGACACACGTGCTTCTCAACACAGGCCCTAGCTTTCTCTGTATCCATCAGGCGCTGGACCAGGTGAAGAAATGAGGAAAGCAAGAGTGACCCTAAGGTGAACTGTGGACTTTGGGTGATGATGTGTCAACGCGGGTTCGACTGTAACCAAGGTACCGCTCTGGTGGGGATGGTGACAGCGGGGACACGGGGTAGACAGGAATGCTCTGTGCCTTCCACTCAATTTTGCTGTGAACCCAAAACTGGTCTAAAAAATAAATTGTAAGAAAGAAAGAAGTGATGAAAGGTTCTTAACAAATTTATGACTTCCTGGTTTTTTTTTCTTTTCTTAAAAGGATTAAGACACATAAGAGAAAGTTCCATTCATTTAAATGTCATAAGACATGAATTTTAGTCATTTTAAAGAGTTTCAAAGAAAATTCCCCCTCCCAACAATCTTCTAGTGTCTTGGGCCTTTTTTCGTTGTTCAAAGGCTATTAATTTCCAAGTGGAAAGTTCCACTCTGACTAAGTGTGCCAGTTTCATAAGCTGAAAGGAAATTCTCGCCATCTTCTGAGAACACACAGCATTTGCCACAAGGCACATGCCCAGAAGGAATCGTGTTCTGAGGGCACCCCAACAGTAACCAAAGGCAGACTCCTGCCCAGTGTATCTCGACTCGAGGAGCCTTCATTTTCTGGGCAAGGGAGGACAGGAAGGGAAGGGTTCCACAGCCAGGCCTGTGATTCAGACCATGACTCAGCTCTGACTGGCAGGTCTGTGCTCAGCACCTCTGGGTGATTCTGCCTGAAGCTCCTTTTCCAATTTCAACCATTTAGAAAACAGCTGAGACATTGCTGGAGGTAATGCAGGGCTAGGGAAGCACTAGATTTTCTTAAAGTAAAAGAGAAAAATGGGGGAGCTTTTAAGGGTTCCCATTCTATTCTTTTCTCATGTGGGCAAATTATTCCTAAGGGGACTTACAGCCAGGTAAAAATATGAGCCTCTGGAATGTTCCAACACCCCAAAGTAAAAACTGTCCCGGATCCTCTGTCTAAGAGTGATTTCTGGAAACGGAGTAGTCCCCTAATCTCTTTCCTTTTCAAGGAAGAAAGATCCATCCTATCACACCGTATCTACGTATTTGTTCACAGCGAGCTGTGAAGCAAACTAGTGATAGGCCCTTTTAGGGACAAGGTTATCACATTACTTCCACACCTCACTGACCTAGCAGCCAACCTGTGTTCTGCTCTACGTACCAAGAAGCACCAAGACAAGGACCTCTTGCCTTAAAACCCTCCCAACCTTCCCCCAGTGGGGAACCACAGCCTACCAGCATGTGCAGACCAGAAAGAAAGGCTTTTACCATAACAGATGTTTTCTTGCCTAAGGCTCTGTCATTTGAAGTTTTAAAAAATGGAGTGTGGTGCTAGGGACTTTAGAAAAAATGGTGGCCCATACCTTTTGAGGTGTAGAGATCAACCTCAACAGTGGGATTCCCACGAGAGTCGAAGATCTCTCTGGCGTGGATCTTGAGGATAGACATGGTGAATTTCTGTGGGGAAGCACAGTCCATAATTTCCATAAACCATAATGCAGCCTCAACTCATTAAGCAAGGGGTCACTTCTGAGGATCCCTAGACTAGAAAGAGTCTGCATAAACTAAAAACTGCATGTAGGAAGGCTGACTGGAGTGGGAGAAAATGCCTGCTGGAGAGCACTGGGAATTGTTCCTAAAAAGTAGGTAGGGTTAGCTCTGCAAGGCCCTCGTAGTTCAGGTCTTGTCCTACAGGCAAAGAAAGCCCGGCGGCGCGTGCTGGCGGGCAAGGTTCACACGTTGATGGCGTGCAGAGTGCCTGAAGAGGAGAAAGTCTGAAACTGGCTGTAATTAATTACCAACAAGGGCAGGCACGGGGCCATGGGAAAGGGACCAAATCAGGGCCAAGGGGACATGAAGGCCACAGGCAAACTCATCTAGGATTAAAATAAAAAACCGGGGGGGGGGTGACCAGGAGGAAAATCGGGTTTGTAGTGGAACAGTGAATTAAAAGTTGGGAACACAGTTCATCAAGTAAAACCTGAGGTAGCAGGAGAATGCTCAACCGGTCGATGTTGGATAATCAGTTAGAAATTCTGAGTTTGGAGGCCAGGAATGAGCTCCTTGGTCTATGTGCTGTGATCTTTGCCAATTTCTGAGCCTTTCAAGCCTCACAGTATTTGGGTCTTTAGCAAGACAGGGCACACAAATAACATTATCTAGTCAGTGTTGTTTTCAATGGGCATTTCACCCTATTAAAAAAACTTAATTATGAAATGTCGTGATCTGTAACTAGAGAAAGGATTCTATCTTTGAGCACCAGGATACACCAACGGAAGCGCTTTCCTTTGAAAACACCTTGAGAAAAAAGGGGAGGGGGGGTTTTGTAGCTACAGAGAACAAATATCAAGAGCTCAAAGAAAGCCCCTTTCTTGCTTTTTCCCCCCCGAGGCTCTCCAAGGAACAACCGAATTGAACAACTTGTAGGAGAGGAACCAAATCAGTGTTTGGAAGCCATTATCTAGCTGGGCTCCTCTCCATTATCTTCTCTGGAATGTTCTGAAGCAGCAACTGGCATCTTTTTAAGTTTCAAAATTAGATACTGAAGTCACTTCTGTGGCTTTGTTTTTTCTTTGTAACAAAGGAGTTTTATTCATTAGCCAATAAAAAGGTATCTAGTTTTTATCTCAAAAAGGCAAATTTGTTTAAAATCTTTTAATTTTAAAATTTTAGTTAACTTTGAGTTTTGGTTAAATCATATACCCGTGTAACACTGACCACCCCAAAAAAGTCCCCAGAGGCCATTTCCAGTCCCTGCTCCCCCTGCATCGCCATGCCACCACTGATTTACTTCACAGATTTTAGATGCACTTTTAAGCACATGTTCATTACACTTCCTCATCATACAGCTGTAAGATTTCATTTCTGGTTTTATTTTAGTGATATAAGACAAGGCAGTCGACTGATTTCACGATGTGAAAATAAAATTCAACGTATCTTGAAATTACATAGAAAAACTTTTCTCCGAAGTCATTAAAATGCAGGGAGCACAGGCAGGGCGGAAGATGGGTCTAACCAGGAGCCTGCACAGCCTTTTATGTGCCGGGACTGAAGCCCGGACCAGGGGCAGCACGAGCACACCGGGCAGCCGGGGCCTAGGTGTGCCCCGGAAGCAGGTCAACCGGCTGCCCACACCGCCCAGGGGGAAGACCACATTGCAGAGGAAGCAGCGAACAGGAAATTTCCTTAAAGTACATCCTTTTATTTATTTATTTTTTTAAATGTTTTTTTTTAATTTTTATTGCAGTACGCGGGCCTCTCACTGCTGAGGCCTCTCCCGTTGCGGAGCACAGGCTCCGGACGCGCAGGCTCAGCGGCCACAGGATCACGGGCCCAGCCGCTCCGCGGCACGTGGAATCCTCCCAGACCGGGGCACGAACCCGCGTCTCCTGCATCGGCAGGCGGACTCTCAACCACTGCGCCACCAGGGAAGCCTAAAGTACATCCTTTTAATGTCAGATCAGGGGCCGATTGTTGGTGGCCAGCCCGGGGAGCAGGGAGCGCCTCGTGCCCGACTTGGGCGAGGTCGCCTGCAGGGCTTCCAATGACCCCACGACTCTGCTGCAGTCCCCTTCAGATCAAGTGCCTTCTGAAGGCAGATCAGTCCCTGCTCATTCCGGAGCAGCGACGGGCTGGACACTCAGGCGCCAGGCCGAGGGCCACCAGCGGGAGGCAGGGGCGCGGGGCCAGGGGTGGGGTGGGCTGCAGCTTCCCGGGCATCTCTCCTTTTCCGGCCCCCTTTCTCCATTCTCGGAAGGGCCTGGCTTTAATGAGCACGCGGGTTAGGCCTGGAGCGCTCGCCAAACCTTCCACCCTCACCGCCTGCTGTCCTGGTGACCGCGTGTTCTACCTCTAACTTCCCGGGACAGTGACGCGGCCCCGTTAACTCGTAATCACAGGCTGAGCTGCACCTTCCCCTCCGGAGAAACCGGGCGCCGCGCCCCCGCCTCGGGCCGCGACGCTGGCCCGGGGAGGCCGCTCGCGCGCGCCGACCCGCCCCTTCCCCGCCGAACCCCCGGGCACGCCGTCTGAGGGTCAGGAGCGCCCGCGGGCCCGGGGCACCCACGCGCCGCCTGCCCGGGCGCTTGCTCGGCAGCCCTTCCTTGAGTCCTCACCCGGTCGCCTGAGGTCGCCGCACGAGAGAGAAGCAGAGGGTGCTGAGGACAGCGAGGGAGAGCTTTAAGCTCAAGGTCTGGACGTTCCAAGTACCGCGAGCTCGTCTCCGCTCCGCCGGCCTGGACTTCCTGCCCAGCTCGAGGGGACCCCGCCCACTTCCCGCCCCTCAAGCCCACCCCCTCCGCGCTGCCTCGCCATTGGCCCGGCGCGCCGTCACTCGGGCCCTCGCCTCCGAGGGAAGGGTGGGACTGCGGGCGTCGGGAACTGGAAGAGGGGGCGACGTCCCGGGGAGTTGGGGCGGGGTCGGGTTGGGCGCCCCAACTCCCTCGCGGCTTTGTGTGGATGCCGGCGAGCCCCCGTCCCCCTTCGCTCCCGCCCGCTGCTGGGACCCGCGGCTGAGCCGAGTCTGTGGTGCTGGGGGCCCCGGGGGAGGGGCGGGGCGGCGCGGCCGGCATGAGGGCTCAGGGCTCCGTCACGTACTCCGAGTCCCGCACGCACGCCGCGTCGCCCCGGCGCCGCACGTCCGGCCCACGACCTTGGTGACGACCTTCGCGGCCCGCCCTTCCCGGCAGCCCCACCCGTCGCCCCGCAGCGCGGTGCTGGAGACCCCGGCGGCCTGGAGACGTTGGCGGCCGCGCGCCCGCACCCCGCTCCCGGGCCGCGGAGTCGCGAGCCCGGCCACGTGTGCCCACCCGCGCCCGCGCCCTGTGCGCCCGGCAGCCCGCCAAGGTGACCCGGTCCCTTTGTCCTTGCGTCGGTCACACAGGAGTTATTAGGCCAAGAGCCGAAAGGATGTTCGCTTTCCCTTAATTACAGCTAGTACTTTTTGGGCGCTTCCTACGTGCCAGGCACTCCACGTGCGTGCCCAGGGTTTGTTCATTCTTCGGCTCTTGTTTATGTTGGATCTTGAAAGTAAGCTTCTGTACCTCCCTTTCCCATACACGTGAACCATACTTGTACTGATTTGGGAATGGAATTTCACACAGACTCGGGGAATTTCTCAAAGTTCAGAACAGGTAATATTCCAGAGTAGTCTGACAAATGAAAAACGGGCAAGAGTGGGTGCAGTTATTTTCCCCTTCTGATGAAGAAAGAACTGATACCATTTCAAATCAGTTCTGCTGCACATCTCCCCCCGACCCTGCAACACACACTCAAGGGAGGGCTTCGTTTTCTGATAGAGTTATTTTTGTATTTTCTTAGGGCTCCTCTTGGTCTGTAAGTCTGAGAGCTAAAACAATGTCGTTCATCTCCATACTTAACCCATTGCCTTGCATGGAGAGATTCGAGTGTATATTTGATTTTAATTATTATTTTTTCTGGTCAGCTGCAAAAACTGCTTTTATTCCTTAATTCCTAGCCTTGGGTAAAGCTGAAGGCCTATTGAGTCCACTGTATTTGTTTTCTATTGACTAAGAAGAAAGAACTTTAGGATTAAGTTCAGCAAAAAAGCAACAAGGAAATTGTAAAATATTTCCTAAAGAATTATGTGAATTTTGCTAGCAGAGTTTGTGATTTCCCCAGCAATACACTGGTGTTTCAGACTGCTTAAGACCAAGATCCCAGCCCCATGACTCAGCAGCTAAATCAACAGCCACCATCTCCTAAACCTTAAGAACTCAACAGAAATCAGACACTTAGAGCTCTTATTTTCAGAGCAATTCTAAGGTGTGGCCCTGAAAGGGCTCCAAAACAATCTCTTTCATTTTATGTTAAAATGGTTAGAGAGATAAAGATAGAAAGACATGGCTCTTACAACGGGTTTCTGGCCACAACCAGTGATTCCTAGCAGGAAATCAGATGTAGAACATGATCTCAGACTGCTGCTGTTGCAAGATTCTTGGAGGCCACAGACAGTGTTCTGAGCCAGCACTTCAACCTCAAACTGTAGCTCAACTGTTACTGAGATGTGCCCTCAGATCCTTTCCAAAATCCACAAGCTGCCAAATGCCCTGCCCGTCTCCACAGCTCCTGAGGCTTTGCTAGCAGGCTGTGGGACTCGTGTGTGCCTTCAGTCCAGTGCAGGGGCATTTACCTTGTTACAGGCATTTAGTTGACAGTATGCTTATTGAACAGTTTTAGTGCAGTGGCATACCAAAGGCTGGTGGGCAGGGAGGGGAAACGTGTGTGCAAGGTTATTATCAGAAGACCACACTGCAGGTAGTGCCTGCATGACCTTTGCAGGGGGACATCAGAATTGAGGGAAGATGAATCTTCAGCAGGCTGTGACCCACCTGGATTACTGATTGTATCTGTGGTCTGCGCACCCCTGGTTGAAAACTGCTGGTCGGTGGAAGAAGTGACATACCTCTTTTGGAAGGCAGGTCTTTAGACAAATAGGAAACTTATGGGTTGGAGAAGCAGCCCAAGGGAGATCAGATGAGTGAGGAAGGCCCTCAGGGGATCTAGGTGGATCGCCCCTCCCCTTAACAGACTAGGAAGTTTTTGTGTTTGTTTACCACTGAGGACAAAGAATGTCGCCTGCCTTATCCGTAAACAAAGGATGTTACAGCCATCAAGTCATCAGCCACTGCAGCCACCTCCAGCACTTTGTGGGGATTCAGGATGGAGAAGAATAAGAGACTGGCCCTAGATAGTTAAGGTGCATCTCAAAGCAATAATTTCATTTAGCCCGGATTCTTGTATCTTCCCATACACAGAAAAGTACTAAATTCATTAATTTGAGATGTCCGGTTTTTCTGTAATTAGCAGTAATCTCTTGCTGTTCAACTACCTGGGTCTTTTTTTTGCAAAAACTTCTGTATATCCTGGTTCCTCCCATACCTCTTTGGAATAGTCCCTCAGAGCTATCTGAGAGGCTGTATCCTGTGCTTAAGCCCTCGGTAAGTCCACTGAATAAAACATAATCCTCAACTTTTAGATTGTGCATTTTTCCCCATTCTACACCACTAAGTATTTAACATATACCAAAGACTGCATAAAGTATATCTGATGTAAAAAAGAATAAATGGAAGTGTACCCAACTTGCCAGCTTAAGAAGTGGATACTGGCAGTGCCATTCACGTGCCCTGTGTATTCTTCCCCGGCCCCAGAGGTAACCACTGTCCTATATTTTGTGTTTATTTTCCCCTCACTTTTCTTTGTGGTTTTTAAATATTTTTTGAACTTTATATAAATGGCATCATACTGTTTCTAGCCTTTGCTACAATTTTTTTTGCTCAGCTTGACATTTGTGAGCTGTAGATGGTTTGTTTCAGTGCTGAATAGTATTCCATTGTGTGACTATCACACGTTTTCCTGTCAATGTACATTTGAGTTTCCCAGTTCTCTTTTTCTTGTTAATACCAACACTGCAGCTATGAATTTTGTTGCAAATGTCTCCTGAGTGCAGGTACAAGAAAGAATTTCTCTAGGGCAAATACCTAGGACACACACCTGGACATGGAATTCCTGGGTCATGGGTATAAGCATCTTCAACTTTGTTTTCCAGAGTATTTGTATCTTTATGTACTTCCACCAGCAGTGAATACGAGTTCTGACCTAGATGTAAAAAGATAAAATTCAGCTCTTCCTTTGCAATTCTTTTCTAGAAATTTGATTGATTTTTTTTTTTTTTTTCTCACGGCATGTGGGATCTCAGTTCCCGGACCAGGGATCAAACCTGTGCCCCCTGCAGTGGAAGCGCGGAGTCTTAATCACTGGACCGCCAGGGAAGTCCCTACTGATTTTCAATTTAACATCCTTTCCAAGTCCTTTGCTTAAGGAAACCCTCGTGCCCTCTGTGTAAGTTACAGTCAGCATTCTACCCTTATGATGGCTTTGAGGGCACCTCTTAGGGCTCCCTGCTGTCAACAGCCCCTCACAAAGTCAGCTGTAGAAGTAGGGACCGGGCAAGGCAGATGCTGGGGAGGCAGAAGGGAGAGCACAGTATGGTTTTTAAACAAAGTCATCGCTAGGAGGGCATTTATCAGGGGTGCCCACATGAGGGGAGTAAAGAGCAGAGGGATTAAAGAAAGAAACCCCAGGAGTCTCAGGGAAACCAGGAGCTTCCCAGAGGAGCTAATGAAGAGGGGGCAAATGGGGACTGAGAGGGCTCTGCACCAGCAAGAGAAAATCTCAGGGAAGAGTTGCTGTCCTGCGTCAAAAAGCTCTGCGTGGGGCTTCCCTGGTGGCGCAGTGGTTGAGAGTCTGCCTGCCGATGCAGGGGACGCGGGTTCGTGCCCCGGTCCGGGAGGATCCCACATGCCGCGGAGCGGCTGGGCCCGTGAGCCATGGCCGCTGAGCCTGCGCATCTGGAGCCTGTGCTCCGCAACGGGAGAGGCCACAACAGTGAGAGGCCCGCGTACCGCAAAAAAAATAAAAAAATGAAAAGCTCTGCGTGGATCCTCTGTGCCTCAACTCAGCTCCTTAATTTCTGAAATGGGTGTGAAAAGACCACCCTCAGGAGGCAGTTTTGAGCCGCAACAGGCTTCTTACCATCAGTTTGGAAATCATTGCTTACAGCTGGAATGGAGGCCTGCAAGGCACTGATATCTCTAAATAGTAGCTGCATTTGGCCCCCTTCCCCAGCAGTTTCCCTTTTCATCTCTATCTGTCCCCATCCTGTTTTTCTCACAGTTCTTAAGGTTGTCTCTTAAAGGGAGGCCCAGGGCAGCTGCAGCCCGGGGGCCAAGAAACCCCAATCTGCAGTCACCAGGCTGGCAGCCCTCCTAGAGGCTGGAGCACCAGACCCTCGGATGGCCCGCTCCAAAAATGCCAGTCGCTGTGAAGGAAAAAGAAGTCCTGTAATAGGGAAGACTCCATATTAGATCTGTTTCTTTTACTTTAACCCTTGTATTCTATTGCTTTTGCTTTGCATTAAGAGTGTTGCCTACAGTGCATTCCCTGGCGGTCCAGTGGTTAAGACTCTGTGCTTGTCGCTTTCACTTCTGGGGCCCAGGTTCAATCCCTGGTCCGGGAACTAAGATTCTGCAAGCCACGTGGTGTAGCAAAAAAAAAAAAAAAAAAAAGAAAAGAAAAAGAATGTTGCCTATAGCCTGAAATATACAGGATAGTTCATTTTCAAGGCTTTGACCTTTAAGGGTATAACACTTTCCCATTTATATAGAGATTAAAAGTTGCAGAACAGAGAATAACATTTATCTTGTTGGAGGTTTACAGGAACATCGTGACCTGACCTACGTGGACTGCTACGAGAGCAAAGGAGTCTGACACCAAGAAGTCTGAAACAGCCAACCATGCCCCTCCCTCACCTGGCCTTTAAAAATGCTTTGCTGAAACCCTTTGGGAGTTCCGGGTTTTGGGGGCATGAGCCACCTGTCTCCTTGCATGACCCTGCAGTAGACCTTTCTCTGTTCCAAACTCTGACGTTTCGGTATTGCTTGACCTCTGCGCTGGGCACACAAACTTGCTTTCCGTAAGAGTCCAGGGATGCAGTGTGTGAGCTCCAGATGGAAAAACAGGAGCCAAGTTCTTCCTTCAGAAGTAAGTGGCCCCTTGTGATTCGCTGAGAGTAGGGTTTCCATGGAGGCTTTGCATGGCTGGCCTGATAATGAGAAATTCCTCCCTTCTCCTATCAGTGACTGATCAGTGACTGAGGCCATGTTATCTGCCAGGTGTAACTCATTTAATCCTGCTTCCTGTGGCCATCTCTGCTTTTCAAGGCACAGAGAGGTGAGCTGAGCTGCCCAAGCCTGAAGCTAGTGAATGGAGGCGCGGGGTTTGGGGTCGGGGGTGGGGGGTGGGGAACCAACCCAGGCAGCCTGGCTCCCCAGGCCCCGCCCCCAACCATTCAGCATCCTGCTCTTCCGAGATGAAGTTCCTTTTGACCTTGGATTTGGATGAGATGCCACGACACTAAACTTAGCCCAAAGAGCCCTCCCTGAATTTGCACCTCTAAGCCGTGATTATAACCATACACGGAATTTATTTTTTTATTTTTATTTTTTGCGGTACGCGGGCCTCTCACTGTCGTGGCCTCTCCTGTTGTGGAGCACAGGCTCCGGACGCGCAGGCTCAGCAGCCATGGCTCACGGGCCTAGTTGCTCCGCGGCATGTGGGATCCTCCCGGACCGGGACACGAACCCACATCCCCTGCATCGGCAGGCGGACCCTCAACCACTGCGCCACCAGGGAAGCCCCATACACGGAATTTAACTGTAGCAGCATCAGGTTTTGAGAAGCAGGACTCAGGAAGGTTTCCTGTCTGCTAGATACTGTGTTCTCTCTCAAATAAATTTGCAGCTGGAAGACGACAGCAGCCCACAGAATGGGAGTGGCAGTTACATTGTATGGCAATTCGAGTTCCAATTACAAAATGTCCCCAACCCCACACTCGTGGTGGCATTTGCTGGCATTTCCTAAACAAAAGGGGAGAAACTGATTTTCTACAATCTTTGACAGTTCCCTTGAAGCGAGATCCCTGGTCCTCCTACATTGGAATTCCCTGACTGATCTGGTGTTTCATTTGTTTATTTCCTGGTGGCCAGGAAAGTGAGGAGGAGAGAGTGGATTTCAGCACAGCATTTGTCAGAATCCATCAAGATATTCTTGTGGCCAGAAGAGCCATGCAGACTGCAGCGCGGGGGAGGGGTTTAGACCTGGCTGCATGGGTCTCTTAATGGGCTGATCTCAGGCTAAAGGCTCGCCCCTGGACTAGTGTGGCGAGGACACTCAGCTGTAAATACACAGATCAGCAGAGCTGGGCGGGACAGCTTCCCTAGTGAAGGGCTGACTCAGGATTCACAGCAGAAGGGCCAAGTAAGGTGCCAGGCCGATGAAGTGCCCCCTTTTCAGGAGCTTATGAGTGCCTGCCACTTTCACAAAGCCTTTGGAAGGATTTCACAGACTGGGCAGTCCTTGGCCACCCCCACACAACTGACTGGACTGAGGATTAGCACCACATCTCTCTCTTTTTACAAGCAAGTCACATTGGATTTAAAGCCCACCTTAATCTAATATGACCTCATCTTAATTTGATTACATGCGCAAGGACCCTATTTCCAAAGATGGTCACATTCACAGGTTCCGGGTGGACATGAAGTTTTGGGGGACACTATTCAACCCAGTCCAGCCTCCCATCTTGCAGGGTATCTCCCTGCAGCCCCTCATCATTCAGCAGTCTAGCCCAGGGTTGACAAACCATGGCCCATGGGCCAAATCTGTTTTTGTAAATAAAGTTTTATTGGAATACAGTCACTCCCCTTTGTTTCCATATTGTCTATGGCTGCTTTCAAGCTACAGTGGCAAAGGTGAGTAGTTGCAACAGTCCATAAGGCCTGCAAAGCCTAACCTAACCCTTTTTCTTTTTAAATTAATTTCTATTAGAATATAGTTGATTTACAATGTTATGTTAGTTTCTGCTGTACAGCAAAGTGTATCAGTTATACATATACATATATCCACTCTATTTTATTTTTATTTATTTATTTTTTAAAATTTATTCACTGGTTTTATTTATTTGGTTTCACTGGGTCTTAGTTGCAGCATGCATGTGGGATCTAGTTCCCTGACCAGGGATTGAACCTGGGCCCCCTGCATTGGGAGTGTAGAGTCTTATCCACTGCACCACCAGGGAAGTCCCTATCCACTCTATTTTAGATTCTATTCACATGTAAGTCATTAGAGAGTGTTGAATAGAGTTCTGTGCTATGCAGTAGGTTCTTATCAGCTTTTGGGTTTTTTTGGCCATGCCACATGGCATGTGGGATCTTAGTTCCCAGACCAGGGATCAAACCCATGCCCCCTGCAGTGGACATGCGAAGTCTTAACCACTGGACCGCCAGGGAAACCCCTTAGTTATCTATTTTATATATAGTAGTTTGTATATGTCAATCCCAATCTACCAATTTATCCTCCCCCCTTTCCCCCTTGGTAACCATAAGTTTGTTTTCTACATCTGTGACTCTACTTCTGTTTTGTAAATACGTTCATTTGTACCATTTTTTTTTTTTTTTTTGGTGGTACGTGGGCCTCTCACTGTTGTGGCCTCTCCTGTTGCGGAGCACAGGCTCCGGAAGCGCAGACTCAGCTGCCATGGCTCACGGGCCTAACCGCTCCGCGGCATGTGGGATATTCCCAGACCAGGGCTCGAACCCATGTCCCCTGCATCGGCAGGAGGACTCTCAACCACTGCGCCACCAGGGAAGCCCTGTACCATTTTTTTAGATTCCACATATAAGCCATATCATGTATTTGTCTAAACCTAATCCTTATAGAGAAATTTTGTCCATCCCTTGGCTTTGTCTGTCCCAGCTTCTCTCATGGCAGCGGTAGCCCAAGAAGCATCCATCCAAGAGGACAAGACTCAGTGTGCAAGAGGTGATGGAGACGCCTCTTGCTGATGTCCTATTGGCCAAAGCGGGTCACATGGTCAAGCCTAGCATGAGTGTGGGAGGGGCTACCCATGTGGATACCAAAAGGTTGGCTCATTGGGGCCACCAAGACCAGTCTTCCACAGGGGCAGGGCTGGAAACAGGAGGCCTGTCTAGGGGAGAGACCATGGTGGCTCCGTAGGAGCCTAGGGTGGTAGCAGTGGAGGTGTGAGAAGTGACTGGATTCCAGATATAGTTGCAAACAGAGCTGATGCTTTTTGCAGGTGGGCTGGATGTGAGCAAAGCACAGAATTCTTTATTTCTACCCCACCTACTTTTTTTTTTTTTTTTTGCGGTACGCGGGCCTCTCACTGTTGTGGCCTCTCCCGTTGCGGAGCACAGGCTCTGGACGCGCAGGCTCAGCGGCCATGGCTCATGGGTCCAGCCGCTCCGCGGCATGTGGGATCCTCCCAGACCAGGGCACGAACCCTTGTCCCCTGCATCGGCAGGCGGACTCTCAACCACTGCACCACGAGGGAAGCCCCTACCCCCACATAATTTTAAAAAAGATCTAGGATTCCTCGAAGGAAGTTTGTGATAAAATCAGTACATACTAAATCAAGACTGGAAAAATAAGCACCAAGTATCAAGGGAGAGAGGCAAACATGCATAGGTGGGGCAAAACCCATGGGAGCAGGGCTGCCCTTGGGCCAGAGCGCACCTGTGTGGGGATAAGAAAAAGCCGCCTCTTCCTCGAGACATTTTGCTTCCATCTTAGGAGTTTACAGTTATAATAAAAATATCAAAATGTCAAAATAAGAAAGATGGCCATGATGGAAATGATGCCTCTTTAGAGGCACCCTTGGGTGTTGCATTCTGAGGGCATGTATGTGATGACACTGCTTTCGGACTTAGTTCACTGTAAGCATTGAGGGAGGGGGTGTGTGATTGGTCATCACAATAGTGTACATATTATAGAAGATTTGGAAAAGACTATGATGAGATTGCTTCCATTAAAGCCAGGAACGTAAAATTATAATCAATCTTTTTTTTTTTTTTTGGTATAAGTAAAATATTTAAACTTAAAATAATGTGAGTTTTAATACACCTACTTTTCAATTTTTAAATATTTTTTTAACCATTTTAAAGTTCTGAAAAAAAATCAACTATTAAAAAAATACATAAAAATATACTGGGGGAAAAAAGAGACTATAAATAAAAAAATATATATATATACTGGGGGGGGCGCCATACAACTTTCCTCTTGTTTCAGGTTCTTATTTAAAATTTTGATATTTTTGCTTCTTGTGGAATTTTGGTGTAAATGTTGATGTTTTAAATATGATTTCTCTCAATTCCTGAGGTTTTCAGCACCCTCTTGAATTTTTTTGCCCAAGGCGAGTGCCTCACTTGCCTCACCCTAATTCCTGGCCCAGGGTGATGTGGCTGCTAATATTTAATATTTAATAGAAGATGCCCGTCCAGTGTGAAGGTCAAGCTCTGGAGAAGGGTGCTGAGTTCTGAGTAACAAGCCCACATAGGACCTCTCTAGGGAGGTAGGATTGGGGGGTAGGTATGGAGGACCATACCCCCCTGTGGAGGAGGACAGACTTGGGGGGTCTTGAGAAGCAAACAAGAATTATTGAAGGATTGTTAGGCAGTAAAGGGCAGAAATTTAATTTTTCTGGCTCCAGAAATGAGGATGAGGACTACAGGGGGGCGGAGAGCTATTTAATTTAAGAGAAAATAGAAAGAAGGAATCTTTTCCAAAACAACACACAGTCCCTGCCACTGGAAATTGTTCAGGGAGAGAGTCTGGGGTCTGCAGTTGCTCGTGGGGTATATATATATGGTGAATTAAAGTTAATTTACTTTCATTCCTTTTGAGATTTTTAGAGTATGTGAAACTTACTTTGGGATTAAAAAAAACAAAGATAAACAAAACCCGAAGGCTGATCGCAATTAAAAAAAAAAAAAGGCACACATCATAAAAACCACAAGAAATAGTTGAAAAAACAAGAAAACCAAGGCTGAGAATTAACATTCCAGTATCCTGCCTCTTCTTCCATTAATTGCAGATAGATTTTTGGATCCGGGAAAGACAAAGATGATTCAGCAAAGACAAAGATGCTTCTGTTACTTTTCAATTAAAGTCTGCCCCATTTGGATACTGTCCCAGGCCTCGCTAATGTGATGCCAGGGTCCCTCTCTTGGTCGCATCCTAATGGGGTCTTTGGGCTCACACTGGACAGAGCCTTTTTTTTTGGGGGGGGGGGACAGAGCTTTTACTCCTGCCAGATCCACAGATACCAGCTCCGCAGGCAGGAGCTTACGTCTTGGCAGTGCTTCTTATACTGTAAGTCTGATTGATTCTCATTCCTCAGAGGAGTCAACATACTAAGTCCCATTTACTGCAAAGCACAGTTTCTTAATCTGGGCAGGAGTCCCATGAACAAGCTGTTAGACGTCCAAGGAATGCCCCAAGCTGTGTACAAATGTGGTGTGTCTGTGCACATTTTCTGTGGCTAAGGGTTCTGCTTTAAATTTCTAAAGGGGTCCATGGCCCCCAAAGATTAAGAACCACTGCTCTGGGACTCCCCTGGTGGTGCAGTGGTTAAGAATCCGCCTGCCAGTGCAGGGGACGCAGGTTCGAGCCCCGGTCCAGGAAGATCCCACATGCTGCCGAGTAACTAAGCCTGCGTGCCACAACTACTGAAGCCTGCGTGCCTCAACTACTGAAGCCTGCGTGCCTCAACCACTGAAGCCTGCGTGCCTAGAGCCCGTGCTCTGCAACAAGAGAAGCCACTGCAGTGAGAAGCCCACGCGCCACAATGAAGAGTAGCCACCACTCGCTGCAACTAGCGATAGTCCGCGCACAGCAACAAAGACCCAACGCAGCCAAAAATAAATAAATAAATGAATAAATTTATTAAAAAAAAAAAAAAAAAGAACCACTGCTCCAGAGGCTGCCCTGATTAATTCTGTCTTTGCATATCTGTATCACTGGAACAAATGAGTTAACTTTTCTATAAATTCTGTAAAATGTTGCTGTACTCTCTGACCTCAGATCATAGTTTTCCCCTTTAAGCTCAGGAACTGTGTTACATGAGCTGCAGAGCTCTCCACACTCTCTGAAGGAACTCATTCATCTTCTCTCCTCTTCTACCAGCTTCTCAGGAGATGTCCTTGGAAACAGGAGGTGAGAGGTCCCTCATGTGTGCTTTCCTGGCTCCCAGTCCTTTCCTGTGCCAGGCAATTGCTTGCTTGCACCTGTGTTGTGTATTGAGTATGTGTCGGTACTAGGGTACATCAAAGTCTTTGATTCTGGCATTTTACTCCCCAGAAAAATAGTCAGAAGCTTAGCTCAGCATCTTATGGATGGAGAATTACCCCCTGCCAATTTAATTTGGAGAATCTATGATAAATACGTCAGAAGAATATAACCAAAAAGAAAAGAAAAAAAAAGGCATGAATTTTTACCAGACAAATTGGTAGTTTTTACCTTTCAAAGAGTGTTTTATACCTTTTTTGAATGTGGGGTTCTCGCCCAATAAAAAAGTACATTTGTGTGTAGAGTCACGCAGAGTTTTGGGCTGTTCTTAAATGTAAGTAGGGGAGAGGGCACCCCCTTCTTGCTTGCTTTACGCATGAGCTATTCAGAAAAGTTTCTCACACAGAGATATTTATTAAATACCTTCCACCCACTAGCTCAGTGCTGGGGATTCCAAGATGAGTCAAATACAGTTCCTGCCTTCAAGACACCTGGGCTGGCTGAGTGGACAAAAGCATACACAACTGTGATGCAAAATTAAATGTTGATGGGGTCCGGGATATGGCCCTGTGGCATGAGAATTATTTTGAGCTGAAGGCATTTGAGAACAGGATTTTTTTTCTTCTGAACTCCCTTATCTGCCCAAAAGCAGAACCTCCCCAAAGAACTCAATTTTTCATAAATTCCCTCTCTGGGATAAACCAGGGAAGACTGGCTCCTGTTTAGATTGTTTGTTTTTGGCCCCATGTTGCAGTTTTCGGGATGTCAATTCCCTGACCAGGGATTGAACCCAGGCCACAGCAGTGAAAGCACCACATCTTAACCACTAGGCCACCAGGGAACTCCCTTGGCTCTTATAAACAGACATTGTCACAAAACTGTCCTATGTCCCATCTATTCTCCTAAGGGCCCTTCCCTCCCTTCCCTTCCCCTAGTAAGATTGTATATAAGCCTCCAATTCTAATCACCCCTAGTTACATTTTTCTGTGAACTCCTCTATATATGTGAATAAAAATCTTTTTTTTCTTGCTAATCTGTCTTTTGTCAGTTTTAATTTGCAGGACCCCAATGACAGAACCCAAGAGAGTAGAGGAAAAGTTCTTCCTCCCTGACAATGTCATAACTGGGGAAGCAATACCTTTAGTTTCTGATTTGTGATGAAATATGCAGGCTACATACTCTAAAGTTACCGTGCTCTTCCTCTGCTCGTCAAGGCTCATTCAACAAATACTTATTGAGGGCCTGCTATCTACCAGGAACTGGAGATAGAACAGAGAACAAGGCAAATTTCTTGCCCTCATGGTGCTTATACTCCGGTGCAGAAAACAGACAATAAGCCAGTAAATATATAGATTCTCAGTTGGTGGTAAATGCTACAGAGATCATTAAAACAGTTCTCAGGGGGAAACGGACTGCTGTGTGTATGAATAGTTTATGATCCATATGAAAATTCTCAATATAAAATTCTAGCAGTTTATATCTTTAAAGATGCTCCCTTTTTTTAAAAAAATTTATTTATTTATTTATTTAGGTTGTGCTGGGTCTTAGTTGCGACACGCAAGATCTTTTAGTGGCAGCGTGTGGGCTTATTAGCTGCAGCATGCAAACTCTTAGTTGCAGCATGCGGGATCTAGTTCCCCGACCAGGGATCAAACCCGGGCCCCCTGCATTGGAAGTGCAGAGTCTTACCCACTAGACCACCAGGGAAGTCCCTTTAAAAAAAAAAAAAAAAAAAGGGCAGAAAAGAAGCAGTTGAGTTTCTTGCTACTTGCTTTTTAAAATAACAAAAGTACTCTATGCTCGTTATAAAAAATGTCAAAACAGAAATATACTCCTCCCGTTTCCTCTTTATTTTGCTTCCCACTGTTAACAGTCTGGTGTGTGACCCTCCAGGTTTTTTTCTATGCACGTTCCAAGAAACATATACATATTCACATAGAGATGGTTACATACTTAAAAACTAAAATGGAATAATGGTATATACATTCTGCAATTTGCTGTCCTCCCACACTGTTATATCATGTGTATCTTTCCAAAAACACCACTGCCATTTATCTGTCCTTGCTCTTCTAAAGGCTACCTTGGATGTCATCGTTTAAATATCACTCAGGATTTAATTAGTGTCCCGCTGATGGACATTTAGGTTGTTCCCAAATTTTCACTCTTATGTGTAGGGCTATGACAAACATCCTGAGTGTGCAGGTGTTTCTGTAGGACAGATTTCTAGAATTTGCACTGCTGGGTCAAATGGTACGAATATATAACATTTTCATAGATATTGCTCAAGTGACCATACAAATTTCCATGGCCCCACTGCCAGCAAAAGAGAGCTCATGTCTCCCTGTCTTTCCCAATATTTGATAATACCAATATTTTAATTTTTGCTAGTCTGTGAGGTGGAGGGCATTATCTTGCTTTAATTTGTATTTGTATTTATGAGTTTAGGCTAAATTGAGCTTCTTTTCATGTTTATTCTTTTTTAAAAAATTTATTTATTTAATTTATTTATTTTTGGCTGTGTTGGGTCTTAGTTGCTGCTCGCGGGCTTTCTCTAGTTGTGGTGAGCGGGGGCTATTCTTTGTTGCAGTACGCGGGCTTCTCATTGTGGTGGTTTCTCTTGTTGCGGAGCACAGGCTCTAGGCGCGCAGGCTTCAGTAGTTGTGGCATGCGGGCTCAGTAGTTGTGGCTCTCAGGCTCTAGAGCGCAGGCTCAGTAGTTGTGGCGCACGGGCTTAGTTGCTCCGCAGCATGTGCGATCTTCCCGGCCCAGGGCTTGAACCCGTGTCCCCTGAGTTGGCAGGCGGATTCTTAACCACTGTACCACCAGGGAAGCCCCACAAAATAGTGTATGTATATATATATGTATATATATATGTATATATATATATGTGTGTGTGTGTATTTTAAATTTATTTATTTAATTTTATTTTTGTCTGCGTTGGGTCTTTGTTGCTGCGTGTGGGCTTTCTCTAGTTGCGGTGAGCGAGTGGGGGCTACTCTTCGTTGCCGTGCACGGGCTTCTCATTGCGGTGGCTTCTGTTGTTGTAGAGCATGGGCTCTAGGCTTCATTAGTTGCAGCACATGGGCTCAGTAGTTGTGGTTCTCGGGCTGTAGAGTGCAGGCTCAGTAGTTATGGCACACAGGCTTAGTTGTTCCACGGCATGTGGGATCTTCCTGGACCAGGGCTCGAACCCGTGTCCCCTGCATTGGCAGGGGGATTCTTAATCACTGTGCCACCAGGGAAGTACCAAAATGACATTTTAAAGGTCAGTTATGCTGCAAACAATAAATGCTGGAGAGGGTGTGGAGAAAAGGGAACCCTCCTACTCTGTTGGTGGGAATGTAAATTGGTGCAGCCACCATGGAGAACAGTATGGAGGTTCCCTAAGAAACTAGAAATAGAACTACCATATGACCCAGCAATCCCACTGCTGGGCATATATCTGGAGAAAAACATGGTTTGAAAAGATAAATGATCCCAATGTTCATTGCAGTGCTGTTTACAACAGCCAAGACATGGAAGCAACCTAAATGTCCATTGACAGAGGAATGGATAAAGAAGATGTGGTACATATATATAATGGAATATTACTCAGCCATAAAAAGGATGAAATAATGCCATTTGCAATGACATGGATGGACCTGATGATTATTGTACTAAGTGAAGTAAGTCAGGGAATGACATATATCATATGATATTGCTTATATGCAGACTAAAAAAAAGATACAAATGAACTTATTTACAAAACAGAAACAGACTCACAGACTTAGAGAATGAACTTATGGTTACCACAGGGGAAAGTGGGTAGGGGGGAGAGATAGATTGGGAGTTTGGGATTGACATGCACACCCTGCTATATTTAAAACAGATAACCAACAAGGACCTACTGTATAGCACAGGGAACTCTGCTCATACTCTGTAATAACCTAAATGGGAAAAGAATTTGAAAAAGAATAGTTACATGTGTAAGTATAACTGAAACACCTGAAACTAATACAACATTGTTAATCAACTATGCTCCAATATAAAATTAAAATTAAAAAAAAATAAAGGTCAGTTATGGATGATGGAGATACACTGAACACCGGGACCACCGCCCACTGGAGAAAAAGAGCATGGGGCTCTCTGTGAAGACCCCTGGTCCTTCGATTCCACCCACTCCTTGCCCTCCTCGGGGGAGCCCATGGTCCTGAACTGTGTTTATGATTCCCTTGCATTTCTTTGAAGTTATATTACACGTGCTTGTATCCCTACATATTAGACTGTATCATTTACATATCTTTGAACTTCATAGAAATGGAATTATACTCTGTTTTCCTCTCACTCTGTCAACCCCTTCCTGTCTCCCCACCCCCACCCCTGGCTTCCAGTATTTCATACCTGAGATTACTGCATGTGGTTCTAACCCACTCATTTTCACAACACAATAGGGCCCTACTGTAGGAATAATCCAGCTTTGTGTTTCCAGTCTACTGGTGATGGATATTTGAATGCTCCTTTTTCTATTTTATTGTATTTTATTTTTGGCCGTGCTGCGTGGCTTGTGGGATCTTAGTTCCCCCACCAGGGGTTGAACCTGCACCCTCGGCAGTGAAAGAGCAGAGTCCTAACCACTGGACCACCAGGGAAGTCCTGGGTGCCTCCGTCTGAGGCAACAGAACTTGGATGAACATTGAACATTCTTGTTCTTGGGGCCACATGTTTGTCCTTTGATTTCTCACGATGACAACCCCTCCCATTCTCAGCCTCATCACCTAGTCCTGTTCACCTGTACCCAGTTGTTGTGGCAGAGTGCTGGGACAACCCACCCGAGTGAGTTTTCCAACCACCCTTATTGTATGTCTGGTTTCTACAGAGCTCTGTCCAGGCCTTTCCTAACTGGGGCCCATGGGCAGCTGGGTTCTGGCCCCTTTGAACCACTCTTGGCTTAGTGATGGTTTTCCTTCTGGGAACTAGCTGATGCTTGTTGTCAGGGGATGAACCCCTGAGCCTGGGGCTCTCTGGTCCTGCCCCTACTTGGGACATACCTTATGACTTTCAGTACCTCAGTTTCCCTATCTGCTAAATGGGGGAAGAAATACCTGTCCTGCCTAACTCAGAAGGTTGTCACAAAAAGGAACTGTTGAAAACTGGCTCCAAAAAATATCACCAACACAATCTGCTGAGAAGACCAAGTTGAGTTTATTGCTTACCAGGTAAGGAGGAATCTCACTTGGCAAAGTTTCCCCAGGGCCTCTGAAGGGGCAAGGCAAGGTCAGAATTGATTGAGAGTTGGAAGTGTGGCTTCAGGCAAATTGTTCAATGAGGAGACTTGATTAGGTCTGGGGAAGAATCATGACACAATGGTCCAGGATTTGTGGAAACGGTTAAGACGAGGATTTTGAAATAAGCCAAGAATTTGAGGGATGCAGAGAATCTTACGGTACAAACTGTCTCTTGGTGCTTTCCACTGAAGAACTGATGGGTCTTTCAGCAATTTCTTGTGATGATCAAACCATTTTCCTGGACAGGAGACTCTGGGCAGCACAAAGACTTGCTCCGGAAGACGGGGGAAGAGTGAAGTCACCTTAATGCAAACAGTCGGGTCTGGTTCTCAGCTGAGTGTTGGTGAAGATGGTTTCTGTTTCCCAAACCCAAGCATGGACTGGAAAGAATAAAGCTCTGTACAAAGTCAGTGAATTAGTGATATTCATAAATGTGTCTTTATAGAGAACAGGCTTGTGGGTGCCAAGGGGGAGGAGCAGTGGGGGAGGGAGGCAGTGGGAATTTGGGCTTAGCAGATACAAACTGGTGTGTATAGAATGGAGAAACAACAAGGTCCTACTGTATAGCATGGGGAACTATAGTCAGTACCCTGCGATAAACCATAATGGAAAAGAATATAAAAAAGAATGTATGTATATGTATAACTGAATCACTTTGTTGTACAGCAGAAATTAACACAACATTGTAAGTTAACTGTACTTTGATTAAAAAAAATATCTCTAGCTTTCTGGAAAGCACTGATGTCCAGATGTGGAGTGAGATGACCTTAGTTTGTACAACCCAGAAATACAGTACCTGGGGAGGTAGAATTCCAGGTTCAGGGCCAGGGAGCCTGAGGCTCAAGGATAAGGAAGCATGATGTCCCAGCCCCTGTGCTCTGGTCACCACTTGTGCTGTTTGGTAGGGTCAGGGGACACGTGGGGAGGTCTGCAACAACCTGTGTTTCTGTTCGTGGGGTTTCTTCCACCTCGGGTACCGACCCTCTTCCTCTTTGGCTGGCTGATAAAAATGGCAGAACACCAAAGCCTCTTATGTTGCTTTACTTAGAGCCCGTACGGAGGACTTGTAAACCAACTACCGCTTCTTCATCTTCACCCTGCTCCTGACCCCCCAGACTGTGGACTGGGTGCTCCCTCCTCTGGGCTCCTGGCACCCGTATATCCCACATCTAAAACCGCCTGCTCGCAAGGTTGTCTCCCCCAACAGACAGGGAAGACCAGGCTGGGACTCCTCCTATTCACCGTCATGTCCCCACGTCCAACCCAAAGCAGATGCTCAATGCGTTTTCTTTGGATGGATGAAGTGCTTCTCCATAGGGGATGTAGGATGCCATTTTCTAGCTTCCTGAGAACCCCTCTCTGAGTCTCAGATTACTCTCATTGTCCTCTCATTGTCTCAATACTGAGATTCGCTGGTGACCTTCTTCAGGAATCTACCTGCACCCGTGAGCATCTGAAGGAGAATGGGATCCAGGCTTTGCAGGCATCCAGATCCCCTTTCCAGTGGGGACTGGCTGTGGGGATTGCAGGAGACCCCTCCATCTTCCCGTGGCTCCAGCAGGATCTCTCTGGACTCTGGCAGGTACATGGATTAGTGGGCCAGCCACAGCTCTCCCCAGCCTCCTGGACCAAGAGGATGAACCCAGTTAGCAACTCAGCTCAGCAGGCTGCCCGAGGCAGCATTAGCCAGGCATCCATGACATGCTGGGTTTGGCACTGGTCTGCTGTTTGGATAATGTTTTTCTCCTGTAATCAGCAATTGACAAAGCACTCTGGCTCCAAACACCATGTCAAAGAGGGCGCGTGGAGCAGGCTGAGAAAACGTCAGCTCCAGGCCGGGCTCAGTACCTCTCTGAATGGAGGGAGGGGTACTGATTTCTCTGAAGCTTGTGGACTGACCTTAGTGGGGACATCAATAGAGGGTCTTTAGCTTCCCTACAATCTCCACCAGCATCTCCACCAAGTCATCTCCCCAAACACGATCTAGATAAAAGTGTGCACGAGTGCAGTTTTAAGGCAAATCTTTGAGTCTCTCTTCTGACCTGGATGCTGTATTACCCAGAAATTCTGGAGCTCCTGTTCAGCTTGTGTCAGTGTCCTCTAGGCTGAAGTTCTGTTTCCTGGCTAAGTTTATCCAGCCAAGTTAGCAAGGATTCCAAAGAGATTGTATGTGGTAACATTCCTGTGTGATGGTGAAAATAATTTTTTTCTAAAGAAAAAGGATCTCACATGACTTCATCACAAAACTACCCATTTCTTTTACTGCCTTTAATACCCATCTCAGATGTTTTCTCTCTTTTCATCTCCTGGGACACTTAGTGCTTCCACAGTGTTAGACCACCAGGCATTTTATTATATATATCATTCACAGCTTTTCCATTTTGTAGCGGATTGTGTCACATTACTCCTCTCTGGAGGAAGGTATCCCAACTTAGCCCTTGGGATTACACAGACTAAGTTCAACTAAATACAGGCTCATGATACATGATTTCCAAACACATAAGGAAACCAGGCATTGTGAGTGAGAATCAGCAGAAACTATGAACAACAGACTTAGCTTACCTAAGATTTCAGATTGTGGAACAATCAGATACAAAACACTAAATAATGGTATGTGAAATTAAAAAAAAAAGTGTTTAAAAAATGAATAATCAGAAGAGACTTCTAAAAATGACCAGGTACAATTTTAAAAGAACCAAATAGAATTTTTAGAAATGAAAATGAATGGATTAAAAGGAGACAATTAGACACAACTGAAGATAGAATTGATCACCAGGAGGACTGAGTGTAAGAAGTTAGCCAGTATGCAGCACAAGGAGACAGAGACAAAAACCACAAGAGGTTAAGAAACACAGAGGACTGAATGATAAAGTTTAATGTAAGTTGCATTGGAGTTCCACAGCAAGAAGAGAGAATGGGGAGAGGCAATGTTTGAAAAGCTAATGGCTGAGAGTAGTCCACGACATACATAGGTTACAGGAGAAAATCCATATGATGATCTCAATAGCCTGGAAAAATCATTTGAGAAAAGTCAACAGTCATTAAAGATAAGAAAGCTTAGCAAAACTAGGAATAGGAGGGAAATTCCTGAATCTGAGTGGATTAGTTTTCTAGGGCTGCCCTAACAAAGCACCACAGACAAGGGGACTCACAACAGAAAAACATTTTCTCATAGTTCTGGAGGCTGGAAGTCTGAGATCAAGGTGTCAGCAGGCAGTTCCTTCTAAGGGCTCTGAGGAAGAATCTTCTCCAGGCCTCTTTCCTTGTAGATGGCCGTCTTCTCTTGTGTCTCTTCAAACCGTCTTCCCTCTATGTGGCTAAGCTTCCCCTTTTAACAAGGACACCAGTCATATTGGATTACTCCTCCTGCCCCCACCCCAGCCAATGACCTCATTTTAACTTAGTTATCTCTGTAAAGATCCTATCTTCAAAACCAGTCACATTCTGAGGTACTGGGAGTTAGTACCTCAACATATGAATTTGGAAGGCGGGGTACAACTCAACCCATAACATGAACTAGAAAATTCCTTAATCCGAGAAACCATCCTTTTGAGTTGGGAACATAACAAGGATCCTCACCATTACAGTTCTATTTCATATGAAATAGGAGGTCTTAGCTAATGCAGTAAGACAAGAAAAATAGATTAAATGTAGACGAATTAGCAAGAAACCAAACAGTCATCATTTGAAGATGACCTGACTGTTTATATCCATGCTATCCAATAGATATATAATGTGAGCCACATATATAATTAAAAATTTTTAGTAGCCACATTAAACAAAGTGAAAAGAAGCAGGTGAAATTAATTTTAATACTATATTTTATTCAACCCAGTATATTCAAAATGTCATTTCAATATGTAACTAATATAAAAACTTATTCATGAGATATTTTCAATTTTTCTTTGAAATACAGTGTACATCTTAAACATACAGCACATCTCACTTTATCCATATTTCTGGTGCTTGGTAACCATGTGTGGCTCAGTGGACAGCCACACATACCTTCAGCAGTGAAGCAGCCGTGTTTCTGTGGGAGGGTCTGTGTTACATCAGGCACTGTTGCAGCTCATACATGTTGATCATTACAGGTTCACCTTGTTGGTGTGGAGCCACAGGTGGTCCAAGGCAACTCCAGCTCCTGCCAGACCTCCTCCAGACAGGTTTGTGTGCAGCTCTGGAGGGAAAACCCCAACTTCTCTTGCAGGTCACCCACCATTGAAGTTGGAGGCACTGAGGAGGTGATAGACCAACATGGGTCCAGCTCATCCTTGTGGGTTCCAGTTATCCTTACTTTCCCCATTTTATGTCCATCTTTCCTGTTCAACTGTCTGCCTACACTGAAACACAGCTCTCCATAAACTATGTGACCAGCTCCCACATTCACCCAAGGTCAAAACCTCAAAATAGTACCTTCTTCTATAATTCATTCTTAGTGGTTCTGGTCAAACCCTAATGGATATAGGAAGAATAGTAATGGAAATTCCCTGATGGTCAATGGTTAGGACATGGTGCTTTCACTGCCCAGGCCTGGGTTCAATCCCTGGTCAGGGAACTAAGATCCCACAAGCCAAGTGGCACTGCCAGAAAAGAAAAAAAAAGGGGGAAGAATAGTAGTTGACTGTAGTGAGTTCTACCATAATAAATATATAAATATCCACAAGTCAATAGTAACCAAGAAAAAAATATGAAAAAAAAGCTTAAAAATATGCCTGTCTCATTTGTTACCACTGGAGATGACTATAACACAAACTCTTTTCTCTGGAAATTGGTAATTGAAGGAAAAGAATGAGAGCATTTATCCTGGTAGAAAGTGTATTGCAGGGGCTTCCCTGGTGGCTCAGTGGTTGGGAGTCCGCCTGCCAATGCAGTGGACACGGGTTCAAGCCCTGGTCTGGGAGGATCCCACATGCTGCAGAGCAGCTAAGCCCGTGCTCCACGACTGCTGAAGCTGAGCGTGTGCTCTGGAGCCCGTGAGCCACAACTACTGAGCTCACCCACCACGACTGCTGAGGCCCGTGCGCCTGGAGCTGGTGCTCTGCAACGGGAGAGGCCACCACGGTGAGAGGCCTGTGCACCGCGGCGAAGAGTAGTCCCCTCTCACCGCAACTGCAGAAAGCCCGCACGCAGCAACGAAGACCCAGTGTGGCCATAAATAAATAAATGAATTCATTTAAAAAAAAAGAAAGAAACTATTTCAGGGTAACCAAGTAGCATCCATTGATAGGGGAAAGCTCTGCTTACAGAAGAATGCCAGATAATAAATGTAGACTGATAAAATTAGAAAATAAACATTGTGTGTCCTCGATGCAATAACAATTATCAATGGATGCTAAAACAATGAGGCAGAAGGTTGGTAGTGATGTGTGTGGTTGCATGAAGCCCAAATTCGCCTCTTGCACACTGCTTTCTGGCTCTGGGGGAGGCATGAGGCTTCTACTATCTTTGCCCTGTGATCAATCCTCACATGACAGTACCAGGACCAGCAGACATGTCCTCATGACCTGATGTTATAGAAAATACTGAGGACCAACGTCTGAAGGATTCCTGCTTAAAAAAAAGGAAACTGGATCTAGATCTGCCCTTTCACAGGAAACACAGGAGACAGAGGAACAGGTTAAATTACATCACAAGGAAGCAATCCACATACTCCACATGACAAACGACCCAGTTTCTCTAGCAAATCACAGCTGTAAAAAAAAGAAATAAGGGACTTCCCTGGTGGCACAGTGGTTGAGAGTCCGCCTGCCGATGCAGGGGACATGGGTTCGTGCCCCGGTCCGGGAAGATCCCACATGCTGCGGAGCAGCTGGGCCCATGAGCCATGGCCGCTGAGCCTGCGCCTCCGGAGCCTGTGCTCCGCAACGGGAGAGGCCACAATAGTGAGAGGCCCGCGTACTGCAAAACAAACAAACAAACAAACAAACAAAATCCCTGGCTGGGATTCAGATCAGGTACAGTAAGGGGTGGCCCCGACAAGAGGGGGTGACCTCATGTGTGCCCCTCCGGCAGATTGGAGAAAGGGAATGGCCAGGGGGAGGGGAAGCAGCCATGGCTAGTTTCAGTTGGGTTTTCATCTTCACTTCCTCGCCCCAATGGGGTTATGAGCTACAAGCTAGGTGGACCTCTTGGTGGGGCCCTGCAGGGTCCACTCTGGCCCTCGGCCTTTTCTTCTTTTCTGGGGAAGGGTTTGTCTGATGATGACTTTTCTTGCTATGCAGAGTTGGCCTTGGGTTCCAGAAGTAAATAAAAGTGATGCATTTTCTTCAGTCTCTTTTTGCTTTGTCTTCCCCAGTGGGGTGTTAAGGACCAGCCAGGGCATGTTTCCAAAAGTTCCTTTGATTATTTACAAAAAGTCTTACATAATTTCACCAGAGGGACCCCAGGAATCAAATGCATAGTCAGCATGAGCTTGTGCTGAACAAAGTTCAAATTCAGTGACTAGGGCTGTTTTGCTTAATTAACCACCTGGGTCTCCCAGTAAGGGGTCTCCAAAGACTGTAATGTCTTTGCTGGTCCTGGAGGGCCCCCTAGATTAGCTTCTACATGAACACAGTGGTCTTAGGTGAGTCCATGCTCTGGGGATGGGCAACTGCATCAGGGGTGACTCCCAGGTGACCCTGACCTGCTGTTGGCCAACTTGAGAATTTTGCTGCTGTAATCTCTGAGGTTGGGCTGACTGAAAGTGACACAAAGATTCAGGTGACAAAGACTTTGGGAAGATTCTTGCTATTTTTCAATGAACATTTTAAAGATACATTTTGTTACCGGTGGGGGGGGGGCTCCTCAGAAATCATCCCTATGTTATTCTTGTTGATTGCTCTGTGTGTGTGCTCTGAAAATGCAGATAACTTACCCCTTAGTTTATTTCCTTAATGAGTTCATATTGCTGAGCTTCTAGAGACCCAAGGGTCAGTAATGCAGGGCTCCATCCCCTCTTGGGAAAACCCCTTTCCACATGAGAAATGACTCCTCTGCTTGTTCCCTAACCTGGTAGGGAGACACAGTGTCGGGAAGACTGCCAAGGCTTAGCTCATAAGGAAGGAGAAGTTCCTAAGCAAGGGCTTTGGAGTCTGAGCTGGGTCCTGATGTCTTAGACGGGGTTCCTGTGAAACACTGCAGAGGTTGCCTGGGGAGTCTCTGGGGAGAGATGCCCAAGGCAGTGAGGAGGGCAGGACTGGGCATAGGGGGAAGGCAACCCTAGTAGCTGCAACTGAGGCCCATCCTGCAGGAAAGCTCTGGTTCCAAATTGAGGCAAGAGGGCTGGGCCTTTGTATGCCCGCATCACCAGGTGGAGGATGGTTACCTGCCACGAAGAGGGGATCTGGATGTGATTATATTATCCACTACACCTGGCTGCCGCTGGCTGGCCAGGCTGCCACTGCCACCTTTATATCACCTGAGAAAGTTACTGAATTCCTCCGAGCCTCCATTTGCTCATCTGTAAAATGGGTCCAAAGATACCCTAACTTTCAGGGTTGTCTTAAGGATTAGAGATATAAAATGCATATAAAGCTCCTAGCACAATGCTAGTATGGCTAGTAACATGCAAAATACACAATGGATTGCCAAGACTTAGTACATGAAAAATAACACAAAATATCTCATAAATATTTTTCTTATAAATTACTTGTTAAAATGATAATATTTTGGATATGCTGGATTAAATAAATTTTATTATTATTATTATTATTATTTTTGCGGTACGCAGGCCTCTCACTGTTGTGGCCTCTCCCGTTGCAGAGCACAGGGTCCGGACGCGCAGGCTCAGCAGCCATGGCTCACGGGCCCAGCCACTCCGCGGCATGTGGGATCTTCCCAGACCGGGGCACAAACCCGTGTCCCCTGCATCGGCAGGCGGACTCTCAACCACTGCGCCACCAGGGAAGCCCAAAATTTATTATTTAAATTAATTTCACCGTTTCTTTTTACTTTTTAAAAAGGTGGCTATTAGAGAATTAAAATTACGTGTGTGTGGGGGGGCTCACTAGAGTCACCCCCTGCTCATACACAGGTAGGAATGTCTAGAGTCTAGATCCTAGACAATATTCTTGTCAATTCCATCATTTCATCAACGAAAAATTATTCTTAGCACCCACTGTGCTAGTTAACAAACCATCTGGCATTGATTGAAGATAAAGAGAGCCAACGTGAGCTTTTGATGAGTCTTTTATTTTATTTTATTATGGTTTGTAATGAATTAATCCTATTTATTTATTTGTTTTTTCTTTTGTTTTGTTTTTTTTTTTTGGCCACGAGGCTTGTGGCTTGCAGGACCTTAGTTCCCCGACCAGGGACTGAACCCAGGCCCCGGCAGTGAAAGCACCAAGTCCTAACCACCAGACTGCCAGGGAATTCCCGAATTAATCCTATTTAATTACATAAATTTTAAGGAAAAAATTATACCAGCACATTGGTCTTTCACAGTAATGAATAATAACATTATGTTACCGGAAAACTGGGTTCACCTCTTGGCGGGCATTGAGCCAAAAGACACAACCAAGCCAAATATTGGGAGAAGGGGGCTTCCCTGATGGTGCAGTGCTTGAGAGTCCACCTGCCGATGCAGGGGACACGGGTTCAAGCCCCGGTCCGGGAGGATCCCACATGCTGCGGAGTAGCTGGGCCCGTGAGCCAGGGCCACTGAGCCTGCGCGTCCGGAGCCTGTGCTCCGCAACGGGAGAGGCCACAACAGTGAGAGGCCCGCATATCGAAAAAAAAAAAAAAAAAAGTATTGGGAGAAGGGAGGATTTATTATTTGCAGAAAGTTAGCAGAACACGGAGGCTCTTTCCCAAAGCAGTGTCTCTGATGAGTCTTTTAAATGTAGCTTCTAACTACCTTTGGATTTTTGCATTTCCAGCTTAGCTGAGCAGACTGCCCCTAGGAAGTAGATTGAAACTAATTCACATGTACAGATAGATCCTGTTGAAGGATTTTAAAGTAGATTGCAGGGACTGCCCTGGTGGCGCAGTGGATGAGACTCTGTGCTCCCAGTGCTGGGGGCCTGGGTTCGATCCCTGGTCAGAGAACTAGATCCCACATGCATGCCACAACTAAGAGTTCTCCTGCCACTACTAAGGAGCCCGCCTGCTGCAAGTAAGACCTGGCACAACCAAATAAATAAAAATAAATAAATATATAAACATTAGAAAAAATAGATTGCAGGCACTATCCCCACTTTCCAAGTTTCGCTCTTGAGAAGACCACTGTGTTGTAGCTCAAACTGGGTCTAATGTGTTTATAATCACATTCAGAAAGTTCTGTTTAAGAAAACAGGAAATCAAACGCTTAGTTTTAGGAAGCATTTCATCCAAAATGTTTACCATATTTATCATGGGGGCTTAAAGGGAACTTTTGTTTATGCCAAGCAGTTCCTTCTCCACTGATGCTAAAATCAAGAATATTTTTCTGTAGAGGGCACCCTATACACCCCCTCACTGTTTTCTCCTTTTAAAGAACACATGACAAATTAGTGACCTGGAAGATTTGAATAAAAAACACATCAGGGAAATCATTGTTTTGAGAGTCCTTTTCAGCTTAATTAATTCGCTTTGGCTGTCCAAATTCATTCTAGGTCTGCAGGCAATTTTCAAACAAAATGTTATGACAGAGTTCATACTAAAGATTGGGGGCAAGAATTTCTGTTTGCTGAGCTGTCATCTCAAGCTAAACAAATGCCAACAGAGAATCCCTAGGCAATTAACTTTCCCCTGAATGGGTTCTTTCATGTCACCCATCTGCATTCATTCCGGTGGGTACTTTCAGATAGGGCTAGCAAGTTAGATCAACGGGTCATTTGGGAAAATTTGATCCTGGTCTAAATGAAATTCTTCCTCTATCCATTTCAAAGAATCTAAAAATCTATTTCAATTTTCTCTCTCAATTTCAAGGAGCCTAAAAATTTTTTTTCTTCAAAAAGTTAAATGGGAAAAGAGTGATAAATTGGGAGATTGGGACTGACCCATACACACTACTATATACAAAATAGGTAACTAATAAGGACCTACTGTATAGAACAGGGAGCTCTACTCAATACTCTGTAGTGGCCTATATGGGAAAAGAATCTAAAAGAGTGGATAGGGACTTTCTTGGTGGTCCATTGGGTAAGCCTCCTTGCTCCCAATGCAGGGGGCCCAGGGTTCGATCCCTGGTTGGGGAACTACATACTGCAACTTTAGGGACAACTAAAGAGTCTGCATGCTGCAACGAAGATCCTGAGTGCTGCAACTAAGACCTGGTGCAACCAAAATAAATAAATAAATAAATATTAAAAATAAAATAAAAAAGAGTGGATATTTGTATAACAGATTCACTTTGCTGTACACCTGAAACTAACACAACATTGTAAATAAATTATACCCCAATAAAAATTAAAATAAAAAGTTAAATAGAATTACCACATGACTTAGCAATTCCACTCCTAGGTTATACCTAAAAGAATTGAAATCTGGTACTCAAGCAATGGCTTGCAAACAAATGTTCACAGCAGCACCATTAATAACGCGCGAATGGTAGAAAGGACGGAAATGTCCATTAACAGCTAAACGGATAAACAAAGAAATGGAATACAATGTTGCAAATGGATGAAACTCAAAAAAAATGCTGTGGGGCTTCCCTGGTGGAGCAGTGGTTGAGAGTCCGCCTGCCGATGCAGGGGACACAGGTTCGTGCCTCATTCCGGGAAGATCTCACATGCCGCGGAGCGGCTGGACCCGTGAGCCATAGCCGGTGAGCCTGCGCGTCCGGAGCCTGTGCTTCGCAACGGGAGAGGCCATGGCAGCGAGAGGCCCGCGTACCACAAAAAAAAAAAAAAAAAAAAAGCTAAGTGAAAGAAACCAGACATAAAAGTTACATAGAGTACGTCTCCATTTATATGAAATATCCAGAACAGGTAAATCCACAGCAACAGAAAGAAAACAGGTGGTTGCCAGGGGCTGGAGGAAGGAGGGAATAGAGAGTGGTGGGCACAGGAGTTTCATGGGGGTGATGAAAATATTTTGGAGCTAGATAAAATGGGGATTGTGCAGCATTGTGAATAAACTAAATGACACTGAACTGTACTCTTTAAAAAGGTTAATTTTATGTTATGGAAATTTCACCTCAATTTAAAAAATTCTATCCCTTTCTCTATAACCACATATTTGATGGTTTGGGAAGAGGGATTTCCTGAAAATCCAAACCACCTTTTTTTTTTTTTTGGCCGCACCCTGTGGCATGCGGGATCTTAGTTCCCCAACCAGGGATTGAACCCACACTCCCTGCAGTGGAGGTGTGAAGTCTTAACCACTGGATTGGCAGGAAAGACCTTAAACCACCTTTCCTGAGCAGAGACCCTAACCCACCTTTTCTTTTCTTTTTTTTGGAGTTGGGCGCAATAGATGTTTATTAGGGACGAACACCTATGGAAGGAAAGGGCAGAGAGCAGGGATGGGCAGGGGGGAAGTTCTGACAGATCTCAGCCCACCCTGGGGAGCTCTCGAGCCTATATTGTCCCGCAAAGTCATCCCTGGAGGGCTGAGATGGCTGGGCCTTTACACCCACCATGTGGTCAGTCGCAGGGGTGGGCTGGGCTGGAAGAAGTGATCATTATAGGCAAGATGCCATCCTGCAGCTGAGGTAGTTCCTGAAGGAACCATAGCTGGAGGCTTCAATTGGGGCAACAAGTCCTTCTTTGAAGGGGGGACCTGGGTGGTGCAGCTCCTCGTTCACCCCAAAAGAAGAGGTGAAAATATGCCGACCTCGAGATGTGACTGGCCAGTATCACAGGGGGATTTCCCACTGCGCGTACCAGGAATTGGGTTGTACAGCATTGTAGATACTGCAGGAGAGCAGGGTGTTTCTAATCCTGCTCCCCTCACAGAGAGACACGTAACACCCCCTACATGAGGGGGTGCCGACCGCAGCACTTCCTATGACTAAGGTCTATGCTTTTCTGGAAGCTTGTGTCGTTATAGCGAAGGGTTAGTTAGAAGAGGCGGAGGCAGGGTTACTCACTGCCCAAGGACGAGTGGACAGCAGCAGCGGCTACAGACAAGGAATGAAAAGACAGCTCATCCACGAGTGTTCTGGGAATAGCTAAGCCACCTTTTCTGAGCATCCGTCAAATAGGTTTCTTGGTCCAGCCTGGATTCGCCTTGACATCTCAGCAGCGAGATACCAAACTCATCCCTCTTTCACTGTGGATCCTTTATCCCTCTACAGATCAGCTGTTTGCAGTTACCCTGGCTCTTGCATAAAACTTTAAAAAATTCTGCATGGTATTATTCTGACCACTGGATGTCATGAGCGCACAGCATATGCTTCCGCTAGAAAAACAGCATGCTTAGGGGAACATGGCTTCATCCACTCTGGCAGCGCTCCTCTGCATGACCGCGTGGAGGGTGCCTGGCAAGTAATCAAGTAATGAGCCCTTGAAAAGTTTGTTTCTGCAAGCATGACTGAGAAGCAAACAAAATGCGGGTGATTGACGATAAGCAAAAATACAGCACTGGCTTCTTCTTTGTGTTTTCCAGGATATTTCAATGGATCACCTGTTACGGGAAGAAAATCAAAATCTAACATAAGGTATTCTTAGGGCCACTTCTCAAGTATTTTGACCAAGGAAGGTGAGTGACCTGGGACTCTTTGACCTCAGAGAGCACAGGACTCTGCTCAACCAGAAAATTAAAATGAGGACGAGTAGATGCCAGTTGTCACTATCTTGTTTCCCACTGACTGGTCTTGTAATTTCACTAGAGAGTAACTTCCTTGTAAATCATCCTGAGTACAGTTCATCCCATTTCATAATTGTATGATTATGGAAGTTTTGGCTGTGCCCAGTTTTGGCACCAGTACTTCCTCACTGATAAATGTACTCTCGGTTTCCTCTCCAAGCTGGGGTAGCTGAGGAAGCCCTGAATGTGCAAACCAACTCCTTTAATTATTCCTCTTGGCTATGGGAAATCGCCTGTGTTGATAACATCATTAACATTTTTTTAATGAGGACGGAAGGTCAGTGAACAAAGTAGGAAGTAAATTGGGGCTCTTGAGAGGTTAAATCTAATACATCCAAGGATGCCACGGAAGGTGGGTCATTTATCCATGGTGGGTCTGTCTGCAAGTTATAAGGATTTTAATGGTTTGTTAAAAGCCTATTCATGTTCATGAAGGTGGAACTGTTGAAATCTGGGCTTAGGGAAATTGGAGCCAGGGGGCTGGAAAAAAAAGAAAATATCCACAAATTTGCATAAGACTTCTAAAAAATATACATTTATTTCTATGAGGTATTCAACAATAGATGATTTAAAGCAGCAGCCCAACAACTGAGAAAACCGAGGAGTGAAGAGAGGGATGCTTTGACTTTGAGAATTCACCCCAATTCTCCCCGTCCTTAATGCTAAGGACTTCCAGCACAGAAAAAAGATCAGACTCAGAACTTAAAAAGAAGATTTGGCCGGTCTTCACAACTATAGCACAGGAATAAATACGAAGGACCCAGAGCGACAGGTGGGTGTTTTGGGATGGGTGGTCAGAGAAAGCTTCTCTTAAGAGATGGCCCTTGAGCAGTAATCTGAATGGGATGAAGGAGGAGCCATGTGTTATCTGGGGGAAGAGCATTCCAGGCAGGGGGAACAGCAGGTGCAAAGGCCCTGTGGTGAGAGCGTGTTTGGTAGGTTTAAGGAACAGCAGAAGAGGAGGGCCGAGTGGTAGGAAATGGTGTTGCAGAAAGAGCAGGGCAGATGGTGTAGGTCCTGGAAGTTATGGTGAGGACTCTGTTACCCTGAGTGAGATCGGAGCCATTGGATGGCTTTGAGCAAGGATTGCCCTGAGCTGGCTCATGTTTTAGAAGGATCTCTGTGGCAACTTGGAGAATAGACTTCAGGGACCAGAGTAGAAGTGGGAGACCGGGTGGAGGTCACTGCAGGTGTCCAAGCAAGGGAGCTAGTGGCTTAGATCAGGCTGACGATGGATCAGGGGATTAATGGATTATGTGTGGGTGACCTTCACACTTACTGAGTTTCTTCCCACCTTTGGGTGGCCATTCTGGTGGGTCTCCTTTGCCATTTCCATTTTTCGTTTCTTTCCCCGAAAGCTGTGTGCAGGTAATTCTATGTGCCATTGTTGAAAAAAAACAAACTACTTTTTAGATTGGTGTTGGTGTGAGTGGCCACTTTCCTCTTAGGTGTGTATTTCAAAAGTTTTTTGTTTGTTTGTTTTTTAATTAATGCCAAAAAGAAAAAGCATTATAATTTGTAAACTTAATTATATGTCTTGTATCTTATTAGCTTAGCAGTTGGAACCACTTAGTCTTTAGCTGCGAGACTGTTGCTATAGTACCAAGAAAAAAATGTTGTATGGGTTATGAGACTATACACTTAAAAAAATAGCAATATGCAATAAAGAGATGAATTTAAAAAAACTGTTCTTTGCCAGGAATACTCTTCCCCTCAGATCTTCACTTTGCTCCTTCTCAGTCAGGCCTCAGCTCAAATGTCACCTCAGAGAGGCCTTCCCCGACCCCCCTGCCTTCCTCCTCCCACCTTCCCCTCATCCTCTATCTCATTATCCTGCTTTATCTTCTTACTGTATTTATCATTATTTGAAAAACCTTATCTACTTTTAATATTTGTTTCCTCCAACCAGAATGTAAGTTCTGTGAAAGCATAGCTTAGAAAAGTGACAGAAATATTGTATATTTGTGGATGTATCACATGCTTTTATATGCAGTTGACAGCCCCCCTCTCCCAACTACCAGAGACTCATTAAAAAAGGTAATTTTCTTGGATAACAAGAAGTCTAGAGGCAGTTGTTAACACTGCTTCAGCTGCTCTATGAAACCATTGAGGACCCAACTTTCCTTTCATTCTGCTCTGCCATCATTAGCACCCTGACTTTTTATCTTCATGGTCACAAGATAGTTGCCTCAGCTCCAGGCATCACACCTGATTTTAGTGCCAAAAAAGGGGGAAGAAACAATGTTGGCAAACTCTCCTCTTGCCTGTTTTTATAAGAAAAAAAAAGATTTCCCAGAAATGTCCCCAGCTGACTACCCTTTATGTCTCAGTGAGAGACATGACTACTACTAGCTACAAGAGGGGCTGGGAAGTGGGCAAGGAAAAGGGGATGCTTAGCCAGAAATGGTGCCTTCCAGGGTTGAGTAAACGAATTGGAAGAGATTGATCAATAAAAAGATGACACTCATCTAAGGGACCCAAAAAGCCCAGTGAACATAGGCTGAAAACTAGGAAAATCTCAGGAAGATGGGACTTCCCTTGTGGTCCAGTGGTTAAGAATCTGCCTTCCAATAAAGGGGATGCAGGTTCGATCCCTGGTTGGGGTACTAAGATCCCACATGCCATGGGGCAACTAAGTCCATGTGCTCTAGAGCCCTTCTCCACAACTAGAGAGCCTGTGCTCCGCAATACTGAGCCCACATGTCCTAATGATGATCCTGCGTGCCGCAACTAAGCCCTGACGCAGCCAAATAAATAAATAAATATTAAAAAAAAAGTCTCAGGAAGACTTTCATTCATTCATTCATTCATTCCTGTCTTGTTTAGGCTTTTTCTGTCCAAGTTCACAAGTGACATTGGCTTATAATTTTTCTTTTTCATGCTATCCTTGTTAGATTTTGGTGCTAAAGCTATATTTGCCTTATAAAATGAGTTGGAGAGAGTTCTCTATGTTTGGCATGTTTTTTTCTGTAAAGGGCCAGATAGTGAACATTAGAGACTAAATATTAGGCTTTGCAGATTCTATGATGTCTGTCCTAACTACTCAGCACAGCCGTTATGGTGTGAAAAGAACCACAGACGATACGTAAAAGAATTGTCCTGGCCAAGTTTGGCCCACAAGCTGTGGTTTACCTATCCCTGTTCTAGGCTATGTTTTATGTACATTTGTGAATTATTTCTTTTTTTAAATGTTTGGGAAAACTCTCCAGTAATACCTCATGGGCCTGTTTTTGACTTGTGAAAATATTTTTAAACAGTTGATTCAATTTCTTCAATAATTATAGGACTGTTCTGATTGTCTCTTCCTAAGAGACATTACGTTACATTGTGTTTTTGTAGAAATGTGTCCATTTGATCTATGTTTTCAAATTAACAAAGAATTTTTGATTATTAACTCTTTTTTTATTGTGGTAAAATACATATAAAGATATTCTAACCATAAAACTTAAGAATTTAAAAAAATTGTGGTAAAATATACATAACATAAAATTTATCACCTTAACCATTTTTAAGAGTATAGTTCAGGGAATTCCCTGGTGGTCCCTGCAGTGGGGTCCTGGTGGTTAGGACTCCATGCTCCCACTTCAGGGGACCTGGGTTCAGTCCCTGGTTGGGAACTAAGATCCCACAAGCCAAGTGGTGAGGCCAAAAAAAAAAAAAAAAAAGTATGGTCCAGTAGTGTTAAGTACATTCACACTGCTGTACAACCCATTTCCAGAACTTTTTTTACCTTGCAACATTGAACATTTTAGCCATTTTTAAGTGTATAATTTGGTGGCATGAGCACATTCACAATGTTGTAGAACCGTCACCACCGTCCATCTCCAGAACTTTTTCATCATCCCAGTTAGAAACTGTACCCATTAAACAAAACCTCCCCATTCCCCTCTCCTCCCCAGGCCCTGGTAACCTCTATTCTACTTTCAGTCTCTATGAATTTGCCTATTCCAGGTACCGCATTTAAGTGGAGTCATACAATATTTGTCCTTTTGTGTCTGGCGTATTTCACTTAGCACAGTCTTTTCAAGGTTCATCCTTGTTGTAGCATGTATCAGAATTTCATTCCTAGTTAATGCTATGGTGGCAATCATTTTGCAATATTAACAAATTAACATGTTGTATACCTTGAACTTACACTATATGTCAACTATATCCCGATAAAGCTGGGAAAACAATTTTTTAAAAAAAGAATCTCATTCCTTTATAAGGTTGAATAATATTCCATTTTATGGGTCTACCATGTTTTTTTTTTTTAATTTAATTAATTTATTTATTTTTGGCTGCATTGGGTCTTCGTTGCAGTGCGTGGGCTCCCCACAGCGGCGGCCTCTCGTGTTGCAGAGCACCGGCTCCAGGCGCGAGGGCTTCTGTAGTTGAGGCTCGTGGGCTCAGTAGTTGTGGCTCACGGCTTAGTTTCTCCACAGCACGTGGGATCTTCCTGGACCAGGGCTCGAACCCGTGTCCCCTGCATTGGTAGGCGGATTCTTAACCACTGCGCCACGAGGGAAGCCCTGGGTCTACCATACCTTTTTCACCCACTCATCTGTCGGTGGGCATTTGTTTGCACTGTTTCGCGATTGTGAATAACGCTGCTGTGAACATGGGTGTGCAGGTATTTGAGTCCCTGCTTTCAATTCTTCTGTATCTACACTGAGAAGAGGAATTGTTGGCTCATATGGTAATTCTATGTTTAACTTTTTGAGGAATTATCAAACTGTTTTCCTTCATTATGAACTTTTTGATTGAAGTTTTACATATTGAAAATTGCACAAATCATAAATGTATACTTTATTAAATCATCTCAAATCAACATGCCTGTGTAAACTGTCACCAGTTCAAAATCATGACCAGCTCTCCAGAATACCCCTTATGTCCCCTTCCATTCATTTCTAACACCATTGATTAGTTTTGTCCGTTTTGGAACTTCATAAATATAAAATCATATTTTATTTATTCTTTTGTGATTGACTTCATTCAACATATTTTGAGGTTCATCCATGTTGTTCCCTGGAGCAGTAGCTAATTCACTCGGTTGTACAAATATACCACCATTTACTTATCCATTCTTCTGTTAATGGGTATTTGGGTAGTTTCTAGTTTGGGGCTATAATGAATAGGGGCTATAACAAATATTCGTGTGCCTGCCTGTACACAAATGTATGGATTCCTGTTGGGCTATACCTTTGCGAAGAATTGTTAGATCATAGAGTTTGTTTATATTCAACTTCAGTAGATACTGACAGTTTTCCAAAGTGGCTGAATCAATTTCATGCGCTCCCACTAGAAATGGACGGGAGTTAGATTGTTTTGCAATCGTGATGGCTTTAAAGTGTTTGCCATCAGGGTAAGGATGACTGTGTAGCGCTACCTCACTGTGGTTTTAATTTTTATTTCTTTTGTCACTAAAGAGTTTTAACTTTTTTTTTTTGCGGTACGCGGGCCTCTCACTGTTGTGGCCTCTCCCGTTGCGGAGCACAGGCTCCGGACGCGCAGGCTCAGCGGCCATGGCTCACGGGCCCAGCCGCTCCGCGGCATGTGGGATCTTCCCGGACCAGGGCACGAACCCGTGTCCCCTGCATCAGCAGGCGGACTCTCAACCACTGCACCACCAGGGAAGCCCTTTCCTCAATTTTTTAAAAAAATTATAAGTGGATTTTGATTTTCTCTTCTGGATGGTGAATTTTATCAATTGATTTTTCTCCATATGTTGAAATGCTTTTGGTATCTTTTTCTCCTTTATTTTTGTTACGTTAATTTTCAAATGTTAAACCAACCTTGCATTCCTGGGACAAACCCAACCTCTGGTGATATATTATCCCATTTATATAACTCTGCCTTGATGATCTCTGATGCTATTAGAGAGATTTAAAAAAAAAAGTAATTTGTCCCACATTTGAAGTATTGGGATAACCTTCGCTGAAGATTTTTAATTTCAGTGTACTGTTCTGTCCTCTAGAGGGTAGTGTGGGCACAGAGCAAAGGATTCTGTATCTGATGCAGAGGCACCCCATGCGTGACTCAGGCCAAAGGCTGACCATTGTTGTCCTTCTTTCACGACACATTCAAAGGGTGTTGGTCCCACCCACACCTGGCAGTTTGGCTACATTGGGTCTTTGACCCCTTCTCCTCCGTGCTATTGACACTTTTTCAGGCTACTGGGTTGCTGTTCCAGTCCAACCAGCTGACTCTGGTCATACCATTATGGCCATTGAGCGCTCAGTGAAGTGCCTGGCGATTGTGTGTTCTCCCAACAGATCAGCTCTTGTCCATCTTGTTCTCCCACAGCCCCTCCTTTCCTGGTGTATTTCATGACATGGTGGATCTGTTCCTCTGTTCTTTAAAGTCTAAATCCCATTTTCAGCTACTCGTGGCTTCATTTAGCTTGGTAGTCCCCTGAACCCTTGTGGTAGGCTGAATAATGGCCCCGCAAAGATGTCCACATCCTAATTCCCAGAACCTGTGAATGTTATAAAAGAGACTTGCAGGTGTGATTAAGTTAAGGATTCTGAGATGGGGGAGATGATCCTGGGTTACCTGGGTGAACCCTAGATCTGATCACAAGGATCCTTGTAAGAGGGAGACAAGAAGGTCAAAGGAGGAAGTAGGAGATGTGATGCGTGAAGCAAGAGATTGGTGTGATTCAAGGAAGGGGTCGTGAGCCAAGGAGTGCAGGTGGCCTCAGGAGCTGAAAAGAACGAGGGATGGATTGTCCCTTGGAGCCTCCAGAAGGAACCAGCCCTGCCGATGCTGGACTTCAGCCCAGCGAAACTGATTTTGGATTTCTGACCTCTGAATCTATAAGAAAATAACATTGTCTTGTTTTAAGCACTGAGTTTGTGGCAATTTGTTACAGTCTTCTACTTGTGTAACCAGTCCCTTGGGGGTAAGGGGAGAATTAGGACTCAGTATAGATTTGGAATTGCATATTGAACAGTTAAGGGTGGAGGTGAAGGCACACAAACCTGTCCTACAGAAATAAACTAGGGGAGGAGTACATAAAAGGGACTAAAGCAAGACCTGGCCCAAGAGTCTTCCAAGAAGCCAAAGGGACACCCCAGCAGGAGAGGCAAATGGGACTTCCAACTCCAACAGCAGGTCCTACGGTGAGTTTGCACAGACAAGGGGCACAGAATGTGGATGGCAGGCTGAACTGTAAATATTTTTAGGTATTTGGATCCTATTTTGCTTATCCCTATATTAATAATGGAGAATTGCCACCAGGGTTTTGGTCTGGATGTTTTCTGATGTGGGTTACTGGTACCCAGTAAGGAAGAAGGATAGATATAATGGAGGAAAATGCCTGCTGGTCGACTAAATGGTAGGTGCCGAGTTCTAGGAGGACAGATGAGACTGGAAATACCCTCTAAGACGGGGGAATTCATCCACTAAGAGGCTGGTGAGAGAAAACATGGGCCCCACTGAATTGGGGCTGGATATGTTTGCATATTCTGCAAGTAGGTTATTTAACTTGACAATTCAGTAACGCTTCACTTATATGGGTATAACCAAAAGTCGGAAAGGAAATAAAAATTTCGTGAGTGGTCAAAACGAATATTTCAGTGTTTGTGTTCTTTGGTTTTAGAACAGCCTCTGGACTCTCAGTTCAGCTCTATCCATTCTTCCTGTGCATATAATTCTAAGAAGTGCAGTCATCTGACCACTGGCCAAATAGGTCAAAAACAGCAAGTAAGAAGTCAGGAGAGGAGGGCAGGCAAACGGACAACTAAGAGGTAACAGCTGGCAGCCTATGTTGCAATACGAACTATTAAAAAGTGAACATACACACACTGGTACCTCCAGGGCCCCAGCCGCCCAGCTTTTCCCCAGGATCTCCCAATCTCTTTATAATCCATCAACTAAAGGGTTAACTCCTGGCAGAGCAGGGGCTTCCGGACCCTGCCTTAGCACGAAGCCTCATTTCTGTTCTGATGGGTCCTGCCCTGGCCTTATGCATGTTAATAATTTGGTTCTCACCCATGAACATAGGTGTACATTGCTTTAATATTTGAGCAATTGAATCCCCCCTCAATATCTAAAATAAGAAATCCCAAAGTATAACCGTTAGGATTGTTTCACAGAGGGAGAAGAATCTATAATTATAGGCCTAGCGGGTGTCAATATATTACAATGTAGGATAACAACTGATATTTATATTAGTGGGTCTCAATCATTAAGAAAAGTTTAACTGGGACTTCCCTGACGGTCCAGTGGTTAAGACTCCACGCTTCCACTGCAGGGGGCGCAGGTTCAATCCTGCTCGGGGAACTAAGATCCCGTGTGCCTCATGGTGCAGCTAAAAAAATAGATACATATTTTTAAAAAAAGTTTAATTGCATTCAGCTTTATCTATTTAAGAAAGCAGGCAAGAGCATAGTATACTTTATTTTTTAAATATTAAAACAATTTTAAGTTTTATATTGGAGTAGATTTGATTAACAATGTTGTGTTAGTTTCAGGTGTACAGCAAAGTGATTCAGTTTATACATATACATGTATCTATTCTTTTGCAAATTCTTTTCCCATTTAGGTTATTACAGAATATTGAGCAGAGTTCCCTGGGTCCACTTTAGAAGTTTGAATCCAAAGTGGACTAAACGTCTTGGTGCTTAAATAGAATTGAGCCTTTACTCATCTAGACAACTAACTTGTCCAGAGTGACTCAGTTTTCAGGATGCCAGAGCTGGAACTCCTGAATGAAACAGAACAATGGCCTGTCTGTATTACTTAGAGTCAAAATGTGCATATTCTCGTGTAGCCAGATTCTTTTTTTTAAAAAAATTATTTATTTATTGTTTGGCTGCATTGGGTCTTCGTTGCTGCACGCGGGCTTTCTCTAGGCGAGGTGAGCGGGGGCTACTCTTCGTTGCGGTGCATAGGCTTCTCATTGCGGTGGCTTCTCTTGTTGTGGAGCACGGGCTCGAGGTGCGTGGGCTTCAGTAGTTGTGTCTCGCGGCCTCTAGAGTGCAGGTTCAGTAGTTGTGGCACACAGGCTTAGTTGCATCCCGGACCAGGGATAGAACCATGTCCCCTGCATTGGCAGGTGGATTGTTAACCACTGTGCCACAAGGGAAGTCCCCCAGATTCATTTTCCACGCCAGCCCTGTGCAAACCTGAGCATTGGCTCACCTGGGCTGACGGTGCCACCATGCTCCCCTGGGCTTACGGTACCACCATGCTCCCCTGGGCTTACGGTACTTCCCTGTTTATGTGGGCTGATAGTACTTCCCTGCTCACCTGGGCTGACCATACCTCGCTGCCCTCCCTTTTTCTTGGCCTCAGCGGGCCTCCATCACAGAGCTGTGGTGGCACCAAGGAAGAACAAATCTCCTTCCTCATTTCTGACGTTGCGTCGTGATTAAAAATGCATACTTGTCAACTCATCTCAGACAGCCACTCAAATCATAGGCTCCAGAAAAACAAGAGTTGAGCGTAAGATACATCCTTGATGAGCGGGAGATGTGGTTGGATGAAGGCAGAAAAAGCAAGTTCGGGGTCGAATGTGGCACACAAGAGAAACAGAATCAAAGCAAACAATGTGCTTAGCAAATTGCAAGGCAGAAACTCATGTTCAAAGTTAATGGAAAATGTTAGGGTTGAAGAACACAGTGAGTTAGAAAGTAGGCAACAAAAGTGCCTGATTCAGTGTGGATGAGATCCCTGGAGTATGCTACCTAGGAGAGGGAGGGGACCCCCACCCCTATCTAGCAACGTGCCTCGTTAGCAGATGGGTCTTGACTAGTCTAATTTCTTTATTAACTTAATTACTCACTCTAACCACTTATTCTCAGCATTAGCTGCATAGATTACCAGCCAGCCCTGGCTCTTCCTGAGCCAAAGATATGAAGAAACCAGGGCAAAACTGCAGGTCTGGTGGAGGCATGTGTTGCAGTAGGGCTCCATGGGAGGGTTGCTAAAATTACAGATGCACAAAAGTAACCCTGCACTCACTGCGAGGATTCAGTGGGGCAATAAAAGCACCAGGGTTCTCCTGGGCATCCCAAAGCTTTGACCTCAGGACTGCACCTCCCGTGAGAGCCCAGGAACCATTGGAAGTGGCTGTGTGGGTCCAGGAGCCCTGCTTTCTCCGAGCACCTGTTCCCGTCTCCTCTCACTCCCCACGGCCCCTTCTGGCCTCCCTCTCTCTGCAGGTTCCCCTGCCTCACGGCTTGGGCTTACTCAGAGCTCCTTCTCACCCCAGCAAGCCTCCCTGGCTTCCCCACATCGTGATCCTTCTGGCTCCCTCTGCAGTTCCCTAATTCTTTGTGTGATTCTCAAGAAAAAAATTCAGATGTCTCAGTTTCTGTTTTCTGAGCAGGATGTCGGGGCTCCCTGGTGCATCTAAAAGGTCCTAAAGGTTGATGCCCATCTTGCTGTCCTGAGCAGAGCTGGCGTCTCACAAGGTGGCCCTTTTAGCCAGACTGGGGCCCAGCGGGCAGGGATCTGACTTTCTTAGCAAAGACTGGAGAGTGGGTTTCCTATTTCTGAAATCATGGGAAGCAGTTCCATGAGTTGGAGATCGAGTCCTTCATTCTCACCTCTAGTTCCCTTACAAACAGGCTGGGCGACCATGATGTCATTTCCTTTCCCCATAAAAGGAGAAAGGAAATGATACACACCAGGTGCTACACCAGGTGCTACTTACACATAGATTTGTTATTGAATCCTCAGGAGGAGGTACTATCATTAAATCCTATTAAACTGGGGAAACGGAGGCACAGAGCAGTTGAGTAACTTGCCCAAGGTCACACAGCTAGTAAGTGGCAGAGCAGGGATCTGAACCCTGTGGGTCTGGCTGCAGAATCCTTGCTCTTTACCATGGTTAATTCATGCTACCGTACTGCCCTTCCATCATCCCTCAGACTCCAGCAAAAAGTGGGCCATGAGATAAAAGGGGCTGCAGAGGGCATTAGTTCTGTTCTGCAGAACAAGATGGTCCTTTGTTTCTGGCCAGGCACGCTGCTGCCCATCACCTGTGCCCTCTCTGAAGGACATGGGAAGAGCAGGCCTGTCAGCAGGTACAAACTCAAAAGTTCCTCCCTCAGCTGATTTCAAGGACTGTTTACCTAAGTGACCGCAGGAGGATTAGGCAATCCACTGATCCGAGGGGCCGGGTGGGTTTGGGTGTGACCAAGCACACTGCGGCTGTCTGCGGCTGTCAGGACAAATCCATCCCACGGAGAAACTCGGACGCCTATAGCAGCTCGGACGGCCCAGGACACGTGTTGGGATGTGACTCGTGGGCTAGGGGTCCACCAGCGATTTAAGAGTTAGGATGAGAACAGGACTGCTGCCAGTTGGATTCTACATTTTATGCCCAATATGTGGGACCCAGGCCACCTCTCTCGCCGCCTGGCTGAGGGCAGCCCTGAGTCTGCATGAGTGGCAGGTGTCGATTGCTGAGACAGGCAGGAAATACCACTCGGCATCCGGCTGGCGTTTTCAGGCACCCATGATGCCCCTCACCAGCTCCCTGGGCCCCCCTTGCCAGGAGCAGGGGCACAGGAAATGCCAGTGTTCTGGGAAAGCCTCTCCATCCTGCTTCTCTCTGCCTTGGGCCATTCCCTGGCCTGTAGTCGCTCATCCACAAAGGCTGCACTGTGGGACCCTGTGAGTGAGTTTTCGTAAATCAGACAGTGAACAACCAAACCCTTGGGCTAAGTGGACACACCACGGCTGACGCCAGAGGTGATGAGACAGGTACACACCACCTGGCTGAGGGAAGCCGGTGAGAAGGCCGTGCTGTTTTTCAGTGGGCGCAGCAAAGGGTGGATCAGCTGACCAGACTTGGTAAATTGTTATTTACAGTTTCTGAGCTTTTAAAAGAAGAGCTTCCCCAGAATCGGCCCTGATTCCAGACCCACAGCGTCATGACGGCTCTGGTCACCCTGTTGTCCCTGCTCCTGCTGGGAGCCCAGGCCCAGCACGGGGCCGAGTGGACCTACTCAGGTAAGGCCCACCCCAAGGGCTGCACGCCCCCTTTCTGCCATCACATCAAGGAAGGGGGCACCCCCTTCCTGAGGACGAAGCCTGGCCTTTCGGGGCAACCATGCACGATGATTGTGTATGGTGCTTGCTGGGGTCTCAAGGTCTCGGGCTGGGGCGAGAGTGTACTGAACTTAGACCTCGGCTAAGGAGGGGAGGGCAGAGCTCTCCCCATTCCCAGATCCCTGAGTCACCCGCAGGGTTTCTGCTTTGCTGCCCCGGAAGCTGGCTTGAGAGCCCACTTAGTGCTTACGAGGGCAAAGCCATTTGCTCTCTTGGTCTGTGTAGACAGAAAATAAAGCAGTTGCAGGGGGCTCCTTGCAGCCCCACCGAGGGTGTGTGGGGTTTGCAAGAGCTTTCTTCCAGGAAATTTCACGATACACGGTTTATCCAGAGCGTCTCGACATGCTGAGAACCCAGTGACCATTGCATGGCCTCCAGGCTGGCCTCTCTTGGTTGCCGTGGCCCTGCTGAGACCCCCGTCTCACATCCAGAACCCCACTTATAGGACGTGAAGTGGAAAACCCTGGCATTTAGCACAGGTCCCGGCCCACATGTGGACCAAAGAGAGGAAGACAGTGGGGTTCAGACACTAAACACCCCTTCCGTGTGGCAGGGGAGAGAGCGCCTGCCTGGTCCTCCTCTTTTCTGTCCTGGATGGAGGCGTGGGGCCGGAGAGGATGCTCGTGGCTGCTGGCTGATGCAGGATCCAGGAGCAAGCAGGGTTTTGAGCCTGCTCTCTGCACAGTCTGACCTGGCCGCAGACACAGGGTGAAGCGTCCTCCCAGGGTGGATGTGTGTCCTCTAAGTCAAGGGCAGCAGAGTTCGGAGCATTGTGGCGAGGCTCAGGAAGTCCAGCTTCAGAGGGCGGGACAGCTGACTCTGACCAACTGCTCTGTCTGGACCAGAGGATTCCCCTACCCGGCCCAGTGCCACGAGACCCCAGGGCTTCTGCTTGGTCAGGCCCATTGGTACTGGGTGTGGTTCGAGGGTAAGGAAGAGAGAGGGTTCCGACAGTGGAGTGTCCTCCCTAGCTCAACACGGCCTCTGAGACGGGGCCCAGGAGAACTCGGGCAGCTGCTGCGAATGCCTGTCCGGGATACTTGAGAAACACCAATGCTGGTAAAAAACCTTTTGATCCATGAAAGGGCTGTGTTCAGGACGTCTGGCCTTGCTCCTGGCACCTGCCCCTAGGAAAGAATTGTCTACAAATTGGTTTGTATTATTAAACAGTGAAGAGAGGTACAGAGAAAAAAAGAATTGACTTTTTATTGAACCGAGAAGGTGTGAGAGGCCTAAGTACAAATATCTTCCTCAAAACAAGCTATGGATGACGCTGTCCCCTAAGGGGGAAAGAGAGCTGGATTCCCTATTGCAAATGGAGGAGACCAGGACCCACAGTTGTTTGGAGGCCGAGTCACTCCTTATAATGACTTGCTTTTATCACCCTCTCTCCTCTCTTCTGTGATTAGTAACTACCTTAATTAATATAAATTTCCTTATTTTGATATTTTTTCAAAGAATCATTCTAGGTCATCCTTGAACCCGATGCTTCCTTTCTTGTCCTGAATCCGTAAGTGTAGGCACCCAGGTGGTCTTTACCATACTGGGAACCAGTTGAAGGGGAGGGGTCAAGCAAGGAGGTGGGGAGGTCCTGCCACAGGGCGTGGAGTGGGCCGTGGTATTGTTGGGGGCTGGAAAAGAGAAACTGCCACTCAGAGGAAGTGAGGAAAAGGCCCTGAAAGTAAACAGGGATGCCAAGCCCGAGTAGCCCTCGAGTACATTTATCAGCCGACAGTCATGCAAACGAAAAACCAAAGCTATGTATTAAAGACATCCATTGCTTTCAAAACACGAAGGCATGTTCTCAGGGCCAGTGGGTGCAACGGGGAAGTTACAAACCAGCCCCAAAGCCCCCCAGACACCAGGGTCCGTGGAGCTGATTTAGAGGCCCCTTCCACCTCCTTCTGGAGGCCTGGCCCTGCTTTCTAGAAGACAGGCCTCTGTTCTTGACTGTGGCCTCTGCAGGCCTCCTGTTGGGCAGGCCCAGCTGTGAGCTGCAGACTCTGGCCCTGAGTGAGTGCCCACAGGGAGCCCCTTGCACTGTGACCCCCTGGACTCTCTCCTGTGTCAGAGGGGGTGCTGGATGAAGCACACTGGCCGAGGGAGTACCCCGACTGCGGGGGAAGAGACAGTCGCCCATCGACCTGCAGAGGAAGAAAGTGTGGTACAACCCTTCCCTGAAGGCTCTGAACCTGTCGGGCTATGAGGTCCAGCGTGGGGCCTTCCCTATGATCAACAATGGCCACACAGGTAAGGGTGGGCGACAGGCTCCCGTCCCCGGGTGGGCATCGGGGGGAGGCAGGCAGGCAGGGCTGCCAGGAGCTGTATGCACAGAGATCCAGAGTGTGGCCTGGGAGCTACAGGCCTCAGACTCGGGGTTGACCGGTGTCAAGTCCTGGCACTTCGTCCCTGGTTGGGCAGCATCCGTCTGTAGACTTGGTTCCCCACTGGCCCCTTCATCCTGCACTGACCTCTCTCTGAGCTCACTCTGACCCAACCAGCAGGAAATTCAGCGGACAGAGAGGCAAGCCAAATGACCCACTGTCTGTTCTGTTGATCTGTGCCCAGGTCTGATCTGCCATATTTTCTATGTGGGAAGGTCAGACAGGAAAAGCTGGTTTTGGGGGCCTCCATTCCAGAAGCCTAGACTGCTCAACGTTTGCAGACATCCTTCTGATTTTTTTCAAGTGGGCTCGTCTCCTCTGAGCCTCATGACAAGCCCAGAGGGGGGCATTTTTTAAGCTGAAACCAGAGGCTTTGGGAGGCCGAGGGACTTATGGTCATGCAGTCTATAGTGGCCAAGCTGGATCCAGGCCCCGGATGTCTGATTCCTCGGTCATGTCCTCCTTGGAAACTTCCCTCTCCATTCCCACAGTTTACTGTCCATTCGCATGGGTGTATGGTGGCGGGGGGGAGTCATAGGACTCAGATTTCCTTTTTGCACTATTAAGAAAATAAAACCAATTGCCCTTGATGGGGCTGGTGAAGGTAGTAGCTCTCAGATAGCTGTGATTTGGATTACTGAACTCCACACGTAGTTCGTGAAAGCCTCGTTTTATCGTCCATATCAAGTTCCTGTTTCCAAAGTTACTCTCTGAAGCTACCAGCAGGTTGGCAGAAGTGCATGGCCTTTTCAGATTGGCTTCTTTCACTCAGTAATATGCATTTATGGTTCCTCTGTGTCTTTTCATGACTTGATAGCTCATTTCTTTTTAGCATTGGATAATATTCCATTGTCTGGATGCACCACAGTTCATTTATTCATTCACTCACTGAAGGACATTGTGGCTGCTTCCAAGGTTCAGCAATTATGAATAAAGCTGCTATAAACATCAATGAACACCAGTGTGTAGATTTTGGTGTGGACATAAGTTTTCTACTCATTTGGGTAAACTCCAAGGGGTGTGATTGCTGGATCATATGGTAAGAGTATGTTTAGTTTTGTAAGAAACTGCCCAACTCTCTTCCAAAGTGGCTGCACCATTTTGCATTCCCACCAGCAATGAATGAGAGTTCCTGTTCCTCCACAACCTTGCCAGCATTTGGGGCTGTCAGTGTTCTGGATCTTGGCCATTCTATTAGGTGTGTGGTAGCACCTCATTGTTGGTTTAATTTGTATTTCCCTGATGAACTATGCTGTGGAGCATCTTTTCATATTTGCCATCTGTATATCTTCTTTGGAGAGGTGTCTGTTATGGTCTCTGGGTTATTTGTTTTCTTACTGTTGAATTTTAAGGATTCATTGTATATTTTGAATAGCAGTTCTTTATCAGATGTGTCTTATACAAATATTTTTTCCCAGTCTGTGGCTTGTTTTCTAATTCTTTTTTTTTTAATTTTTTTGCAGTATGCGGGCCTCTCACTGCTGTGGCCCCTCCCGTTGCGGAGCACAGGCTCCGGATGTGCAGGCTCAGTGGTCATGGCTCATGGGCCCAGCCGCTCCGCGGCATGTGGGATCCTCCCGGACCGGGGCACGAACCCGTATCCCTGCATCAGCAGGCGGACTCTCAACCACTGTGCCACCAGGGAAGCCCTCTAATTCTTTTGATATTCTTTTTTGCAGAACAGAAGCTTTAAATTTTAATTAAGTCCAGCTTATCAATTCTTTCTTTCACGGATTGTGTCTTTGGTGTTGTATCTAAAAAGGCATCACTGTACCCAAAGTGGTCTAGGTTTTCTCCTATGTTATCTTCGAGGAATTTTATACTTTTGCACTTTACATTTAGGTCTGTGAGCCACTTTGAGTTAATTTTGGTGAAGGGTGTAAGGTCTGTGCCTAGGTTCATTTTTTTGCATGTGGATGTTCAGTTGTTCCAGCACCATTTGTTGAGGAGACTCTCTTTGCTCCATTGATAATCTTTGCTCTGTTGTCAAAGATCAGTTGAATATATTTATGGGGGTCTCTTTCTGGGCTTTCTATTCTGTTCCACTGATCTATTTGTGTATTCTCCCACCAAGACCACACTGCCTTGATTGCTGTAGCTTTTTTTTTTTTGGTGACACCATGTGGCTTGCGGGATCTTAGTTCCTGATGGAACCCACGCCCCCTGCAGTGGAAGCGCGGAGTCCCAATCACTGCACCGCCAGGAAAGTCCCTACTGTAGCTTTATAGTAAGTCTTGAAGTTGGGTAGCATCAGTCCTCCAACTTTGTTACTCTCCTTAAACATTGTGTCAGCTATTTTGGGTCTTTTGATTCTCCATGTAAACTTTAGAGTTAGTTTGTTGATATCCACAAAATAACCTGCTGGGATTTTGATTGGGATCACATTGAATCTCTAGGTCAAATTGAGAAGAACTGACATCTTGGCAATAGTGAGTCTGCCTATCCAGGAATATGGAATATGTCTCCATTTATTTATTCTGTGATTTCTTTCATCAGAGTTTTTCAGTTTTCCTCATATAGATCTTATATGTAATGTGTTAGATTTATACCTAATTATTTAATTTTGGGGGGGAGGTACATAATGTAAATGGTACTGTGCTTTTAATTTCAAATTCTACTTTTTTTTTAATTAATTTTTTTTTTGGCTGCATTGGGTCTTCGTTGCTGTGCACGGGCTTGAGGTGAGTGGGGGTTACTCTTCTTTGCGGTGTGTAGGCTTCTCATTGCGGTGACTTCTCTTGTTGCAGAGCACAGGCTCTAAGTGTGCGGGCTTCAGTAGTTGTGGCTCACGGGTTCTAGAGCGCAGGCTCATTAGTTTTGGTGCACGGGCTTAGTTGCTCTGTGGCATGTGGGATCTTCCTGGACCAGGGCTCAAACCCATGTCCCCTGCAGGGATTCTTAACCACTGTGCCACCAGGGAAGTCCTAAAGCTTATTTTCAATTTCTCTATTTTGTTGTAAACAAGGGACAGTTAGTGGACCAGTACTGATTGATTGATTTTTGTTTTTTTAATTCCCCGAAACACATATGCATAGGCTCCAGAAAAGCTTAAAGGCTGAAGTACTGGGCCTGTAGTGTTCAAGGGGAAGGGCAACACTGCTCTCTTAATAGGTACTATCAGCCACTCCATTTATTGGGCTCATTGAAAGGAGGGATGATCTCTCATTCATCCTTCTATCCTGGTACCTGGCACAGAGCCTGACATAGATTAATGTATTTGAGGTGAAAAGACTTGTGCATGAAAGAATAAATCCCCAAATAGGGTCCATGAGCGATGCAGGATTCTGAGTAGGTTGTTGTTGTTTTTTTTTTTTTTTTTTTTGGCTGCGTCAGGTCTTAGTTACGGCATGCAGGCTCTTCGTTGAGGCACCCGGGCTTCTCTCTAGTTGTGGCTTGCGGGCTCCAGAGCGCACAGGCTCAGTAGTTGTGGCATGCAGGCTTAGTTGCTCTGCAGCATGTAGAATCTTAGTTCCCTGACCAGGGGTCAGACCCACATCCCCTGCACTGGAAGGCAGATTCTTAACCACTGGACCACCAGGGAAGTCCCCTGAGCAGGTTTTGATCTTTGAAAGCTGCAGGAGCAAGACTGGTTCTGTCTTTGTTTTTTTGTTTTTTTTTGTTTTTTTTTTGTGGTACGTGGGCCTCTCACTGCTGTGGCCTCTCCCGTTGTGGAGCACAGGCTCTGGACGTGCAGGCTCAGCGGCCATGGCTCACAGGCCCAGCTGCTCCGCTGCATGTGGGATCTTCCCGGACTGGGGCACGAACCCGTGTCCCCTGCATCGGCAGGCGGACTCTCAACCGCTGCGCCACCAGGGAAGCCCCCGTCTTTGATTTTTTTAACTTTTATTTTGAAATAGTTTTAGGCTGGAAAAATTGCAGAAATAGTAGAGAGTTCCCAAGTACCCTTCTCCCACTTCCCCTAATTTTAATATCTTATAGCTGGACTGTGTTGATACCACATGATGAACTACACTCTAGACCTCTTTTGAATCTCATCACTTGCCCATAATGTCCTTATCCTTGTCCAGCATCTAATCCAGGACCACACATTGCATTTTGTCATCATATCACCTTAGTCTTCTCCAATCGCGGTCAGTTCCTCAGTCTTTTGTAACCTTGACGCTTTGCCGTTGTTTCTGGAGCACAGAAAATGCTCAGATCATGTGTTTTTTCTCTGGTCTGATAAGAACTTGGTTAAATTAGTTTCAAACAAAGGGGAGTAAGTTCTGCAAGTTAAATTAATTTTTTTTTCAGAATCTGGAAGGTTCATCAAATTGATTTTTGGGAGGACAGATATTTGTCCTCACCTTTTCAGAAGCACAGTGATAAGCCCAGAATTGCTGCCATTTTTCAATCTGGCCTGTGCGATTCTATTGATACAGCTTGAGAATTGAGACATTCTTTCTGCAGGGAATTGTGTTTCAAGGGAAACATGCTTGTCTGGATCTCTGTTATTGCCCCTAACAATAACACTATCTCTCCTCAGCTCTCCAGTCTCTGGGGACAGATGACTGCATATCTCCTTTGAAAACCTCTTCCATTTTTCTCATGTGAGCAGTGATTTTTGAGGCCGGCTACAGTTTAAGCACTAAATACAAAGCACCTGTTCTGCCAAAGGGTGTGTGAAAATCTTTGAGGCCAGATTTCTGCCTTCTGGCATATTACATTATGAATTTCATCACAGCTTCCTGCTGCTTTAGATAATTTGGGAGGGAAGAAGGGGTCATTTGACAGATATCAAATACCTACTATTTGCTCTTTAAGAAAGTTTACTTGTTTATAACCATCTTTAATGACTTTAAATAGAAAAACCTTGTTATCAGGAGAGATGTTGACTGTCCCTTTTCAAGTCCTAAATTATACCCTCATAGATATTTTTCTTGGCCATTTTCTGGGGTCACTCTCCATGTCTCCCTTTTGCCTGGGTCATTCCAAAATATAGAGATTTCTCTAAGACCTAAGCCAGTGGAATGAGCAAGGCAGCTGTCTCACCAAAGTAACCTCCCTGTAGAAAGTCTGTGGGGCACAAGGCAAAAGGAAGCTGGAAGCGTGATCCATTTTCTCATCGGCAAGAACCTAACGTTTGGGGCTTCCCCGGTGGCGCAGTGGTTGAGAGTCCGCCTGCCGATTCAGGGGACACGGGTTCGTGCCCCGGTCCGGAAAGATCCCATATGCCGTGGAGCGGCTGGGCCCGTGAGCCATGGCCGCTGAGCCTGCACGTCCGGAGCCTGTGCTCCGCAACGGGAGAGGCCACAACACTGAGAGGCCCACGTACCGCAAAAACAAACAAACAAACAAAAAAGAACCTAACGTTTGAAAGCATCTGTTGATGATCACATCAAATTCAATCCCAAGCTAAGAGTCTGTGTGCTCCCTGACTTGCCACAGAATGTGGTCGTTTGTCTTCTGAAGACAAGCTGAAGCCTATAATGGTGATGTCCTGTCCAGGCCCAGTTCTGGCCCAGCTCTGCCCTGACCAATGAACTGAAGTGACTCTGCCAATCTTCCTACCAAGGTTGGCTTCCTTGTCCATAAAATAAAAGTATTGAAGCCCCGCAGGGATGCTACTTTCTACGAAGTGGGATGGGTTGTTAGTTGGTCTAGTTCTAGAAGTCGATATGGGATGAAGATTTTAACCACATCATAGAGAAGATAATGACCTCAACTTGACCTTACAGAGTACTCACGCTGGGTAGTAAAGTAATGAAAAAAGTCCCAAGAAGCCCCACTTCCTATTCCTACCCTGTGGGTAAATTCCAAAATTGGCCAGAGGTGGAGAGTGGAATTCTGATTTCCACACTCATTAGCCCTGTTTTTTCAGGGCTCCCCCCTTCGTTAGGGCTAACGAGCTAGACCTGCCACTTGGTGGTCCTGCCCATGACCTTCTGGTCCTGGGTGGGAAGGTGCGTGCCCTGGGACAAGTGCCTGTCCAGCCCAGCTTACTCAGTGCGTGGTCCCCATCCTTCCCCATGTGCCAGGTGCCCATCCTTCCCCATGTGCCAGGTGCCCCCTCTCTGTTGGTCACCCTGCTCATGGCAGCCTAGGCCTGTCTATAGTACCAGCTTGCCCCAGGAGTGGGCAGGTGACCGGGGAAGCTGCCTCACCTGTAGGCCTGGCCCATCCACACCCATCTGCACACTCCCTGCCCCTCGTCTTCTCTTCCAGTACAGATCAGCCTGCCCCCCACCATGCGTGTGATGGCTGCCGATGGCACCCAGTACATAGCCCAGCAGATGCACTTCCACTGGGGTGGCGCCTCCTTGGAGATCAGCGGTTCCGAGCACACCATTGATGGGATCAGATATGTGATTGAGGTACCCTGAGGATCCTCTTTCTTTCAAACTCCATAGTCACTTTTCTTATTAAAACAGCCAAAAAGACTTTGTGCAGTGGTGAGTCAAGTCACCTGACGTTGAGTTTATTTTTCATTCATTTACAACAATTTACTGATCACTGCTATGTGCTGGGGGTTTGGGCAGGGTCCCTGCCCTCACAGAAGTCACCCCAATGCAGGAGTTTACAGCCCACAGAGTGGGGCAAGCCCTCTTTAGTTTCAACTGGATTTCTATGTGGTAGATTTGCTGGTTCCCCCTCTTGCTTAGGATGACCACAGGTTTACAGTGGCCTCCTGGGGTAAGGGGGCACATGCCCACTCTAGGGAGACCTCAGGAGAACCCAGTGGCCTCCTATGATCCCTTGGACTCTGACAGCTTGTCTGCCTGGAAGAAGGTGAATTGCCATCTCCCCAGAATCCCACTCATACTCTTTGCATTCTTGGAGAACTTTCTGGTCTTGATAGATCTTGTAGCCAAGAGGGAGGGAGATGGTGGTCAGAGGTGTTTATGTGGGTCAGCTGAGGTGTGGGATGGAGCATCTTTTTTTATTTTCCTCCTTCCCTGAAAACCTGAAGCACTTGAGGTTTACAGGAACTGCCCTTGACTTATACTTTCTTGCTTCCACAGATTCACGTCGTTCATTACAATTCTAAATACAAGAGCTACGATAAGGCTCAGAAAGCACCGGATGGTTTGGCTGTGCTGGCAGCCCTTGTTGAGGTAGGCTGAAACTACACATGCAAAGTTATAAATTGGTGTCAAAACAAGGTGTTAAGTGTAGACAAAGGGTCTTCCTACTTGTCCCTCCTCATTTGTTCCTGAGCTCACAATTCTTGGAAACACTCACCCAGTGAAAGACCTATCCCTTTTCCAGTCCTTGCTCACAGTTGCTGTGTTCCTTCTGTGTCACCAACCTCAAGGACATTGCATAACTTGGACGAGCTGACTTAAAAGAGCTGGGATCACAGAAGGGTTCACTTGACATAAACTGCTCTGAGGGCAAGAGGAAGCCTGCAACCCCCTAGACAAAGCCAACGTCTCTGCATTTCTCAGAAACTCTGGAGGGTGGGATTTATGTCTAGGTAGCAAGAAGTGGTTAGTGAGGGCTTCCCTGGTGGCGCAGTGGTTGAGAGTCCGCCTGCCGATCCAGGGGACATGGGTTCATGCCCCGGTCCGGGAAGATCCCACATGCCGCGGAGTGGCTGGGCCCGTGAGCCATGGTCGCTGAGCCTGCGCGTCTGGAGCCTGTGCTCTGCAACGGGAGAGGCCACAACAGTGAGAGGCCCACGTACCGCAAAAAAACAAACAAACAAAAAACCCCCCAACCATATCAGTGCTCTGGAAATGGACCAAAGACAAATAACAAGGTGAGGTATTTATTTATGATAAATGGCTAGAATTTTGAGTAAGGACAATGGGAGTTTGTGGACATCTTGCCTGGGCCTGTTCCCATCCCCTTCCCCTAACTTGGTCGCAAGGTAGTTTTATCAGGGCAGCATGGACAGGAAAACCAGCAGCTTCACTGGCTGGTACAAGGGACTAATTTGATTTGGAGTAGAAGTCGAAAACCCATGCCCAGGGGGCACTGCTGGTAAAAGTAGCAAACAACCGAAATGACAGACAACAGGGAAAACTTACAGGTTTGATAGTCTGAGATTGCAGTCCTAGTTGAGGTGAGTGGCAAGTGGCAGACCAATCAGAAAGTTAACTGGGAGACGCGCCACAGAAAGGCTGTATAAGCTTCCCAAGAAACCCTGATGGAAAGTAAAGGCTGAGACTGACTTGGTAACTGGCTGATCTTTGAATGTGCTTCTCAACCCACATACAGATCCATCAGCAGAGGGTGCAAATCTTGGGCTCACGGGGTTTGAGCACAACCTCTGCAAAAATCATTGGCCACAAGACTATGTGGACCCTAGATGGCCCCAGGCTAAAACATAAAAATAAGACTTAAGACCTAAGCAGGCTCATCAGCTGCTATATACTGTTGTGAGACATATCCTGCAGAAGAAGTCCAGGCAAGTCACTAAACAGTCACATGAACAACAACAAAAACCTCTCAGGACAATTTTTAAAAATCAGAATTCAGATTTTCTGCCACATATTATCTAAAATGTCCAGTTATCAAAGAAAAAGTTGGGCATGCAAGGAAATAGGAAAATGTGATCCATATTTAGGAGAAAAAAAAAAGCAGTCAATATAAACTGACTCTGAGTAGACCAAGAGTGATTTAGCAGACAGTACATTCTTTATTATTATTATTCTTTTATTTTGTGGCTGCTCCACGTGGCTTGTGGGATCTTAGTTCCCTGACCAGGGATCAAACCCTGGCCCTCAGCAGTGAAAGCATGGAGTCCTAACCACTGGACCACCAGGGATTTCCCTAGCAGACAGTACTTTCAACAACTCTCATAAATATGTTCAAAGCATGAAAAGAAAAAATGTTCAAAGAATTAAAGGAAAAATATGATGACAATGATTCAAAAAGGATCTCAGTAAAGAAACAGAAACTATAAAAATGCACCAAATGGAAAGTCTAGAGTTGAAAAGTATCATAAAAAGATGAAAAATTCACTACATGGGCTCAAAGCAGATTTGAGGCAGCTGAAGAAACAACCAGTGCATTTGAAGACAGGTTAAATAAATTATTGAATCTGAAGAACAAAGGAAAAAGCTAGAAGAAAAATGAACAGAGCCTTAGAGACTCATGGGGACAAGTTCATGCATCCCAACATATATGTAATGGGGGTCCCAGAAGGAGAGCAGAGAGAGAAAGTGACAGAAAAAAATGTTGAGGAAACAATGGCCAAATTTCCCCAAATTTGATGAAAAAACAATAATTTACCAATCCAAGAAACTCAACAAACTCCAAATCTGATAAACACCTAGACACATCAAAATCAAATGGTTGGGCTTCCCTGGTGGTGCAGTGGTTGAGAGTCCGCCTGCCGATGCAGGGAACACGGGTTCATGCCCAGGTCCGGGAAGATCCCACATGCTGCGGAGTGGCTGGGCCTGTGAGCCATGGCCGCTGAGCCTGTGCGTCCGGAGCCTGTGCTCCACAACGGGAAAGGCCACAACAGTGTGAGGCCCGTGTACCACAAAAAAAATAAATAAATAAAAATAAAAATCAATGGTCAAAATTGACAAGAGAAAAAGGGTTCATTATATAGAGGGGACTGACAGTGCCTTAATGGCTGACTTCTCATTAGAAGCAAGGCATAAGAAGGCAGTGCAATGACTGACAATCAGGATTCCTATGTCCAATCAACCAATTTTCAGAAAGGGGGCAAAATAAAGACATTCCCAGTTAAACTAAAACTGAGATAATTGTTAATAGATCTGTCATACAAGAAAAATTAAAGGAAATCCTTCTGGCTGAAAGGACATCACACCAGACAGCAACTCAAATCCACAGAAAGAGATGAAGACTGCCAGAAGTGGTAAATATGTAGGTAAATATAGAAGACTATATTCACACATACACACACACACACACACACACACACACACACACATATACATACACACATATATATATATATATACATATATACATATTCTTGTCTTCTTTTAATTTCTTTTTTTAAAAAACCCATAAGATTGTTTAAAACAATAATTATACCTCTGTAGTATTAGCTTTACAATGTATGACAAAAATAGAAGAAAAAATGAGGAAGAAATAGAGCTATATTGGAACAAAGTTGCTATATTTTACCAGAATTAAGTTAGTATTTACCTGATATAGGTTGTGATAAGTTGTATGTGGTAGTCACTAGAGCAACCACTAATAACTTAACATGGTTAAATGATACACTAAAAGTATTTGTTTAACACAAAAGGTAGAACAGAGGAACAAAAAAAGATGAGACATTTAGAAAACAAATAAATGGCAGTCAGAAATCCAAGAAAGTCTGAATTTATACCCAGTGGAAAAATGGATCAGCATCACTGACTGAAAAGAACCATTGTCCATAGACCTTTTTCACGAAAAGCAACTATTCTGACTTCTAAAAAGTCAACACTCATACAATAAATAAAGGATGGCGGTGGTCAGAATTGGAGCAGTTTTGCCTTGGACATCTGGCTTTCCTTCACTCAGTCAAAAGTCCTGAGGATGAAGAAGGGAGCACTTAAGAGCAAGCCCCCGCATCACCATGAATCTGGGGACTTCCCTGGCAGTCCAGTGGTTAAGACTCCATGCTTCCAATACAGGGGGCATGGGTTCAATCCCTGGTCAGGGAACTAAGATCCTGCATGCCGCATGGCCAAAAAACCAAAACCAAACAAACAAATGAAAAAACACAGTGAATCTGACTGTGGCTGATATTACCCAAAACAGGGTCACTGGAGATATCTTTTTTTGTGTGTGGTACGCGGGCCTCTCACTGTTGTGGCCTCTCCCGTTGCGGAGCACAGGCTCTGGACGCGCAGGCTCAGTGGCCATGGCTCACGGGCCTGGCCGCTCCGCGGCATGTGGGATTTTCCCGGACCGGGGCATGAACCTATGTCCCCTGGATCGGCAGGCAGACTCTCAACCACTGCGCCACCAGGGAAGCCCACAGGGGATATCTTGACAGTGACTTTTGCCCATTCCTTCAGGACATCACCAGTCACCACCAAGAAGCTCTTTTCACTGGAAGCTGCCAAAATGCTTCAGATCTTGTCTTTCTGGAAGAGACTGGTGAGCCCAGGCACTTGGTGGCAAAGAACAGCCAGATGGTCTCCCCCAGCACAAGTGGGGCACGGGTGGGCTGCCTCCTTGCCCTTGCGGCTCTGCTCAATCAGCCAGTGTACAAAATAGCTGGATTAGCGGGGATAGTACTGGATGGACGGCCCTTCTCCATTAGGTGACCTGCTCTGTGTTTCTCCTGCAGGTCAAGGATAATGCTGAAAATGCTTACTACAGCGACTTCATTTCTCGCTTCAAGAGCATCAGGTATCCAGGTAAGGGAAACCAACAGTGGCTGCACGAGGGCAGAGGAATGAGTGTGAGTGTGATGGGGGGCAGGGGAGCAGGGAGGAGTGTTGCTGGTAGAGAGGATGGCAGATAAGCCTGCCAGGGGACGCTCCCCTCCCTGTGTAAGGTCTCTGGTTCCAGCAATTCCCAAGGTTGGCTCAGGCTGTGCACACCTCTGAGAAACCCGTTCATAAAGTCTACCTGTCAATTGCCACGGTTGGAACTTCTGGATGGCCAGAGTTCCACTAATGAGGGATACCTTCATTTAAGTGACTCTCACCTCTGGCCCCAGCTGGTAGTGATGATCCTGGTCCCTAGAGAGAGATGGCCTCCTTGGCTTCAAGCTGAGAAGGATCTCAAGAGTGAAGCCTCTTGTCACGGTGCCTGTACACACAGACACAGGGCTGGTCTCCCTTATCTCTGCCGCCAGAAGGCAGGGTTCTTGTCAGAGTGTCTGCCCACTCCCATGGTCAACCCTTGACCTTGAGCAGTAACCAGGTCTGTTGCAGCCTTGGTTGTGTGCATCCCACTTTGGCCACATCTCCCAGACTCCAGGTCCCTGACCTCAGTCCTCACCCCCTCCAGCAATCTGCTGACCTCCAAGCCATGGACCTCCACGTTCTCACCACTAGTCACGCCTCATGCCTCTCATCTCTCTTCACCTAGCTTGGATTCCATGGACCATACTTCTGAGACGCCCACTCAAATGCCCTCCATCCTTCCACAAGCTCACCTGGCAAAGCCCCAGACTAACTCCCACTTACTCTCAGCCTGTAGCCAAATGTCTGAATGTAGCTAGAGAGAAGCACACAGACTTCTAGCTTCATTCACAGCGACAAATATATACAAGTACTAACACTGCTCAGAAATCCTGAAATACTACTCTGGGCATTTGCTTTTCCCCTCTCCAAAATTACTGCATCATATTTTCTCCTCTCTCCCAAAGCCCCTCCTCTCTGGCCCCAGCTTCTCCCTTGGAGGTGATGCTTGGCCTCCCACTCCATGGAGAAGGTAGTCAGAAACTCACTCATCTTAACCTGCCTGCACCTGACCGAACTCCATGTCCCTTCCTCTGTTACACTGGATGAGAGGTCCCTGCTCTGGTCCAGGACCAACCTTCCATGTGGGCACCGACCCCCCCATTCTCAGGGCCTTTTCTCCTGTCCATCTCCCCTCTCTCCTGCATCTCACCCTTCACCTGATCACTCCACTCAACGCACAGCACAGTGCAATCATTTCTTCCATTTCAAAACACAAACTCCATCTCTTGACCCCATCATTCCCTCAGCTTCCACCCCATTCTCATCTCCCCTTGAAAGAGTTGTCTACTGTCCTGTTCCCTTTTCTCACTCACCCTAAGCCTTCAAGGTCATCCCGGTTGTCAGATCTCCTGGGCACTTTTCTCCTCTTCTCTTACTCCACCTCCAAACAGTGATGCATTACACGCGGCTTGCATTCTGGCCAAACCCTGCCCCCACCCCCAGCACTACTCTCTTGCTCTCTCTTCCTGGCTTCTGCCTTAATGTCAGAGGGTGCCAGGACTCTGACTTCTCTCGGTGACCTCATTTTTAGTCCCATGGCCTGAATTGTCATCTTCAGGCTGTGGACTCCAAAAATCTCTATCTGGTCCTCCAGACAGCCACAGCATCAGGCAGGACAGGTGAGGCAAAGTAGAGGCGAGAACTGTCTAGTTAATCTCCTGATCATGAACAAAGCCAGTAGGAGACACCACAGGCCTGTGGTATAACTAAGGAGTTTCCTTGAATTCACTGACCTCAGATATTCTATTTCTACTAACGGATCCTGATATATTTCCTTCTCCAATTCAATAAATTCCACTGCTGATCAATGCTGCCCACAACACTAACCTCTCTCTGAACTCTGGATTCCTTCACCCAACTGTTTAGTTGATGTTGCCATATGGATCTAGAACTTAACATGGCCAAAGCCTAACTTATTCCCATCCCTTTCCAGGCTTGTCTCTAAACTGACTTTCTCATTTCAGCAAAGAGCATCCTCATCCATCCCCTTGTTTAAGCCAAAAATCCCAAAATTTTTCTGGACTTTCCTCTTTTCATTCCCCACCCTGCCCTGCCACACCCAAACCATCAGTGGGCCCTGTTGTTTTTACCTCCCTGCTTCCAATTTTTGGGGTATATTCCCAGAAGTGGAATTTCTGGATCTTATGGTAATTCTATGTTTAATTTTTTAAGGAACCACCATATTATTTTCCACAGTGGCTCCACCATGGTTCTGGAATTCTTCACTCACTTGAACGTATTGGAGTTATGAAACAAAATCTATGCAATAGAGTCCTTTAGAAGGTTATATCTTGAAATCTATCCAATAAAAACAAAAGTTAGAAATCTTTTACTTATTCATGGGATTATGCACTACTACACTTCACAGCCTTGGTTAAAGAAACCTGTTTATGTATATATCAAAGTGATATCCTGTTTGCCATGAAAAAATGCAAAAGCGCTCAGGGAAGGTGAAGCAAAAGTCAACTCGACTCCGTGTTGCTTTGATAGTCTCTTGCTGAGTTCAGGGACTCGGCGTCACTGACATGAACAAAAGAGGAATTCTATAGATGCAGCGATAAATGTGGGTGCTGTGGAGGCTTCAGATGCCCTGTGGATGTCCCCCTCTCTACACCTCACCTGTGGCTGAGCTTGGTTCCCAATGGGCATGGCAGGAAGCGCTCGTGACCTGATGCCTGCACCTGGACTCCTGCTTAGTTCTGATTCTGCCTTTCTAATCTCTATCCCTCCCCTTCATTTATAAATGAGCACAACTCAAGGAATTTTGTTCTTTCTTTGAGAGCACTTACCCAAAAGCCCCTAGGAGTCATAATTTCTTTCATTTATCATAAAATGTATCCTCTGCCTAACAATGATGATGGTGATGGCTACACTCATGAGCACTTTCCTATGTGCTGGTCCAATGCCAGCACTTTATAAACACATTCCCCTTTACCCTCACAGCAATGCTTCTGGGTGTCCCCTTTTTACAGACCCAGCCAGGGCCACTCAGCCAGGAGGAGGTATTTGAGTGGGTTTCTGCCCAAAGTCTTTGCTCTTAACCCTCCCCTGGAAGCAGAACACTGGGGGATGTTTCCCAATGACCAGGTTCTATGTCCCCCTGCTTAAATCAGGAGATTTAAAGATGGTGAGATCTGAGCCAGAGCTGTCCTTGCAAGGGGCAGCAGTGGTCCCTAACATTCTTTTTTGTCCCCTCTTTTAGGACAAAGCACAGTTCTGAGGGGCCTTGACATTCAGGACATGCTACCTGGGAACCTCCACTACTACTACAGCTACTGGGGGTCACTCACCACTCCTCCCTGTACTGAGAACGTCCACTGGTTTGTGCTGGCAGATACTGTCAAGCTCTCCAGGACACAGGTAGTGTGTAGAATCACTTTATCAAAGTCTCTCCTTTCAACAGCCTGGTTAACAAGAGTGCTCCCCAAATCTCACCTAATGCTGATACCTGGGCTCCTACAGTGTTTTCCATGTACAGGGCTGCAGTGCCTCACCTCTATTGCTATGGGTGATCTTATTAGTGTTGTGGAAGAAATGGGCAAACAGGCATCAGGGAATCCAAGAAACCTATAGGTGATGCAACACAAAAACTGGGACGTGGTCCAAGTCATAGGACAAGAGTTGCAGAGTGAAGGCAGATATTTACTGAGTGCTGCTCTCGCCAGGCACTGTTCTATATGAAGTAATACATTACTTCATAAATGACTTCATGCAAGAAGGATAGCTTCATATTTAGCCTTTTACCACATAAAATGCCTGTAGCCCTTTGAGGGGAAGAGCTGTATCAGTTGTCTTTTGTCCTTCAGCATAGCATGGGTACATAATAAATATTTGTTGAGTTAAATAAAGGACAAATGTTACTGAGGTTTCAAAACAAAGCTGACATTTCCTTCTGGGTGATGTTCTTCCTCAGAAACAAATATTTCTTTTTTTAAACTTTCCATTTCCCTATTCCAGGAAAAGGTGGAAAGACCCCTATTCTTATAACCACACAAAAAACATTGCCAACCAGGTTGGAAGTGCCCCTAGATACCTAACAAAAGCCAATGTCAACTATCTCAGGAAAAATGCACCTTAAATCCAGATCTATAAGAATTTACATGGGGCTTGCCTGGTGGTGCAGTGGTTGAGAGTCCGCCTGCTGATGCAGGGGACATGGGTTTGTGCCCCGGTGTGGGAAGATCCCACATGCCGAGGAGCAGCTAGGCCCGTGAGCCATGGCCGCTGAGCCTGCGCGTCCGGAGCCTGTGCTCCGCAACGGGAGAGGCCACAACAGTGAGAGGCCCACGTACTGTAAAAAAAAATAATAATAATAAAAAGAATTTACATGAATAAAGTTACCTGAAATGAGCTCAATTTTTTAAAAATCACAAAGTATCAGGAAAAAGGCACTATGAATGAGTGTCAGCAGAAATAGAACTACAAAGATTTCAGATATAGTAATTATCAATTAATACAAAATATGTTTAATATGCATAAAGAATGCATAATATGTAAAATTAAACATATTTAGTATGTTTAATATGTATAGAAGTTTTAAATATGAGGAAAGAACAAAGTATAAAAATGACCAAGTAAACCTGAAGAAGAAAAAAAAAACAAATGGGTTGTTAATTTCTAGAAATGAAAAGATAGTAATGGAATTAACAACCCAACAAACGGTTTTAATAGCATGTTAGACACAGTTCAAGAAAGAATTAGTAAACTGGAAGACAGAGCTGACAAAATTATGTAAAATGCAGCACAAAGAGAAAAAGAGATGGAAATATGAAAAAGAAGTAAAGAGATATAGAGAATATACTAGAAAGGTCCAACAAATGTCTGGTTGAAATTTAGAGGGAGAAGAGAGGTAGCATAGAGAAGAGGGATAATTTGAGAAATGTTGGCTGACAATTTTCCAGAGAATTGAAAGACACCATGTCATATATGAAGGAAGCCCAACGAGTCAATGAAAACAAAAAGAAGCCCACACTAAACCATCACAGTGAAACCACAAAATATCAAAGACAAAGAGAAGATTTAAAAATCAACCAGAGAGAAAAGACAGATTTTCATGAAAGAAATACTATAGACCAAGAGTAGATTCAACACAGCAACAATGAAAGTCAGAAAGCAGTGGAACCATATTTTCAAAGAACTGAGAGAAATGAATAGTTAACCTAGAGTTGTACAGGCAGCAAAAATGTCTCTCAAGAATATAGACAAGGGACTTCCCTGCTGGTGCAGTGGATAAGATTCTGCACTCCCAATGCAGGGGGCCCAGGTTTGATCCCTGGTCAGGGAACTAGATCCCACATGCATGCTGTAACTGAGAGTTCACGTGCTGCAACTAAGGAGCCAGCAAGCCACAACTAAGGAGACCGCGAGCCACAACTAAGGAGCTGATGAGCCGCAACTAAGGAGCTGGCGAAACGCAACTAAGGAGCCAGCGAGCTGCAACTAAGGAGCCCACCTGCTGCAACTAAGGAGCGCACATGCTGCAACTAAGGAGCCAGTGAGCTGCAACCAAGGAGCCTGCAAAGTGCAACTAAGGAGCCCTCTTGCTGTGACTAAGGAGCACGCATGCTGCAACTAAGTAGCTGGTGAACTGCAACTAAGAAGCTGGCGAGTCACAAGTAAGGGGTCCACATGCTGCAACTAAGGAGCCTGCCTGCTGCAACTAAGGATTGCATGTGCTGCAACTAAGGAGCTGGCAAGCCACAACTAAGGAGTGAGTGAGCCACAACTAAGGAGCCTGCCTGCCTCAACTAAGACCCAGAGCAACCAAATAAATAAATGTTAAACAAAAAAGAATGTAGACAAAATACAGACATTTTCAGAAAAAACAAAAATTGAGTTTGCTTCTTGGTATGTCTCTGTTTACTTCTTTCTCTCCTTTCTACTATTGACTAAATACTCATAGAAATAGATTAAAAGAGATTGTTGGAGGAATGAATGGGTGGATTAATGGCCTGGCACATAGCACCCAGAACCACTTCTGGAATTGAGATCTTCTCACAACCGCTTTGTCAGGGTTATATAAATCCAAGCTCTAGTTCAGTTGTTAGCTAAATTTAAAAACTCACCCAGTGCCTCTCCTCTCCATAATTCCCTTCATGTTGCCTGCAGGTTTGGAAGCTGGAGAATTCCTTATTGAATCACCAGAACAAGACCATCCACAATGATTATCGTGAGACCCAGCCCCTGAACAACAGAGTGGTAGAAGCCAACTTCATGTCTCAACTTAATCAGCGTGAGTGAGATCAACTCTTGTTTGTTCTTTGCAATTTGCAATTATAATTTCCTGTTTCCCTCCTTCTCTGGGTGGACCATCTCTTCTGGCAATAGTAAGGGAATGAAAAGGGACTTCCCTGGTTGTCCAGTGGTTAAGACTCCATGCTCTCAATGCAGGAGGCATGGGTTTGATCCCTGGTCGGGGAACAAAGATCTCTCATGCCACACGGCATAGCCTAAAAAAAAAAATAGTAAAGGAAGGAGAGTTATCTAAACATCAGAAGGCTCAGGGCTGTACAGTGCTTTGGCAAAGGGGATGACTCATTTTCCCAGTCCAGGCAGTGGTACCTGTGAGGAGAACAGAGGGGACGATGAGTATGAGCAGTTACATGATTTATTACCCACCTAGTTTTGGCCAGAGACAGTAGGAGAAGCAAGATATTAAGCAACATCCAGATACTACCATAAGAGTTTCGGCTCAAGTTAATCTTTTTTTTAAAAAATTAATTTTATTTATTTATTTTTGGCTGCATTTGGTCTTCATTGCTGTGCGCGGGCTTTCCCTAGTTGTGGCAAGCAGGGGCTGCTCTTTGTTGCAGTGCACAGGCTTCTTATTGCAGTGGCTTCTCTTGTTGCAGAGCACAGGCTCTAGGCGTGTGGGTTTCAGTAGTTGCAGCACATGGGCTCAGTAGTTGTGGCTCATGGGCTCTAGAGCACAGGCTCAGTAGTTGTGGCACAGGGTCTTAGTTGCTCTGTGGCATGTGGGATCTTCCCAGACCAGGGTTCGAACCCGTGTCCCCTGCCTTGGCAAGTGGATTCTTAACCACTGCACCACCAGGGAAGCCCCTCAAGTTAATCTTATCAAATCCAACTCAGATATTTCACACTTCTATCTTGGTCTCTATTACAAACCCATCCACACCTCCTCCTATAAATTCCCTCAAGGTTAACTAGACCACAGTTGTCTACTACCTTTTCTTGGGGATCAAGCTGCAGACACCAGGGTGCTGGAAGTAGGCATGAGGACTTCCAAAGTTCTGAACTTTTCCTATTAACTCTTCTTTTTATAGGCTCTGAGCTCCAGTTTTATCTAAACAACATTGACAGTAACCTTGAGTACTTGAGAAGGTTTATTGAACAGAAGAAAAAGCAAAGAGAAAAAGACAAGGGTAGTGACCTTGAAGAGTGAGCCCTGCCTTGTCTCCAAGAAGCCCTGTATGTCTGGATCACACCATTTCCACTGAGGCACCTGTTTAATTTATGATTAAAACAGGAGAAACCATCATCCATGAAAGGAAGTGAGATGGCTTAAATATATGAGAAGGGATTTGAGTTAGACAACACCAATGGGAAGTGATTGGAATAGAAATTTAAAGGAGATGGAGACCTAACCATCCTCCTCTCGAATCACGCACATGGATGTGTCTAAATTACAAATCAGCCCAAACATCCCTACAGCATGTAGATGAAATAAAATAACTTTGGAAATTTGTTACTTAAAGTTTTCTTTTTTCTGTGCCTTTGTACCACTTCAAATATCCCTTCTTTGGTCTATCCTGAGGGACCCCGGTGATGGGGTAAAAATCAAGGTGGGAGGGATTTCCAGGACGAAGATTAAGAAAAAGGAAAGAGACCTGGGAATTCCCTGGCGGTCCAGCGGTTAGGACTTGGTGCTTTCCTCTTACATTAGGAATGTGTGGGTGGACACGTTTGGAGCAGTGATTGTGCCCAGTGAGTCAGAGAGAGACAGAAGAGGGAGGAGGCGGGCTCCCGGGAGAGGAGGCCGGGGTGGGGGCTGGGGGGAGGGGTAAGGGCTTCCCTGAGGTCATGTCCTTGTTGGTCCAATGGTGTCTGCTCTCACTAGTCCTGGGTTCAAGTGCTAGTTCTGCCATTACTAGTCACATGGTATAAAAAAATTACCTGTCTTTTAGGGCTGTGGTTTTGAGTAAATAAGCAAGCCTGGGGAGCAGCCCGCAGAATGGCTGTTAACCTTTACTGACCAGTTACCATCCTCTTCAAGGAGGACCTCCCTTGTCCATCTTCAGCTTCCTCCTCATCTCCGACTGAGCTCACCCTCCTTCTTCTGAATCCCTTTATCTGCTCTTATTACTACATTTGTTCTTCCATGTCGTTATTCGTCGTATCCAAAGCACTTTCATATCTGACTTCATTGACCCCTCCAGGCAATCCTCAACGAATTTGCACTATCCCCAGTTGCAGAAAGGCCAGGTGAGTAACCCAAGATCGCCCAGGTGGTAGACGATAAAGTCGGGATTTGCCCAAGTCTTTTGTATCCAAGTTCCTTTAACTACAGTTGTCCCTTTCATTTATTCAGCAAGCTTTGTCAAGCACCTGCAGACATCGGGCTAAGTACTGGGGTGTAGAAAGGGGGAGGGACGGTTCCTACACTCGGAGCTCTGGTCCGTGAGCAGGACTGATGTTTACATAACCAATCACCCTCTAATGGGGAGAACAACTGTTTAAAAACTCCATGGAGGGGCTGGGGCTTGGTGGGGGTTTGTAAGGCTGAGGAGTTCATCTGGTGAGTCAAGTGGGGCACCGCAGCCAGTGGGGTAGCACGTACGGATGGTGAGAGTAGTCTAGTGTCGCCAGAGGACCAGGTTCAAGGGAGCTGGCAGGGAAACTGGGGATGTGGCTGGGCGAGGTCAGGCATCCATCACTAATGCTTCCTGTGCCACTAAAGGTTTTGGATTTTACCCTGTGGGTGATGGGCAGCTGTTGCAGGGTTTTCTGCAGGGGACGGCATGATGACATGATAAGAGTCATCCTTTCAACCAGAAATGAGTCTGTGGTGCATCGGAGATGAAGCAGTGAACAAGATAGCCAAGGACTTACGTTCCTGAGGGTTGAGAGATACTATAAACAAGTCAATGAATACACAGATAAACAGGGTTACACAAGTCTGTTTGTGCTTGAAAAGGGAAAAAGGAGTTCCTGAGAAGTGGGCGCGTGAATCGCCGGCTGCGATCTCTGCGGCCACACCCGCTCTTTCACCTTCAAGGTAGAGGAAGAGGGTGATGCGGCCACGTGCTGGCTTTGACCATTCTCTGCCTCGCCGAGGGGGACAAACATGAGTGTAAGGTGGTAGAAGTCGTGGCCTGGAACCACGACCACCAGGAAATCACAGGCCCTGTGGCCAACCTCAAGTTGTCCTGCCAACCCATGCTCAGTTTGGATGACTTCCCGTTCCAACCACCTGTAACCTTCCGCCTGAAGTCAGGTTCTGGCCCTGTGCAGACCCCTGGGCGGCACCAGATTGTTCCTGTAAGCAATGACCTTTCTGAGGAAGAGAGCGAAGAAGAGGTGAGGAGGAAGAAGCTGAGTAGTGCCCCATCCTGCCTGCCAGGAAGCTGGGGGGAAGCGCTGACCCTCCCTGGTTAGCTAGCTGCCTGCCACGTGCACCATGCACCAGGTTCCTGTACAAGTTTCAAGAATTTTGTGTCTTCTCCATTGAAGAGGAAAGGTAGTGGTGGGGTGGGTGGGGTCTTGGTCTGGTGCTAGGAGAGAGGGGGTCCCATTCTCCATAGGGTCCTGGTGTTCTAATCCTGTACCACACCGGGAGCGTGGTACAGGGGTGGGAGGAACTCTGAACTTCCATCCTGACCCGCTCTCCCCACTTGCCTGTGAGGTTGTAGTTCAGCATCTGAAGCTCAGGACTACACATTTTAAACATTTTTTACATTTTTGGATAAAAGTTGAAAAAAGGAACCAAAATTAATTACAATGGTTACCTAAGGAGGGGGTTGGTGGGCACGGGAAAGGGTGTAGGATGGGCTGGAAAATGGACTTTTCTGGATGCACCCTGTTTGGTAGTTTTAATTTGGAATCTTGGGTTTTACATAGTTATAAAATTAAATTAAATTTAAATGATTTTTTAAATCCCTAAAACTTCAGTTAACTTAAAATGTAAAAACACAGTAAAATGATTGAACAATCATACATTGAGTTGGTAGCATAAACACAGAGAGAAGAGTTTTTCCTTAAACACAGTATTTTTACTATCATACCTAGCGGTGTTTAAACCTAAGGACAAGAAGAACGGATGTGTGTGTGTGTAATTACTATAATATGTTACTATATATACATAAATAATTATGTTTATGTCTTTAGTAGCATGATTTTCAGCATAGGAACATAGAGATCCAAATATAAAATTTAAAAAGCTAAGTAAAAATAAGAACCTGCTGTATAAAAAAATAAATAAAATAAAATTCAAAAATTCAAAAAAAAGCTAAGTAAAAACCCTGTATTTGTAGATTTGAATTGGAAATATCAGTATAATTTATAAAATATTTTTCTCTTTCTAAAAGCACATATTGGGACTTCCCTGGTGGTCCAGTGGTTGAGACTCCATGCTTCCATTGCAGGCGGTGCGGGTTCCATCCCTGATCAGGGAACTAGGACCCCGCACACTGTGCCATGCGGCCAAAAAAAAAAAAAAAAAAAGCACGTATTTCCTAGCTTTGTGCACTCAGGTGTAGAAACAACAGTAACCCCATAGCAATGAACACGCTTATATCTAGACAGTGGTCTCTCAATGTTATTTCCCACTATCAGGAACCAGGGCTCCTTGGAGAAATGGCTGATTCAAGATCTGGGGCAAGGATATACAAGATGAACCTGGGATATATATATATATATATATATATATTTTTTTTTTTTTTTTTTTTTTTTTTTTTTTGCTGTACGCGGGCCTCTCACTGCTGTGGCCTCTCCCGTTGCGGAGCACAGGCTCCGGACACACAGGCCCCGCGGCCATGGCTCGCGGGCCCAGCCGCTCCGCGGCACGTGGGATCCTCCGGGATCGGGGCACGAACCCGCGTCCCCTGCATCGGCAGGCGGACTCTCAACCACTGCGCCACCAGGGAGGCCCTGGGATATATTTTTAGGCCAGCAAACAAGAAATCTACCTAAGTCTACTGGGGTCATGCCCAGAAGACACAGGGACCGTCTTTTGTTTTTTGTTTTTTGTTTTTGTTTTTGAATTTTATTTATTTTTTTTATACAGCATGTTCTTATTAGTCAACAACTTTGTACACATCAGTGTATACATGTCAATCCCAATCACCCAATTCATCACACCACCATCCCCACCCCACCGTGGCTTCCCCCCCTTGGTGTCCATACATTTGTTTTCTACATCTGTGTCTCAACTTCTACCCTGCAAACCGGTTCATTTGTACCATTTTTCTAGGTTCCACATACATGAGTTAATATATGATATTTGTTTTTCTCTTTCTGACTTACTTCACTCTGTATGACAGTCTCTAGATCCATCCACGTCTCAGCAAATGACTCAATTTCATTCCTTTTTATGGCTGAGTAATATTCTATTGTATATATGTATCACATCTTCTTTATCCATTTGTCTGTCGATGGGCATTTAGGTTGCTTCCATGACCTGGCTATTGTAAATAGTGCTGAAATGAACATTGGGGTGCATGTGTCTTTTTGAATTATCGTTTTCTCTGGGTATATGCCCAGTAGTGGGATTGCTGGGTCATATGGTAATTCTATTTTTAGTTTTTTAAGGAACCTCCATACTGTTCTCCATAGTGGCTGTATCAATTTACATTCCCACCAACAGTGCAAGAGGGTACCTTTTTCTCCACACCCTCTCCAGGATTTGTTGTTTGTAGATTTTCTGATGATGCTCATGCTAACTGGTGTGAGGTGATACCTCATTGTAGTTTTGATTTGCATTTCTCTAATAATTAGTGATGTTGAGCAGCTTTTCATGTGCCTCTTGGCCATCTGTATGTCTTCTTTGGAGAAATGTCTATTTAGGTCTTCTGCCCATTTTTGGATTGGGTTGTTTATTTCGTTAATATTGAGCTGCATGAGCTGTTTATATATTTTGGAGATTAATCCTTTGTCCATTGATTCATTTGCAAATATTTTCCCCCATTCTGAGGGTTGTCTTTTTGTCTTGTTTATGGTTTCCTTTGCTGTGCAAAAGCTTTTAAGTTTCATTAGGTCCCATTTGTTTATTTTTGTTTTTATTTCCATTACTCTAGGAGGTGGATCAAAAAAGATCTTGCTGTGATTTATGTCAAAGAGTGTTCTTCCTATGTTTTCCACTAAGAGTCTTATAGTGTCTGGTCTTATATTTAGGTCTTGAATCCATTTTGACTTTATTTTTGTGTATGGTGTTATGGAGTGTTCTAATTTCATTCTTTTATATGTAGCTGTCCAGTTTTCCCAACACCACTTATTGAAGAGACTATCTTTTCTCCATTGTATATCCTTGCCTCCTTTGTCATAGATTAGTTGACCATAGGTGCATGGGTTTATCTCTGGGCTTTCTATCTTGTTCCATTGATCTATGTTTCTGTTTTTGTGCCAGTACCATATTGTCTTGATTACTGTAGCTTTGTAGTATAGTCTGAAGTCAGGGAGTCTGATTCCTCCAGCTCTGTTTTTTTCCCTCAAGACAGCTTTGGCTATCTGGGGTCTTTTGTGTCTTCATACAAATTTTAAGATTTTTTGTTCTAGTTCCATAAAAAATACCATTGGTAATTTGATAGGGATTGCATTGAATCTATAGATTGCTTTGGGTAGTATAGTCATTTTCACAATATTGATTTTTCCTATCCAAGAACATGGTATATCTCTCCATCTGTTGGTATCATCTTTAATTTCTTTCATTTCTTTCTTTTGTCTTAGAGTTTTCTGCATACAGGTTTTTGTCTCCCTAGGTAGGTTTATTCCTAGGTATTTTATTCTTTTTGTTGCAGTGGTAAATGGGAGTGTTTCCTTAATTTCTCCTTCAGATTTTTCATCATTAGTGTACAGGAATGCAAGAGATTTCTGTGCATTAATTTTGTATCCTGCAACTTTACCAAATTCATTGATTAGCTCTAGTAGTTTTCTGGTGGCATCTTTAGGATTCTCTATGTATAGTATCATGTCATCTGCAAACAAGGACAGTTTTCCTTCTTCTTTTCCAATTTGTATTCCTTTTATTTCTTCTTCTTCTCTGATTGCCTTGGCTAGGACTTCCAAAACTATGTTGAATAATAGTGGTGAGAGTGGACATCCTTGTCTTGTTCCTGGTCTTAGAGGAAATGCTTTCAGTTTTTCACCATTGAGAATGATGTTTGCTGTGGGTTTGTCGTATATGGCCTTTATTATGTTGAGGTATGTTTCCTCTATGCCCACTTTCTGGAGAGTTTTTATCATAAATGAGTGTTGAATTTTGTCAAAAGTGTTTTCTGCATCTACTGAGATGATCATATGGTTTTTTTTTAAAGTTTTTTTTATTTCTGCTTTATAACAAAGTGAATCAGTCATACATATACATCTGTTCCCCCATCCCTTCCCTCTTGTGTCTCCCTCCCTCCCACCCTCCCTATCCCACCCCTCCAGGCGGTCACAAAGCACCGAGCTGATCTCCCTGTGCTATGTGGCTGCTTCCCACTAGCTATCTACCTTATGTTTGGTAGTGTATATATGTCCATGCCTCTCTTTCGCTTTGTCACAGCTTACCCTTCCCCCTCCCCATATCCTCAAGTCCATTCTCAGTAGGTCTGTGTCTTTATTCCTGTCTTACCCCTATGTTCTTCATGACATTTTTTTTTCTTAAATTCCATATATATGTGTCAGCATACAGTATTTGTCTTTCTCTTTCTGACTTACTTCACTCTGTATGACAGACTCTAGGTCCATCCACCTCATTACAAATAGCTCAATTTCATTTCTTTTTATGGCTGAGTAATATTCCATTGTATATATGTGCCACATCTTCTTTACCCATTCATCCGATGATGGGCACTTAGGTTGTTTCCATCTCCGGGCTATTGTAAATAGGGCTGCTATGAACATTTTGGTACATGACTCTTTTTGAATTATGGTTTTCTCAGGGTATATGCCCAGTAGTGGGATTGCTGGGTCATATGGTAGTTCTATTTGTAGTTTTTTAAGGAACCTCCATACTGTTCTCCATAGCGGCTGTACCAATTCACATTCCCACCAGCAGTGCAAGAGTGTTCCCTTTTCTCTACACCCTCTCTAGCATTTATTGTTCTAGATTTCTTGATGAAGGCCATTCTGACTGGTGTGAGATGATATCTCATTGTAGTTTTGATTTGCATTTCTCTAATGATTAATGATGTTGAGCATTCTTTCATGTGTTTGTTGGCAGTCTGTATATCTTCTTTGGAGAAATGCCTATTTAAGTCTTCTGCCCATTTTTGGATTGGGTTGTTTGTTTTTTTGCTATTGAGCTGCATGAGCTGCTTATAAATTTTGGAGATTAATCCTTTGTCAGTTGCTTCATTTGCAAATATTTTCTCCCATTCTGAGGGTTGTCTTTTGGTCTTGTTTATGGTTTCCTTTGCTGTGCGAAAGCTTTGGAGTTTCATTAGGTCCCATTTGTTTATCTTTGTTTTTATTTCCATTTCTCTAGGAGGTGGGTCCAAAAAGATCTTGCTGTGATTTATGTCATAGAGTGTTCTGCCTATGTTTTCCTCTAAGAGTTTGAGAGTTTCTGGCCTTACATTTAGGTCTTTAATCCATTTTGAGCTTATTTTTGTGTATGGTGTTAGGGAATGATCTAATCTCGTACTTTTACATGTCCCTGTCCAGTTTTCCCAGCACCACTTATTGAAGAGGCTGTCCTTTCTCCACTGTACATTCCTGCCTCCTTTATCAAAGATAAGGTGACCATGGTGGCGCAGTGGTTGAGAGTCCGCCTGCCGATGCAGGGGACACGGGTTCGTGCCCCGGTCCGGGAGGACCCCACATACCGCGGAGCAGCTGGGCCCGTGAGCCATGGTCGCTGAGCCTGCGCGTCCGGAGCCTGTGCTCTGCAACGGGAGAGGCCACAACAGTGAGAGGCCCGTGTACCGCAAAAAAAAACAAAAACAAAAAACAAAAAACAAAGATAAGGTGACCATATGTGCGTGGGTTTATCTCTGGGCTTTCTATCCTGTTCCATTGATCTATCTTTCTGTTTTTGTGCCAGTACCACACTGTCTTGATTACTGTAGCTTTGTAGTATAGTCTGAAGTCAGGGAGCCTGATTCCTCCAGCTCCGTTTTTCGTTCTCAAGATTGCTTTGGCTATTCGGGGTCTTTTGTTTTTCCAAACAAATTTTGAAATTTTTTGTTCTAGTACTGTGAAAAATGCCAGTGGTAGTTTGATAGGGATTGCATTGAATCTGTAGATTGCTTTGGGTAGTAGAGTCATTTTCACAATATTGATTCTTCCAATCCAGGAGCATGGTATATCTCTCCATCTATTTGTATCATCTTTAATTTCTTTCATCAGTGTCTTATAATTTTCTGCATACAGGTCTTTTGTCTCCTTAGGTAGGTTTACTCCTAGATATTTTCTTTTTGTTGCAATGGTAAATGGGAGTGTTTTCTTTTTTCTTTTTTTTTTTTTTTTTGCGGTACGTGGGCGTCTCACTGCTGTGGCCTCTCCTGTTGCGGAGCACAGGCTCTGGACGTGCAGGCCCAGTGGCCATGGCTCACGGGCCTAGCTGCTCCACGGCATGTGGGATCTTCCCGGACCGGGGCACGAACCCACGTCCCCTGCATCGGCAGGCGGACTCTCAACCACTGCGCCACCAGGGAAGCCCGGGAGTGTTTTGTTGATTTCATTTTCAGATTTTTCATCATTAGTGTACAGGAATGCCAGAGATTTCTGTGCATTAATTTTGTATCCTGCTACTTTACCAAATTCATTGATTAGCTCTAGTAGTTTTCTGGTAGCATCTTTAGGATTCTCTATGTATAGTATCATGTCATCTGCAAACAGTGACAGCTTTACTTCTTCTTTTCCGATTTGGATTCCTTTTATTTCCTTTTCTTCTTTGATTGCTGTGGCTAAAACTTCCAAAACTAAGTTGAATAAGAGTGGTGAGAGTGGGCAACCTTGTCTTGTTCCTGATCTTAGTGGAAATGGTTTTAGTTTTTCACCATTGAGGACGATGTTGGCTGTGGGTTTGTCATATATGGCCTTTATTATGTTGAGGAAAGTTCCCTCTATGCCTACTTTCTGCAGGGTTTTTACCATAAATGGGTGTTGAATTTTGTCGAAAGCTTTCTCTGCATCTATTGAGATGATCATATGGTTTTTCTTCTTCAGTTTGTTAATATGGTGTATCACATTGATTGATTTGTGTATATTGAAGAATCCTTGCATTCCTGGAATAAACCCCACTTGATCATGGTGTATGATTCTTTTAATGTGCTGTTGGATTCTGTTTGTTAGTATTTTGTTGAGGATTTTTGCATCTATGTTCATCAGTGATATTGGCCTGTAGTTTTCTTTCTTTGTGACATCCTTGTCTGGTTTTGGAATCAAGGTGATGGTGGCCTCGTAGAATGAGTTTGGGAGTGCTCCTCCCTCTGCTATATTTTGGAAGAGTTTGAGAAGGATAGGTGTTAGCTCTTCTCTAAATGTTTGATAGAATTCGCCTGTGAAGCCATCTGGTCCTGGGCTTTTGTTTGTTGGAAAAATTTTAATCACAGTTTCAATTTCAGTGCTTGTGATTGGTCTATTCATATTTTCTATTTCTTCCTGATTCAGTCTTGGCAGGTTGTGCATTTTTAAGAATTTGTCCATTTCTTCCAGGTTGTCCATTTTATTGGCATAGAGTTGCTTGTAGTAATCTCTCATGATCTTTTGTATTTCTGCAGTGTCCGTTGTTACTTCTCCTTTTTCATTTCTAATTCTATTGATTTGAGTCTTCTCCCTTTTTTTCTTGATGAGTCTGGCTAATGGTTTATCAATTTTGTTTATCTTCTCAAAGAACCAGCTTTTAGTTTTATTGATCTTTGCTATCATTTCCTTCATTTCTTTTTCATGTATTTCTGATCTGATCTTTATGATTTCTTTCCTTCTGCTAACTTTGGGGGTTTTTTGTTCTTCTTTCTCTAATTGCTTTAGGTGCAGGGTCAGGTTGTTTACTCGAGATGTTTCCTGTTTCTTAAGGTGGGATTGTATTGCTATAAACTTCCCCGTTAGAACTGCTTTTGCTGCGTCCCATAGGTTTTGGGTTGTCGTGTCTCCATTGTCATTTGTTTCTAGGTATTTTTTAATTTCCTCTTTGATTTCTTCAGTGATCACTTCGTTATTGAGTAGTGTATTGTTTAGCCTCCATGTGTTTGTATTTTTTACAGATCTTTTCCTGTAATTGATATCTAGTCTCATAGCATTGTGGTCGGAAAAGATACTTGATACAATTTCAATTTTCTTCAATATACCAAGGCTTGATTTGTGACCCAAGATATGATCTATCCTGGAGAATGTTCCATGAGCACTTGAGAAAAATGTGTATTCTGTTGTTTTTGGATGGCATGTCCTATAAATATCAATTAAGTCCGTCTTGTTTAATGTATCATTTAAAGCTTGTGTTTCCTTATTTATTTTCATTTTGGGTGATCTGTCCATTGGTGAAAGTGGGGTGTTAAAGTCCCCTACTATGAGTGTGTTACTGTCGATTTCCCCTTTTATGGCTGTTAGTATTTGCCTTATGTATTGAGGTGCTCCTATGTTGGGTGCATAAATATTTACAATTGTTATATCTTCTTCTTGGATCGATCCCTTGATCATCATGTAGTGTCCTTCTTTGTCTCTTCTAATAGTCTTTATTTTAAAGTCTATTTTGTCTGATATAAGAATTGCTACTCCAGCTTTCTTTTGATTTCCATTTGCATGGAATATCTTTTTCCATCCCCTTACTTTCAATCTGCATGTGTCTCTAGGTCTGAAGTGGGTCTCTTGTAGACAGCATATATATGGGTCTTGTTTTTGTATCCATTCAGCCAGTCTGTGTCTTTTGGTGGGAGCATTTAGTCCATTTACATTTAAGGTAATTATTGATATGTATGTTCCTATTCCCATTTCCTTAATTGTTTTGGGTTCGTTATTGTAGGTATTTTCCTTCTGTCGTGTTTCTTGCCTAGAGAAGTTCCTTTAGCATTTGTTGTAAAGCTGGTTTGGTGGTGCTGAACTCTCTCAGCTTTTGCTTGTCCATAAAGGTTTTAATTTCTCCATCAAATCTGAATGAGATCCTTGCTGGGTAGAGTAATCTTGGTTGCATGTTTTTCTCCTTCATCACTTTAATTATGTCCTGCCACTCCCTTCTGGCTTGTAGAGTTTCTGCTGAGAGATCAGCTGTTAACCTGATGGGGATTCCCTTGTGTGTTATTTGTTGTTTTTCCCCTGCTGCTTTTAATATGATTTCTTTGTGTTTAATTTTTGACAGTTTGATTAATATGTGTCTTGGCGTATTTCTCCTTGGATTGATTCTGTATGGGACTCTCTGTGCCTCCTGGACTTGATTAACTATTTCCTTTCCTATATTAGGGACGTTTTCAACTATAATCTCTTCAAATATTTTCTCAGTCCCTTTTTCTCTTCTTCTTCTGGAACCCCTATAATTCGAATGTTGGTGCATTTAATGTTGTCCCAGAGGTCTCTGAGACTGTCCTCTGTTCTTTTCATTCTTTTTTCTTTATTTTGCTCTGCAGCAGTTATTTCCACTATTTTATCTTCCACCTCACTTATTCGTTCTTCTGCCTCAGTTATTCTGCTATTGATCCCATCTAGAGTATTTTTCATTTCATTTATTGTGTTTTTAATCGATGCTTGATTCATCTTTAGTTCTTCTAGGTCCTTGTTAACTGTTTCTTGCATTTTGTCTATTCTATTTCCAAGATTTTGGATCTTGGAAATAGAATCTTTGATCATCTTTACTATCATCATTCTGAATTCTTTTTCAGGTAGACTGCCTATTACCTCTTCATTTGTTAGGTCTGGTAGGTTTTTATCTTGCTCCTTCACCTGCTGTGTGTTTTCCTGTCTTCTCATTTTGCTTATCTTACTGTGTTTGGGGTCTCCTTTTCGCAGGCTGCAGATTCGTAGTTCCCGTTGTTTTTGGTGTCTGTCCCCAGTGGCTAAGGTTGTTTCAGTAGGTTGTGTAGGCTTCCTGGTGGGGGGGACTAGTGCCTGTGTTCTGGTGGTTGAGGCTCAATCTTGTCTTTCTGGTGGACAGGTCCACGTCTGGTGGTGTGTTTCGGGGTACCTGTGGCCTTATTATGTTTTTAGGCAGCCTCTCTGCTAATGGGTGGGGTTGTGTTCCTGTCTTGCTAGTTGCTTGGCATAGGGTGACCAGCACTGTAGCTTGCTGGTCGTTGACTGAAGCTGGGTGCTGGTGTTGAGATGGAGATCTCTGGGAGATTTTCACTGCTTGATATTATGTGGAGCTGGGAGGTCTCTTGTGGACCCGTGTCCTGAAGTTGGCTCTCCCACTTCAGAGGCACAGCACTGACCCCTGGCTGCAGCACCAAGAGCCTTTCATCTACCCGGCTCAGAATAAAAGGGAGAAAACGTAGAAAGAAAGAATTAGTAGAAGAAAGAAAGAGAGAGAGAAAGAAAGGAAGAAGGAAAGAAAGGAAGGAAGGAAGGAAGAAAGAAAGAAAGGAGAGAGGGAGGGAGGAAGGATGGAAAGAAAGAAAGAAAGAAAGGAGGGAGGGAGGGAGGAAGGAAAGAAAAAGAAAGAGTGAAAGGAAGAAGGGAGGGAGGGAGGGAGGAAGGAAAGAAAGAAAGAAAGAAAGGAGGGAGGGAGGGAGCGAGGAAGGAAAGAAAGAAAGAAAGGGGTGGAGGGAGGGAGGGAGGAAGGGAAGGTAGGAAAAAAGAGAGAAGATAAAGTAAAATAGAATAAAGTATAAACTATAGTAGCGTTATTAAAAATAAAAAATAATTATTAAAAACAAAACAAAATGAAAAAACAACAACAAAAAAAACGGACGGATAGAACCCTGGGACCTATGGTGGAAGCAAAGCTATACAGAGAAAATCTCACACAGAAGCAT